>NC_069658.1:342179686-343629061 GCF_027244095.1 Hemicordylus capensis | reverse complement strand
AAAAGTTAGAATGGGATGGCCCATTAAAAAAATGAACAGAGTTCTACTCATGGCTTTCCTTCCCATCTTGATGGCAGCCCCCACCCCATTGTCTCTAAAAAGCCAATCCTGGGGAATGGTGTGGGATATGGTATAGGGGCTACAGATAAGAGTCAGAAGAAAAATCCCTCTGGGTTCAGGCTCAATAGCTTTGGCTCAGTTGTATGCCTTATTTTTTGGAGACTTGGTATATGTATCAATGCACCAAATTTTTAACAAGAAAATCCTTGACTTTTTCTCAAACACTAGAAGAGCAGAGGCTACAGTATTCTACATACAAAAAGCATGCTATTGTAAGACTGGATTCCAAACCATGCATTCAGAGTTTTATAATCCAAAGGGTCTTTTGACATTCTGAATGTATGTTGGTCAAATAACAGGTTATGTCACACTGACAGTTCTCCCTGTGAGAGCAGCGCAGGATTCAGATTACTTTCTTTCATCACCTTGTTCACATACTTTTTCACAGGTAAAGACTTTTTTGACTACTTAGCAACTGAAGATACTGCTCAGTGAGGACATTGGAAAACTGCCATTTCTTTAGCATGTACAAACTATTTGCATAGAGAAAAAGCATTGAGTGTTTATTTGGTTGTGTAAAGGACAGAGGCTGCTATCCAACTAGCAATCTAGGAGTTTTAAGCACATGTAAAAGCAAGCGTTATTGCTTGCTAAAGACATTCAGATGCAAGCGTCTACTCATCTTGTGATCAGTTTCTCCAGAAGTACTTATGGTACAAGAAGTGAACATTTTGTAACAAGTTATGCTTATCAACTCATTATTGAAAGTATTTGTACTGCTTTTTTAAGTCAACAGGTTGTCCCAATGCCTTTGTCCAGCTGGATATCTTCCTTTGTGTATTTTAAATATGCTTTAACTACAATAAACTATTTTGTACATTCAGATTTCTGTAGTGTTTCATCTAGCACCAGCTTATTAAAAAAAAAAGTTGTTCTCTAGTTTGGTGACAATTAGTGATTACCAGGTACACATACCAACTTTTTCTATACAACCAAGGAAGATCAGGATTTCTCATGTGGAGAAAATATGAGCCCATACATATTAATGAAAAATGGATGTAGAGTATCCTTCAGCACATTTCTTAGGTAACAGAGTTCCACAGATTCACAGAAGAGACTACCAGCAACCCAAATACAGTTAATCTTGAGTATCTCTACAATCCCACATACCCTTGCTTGGAACTATATCCCTCTGAAACTAATGGGACAAGTTGTCTCACTAGACATGCCTAAGACTGTACTATAAATGTCGCTTGCAGACTTTTCTGCTATTGGGGATTATGGAGAAGTGTTAAATACTTAAGAAACATTAACACATTTTCAGCCTGATCTTATTCTAAATACTTTTTTAAAAGTTCAGCAGAACTTTCGAGCAAGTGTGCACAGAATTGCTGCCTTAATTTTTAAAGTTGCTTCCATAGCTAGTTAACAAGTGAAGGAGCATTCACTTTTATACACCACTGTGAACTATCATGTCTGATTTGCTAAATTATGTGAAACTTAAAGCAGCTTAAATACAACGTATTTCCAGGCCTTGCCTGACGATAAGGGGTATCTGACAGACGTGGTTTATAGCCCCCGAGGAAACAGAACTGTTTTTTAACAGCAGCCTGAGAAAATCGTGTGTCAGGACTACCGAGGTCTTTGTAACCAGCGTCTATATTAGTCAGGTCTCTAAACCCGGAGTAAGATGGGCAGAGTGTGGCAAGGCTTTCCTACGAGGGCTCTGACAACACAGGAAGAGGCCCGTTTTTAAGACGACACCGGGGGAGGGGCGGGCTTTGTGCAAAGGCTTGAGAGGGGACATGACAACTTCCACCATGTCATGTGCGCGCGCACACGCGCGCCCCCGCCCCGTTTCAGCACCGCCATCGGTCGGTCACGTGTTACGCTCCCCTCCATTTCGAGGCTTTCTGCCACCCCAAACTGAAGGCCAGCCTCTTCGCGTGCCCCTCCTCAATAGCTCAATCCTCGCTCCCTGGCCAAATGCGAGTCGCCGTCGCTTGAGCTGGGTTGACCCCATTCGTTTATTTCCCTCCTCCCGCTCCGGCCTAGGCCACGCTGCTGCTGCAGCAACTGCCGCCTAGGCCTCGGAATGGCCGCCGAAAGCGCAACGCGCCGTCTGGGCAACACCCACCACAATGGCGGAGGCAGGACGTGGTCAAAAGAAAGAAGGGGGAGAGCGGGAATGGGGGGGGAGAGAGAGAGAGAGAGAAGCCGCACGGCGGCCGGTATTTCTCCAGGGAGGGGGGCACGATCCAGTGCTCCTTCTCTCTCCCAGCTTGCCACTGGCGAGGGGAGGGCGGGGGAGACTTACCGAGGCAGAGCGCGCGGCGGATCTCGCCCTCCGCGATCTGCGCCAGAGCTCGGAATCCCGCAGCAACGGCCTTAACGGTCGCTAACCCCCGCCCCCCCCCCCCCCACGACTCCCCATTGGCGAAGAGCCCGCTCACCGAGTCCGGGGATCTCTGGGCCGGTCTCCTCGGAGTGACACGGATCCATTACGGCTGGTCGATTTTTTCCCCGGCTGTTGTTGTCGGCGGTCAAGGATAATATGGAAGCAGCAAATCTATCGAGTGGGGCGCTAAACAACAAGCAGAGGAAAGGAGGCTATTAAGACAACGCCGGCCTGCCGGGAAGCGCCCGTGGGTGTCTCTTTCCACTCCCCTCCAAGCAAGGCCGCCCGCGCGAAGGAAAATAAAGTACGCCACCACGCGCCTCTCGCCTTTCCCCTCCACTCACCAGGCTTCCTCGCAGCTGCTCTTCGCCTCTATAAATAACTCCTTCCCCCACTTGTAGGCTTGTGACATCAGATTAAGTAACCCCTCCCCATCCCCGTCCAGTGCAGCCAACCAATCGCTTGGTTACAAAGGCCCTGAAGAGGCAGTCTTCCCACCCCGCCGTTTTATGTCCTTTAAAGTACCATGGTCTTTGGATTTTAAGCACAGACAGAATATTGGAAATGAACTGAAAAGCCACTAGGATTGCAGTCCCCGACTTAACGAGGAATTAAATCCCATCGAACTCAATACGTTTTAGTAATGGAGTACGTCAACCTCTTTAGGATCGATCTCCAAGTCTTAATCCTGCAGAAGCTGGGGAGTCCAACCCAAGTTATCTTTCTCAAAGGACTATGCACCCTTATCCCCAGTGGCAGATATGCTCCTGGAGATTATCTAAAAAGCCTTTCCCAGTTTCAGTTTCTAGATCCCAACCACATTAAGCTAATTTGTTGTTCTTCCTTGAAGTAGCACTTCTTTTGCATTTTCCTAGCATTCTATTCCGTGCACACATTCACACATGCATCACTGGCATGCCCATTGCACTTGCATGAATATTATGTCATCACACTTGACAACTGACACAACTGCTATGCAGTTAACTAAAAGAAAAAGAAAAAGAAATGCTTCTTTAACAGCTAAACTACAATACCACTCAAATCAAGTGAACTGGTATGTATGACAAACACTAGCAACCCTCAAACTACCATCTCTATATTGTGGTGTAGTGGTTAGTGCTGGACTAGGACCGGGAAAACCTGAGTTTGAATCTCCATTCAGCCATGATACTTGCTCGGTGACTCTGGGCCAGTCACTTCTCTTTCAGCCTAACCTTCTTCACAGGGTTGTTGTGAGGAGAAACTTAAGTATGTAGTACACTGCTCTGAGCTCCTTGGAGGAAGAGCGAGATATAAACAAAAATGTAGTAATGCTTTACAATTTTGCCAGCCTTCTACTTTTGATTAAATACTATGTGCTCAAGTGCATATCTTAACTGATTTGGGATATCACATGGAAAGCAAGCATGTCATCACGAAAAGTTTAGCTTACATTTCTTTTTGACATGCTGTTTTTCTTCTGTGCAAGGTAAGCTAAACCTTTCTCTGTGACATGCTTGCTTTCCACATGCATGGAGGGTGTGTGCATGTGTACAGGTAAACACAACTTTTCACAACCTGCAGCCTGGTGTTATATTCTAGAAAAGGCTTTAGCACTTGATTTTTGCATGTATAAACTGATCACTCATCTACTCTGATCAGGACACAGCATATCTTCAAAACATAAAGTTTAGGCTAGACTTCAGGAACAACTTCTAACTATAAGGCTGCAATCCATATGAGAACATTCCACCAGCAACCTGAAATGGAACAGTTCAGAAAAAGCTTTGCCACTTAATTCAGCTGAACATATAAACTTGCCCAAAGTCAACAACTGATCTATATGCAACTCTTCATGTATATGAAGATTGTTCTCAAGTTCCCTTTAAGTTTTCCTCCTCAAAGCTAAACTATCCCTTCTTCAGTCTTTCCTTATAAGTCATGTTTTCTAAACTTATAATAATATATTTTGCTCTTTTTCAAATTCTTTCCATCTTCTTGAAGTCTGGCAACCAGAAGAATTGAATACAGTACAAAGACCTCACCAGTTATTAGAAGAACAAAAAAAGTGCTTCCTATGAACTACTCAACCTCTTCCTATAAGTGCAATCTAGTATGGTGTCAAATCCCATATAGGGTGCAAGTTCGAGGATGGATATGAAGATGAATTCTGAGTAAACCAGCAATAGCTTGGTTTGTGGGTGCAAAAGAAGGCTAATTCATATTTATTTATTTATTCATTCATTTATTCATTCAACATATTTCTGTACTGCCCAAACTCAAGTCTCTGGGCAGTTTACAACAGAAAGGTTAAAACAGTTAAAACAGAATAAATGCCAGAAAAATCAAAACATTAATTTAAAACAAAATAAATGATAACAGAAAAGAGTGACACATTACAACAATTAATTTTAAAAATATTTTATAACAATGTTAAAACTATTAGAACACTAATTAAAAGCCTGGATGAACAGATGCGTCTTTAAAGATTTTTAAAAAGTTGTCAGAGATGGGGAGGCTCTTATTTCAGCAGAGAGCACATTCCAAAGCTTTGCAGGAGCAGTGGAGAAGGCCCGTCCCTGAGTGGCCACCAGACGAGCTGGTGGCAACTGCAGACGGATCTCTCCTGATGATCTCAATGGACGGTGGGGTTCATAACAAAGAAGATGTTGTCTTAAATACACAGGGCCTAAGCCGTTTAGGGCTTTATAGGTTATAACTAGCACCTTGTATTTTCCCCGGAAACTTATCGGCAACCAGTGTAGCTCTTTTAAAACAGGAGTAACTTGATCTCTCCGAGATGACCCAGAAACCAACCTTGCTGCCACATTCTGGACCAACTGCAGCCCCACGTAGAGCGCATTGCAGTAATCCAGTCTGGAGGTTACCAGCATATGTACCAATGTCCTGAGGTCGTTTATCTCAAGAAATGGATGCAGCTGATGTATCAGCCAAAGCTGATAGAAGGCACTTCTGGCCACTGCCTCAACCTGAGACACTAGGGAGAGGCTTAGATCCAGAAGCATCCCCACTGTGTACCTGTTCCTTCCGGGGAAGTGTAACCCCATCCAGAACAGGCAGTTCAAACTCATCTCCCGAGTTTCAACCCCGCAAAATGAGTACCTCCGTCTTATCTGGATTCAGTCTCAGTTTGTTATCCCTCATCCAGCCCTTCACTGCCTCTAGGCCGGCATTTAGGGAGGTTATGCCCTTTCCTGATGATGTTGACATGGAGAAAAAGATTTGGGTGTCATCAGCATACTAATAACACCCTGAACCAAATCTGATTATCTCTACCAGTGGTTTCATGTAGATGTTAAACAACATTAGAGACAATACGGAGCCCTGAAGGACACCATACAAAAATTCAGATTTTGAAGAACAACAGTCCCCAAAGGACACCATCTGGAACCTGCCCGAGAGGTAGGAGCAGAACCACCACAAAACCATGCCTCCCACTCCCAACCCCCTCAGATGCTCCAGAAAGATACTATGGTCGATAGTATCAAAAGCCACCGAGAGGTCTAAAAGGACCAACAGAGTCACACTTTCTCTGTCAACTCCCAATTGGAGATCATCCATCAGGCTGACCAAGGCAGTCTCTACCCCATGGTCCACCCGAAAGCCAGTCTGAAACTGGTCTAGATAATCAGTTTCCTCCAAGACTGTCTCGAGCTGGGAGGCCACCACACTCTCAATTACCTTGCCCAGCCACAGAAGGTTGGAGACAGGCCTGTAGTTTATGATCTCTACCAGGCTTTCTACAACAACCCCCCACCAGACAGTATAAGCCATGTCAGGCAAGGGTCAAGAGAACAGGTGGTAGGCTGCACCATTCCAAGCAGCTCATCCACATCCTCGAGAGTCACAAACGAACTGATCCAACTGAACCACACAAGAGGAGTCACTGGACACCTCCACGTCAGACACTGAAGTAATTGTAGAGTCTAAGTTGGCCCGAATACGAGAGATTTCCCCCACAAAGAATTAATTAAACATGTCACAGCGGATAATTGATGGTTCTAGATTCTGATTCAAGGGAGGAGGGGCACATACTAGCCCTCTGACAACCCTGAACAACTCCACTGGATGTGAACTTGCGGATGCAATACGGGCAGAAAATAATTGCTTTTTTGCTTCACGTATCGCCTGAGCATAGATCTTCAAATGTGCTTTATGTTGCAGTCTGTTGGATTTGAGTCAAGTCTTTCTCCACTTGCGCTTGAGTCATCTACCTCACTGCTTCAGCCCCTGTAATTCTTCTGTATACCAAGGGGCCAGTTTTGAAGCGTGTCGGAGAGGACGCTTAGGAGTGATCATGTCTATTGCTCCAGCGAATTTGCTGTTCCAGTTCTCCACCAGGGCATCAACAGGATCGCCAGCAGAGCCAACGTTAAATCCCGCCAAGGCTTCTTTAAATCCTATTGGATCCAATAACCTTCTGGGCCAGACCATCCTAATAAGTCCCTCACCCCTGCGAAGATGGGAAGTAACTGTGATTCCAACCTTAACCAGGTAGTGGTCCGTCCATGACAATGGGGAAATCACAGGAGTCCCCACCCACGGAACACCACCCTGATCAGAACGAAAGACCAAATCAAGCATGTGACGTGCGTCGGTCCCGAGACCACTTGGGATAGGCCCATCGTTGTCATGGCCACTATGAACTCCTGAACCGCCCCAGACAAATTGGTCCTGAAATGAACATTGAAATCCCCCAGCACCACAAGCCTGGGGACCCCAACACCAAGCCTGAGACCAAGTCCGTCTGTTCAGAGACTCTGTTGAGCAGCGGGGTGATTGGTACACCAACACAAGTCCCAATCTATCTCTAGTCCCCAAACTTAAGTACACACATTGGATATGGTCCGACACTTCCACAGGGATCCTGGTAAGAGAGATGTTATTATTATAGACTACAGCCACTCCACCTCCCCGCCCATGGTCCCTCACCCTCTCCTCAACAGAGTACCCTGGAAGGAGAAGCTGGGACCAGACCGGGCCACCAGCCTCCCACAACCAGGTCTCTGTAATACATACCAGGTCGACGCCTTCATCCATTTATGCTATACTCCTAATCCGAGGCTTTCTGATCAGCAGAAAGCTAACAAGAAAAGCAATATTTATATTTAAATTGGAGTTGCTGTATTTGCCAGTTGCTTTTATTTCTGGGAAATACAGTACATCATTTTGGTTGATAAGAAGGGTCCATCAGCCAGAGCAATACCAATGGAAGGGGCTTCTCTGCAGTTCCACACCAGCTCTCCCTGATTTTAAGGGAGCAGGGTTCTAGCATCACTCATATCAGAGCCATTGCAACATTGTTTAATTTTACTTCAACAGCTTCTTTTCCAAGAGAGAGACACCATGTTGGGGCTCCAAAACAGCAGGACCCAAGGATGGGGCTATCTAAGGTTCCAGAGAGGAGCATCTAAGTCTAACCAATTTTCTGATTACTGTGGCCTAGAACTTTTGTGGGCTGTATGGAGGAGACAGGAGGATTACTATCCAGAAATTCATAGTGCCACAACATTTGGCATTCTGGATCAAGGTGTAGCCGCAAGAGCACAAAATCACATCTGCTAGTACATTATCTTGAGGTTGAGGTTCCTCACCCCTTCAAGGTGCTTGGGAGAAAAAGAGCAGACAAAACTGAGGATCTATGCTAAGTGGAACTAGCCTGAGTGGTTCCCAAACCTACACACCATTTGAGGCAGGGACTCACAATGCATTAATTATCTTATGTATGTTTTGCTTTGCCTTTAAGCTCACTAAATTAAATGGGACATCCCCAGTAAGAGTGCATATGATTACAACCTTCAGCGTACTTATTTATGGCTAGATTATCCTATTTTCCTCAAAAAAGCAAGTGCTAATGATGTGCAAGAGTAAATTTTCTAAAATGTTATTTGATTAAGTAAAAGATAAATTGATTTGTAGAAATCTTTTTCTGTTTCTGTATTAAATAGTCAGCTTCCTTATCTACCTCTGTCAAGGTGGCAGGCAACAAATAATAAGAAAAATATAAAATGGAACTTTTAATTTACTGGAATTTGTATATTAGTTGAAGCGAGCAGGGGGACTACCTACTTTGGTAGAATATTAACAGAACAACACATTTTTAAAAAATCTCTATAACAGTGTTTCTCACGAGACCAAGCTAGGGCAGCTAAGCCTAGGCTTGGCTGCCCGTGGAAACTGCTGGGAGCCAACCAGCTTCCTGTGGTGTCTTAGCGGCAAATCCAGCTACGAAGCTGGGCTCTTAAATGAGGTTAAAAGAGCAAGCACTCCCTTAACCCTGTTTACCTGACTGTGCATCAGCGCTGGTTAGGGGTGTGCATGGAACCGGCTGGCCCAGTTTTGTTCGAGTTCAAACTAGACTTGAACCTGACTGGCCGAGTTCAGTTCTGCACCCCCTAGAACCCCCAGTCCGGTTCGGGCGGGGGGGGGGGTGTTCGTGAAAATGTTTTTTTAAAAAAAAAAATTTAAAAAAACCGTTCTCCTCTCTGGGGGCGCTGGGGGGGGGGGGTCTGCGGAGGTTCTCTCTCCCCTAGCCGGCCTTCAAAATGCCCCCTCGGCCTCCGTATATTGGTGTGGCGGCCATTTTGGAAGCCGCCGCACATGTGCAAATGGCCTCTATGATGCCTGGCATGGGCCAGGGCCTCACAGAGGCCATTTGCACATGCATGGCAGCTTCCAAAATGGCCACCACGCCGATATACGAAGCCTCGAATGGGCTGGAGGGTGGCATTTTTAAGGCCAGTGTGGGAAGGGGGAACCTCCACGGACTCACCACCATCACCCCAACAAACTCCCCTGGAAAGAAAGGTATAGATAGATAGATAGATAGATAGATAGATAGATAGATAGATAGATAGATAGATAGATAGATATAGATATAAAACAAACTGGTGGGGAGGTGCGGTCCTGGTCCAGAGGGAACCTGGGGGGGGGTTCGGTTTGACCCAGAACCATCAAACCCCCAAACTGAACCCCCAAACCAGTTTGCATATCCCTAGTGCTGGCTGCTTTTAGTTGGTGCTGAAGCACTGACGGTCAGCCACCCGTTGCTAGGGAGATCCCCACAATGCACCACACACACATGCAGTGCATTGTGGAATTTCCGGAGGCCAGGATGATACGTCCCCACCTCTGCATTGCCCATGGCAGCCACAGACTGTCTGGGTGTGCGATCCTTATGCCCAGACCCTTCAACACACCTGGATCATCTCTGGGGAAGGCAAGCTTCTGCTGCCTTCGCTGCCACCTGCCTTCAAGCCCTCTCACGCAATCGTGAGAAAGGGCTCTATTTCTCAAACTGAAGACTAGACTGTAGGCAGATCGGATGCTGTCCTTCAATCTTCATCTTTCGGTCTTCAGCAACATTGCCATATGCCCATTCAATCTGCTGCAAAGAGGAACTAGAATGTCTGTGAACACAACTGCAGACTCTTCGATAATACTTATCTGAAATGAGGAAGAAACAGAAGCCACTGCTCAGGGCAATCAGGAAAAGATAAGCTTCAAGTTTCAAAATATTTTTCAAAGTAAAACCATTTCCTGTTGCAAAACAGCAAAAATGAACATGAGGGGAGCAGGAGTCATATTTGCAAACAGCTAGATTGGAAAGGGGTATTTGTATAATAAAGCATGATAAAAAGTTGAGGTAGATTGTTATTTCTTACTGGATTTCATTTGGGCTAATATATTTGTGAGAGCTCTTTCTGCAGCAATTTTGTCTTCGCCTCTGCAGGGCCAGCTCATCAGTCAGTCAGCCATCCCTCCCTGCCTTTGAATGAATTGCACTCCAAGCAGCCGAGAGTTCTCAGTCAAACAAAGTCCCACTGACCACATCTCAGTTGCAAAATTCCCCACCCATATGCTTGTTTAGAGGCCACTTTTTCCAGTGTGGCCCATCGTTCTTCCAAAACCCCACAAGTGTTTTCCGATACATGATATTCATAACTGTTGGTGATTTCAGTTTAATTAGTTAACATATCTATGTTTGTATTGGGCATTTTTCATAAAATGTACCTCCCACTGGCACTGCATAGCATTCTAAAGATGGGGCAGTGGTAGCACCTAGTTTGCATGTAGAAGGTCCAGGTTTAGTCCTGACATCTCCAGGTAGGGTTGGGAAAGATTCCACCTGAAACCTTGAAGAAGTTGTTGCCAGTCAGTGTAGACAATACTGAGATAGATTGGCCAGTGGTCTGACTCAGTATAAAGCAGCTTCCTATGTTCTTGCCCTCATTAAAGTAACATTCCCAGGGTTCATGAAGGAAAGCCATGACAGTTAAACTGGTATAAAACTAAGGTAAATGTTTGTAGTGTAGATGTGCCCCTCATTCCCAGTAAAAGATTCCAAGATAATTATTAATAATAAAGAGATTGTATTCCGAAGAAGATACATTAAGCATGTGCTTAACTCTAGTCCAATTCAGACATTATGCTGTACAAGTATACTGATGTCTGTCCATTCATACACATGTGTGTGTGAATTACTGTATCTGTGTTCATTTTAAAAGTGAACTTGGATACAGGCCCTTCAAATGCATGGTACAGATAGGAAGTGTAGTTCCGTACCTGTGTTCAGCATAACTGCCGGTGCCCACCCCCCACCCCCACAATGCCCCCTGCATGTGACATCAGATGCAGGGGGTGTGGCTTCACTCCCAAACGGGGCCACGCAGCCCCGTTTGAGAGCAAAAGCTGGCCAGCGCCGTATTCACAGTGTGGCCAGGAACACGCAGCTCTCGGCCACCCTGTTTGGGAGTAAAGCCACGCCCCCTGCATCTGACATCAGATGCAGTGGTTGTGGCTGGGGCGCCAGGCGCAGCCCCTGATTGGCAGCAGCCCAGGTTCTTTGAATCTGTCAGCTCAGTGGTGGCTCTGCCCCTGTTCTGAACTATGTACAAAGGCAGCCCCACATAAAGAGCATTGCAATAAAGTTTGGAGGTTACCAGCAAATGTACCACTGTTCTGAGGCCATTCATCTCAATAAATGTAAGCAGCTGAGATATCAGCTGCAGCTGATAGAAAGCACCTCTGGTCACTGCCTCAACCTGACATACCAGGGAGGTTTGCATCCTGAAGCACTCCCAAATTGTGTACCTGTTCCTCCTGGGGAAGTGTGACCCCATCCAGAATTGGCAAATCAAAATCACCCCTGAAGTTCCAACCCTGCACAAGAAGTACCTCCATCTTCTCTGGATTCAGTCTCAGTTTATCAGTAGCAAACAAGAAGCTTCCCCCCGCCCCACTAGCTGCAATGAGAAAGGTTTGGGAGGAAATTGAGTGGATTTTTGTGTGAAAGGGTTGTGTATGAGCTCTTTAAAAGAGAAAACATTCCTGGGCTATGTATGTGTTCAGACACATCCTGTTCTTAATTTCTAAGTATATGTCTGCCCCCCATGCCCCTATTTTGCACCTGACTCTGGTAGATCTTGGGGTTTTAAGAGAGAAGGAGAAGGAGAAGGAGAAGGAGAAGGAGAAGAAGAAGAAGAAGAAGAAGAAGAAGAAGAAGATCTTGCAACTCATTAAGTTCACCTGTTTTAGAATATCCAGTCTCTATAGCAAAATATTACTTCACAGTGTTGTGGTTAGAATGAATAAGAGGCACTGGCTGATATCCTGACTAAATAAGTTGGAGGAGAAGCCCCAGAACAGCACAAGTGCTTCTGAAGAGTTCCAGACTAACGCTGCATTGGTGCTAGTGTGTGTGGGGAGGGATTTCAACTGTCTCCCCTTCTCCTGTGCCAGGAAGAACATGCAGCACCTCTTCTGTTAGCAATAGCAATAGCACTTACATTTATTTATATACCGCTCTATAGCCGGAGCTCTCTAAGTGGTTTACAATGATTTAGCATATTGCCCCCCAACATTCTGGGTACTCGTTTTACCGACATCGGAAGGATGGAAGGCTGAGTCAACCTTGAGCCCCTGGTCAGGATCGAACTTGTAACCTTCTGGTTACCGGGCGGCAGTTTTACCACTGTGCCACCAGGGGCTCTTTTTATTAGAGGTCATATATGGTTGGAGAACAGCAACTCAAGTCCAAGGCTTTTCTCAGACATGCGTCTGAATCTGTTGTCAGCCCAAACACTGCCAATAGCCTCCCTTTTCGCATGGAAAAGGCTAAGGACACATTAAGGCTCTCCACACAAGCCGTGTGGAGAGCCTAAGAGGGTTCTGCAGGGAGAGGGGGCTTGACCAGCACTCCCTGCAGACAAGCAGGCAGCTCGCCCTGGGCAGCCAAATTGGCCACCCACCCAATTACCGGCTCCATCATGGAGCTAGTTGGGGCGGTGAGGATCAGGGACTGCCCAGCCCCCAGAAGTCCCAGGATGCGCTGCACGAGTACGTGGGGCATTCTGGGGAGCCCCCTGACACTGGGAGGGTTGTTGTAGCCTCCCGGTCAGGGGGGTCTCCTCATGAGTCTCTGTGGCATGAAGCCACACAGCAGTGGCACACTGTCAAAACAATGAGGTTAGCTGAGTGCTTGCTCCACTAGCCTTGTTTAAGGGTGGGGGGAATTAAGCAGGCTTGCTGGTGGGAGCCACATGGCTCCCTTCAGTTCACACGCACGATGGGAACCAGGCCGGGCTCCCTTAGCCTGGTTTCCACTATGCGTGTGAATAGCCTCATAGTCTAAGCCACTGGGTGGATCTTTAACCAGCTCATTTAGAAATCAAGACCAGGAGCCTTACCTCCTGGCACCGTCAAAACTCTTCTGTCTCTCCAAACTAATCCAGGTGACTAAGCATTGAAATGCAAAGGTACCACACAGGCTGCAGTGATTGTCAGCGGATACCTCAGGCCAAGTCTCAACAAAGCTGGCCCATTGGTTGCTATGTGCAATGCAACCGTGATGTTCTGCCTGGCTTCTCTTGACTCAGCCCTAACTATGCCTCTCAGACTCTGACCTGCTTGCTCCATCCTCAGCTTTTCCTGTTTGGACTATGCCTCTGACCTCTTTACCCTGACCTCCCAATTCAAGTGTCAGACTTGCCTGTTTGGACCAAGTCCTTGGCTTAACACCTGACAAGAGCAAACCTCTGCTAAGGCCTGACACTTATTTCAATTAGATCCATCCGATCTAGATATAAAAATCACAACCTAGAGGTAAGGGATTGGGAATAGAATCGTCAGAAAATATAGAAACTAAGACCAAACCACAGTAATATTATCTTCAAGATTTTATTAAGTGCCTGGACACAAGAAGCCAAACTACTTCAGAAATACAATTCTCTCAGGTCTTATGTCCAAGATGTTCAAGACCGAAGCATCAGCACCTTGTTTGTCTTCTTCATCTTTCGATGCCACGAAGTGCTGTCCATCTTTTTCTCTACTGAGTGCAGTCGGGCTGTGGTTTCTGTCAGCATGTCCATCAGTAGCTCTAGTTGTAACTTCAGGTAATTGTTCTCTTCTACTAAGGCTTTGTTTGCCTTCTTTAGACTCTTGTTAAGCTGCTCTTTCTCAGGAGAGGAGAATAACTGCAGTAAGGGCATCTGCTGAGGGATACTGTCACCCTGCCACTCCCCATCCTGGAAGACAAACTTTTTTTTGCTTAGCTGAGCACATGGAGGGCCATAATCCATTCCCAGTTCAGCTTGCCGGGTTTTGTAGTCCAACAGATAGAAAGTGGACAAAGAGGTTGTTTGGCGAAGTGTTGGCCTTCTGGGAAAAAATCTGCGAGAAAAATTATCAGCCCAATAATCACGCACATCCTGCAGAATGTGAGCAATGGTTTCCATGACAAGAGCTAGAGATGGAGGATACTAATAAGAGACCTACAGGAGAAAGTTCTGGAACAGAAAGCCAACATGTGCAGTATTACAGAGGAAGCTGCGGTATTATATGACATAGGCAAACTCACAAACCAAGAAATACAGATTGATCACCATACTCTGTCACTTAGGGCAGATCTATATGTAACATGTGATTACTACAAATTATATGTAGTTCTGTCCTTACTTGGGATAACTATTCTGAAAAACTCCTGTCTTTCTTTTTTATGTCCTTTTATTTGGTGAAGGAAACATACAATAACTTTAGAATAAATAGGACTCGAACTTGTTATGGATCTTATGGAAACTATGCTCTAAACTGGAAAAGAGAACCAGGTAAGATTCCCAGCTTTCTAAGCAATTGAATTAAAATGTCATAGGTTTGTTCACACAACCCGAATCAGGGCAGGAGAAGCCTCCTATCTGAAATTGGGAGCTCAGGGCACTCTCGTTTGCCGATCATCTGCAACTTCAAACTCCTGAGTAGGAGACGTTCTTGTCCTACCTCAGTCAGCAATTGAGTACAGCTGCTAGGTAGGCCAAGGCTCTCCTCCCCAGCTGCTGCTACCCACACGACACCACGTCCTCCCCATCCAACCTTTGTTTTAAGCTGCAGATGGTCGGCAAATGGTAGCACATTCAACTCCCAATTTAAGATAGGTGGCTTCTCCTACTCGAATCCTGGTTGTGTGAACAAGCCTAATGTTTGCTTGCAAATGACACCATTTCCTTTTGATCATATTACACTACACACTTATATTAGTGTTATTCTCATTTAACTGTCATGACTGCCCTCAAAGCATCCTGGGAACTGTAGTTTGGTAAGGACACTGGGAATCCCTAGCTCCCTCCTAGGAATTCTCAGTAGAGAGGAAATTACTATAAATCCTGCTAAAACATAGATGTACCCCCTTTCCTGTGTCCATTGCCTCTCTTTCTCCTGTGGAGATGATTCATTAACAAACAAAGATAGCAGTTACACCACTGAACCAGGTTTACACTAACAGTTGCATTGTCACATCACTAACACCTTTCTATTGTTTCTTTCCCTCTCCTTGCTCAAGTACTATTCTAGTTGGACAGCAGGAGGGAATTACGGAAAAAAGAATACTACCTCAAGATGAAGTAAAGGGACTGACATAGCTCAAACCATTAACATGTGTATTAAATAAACCTCAACTTTTGTTTTGATAATATATTGGGGGCCCAATACATAGTAATTCAGAGGATTTGGGGAAAGGATCTTAGTGTAAGCATGATCATCCCAGTGGATAATTTCTAATCAGAGATAATGCTAGAGCTCAATCCACTTCAGCAGTCACCAACTCTGACCTAAAGTTCTGGCTTGTAATCCCAACTCCTGGAAGCTGCGTTTGGTTGCTCGAGGGAAGTGAGTTGGAGGCACTCTGCGAGAGACATTTATTATGTCTCTTTAACTTTTTATAATTTTCAGATTTTAGCTTTGAAAATAACTTTCAATTTGAACCTAATAATAAGTGTGGTTTTTTAACCTGACTTTTAACTTGTTTGTTAATTTTATTACTTTTATTGTGTCTTGTATCTATTTTATTGTTTTGAGCCGTCCCGAGCAGTAGTGTACTGGAGGGGCGGGGTACAAATATTTTAAATAAATAAATAGTTGACTGGACTTTCCCTCACATATTTTAATGCTGTACTCTGGCACTGAGAACTGGCCTGAAGACCAAACCTAGATGAATCTTGTGACAAATGAATAATCTCTTTATGCTTGCTAGGACAGGATAGATCCTGTCCTAGCAAGCTAAAGGAATTATTAATTTGTTCCAAGATGCAAATGGAGAAGGGTGGGACCCAGTTGCCTTCACATTCACTAGAATACTCCTTATTCCATGCAGAAACAGCTCTTCTAAAAGTGCTCAGATAAGGTTTCTAATACTACTCTAGTGGATGGGGAGGAAGCTAGGTCCCACACTTCCACATGTGTCCTTCTAGTAATCCACAGGAGCTGCTAAAGTTGGCAGAAATGTATATTAGTCAACAACAACAACCGAGTGTGGTGAGAGCAACTGGCCTACCTACTTGGAAGAGAATTGCATTTCAGCTACATAAGATCAAGTGATAAGATTTTATTCTAATAAGCAAATTAATTTGGGGCACCTCCACTAAAACTAATCTATGGCCTCTGGCTGTCTTGCCCCATCTATGAAGTGTGATAACAAAACATATGCAGGCAGATCACCCACCAGCCATAAAAACCCATTTTCTTCCAGTTCTCAAAATACTCTGCTCACCAGACACCACTTTGATGTAGCCACTTGTCAAACTTCTTGCTTCTGTTGAAACCTCAGATATGAACTAGTTTGACTAAAGAGCTGAACTGCTTAGTGCTTCTGAGTACACAAACACACCCTGAAATTATGTTTTGCATCATGTTGATTGACATGTCATCATGTGGCCTGCAATGTCTCACAATTGCTTTTCCTATTTTGGCCAACCACATTTCTGTAGGCAAGATGTCTGAATGAACATATTTGTGTTTCTTGGTTGTCAACAGACAACTCAGTTTTAACCTGATTTGATTAGAGATAACTGGTAATTTAGTTTACCAGTTAGATAGCACTTATATTTGCAAAGTACTTATGATGCATGTATCTGACATGTGCATAGGAACCTGTGGATTAATGTATGAATTTGCCATTTTACGGATGCTACATTTTGAGTTGAGATGTCATTATTTGCTCAAGGCAAAGTAGTAAACTTACAGATAAGCAACCTTATTCCAACCTAATTTCCAACCTAAATCTTAATCTTATACAATGTCTACCAGATCACACTGGTTTAAATACAGAGAAGGAAACAATGGGAACAATTCAGTCAAGCATCTATTATTTCAATAGGAAAAGGTTAAGTAGGTGTTCAACTTTCACAGTGAAATTAAAGGGCTTTAAAAGGTTTATCTCTGGATCATCATTCCCCAAATCTTCCACATGTGTTTTTAACTCCTTTTCCTGTGATGGTAGGGAGTATATTCTTCAGCACTTTAACCAAGAGTAGAACTAACATATTGGGAACAAATTAAATAAGTTCTTCAGATAGAAATGTCTGGATGTAAACAGTGAAAGTTGTTTACATAAAAATAAATATCACAATGCTTTTGAAAGATGCTTATGGCATACAGTGACCTAAGGAGCTTATCTTTTAGCATCTTTGTACTACCCTTACTATTCATACTTGATGCAGAGAGGGTACTAACAAGATATAGTTATAATTCCTAACCATAGAGACTTCAGCAGGGTGTAAGGAAAAGATGATAATTTATAAGTTATGTACAATCTGAATGATTTAGGACCAGATAGATTTTTTTAAAAAACCCAAATATATTTAATTCTGTTATATCAAAATTCTGTTATATCAAAATTCTGCAGGCCCATCTTAATCAGAAGAATGCACTTAAAAGTGAATGCTCATCACAAAAAGTATACACATGTATACTTTTAAAAAGGATATGAACGTACAGTTCAACCTTCTGCAAATATTACGGCTTCCTCCCACAGATTTTATAACAATTGATGAATATATATTTCCCCCTTTATTAGCTACATTTTCTCTAAGGTAGTTATATTGTTGGAATGCTTAAAGCATGTAATGTTTAAAATAAACTTTATATGATAATGACAGTCCAATGCATTTACTCCCAAGATGCTTCCCTTTTCTATTAAAATATGCTTATTATTAGGAAAAGTATATAATAAATCAGAGAAAATGCTGGAAAGACATAATGAAGCTATTCTCATGACCAGCAAAAATCGGGCTAGAATTGCCTAGCCCAATTTTTGCTGGTCACGTAAACCACCGGGCTTGCAGGAGAGCCCGGTGGTTTACAAGCGGCTAACCTGCTCGCGAAGTCCTCCCCTTAGCCCAGGTTAGCGGAGCAAGAGCTCTGCTAACCAGGGTTTCCGGATTGTGTGTTGCCATGGCATGGCTCTGCACCGCGGAAACTCATGAGGAGACCCCCAACCGGGAGGCTAAAAAGCAGCCTCCCGGCTCAGGGGTCTCCTCAGCATGTTCTGCATGCTTGTGCAGAGCATACTGGAACTCCCGGGGGCCGCACAGCCCCCAAACTCCCAAGCCCCCACCGGCTCCGTGACGGAGCCGGCAGTCGTGTGAGCGGCCAATCCTGCCTCCCGGGGAGGGCTTGGTGATCGTCTGTGGGGAGAACGGGCTCCCACAAACCCTCTAGAGGCGAGTCTCACTGATCATGAGACCTGCCTCATTATATAGTGTAGAACAACATAGGAAACTGCCTTATACCAAGTCTGGTCCATCCATGTAGCTCAGTATCGTCTACAGCAGTGGTTCTTAATGTGGGGTCTGCCAGATGTTGTTGAACAAACAACATTCAGCAACATCTTGTGGGCCCCATGTTAAGAACCACTGGTCTACACTAACTGACAGAGAGGCTCTCCACATGAGCAGTGTGGAGAGCCAGTTGGGGTTAGGGGAGGAGAGTGGGCCAAGCCAGCTCTCCCCGCACACGAGCACCCACGGAGCCCTGGGTGGCCGGATCAACCGCCCACACAATTACTGGCTCCATCACAGAGCTGGTAGGGCCTGTGGGGATCCGGGGCCACCCAGCCCCCAGAAGTCCCAGAATGCCCTGTGCAAGTGTGCAGGGCATCCTGGGGAGACCCCCAAGATCAGGAGGCTTGTTTCAGCCTCCCAGCAGGGGTATCCTCACAAGTTGTCACGGTGCGGAGACGTGCTGTGGCGACTCACAATCTCCAAAATGGGGTTAGCAGAGTGCTCACTCCGGTAACCTCATTTGTGGGGGGGACTTAAGTGGGCTAGCCTCTGGGAGCCACATGGCTCCCAGCAGTTCCCATGACCACAGGAAAGTGGGCTGGGCTCCCTTAGCCCACTTTCCTGCGGTTGTGAGAATAGCCTCAGAGGCTACTCCAGGGTTTCAGGTAGCAATCTTTCCTGGCCCTTCCTGGAGATTAAACCTGGGGCTTTCTGCAGGCAAAGTAGATGCTTTTCCACTCAGCTATGCCCCATCCATAATAATAAAGATAATAAATATAACAGAGCAGAAACTGTATCTGGTTACATTGCCTAACTGGCAGTTGTACATGCAGAAGCTGGCAGATGAAGATGGGCATTTCCTTTGTTATCCCATGAGTGTGCTTTGCATTGCTTCTGTTTCCCCTGTACAAACAAGAGAGGCATTATGAAAAAGGAAACTGAGTGCTGGCCAAAAATAGTAAGAAATAAGGAAGTTAAATTACATATTGTTAACATCTCCAAAAGTGTACAAAAATAATAAATGTGAAGTCAGACTACATCCAGATACATTAAAGTTCAAAATGATTAATTTCTGTTTGCAAGAAACCAAACAAAAGAACTCCCCAACAACAACAACACTCTTGAACATGCTGCACCTTACTTTGTTTTCTAAAGTTACAGTACTTTGGATATATAGTCCACCGGCAGTAGAAACAACAGAACTGGGGACACAGACCTGGATCCAAAGAACAGCACAAGTAGTGCCATATGCTCAAAGGGCCTTTGGGATTATTTTTCTCAAACAGGATCCTGTCAGCACCTCCTCCCCTGCAAGGGAGTAATACCACATCTAAAGGCCTGGGGAGATGGTTGGGATACAGTACAATATCAGAGGTGTCCAACTGTGGTATACATAATGTAGAGTGCTTTACTGAGGTATGTTACTGGCAGAGGTTGGCTTCACCCTGCCCAACTCCTAGGCCTACTCTGAAACATGTTCCTTCATGGTCTTCGGTGCTTCAGGGACAGCCTTAGAGTGCTAGCAGTTCTCCCTGCAGGGGGGCTTAGTCTTGCTTGCAACTCTTAATCTTTGGGTAATATCTTTCTGGAGACTGCAGCTGGAAACTTCTCCTTCCTCCTCTTCATTCCTGCACCATCTGTGGACTTGTGTAGCCCAGCATCTTATCAAGTGCAGCACGTGTGGCTTCACCTAGGCTTTGCCCACCACCCCCAGGTGAGGTGAAACCTGAGGAATGATGGTTCAGCTGGGACTGGCATCCTATCCAATAGCCCAATCGGTGGCATCCAAGCCTGTGGAGTGGAAGTGACAACTAAGGATGTCTCCTTGGGGTTCTTTGTCTTCCCCGTTGAGCCCTGCAGGTCAGCTCAGTCTGAGATCATAGAGCCACCTCCATGTCTCATGGCAAACCATATTTTAAACTGTGGGGAGTTTTAAAAAGCAACTTGTGGTTTATGATATGGAATAGGTTTGTTATGGAATGGAAGAACATCAAAAATCCCACAAGGCCTCTCTAAAATAGCTTGATGGATCTCGACCATATTATGAATAACTGTATTCTGCCATGACTGTTTCGAGGGTACTCCCGTGAGCTATATCAACCCAAATGCAGCTCCAACTGTCCCTATTTACCAGGGACAGTCCATTGTCTAGAATCTGTCCCTGGGAAATTACTGGTATTGTTTTGTTTCTATGTTTTCCTCTTGGGGATGACTAGTGGTATGTGAGTACTGCAAGATATTCCCCTCATGGTATGGGCCGCTCTGGGAAGAGCAGAAGGTTCCAAGTTCCCTCCCTGGCTTCTCCAAGATAGGGCTGAGAGAGATTCCTGCCTGCAACCTTGGAAAAGCCGCTGCCAGACTGTGAAGACAATACTGAGCTAGATAGACCAATGGTCTGACTCAGTATACGGCAGCTTCCTATGTTCCTCCTCTCTCCCCACAATGAATTATAGAGTTGCCATTGTTCAAGATTAAGCTCTCTCCAGAATCTCTAGAAATTAAATCTCAAGTGGGTAGGTAGATGCATCATGTTTCTAGTGCACTAGCATGTAAATGGGTGTACAACATCAAGGTATATTATGCAATGCACAGCATATAACGGATGGAATCCCTTCTTCAGCAATGTGTAATAGCGGGTGGGGAGTTTGGGCACTAATCCTTGATATGAGAACTGGTTGTTACAAGTGTATCCTTCTTTCCATATATGCAAAAAGATTGGAGAATATGGGCTTGGCTCATATTGTCACCTGTTTTCTATTTGTGACATGCTTGTAATCAGAATGCTCTTTTCTAGCAGGACTGACGAAGACAGACTTCCTGTGTAGAACAACACTGGATTTTCATATCAGATTGAGAATAGTGATTCCCAAATGATGGGTCAGCATTCCACACTGTGGAAACTTTATCAGTGGATCAGTCACCTGACTGCCAGCATTGAAGTGGAAAATATTTCACATGTTACATAAAGAAAACGTGTGGTTGGTTAGGGGTTTTTTTTGGGGGGGGCATTTACTCACATTTCACATGTTTTAAATATGTTTTGGAACACAAATAATGCATTTTTAGTGGGAAACATACAGGTACCTGCTAAATGTACAGTAGGAACAGCCTAAATCCTGAGATTAGGAAAATAGGAAGTTGCCTTATACTGAGTTAGACCATTGGTTCATCTAGCTCAGTATGGTTTGCACTGTCTGGCAGTGACTCTCCAAGCTTTCAGGCAGGAGTCTTTCCCAACCTTACCTGGAGATTGCCATGGATTGAACCTAGGACCTTCTGCATGCAAAGCAGATGCTCTTCCACTAAGCCATGGCCCCATAAGGCAAAAACTGTTAATGACAGAGGATCTACCTAGACATGTTAGCAACAGGCCCGTGTTTTAGAATGGCCGTTGCTGCTGAATAGGTAAGTGGAGCTTCTCTGTGATTGCAGGCAGAGAAAGGGCAGGTGAGTTGAGTCTGTGACCTTTTTCTCCTGTGTTTTCCTCTAAAGACCTCCTCCTCACAGATGCTTTTCTTCTCTCTTCAGAAGACAAGCACCTAAGGGAAAGAACTTTTGTGGGGGAAACCATGGGTGAGCCAAGTTCAAATCCCCAACCAGTCACAAAACTCACTGAGTGAGTCTGGGCCAGTCACTCACGTATCTCTCAGCCTGTTACCTCACAGGGTTGTTGTGAGGATGTACATAATCATGTGCACTGCTCTTGGCTCCTTAGAGGAAGAACAGGATATCAGTGGAAAATTTAATACATAAATAATGAAATAAATAAATCACACAGAACTTGCACTTTATACCTATTTCTGGTGCCCACAGTGTTAATATTTAGGTTGGGTTGCCGTCACAGCTACTCAGACCTAGAATCTTTTGAACAAAACCCAAAACCTATTAGTTTGTGAGGGAAAACAAAAGGAACAAAATGAGCTGGGGTTCAATTCTATATACACTTAACTGGGAGTAAGACCATTTAATTCAGTGTGGGATGACTTCTGAGTAAAGTAAACAAAGGATTGGGCTCTGTCAGTTGTAGAAAATGAGGCTGTTAAAGTCATTGGGCGGGGGGGGGGGAGGGGGACTACAGGTATTATTGTCCAATGACAATCGTACATTGTTTTCAGGTTTGTCCTAAGGCAAATTTAAATAATAACACAAATGTAGCATTAAGAGGTTACTCTGAATCTGTTTCTTGGCCTGAAAAGAAGGCACTTTCCAAACCTTCATACATAAAACCTGTGTATCCTTAGCTCTTGTCACTATCCTTCTGATTTCTCTTCCTCTTCTTCCCTCACTGATCTGGATGTTTTTCAATCAAAGTGGGTATTATTTAGACCAGTCTGACCTACTTCTGCCCTGCAGCTGGCCCCCTTTTGTTATGTATGCTGCTACTATGGCAACCCTTGTAACACATCTGCATCACAAAGAGGAGCTTAATAGACTCAGTTCCATTGCTTTGGGGCGGGGGGGGGGGGTGGTGGTTTTCACTGTAGCCCCCCCTCCCCTCTTTCATATGCTTGTGCCAGATTATTTGTTCACACACTGGGTACACTGATGCTCAGTATGTCTCACTGCATCGAGGATTCTGACTTGCTTTATTTTGAAATTATAATTCTATAATCCATGGCATCAGGGCTTCAGTACTGCTAATAGCAGTGACTGTATGACCTATTAGCTGCTGTTTGCAAGATATGGATGCTTGCAAACTGAGTTATACATACAATGCTACTCATAAAATACCTTGGTTCTAGAGGTAAATAGGCACATTTTGCCATTTAATGCAGAAATATAAAAGTGAAATAACTATTGCCTTAGGATACTAATAATGGGGATGGGCCCCTAGCTCAGTGGTAGTGCCCGTGCTTTGCATGCAGAAGGTTCCCTGTTCCGTCTCAGGCATTGTTCAGAGAGAGCACCTGTAACCTAGGAGAACAACTTGAATGTAAACAATAGGAATGTATGAAGCTGCCTTATACTGAACTAGACCGACCAATGAGCTGACTCAATATAAGTTAGTTTCATACACACATGGGGCGGGGGAGTAGACGAGAGGATTTTGTTAAGGTTATTTTGTATACATGATATTGGAAGTTTAAGGCCAAAATGCCAGCTGAAATAAAAAGTTAATAACATTTATCTCATATGTGGACTGTCAAACCAATTAAATTGTTTGGGTTTGGTTTTTCATGTTGGTGTATTAACCCAGATTAAAAAAATAATAATATTCACATGAAATATATTTATATAACATTATAATAACATCTGCTTGTGCACTGTGTATAAGCTGGCCTATTTTCTATCCTGGCATTTTGCTACTAATATGTAAAACATTATGGGCCAGTTTGGATGGTCAGGTACACACTAAGAGCACGCCCACAGCAATAAGGTCAGGTACGCACCAAGAGCACACCCACCCTGACCTCTCAGGAGGATGTCCTGACGCAGGGCACCCCTTAATTGCATGAGTGGGACATTCATCTGAATTGCCCCTCTACATGTGTGTCAAAACAACATTGTTTAAACATGTTTAAACAACATTGATGTGTGGGATATCTAGACAGAAGTTCCCCACACATCTGGTTACAGACTTTGCTGCTGAACTGGAAGCATGGGAAATATTACTATGAAGATATACATATATTCAGCATTTTGCAGAACAATTTCTGGGCAACCTCCTTTTCTGGACTGGACTGAACCAACTAATATATGTGACTGCTGGCTACACTAATGGGAATCAGACACAGGGCCCATGTGGTTGTAGGTGTTGAGCACAATGAATCAGTACACTTGTCACCCAGATTATTCTTAGCAACCTTAAGATCTGTTAATATTTTTCTGATCCAGAAACTGAAATCCAAATGACAGTTACTGGAATCTATACCAAGGGTGGAATAACACTGGTTGATATACTAAGGTGTTCCGGCAGGGTAAACAATTGATACAGTGTGTGTGTGTGTGTGTGTGTGTGTGTGTGTGTGTGTGTGTGTGTGTAAATATTTCCCTATTAATTATTATCATTTCTAATAACTCCCATGATCCTTTGTCATTCAGGTACTTTGGACATGAGTGATTACTCATAGGGGTATAACCAAATGTTTTGTGATTACTGCCAGAAGTGGCAAGTACATATGGCCTGCGTTGGGGCAGTTAAAATCATTTCCAGACTGTTTCTTTTATACCATAGATGTACAAGTATTACAGCACAGTTGCATGGAATCCAGACCTCTTTCCTAGATATTGCACCTCTGTTGTGGAATAACTATACTTGAGCATTTATTTAGCTTATTAGAGTGTTCAAGGTGTTAAACATGGATTAGCTTAGTAATCTTTACAACAACCCTCTATGCGGATAGTGGCAAAGTCCATACTAAGTTCCTGATAGAGGCAAGGTTTGAAAAACAAAGGGCTTTCTAGTTAACAGCTCAGCAGCTTGGCCACTATGTTTCACTAGCTCTGACTGAATCACATTTATTCAGCACACAGAGCCACAATATTTTGTTGTTGGGGAAATATGGATCCCTACATCTTCTACCACCTACTGCTTCAGCAGCAATAGTGATAAATATAATGTGGTTGTGTGTAGGTGTCATGAGTACCTATTAGATACCGTCCAAGTGATGGGAAACACAACTAGCTTCTAGTTATGTTTCCTATTACTTGGATATGTAATCACTTAAAATAGCCATCATTTGGATACTTCCATCACATATCTATCCCTTGGATATGTGATAGAAACACATCTAGTTATGTTTCCATACTGTCCAGGGAAACACAACTAGCTTCTCCAATACCCACCATTTGTGAAGCATGAAAACATATTGAGCCGGGTCTCACGATCAGTGAGACCCGGTTTGTGAAGGTTAGCGGGGAGAGTGGGCTAGGCCCGCTCTCCCCACAGACAAACAGGGAGGGAGCCCTGGGCGGCCGGATTGGCTGCCCACACGACTGCCGGCTCCATGATGGAGCTGGCGGGGGCTGGGAGGATCGGGGGCCATGTGGCCCCCAGAAGCTCCAGTATGCCCTGCGCGAGCACGCAGGGCATACTGCAGAGACCCCCAGAGCTGGGAGGCGGCTTTTCGCCTCCCCTCCGGGGGTCTACTCGTGAGTAGCCATGGTGCGGCGCAGAGCCGCACCGCAGCTAGTCAGGATTAAAAAAAAACAGGTTTGCAGAGCACTCGTTCCGCAAAAACGGTTTAAGGGGAGGGGTTGTTTGGTGGGTTAACCGCCGGGAGGCAACTGGGCTCACCTGTGAGCCCAGTGGCTCCCACGATCGGCCAAAATCGGGCTAGGCTCCCCTAGCCTGATTTCGGCTGATCGTGGGAATAGCCTCATTATTTCATTATTTTCCTTCTTTCTTCAGAGACTGAGGGCTTCCCCAACATACCACTCAACTGCAAGAACACTTTATGTGAGGTGACCATCACTTTGGGGAAAGAGCAGCAAAACTAAATACTTCATACCAGGACTGTACATCTTCAGCCCTCCTGCAGATGCTGGATTACAATTCTCATCATCCCTGACTTTTGGCCATGATGATGGCTGGCGATGATGACAGTAGCAGCTCATCCTAATGAGCTGGGGTGGGTGGCTGGGTGCCAAGTGAGACTAAGCTGCCTCTGGTTACCAGTACTCTCTCTCTCCCGTCCCACCCTGTCCCAGCGTTAACAAGAGCCATGCTGCCTGCAATCTGGCCATTCATCAGGGGCTGGTTAATCACTGACCATCTGGTGCAATTCTACCTGATGAATGGTCAGCCTGTAGACAACATGGCTCTCCTTAATGCTGGGGTTGAGCAGGATGGGAGAGAGAGGCTTCTGGTAATCAGAGGCAGCTCACTGGCACACCCCTGGCTTGTTTGGACAAACTACTACTGGATGATCGGAGTTGTAGTCTAACAACAGCTGGATGCCAAAGTTGTGAAACCCTGCTTTATACCCCATAGAGATTTTTGTGTAGGTAAAAGGACAAGTTGGTGTCGACTCCTGGCAACAACAGAGCCATGTGGTTGTCTTTGGTTTACCATTGGTAAACAGGAGGGGTTTACTATTGCCATCTCCAGGGCAGTATGAGATGATGAGATGATGCCTTTCAGCATCTTTCTATATTGCTGCTGCCCGATATAGGTGTCTGGGAAACACACCAGCCAGGATTTGAACCGGCAACCTCTGGCTTGCTAGTCAAGTCTTTTCCCTGCTGCACCATTAGATGGCCATACAGAAATTTTAAATGTTACAGTTATGAGACAGGCTACTCCAGTCACTGGTTTACATCCAGGCTAAGTTACTCATGAGTATTCCCATGGAAATCAATAGGACCATTCCCATTGATTCAATGGGAGTATCCCAGACTATGGGAAACACCTATATTGGGCAGCAAAAATATAGAAAGATGCTTTGTTACACTGATAGTCTCAGGTTTCATTTCCTCATCTGAGAGAGAGACTTCTCCCTTCCCCTCTTCCTGTATGTATGTAGCTAGCAATGAGGCATGTAGGTCCCCATCAATCTTGCTGATGGATTTCCTAAACAAACTATTTATTTGGAACTCCCATGTTTCCAGACAACATTAATTAGTAATGCCCCCATGTTTGTGCACTTCTGCTGTAGCTGAGGCAGATAAAGAAATCTCCCCTCTTGAGCTCTCTAACAGTCTTGAGTGTTACAATGAATTTTAAACAATGAGATACTACTTATCTCTCCTGCAGCTGGATACTATGCATGTTTACTCAGAAGTCCCAGTGAGTTAAATGGGATGCATTCCATAATAAGAGTACAATTGACTGAACACTTGCCATTCTAATATTCTCATTCTTTACTGGGAATTACTATCAAATTGTTTGCTTCAAAGTAAATATAGCTGATTTTTCCCCTTTATAAATGTTGTTGCCAACTTTATTTGTGCATATAATGGGAGGAAGTCCTTTTAATTTGTAAATACCATTTTCATCAGGTTTATCTGTAATACACTTGAATATTTTATGCTGGTGATTATGATGATCAAGTGTCAGGCAGTGACTGGCTAAGCTGCACACTAATGTCTCTAAGCAGGGAGAAGAATCTCAGGCTGCCTTTGGTCTGAGAAGGGCATCAAGCCAAGAGAAGCAGAGGAGCCTAGGCACAGAATTGGAATCGAAAGGAAGGAGAACAAAAGGAGAAGGATAGGAATCAAAGTCTGACTAGGGAAGGAAAACTAGAAAAGAGAATTGACAGCAAACAAGAATATATGGCTAAAAGCTGAGGAAGGCGGAAATACAGAGGTTAATTTAAAGTAGTCTTATCTTTCACAGCAGGTCTCTAATATTTGTGGGCCTGGTGAGCTGGATTCGTATGCTGGGGTAGAAATGAAGGGATTAATTAGAACACGTGACAGAAAATCTTGGTTTATAGCTACTTGATTCTAGATTAGCTCTGACAACTCACAGCTAGAGTACACTGGCAAGGTTGCAAATGTGAACTAAATGATCAAAGATTTTATCCTAGATAAAAAATGAATAGAGCTGAATGTGCTGTCAATTAGTCAGACTGATTAAATATTTTTGATGAGTTGAAAAGGTATCACTGAACAACTGAGTCAACAGACTTTTCCCCATTTTAATGTGTTTTAATACATTAAAAATACAGAGTAATAATACTGTCACATAACATCAGGTGACAACAAAAAGATAGAAAAACATAACCTAATTAAAATATCCAAGAACATGAATGGTACACAATTCATATATAATTATGAAACAGAACATTTAAACAACATTGAAATCAAATGATATTGCCCTAAATTATTTTAGTAATTTTAGAAGGGCAAATATTTGTGCACATGTTGAGTTGTGTCACCTCCAAATTTATTTATTTTAAAGGGAAAGCACCTAGGCCCAGATTTGAAATATTCTTCTGATCTTGTGCTGCAAATAGTTCTGTTCACAAGCCCTGTTGGGGATTGTACAAAATAAGGACCCTATTCTCATGTACAGCATTCCCGGAGTGTGCTGGCAAGCCCTGCCCTGCCACGCATGAAGAGTTTTTTTCTCATCATTAGAATGCTGGGGTACATCAGTGCTCCACATCATGGAGAGGAGCTCTCCTTGTACACAGCATTTCTCTCTTCAAACAAACAGTGTATGGGCAGGGCTTCTAAGTGTGCTCTCAGGTAGTGTCCCTGTTTTATGTAACATCTGCACTGGGTTTCTGCATACAGTGTGTGTATGTACTGATGTGTTCATATGTACAGCTATTCACAGTAGTACACTTCCTACCTATATCACACTATGAAAGGCGCCTTATTAAAGTTTACTTTTAAAATGAATATATACATTTTCACACAAAAATGAATTTCATAATCCTTCACACAAAAACATGTACAGACCAGTATGCACAAATAACATAATGTCTGAATAGATAAAGGTAAAATGTGCCGTCAAGTCAATTTCGACTCCTAGCACCCACAGGGCCCTGTGGTTGTCTTTGATAGAATACAGGAGGGGTTTACCATTGCTTCCTCCTGCACAGTATGAGATGATGCCTTTCGGCATCTTCCTATATGATTGCTGCCCGATAAAGGTATTTCCCATAGTCTGGGAAACATACCAGTGGGGATTTGAACTGGCAGCCTTCTGCTTGTTAGTCTGAATAGTCTGAATTAATGTGAATTAGTAAAATGTCTGATAGCTGAGAACGCGGATGATCTGCAAGCTCTAGTAATGAAAGTCAAGGAGCACAGTGAAAAAAATGGCACTAAGATTAAATGTAAAGAAGACTAAACTAATGACAACGGGTACAGCAACCAGCCTCAGAATTGACAATGAAGACATTGAAGTGGAGGATAGCATCTGTCTTTTAGGATTGATCATCAACAGTAAAGGATCCAGCAGTCAAGAAATATGCCGCAAACTAGCACTCGGTAGGGTTGCAACGAAGGCCTTAGAAAGGATATTTAGATGCCGTGACGTGTCTGCACCTACAAAGATTAGAATTTTTCGGACCATGGTTTTCCCCTGACACTCTATGGATGCGAAAGCTGGACTTTGAAGAAACAAGATAGAAAAAAAACATTTGACGCTTTTGAACTTTATTGCTGGAGAAGACTTTTGAGGATACCATGGACAGCCAGGAAAACAAACAAATGCATCATAGAACAAATCAATCAAGAATTTTCACTCGAGGCACAAATGATTAGTGTCAAACTATCATACTTCGGACACATTATGCAAAGACCCAGCTCCCCTGAGAAGTCCATAATGCTGGGGAAAGCTGAAGGGAAGAGAAAAGGACAGCCAGCAGCAAGGTGGATAGACTCGATCATGAGAGCAATGAATGCACCACTGAGAGACCTTAAAGGCCAAGTTGATGACAGATCATCCTGGAGAGAATCTATGTGGTCGCTAAGAGTCGACACCAACTATATTTATTTATTTTATTTATTCTATTTCTATGCCACCCTTCCAAAAATGGCTCAGGGCGATTTACACTGAGAAATAATAAATAAATATAAGACTTGACAGCACTTAATTAATCAATCAGTCAGTAAAATGTCTAAATTAATGTGAATTAGTAAAATTTATTTGAAATTGTAGTAGAATCTTTGTTATTAATATAACCCCAGGGGTGTAACGATAGGGGGGGCAGGAAGGGCACGTGCCTTGGGCGCCACCCCGGCGGGTCACGTGGGGGGGCACCAAAAAGTGGCTTCCCCCCGCCCCCCGTGGATCGCCCACCGAGTGTGGTGGCGGGCGTGCAGCGGCGATTTGGCGGCGGTGGGTCGCCCGCCGAGTGTGGCGGTGGCTGGTGGCTGGCGGCGATGGGCTGTAGCGTGGCCCGAGTGGCGGTGGATCGCCCGCCAAGGAGTGCAGGCAGCGACGTCGAGCCTGCCTTCCGGCCCGGCGTCGCTTCCCAACTGCGCAGGCGCGCCTGCGCAGTTCATTCTGTGAACTGTGCAGGCGCGCCTGCGCAGTTGGGAAGCGACGCCGGGCCAGAAGGCAGGCTCGGCGTCGCTCTGCCTGCACTCCTCGGCGGGTGACCCGCCGCCGTCGCTCGGGCCGCGCTACAGCTCGCCGCCAGCCACCGCTGCCTCCCACCACCGCCAAATCGCCGCTGCATGCCCGCAGGCCGCCGCACTCGGCGGGCGACTCGCCACCGCCGACTCGCCGCCACCGCCGGCAATCTGCCACCTGGGGGGCGCCGCCGTGCCCTCACAGGTATGGGGGGCCGGGGGCGCCATTTCAGGACCAGAGCTTGCCCTGGGCACCGTTTCCCCCCGATACACCACTGCATAACCCCCCAGTGCATGGTGTTGCTTTAGAATTAATGGAAGGACAAGTCCGTGTCCTAAGAGGCTCACAGTCTTAGAATGATAGCTAGATGTTAGAGGATTGTGTTCCTGTTGTTTTCTTTTAAAAAGATAATTATGAACTGCTAATGTTCCCAAACGAAAAAAGTAAGCCTTTTATTTTATAACTATACCATTTAATCTTGACCCATTCTTGACTGGCTTGGTCGGCCTGATGGATGATTTCCAATTGGAAATGGACAGAGGAAGTGTGACTCTGTTGGTCCTTTTGGACCTCTCAGCAGCTTTCGATACTATCGACCATAGTATCCTTCTGGAGCGACTAAGGGGGTTGGGAGTTGGGGGCACTGCTTTGCGGTGGTTCCGCTCCTATCTCATGGGCAGATTCCAGATGGTGTTCTTTGGAGACTGTTGTTCTTCAAAATCTGAACTTCAGTATGGTGTGCCTTAGGATTCCATATTGTCTCCGATGTTGTTTAACATCTACATGAAACTGCTGGGAGAGATCATCAGGAGATTTGGTGCAGGGTGCTATCATTATGCTGATGACACCCAAATCTATTTCTCCGTATCAGCATCATCAGAAGAGGGCATAACCTCCCTAAATAACTGCCTGGAGTCGGTGATGGGCTGGAGGAGGGATAACAAACTGAGACTGAATCCAGATAAGACGGAGGTATTTATTGTGTGGGGTCGGAACTCGAGAGACAATTTTGATCTGCCTGTTCTGGATGGGGTCACACTTTCCCAGAAAGAACAGGTACGCAGTCTAGGGGTGCTTCTGGATCCAAGCCTCTCCTTGGTCTCCCAGGTTGAGGCAGTGGCCAGAAGTGCCTTCTATCAGCTTTGGCTGATACGCCAGCTACATCTGTTTCTTGAGTTAGACGACCTCAAGACAGTGGTACATCTGCTGGTAACCTCCAGACTGGATGACTGCAATTTATTTATTTATTTATTGTTACATTTATATACCGCCTTTCATTAAAAAAATTCCAAGGCGGTTAGGCAATGCGCTCTATGTGGGGCTGCCCTTGTATGTGGTCCTGAAACTACAGTTGGTCCAGAATGCGGCAGCCAGGTTGGTCTCTGGGTCATCTCGGAGAGACTATATTACTCCTGTACTGAAGCAGCTACACTGGCTGCCGATATGTTTCCGGGCATAAAATAAGATGTTGGTTATAACCTATAAATCCCTAAACAGCTTGGGCCCTGGGTAATTAAGAGAATGTCTTCTTCATCATGAACCCCATCACCCACTGAGATCATCTGGAGATGTCCATCTGCATTTGCCATGGGGGCTCATCTGGTGGCCGCTCAGGGACGGGAGGCTTTGGAATGCGCTCCCTAGTGAAATAAGAGCCTCTCCATCTCTGACAGCCTTTTAAAAGTCATTAAAAATGCATCTGTTCACCCAGGCTTTTAATTAACATTGTTTTAATGGTTTTAATGCTGTTTTGAAATATTGTTTAAAAAATTTTAAATTGTTGTAATGCTTTAAACTTTTTGTTTTCGTTTTAACTAATGTTTTACTTTTTGTTTTTATTTTGTTATAAACAGCCCAGAGACGTAGGTTTTGGGCGGTATAAAGATATGTTAAATAAATAAAATAAAATATATATATTTATCCATATCCAAATGCAATCGATGAATTTATGTCAAGATTAACATGTTTTAATTGAGGGCAGACTTGAAATTAAAAAAATACACATCTATTATTGGTTGACTAGGTGCAACTATATGCCAAAACGCAACAATCACCTCCCGCTAAGACTCTACGAAGGAAGACGTGTGACAATAGCAGAAAAGGAACATGAACTTCGGCCCCGACCATAGACCTACATAAAACGTAGACTGATAACCCCATTGATGCATACAAGATTTCCTGGTTAACCGTCACCCGTGGTTCCCCCCGCTCCAGGGCGGAAGTGACAGTTGTCTATAAATTATAGAAAACAATGATGAAGTCCGAGGCTTTAGCAAATCGGCGTGTCCAAAAAAACAAAAGACAGAAGCAAAGATGGAAGTTCACGTACTTTTTAGTTCATCTTGATTCGTGTTTTAAATGTATGTGTGTGTTCAGTTTTTAAATATTATTAAAAAGGCGTCTACCAATGCAAATCTATTGTAATTAATCATATTGTAGGTTGGGTATATATCTGGGGCTGAAAGGGTTGCAACAATCCTACAGTGTAGAATCGCGCTGTTATACCCATATTGGGGAAGGGATCTAAAAGCGAGAATAGCTTACAACTCTGCTGCACTGCAGCAGCGATATTGGAGGAGGAGCGGCTTGACTCTCTCTCTCTGTGCAAGACGTTTTCAGGCCCACCTGCTTTCCTACTGATGGGAGACCCAATTTGCCCCCTTGAGAGTAAGAAGGGGAGGAAATTTGAACGGCAAAAGTGGTCCATGACGCATTTATTTATTATTTATTTAATACATTTCTATATTTCTATTGCATGAGATACTAATGCAATTCTTTCCTCCCTCCTTGTCCCCACCCCCTGATGCGATCAACTTTACGGAGCCCCAGCTCGCTCATGGCTACTTTTCTCTGAACAAAACAAACACAACCTGCTGTATTTGAGACTCAGAATTATTAAATTATATTTTAAATGTTTTAGTTGGAAGATGGCCCACCCCCGTCACTTTCGGTCAGTTGCTGGGTTGGAACTCCTCCAGAGCTAAATTGCTTCCCGACCCGAGACACTCCCCCGGCTCTTGCAGCTTCATCCAGGATTGAGTTGTACGCAAAAGCTTCTCCTCTACCGACTTGCTTGCACGCAGACGTTCTGTGCTTCTGTCTCGAGAAACAAAAAAATCCAAGTCAACCCGGAACTTGGGCAGTGTTAGTTTAAGCCTTTACAATTCCATGAGCCAGCCCAGACGAAGTACACTGCCCGTTTCCTGCAAATAGCTGCTTTGGGAATAAATGGGGGTGGGGAGACGAGAGCCGTTTTCGGCAGGAAAATGGCGGGAAATAAAAACTTCTCTGTCCCTGCTTCCCGCGGTCAGGCTTCAATCTCCTCCCCACGGTTGTTTCGGTTGAAAGCAGCAGCAGCAGCAGCACTTCCTGTTGGAAGCAGGCTCCTGTGCACTATTTGCTTGCATATCCAGTTTGACCATAAGCCACGCGCTTGGGGGCGGGGGGATGGAAGTGGGGTAGAGAGTAAGAACAACCGGTAACATCATAAGGCGTGGATATCATGATTATCAGCAGATAAGAAAAAGTAGGGTTTGGATCCACCCTAATTACGAAAATAGCAACTTCCGGGAGATATTTTGTTCAAGTCGTGCAGACGTGTGTGCAGCAATAGTAGTGCACTTTGTCTGCAGTGCCATCTGGTGAGAGGATTCAGGTAGTTCAAAAGGATATTCCTTTGTTTTTTGCTGTGCTTGAAATGAAGAACTCAGAGTGATCGCAGAAATATACCCCAGCCATATAATCCTCCCAAACTGAGTAGCAGAACTAAGTGATAACGAATTGTTTAATCCAGGCCTACAAATAAGTATATAAAAGTGTGTATCAAAGTATAACTCAAAAGTTTGGTTCATATTCCTAATGGAATATAAAGCTAGCAGGTTATTTAGAGTTGAGAAGCCTCTCAGTAACAGAGGCCAAAGTCAAGAGCGGGAGGCCGCCTCTCAAGAATGTGGGTTGAGAAGCCCACCAGAGATAACAGGTACCAGGAGTGGTCAAACACAGGCCATTAGCTAAATTCCTCAGTCAGCAGAAAGAGGGTTTTGCAGATACAAAGAGATACCATAGTTGTCATAAAAGCCAGGTAGTAACTCATCTTCTCAGGCTGTAGATGACACCTCTGAAATATGTAAGTTTAATAACTAATAACGTGTATTAATCGTTTTGTTGATATACTTGTATGTTTGAGACCTATAAAAATGAGCCAACTGCATGGCTCGGGCACGCAGTATCAGCCAGATGCTCTCTGATGATACTCGTGCCTTTCATGACATGAAATAAAAGCTTTTTTGAGCAATGCACCCTTGTTGTTTGACTCCATTTAGTTGGACAGCAAGTATATCGGCGGGAATTGAGCCTAATCCTCTTTGGTTCTGGCAAGATGCCCCATTCCCTATCCACGATAGGAGGATGAAAGCCAGTGGCTGAATCAAACAGGAAGGCTAGATTCTAGAGGTTTTTCCCGCAACATAAGTAGACTCCGATGAATATTGAATGGAAAACTGGTAGAGCTCTTCCTCGAAGAGAACTATCTCAAAGCAATGGTGCATCTGCTGATAGCCTCCAAGCTTGACTATTGCAATGTGTTCTCCGTGGGGCCTTTGAACGTGGGTCGGAAACTCCGGTTAGTTCAAAATGTGGCAGCTAGACTGGTCTGGGGCGGGGGTAACCCGGAGAGACTATATTATGCCAGTTTTAAAACAGTTGCACTGGCTGCCAATAGTTTCTGGGCACATTACAAAGTGCTGGTTATTACCTTTAAAGCCCTGCATGGCTTAGGTCTGGGTTACCTTAGAGAACTCCTTCTGCATGATCCCCACTGTGTGCTAAGGTCATCTGAGGAGGTCTGTCTGTCTCTAGTGACTCAGAGGCGGGCCTTCTCTGTAATTGCTCCTGGGCTGTGGAATGCACTCCCTGCAGAAATGCGTAGCTTGAGTTCTTTGTTGGCCATCAATAAGGAGCCCTTAAAACCTATCTGTCTGGCCTAGCCTTCCAGGGTTTTAAAACTGTTTTTAATGTTTTAATTGTTAATGGGTTTAAACTGCGTTTAAAATTGTTTTGAACTGATTGTTTTTACCATGATGTGGATTTTGTTTTTGCTGCCCAGAGCTGTTTGGATGGGGCAGTATATAAAATTCATAAATAAATCATCCTCTATAATCCTTGAGCGTGATCCCATGTCCTTTTCCGGCCCGTGTCTTTCTCGGCCGTTTTGGGCATGCGCGGAGCGGAGCGCATGCCCAGAACGGCCGAGAAAGATACGGCCATCCAGACACGGGCGGCCATGTTGGGGCCGGGAGGAGGAGAAGCGGCGGGCCGAGGAAAAGTGGCCGCCGCCAACGCCGGGAGGATAGTGCGGGCGAGGCGGCGGTGGCCGCGGCGGGGCAACTGGCCCTGATGGCGGCGGCGGCCGCCGCAGCAAGAGTGCGGACGAGGCGGCCGCAGCGGGGCAACTGGCCCCGATGCCGGCTGCCGCCGCCGCGGGACTACAGGCGAGCCAGCAGCGGAGCCGCGGCCTCAGCAAGAGCTGGTGGTGGCCCATGGCAGGGCGACTGGCCCCGATGGCGGCGGATGCCGCAGACTGGGAAGGACTGGGCCCGCTGGCGGCCGCACTCGGCCCCGCGGGAGACGTTGGGGGCGGGGGCGGTCTACTAGCGCCCGTTATTCTAACGGGCTGAAAACTGCTAGTAATTAATAATAGGGCTGCATCAGCTATATCCCCAGTTGCTATACATTCAGGGGAGGCTTTTGTCTTGCGGTAGAGAAAGAGGATTAAAAGTGTGTTGACTGGAAAAAATTGAACTCTGTAACCATATTTATATATGCCATGCTCCCTCCCTCAGTGTTTTTTTTTTAAATCTTAAAACACACCTTTTAAAGGAGGTTTTTTAATGCTCCATAATTTTTTTTGTTATATCTGGTAGGTTCTTTAGCTTTTTATAATTTTCAGTTTTTAGCTTTTAAAATAACCTTTAATTTGAACCTAATTATTATTGTGGTTTTTAATCTGACAACGTTTTTGTTTAATTTAGTTGATTTTATTAATTTTATTGTATCTTGTATCTATCTTATTGTTGTGAGCCGCCCCAGTAGTAGTGCACTGGAGGGGAGGGGTATACATGTTGTAAATAAAATAAATAAATATTTCTGTTAGGACGCCAGGGAATTCTAAATTAGGGAGCACATTTATTAAACCAGTTGCTGCAATGTATATGTTTCCTTCATTTACAATTTTAAGACAACATAGTTAGTTGTCTTAAAATTACTGTGACTGACTGCAAGCCACAAATCAATTTCCACATGATCTCTCACAGAAGTAAAAATGATATGAACACAAGTGTTTTAAAACCATCATAGAACAGGAATAATTTTAGCAATAAGAATTGAAATAAGTCAGTTTTGTAGTACAACAAAGTACTCACTGTCAAAACCTGCCTATAGGGATTTGTGATGGAGTCTTTGGGGTTTTTATCATGATGAGCTCTGTATTTAGTCTCACTAAAATCAGCAGAACTAAAAAAAGTTTAGAAACATGGGCCATTGCTTTTATTTATTTTTATTTATTTTTACATTTATATCCCGCTCTTTCTCCAAGGAGCCCAGAGCGGTGTACTACATACTTAAGTTTCTTCTCACAACAACCCTGTGAAGTAGGTTAGGCTGAGAGAGAAGTGACTGGCCCAGAGTCACCCAGCTAGTATCATGGCTGGGTAAATACATGTATTTAATCAATCAATCAATCAATCAATCATATTTTTATATCACCTGATATGGCAGTATACAAAATTTAAAATGTTTAAAAATCACAGATTAAAATACACAAAATAATAAAAACAGTAGCATAAAAACAGAAACAATATAAACAGTAGCATAACATTATTTTAAGTAACTACATAAACAGAAATTCAGTAGGTATTGTTCTTAGCCTACAGATAGGAACATAGGAAGCTGCCATATACTGAGTCAGACCTTTGGTCCATCTATCTCAGCATTGTCTTCACAGACTGGCAGCGGCTTCTCCAAGGTTGCAGGCAGGAGTTTCTCTCAGCCCTGTCTTGGAGATGCCAGGGAGGGAATCTGGAACCTTCTGCATGCAAGCAGGCAGGTGCTCTTCCCAGAGCAACTCCATCCCCTGCTCACATGTGGTCTCCCTTTCAAATGCACCCAGGGCAGACCCAGCTTAGCTAAGGGGACAAGTCATGATTGCTACCACTAGACCAGCTCTCCTCTCCTGTAAGATCAGGAAGAGTTTCTGTTGAATTTCTGCTTATGCAATGATTAAAGGCAGGAACCCAGCCAGAAAATGACAGCAATAGGCAATATTCCACTTCTCATCAGTCCATTCAGTATATTTATAAAAATAAGATAGAGATGGATGTTCCATTATGCATGTGTGTAATATGTACATACTGTACATTTATAAAACAATAACAAAAATATAATATGGAACTGAATTGTATAGCATATAGATATGCAAGAACATGACTGAAAAATCAAACATTGATCATTATTTAGATGTCTAAAATCTACATACTATTTTTTCTTTAAAAGGTGTTCTATCTTTACAAAATCATCATCATTTATACAGAAACCTTTATTAAATATTTCCACTTGAACACACCAGTCTGTTAATGAAAACATTAAAATTAGAACTTCTTTGCCAAATGTGTGATAGAAGATGTATTCGGTGGATACAGATAACACGTTACTGTCACACTTCTCTGCTTATGGCTGTGGGAGCTCCATCACATGGCTGGGGTTCCACATTTACAAAAAATCCCCCATTCATTTCCAAATGTTGGAGCAGAAATGAATCAGAAATTTATTGATATTAGTATGTAGAATGATAGATCAAATACTCTAAAGTGTTCAGCTACCAGACAGTGACAATGGGAACATATTTATTTCTCATATAATAAAATGTTACATGATGTCTGCTGATTACAGAAGATTGTTTTTCTTGTAGCTTGTTTCTTGAGAAGGAAGCAAGTCTGATGATCTTCTGAGTTGCATCACTGTAAGTAGATGGAATTCCCCTGAAATCATGGCAATTATACCAAAAGGAGGTTGAGACTCATGTACAGAGGTGCATCTAGGTAATTTTGGAGCCTGAATTCACAAGAATGTAAAAATATAAAACAGGTATATTTATGCAAATATGCATTAGCATCAACATTTCAACACACAATATATTGCTATCCCACATATTTCTTTCCCCACCCCGCACCCCTGCTTCTGAAGCATCTGGCACAGGGCACAGTCATACTTGGCTGCCTGGCGCAGCATAGGCTGGCAGCACGGCTTGGTGACCACACCACTCAGGACAGACTAAAGAGCATTTGGGGGGCCCCAGGGGATGTGGAGGTCCTGGACGTCGGCCTCCAAGTCCAGCGGTGCAAGTAGATTGAGTTAGATTTAATCTCATGTAGATTAAATTAGCAGACTGAACAATCATATAGTTTTAGGCTGTTGCTATATCAGGGCAAATGCACAATCAAATGTACTTGCAGCAGCAAAGGCAATGGCAGAACAGTAGCTGTAGCAACTTTTACAGATAGCAACTTTTACAGCCTCCCTATAAATTCTTCTTATTATTCTTATTTTTACATTTATATCTCACTCTTCCTCCAAGGAGCCCAGAGCGGTGTACTACATGCTTGAGTTTCTCTTTCACAACAACCCTGTGAAGTAGTTTAGGCTGAGAGAGAAGTGACTGGCCCAGAGTCACCCAGCTAGTATCATGGCTGAATGGGGATTTGAACTTGGGTCTCCCCGGTCCTAGTCCAGCACTCTAACCACTACACTACGCTGGCTCTTGAAATTTTGCTGCTACTCTGTACTTGTGACACTGACAACACCGTACATCAGCTATGTAGAAAAGGCATTAACACACAAGAATGGGCACAATGCCACTATGATGATATCACCGTATCCTGCACAAAGACTCCTCAGTCAGTGCTCCCTGTGTTGGAGGGCAGCAATAGATGTCTGCAGCTACAAGCTGCAGGACTCCCATCAGACCGAGGTTTGTCAGCACAAATAGCTAGCAAGATTCTGCAAACAGCCCCCTTTTTAACAGGGAAAAACAGTTGGGGACTAGAGCCCAAGGTGGCAGTAAAAGATGATGCCTCAATGAAAGACTGCCATTCCAAATACTTACCTTTTCGTTATTTTTAAAACATGTCCTTGCAAACTCCTCTAGAAATGTTTTACATTGAAGGGTGGGCTATAAATTTTTAAACAAATAAACAGAAGTAAAGCGGTCAGTTAGCTTTGTATGCTGGTAGCTGGGTGTTGGCTTGCATGAAGACCTATATGTTGCAGGACTCGAAGGAAAAGTGTTTTAAGTTCCACTGTAGGGTCAGGAATTGCAAAAACACAGTGCTGATAATACTGTACACAGCATGCCTGCAAGAGGGTGTGACAGAACAGCTCTATTAAGTTTCAAGTATCTACTGCCACCAGTCAGAAACTTCTTTAAACTGCATCTTTTAGCCTGATAACGTGATTTTTTAGACATGTGACATGAACAAGATCATACCAAATGATCAAGTTATACCAAAGTAAATATCTATTTTGAACAAAATATTACCTAAGATTATTTGGATACATTTCCAAACAAATTGCTGAAAGCAACAGTATCCTTTCTCTTTACTCTCAAGCCCTAGACTGGAAACCTTCTTCTCTAGCTGCCAGCTTCCTCTTCTTTCCGCCCACCTGCCCCCAATTCGGACAGGGCTTTCCATGCTTATGTGTAGGAGCTCTACCCTGTCAATCATCTGTATGACTGGTTTTATTTTGCAACCTATAACATTTTAAGCACATCTTAACAGAAATTATACACACATTGTCCATTTTGTTACAGACGAGAACAAAAATTTGGCTAGAGAGGGGAGCTGTATGGACAAAGAAGACAGACAATAGCAGGCAATATATGGCTAGCCAGTACCTTGATGGGAAAAAGCAGTGAATTAGGGAGATGTGGCCTCCACAGGGTAATACCTGCTTTTTATGTCCTGTGGCCTGGCAGCAACAATAATGTAGGATGTAAAAGGCAGAGAAAACAGAATAAAAGTACAGGACAGTACTGTGGTACATATCAATATGTAGCACTTTTCAACAATAAAGCAGTATAACACAACAAAACTTCTCAAAACAGTATATAGAAATTTTCAAAACAGTTCACATGTCAAAAAGAATAGGAAAATGGTTCCTTGTTCCAAAAGGGTTCATAATCTGAAAAGAAACACAACCCGAAAAGCGAACAACCACTGAAAGAACACTGGGAACAGGAATACTGCTGGTTGTGTAAGGACAATTACTCTCCCCCAACTAAATAGAGAAAGCCACCACGTTAAAAGTTGCCTCTCTACACCCTAGTGCCAGCTAGGGTGTTCAGAGCAATATCTAGCTGCATAGCCGCAGACAGAAAGAAGATGCACAATTAAGGTCTTCCAAGGGATAGCCCATGAGACACACCTTCTTGCTGGGCCTATCTAAGCCATACCATTCAGTACTGAAGGGGCCCTATGTAAAACACTGTGAGAAAACACTGCTTTGAACATATATATAGTCCCGGGTACAGTCCTTTCGTATGACACACAGACACAAACTAGCATCTGGGTTTCAGTTTTAAAAGGTACACTTGTTAAAAGTTAGGAACCCTGCTCTTGTTATAACACTATTGTACCCCTCCACATCACTGCATCAGTGATGCGGAAGGGTACAGTAGTCTTATAACAAGAGCAGGGTCCCTAATTTTTAACAAGTATACTTTTAAAAACTGAAACCTTCAGCTTAGGTACCCCCTTAGAGGATTTTAGTGTATGCACATATGCACACATTTAAATGTTATAGTTATGGGCCAGATAATTACAGTCACTGGCTTACATCTAGACTGTTACTGATTAGTACTCCCATTGAAATTAAGAGGACAAGTAAACTTGTGCCATTATTTTCAGTAAAACTGCTTATGAGTAACTTAATTTGATGTAGCCCATCTCATAACTGTAACATTTAAACGTGTGGGTATATATACATGAACACAAATTTAAGTGTTACAGTTAGGGAGACAGGTTATTACAGTCACTGACTCACATCCACACTAAGTTACTCATAACTTAGACCCATTTCAATTTGGCTTTCGGGTGGAGACTGCTTTGGTCGGCCTGATGGATGATCACTGGAGGTCTCTTTGTCGAGCGTAGTTGGATCTGGATCTGCTGTCTCCTCCTCCTCAATTCTGCTGAGATCAGGAAGCATAATCCAGTTGTCACGGTGTTTGGTGTGGTCGCTTGCTTTGGTGCAGGCCCCCTCTGAAGACGCAGCTCTTTCATTCTCACCAAAATACACCGATCTGCTAATGGTTATCTTGTTGGTGTCAGGATCCAGAATTCTGTAGCCTTTGGATTGCGCTGAGTAGCCTACAAAAATCCCCTTTGTGGCCCTAGCTCCTAACTTAGTCCTTTTTTCCTTTCGGATGTATGAGTAAGCCATGCTTCCAAAGACACGCAAATGAGTCATGGACGGCTTATAACCATTCCAAAGTTCACATGGTGTTGTTCCTACAGTCTTTGTGCATTCTGTTTTGTATGTATGCAGCAGTCATGATGCCTTCTCCTCAGAGTTTCTGTGGGCGATGTGCATCAGCAAGCATGCATCTTAGCATGTCCAGGAGACTTCTGTTCTTTCTCTCTGATACTCCATTCTGCGATGGGTTGTAAGCTATCGTGGTTTGATGCACGATTCCATGTTCTCTCAGGAACTGCTGTGTGGCACTGGACATATACACTCCTCCATTGTCTGTGCGCAGGATCTTTGGCTTCCGCTCAAATGTGTTGCTTGCCATTGCCACGTAATCCTGGAGTTTCTTGAGCATCTGTGATTTCTCCTTTAGTAGAAAGACAACTGTATATCACGGATAATAATCAGTGAACGTTAGAAAGTATCTGAAATTACCTATGGTTGCTGGTAATGGTCCGCATATATCGCTGTGGATTATAGGTCTTCTGGTCTTCCTTTCACTCTGCTTAGGAAATGGCTTATTAACTGCTTTGGACTCAAAACAACAAACACAGTTAGTCACAATGTCACATGGTACAAAATCAATGCCATCAGCTAATCCCCTTTCCTTCATGTTCTGGATTGTTTCAAGCTCCTGTGTCCTAGACGTCTATGCCACAGTTGCAAGCAGTTTTCATGCGAGCATGACTGAGCAAGGTTCACTTCATTGGGCTGGTATGCTTCAGGTTTGGACCAGGCTGGTTTTTCTCTGTCTGTCTTTGGCACAGGTTGCTCGTGCACATTGTACAGGCCTTTGCATTCAGAGCCTACTAGGCAAACTTCTCCATTCTGGGTAACAACACATTGTCCATTTCTAGTATACAGTTCACAGCCTTGTTTCCCTACCTTGGATAATGAAAGCAAGGAGCTTGAGAAATCAGGGATATACAAAACATCTCTCACTAGAAATTCATTAATGGATCCATCTGGTAACTTGCAATACAAAATTCCTTCACATTTCCTCTTTGCTTTAATTGTAGTATTATTGCACAAATGAACAGTCTCTTTGGGAATATCAAAAAGTTCAGTATAGAAATCCAGGTGATTTGAGATATGAATTGTGGATCTGCTGTCTAGAATGAATCCTCCATTTTCTTGAAACAGGGACAGGCTATAGCTGTGATTTAAATCTCTCTCAGTAAAATCAACTCTTCTTGTCTGATTCTTGGGACAGTTCACCACCATGTGGCCGAATTGGTTGCACAGAAAACATCTAAAGGCATTAGTCCCAGTTGGCTCATTCTAGACATCCCAGGAGCAGTCTCCCTGCTGGTGGTCATGTGACCTCTCCCTCTGGACTGTGTTCCCTTGGCAATGGAGCCAGAGCTTTTGGTATGCAAATGGGGGTGCCTGCGATTTCCTCTCACATCATTCTTCCCTCCCCACCTTGGGTTATCTCTGACATGGCCAAGTGTTGCTTTAAGAGTGAAGTTTCTTGCCAGTTCATCTTCATAGCGAGAATTCAAAACTTGTCTTCTGCTTGCCTCAGCAGAGATAGTTTCTACTACTCTCTCAAAAGTTAGAGCGGTGTGGGTTTCCAATTGCCCAATAATATTACTGTAACTGGGAGGCATGCTTAGAAACAGAGCTTCCAATTTCTGATTCTCTCTAAATTCCTCTCTTGCTGCTTTAAATTCTGCAAAATAGTCCCGTAGTTGTCCTACATGGCTGGTAAAACAGCCCCCGTCTGTCACGCCCTCGCTCTCAGATAGCGAGGAGGAAGGGGATGCTGATAGCCCTTCAGCCAATTCAGGGTTGCCTGAGGGGCAGAGCCCGGCTGTCGGTTCCCAAGAGACGGCTGAGGCAGGTCCGGCTGATGTCTCAGAGCATGCACAGCAGTCTGAGGCAGCAGAGACAGCGACTGACGAAACGGAGGATAAGCTGCACAGGCAACCCCCACTGACTCCACAGCAGAGGCCGGTCACAAGGCGGCAGGCACAGCTGGAAACCATCAGAAGAAGTAAGCGCCTCTTGCAGAGGGCTGATAAGCCTTGAATTCTTGCCATCTGAGAGTTATCAGCTTGGACTATAAAGCACGTCTACATATGTCATCCCTAGTGTTGACAGCCTTCAGCCAGAGCCAGAGAGAGAGACATTTTCGAGCCGCGTTTCGCGTCTGCAACCCAGACTGGTCTTTTGCTAACTCTCATTCTAGACTTTCCTACCGGGTGGCCAGATTGCTGACACCGTCTTTATACTGGAGATTCTGCATTTTTTCTCAAGTTAAAGGTGTATGCCCACCCCTTTTTCATATGCAAGGAATCTAGCTTGCTTAGCATTTCCTTTGAGGTAGCAAGATCACATATGGTAGAGAGATAGTTTCTACTCACAGAAGCAGTGATGAGAGCTTGCGCTTTAGCATTGTTCAGTTCCCAAGCCTTTTTAGCAATTTTGTCCGCAGCTGTGTTTCCATATGCTGGTGCACTCTCCTCAGTGACCTTCTGTAGTCCTTCAGCTCGTAATGCAAACCGCAGTCAAATTCGCCATTCCAAATAATCATCTGGGCTCAGGACAGTCAGCCTAAGCTTTCCTTCTAGATAAGTAGCCATCCTCACTGTGCTCCGTAAAAGCAGCTGTAGATCAGCAATTCAAAGTGCCCACGGCTAGATCTCACTGGATCTCCAGGAACAAACTTAACTCTTTAGTTGCAGTACACGCAGCTCAAGGCTCTGGGCCCATAACCTGTTGGGAATTCTCTCTGGTAAGAGATACCCTTTCATTACAGCAGAGTGCACTGAGGCACAACACAGCGGAGTCTGCCTAGGCATGCGTGTATGCTGAGAGTAAAATCAACTTGGAGCCAGTTCATAGTTTCAAATCAATATAAGGAGTCTTTATTAGTGAACTCCATTCTAAATAGTAAAGTGGAGAGATAGGATCTCTAATCTATCTATCTAGCTGTATGCAGAGGGATGGTTTCTGCATCTCTGCACACATGGTGCAGGGAGAGAGGAGCGTGGGTGCTGCAAGGGAGAAGAAAGGAAGAAAGAGGAAGTGGCCAGGCAGGCAGGCAGGAAGTCCTTGAGAGTAGCAATCTACATATCAAAGGGTTTCAGTCTACATATCATAGTGTCAGAGCAGTAGAGAAGGGATGACCAATGTCTTGACCGCTCTAGCCCTCTGACTCACTAATCTGTCCCCCTCTGTCATTGAGACATGAGACAGTGCAGAGTCCTTCACTTCCAACAGTCTTCACGTTTTCTAAAAGCCATGATGGAGACCGAGGAGACCTTTTGGATCTCTCAGTGGCTTTTGATACTATTGACCATAGTACCCTTCTGGAACATCTGAGGGGGTTGGGAGTGAGGGGCACTGCTTTGCAGTGGTTCCGCTCCTACCTCACGGGCAGATTCCAGATGGTGTCTTTTGGAGACTGTTGTTCTTTCAAATCTGAACTTTCGTATGGTGTCCCTCAGGGCTCCATATTATCTCCAATGTTGTTTAACATCTACATGAAACTGCTGGGAGAGAGCATCAGGAGATTTGGTGCAGGTTGTTATCAATATGTTGATGACACTCAAATCTATTTCTCCATGTCAACATCATGAAGACAAGGCATAACCTCCCTAAATGCCTGCCTGGAGGCTGTAATGGGCTGGATGAGGGATAACAAACTGAGGCTGAATCCAGATAAGACAGAGGTACTTATTGTGCAGGATTGGAACTTGGGAGATGATTTTGACCTGCTGGTTTGGATGGGATCATGCTCCTCCGGAAGGAACAGGTGTGTAGTCCGGGGGTGCTTCTGGAGCCGAACCTTTCCCTGGTATCCCAGTTTGAGGTGGTGGCCAGGGGTGCTTTTTATCGGCTTCAGCTGATATGCCAGCTGCGTCCGTTGCTTGAGATGAACGACCTCAAAACAGTGGTACATATGCTGGTAACTCTAGGCTGGATTACTGCTATGCACTGTATGTGGGGCTGCCTTTGTACATAGTCCAGAAACTGCAGTTGGTCCAGAATGCAGTGGCCAGGTTGGTCTCTGGGTCATCTAGGAGAGACCATATTACTCCTGTGTTGAAGGAACTACACTGGCTGCCGATACGTTTCTGGACAAAATACAAAGTTCTGGTTATTGCCTATAAAGCCCTAAACAGCTTAGGCCCTGGGTATTTAAGAGAACGTCTTCTTTGCCATGAGCCCCACTGCCTGTTAAGATCATCTGGAGGGGTTCGTCTGTGGTTGCTGCTAACTCGTTTGGCGGGTACTCAGAAACGGGCCTTCTCCGTTGCTGCCTCTGGACTTTGAAATACACTCCCTATTGAAATAAGAGCCTCCTCAGCTCTGGCAACGTTAAAAAAGGCACTAAAGACACATTTATTCACCCAGGCTTTTAATTAAATTCATAATTTTCAATGTTTTCAATGGTTTTGTTAATTGATTTAACGTTTTAAATGATTTTAATTGTAAACTGTCCAGAGACTCAAGTTTTGGGCAGTATAGAAATATTTTAAATAAATAAATAAGCAAGCAAGCAGTCTTACTGAAATTAATCAATTGATTTCAATGGCTGTAAAGTAAAAGTTGTGCCATTGAGTTGACTCCTGGTGACCACAGAGCCATGTGGTTTTCTTTGGTAGAATACAGGAGGAGTTTACCATTGTCATCTCCTGCACAGTATGAAATGATGCCTTTCAGCACCTTCCTATATTCCTATATCGCTGGTGCCTGATATAGGAGTTTCCCATATTCTGCGAAACACACCAGCAGGGATTCGAACCAAGCTTCCTGCTCTCTAGGCAGGATACTTCCCCACTGTGCCATTAGGTGGCTTTCACTGGATGTACTCAGTGCTAATTTTTTGAAGCCTATCAATCAAGTTGAAGAGAGTATTGAGCATCAGCAGGCTCAGAGGAGAATCTTCACCCTCCTTCCATCCTGCAGTAGACACATTGTTGAGGATTCCTCATTTTCAAGCTGGTGATCCTCAGAAGGGGAACAAATAGTGTGGCTGCAATGTGGGGAGGCAGGAGAGCACTCTCACAGGAGAGTACCACTCCCTGGAAGCTTTTCACATGGGGCTTTTGAAGCCCTTTAATATGCATCTCCTCTGGAATGGAGGGGGTGCATTCACATATCGGCTAGATTCACCCCAAAGTCCCTGAGAGTTATTGGGGAGCAGTTTACACATAATTCGGGGTTTTCACTGTGTGTTAAGAGTACAACCCAATTTGCAGCAGTTTTTTGGGACAACTTCAGGTTTGCAGTAAAGCCTCCCCATAAACTCGCGGTGAAACCTGCTGTGCGTAAAAGTTATTATATTTATATTTATTATTCATCAAATTTGTACACCGCCCCAGACTTTTGTCTCTGGGTGGTTAACAATAGCATAAAACAAGTTAAAATATATACAAAAACTTAAAACAATTTAACAATTTTAAAATCACCTACAAATTAAAAACCTTAATTTTTTAAAAATTAAAATTAAAAACCTTAAAAAGTTCCTGGAAGCCCTTCGAATACATTAGGATACGAGTATCCCCTGCTGGGGACCCTACTTTGGAGTGGTTCTCAATAATCCTTACAGCTGTCTGTCAGCCTATTGGTCAGTATTATTATTCCCATGTTGCAGATGGGGGCTTGCCAAAAGATATGGAATCTTGCCCAAGGCCATCTTGTGAGTTCATGGTTGAGACAGTGTTGGAAATAGGGGTTTCCTGGCTCACACTTGTGCAACCCAGTCCATGCACATTGATTTTATCTACTGATCTATCAAATTTGTATACCACCCCAAACTTCGTTTCTGCACTCAGAACTTTTACATTGTTCAGTAGGACTTTATTTTAAGTAAATGTGCACAGAAATGTAGCCTTAACCACTACACGCACAAGCTTAAGGTTTCTCTCCCTCTGCCACTTTCATCTATAAAAATGAAACCTGCTAAAAATTAATAGTTGTGTGGTTATTTACAAGTTGTAAAACATATTTTACTTAAAATATTTATACCCCACTTCTTAAATCATAACTTTTATGGCTGCTTAAACATTGATTGATTGATTAAGTGGTCAGGTCGGTGTCGACTCTTAGTGACCACACAGATAGATTCTCTCCAGGATGATCTGTCAATCATCAGCTTGGCCTTTAAGGTCTCACAGTGGTGCATTCATTGCTGTCGTAATCGAGTCCATCCACCTTGCTGCTGGTCATCCTCTTTTTCTCTTTCCTTTAACTCTCAGCATTATGGACTTCTTGAGGGAGCTGGGTCTTCACATAATGTGTCCAAAGAATGATAGTTTGAGCCTAGTCATCTGTGCCTCGAGTGAAAATTCTGGATTGATTTGTTCTGTGATCCATTTGTTTGTTTTCCTAGCTGTCCATGGTATCCTCAAAAGTCTTCTCCAGCACCAAAGTTCAAAAGCATCAATGCTTTTTCTATCTTGCTTCTTCAAAGTCCAGCTTTCACATCCATAGAGTGTCCCGGGAAAACCATTGCCTTAGGATTCTTATCTTTGTAGGTGTAATAATAATGGGTACAGAAACTAGTGGTGTGCATGGTTCGGTCCGGAGGCCATTGACAAGGCCTCCGGACCGGTCCGGAATTCCCCCGGTTCGGAAGGGCGGGGGGGGAGTTTCTCTTTAAGGGGGGGTGGTAGTACTTACCCCCCCCCGCTCTTCCCCCTCTGGTGCTGGCGGTTTTCAAAACGTTCTTGGGGCGGCAGAGTTCCTCCCTGCCACCCCTGCCCCCGTCGTTGTCCTTGCTAGCTTAAAAGTAGGCACAGCTGGTGGCGCGCATGCGCCCTTTGCGGCGTGCGCGCTCGTTTTCGCCACTGGCACGCGCGCGCAGTGTGACATATGCAACGCGCGCGCCCCAGCAGCGAAGACAAGCACGCGCGCCGCAAAGGGCATATGCGCGCCATCAGCTCTGCCTACTTTTAAGCTAGCAAGGACAACGACGGGGGCAGGGGCGGCAGGGAGGAACTCTGCCGCCCCAAGAACATTTTGAAAACCGCCAGCGCCAGAGGGGGAAGAGCGGCGGAGGGGTAAGTACTACCACCACCACCCCTTAAAGAGAAACTCCCCCCCTGTGCTGGACCGCGGGAATTTCCAACCATGTACACCACTAACAGAAACCAGCCTCAAAATTGACAATGAAGACACTGAAGAGGTGGATAGCTTCTGCCTTTTAGGATCGACTGTCAACAGCAAAGGATCCAGCAGTCAAGAAATACACTGCAGACTAGCACTTGGTAGGGCTGCAATGAAGGCCTTGGAAAGGATATTTAGATGCTGTGACGCATTTACACCTACAAAGATTAGAATCGTTCAGACAATGATTTTTCCCGTGACACTCTATGGATGCGAAAGCTGGACTTTGAAGCTTAAACATTACAAAATTTAAAAATATATCAAGCTACCAAACAAAAGCCCAATATCAAAAATAAGGCAATAGTGAAAATTTTAAATTGTAGTAATGTTTTAACTTTTTTTGCTGTCATTTATTTTGACTAATGTTTTAATTTTTTCTGTAGTCATTTATTTTGTTTTGTTGTAAACTGCCCAGAGACATAAGTTTTGGGCGGTATAAAAATATGTCAAATAAAATAACATTTAAAAAAATACATTCGACAGTTTTAAAAAGAGTCACAGAAAACCCAGTCAAGGGCTTTTCGACTCAATTATTTGTCTGTGCAAACAGCACTGTCTTTAGCTGACGTCCGAATATCATTAAAGAAAGGGCAGAATGAGCACAGGGAAAGGACTTCCGTTAAAACGAAAATCGTCAGTGTTCCCAATGTTAAACACGTCCTCTAACTATGCAATAATTAGACCAGGGTATAAGCTACGTACTTAACAATAGAGAAGGCGTGTGCACATACACGCGTGCCCTACCACTGCTAATTTGCCAACCGGCCGCGATGACTACCCATTTAGGGAGTCCAATGTCACTTTAAGAATGAATCGGAATCTTCTTCGCTCGGACTCCGCCCTTCCCGGCTCGCCTTGCCAATCCGCGGGCACTTCCTGCCAGGCTAAGTAGCCAATGAAGACCCTCCACGAAGGGTAGCGACACAGGGGTGTGGCTTAAAATGAGAGCCGTGGTAAGTGACAACGCCGCCTGGCCAATCGGATCACGAGATGAAGCCAGGGACGGGAGGGCAGCGGCCGTCTGAATCAATGGGGTAGGAAGCATCGGAGCGGTAGAGGCGGAGCCGACGCTGGGCAGAGGTGGTGAGTGAGGAGTGGGTGGCTCTCCGGAGGGGCACGTGACAGGAGTCGCTGGGGCTGCCTGGAGTGCTGCGGCGGGTGGGGTGTGAGGTGAGTGCTGCTCCGTTCCCCTCCCCCCCCACCCCGTCCCGAGCCCAAGAGGGGACTAGAAGCTCGTTGGCCGGTCGGCTCGCTCTTGCGCGGGGCGTACTGGGACGCCGGGGGTGGCGGAGGGTCGGGAAGTGGGGTGACGGGTAGTACATGTGAGGGAATGGCGGTAAGTCTTGTGGGTATTGGGGCGGTGAGGGAGAGGTGGAGGCTGGTGATGGATGTGAATGGCTATTGAGATCCATGGGGATGAAGAGAGACGGAAGGAAGGAAGGAAGGCCTAAGGTCGTGGTGAGGGGAGGCCGGCGGGGACATCAGTGGGTCGGGTGCTAAGGCCTGAAGGGGTGGGGGGGATCGGAAGATGAGAGGCTGGTTCCTTTTTTTGCAAAATGAGGCTAGGTCACTCACACAGGGATCTTGGGTCCTAGGCGAACCGTGTTGGGCTGGAGTGGGGCGGGGGTTGTAAAAGACGACAAGGACGTACAGTGAGTGGGAAAGGCGGGCCTTCGGTGTTCAGGCATGCGGACCGGTGTGGAAACGTTGCAGATCTGACGGGGAGCGGCACGTGGATGGTATGACTAATCATTTAGCTTTTGGAGTGACTGGGGGTCAGCTCTAGAGGCTCGGAGTTGGGGGCTGGACACATGTTGCATTGGGGGGGCGTGAAATAAACTGTATTTTTGTGTGGGGAAGTTAGCCTCGTGAAATGCAGTTAAATAAATGTTTGATTGATTAATCAGTTAATTAATTTAAAAGACTTATAGGCCACCTTTCTTCATACATGACTTCATGGGGGCTTACAACAATAATTATGGTATAAATGATTTGTGCACAAGGAGACCTTCTGACCCTGTTGAATCTAAGCATATTTGTGGCTTGGTGCAAGAAGTATGTTCTAGCACTGCTTGAAACAAGGAATGAACTTGGAGTTGTGAGTAAACTTGGCACAATTCAGTTTAATATAATATATAATGCCTAAGAACATTTAGCTAGATGAAGGAATACTTACACAGTTATTGTTGTGTGTTTTGTAATGAACTGTATCTTGTGAAGCTACCTTAGTACTAAACAAGTTCTGTAAAGCACCAGACTATTTAAAAGAAATAATATTCCTAGGCTTGTAGCTTTGAAGTTAACATAAAATCTAAATAAGACTGAGGTAGTACTTAATCTACAAAGCAGAAACTGTGAAAAACTTGCTGCAGTTGAGTAATTCAAAAAGATAAGGGTAGAAGACATGCCTGGTGTGAAGAAGGAAGTGATAGCAGTGCACCATGTGGTAGTAAGAGTACAAAGGTGAACTTCAAAATGGAAGATAAAATAATCCCATAAAAGCTAGGCATTTCCTCACTCTTTGACATTTTGTACATCAGTACACTTCATAGTAGTAGCTTACTTAAATGTTATGTCTGAAACTTGTGGCTGATGTTGGGCATCTTTGGCCTGGTGCTGTGCTCTTAATATTAAGAGGGACCAATTATTGCACAGAGGGCCTCTAAAAACTGTTCATAACTTTTTTTTGTAGATAGTGCAGCTCTGTGCAATATTGGGGAAATACTTTAAAACCAAAATAACTGTAATGTGAAAGGAGTTGAGGTTTATGGGATATTACTGCTTTATGCATGGGTAATAGGAATGTAATACAAGGAAGCACCCTTGTAAAATAATAGCAACTAGATACTACTAATATATTTTGTATAAAGTTATATAGAATTGGAAATAGCTTTTTTAAAAGTGCATGTACTTGGGAGATTTGTGTGTTGTCTTAAAACGTGATTAACTGCTTTTATTTGACATGAGGTTAAGCAGCTACTGGGTGTGGTGTCACAAAATAACTGAAAGCTGTTTTGTATGAAGAATGACGTACTATGAAAGGTGATAGTAGTATTTCTAGATTGATGTTTCATAGGAGTGACAGAAGTACTCTTTGTGTGCTCTGAGTGTAGAGGGTTAGAAAATAGGGGGGATGGGGGATGTTTATAAATAAGGAATGTTCCTAACACAAGAGATGTATTTTAACTCTGAAATCTGTGAAAATAGATCTGAAGAGCAGACAGAGAATAACTGTTCAGTATTGCATAGCACAAAAAGTTCCCAAGAACTGTATTTATATCTAGCTGTGACACTGCTGGATCAAATTTCTTTTATGAACCTAGTAGCTTAAGGTTTTATGGCACAAGACAAACAGGCATACTAGTGCAAAAAAACAAGTATTATTTAAGCCCTATTCACACATTCTGCTCAACTCTGACACAATGTAACAGTGTATACATGTCGAGATCTGTATACATGTACAATTATTCAGACATGTCTTAATGCACGCACAGTAGTAAAACCTCCTATCTCCAGGAGCGATATCCAGATTCACATTTAAAATAAATGCATATGCAGTCATTCACACACGTACATGTGTACAGAAACCTGTAGACACACAGAACATTATTATTTACTACTTTTCAACAAAACCAGTTCTCAAAGTGGCTTGCATAGAAAAAAGGAATAAGATAGTTCCATGTTTTGAAAGGACTTTCAGTTTAAAAAGAAACAGTCATTGGAGGGATCCTGTCCTGTGATTGGTTGCTCATCCCTGCCTAAATATGAAAGACACGCCATTTTAAAAAGTGCCTCTCAGCCCAGTTAGCAGGGACATGAATGATGTCTGGATAGGATTTTAAAGTAGATTGGACTCAACATTTATAGCAACATGTGGGAAGTTAGGGAGATACTCAGCTCAGTTCTTTTCTATGAACCTGTAGGTTCCCTTAACCAAGCCGCATTTTTTCACCCTCAATCTGCATTATGTAGATAATACTGACTTACCTTACACACTTAGCTGTTCCTACAGAGAGCTGTAAGAAGCATGTTGAGCACTCTGAAGTTATATATTGTTTGAGAGATTTGGAGGGGAGATTATTTCTCTACCCCATCTGTAGTAGAAGTGCACAAATAAGGAGATCACTGCTAGTCAATATCATCTGGAGACATGGAGTTACAGTTCTAAGTAAAGTAGTTTATTTAGGAAATACACCATGGAGATAGGTAACCCTACATGCTTAGTTACTTGCTACATACAGGAAGAGGGAATCTGTCTCTCAGGTGAGAGAATGAAACCTGAGACTATCTAACAAAGGGGAAGTAAGAGCAGAGAAAGCCAGGTCAGAGAGGGGATTCCCTTACTTACTATCTCTACCCCAGTGCCCCTAATGGTCAATAGGGTTGCTGGTGCTAAGAGTCGATGTCATCAGGAGCTGCATCTCCAACATATATAAACGTTTATCATGCAATTGAAAAGAGGGTGCTACAATACTGAACTTCAAATATATTTTTTCTTCAAGGGACACTGTCAATTAACTTCATAATGGAGCTAGCTTCAATATTTGAGGTGGCTTTCATGCTCCAAATATTACTTGGATATAATAAGTTTAAAGGTGGCAATCTCCATAATAAGGAACAAAAGCATTTGCCTGGAAGCACAGAACAGACTTATAGATGAGAAGCTGCCTTAGTATTATTCAGAGTTTCTGTGAGGCTTATGTCCACTAATAATGGCATTAACATCATCACAGAAAAACTGAAATTTCTGCCATATCCTAAGAGGTCTTCCAGTGATGAGATAATTCCTTTTGATGATGAGAGCAGGAAGATTTATTTCCCATACAGCCTACATTGGAGTACATTACTTAAATTATTTCTTTCTAGTAACTTGAGGTAATCTGGTATATTGCTTTTTAAAACAACTTTCTGGATTTAGTGGTACAGAGTATAATATAGAACACTGGATATTGGGCTATGTGTAGTGTATTTAGCATTTAAATTTGACTAAAAAGAGAGCTAGAAACCAAGCTGCAAAGCAAACTGATTGAACAATACGGTGGAAGGTTAAAGACATGTCATCTCTGGTGTGGAGAAGGTGGGGAAGTGACACTGGATAGTAGCCTTGATGCTGAGGTAAACAGGGGCTCTGATATGACATTCAGTTCATTTTCTGTAGGAAGCCAGTACAAGTATTATGGGCAGCTTGATTAGTGTAAAGAGTACCACTTTATATACTTACAAAGTATGTAATTCCAATATAAAACCATGATGGCAAGTATATCTAGCAATGCAACCCTGAGAACAAAGTTTCAAGGAATGAGTCCACCCACCTAGTTCACTGCCTGCTTATATTTCTTCCCTTTTCATATTCCCTTCTACTGACAGTGATGGGCAGCTGCCAGTGCTACTGTAGTAATGTCCCCTGATGCAATTCTATAATTAGCTATTTTATTCAGATTGTTCCATGTTGTAATAAAATCATTGCAAGAAAAAGGTGGAGGTATGAGACAAAAACAGAAAGAGGGGAGGGAGGATGAAGGGGTTAAGACATTTATTAATCTGAATTAAACAGTAGAAATTACACAAATATAAATAGACCTTACAAAATGTACTGTGATGTAGTTCTAATGGTGGTTGGTACTCTTATTCTCCTTACCCCTCCACAATTAGAGCTTATAGCTCTAAAGTTGGGCTGCAGTATTCATAGCACAGACCTATCCTGAGGGCTGCATTATAAAGGTCTTTCATGCCACCTCAAAATGCAATCCCCATTAAAAACAAAGCTGTGTGTTCTTCTGCTTGTGAAGAGAGAGGGAACCATCACGCAAAGTTACAGAGGTTCTGCATAGAACTAGCTTTCCTATAATCAACTTCCATTTGCACTAGGTAATTAGCTGAATTATTATTTGCAAGCTTATAGTAATGTAAGTTCACTAAATGGTCATCAAAGCTATCCATCTTATGATCCAGAGTACTACAATGTACTATCAACAGGGTTGATAAAAATTGATGTTTAAAAAAAACAACTATTAAATTAAATTTAAATTGGTTTTTTAATTTAAATTGGATTTTAATTTAAAAATTATAAAAGAGAATTTTCAAAGAGATCATCATGAATGTTAATCATAACTCCTAAATATATTCTGTGAACTTGTTAACCGCAGTATATGGGAATGAGATATAACAGACCTGATCAGTCCTATTCTGCATGCACACACAAACACACACACACTCTCTCTCTAGCCCTTGCCCCCTCCCCCAAAAGTGCAAAGAAATTAGGCCCATTCACACAGTATGTTCAACACTCATACAAGGGTATGGTTGAAATAAGAACAGCCCTGCTGGACCAGACCCAAGGCCTGTCTAGTCCAGTATCCTGTTTCACACAGTGGCCCACCAGATGCTTCCGAGAAGCCCACAGGCAGGGGGTGAGGGCTTGCGCGCTCTCCTGCTGTTGCTCCCCTGCAACTGATTTTTAGCTGATCATGACTCTGAGGCTGGAGTTGGCCTCTAGCTACCAGACTAGTAGCCATTGATAGATCTGTCCTCCATGCCTTTGTCTAATCCCCTTTAAAGCCATCCAAGCTAGTAGCCATCACCACATCCTGTTCACATGTTAGGTTGAGCACAGGTACAGCAGGATATTTTCTAAGTGTATCATGCATTTGAAGGGCTTATATCCAGATTCACTCTTAAAATGAAACCAGACACAGTGATTCACACAAACATGTACAAGTGTACAGACATTTCTACACTAATACACCATAATGTCTGAATTGGGCTAAAGAAGGCCAGTGAATGAATATAGAGAATTTCTATGTTTGTTATTTCTATTTCTGCTGGCCAGTGGCTGTAATAAAATTGATGATGATGATATAGAGGATTTGGGGGGATGGAGTAGAGCTGAGCAAGGAGGAATATGAATGCAAGGGATGGAGCGAAATAGAAAGTAAAACCAAAAGTGAACAGAATGTAGTCATGCTGTTCTGAGGAAACTTTCCAAGTATATTCTCCATTTTTGAAGGGAAACTGATCATGGCACCAGGCTGTAAAAGGAATATTTTGGAATATTTTAATGAAGTTCCTGTACCTCTGGGTAAGACAGGCATGCATGCAAAATGCAAACAGTGCAACAGAGAAATGCAAAGCCTGGTTGCCTGAATTATGAGACGTGTGTACCTACCTTCTAAAAATGAAATCTGCATCTCTGAATATGTATTAAAATTATATTAGACAACAAGAATGTACTTTTACTAGAAAATGAGGATTAAGTAGAATCTTTTTGACTAGTGATTTAATTTGATTTAAGTCATTAAAATTGAGGATTCTGTAAAGTGATTTACATCATTATTTAGATTGCTTATCAGCAATGGAATAAATTGATGACTACACTTGAAATAGAAAAAAAGTTCAGTATAACAGTAGCATGACACTTTTATTAGGACCAACTAAAACATAACAAAATAGTGAATGACTCTGAGTGCTCCAAAACTCTTCAGGCTGGATGTTAAGGAGGAAAAAATTGGGAGGGGTGGAAAAAGGAAGGAAAATATGAGAATGGGGGGAAAGCACAAATTGTGTTATGTGAGATATAGGTTTAACTTGATAGACCGTACTGGGTGTAAAAAATTAAAATAAATATCTTAAGTTTGCACCAAAGGCTACTGGAAGAAATAATGGACACTCTTGCTGTAAAAATTAAGTTGTTTAGATGGGTTTGCTAATTGGACCCACATAGTGAGGCGGATAGCAGAAGTAAAGAGAACTGTAATAGTTCTAATATTAGTAGAGCTGGAGATTAATGCGAGGTTGTGCACTACTTACTACTCAATTTTCCTTTTTTCTATTTCCTGTTTGATGGAGGGTATGTATCCCCTACCCTATAGGCAAGATCCCATTATTAGGCAGTTGAAGGTCCTCTTTCTCCATTTGTAATATACTTCTCCTAAATGACTAAGCTGTATTCTCAAAGCAGATAAAAGTTGGAAATAACTTGTGTTTATACTTCATGTATTTCTAGGTAACTGGAGAAGGTAGGGATGTGTGTGTGTGTACATGCGCACGCACACAGAGCATGCTTTTATATACAGGTCACCGCATTTCAGCCTAAGAAATATGCTGTATGTGGAATCTGACATCCTCTAACCTGATGGGCCACATAATGTCTAAATCAATTTCATCTGGTTCCCTACTGCTGTATAAAATTTTAATAAAAGTGAAAGCTGAAATCTTGTATGGACTACTGCAACTAGTAGCTATTTCAAGTCTGTATAATCCCCCCACACACACACACCCCTACTTGGTTAGTTGAGTGATGTCTCCCGAAACATCACTCTGTGATGTTTGTTCTGGCTCATAACAAAGTTGGTCTCAGTTTGTATGTTACTGGAAAGCATTTTAGTTCCTTTTTTTGGTCAGTCTCTTCAAACACAATGCCCATGTAGATGTTCATATTTTTAGCTGCTGCCATGTTCCAAGTCCTCCATTAGTTTGGGAAGACAGTTCAGCTGGAATGAAAAAGCATGAATTCCTGCTATGTGGATATGGCTTCTAATTTTACAACTCTGTTTCCTTCTCCCCCATTGCTCTATCTTCTCTGCTCCATTGCAGAATTGTGATAGCATTCTGGTTTACTTAAACCACAGCTTTAAACTCAGGATTAGAAGTCGCAATCATTTATTGAGAAACGATTGGTTCCCTGAACTACCCAGTGGGCTAGTTACCTCTGAACTAGCCCATTCTAGCACCATGTTTGCTGCCAAGCAGCAGTAGATACTTATTGCAAGATTGTAGCTCAGCCACCTTGTACATGTTCACTTGAACTTAGTGGCATTGATTTCCAAGGAGACAATCCAAGTATGTATGCATAGGAATAGTAATAAACCATGGGAGATAAAAAATGTGATTGATTTGCTTTGGAAACTTTTATTCCATGCTAGGGGTCATTAGGAAGGGGATTGAAAATAAAACTACTAATACCATAATGCCCTTATATAAATCTATGGTGCGACCACATTTGGAGTACTGTGTACAGTTCTGGTCACCATACCTCAAAAAGGGTATAGAATTGGAGAAGGTGAAGAAGAGGGCAACCAAGATGCTCAGGAGCCTAGAACACCTTCCTTACAAGGCAAGGCTACAACACCTGGGGCTTTTTATAGTTTAGAAAAAAGACAACTGAGACATGATAGAGGTCTATAGAATTATGCATGGTGAGGAGAGAGTGAAATTTTTCTCTGTCTCTCAACACTAGAACCAGGGGTCATCTCATAAAATTGATTGCCAAGAAATGTAGGACCAACAAAAGGAAGTACATTTTTAAACAATGCATAATTAACCTATGGAATTCTCTGCCACAAAATGTGATAGCCAACAGCCTGGATGGCTTTAAGAAAGGCTTAGATAAATTCATGGAGGGACAGGTCTATCAATGGCTACTAGTCTGAGCGGTATAGGCCACCTCCAGACTCTGAAGCAAGATGCCTCTAAATACCAGTTGCAGGGGAGTAACAGCAGGAGAGAGGGCATACCCTCAGCTGTGGGCTTCCCAGAGGCATCTGGTGGGCCACTGTGTGAAAGAGGATGCTGTACCAGATAAGCCTTGGGCCTGATCTATCAGGGCTGTTCATACCTGTCAAGGGAGACTGCTTTGACTAGTGTGGAATGGCAAAATGCTGATAAATGTCACTAAACATCAACAGGTCAGTCAGCTTGGGATCAACCCAGGTGACATTATGTTTACAAAAACAAGTATGGTTTAAACTTGCCATAATCAAAGTTAAGTTGTCCTTAATCTTTGCTTTTAAGAGGTCAGGAATGGCGTGTGATAATAGATCTATCGCTTTATAGTAGCCAGCTTGGTCACCAGTGTGTGAAATGATGGGTTAGATATTACTAGCTAAACATGACCTTAAATTCACCAGCCAGCTTTGCTTAGTTCTTAGCTAGCCATAGTTTGGTTCTTAGATTCCAACACCAAACAGGGTTCTGGAGTACTGGCAAAGGGAAGTACACATTGGCATGTGGGAAGTGCTTTCTTGAATAGCTGAATGACACTGACTCGCAGTCGTATTCCTTTCCCTTAAACACTGAAGCCTTTCCTAAAGCTGTGATTTATTACTTATCCCGGTTTTGCTTCCTGAATGAAACCCAAGGTAGCTACTATAATAACACACATAGAGAGAATGAATACAGAATATCAAAACAATATAACAAAGCAGTGTAGCAAAAAGCAGGCTCAAATAAAGCAGTATAAGTATATAAAATCCATGAAGTTATTTGGCAAAAATCTAGTCGTCAAAATTAATTTCGGTTAACAATAGCCATCAAAAATCACATCAGAATCAGCGCTAAGACAGTAATACTGCTCCAGAGTCACCAACCACTAATATATAGTCATTCATACATAATGAAACAATTACATCAACCAATGAAATCAGCAGCAGCAATACCCAATAAATAAGTTTGAGTATATAATGGGCAAAAGCAATACAAAGCAAGGACCAAAGTAACACAATTTCAAACAGGGAGTCCCCAAGAAAAACAAAATCCCCTTATGGCTGATGATTCTGCCTTGCACCCAGAATCAACCAAGCCTTCTCTGCTTTCATCTGGTGTTTTTATTTTTTATTTATTTTAAATATTTCTATACCACCCAGAACTTGCGTCTCTGGGCGGTTTACAATTAAAATTTTGTAAAATCTGGAGCAGTATTACTAAAATATGTTTTAGTACCCTCTTCTTTGTTGCTTTTGACAGGAGAGTTCTCTGCTTGCATCCCTTTATGAACTGTAAAGAGAGGGACTAGCTCAGTCGTAGAACATTCTCTTTGGCAGCAACAGGAGCAGAGTGCTAAATGTACAAGCAGAAGTCTTGCTTCTGGATGTTGTAGCACCATTGCTGCTTTCAATTTAGGATGAACTTTGAGATGAGGATCTTCAGTAGGATGGTCTCTCTCAGTTGTATGTATGTGAGTGTATGTATGTATATATGTGTGTGTTTCTATCTGTTCTAATTACTTTGCTAAGGAGAGACTCACAATATCCTAGTAACCACCTATGAGCATATGTTTCATATTCTTTAAAAAAGGTTTTTGAACAGTATTTATTGCGTACTAAATACAATCCTCAATTTTTTCTCATGTAGAGACTGCCTGTTGAGCTTTGTGTTGAAAAAATATTTTTGTGTGTGCACTTAAAGGGCAACCTGATCCCTAAGCAGGAAATAGTTGGGCAGGTTTATTTTATTCTCCTTCTTCCAAGTTACTATGCAAAAATTTCTGCACTTTCTGTAAGTGCTGGAAACGGTACAGTCTTTATGGACAGATAAACTGAGTACCTGCAAGTGAGTGGGAAGTACCAGCAGATATACAGGTGAAACTCGGAAAATTAGAATATCATGCAAAAGTCCATTAATTTCAGTAATGCAAATTAAAAGGTGAAACTGATATATGAGACAGACGCATTACATACAAAGCGAGATAAGTCAAGCCTTAATTTGTTATAATTGTGATGATCATGGCATACAGCTCATGAAAACCCCAAATCCACAATCTCAGAAAATTAGAATATTACATGGAACCAAGAAGACAAGGATTGAAGAATAGAACAATATCGGACCTCTAAAAAGTATACAGTGTATTGTGCTTGATTGGCCAGCAAACTCGCCTGACCTGACCCCATAGAGAATCTATGGGGCATTGCCAAGAGAAGGATGAGAGACATGAGACCAAACAATGCAGAATTGCTGAAGGCCGCTAATGAAGCATCCTGGTCTTCCATAATACCTCATCAGTGCCACAGGCTGATAGGATCCATGCCACGCCGCATTGAGGCAGTAATTGCTGCAAAAGGGGCCCAAACCAAGTACTGAATACATATGCATGCTTATACTTTGCAGAGGTCGGATATTGTTCTATTCTTCAATCCTTGTCTTCTTGGTTCCATGTAATATTCTAATTTTCTGAGATTGTGAATTTGGGGTTTTCATGAGCTGTACGCCATGATCATCACAATTATAACAAATTAAGGCTTGACTTATCTCGCTTTGCATGTAATGCGTCTGTCTCATATATCAGTTTCACCTTTTAATTTGCATTACTGAAATTAATGGACTTTTGCACGATATTCTAATTTTCAGAGTTTCACCTGTATTAGTTTCACAAAAATCTGAAAGAAAAAAGGGGACTGAACCCACTCAGTCCCCATGTTACTCAGTGGGATAGAATGTTCATTAGCTCAAGCAGTTAAGCTCATTTTTGGTGGAGATAATGGAACTCAGTGGTGGAACTCCACTGAGGTTCAGTCCACTGTTGGGTGGCGGGGGGAGCGGGAGAGAGAGCTTCAGCAAAAAGAGCAGAAAAGTTCCCGGCTTAAACGATTCCTTCTGAGGGGAAAACTTCCTTCCACAGAAGAAAATGCTGAAACTCTGTGACTCCCTCAGCAATTAAGTAGTCTTGCTCTGTTTCAGGAGGGGAAGGAGTTTGACACATTTAATCTATTGGTGTTACGAAGTATTGCCCTCCCAGGTGTTGGTGGGCAAGTTTTGAAGGAATTTCCTAACAGCAGATGCAACAGTTCACTGCTACTGACAAGGCTTAGGCAACACGTGCACACCAGGGATGTAGTGCAACATTTTGTTGTGGGTCCATACTCAGTTGTTCTCCATTCACAACATAAAACCTCCCAGTGCATTGCTAAATTCAGATTCTGTTACTGTGAGTAATAGAATATGCACACCCTGATAAGGAAAGGCTGTAGTCTTTTTCAGAAGCAATGAGCTGTTGCATCTAAACCTGACATGAATCCACATGTGGTAGCACATGTTATCAGAACTGCACAACTTAATGGAATCAGATGTATTGTGTAGGTTAGCATCAAGTCAGGCAAGGCACCTGGATAAAATAGTATCTCCAGAGTTCTCCCTGGAACAAATTCTCCTAAGTTCAGGTACCAAGATGTGGTTCTAACATTATCCTGCGACTAGAGGCAGACCTGATGAAAGTGGAGGCAAGGGTATGGATGACCATACTGAACTACTGGCTAAAGCTCTCCCTTTCCCCCTCAGGCCTAGCCCCCCAACGCTATGTGATGGCTTCCAATCCAGTTGGAAACAGACAACTATGAATAAAATAAAGTCCCTGGGCCTATCTCTGCTTCACTTAGTTTAACTTGGGGTACGACCCAGCCAAGGCACTCATCAAACAACGTATTACAGATATAGAGCACCAATCTGACTTAGGCAAGACCCCAAACTTCCTTGTCAGTGAAAGACTCAGGTATGTCAGCTCCCCCTTGCCATACCTAATGCAATTGGAAGTCCCAAAGCACAGGAGGGCCGTTATGCTGTCGCGCTACCATTTGCTTCCCTCAGCCATACTTGAAGGTCGCTATAGGAAGATCCCAATCTCAGAGTGCAAGTGCCCCTGTGGCTCAGGGCAGGTAGAAACAACAGGACACATTCTTCTGCAGTGCCTGTTCTACAGGGACATTTGTGCCTCCCTCATCTTACCACCATTACATGGCTATCCTGAGTGAACAGACCAGTTTTACACCTCTTTGCTGCTCTCCAATAGCAACCCTGCTGACACCTACAATGTCACCAGGTTCTGTGTAGCAGCGATTAATATCTGGCGGACGATGACTGCCCAGAGCCCACCTCTATGGATGAGAAGACTGCCTTCTACTGCCTTAGTGTGGCAGCCCAATAACCTATAGACCCATCATTTCCTGGCTACTACTTAACTGGTTCATTCCTGACTGCCTGTATTGGATTTTAATTATATTTCTGTGTACCTTTTATGCCCTTATTATATGGTATCCTTTTAACACATATTAGTGCTTATTATTTTAAAAGTGATGACTGTCATGATTTTATGTATTTTAAATCTTTTAAAATCTTTTCTTTATAAGCATGCAGTGTGATCTAGGCTACTGCTACGTGGTTTATTCCTATGCTTCTTATTGCAGCTGTAGTTAAATCATTTTATACTAGTAGTAAAATGTAGCCCAGAGTCTACTATGTCTCTTATTCCAGCCGTAGCTAGATTTTTAGTGCAGTCTTATGCCTATATTTTACATTTTAAATCATTTTATGCTAATAATGTATTTAGTGTCTCTTATATTTCTTATTGTATATTTTAAATCATCTTATGATGGTAGTGTGTTGTTAGTGTTAAATCTATTGCTGCTTAGGTTTTAAAATGTTCTTTATGCTGGTCTATGACTATAATAAAGATTGATTGATCTCCTAGGAAGTTCTGGATCCTCTAAAACAGGGGTGTCTAGCTGTGAACTTACCACTGTTTTTGGCTTACATCTCCAGACACAGTGGCCAGTAGCCAGGGATAATGGGAGTTATAGGCCAAAAACAGCTGGAGAGCTGCAATTAAACACATCTCATAAGAACCACTTTGGGGATCAGATTTAGGTCCATCTTGTCCAGCTTTCTTTTGCTCATCAGTAAGTCAGCTGTCTCTAAGAAGCTTACAAACAGGGCATTAAAACAGCCCTCCCTATTGTTCATCCCAGAGTCTGATATTCAGAGGAATAAGAACATAAAAACAGCCCTGCTGGATCACGCCCATGGCCCATCTAGTCAAGCATCTTGTTTCATACAGTGGCCCACCAGATGCCCATTAGGAGCCTACAAGCTGGAGTTGAGGGCATGCCCTCTCTCCTGCTGTTACTGCCCTGCAACTGGTATTGAGAGGCATCCTGCCTCTGAGGCTGGAGGTGGCCTATAGCCCTCTGACTAGTGGCCGTTGATAGACCTATCCTCCATGAAGTTATCCAAACTCCTCTTAAAGCCATCCAGGTTGTAGGCTGTCACCACATCTTGTGGCAGAGAATTCCACAAGTTGATTATGCGTTGTGTGGAAAAGTACTTCCGTTTGTTGGTCCTAGATTTCCTGGCAATCAATTTCATGGGATGACCCCTGGTTCTAGTGTTATGGGAAAGGGAGAAGAATTTCTCTCTATCCACTTTCTCCACACCATGCATGATTTTATAGACCTCTATCATGTCTCCCCACAACCATCTTTTTTCTAAACTAAAAAGCCCCATGTGTTGTAGCCTTGCCTCATAAGAAAGGTGCTCTAGGCCCCTGATCATCTTGGTTGCCCTCTTCTGCACCTCTTCCAGATCTACAATGTCCTTTTTTAGATGTAGTGACCAGAATTGAACGCAGTACTCCAAATGTGGCCGCACCATCGTTTTGTATAAGGGCATTATAATATTAGCCATTTCATTTTCAATCCCCTTCCTAATGATCCCTTGCATGGAATTGCCCTTTTTTTTACAGCTGCCACACATTGAGTCGACATTTTCAACTAGCTGTCCACTACGACCCCAAGATCCCTCTCCTGGTCAGTCTCTGACAGCTCAGATCCCATCAGCTTATACTTGAAGTTGGGGTTTTTCGTCCCAATGTGCATCACTTTACACTTGCTAACATTGAACCACATTTCCATTTTGTCTCCCACTCACGCAGTTTGGAGAGATCCTTTTGGAGCTCCTCACAATCAGTTTTGGTTTTCACCACCCAAAAGAGTTTGGTATCATCTGCAAATTTGGCCACCTCACTGCTTACCCCAACTTCTAGATCATTTATGATTAAATTAAAAGGCACCGGTCTGAGTACAGATCCCTGGGGGACCCCACTTCTTACTCCCCTCCATTGTGAAAACACTCCATGTTCAGAATACTGCCTCTGATCATGGAAGTTACATTATCAAAACTGTCAGAATTATGTTTTGTTCTGTAGGGCCTATAAACTGTGATGTGCTTGATAGTTAACATCCTGAGTTCTAATACAAAAGCAATTTTCGGTATATTGACTTTAAAATCCATCCACCCCCAGCACAGTACTTCCAGTGACTGTTGCTGGTATATTTCTTTTTAGAATGTGAGCCCTTTGGGGACAGGGAGCCATCTTATTTGTTTGTTATTTCTCTTTGTAAACCACCCTGAGCCACTTTTGGAAGGGCAGTATAGAAATAAAATTATTATTATTATTATTATTATTATTATTATTATTATTAAAATGAATCCATTTCCACTAACAGCTTAATATCAGAATTACAGAAGATAGGAGGCATTGGTTACCACTTGAGTATATTAATTTTCTTTTCATTTGTAGGGTGCAAATGGCAAATGCTTATCAAAGTAGAATAACATGTTTATAAAGCAGAACTTGTGGAAAAGTGAGCAGCTAGATTAATTAGCAAGAATGCCTTAAGGAGAACAAACACTATGTAGTAATATCCACACAGAAAAACATGTATCAGAACTCTTTTTTTTAAACAAGGAAAATAGAGCTTTACAGTATATAAGATTGTCTTGTACTTAGTGTTGGCTGGGTTATTTGATCCAGCTAAGCTATATTTCCTTGTAGCATTGAGTTGTACTAGAACATGGAACTTCTGTTCTGCAAGCATAGACACCTGGAAGTTCTCCTTCACTGTAAATCATGGTCTGATTGAAAGGTGAGGGAATAATCAGAGTTCCACTGCCTAGCATTCTATTCCTCATGCTGCTTGGCTTTTTTGTGCTGCAATCCTGACCTTTTACAAGGTAAATGTAGAGTCCCACATTTTGGCCATTAGATTCAAGAATGTCTCATTTTCATACTTTTCTAGTAATTGCCTGGGTGTTCTTGGTGCTGGAGTTTTCACTGATGTTAGTGTGGGAGCAGTGTAGTTGTTTTCAGGTACGATTTGAATTAGTTTTGGGGAGAAATGTGTAACTTTTTTTCAGATTTTCTAGCAAACCAAACAATGTCAATACCTGAGAAACTCCAAAGTGCTTGTTATACAATTTACACAAGTCCTAGTAAATAAAGCTTGCATAGATCTATGGCTTCTGTGCTGGGAATGCTGGTCTCTTAAGTATTTATTTATATATACCTGCTTTTAAATGAAGATAGACTCCCAAGGAAGTTTCATACAATTAAAGTCTCTCATGAATACCACGTAAGATAGTAGAGAGATATTGGGGTGTATATGGGGGGCAGTTGATGCCAGCCCCAAAGTGTAGACCTTATGCTCCAAGTTTTGTTTGTCAAATTTTAAAAAAAAAATCCAGTTCAACAGAAGATCATTTTCTGGGCCTACTGGATCTCTTTGCACCTTGAGCATTTAAAACTTAAACCAAATTGTGAATGTTGAAGATGCCATAATCCACAAACAGATTTAGTACATATGTTTTGAGATTGTCCCACTGCGCAAGACTTCTGGAAAGAATTTAATATCAGAATCAATTTAGTGGTGAACACATCTCTTAAGTTGGTGGACTTGCATGCAGTATTGGGGTATGTCCCAGTTGCTTGGGACTAAATCAGTGTTCCAAACAATAGCTATAGAGAGGCCTGATAGTGGCCAAGAGACTAAAACTGTGGCACAGGACAATATCCCATGCCCCCAGGACTGAGGACTGGATTCATGATCTGCTTGAACTAGCAGCACATGCAAAACAAATCAGATAAATGGTAAGAAGTTTGGGATCACTTCTTGAGCTGTAGATATAAGAGCCTTTTATTCATAGATACAAAATTGTGTGTTCTTTCCCCTTCCTTGCCTTTCCTTCCTTCTCTTTCTTCCCCTCTATTTCTCACTTTCCCCCAGCCAGCATGGAGGTTGGAGAAGACAGATTTGGGATAGGAAGGTTGGCTCTGGGTGGGCGAGGAAGTATGGGGCAGGCAGGAGAGGATCAGTGTTCCCTCTAACAGGTATTCCCAGATGATGTTGACTATAACTCGCAGAATCCCTAGCTGCTGTGGCTTTTGCTTGGGGATGTACTCTAATCATTTCAATATGCCAGTCAGTGAGTGAGGCTGAAGTGTCTTTTAAATGTGTGATGTTTATGATCAAACAACTGTGTATTGAGCAAGATTTTACATAAGTGGTATTTAAAACCTTAAATAATGGCTACAGCTGTTTCTTCATGACTAGAGTACTCTAATGTAATGTCTAGAATGCATTGAAAAACCTTTTTAGAGGTCTCTGACCCTGTTTAGTTGTTCAAACTGGGTACAGTGTACATAGGTAAAGGGGGACAGGAATGTGTCGGCTAGTCATTTCCCAGTTGCTGATTAGCTCCATAGCCATGCTCCCCAAGATCAGTACTTGTTTGTAAAGTCCAACTCTGTACCTGGAGACAGTGTTTTTCATGATTTGAAATGGTGAGCCCAAATACTTCAGTGAGAATAAAGTATACATTTTTAGGTTTTTTGCCTACTTTCCAGTAGGCTTAGGAGATCACCATTTGTGTGCCACCCCATCAACTTCATAATGCGTAAACCAATATGAACCAAATCAGGTACAGTTGTAGGGACACATAAGGACACCTCAGTAGTGTAATTTGTTATGATGTAATCCACCCCAATTCAAGATGGCAGACACATGGACATTGAAGCTCAAGTGGGCTAACATGAGAACTGCCTAACTAATTTGGACCAAATTTAGTCCAATTGTAGAGATAATGAAAAGAAAGTAGGCAGATTAGTTCTTACTAGAACCACTTGTTTTTCTAATGGAATAACTTGCACGAGACACTCTAGGCACATAGTTTAGGATGTTAATATTTGTATCTCTTAGGATTCTCTGTTCTTAATGTAATTTTGGCAGGAGACCCTTCAAATATCATTTGCATTTAGAACTGTATATTAGAGGTAAGGACTTCAGATCTTTCCTGTTTTTACATCTTTTGATATCATTACTTAAGAACAGAACATGAGGGAAGGGAACAGGACTTTCCATATAATATAGGGCTTGCTGTAGCACAGAGTAGTGCCATCAAAACAGGAAAATATCATTTCTGTTTTGAAATTTGGAGAAATTGATGCACTTCTTTGCTGTATGACTATTTTATTCCTAGTTCTGAGAAGCTCATATTTCATACATAGCTTTTGTAATCCACCTACAATTACTACCTTTATGCAGAATCTCTTATAATTCTTTTAATAAGGAAAGGAGCACCTGTATGTAGTATCAGTTATGCTGCAAAAAGCTTAAACTACACTGTTAATCTTGAGTGGTACAGTAACTACTCCAGATCACTTAAACTATTTTAACACTTGCATAACTACTTGCTATATGTGCTCAGTCCCCATGTGTTACTTGTTCATGTAGTGGCTGGTTATGTATGATAAACATGAATAAAGACTTTGATAGTGTGGGTATGTGTGTTGGCTTAGGATTGTTCCTTGATTTTGCTGTCAGGCTGAGCACAGTTTCATTTAAGTTCTTCCCCCCCTTACAATTATCTATAGACAATGAAACAAAAGTGGATACTGTGTACAGCATTGCTGTTAGTTGGAATCTCTGTCATCCAAGCACATGACCATGACCACGACCACGACCACGATGATGTAATAGATGTTGATGATGACCTTGATGATGGTGTTGAAGAGGTAGAAGAGTTGAAGCATGAAGCCAGCACTCCTCCTCCCCTCCCAAAGGTTTGGTTGGATTCTTGATTGCAGTAGTGTTCTATAGAAAATGATTAGTATTCTGTAAGTTTCCTTCACTAGGAAGTTTGCGTTATATCTGCAGCCAGGGCCATCCCTAGGAGGGTGTGGGCTAGGGGCAAGCAGCACACTCTTCCAGTGTTCCTTGCCTTCCTATAGTGCACATAGTGCTAAGGAGTTTGATCGTCTCCCTCCTCGTTCCAGCAAGGAGAGCGGCAAGAGAATTTCCCAGTGTGGCATGAGCAGGATACTAAATGAGAGGTGCACATGTGCGCGGCTGTCCCAGTGTCCTGCATGGAGGAGGAGTCACGTTTGCTTCCCCCTTGCAGCTCAGTACAGCTACTGCTGCCCCGCCATACACTGGATCCCCCCTCACCCAACTGATTGCTTTCAGATAAAAAGAGGGGGTGTCCAGCCGTGTCCTGCTCATGTTGCTGCCCATCTTGTCAGCCAAGATCAGTTCCTGTCTTTGGGGGACTGAGCCCCCTTCCACACTTCTTATTTAACCCCTTCCCCACACACACCACACACTGATTCCCTTGCGCACTACTTCCCTTGGGAATATCTGCTGCTGCTGTCCCCGCCAGCCCTCCAACATCCTTGGTCGGTTTCTTGTAGCCCACTGACCTCGGTCTCCCTCCAGCAACCTCTGCCCTGGGCGGGGATGGCTCCCAATGGACTTCTGCTCTTGCTGCTCCAGCTTCTGGCAGCATCGGGGGCTGAGGAGCCATTGCTGACCTGCCTGGTTTGGACCTGCTTATGCGAGTGGAGGGGGGAGGGGCAGCTGAGTGGTTGGCCTGGCTACAGGGCCTGGGAGAGTGCAGGGCTGGAGGCGAAAGGCCTGCTTGCTCCACTTAAAAGACGGGCCTGTCTGCACCTTTCTAGCTATAAGTTTATGGTTGTTGCTAACCAGCCTATTGTCTGAGAATCTGGAACAAACATACATTTTGCTGGTTGGCTTTGGGAAGTAGGAGTTGTTCCTGATAAGCAGACATGTGGCAGATGTACAACATTCTTGCTTAAGTTGCTGCACTGTTTAGAGACGCTTTTCTGGCTCTTTAAAGCTTAGACTACTTAGAGCGAGTATTGTAGGACAGTAGCTTTTTGTACATTAAAACTGTTTATACTTCATTCTAAATCAGCATTGGCTGGAAAGTGTAATGCAGCTATCTTGGCTGTGCACATGACTGACACACAGCTATGCTGAGCAACAGGCCAAATATGAAGCATAGCTTTGTGTTGATTGTGTGCCTAGCTTTCTTGCACTCTTGCCTTTTGGACTGCAGCCCTTTTTAGACAAAAGGAACATCAGGATCAAACCCTGAGCTCCTAGCATAGCACTGCACTACATTCTCAGCTTGGGAACTGCTGGCGTGACTCACTTGTGACTAAACACCTCTGAAATAAATGAGACAAGTTATGACTAACTTGTCCCAATAATTTCAGTCTGATTTAGTCATAACTAGCTTAGTCTGAATCATGCCCTGCAACAGGAAGTGGAGCAAGGTGAACAATAACCTGTAAGACGTTGTTGGGGTGAACAGCTATTTTGATCGTACTTAATGCCACCATGAAAACATTGACATGGAAATCAATAATGTAGATTTCAACTTACCTGGATAATTAAAATGAATCAATTAAATCTTGTTTAAGATGTCAGTTAACAAGGTATATCGAAAATTTTCTCCATCAGGTTACTTACAAGGCCCCAGTCCCAACAGGAGAAGTTTATTTTGCTGAGAACTTTGATAAAGGAACTTTTGAAGGGTAAGTGCTAATTTGAAAAGGTACCAGTCGATTTAACAGATAAAAGTGTGTCTTGCATAGAAGTACATACACTACAACATTGGTCTCTTGAGTGTTTGAAATGAGTGTTTGAAAGTTCTTGTGCTTCCTTCAGTGTTTCAAAAGACTGAAGTTTGGTAATACAGGAGAACGTCATTACTTGGGGGAGGTTCCAATCTTCGCCTACTATCACGAGTAACATAACCATGAGTAATGAGGCATTATGGCTACGGGGAAAGGGATGGAGGGGGAAATAATTAAAAAATGGCCCAGAACTTACTGTGGTGTGCTCCACTGGTCACCCATGTGCCCAGAAAGCCCCCCCAAGGAAGAAATGCCTCAAAAAAATTGAAAAATCGCATGGAGGAGTTGGATTTTTTGGAAGCAGCGAGCCACAAAATGGCTCCTTGAGACACTTGCAGCCCTCTAGGAACTGTAGCTATGTGGGTCTTAACTCTATTGTATCCCAGGATACTGGAAACAGGTGTCTATTAGACTCCCCACAGATACGCAGAACTGCCAGTAGCGGTTATGTGAATAACAACGTTCTCCTGTATGCACGTATGTATGTAATCTAGTAAAATGCATACTAATTGACTACATTCTATAATTGGTGATCAGCCTTACTTAAACCTTTTTTGCTATGCTCTCATCATAATATTGGATTTTAATTTCAGATGGGTTGTTTCCAAAGCTAAGAAGGAAGATACAGATGATGAGATTGCCAAATATGATGGTCAGTATAGCATCTTGTTTTGCTGTGTGCTATGAACAAGGCTAGAAGAACTTAAAACATTTGGGCACTAGCACTGAGGTTTTTAGATGCTGCCACCCCCCAGCCTTTTACTAAGGATAGTTGCTAACTAGATGTTGGTAAAAACTTTATTCTTTGTTGCAAGACTTTGAACCTTGGAGACATAAACTTTGTCAAACTTTCCCTGCAGTGAGCATAATGTAATGGAGAAGATATTCATGTGAAACTTGTGTTCCATAAAAATCTATAGCTGCTGCACGTGTACAGCAAGTGCCAAATGTTTCTTTGTCAGAAGGATTTATTTGTAGATCAAAATGTGGTACTCACTCTCTTAATATTTTTAGGTAGCTTTTTGTAATATCTATGCAACAGTCTAATTTTTGAGTCATTTTGATTTATTAGGGGAAAGCAGGTATAAATTTTAAACATGAATCCCAATCAGCAGAAGTTAGTTATGATTAAGTCAATTGAAGTTAACCTCTGCAGTGTTTTCAGTAGGACTTGTGACTAAAACTTTAGTGCATTTAGGCTCTAGTTGTAGAAGCTGTTCTCATGAGCAGCCAAGACTGTGCTTGGGTGCCTGTAAGAACTGCCAGGAGGCACACAGCACCTCGGCGGCAAACCCGTGTAGGGAGCCTGTCTTATAAATGAGGTAAAGAGAGCGAATGCTCCCTTAGCTGCATTTCCCTGATGGCGTGCCACTGTGTGCTGCTTGTAGCTGGTGCTGAAGCACTTATGGATGCCTGCCTGTCACTGGGGGGATCCTGACAGTGCACTTGCGCAGTGCATTGTGTGATTTCTGGGGGCCAGGATGATGCATCCCAGCCTATGCGCTACTTGGGTCATTGGTGGACCATCTGGGCATGTGATCTGCGTGCCCGGATTGTCCTTGGAGATTGTATGTGGGTAAGGCGGGCTTCTGCAGCCTTTCCTGCCAGCCGCCCCACCCACCCATTCATGAGAATGACCTCACTATCTAGCTTTCTTCTTGACATACTAGCTTTCTGTATGGAGGGAATATCTTTGTACAGAGGAGCTCTCAGTTCTCAGCCCCCACATGTAGGCAGTATAGCCCAGACACTAGAACAGAGTTATACATAAGTTCAGGTGGCCCTTGTTAACTGTGATTTCAACAACTGCGGTTTCGTGTATCCGCAGACATGTCTTAGAGACCTGGTTTCTTTATCCGCAGTATTAAAAAAGGCTAAAATTTGCCTATTCTAGTTCTGAGTGGCCATAAATGACCTGCAAAGTAATTTCCGGTCACTATTTTACAGTACAGAGCCATTTTGTAGCTCTTAAAAATAAAAATAAAAATCTTCATGGTATTTTGTAAACATAGTGGAAGTGGAGAGAATCTGTTGTTTGTCTGTTACCACCAACCAAATGGTTTCTTGTTTAGGCCTTGCTACTTCTGCTGCATGTTTTTTTCCACCGTAATCGGAGCCCATTCTGTAGTTGAGGGTATTTCCTATGTGCTTCTAGGATCGACAGAAAGTTACACAGCGCAGAATTCTTGCGTGACCATGTAGCTCCCAAATCCCCAGTTCCTTTTCCTGTCACCTAAGGATTGGCAGCAAAGGCAGAGAGCTCCTCCAAACCTTTTCCTCAAAAAAACCTCTCCTTTTCTTCCTTAAGCCTCATTCTTTCTCCCACCCCTCCTGCCTTAAGGGACTTAGTCCCTCGGTGTGTTCTCTGCCTTTTTCTTGGCTATACTTCCTCCTGCTCCACCTCCTCCCCTCAGTTGCACATGGAGCGTGCCCACACCACAGGAGCCCTCATGGGCTCGTTGTTGGAAGGGGCGCAAGGGGCAGAAGCCCACTCCCAGGACAGGGAGGCAAGCCCCTCAAAGGGGGAGAGGAGGGCAAGCTCCTCGAAGGGGGAGAAAACTGCGCCACACAAAGGCAAAGAAGTCAAGGAGGAAGGAGAAACGCACCGTGCTCGGCTTAGAGCATCCCTGCACTGCCGGGAACGCTACTGGGAGCCGCCGAAAAGCACATAAGCTGGTCTCAAGGATCAGTCAGTGCCTCCTCCTAAAAGCGGTCTGCCAGCATAGACAGCTGCGAAAGATCCCCTCACCACGACTGCTAGGTCACCGGGGAGTGATCAGAGGCGCTGACTCGGCAATGGGCGCACATGGTGAAAATGGAGCTGGCGCAGCGACGGGCACCATCATACTGCCCCTAAACTCAAAGAGTGTGGTGCTTTTGGGGAATGAGGGCAATCAGGTCCCTCCCTTATTCAACACTACTCCCGCCTGAGAAATGCCAGCAGAAGACATCTTACATGTGAGTAGCCCCGCAAACGGCAGGATTCAGTAGATCCTCCCATTTCGGAGGAGGGGGCCAAGTGGCTGCAGCGGTTCATCGCCAGAGAGTTTAGGGCTTTGATGCCTTCTCTGGCTTCCGAGGGCAGTGCTCCTGCAATCTAACAGACCTCAGCGCAGCAGCGATGACTCATCTTCCCCAGATTCAGCCACTATTAGAAGGGCTATCCCAGAGAGAGAGGGAGACTGTTTCTTCCCCCATATTCCCGCAGTTAGGAAGAGGCGCCGCTGCTCCCCTTCATCCTCTTCCTCCTGATCCCCAGAGGGTAGATCCAAGAAGAGAGCACCGAAGGAGGCCCCCATAGGCCCTATTACCCAGATTACCACCACTCCTGTGGGGGCAAGAGGGAATTCAGTCCCAGTCTCCTGGCCCAGGGTTCCGGAGGGGACTGAGGCAGTGCCACCTACTGGGCCCGTAAGCGAACCAGTCCCACCCCCCGAACCCAAGCACCCGTGAAATTCTGATACTACCTCCTCTGATTCTGAAGAAGGGGAAATTTCTGAGCAGAGGGAGATATCCCAGCAGGCAGCGAGCTCCACATGCCTGTTCCTCTCAGCTGAATTGGAGGTATTATTGGTTAAGGCGTGGTGCACAATTAACATGGTGGCCCCACTGGAGACCCCAACCACCAAACCAGGGCCCGAACCAGGAGGTCTTCCCTCCACATCCAATGCCGTGCCTGTGGTCCCTTTCCCCCAACTTTTCCTCTCTACTATGTTGGAGGAATGGAATACCCCTTTTTCACATAAGTCAATGAGTCACCTCTATACCAAGCTATACACACTCTCAAAAGCAGGATCCAACATGTGCTGGCTCCTCCTGTGGTAGATACCCCGATTGCACAGCTGGTTTCAGGGGCCATAGTCAGTAAAGAAGGGGAGGAACATCTAAAGCTCCCTGAGGATAAGAGGTGTGAGTCCCTCCTCAAGAAGACCCAAGAGGCCTCGGCCAACGTAGTCAGGGCAGCGGCAGTGAACTGGATTTTTGCCAGGGCGATGGTCCTCTGGGCCAAGGAATTGGTCCAGCTGGTCCCACCCGAAAACACTAAGCTGCACCAAAGCATCAACAAGATAGCTAAGGCCGCAGCATTCATGATGGATTCCAGTCTGGATTGCATACAGCAGGTCTCCAGGGCCATGTCCTTGGCAGTAGCAGTTAGGTGCTGCCTCTGGCTGAAGCACTGGAAGGTGGATTCCGAGTCAAAACTGAACCTTGCCTCAGCACCCTTCATGGGGTCCAAACTATTCAGGGAACCAATACTGTCCTTGGAACCAATACTTGTGGAAACCAGGGACAAGAAGGCGGCTATGCCAACCACCAGGGCGGAAAGCCACAAGACATTCAGGAATGGACCCTACCACTAGAATTTTCACTCTGCCTTCAGACAATCGAACTGTTCCTCCAGCAGTTCCTTTCATGACTACAGATACCCTAACCAAAGAACAGGAAGATGAGCCCATTGGCAGCAATGGCCCAGGGGCACAGACCGCTAGTCTTACAACAAGCAGTTCCATTACACTTCCTTCCAACAGCGAAAGCAATGACTCCGCTCTGGTTGGAGGCCGGCTCCTGTTCTTCAGGAAAGCCTGGTCAGCAACCACCTCCGACCAATGGGTACTCCGGACGGTCTCAAGGGGCCTGTCCTTGAAGTTCTCACACACACCCCCGACAAATTCATCACCACACCTGTGCCCTGATCATCAGAAAAGAGAACACAAATGTCACAGGCCATCCAGCACCTCCTTCAGATCCAGGCTATCAAGACAGTGCCTATGATCGAGATAGGGCAGGGTGTTTACTCTCTCTTATTCTTGGTTCCAAAGAAGGATGGATCTTGGCGGGCAGAGCTGAATCTCAGACCCCTGAACAACCACATCAGGAAGCTCTCGTTAAGAATGGAATCCATCAGGACCATCAAGGAAACAATAAGGAACCGGGAATTCCTGGCCTCTGTGGATCTGTCAGAAGCCTACCTGCATATCCCGATCCACCCAGACCATCGGCACTTCCTCAGGTTCTCCTTCAACAGAAACCACTACCAGTACCAGGCAATGCCCTTCGGCCTCTCATCAGCGCCCAGAGTCGCTGATTGCACACATCAGACCCCAGTGGGGTCTGCATCCATCCATAACTGGACGATCTGCTCATCAGGTCATGATCACTTTCGAGGGCCCAAAGAGACATACAACAGACACTTGCAATCCTTCAGGAACACAGTTTTGTGGTGAACCATCAAAAAAGCTACCTGAACCCCATGCAGAGGCTTCTGCAACTGGGGGCGATCTTGGATATGGCAAAGGGGCACATCTCTGTCTCCAGAATGGAGGACAAAGATAGTCCTACTCTCCAACACAATACTGAGAGAGGGCTCAGCTCACCTCATGACACTGGCCACGCTACTGGGGTGCATGATAGCATGCATAGAGTGCACACCATGGGCCAGGTGGCACTCCCGCAGCCTTCAGTGGTTCCTTCTACCATACCAGGATGAGATCACGACACGCACGCAGATACGTCTTAGGGTCCCCCTGGCAGTACGGGTCTCCCTTCATTGGTGGAAATCCAGGGCCCTGTCACTGAGCCTTCCATTCAGTGTGCCAACCAGAATCACAATAACCACAGACTGAAGTATCGGGGGGTGGGCAGCCCACCTCCGACACCACTTTGTGCAGGCAAGATGGCACCCAAGAGAGCAGAAGAAGTCGATCAACCTACTAGAGCTCAGAGCGATACGCCTTGCGTTGATCTACTTTTTACCTCACATCAAAATCCACCACGTGCACATCCACATGGACAACACCACAGCGAAATCACATGTGAACAACCAGGGAGGAGCAAGGTCAAAAGTGCTCATGTGTCATCTTTAATTCCAGAAAAATGAGCTCTCTCCCAATTACAGCCAGATTTGCAGCATCCTTCAGCCAGACATCCTTTGGCTTAACTTGGCAAAGGGGTACCTTTTAATGTGGTGTTTCTCTTTATTTAGCAGGAGGAGAGTAACTGGCCTTATCCACTCTCAGCACATTACGTCTAGGGACTGTTCCTGGTGTCTGACTTATCTTTCTTTTAGATTGTGAGCCCTTTGGGGACAGGGATCCATCTTATTGATTTATTATTTCTCTGTGTAAACTGCCCTGAGCCATTTTTGGAAGGGCGGTATAGAAATCGAATTAACAACAAAAACAACCGGAAACTGATTTGGGAGCTGTGTGGTCACGCAAGAATTCTGGGCTGTGTAACTTCCTGTCGATCCTAGATGCACATAGGAAATACCCTCAACTACAGGATGGGCTCTGATTACAGTGAAAAAGGACACTTCACAGGTAAGCCCAATGTTCCTTTCTCAGTAGGACAGCTTGCAGTATTATTTGCATAGGAACAACTATGCTAGAATTGATAGTCAATGCAGTATTTCAGTGAACAATCTTGAACAGAACAGTTGAAATTAGAATCTGGTTTTCCACATGTCCACGAACTATTCCACGTTGTTGTTGAACTATTCCACGTTGTTGTTGAACTATTCCACGTTGTTGTTGAACTATTCCACGTTGTTGTTATTGTTGCTGTTGTTGTTGTTGTTGTTATTACATTTATATCCCACTCTTTCTCCAAGGAGCCTAGAGTGGTGTACTACATACTTTAGTTTCTCTTTCACAACAACCCAGTGAAGTAGGTTAGGCTGAGAGAGAAGTGACTGGCCCAGAGTCACCCAGCTAGTTTCATGGCTGAATGGGGATTTGAACTCTGGTCTCCTCGGTCCTAGTCCAGCACTCTAGCCACTACACCACACTGGCTCATGTCCACATGATCTATTTCAGCTTTTGCCATATATTGCACTAAAGCAGAACTTTAGAGCACTTTTTGTCTGCTCTAGTTATCAGATATGTGGATTTTAGAAAAATATTGAATTGCAATTTTTTTCCTCGTTTGCATTTTCTGTTTTTTCCTGTGCTAATTTTCCTTATGCCTTAAATAGATTGTGATCTGACATGGCATGTTTGACCTGTTTATATAGTAACATCCCCTCGCCCCCCATCACCACATTCCTACGCTGTATCTCAAAGATTTTTCAAGCAGCCAAGTAGTTTAACTGAAATACTTTATAGGGGTTGGGAAATCAATACAAACACTTAATGTGGTTTAAATGTTATAGTGAAACAATTTCAAAGATTTATGTGGAAAGAAATTTTATTGCAATACTCAAATCAATAAAACAATAAAACTTTCACATACTGTAGGGATAATCACCTGAAAAACATGACTTACCATTTGAAAATGCCAGACTTGCCTACTCTTTATTTATAGCATTGGCATCCATTCATTGTTAATTTCATGAAACAATGACTGACATAAGGACTAGTATTGTGTATGTACAGCAGTGCAAGTTCCAGATCCACTGTGCTGTGCCTGAGTAGTGGAAAGGATGATTTTTGCCAGTCCCCCACCATGCATCACCCAAATATGTGTCTGAGGTTGCACAGCCCTCAGGGATGTGTTCTGGTGATGCACAGTGGGCTTCAGAAGGCAAGTGAGTGGCAAAAATTGCCCCTTCCCCAGAGAGTACAGCAGTAGTCTGGAACTTTCAGTGCTAGGCTAGATGTTGGACATCTTGTTTTTAGAAATGATAAATTTTCCACCTTGCATATCTGCTTGTTACAAAGTGGTTTTTAGTATACACATGATTTGGCACTGTGCTACTAGATTGCAGTTGGGCTTAGCCCTGGATGAGTAACTCTTCTGAGCAAAGCAACGTGTTGTGTACAGGTGCTTTTACTCAGAACTGTATCTATAGATTTAGTGCAGTTGGCAGTTACTGAATTGTGAATAGGTGCTTTTTAGTAAAATTAGTTAGTTTGCACTATCAAGCCTCTCCTAATATAAATATGAGGACTGGAAATCACATGGATTTTCATAGGTTTTGTTAAGAAAGCAGAGTCAGAGGAGAAATAGGCTTCCTAAAATGTTGTGTCTGTTTCTTGTAGGCAAATGGGAAGTGCAGGAAATGAGGGATTCTAAACTACCAGGGGACAAAGGGCTTGTGCTAACTGACCGGGCTAAACATCATGCAGTCTCTGCTAAACTTAACAAGCCCTTTGTCTTTGACACCAAGCCGCTCATTGTACAGTAAGTGAAAACTGCTTTTGAGACCTTTTCATTTTGTATCTAGAAGTCTGTGCAGAAATGTGTACACAGAATACATATGTACAAAAATATACTGGATAGTAAAGTTTTCCCATTTTATATATGGACATACAAGGATTGAGTTTGGGGAAACATTCTGGTAGTTTATAGCAGAAGCAGGCAATTCTATATAATTGACAGAAACTGCCATTACATGTTTTCTGAAACCTAGATCAAGTTGTCTTGCCTTCATTAAAAACTGAAATATGGGCCGAAACCATAGGAATGTGCCTTAGGTTCCCTCTCACTTCCTGATTCAGGCAAACCATAGTTTACCATAACATTTTAACTAAGCAAGTCTTAACTTGCCTCCAAGCAAGAATTGGAAAGAGAGGTTTGAAATGGGTTTCCAGTTCTGGTTTACAAACAAAGGGATGATTCACAAGACCTACTAGTTGGTCAGGGGAAGGCTTCCCAAACCTTGCCTTCTCCCCACCCACCCCTGATGATCCTTGTAATCCTGGTGGGATGTGGTCTGCACTCCCACACAATTAGCCCTGTTCCATGAAGTGCTGAGCAGGGCGGATTGATCTGAGGCCGGGACTCTTTGTCCCGGCCTCTGTGAATCCCACAATCAGAGTGCAACATGTGCTCTGCACTGGAGGATTCTCCCCAGAGAGGGATACTCTAGACCAGGCATCCCCAAACTGCGGCCCTCCAGATGTTGCTGAACTACAACTTCCAGCATACCCAGCCACAAAAAATTGTGTCTAGGGATGCTGGGAGTTGTAGTTCAGCAACATCTGGAGGGCCGCAGTTTGGGGATGCCTGCTCTAGACGCTCGTCTGTGTGGCCAGCCTGGAAGCAGCCCATGCTTTCACATGAGCAGATAGCCAGGGGTGAGGGAGCGCTCACTCCCAAAATCCAGGCCAGGTGGCGCTGGGCTGCTGGGATCGGGCCAATCCCAGCAGTTCTCATACACCGCCTAACCCATGCTTGGCGTCTCTAGCCCATGTTAAACTGCGCGTGAGAACAGGCACAAACTGTGGTTTGCAAACCAGGAAGTGACAGATGGGGCTGGAGTACGCAATGGATGGAGAGAGTGGCCAGTCTGAGGCACAGTCCTGAGAGCCAAAGCATGAGATGGATCCAGATTTACACAGTGAATCTTCCGCTCTCCACTTCCTTGTCACAGCAGTTGCATTCAAGTGCCTTTGATTAGGATATATATGCCTGCCAAGTAGATATACTTTATATAAAGCTTTCCTCTCCAAGCAAAATGATAAGCTATGTTAAGCCAAGGATTGTCCAGACAAGTAAAAAAAAAGATGGGATTTGTTTCTCCTTTGTATCTTTATTTGTAAAAAATAATTAAAAAATATTGGCTAAACCTTCAGCAGAGGTTTTATGTTACAAAAGGTAGAAGTAGCAATAAGGCAAAATCCAAATGCTGCAAAAGATCTAAAGGCAAACCTCAAATCTCTCTCCCTCTCTCAGTGCTTGCTAGAAAAAGCTTGCAGAGTTGACCACTCCATCCCAGATGATTCCAAACTGCTTTAGTTTCCACGCATTCTCTCCCATCTGCAACAACAAACTGTTTCAGGCCTTAATTAAAAGATTTTCCACTCTCTTGTCCTACCAGTTTCATAACATGTTTTCTAGAAACTTGGGAGACCTTGAATCTAACAGGTGTGGATGAGCTCACTGGTCTGCCTTGTACCACAGATAAGAGGGCAAGCAAAATATCATGTGTCAGCAAAAATACAAACTTTTTATATAAGGAATACTAAAAATGGCTCCTACTGGCTTCGCATCTGGTTCTTTTTTACTTTTGGAAGCAAACACATTAAATATACCTAAAATATTGATATGACGATCCATGACACAGCCCCCTGAAAGCCACTGCTGTAGATTGGAAGATGCTTTGGAAAGGCATGAGATATGGTGCAGAGGACTGAAGTGAATGCATCCACCCCTCACAAGCTGCTCATGAAAGGTTTGCTTTCCTTCCATGCTTCATGCTTTCCTTCCAGAGAACTATGCCCACCCACTTCAGTCCCCTGCACCACATCCTGTGCAGTTCCCAAGGAGCTTCCAACCCTCAGCAGTGGCATTTTGGGGTGCAGTGAGGAAGAGAGTGTTGTAGAAAATAGATTGTGCTCCCACCATTGTGTGAGAATATGTCTAGATGTCTGACTGTTACGTTTGAACTCAGCCATTTTTCAGGGGGAAATGAGGGGTGTACTTCTTGTGACAGTGTATCCTCTTGTGTTTCCAAACTAAATTAGGTATGAAGTCAGTTTCCAAAATGGAATTGAATGTGGTGGTGCATATGTGAAGTTGCTTACTAAAGCTGCTGAGTTGAACTTGGTGAGTGGTGTGCATGCTGTCTTCATTTAAACAAGTGCTGCCTTCCCAGGTTTAGATCTTAATGTTCTATGTTGAACCTCACGCCCATTGTCTGTCCTTTTACATAGCTACAATTTAGGTTAATCACAAGTCTCATGATGTGTAATGAGTTTCCAGTGAAAATGGTGCAACCACTTGCTTTTTTATGTTTTTAAACACACTGAGCATAAATTTCTAATGCCAGCCCTACTTAAAACGTCTGGATATCAGTAACTTGAAATTCACTTTTTGGTTAAGGATCTCTTACTTGTTGTTCTGTAGTACTGTGTAAATGGAGGAAATTGGAATTTTCATTTTGGAACTGCACTGCTCTTTCTGCAGAAGAGACACTCTTAACAGTGAAAATCTTCTGCTTTGGAATTTGCCACTTCTATTGATTCACTCATTGTCTGGTTCATGATTTTTATGAACTGGGTTTAGGTAGAATCTGTGTCCAGAAGCTGTAAAAGAGGGGCTTGTCTTGGAGGTTTGTCGTGTTCTGAAACTCTAGCTGTATTTGTGTTAAAGGATCACTTCCATGACAAAACTCCATATACAATCATGTTTGGCCCTGACAAATGTGGGGAAGACTACAAACTGCACTTCATCTTCAGACACAAGAGTCCCAAGACTGGCAAATATGAGGAGAAGCATGCAAAGCGTCCTGATGCAGATTTGAAGAACTATTTTACTGATAAGAAGGCTCATCTTTATACACTGGGTAAAGCAACAACAGCTCTGTGGTGTGTGTCTGTGTTGAAAACTCTTGTTAGAGACAGGAAAGGGAATGTGAGAGCTCTAACTGGAACCAATGGGTTCTTTGTAAAGAAGAAAGTGAATAACATGTTTTGCCTTTATACTTCTTATGCAAGAAACCTTGAGTGATGTTGCAACCTTATTCTGCTCTTATTTATTCAATTTTTAAACTGCCTTTCCTCCAAAAGTTAGAACTCAAGGCAGTGCACAACAAAAATAGTCAATTGCAGTTACAATGTAATAAGCCCACCATTTTGTAACCAACAATGCATAGCTAGCACAGCAAAAAATACACACAGCACCCTTGTAGAGGAAACTAGGGAACCTAGGAGATGAATGGATTTTCATATAACCGAATATGAATAGAAATCACGTAACTAACTTCCTTATGAGCAGTAGATATATATATAGAGAGAGAGAGAGAGAGAGAGTGTGTGTGTGTGTGTGTGTGTGTGTGTGTAAGTAAGTAAGTAATTTGGGTGACGTGATATTTGAAGATGATGTATCCTGTCAGGTACACTGCAGGAAAATATTGTTTAGCTAAAGGAGTAACATCAGCTAGTTTCTGGTTGACATTTGAAAAGGACAATAGACTGAAGTGAGAAAACAGAGCTTGAATGCTTTTACTCGCCTCAGAAGTAACAATTTTACTTTCACTGTCTGGCTTGTCCTAGTTCTGAACCCAGATAACAGCTTTGAAATCCTGGTTGATCAAACGGTTGTAAACAGTGGAAATCTGCTGACTGACATGACTCCTCCTGTGAACCCTCCACGAGAGATAGAGGACCCAAATGATGAGAAGCCAGAGGATTGGGATGAGAGAGCCAAGATTCCAGATCCAGATGCTGTTAAACCAGATGATTGGTGAGTAGCTGTTGTAGTTTGGGGAGCCTTGGGAGAAACACTAGCCAAATAATCCACTGTGATATGTTTGTCAGATATTGGCATGAAGAGATAAATACAAGGGCTTTGGTAGCACATCATTGGATGTGCCAGCTATTATAATTCTAACATGTTACTTACCTACATCAGGATGGGCAGAGTGTCGATTTGCAGTTGACCTTTGAGAAAGTTTGAGGTGAACTCATGGTTGCTCTAACCAGTGTTGTGCTTGGTCAAAGCTCAGGCAAAGTGCACTATTTGGAGCTGTGTATTGGCTTTGGGAGGAGTGCAAATGCATATGTATGCATCTGGCTACAATATGGGGAGGGACTGGTCCTAGTGGCTACTGCGCAGGCCTGTGAAATTTGAATGAACTTGTTGCAGTTGCTGCCATTGTTATAGCTCTCACTTGGCTGAGAAGGCACGTCAATTGGGAACTTTGGATTTGGTCCCCGGGATTCCCCCCCGCCCCCAAGATATGGCTCCTATCTATCTGTGATGCCTCCCACTTCTAAGCCAATTAGCTATAATGGCCATAAAAATACATGTACAAACCAGGCTGTCCATCTGCCAGCCTGCTAACTTGTCCCTGAACTTGACTGGGCCCCAGAAGGTCAGCCACTGCTGCTTGTGAAGAGGTGGGAGTCTCTGTATAGTGGAATGGAGCGTGCTTACTGATGGCATTTCTACCCTTCTGTATAATGCACCCTTGCCTGCCCTAACCTCTTCCTATTCCAACTGCCACAGTAGCACAGACTTAAAGGTGTGTGCAAACACTAGATTGCCAAAATGCATGTGCATACACAGTGCAGACATATCGCATGTCTGCATGCTCTGCGTAGTATGTATTATTATTACTACATTTTATATCCCACTCTTCCTCCAAGGAGCCCAGAGCGGTGTACTACATACTTAAGTTTCTCTTTCACAACAACCCTGTGAAATAGGTTAGGCTGAGAGAGAAGTGACTGGCCCAGAGTCACCCAGCAAGTCTCATGGCTGAATGGGGATTTGAACTCAGGTCTCCCCGGTCCTAGTCCAGCACTCTAACTACTACACCACGCTGGCATGACGTATTATTGTCATGTTGCAAATTTCCATGTGTGCTGTGTTTGAGGCACACGCACACTGCCCTGTGCTTATCTCAGTGTGCATATGAGTGGGAGTCCAAATATTGTAATTAGTTTTGGTAGCTCATGAGTCTTTTCTACCAGCTAGCTGTAACATCCAGTCTCACTACAATACAGCAAGAATGTTATATACATACTAGTAAAACAGCTTGCAGTTTGCAAGTGTACTGTATTCACATCTTATCTCTCTGATGCTAGTCTTTTCATAACTCTGTGAAGTCTCATTCCCCATGCTGTCAAATGGGGGGGATTTTCTGGAGAAATAATGATTTTTCCCCCCAGGGTATGGGATTTTTTGGGGGGTTAGGTTTCATACTTTGTCCAGACTATCTGTGAAAACAGTATGTTTCTGTCTTCTGTGGTTTGGTCTCAGGAGTGAGTGAGTGAGAGTCAATCAGTCCGAAGCAGCTTTATATTATAGATATCAAAGCATACACATTTTATCAGCGAAATTAAGTAGGCTAAATAGTCTAGCACCTGGATATCTGAAGGGCCACCTTCTGCCCAAACCTCTCCCCAAGTGCCCTCTACCATCAGAGGTTAAATTGTAGTTACTGCAAAGAAGTTATGCACTATTGGGTCAGTGTCCTTGGTCGCAAGGCTCACAAGGTGCTGCACTCTAATGGTTGGACTATTATCCCTCCCTTGAGGCAGCTGCTCCCAGCTGGGGAGGCATTGCCCAACTAGAGAGATTTCACCAACAGAAGTAGGTCTGCTGACCAACTGGGATACAGGGGACCACTGCCAATATCATGTTTTGATGTAAGACATCATCATAAGTGCTATACAGAGGTGGCTTAGTTTTGTTCTTATATACAACTCCACACCATGATTCAGCTAAAGAACTGAAGACAATCAACCAATCCTGTGCAGCTCCCAATTGCACATACAGGGGGGAGAGAGAAATCGTGGAAGGAGGGAATTATTTTTTTAATTGCTCAAACGACCACAAACATGAAATAAAATGTTGGCGTCTCATCTGAGACTGAAAGATTTCTTGATCATGGCAAGTTTTCTTCACCATTACATTAACAAAGTTAAAACTGATAACTATTTCTGCTGTGTTTAGGGATGAGGATGCTCCTGCTAAGATTCCAGATGAGGATGCTGTGAAGCCTGAAGGTTGGTTAGATGATGAGCCAGAATATGTAGCTGACCCTGATGCAGAGAAACCAGAAGACTGGTAAGTTAACGCTGGCTCTTAAACTAGGAAGTTGGCTCTGCTGATCTTAAGGAGGTAGGAGGACACCAACAACTGACACACAAAGTTGAAGTTAGTGTGATCATTTCAGGAACAAAATTGTTTCCAGGATTGTGTCTCATCCTGAACTCTCTGTGTGACTTCTCAATGCCTGTTCTGTGAACCCTCTATGTCGACTATCTATCTGTTTTTCTCTAAGGCATACTCACCACTAATCCCATGTGTGGCAGCTCTTGCGAGAGTTCGCAAGCTAGCTGCCGGCAGGGGGAGAGAAAAGCGGTGGCGCCAGACAGGCTTGTGGGTGGCTGGGTAAGGAAGAAAACAGCCGGGGGGCGGGCAGGAGAAGAAAGCGGTGGGTGCGGGGTATAGAGGGTGGGCAAAGAAAACGGCGGGGGAGAAAATGACGGCAGGGAAACTAGAGGCGCAGATGTTCTGCGCCCGGGCCAGCTAGTTACTATTACTACCACTCTTACTAGTTTGAACACTGACTCCCTACATTCTGTATTTTATAGCTCACTTCTTTCATAGGCTACAGTTACAGAATTCTGCTTTTTGATTTTAAGATTACTTCTTGGTTTGCTTCTGACTTTTCAAATATTTTAGGTTTCCTCGTATGTTTGTTATAAAGTAGTCAGTATTAAGGACAGAGTAGTTTTGCTACTTGTGATGAAACTCAGATTTCCAGCTTAGCTCAAGAATATCTTACACTTACACTCTACCCTGAGTGCTCTGAATGGGGGACATGCCTCCCTTTTGTTACTGAATAAGGACAATTCTTTAACTTGTTCATAAATGATCTAGAAGTTGGGGTAAGCAGCAGTGGCCAAATTTGCAGATTACACTAAACTATTCAGGATAGTGAAATCCAGAACAGATTATGAAGTGTTCCAAAAGGATCTCCAAACTGGGTGAGTGGGTGACAAAATGGCAAATGCGGTTCAGTGTAAGCAAGTGTAAAGTGATGTATATTGGGGCACAAAACCCCAGCTTCACATACACGCTGATGGGATCTGAGCTCTCTGTGACTGACCAGGAGAGAGATCTTGGTCATGGTGGACAGCTCATTGAAAGTGTTGACTCAGTGTGCAGCAGCTGTGAAAAAGTCAAATTCCATGCTAGGAAACATTGTGAAGGGGATTGAAAATAAAAATGCTAAAATTATCATGCACTTACACAAATTTATGGTGTAGCCACATTTGGAGTACTACTTGCAGTTCTGGTCATCGTATCTTAAGGACATTGTAGAACTGGAAAAGAGGTCAACCAAGGTGATCAGGGGCCTTGAGCACCTTCCTTATGAGGCAAGGCTACAGCATCTGGGGCTTTTTAGTTTGGAAAAGAGGCGACTACAGGGAGACATAATCAAGGTAATTATGCATGGGGTATAGAGTGGACAGAGAATTTTTTTTCCCCTCTCACAACACTAAAACTAGGGGTCATCCCATGAAACTGATGGCTAGGAAATTTAGGACCAACAAAAGAACTTTTTCACAAAGTGCATTATTAATCTATAGAATGCTCTGCCACGGGATGTGGTGATGGCCACTAGCTTGGATGGCTTTAAAAGGAACTTAGACAAATTCATGGTGGACAGGTCTATCAGTGGCTACTAATCTGGTGGCTATAGGCCTCCTCCAGCCTCAGAGGCACAATGCTTCTCAATACCAGTTGCAGGGGTACAACAGCAAGAGAGAGGGCATGCCCTCACCTCTTGCCTGTGGGCTTCTCAGAGGCAGCTGGTGGGTCACTGTGTGAAGTTGTGCTGGACTGGATGGGCCCTGGGCCTGATCTAGCAGGGCTGTTCTTAGGTTCTTTTGGCTTCAGTCTGGTTTAAAATTTCTGAAGGGTTACTTGCAAAACTCTTCACTATGTGCTTTGTAAGGTTATGCTAATGAAAACGATGAGGAGTTTTCAGATTAATATCTTGGTCTGTCTAGAGCAGGGCAATATTCTCTAAAAAAATTTCCATCTATATGCAGAATGAGTTTTGTTCTAGGCAGCAGTATCAAGGCAGTATGCATGCACGTACATTCAAAGTGGGGCCTTCCTGATTCAATTTGAGCAGGTTCAAAATTAACTAAGCAGACACCAAGAAACTTGTGGGCATGTGTACATGCACATGTCTTAGAGGGAAGAGTGGAGCTGCGTTGTGCGGACTCCGGCTGCACTCCAAGCCAGGCAGTTCTAGGTTGTTGAATCCATGTCTGAGCTGGTCAGTGATGTTAGATTAGTCTTCGACTGGTGGCAGCCTATCTTGAAGGAGCATTGTGCTCCTAATTTGGATCAGAGCAATCCCTGGATAGATGCCTAGGGAAGTATAGAGTAACCTCCAGTCCGTCACACTACCATACTAAAAATATGCAACTTGCAACTTTTATTTTCTTGCTGTACATTCCACAGACTCCTGGGTTGCCTTATACTGTTTGGTTAGGCTAAAGACAGCTAAGGAGGGATATGATAGAAGTTCATATAATTATGCATGGTGTGGAAAGAGTGAACCCAGGGGATCGTTTTCCCTCTTTCAGTACTGGAACTTAGGATCTAGTACACTTATTGACAGGAGATTCAGCACAGTCAAAAAGAGAACAATCTACTTCAGGCCTGCTCAACTTAGGCCCCCAGCTGTTTTTGGACTACAACTCCCATAATCCCCAGTCACAGTGGACAATAGCCAGGAATTATGGGAGTTGTAGGCCAACATCTGCAGGAGGGCCGAAGTTGAGCAGCCCTGATCTACATTCAGACTGGTGTTGCACTAGCATAATAGCTTTGTGCAAAGAAAGGAACCTCTGTTTCAAACTAATTTTGCTGCTGGAAGATGACGACACGTTGCACAACCTTGTCTATGTCCTGGAGAAGGTGTTCTGCTAGTAGTAGTGCAACAACGTTGCAAACAGCTTTGAGGGGCGTGTATCTTCTCTCAATACACTGGTACAACACCAGTCTGGATGTATGCCAGTACTACTTAACATAGTGCATAATTCATTTGTGAAATTTGCTTTCACAAGTTATGGTGATAGTTTTAAAATGGGATTTGACAAATTTGTGGAGGACAAGTCTGCTTAACTGAGTGTTAAGCATGATCGCTAAATGGAAGCTCCAGATTTAGAAGCAGTGTTCCTCTGAATACCATTGGGAAATGGGGAAGTCACACAGCAAAGGACCACTTCAGTCACCACATTCTGTTATCAGCTTCCCGCTAGATGGCTTTAAGAGGGGTTTGGATAACTTCATGGAGGAGAGGTCTATCAACGGTTACAAGTCGGAGGGCTATAGGCCACCCCAGCCTCAGAGGCAGGATGCCTCTGAATACTAGTTGCAGGAGAATAAGAGCAGAACATGCCCTCAGTGGGCCTTGGGCCTGATCCAGCAGGGCTGTTCTTATGTTCTTATCTAGCTGGCTACTGTTGGAAGCAAGATGATTAACTTGATGGACTTTTTTATTCATAATAAATTTTCCTTCCCCCCCCTTCGTATATCTAAATTGTTCTTTGAAATCATGATAAAAAGAAAACAATCTATGTTTGGGGATGGCAGCAATGGTGGAATTAGATAATAGATGAGCGTAAAGTCTTTTTGCTCAGTTATGCACCTAAGCTGATGTGTAGCATATATAGAGTTGCCAGATCAGAATTAAAAATTCCTTTTGCTTGTAGACAGTGAGGTGGGAGATATTTGAGTGCTGCTAAGTGGCAGCTTGGCCAAAGAGATGTCCTTTTCAACAGCCACTTCAGTGGCAGAGTGTGGCAATTGAGTACTTCCTCTTGCCCTATCTCGCCGTCAGCTGATTTATAGATGAAAAGATTTTCCATGCTGCTGATCTAGCAACCCTAGTGGAGTAAGTGGAACAGGTCTGAAAATATTATATCCTCACTAAATCAGGTGCTTGCTGTAACTTATTTCTTCAAGAAGCCAATATTTTTATGATTTATATCAGGTGTGTCAAACTGTTGGCCCATGGGCCAGATCAGGCCCATGGAGGTCAGCTGACTGGCTCGCGTGAGGCTGTGAAGAGGTGGCACATATACTTATTTCTAACCGACCAGCAGGTTTCCTTCTCTTCTCTCCCCTTCCCTGGCCTGCCTCTCCACCACCTCCACCAGTTCTGGTATTTCTCTTTCTCCCCAATACCCCATGCGTGGCACTGGAAGCTGAGTTGCTTCCTTCTTCTCTCCTCCTCCTCCTCCTCCCTTGGGCTTTTCAGTGCAAAGAGTGCTATCCCAGAAGAGGAGGAGCCAGAGATAAAGGGCGGAGGGGAGGAAGATGACGACAATAACAAAACCGAAGACGGCGTGGGACACTTTATCTTGTGGGTGGGTGGGAGGAAAAGACTGAGGAGGGAGGAGAAGGAAGAAATAATGGTGAGTGGAGGTTAAAGGAGAGGGGAAGAGAGGTTCCACTTTTCTTGGGGTATGATGTTGCTTTGAAATTATTGATCTTATTGAGTGTTAAAAATCTGAGGACATTAACAGTTAACTATGTTGGTTATGTTCAGTTTTATTCAATAAAAACAAGTATTTAAATTTTCCCTGAGAAATTCTGGTGTAAAAAGTAGTGCATTTAGCTAATTTCACTGGCAGGATTGTGTATGCAAAATTTGATATCTGTAGGCAATCAGGAATTATGATATTCAGAATTTCTTCCCAAAAAAATTAATTTTCCCGAGCATATCCTGGTGTAAAAGTAGTGCATTCAGCTAATTTAAATGGCAGGGCAAGGGAGAAAGAAAGGAAGAGAAAGAGAGGAGGAGGGGGAGGATAGTAGCTGATACGAGGCAACAGAAGGTGGTGTGAGTCTGTGTGGCCTTCTGGAAGTGCATCAGCATCAAATACGACCCACCACCCGATTGAGTTTGACACCCCTGATTTAGATAGCTTACATCTAAATTTTAACTTTAGATTGTAGCACAAAGGTTGTCTGATTCTTATGCTATGAATGAATTGAAAGCATTTTTAGGTTACGAGCCACTGACAGATGTGACAATGGTAAAATGTCCACTTCTGATTTCCAGTTCCTGGCTTTTATGCTACAAAGATGGATTTCTAGCATAGTTCCTTAATATTTTGTGTTGCTTTTCAACACTAGAATAATTACCCTTAAAACTTTTCTTTTGTTAAATGCATTCCTAATTTTCTTTGTATATTAAAAAGAGAGAAACATAGAAAGTAGAGTCCTAAAATGGGCTTCTCTCCTTCCAACCCCCCAGGGATGAAGATATGGATGGAGAATGGGAGGCACCTCAGATCGCAAATCCCAAATGCGAGTCGGCTCCTGGCTGTGGTGCTTGGCAACGACCTACAATTGACAATCCCAATTATAAAGGCAAATGGAAGCCTCCCATGATTGATAATCCTAACTACCAGGTAGATTTCCTTATATTATCAACTCTGCTTCTAAGACTCTGTATATTTTAATTTGTACCAGTTTATTCAGTTACTCAGATTTAACTAGATAATCTGGATAGTGATCCGTTGCATTCATAAAGTTACTGGCTCATGAAACTAGCTGGGTGACTCTGGGCCAGTCACTTCTCTCTCAGCCTAAGCTACTTCACAGGGTTGTTGTGAAAGAGAAACTCAAGTATGTAGTACACCGCTCTGGGCTCCTTGGAGGAAGAGCGGGATATAAATGTAATAATAATAAGAATAATAAGAATAATAAAGAATGGGGTTCTGTGCCTGTGCAGGGACCTCACGGACCGCTTGATTAGCTCCTCATGCCGCCTCCAACTGCCCTGCATGTGATTGTGCTTCCATTAAACAAGGCAGTTGGGCGTGTCTTCCTCAGTTTCTTTTAGACCGCCATTGCGTCTAAACCTTATGTAAGGAATATGTAACCTCTAAATGTAAGGAATGGCTAGAATAAAATACTTAAAGTATGCTTAACGCTGCATTTTTTAGGGGGGAGGGATTTTGGTTGATTTAGTTTTTTTAAAAAAATAATAATAATAATCACCTGAAAATATGAAACTGAATTATACCACTGATGCATTTAGTCCTGTATTATCTATTGTTGTTGGCAGAGTTCCCTAGGGTCTCATAAGAGGTATTTCCCAGTGCTGCTGTGTGAGGCCCTTTTAGTTGGAGATACTAGGGATTGAACCTGGGACCTTGTGCATGCAAATCCTGTGTTCCCCTATTGAGATATGGGCAGAAAATTGCTGCAAATGTGGGTAAAAAGTAGATATGGACTGGAAAAAGTATCATTGGAAAATACTAATCTCATCAATACATACTGGGCAACATCTAGGCTAAGTTAGTCATGATTAAGTCTCATTGAAATTAATGGGACTTATTGCTCATGACCAATTTGTCTCATTAATTTTGATTGTGCTTAGTTAGTATCTAACTAGTCTGAATGTTGTTCACTGAATATGCACCTGTAGTGATTTGTCAGAGTATTCAGATCCATTCAAGAGTCTCTGAAGGAGCGATGAAAATGAATGCCTGTGTTACAACTGACTGAGTGATATCTGTGTGTTCTCCAGGGTATTTGGAAGCCAAGGAAAATTCCAAACCCAGACTTCTTTGAAGACTTGGAGCCTTTCAAAATGACTCCTTTTAGTGCTTTGGGACTTGAGTTATGGTCTATGACTTCCGACATATTCTTTGATAACTTCATCATCTGTACGGATCGGGCAGTGGCAGATGACTGGGGTAATGATGGATGGGGTCTGAAGAAGGCAGCTGATGGTGCTGCTGAGGTGAGAATTGAAAACTGGCTTCTTTGTATAGTTTTGATGCAAATCAGCAAAAAAACATAATCCAGTACTTGCTAATTCTTCCCATTCTGTGTTTCTTTTCAACAAATTCTTGGTTGTGTCTTTGTTCCCCTGCTAACTTGGCAAAGAGACACATTTTTAACATGGTGATTCTCTTTATTTAGCAGGGGGAGAGTAACTGTGGCTCTATCCACCCCCAGCATAGTACCTCCAGTGACTGTTGCTGGTGTCTGTCTTATGTTTCTTTTTAGATTTGAGCCCTTTGTAAACTGCTTTGGAAACATTTGTTGAAAAGTGGTATATAAATATTTGTTGGTTGTTCAAAAGAAAACCTAGGGCAGTGTTTAAGTGTGTTATTGCATGGTATGACTTTTAGGAAGTTTATGTATGCTACTAAATAAACTCTTTCCTAAATCCCTTTGGGCTAGGTAAGTGTGTTCTGTTTTTACAGATTAGAGGCCTGGGCAAAAGGATGGTCTTGCTTTTGCTCAAAAAGTAGATCTTTTGAGTTGAAAGTCTTTTATTCAAAGACCTGTAGTGTTATCCACACAATTGTAGTGGTAAGCCATTATTGGCAAATCTCTGTGGTTAATATTCTGCAAAGCTCATTAACTCGCTTAGAGCAAGCGCTATTAAACCATATTGAAATAGTTTTGTTAGAAATCACTATTTGTGAATTTTGATACTATAGAGATTTTAGAAATTTGGTTGTGACTAATATATCTGCTAATGCACTAATTCACACTTAAAATATATTATTTCATGTAGTCAGATTCTGAGTTCCCTGTGGTAATTGAGAGAAATATGAACATACTGACTGTTAGACTTCTTTGGCAGCTGTCCTGCCTGATTGCATGATAATGAATACTTGCTACTTAAAGTTTTTGTTTATCTTCTAGCCTGGCATTGTGGGTCAGATGATGTCAGCAGCTGAAGAGCGTCCCTGGCTTTGGGTAGTCTACATCTTAACTGTAGCTCTGCCTGTGTTTCTTGTTGTCCTCTTCTGTTGCTCTGGAAAGGTATGTGCTTTGGAAATGGCTTGAAGCCCTCCCAAGTTTCAAAACATTTGGTAGGATCAAAACAGAAGTGAACCATCTGATAAACTTAACTGTGGAACTCCTTTGACAATTATTTCAGAAACAACCAAGTGCTGCAGAATATAAGAAGACTGATGCCCCTCAACCTGATGTAAATGAGGAGGAGAAGGTGGAGGAGAAGGACAAGGGAGAAGCAGAAGATGAAGAAGAAGATGATGATGAAGAAGAAGAAGAGGAAATAAATGATGAGAAGCCAGGTAAACAAAATAAACCCTATTCAGTGGCCCAGAAATCACTAAAGCTTTAGGTGAAAAGTTGCAAAATTATAATTGGAAGCTGGCATCATTGGAGGATGAATGGATGGATGGATGTGGTCTGCAGGAAACATGAGGCCAGGAAAGGCAAGTTACATTTTGTAATAATCAAACTTATATATACTTTAGAAGAGAAGCAGAGGAGTGATGGTGATGCAGATGGCGACAGTCAGGAGGAGGAGGAGGAGGAGGAGGAAGATAGTAAACGCATTATACAGGTAAACATTTAATTGCAAAGCTTTGCACTTGGGGGGAGAGGGAGCTTGTGATCTACTGTAACATTATTTTTCATAAGTCCTGAATCGCAACTGCAACATCTTCCATGGGCCTCCTTCCTATAGCCCGTGGACCTTAGCCTGTGTGGCCAATTATGTGAATTCTGAGAGGCCAATGTAACCTTAAGTTAAAAAAAAAAGTTTGAATGTGTGGATTTGACAGTTGCTGAGTTGAATGTTACATCTACTAGCACACTTCAAGATTACATCGGATGTTAATCTACGGAAAATGTCGGTTTGATTTTGTCATCTGACCTGTGTCCTAGTAATAAACATGGTTCTGTACCTTGAAAATGTGTAAATAGAAGTTGCGTCCATTTGAAAAATTCCTAAGTCTGTTGGAGAAGAACTGCATGTGCAGCTACTGTTAAGTTTGGTTTGACTGGCAGTTGAAGAGACAAACACACGACTTCATATGTCAGTGTAGCAGTGGGATTTACAGTTGTAGCAGGATGCAGAATTCGAGCTGCAAGTGCATGTTGCAGCAAACAAATGAACTTAAAGCTTTTTCTAGAGAAGAAATTCACATGGGTTAGTGCTTTATTTATATTAAAATGTGGCTTGTTTTTATAGGAAGAAGAAACTGTGAATAGTTCCCCCAGAAACAGAAGACCAAGAAAAGATTAAAATATCCTAAGAACTTGATCTGTTTAATTTTCCCCAACATGATTTTGGGAGAGGACCTTGGATACCTTTTGCTGAAACTCAGAAAAACCTCAAGACTTCACCATCCACAGGTTCCTGTCAGATACTCTTCAATGTAAATGAGTGTTTAGCAGTCAAATATTCGCAATTGTGTTTTTTAAATAGAGTATTCCTGTAGAAAGAGAATGCATTTAACACAACCGAGCTATGAATTTCTGGAATGTTACAAGAACTAACATTTTTTTAAAAAAAAATTTCTTTCTAAATAGAATGATAGAATTGCCAGTCCTAAAACCTTGGCTTTAAATTAATGTATTCATCTATCAATGGATATGAACAGCAAAGCTTAGAAAAATGCTAGGTGATATGCAGTTTTTATAATTTTTTTTTTTTACAAACATGGACATTCTTATACACCACGTATTTCTCTTCATTTGATCATGTTAAAGCAAACTTACCAACTACATTAATATTTCCACTTCAGTCAGAGAGAGAGGATGATGAAGAAAGTTTAATCCATTTAAGAAGCTATATCAAGTGCTCAAATAACTTTCCTTCTTTCTCACTGGAGAAAAAACATGGTGAGGCCATGAAATATGTACATTGGTCATGGGTACTGCCCAGTTGAAACAGTATTCAAGTGGCCTGAATCTGGGAGCAGCTTTTGATTTAGGGTACTAAAACTAAGACTGAATGTCTTGTTGCTTTAGTCCTTGAATTGTTTTCATTGTGTTGGGATTGTTTTCTATATTTTTTCCTGTGGTTTTTAAACTCCCTCCTCCTCTTCCAGCTTCCTCTGCTACTATGCAGTTCCTTCAGAATACAGCTTCACTGCTGTAGAATACATACGCTCAGCTCACTGTTAAGTTGCGTGTCTAAAATGTACTTTCTTTGAGGTCCAAACACTGTGGAGAAAACAGTGTTGCTAACTTTCTCATCGTTGCCATTGTACGTACGCTCGTGCGCAGAGATGAAGTGAGCAAAGCTCAGGCAAGCTGATCCTGAAGACTTGCACCAAAAGCATACGTCAGTATTTGTGGCTGAGGAAGGAGCATGTAAAGACTTACTGGATATATGTAATAATTTGAGTCTCCACCTGCTCTTCATGTATCAAACTATTGTGAATGTAGGGGGTTCCAATTCCAGCTGAATAAATTTTTTTTAATGTGCTGCATTGAGTATCTAGCAATTTGGAAGCCTTTTTGTGTGGAATATAGAGTGTTTACTCTATATAAGGATAACTGTAATTCCTTAACGCTGTATTGGAAGACATGAAGTAAGAGGAGAGAGTGAATGTTTTATTACCTGTTGCCCTCTGTTTAAGCATTTAAAAAACAGAGTTGCTTTATGTGCACTGAATAAAAGCACTCTAGGTTTTTTACTTCTGGATAAAATATTCTCAAGTGAATTCTGAAAACATTTTAGGACTGACTGGTGACTGAGAGAGCTTTTGCTGCCTGTGAGGTAGGATTGTCCTGATCAGATTTGTGACCACAAATGCCCCACAGAATTTTTCAAATTGGCTAGTGCATAGCGTTTTTCAAACAAATGTAACGTGTACTTGTGGACCACTTCACTTTTTGAAACCTTTATTTACCTTGTAAAACTTTCTAATACCTGACCTTTCCAAAATAGTGCTGCTTAGCTCATTGGAAGCGGAGTTTCTAGGCATTGCTTGTTTTAATTTGATCCTTTTAGTCACTGACCTAAACTTTTGACAGCAGATTATAATGGAACTGCTGTTCATAGTGGCCTCTAGTCTATTTCCCTACATACAGAGATTTGCATTTGCCATTTAACACCTCAATTTGTACAATATTAATATAGTTGTTAGTTCTATCTGTCTTGTGACTAAGCTACTACAACAATCCCCCTCCCCTACCCTGTGGAACACGTGTTCCCCTTTTTCCAGAATACTGTGAGGAATGAAATTCTAATTTCCTTTTCAGACTGAAACTCTTGAGGTGACACATAATTAAACCCAAGGGAATATATTTTCTGGCTTCCACAGGACCTCTTCAGAAAGCTTTCCTGTCTGCATGTTTTGGCTTTTTTTGATGTCAGTGAAATTTGAAAAGGCACTACAACAACACTTTTAAAAGTCATTGCTTGAAATGTACCACTTTAAAAACCTTGAGCCCGGTGTCTGTGAACCCATACTAAGAAATATGCCACTTTGGGAGAGGACTGTTGCATCAGTTATTTCAGAATAAAGCAAGAATTTGCATAGATTACAAAATCGATTGTTTCTGAGGTTCTAATTCTGCATGACCTTGAGGATTAATTTTTTAAAAGACTTCAGAGAAAACATGTTTTGTATTAAGCTAATAGAACATATATTTTATGCAGACACCATCGAATTGATAATGGGTTGGGGTGGAGTGGGAAGCTAGACCTAGACTGCATTAGTGCTCTTATGAAGATTTTTAAAAAGAAATCTTCCTACTGAAAGAAAACATCAGGATGACTTGAATGGGATATTAAGACTATCTGTTTAGGAAGACATTTAAGTAATCTGTGGGTGATTTAGTGTGGGTGAAAGGTAGATGCTTTTAAACAAGATAATACTTTTCAATGAACAAGTGGTCTTAAATAATATTTACACTGCATAAGTTGAAATTGTGATATAAAATGTACTGACAATCTCAAATGTTACAGATGACAAGGGAGTCTCATGCAACTAGTCATTAATGGGGAAAGGTATCCTGGTTCTTCAGCGCTTGACTCCACAATCTGTGGCAGTAAATATGGTGCTAAGGACTCATTTCTTGGCACCCTTCTGCCTTCTCTCCCCTTAGTTTTCTAAATGCCAGTATTGCCTCAATTCAAGTTTCAGATTCAAACCCCTTGAGTGTTGGTAACCAAGGCTGTGACTTTTTCTACAAGAAAAGTCCTGACTGTTATTTAAGGGGGGGGGGAACACTGAAGATGTAGTATATAAATATATTGGTTAAGTTATAAACAAATGTAAGCTTACTCTGATTAATAAAGAAACTTAAATCACTTTATGTATTGTCTAGTCTACTATAATGTTTTGATCTTTGGTAGTAAGGCTGAATTTAAAGGGCAGAAGATTCACTAGGTCCTTAAGGAAACTGAAACTAACCAATACTGGAAGAATATCATGCCTATATAGTGTAGTGTTTGTTTGTTTTGCAATATATTGTTTTGAAATGCACTACAGTGTTGACTGTCAAAGTGAAGAATTGCAGTTCTATGAGTTGCATCTCCTTGCTTAGATTAAGGAAGTTGAACTTGTAAGCATTTTTTTAAATTTTTTTTAAAAAGACCTTTCATCCAGGTGGGGGGATGGGGGCTTTCAGCCTGTCATAACATTATCCTAACATTTTGCAGAATTGGGAGTTCCTGCTTGCCAGAGGTGAACTTCATGTGCGGAATGGTCAGTGCATAGGTGCAGGTCTCCTGTGGTGAGAGCAAAGAGCTTCTGCTGGTGCACCATAATTCTCCAAGAGTATACAAGCCATTCTTTTGCAAAAGTATTACTGGCTACAAAAAATTGCTTGGAAATAATTAATCTATGTAATATCTGGCCGCATATAAATGTTTGTAAACATATATTTCATATAGGTAACATGGAGTTTAATTTATGCAACATTCATGATAACCAGGCCTTACTCTATATAGCATTCACTTCTGAGAATGCTGAGAGAAATTGCTGTGCTAGCCTAAATCTGCACACCTGAGAAAATCAATGGAACCTGTAGTTCTGCTTCATCAAGCAAAATGAAAAGAAATGGCTAGAACTCTAGTGCCTGTAGTGTCAGCCCTCCAGGACAGGTCTGATGTCTCAAATCTAAGTCCCTATTTAACAGCTTGATAATGTGAAAAATGGGGGTGGGAGGGGAATACTGTAGTAGCCAGGGGCGTAACTACTATTAGGCAAGGGGAGGTGGCTGCCTGGGGGCCCCCACGCCTCGAGGGGCCCCCCAGATGCAAGTCACATGACTATATATTGTGAAGTGTGTGTGTGTTTATCAGCGAGGGGCCCATTTTAAAATTTTGTCTCTGGGCCCACTCCAGCCTTGTTACGCCCCTGACAGTAGCGGAATAGCTTCTGTCACAGTTGGCAACCATCTGTAATATTCCTATTTAGTTTTAGCTATCATTAGATCGTTTATATTTTTGATAACTATTACTTAACCTTTCTTAAACAGGTCAAAATCCGCCTGTTCGGGGTGAGGTTTTTTTGACCCCTGGTTTGCATGAAAAGAGGACGCCAAAAAACAGCATGGCAGGGTGGTGTTACATGTAAAGTTAATTGTAGGTTGACTAAAGGCCCAAAACCGAATTTTAAAAACGCCTTTTAACGACACGGTTCGAGAGGGAAAACGCCTTTAAAGAGTTCGGACGGTATCTACTAAAATCCTCCTAAGTGTAAAACTCTGAGCTGCTTGAACGTTTTATTAAAATGGGGAGGTGCTATCAACAATATAGGCAACGAGAAGTAGGGCACCATTTGTCAAGCACGAAGCTCCGCCTTTTATGCTCTTCCGGAAAGGTCGTGGGGGAAGGGGCAGTGAAGAGATGGCGGGGGAGGGGTAGAGGGAGAGAATATTCCCCCCCCCCACTCTTCCTTTCTCTTCCGTCCTAAAGCCCTGCTGATTCGTTCGAGTGTCTGTCAACTCCCACCAGCAAGGAGTGCGTAAGCTGTGACGTCAGCCAGCAACTAGGAAAGCCCGCCCCCTGTGAATTGGGCTTGCTCTCCGGGAGGCGGAGGGAGAGAAACAATTTCAAGATGGCGGCGACTGAGGCGCGGATAACAATGGGAAGCGGGAGGCTTGGGTGGCTCTGGGCCTGAGCTGAGGGCAGGGGAGGGGAGAGAAGGCTGGTCGCGGCGCTCCAGGCTTGAACCAGGAAACGGAGCTCGGTCGCGTGCGGTGGCAAGTGCGGCGCCCCCGCCTGGGAAGGGCGGCAGCGGCAGCAGCAGAGGAGGGCGAAGAAAGTTGCTTGAAGACTGCCCGCCCGGTGTCCCGTCCCGAGCCGCCAGCTATGGCGGTGTGAAGAGCAGCCTGCTTGGTGCGGAGTCCTGCTTCTTCTCTCCCCCAACCCAGTTCTCGGCTCATGGTTCTGCCCCCTTGCCCGATGGCGGAGTTCGTGGTGCCGCGGCATAGCGCGGTGATGGAGCGGCTCCGCCGGCGGATCGAGCTGTGCCGGCGGCATCACAGCGCCTGTGAGTCCCGCTACCAGGCCGTGTCTCCTGAGCGCCTGGAACTGGAGCGCCAGCAAACCTTCGCCCTTCACCAGCGCTGTTTGCAGGCCAAGGCCAAGCGGGCCGGGAAGCACCGCCAGCCGCCTCCGCCGGCAGCACCCCAGCCAACGGCCCCGTCGCAGCCTGCTCTCCCCGCTCCAGCCCCGGGTGCCGTGGGCTCTACCTCTGCTTCTTCCGACAGGCCCGGAATCAACGGCCTGGATGCCGACACCGCGGGCGGTGAACAGCAGCAGCAGCAGCACGGCCGCAGTAGTGCTCTTATCGCGGTAAGGTCTCAGCTGATAGGGACCCAGGTGGCCCTGGAGCTTGCTTTGGTTTTGAAACATGTGCATCGCCCCTTTAAAAAGACCTGTGGTGGACTCATCCTGTATAGTAGTATTAGCAGTTCTTGGTGATGAGAACTAGTGTCGGTGCGCCGAGCAGTTGTGCTTTGAAACATCGAACTTTCCTCTGAAGTTGAATACTTGTAGATGTAACATTTGAGATAACTGTTTCCCCTATATCTGAATTCCCCAGACGGGATAAAGTAGGAGGAGATCTGTTGGTCTTTCTCCTCTTTCTCAACTTCGTACAAAAGGAAAACTTGATCATTATTATTATTTGCTTTCATTGTTTTTAGGCATAGTGTGTTCCAGTCCCTTCAAACATTATCATAATCTAAACTTAGGTACACTAAAAATTCCCAGATAGTTAAAAAGGGGCCCTCTAGGAGAATGAGTAAGAAAAGCAGTAAGTCATACACTCCCAATTGTATTCCCATAAGGTAAAAAGAAATAGATTTTTTAAATGTTCTTTAAATCTCTTTTCCAAAATGGATATCATGACTCTTATTTCATTTTGCAGCTAAATGTGTCACTAATTTTAATGTGATGCATGTAAGCAGGTAATTGAATCTATATAGGGCTTGGGGATGGTGAAATGTCAGTGCTCTACTCACACCTGGTGCAGATCGTAATTTGTCAGCAAACCATGGAACATAGGCAGACTCATATACTGAGTCAGACCATTAGTCCATCTAGTTCGGCATTGGCTACACAGACTGGCAGCAGCTTCTCCAAGGTTGCAGGCAGGAATCTCTCAGTCCTATCCTGAAGATGCCAGCGAGGGAACTTGGAACCTAGATGCTCTTCCCAGAGCAGCTCCATCCCTTGAGGGGAATATCTTACAGTGCTCACATTTAGTCTCCCATTCAAATGCAACCAGGGTGGACCCTGCTTAGCTAAGGGGACAAGTCATGCTTGCTACCACAAGACCAGCTCTCCTCTCCTACAAGACCCTTTTTATTTGTTTCACATTTATATGTATTTATTTAATAAATGTGTATACCACCACTACTGAGTATACCACCCACTACTGAAGTCTCTAGGCGGTTTGAGTACATCATACTCATTCTCCAAAAAGCTTAGGATGGTGTACATGGGGGTTACTGCATTTTAATTCAGCAATCCTGCAAGTTAGACTGAATGTATGTGTCCGGCCCAAGGTCACCCACTGCATACAGAGAACCAATGTCTCTCTTTTGTATATATGTATATGTAAAGCCTCTAATAGAGGTCGGGTGGATATAACTTGATAGCATATATGGTGTGTGTGTATGTCCATGTACACTACACAGTTTGTTCTAGATATATAGAACAGGCAGGCTAGGCTGGTTAAGCTGTCTAAGCAATTGATCATTATGAATCAATACATTATGTGAGCAGTAAGATTCCAGAGTATGTAGAAGATTTATTCTTTGTCCCTCACAAACTGCAGGATTTGATGTGCTAAGAAACCTTTTTTTACATCAGAGTGGGTTTTATTGATTCCCCCCCCCCAAGACTTGCTGAATGGCCAACAGAGTGAGCCTAGGGCAAGTTGTATTATTCAATAATTAACATCAGTTTTCACAAAATATCAGAGAGCAATGTTAAAAACCCAAAGACTACAGCAAACTGTGTTTCCCCCCAAATAGTGGTGTGTGTTCATTCCATGTTCACTTAGAGATGTTTGCTTTTGCCTTGGGTACGGTAGGTCTTGATTACAATTTTAAAAAATTCAGGCTACAGCAACAAAAGTAAGAATTTAAAGAACTATTTTATACAGATTTGGACCTGTGTAGTTGGTATTTCTTAGGGATGGAGCTGTAACTGAATGGTAGAGGATTTGCTTTGCATTCAGAAGGTCCCAGGTCAGTCCCTGGCATCTCCAGATAGGGCTGGGAAAGATTCCTGTCTGTAACCTTGAAGAGCTGTTACCAGTAAGTGAAGACAGTACTGAGCTAGATGGAGCAATGGTCTAACTTGGTACAAGGCAGCTTCCTATATCCCATTGTTCTGTCAATTCAAGCTAGCGACTGCTCCAGGGCAGGGTTTCTTAACCGTGGGCCCCCAGATGTTGTTGGACTGCAACTCTCATCCCCCCGCCAGACATGGCGTTTGTGGCTGAGGATGGTGAGAGTTGTAGTCCAAAAACATGGAGGCCCAAGGTTAAGAAACCCTGCTCCAGGGTATAAAACAGAGGTATTCTGTGTCCTACTTCATGAGATTCTTGAACCAGAAGTATTAGTGATTGAACCTAGTACACTTGAATAATATGTTCTGCTACTGAGCTATGGCCTCTCCCAAACTACATAAAAGTTTTGACCTGCTGTTGAAATGTGAAGACTTGTAGCTTCTGTGTTGAAATCTCAAAATATCACTCAAGATACACTTGGAGATGTGGAATGCTATAAAGTTGTTAGTAACTAAAATTGTTACAGCATAGACTTGGGCCATGTCAGTTTGTGCTTCATTTTACAGCTCTGGTGGGAAAGGGGGGAACCCCACAAGAAACACATAACAGAGTTGTTTCCTCAAGTGAGTGTTTGAATGATGTATGTAATTCTAATACATTTTTGAATTATGAAGCCTTTTGGGACATAACACCATATTTTTTTTCTTTTGCTGTGTACTTTGAAATTTTTTTTCCTTGAAAAGCAGTATGTAAATATTCTAAATAATATCATTATCTAACATAATATAATTTTGTCCTTTTGAGTGATGTTTCATCCAGTCCTAAAGAGAGAACCTTGCCCTGAAACAATGACACTATATTTCAGAGATATCCTCCATTCTTTCATTTGTAGTTCTTTATTATTCAAATACTGAAATTAGTACAAAAGCAATTAGAAAGTAATTACAATATAGAAAACAGTGGATGTGGTTGAACATTATCATTGTACTTGTCGCAATATATAGTTAATTAATAGATTTCCCCACCAGCAACCTATTGGACTGAATCCCTTCTTCAGTTTCAATAATATAGCCACCCTAAACTCATTTGCAGCAATCTATTAATTATTAGCTGTTGGTTTTTTACCCTAACAAACAATATACACTTTCATTGCAGCCATTAAAATCTTTCTTCTTCATATATAATTCGCTAAGGCATACCCATGGCAAATCCCATGTGTGGCAGCTCTCGTGAGAGTTTGGAGAGCTGCTGGATAGGTTAGGCATGGGGACAGAGGGGAAGAAAATGGCGGCGGCTGGCAGGCCTGAGAGTTAATGGTGGCCGCCAGCAGGTGGGTGGGGAGGAAATGACGGTGGAGGAAGGAAGGAAACTGCAGCAGAGACAGGTGCGGGGAGGAAGAAAGGAAATGGTGGGCGGGAAAATGATGGCTCCAACGGGTGCCGGCAAGCGGGAGTGGAGAGAAGGCAGGGGTGGGTGGGACTGGAGGGGGGAGAAGGCGGGGTGGGTGGGAGGAAACGATGGTGGGGAGGACAGGAAAGGTGGCAAGGGCAGGTGGCCAGGTGGGGAGAACTAGTAGTCCAGCTAGTAGTCATATTAATCCAACATCATAACTGGCAATAGCATTTTTAAAACAATTCAAAATTAAAATGTTGGCATTACATTGAATAAAATATATCCAGTTATTTATTAACTGCACCAAGTGTCTGTTTCCAGAAAATTTTTATTCACTGTGCATAACCAGAAAATGTTCAAGAGATTGGCATGTTGAGTTTTTACAGTGCCAGCAGTTACTTGGTAAATTATAAATGTGCTTTAACCTATATGGAGTTAGATAACAATACAGTTTGATATATTTTTCTAATGCTTTCAAATTAACATTTAATTGGATTTTATCCAAGACCATGCTTTGGGAAGACTACTGATTCTAATCTGTTTCCCAAGTTTGCATATAAGTGTGTTCAATCATCAGTTTTAGCAGTAGTAGATCATTTTCTCACTGGATCTTCCAGTTAACTGCATATAGGCTTGCATTTAAATTTCCCCATCTCATGTTATCTCATATTTAGGGATAAGAGCAAAGTATACTGTATTTGAGAACACAACATTGGATGCAGGATGTTTTTATTTGAGATCATTGTTATAGCTTGGTAAATGTAACCACTTTTTAAATACAAATTTTTCTTGTTTTGAAACTGTTTTAAGAATTAACACTTTTTAAAAAGGTAAAGTTGTGCCATCGAGTTGGTGTTGACTCCAGATGACCACAGAGCCCTGTGGTTGTCTTTGGTAGAATACAGGAGGGATTTACCATTGCCATCTCCCACACAGTATGAGATGATGCCTTTCAGCATCTTCCTATATCTCTGCTGCCCGATATAGGTGTTTCCCATAGTCTGGGAAACATACCAGGGTGGGATTCAAACCAGCAACCTCTTGCTCCCTAGGCAAGTTACTCAGCTCGCATTAAATCAGATAAATTTTGCTTAGAATCTCAGCCATTTGTTCAGATAGGTCAATTGAAAGCATAGAATGCTTTTGATGCTGGTTTTTCTTCAGATTGTCCTGAATGTGGATTGGCTCATTAGCTTGCATTATAAATGTGGGATCTTAACAGCAATGTAGTTTTGAAGTGCACTCTAAATATGAATGGAACCTGTTTGCATAGGAAGCTGTCACCAGCTGATTTGCAAAACAAAAGGATTTTACTGTATGAATAGCTCTTTACTAGGTTTCCCTTTTACTTTCTTCTTGGGGTACCTAATAGTAACTGGGTCTGCTATCCAACTGAAGTAAGTTGTCAGGCAGTTCAGACCTGTATGCCTATGAGCCCCTGGTGGCGCAGTGGTAAAACTGCCGCCCTGTAACCAGAAGGTTACAAGTTCGATCCTGACCAGGGGCTCAAGGTTGACTCAGCCTTCCATCCTTCCGAGGTCGGTAAAATGAGTACCCAGAATGTTGGGGGGCAATATGCTAAATCATTGTAAACCGCTTAGAGAGCTTCAGCTATAGAGCGGTATATAAATGTAAGTGTTATTGCTATAGTGCTATTACTGTATCTGAGAAATAAGTCTAAAAAGGTCCTGATATTCCCTGTAAACTCAGATATGAAAAGATAAGCCAAAATAAGTATCCACTTTCTATGGCATTTTAATTTGCTATGATCTTTGCATTGAGCAGAGTCAGAAGTTTAGTGTGCCTGTTCCATTAGTCATTCCTCTGTTTAGATGTTGACTGGATAGAACATATACTCAGAAAAGATGGGGCTCCTTAATCTTTTCTGGCCATGGCAAGTGATAATTGACTACACAGAGGTTATGAGAATTTGCTGTGCTCTGGCACTCTCCTAAATGTGAGTCCTTAACTTGCAGTTTTTGTTGTTTTTTAAGAAGAGGAAAACAGCTACAAGCAAGATTAGGTGACTTTATTTTATAGAGGTTTTATTATACGAAAATAAAAACTTTAAAGAGCAGTCATATCTTGATCTCCAGTAAAGTATTCCTTTCACTGGTACTGTATTTCCAGGCCAACCTACTTAGGAATATTTGAGGGATAGTACATCCTCTGTTTACCTTTCATGAATATATTGTAGCTCAACATTTTTCCTTAAACCTTGTAGTTGTAAATTTCATTTTCCGCTGCTTATTTTCAGGCAAATTTGAATTTGAATTTTTTTCTGGGGGAAAAAATTATTATGCAGACTTCCCCCTCATTTGGATAAAATTTACATTATTTCCCCCCTCAAACTATCTTTATATATATTTCTCTAAGGCGTACCTGTCTCTAATCCCATGTGTGGCATCTCTCGTGAGAGTTTGTGAGTGAGCTACCAGCAGGGTAGAGGAAAGTGGCAGCACTGGCAAACAGGCTTGTGTGCAAGGTGGGAAAGATGGTGTGGGGTGGGGAGAAAAATGGCAGCGGCCAGGGAAGAAAGCGACAGGCAGGCGAGGGGAGAACTTGAGGCGCAGATGCTCTTTGCAATGCATTAATAGGTTGTGATTTGATTTGGCATGTTATTTGACTTATTTATACAGTTTTTAAAAATCACCACCATATTAATTTCCCCTCACTGTATCACTAATGTTTTTCAAATAGAAATTCTAGAAGTGGAAAATATTTGGGATTTTCCATTTAAGTATAATAAATTAAGTATGAGAAAATTTCTGGAATTTTTTGTTTTGGAAAATCTTTCCACAAAAATGGTTTTCACTCCACATCTCTTGTTTCCAGGGGATGCTGCCATTTCAATCTCCTTGTCAAAGGGGAAGCATAAAGTTCAGAAAACCTGACTAAACCTAATTTGGACTTTACATTATCTGCTGGGCATATTATAAATGGTTTGCTTTAATGATCCTTTTAAAGATTTAAATAATGTTGCTGTAGTGCTTAGGAATTTGTCATTGCATGGGATAAATTTCTGACAAGAGAAACTACATTACACAAGCACAGGAGTGCCTGTGTATTATGGGTGGAGAGGTAAAACATCATTCTGTCACATTCACCTCCCACCTCCCCCAGCCTTCTGTGGCTTCTCAAAATATACCCTTTGCACTATTGGTGCTAGAAGGGACATCTTTAAGCTCAGAATCGCCTACTGAACAAGTGTGTCAGTTTTTTATTGAATCCATGGGGGAAATTGGCTAGGTTATGAGGAGCAGAAGTTGAAAAGTGGACATGAAACCTCAAGATTACATTTGGGTCCTTTCGCCCTCTATCTTTATATTGGGATATTCTGCATCTAAATAGGGATGCTCAGACTGACTCAGTTATTTGAGAAAGGTGTCTTTAATGGTGACTTCTGTGCAATGTGCTTTCATGGGTTTGCCAGAGCATATGTTTTGAATTTCTATGAGAAAATAGATTGTAGGGTCATGTCCAATTCTGACATGCTCAGCTCATTCAGAATGTCCGTGAGGAGAAAAGGGTAGAGGGAAAGGAGTGAGTGGTAAGATAAAGAAGGGGGAACAAACAGCCTCGCCTGTTGTTTTTAGTCCTGGAAACAGCTATGAAGGGCCTCTGTCAGGGCTGGCTGTTGAAATCTACCCTAACCCCCAAGAAGCTGAAATATCTATAAAATAAAGGGTAAGCATTACACTTGAATAGTTTGACTCGTGTCTTGGGATAGATAGGAGAAACAGGCTCAGTCACATAGGCCTTGGCTTCTTAGCTGTGGCTGCTTCTATTTTGCTTCATTTTACCAGAACTGGTAGGCCTCTGTGCTCCTGTACAGCTTTTATCACCCTCCAACTTTGTTTCTTCTGGGGAGCTGAGTTCCTTATAAGGATCAGAGGGCTCAGGACTTTTTAACAGTTGAATGACAGTCAGGCATTCACCGAGTGCAACTTTGCCTAGCATATGAGGCAACACCTATTGGTATTCTGCCTGTGTTTCAGCTGCTTGGTAGTCAGAACTTCAGTGGGTGCAGTTCCCATCTCCAAATGTTGGGGGGAACTCCACTGACTGAGTTTATGTCTGCCATTCAGCTGTTAGACATAGAGCAGCAAGCATGGTGGAAGCAAGTAATGCTCCAGCTATAAAAATGATCATTATGTTTCAATCTTGCCAACTATATTTCCCATTTTTGACAAATAAAGTTATGACTTGTTTTAAAACCAAGCACTGATGTTTGCCTGTTTATTATACTTGGGAATGATAAAGCAGTATTATTCACTTTCTGTATTCTAATCACAGTTATACTGAGTGTGGCACATATAGAATCCTCCGTTTTAAAGAGCAAGCAAATTCAATTAAAGTGTGTGTGTGGGGGGGAACCCTTAAGTTTATAGGGATAGTTATTAATGTGGCAGCTCCAAAAAGCGAGGAAATTTGATAGCCCATGGTGTTCACACCATGAGGGCATGAGATGTGATGTCCAGTCTGAGCAGAGGGTGTGCCGAAGTGCTGAAAGCGCCCAGCATGGCGCTCAAAAACTCACTCCCTGCCAGGGATCGCAGCAGTAGGGAGGGCTTCACCTTTGGTCCCTGCAAGGAACGAAGGCAAAGCCCTCCCTGCCACTGTGATCCCAGGCAGGACAAAGTGCCAGTAGGTGCCGGTACTCAGTACTGGAATGTGCCGTTGAGTTGGTGTCAACTCCTGGTGCCCACAGAGCCCTGTGGTTGTCTTTGGTAGAATACAGGAGAGGTTTACCATTGCCATCTCCCATGCAGCATCTTCCTGTATCGCTGCTGCCCAATATAGGTGTTTCCCGTAGTCTGGGAAACATACCAGCCGGGATTTGAACTGGCAACCTCTGGCTTGCTAGTCAAGTCATTTCCCCACTGTGCCATTAAATGGCCAAAAAACCCCACTGGTCATATGCATACATGTTTTTTGACCAGGGAAATGGCAATACCTAAATCTATCAGTAGAGTAGTCTCCCCTACAGAGTGCTGTTGCCCACCTCAGTTCCTCCCCCAGCAGAGGCAGCCACACCTGGGCAAATGTTGGGCATACCTGGGAATCGGGTGCTGCATAGTCAATGCAGTTTCCTCAAGTAGTTCACCATTCCTGGTTGGGGGATTTTGCAGCTGGTTAGAGCCAGGAACATTGCAGGAGCAGTGGAAACTGCATGGCTGAAGGGTAGCTCCCAGGAATGCCTGTGGTTTATTGGGACTTGGTATGATGGGAGGACAGGAATGTCAGCAGAGTACTTTTGGGGCTTACACCCACAAGTGCTTTCAGTGGGTCAGTAATGTTTCTACTAATGATGTAGTTAACCTATTGCAAAACCAGTTGAGATACATTTGTTTTTTCTTTCATGACTCTGTATTTTCCTGGCACAATATTGCTGTGTTCTTGAAAGTTTAAACACTTTTGATTGTAGTAAATTCTTCTGGGTTATAAACTAGGAGTTACTGGTATTGCTGTTGAGTTAAAACTGAGGTGGATAAGCCAGATTTTTTTGTTATACACGGTACAGTACTACTGATTCAGCAGAAAACTTTCTGCAGAATTAACTTACTTTCCTAAGACAGATGCTGTATAGGTGCAACTGTACCAAATAAGCTTTCTCTCAATAATAATGCCCCTTCATGAAAATCTGTTGGTTAAACTGATTTTGTCTTTGAGATGGGGTAGATGGTTTGTTTTGTGCACAGATGATAAACTTATTAGCACAGTTCTGAAAATATGTTTGTGCAATATTACCATTCATTGAGATTTGCCCTAATAATATGGAATTTAAAATATTTTTGTTCATAATATCCTACAAATTAAACCTGCCTTGTAGTTCATGTAATAATTGACAAGGAGAGTACTGCCATTAAACAAATGCATTTTGATTACCATTAAACCTCTTGTCCTATATTTCCCTTTTCTTTTCTTTTTTAGTGTTCCAGCAGTTGGTTACTAGAATCTTTTTCAGAAAGGTTTACTAGGAAATTAAATGTGCAGATGCTGCCAGAAACATAATTTCACTAATTTGTAATTCAGTGTAATTGTCCAATAGCCTTTATTAGTTCAATAGTTTTTAGATTGTGAACTGCCCAAGGACTTGTGTATGGGGCAGTATAATAATGTACTAAATAAATAAAATTTTAGATTTGTAGTACTCAGTATGTTGGCAGATAGTACTGATTTTTTTCAGTCTCTTTCTTTTGAGATTTCATCTGAGAACAGGTTTTTCTTGCCTTGAGACTACTTTTGGTGGGGCTGTTGTCTGACTCATTGGCCAGGCTTTTGTAAACTTCTCTTTTGAGAGCACTGCACATGTTAAAGTATAGGTTTTGTCCGTTTTGCATAGCTTTCCTGATATGATTCTTAGCAAAAGTTAAAAAGTCAAATAAATATAAGGTTTAAGTACGTGCAAAGCAGGTCAGCATGGATTGCTGTTCTGATGTCCACAGTGTTCTAGATAACCTAAGAGTAATTGCAAGTAAAATTTTACATTTTCTGGCTGGGTACTTTAGAGCTAGTAATAATTGTTGGTTCATGTGGTAGATAAATTAAGGCTGAATTCATGGTACACAGTTTGCTAGGTGGTTTTGTGATGCGAAATAAGAAACGTTTTTCTTCTAAGAGTTGTGTAGAAGGGAATATTTGTCAACTTCAGTCTCTGTAATGATCATAGTATTATGATGGGAAATGCTGCATTTGTCAAACTTACCTCTTCTATTTAAATCAGGCCTCCCCAAGCTAAATGCAGCCCATGAGTTGTGTTTGGCAGCCTACATGAGGCTTGATAAGGTCCTTGAATTTTTGCTGTCTTGGCTGAAGCTGCATCAAGATGGCACCAGGATTCTACTTCATATTTGCATAAATGAGTCTGTGAATATGCCATCTGAATTGATCATACTTCAGAAGCCACTTGTTCCACAACATTTTTGCTGAAGTCAAACTGCTTTATCAGAGCCACTCCGCACAAGATGTTTTTCCTATAAGATGTTGGTGCCATGTAGGAAAACCATATGTAAACTGTAAGCTGTGTTAGCAGCTGAGCTTATTCTGCCTGCTCTCAGAAGCCTCCCTGGTTGTAACTGCATCTGCAGGCTTGGAGATTGCACCTTTGCTATGCTCAGGAGCTGCTCTGCAAAGTGAGCTCCCAGTCTATGTTATACATGGGGACAAGTCACTTGGTTGGCAGTGGACTGGTCACCCCAGATTTGGCTAAAAGCACCATAAATTGGAAAAGGGTCTAGATTCACACTCCCTCTTTCTATGAGGGGGCCCCAGCTAAGCAGACTTCAGAACTAGCTACTGCAAGTGTCTGGCATTCAAGGTCATTTCGGCCTTGGAATGAAATCTAAACTCCCCTCATCTCTCACAAGAGAGAGAACACCTGTTGCTAACGAAGCAATTAGGCCAGGAAGGGAAGGCAGATAAGACAAGTGCAACAGCAGCCTCCATTACAATAGGGATGAGTCAGTGACGTAACTTTGAAGAGGTGCCCATTGAAACTTTTGATAGAATTATTGGGAGCATCAGTCCCAACACAGGATACTCTTTTGACACACCTGCATACTCTAAATTTCATTACAATCGGCCTTTAATACAACAGGCGATTCACATACCTTCTCTCCCAGGAAGGGAAATCAGACACAATGCATTCTGAAAGAGCCTGTATGGACTCCCCTATCCAGCAGAGCATGACAACAGCAGAGTGCCCCCAAGGCGCATTTTAGGATATAAGTATCCCTAACTCCATGACTCAGTGTGCTTCTTCCAGCTTATTGTGTATTATACTTGGGACTCCCACTGTGAAACATCCCAGTGTTCACTTGTGCCTCTCACTTGGGGCCCCATCAGACTGCAACAAGAACTCCAGCAAACCACCTTGGTATTTTCCTCATCATTGGGGCCACCCAAGCTGAAATGACTACCTGCCTGGCCAATTCACTGCCCTCACGCCTAGGCTCAGCTTATTGTGTCTGGTTTGAGATCGCTCCCCCTGCCGATCTATCCAGCTTGCAGCACGCTGGAATTTTCCTCTTGAACAACCTTAATGACTCCTTCAACTCTCATGCTTTCCACTTCATCTCCCTGGGTGGACACTAGTCTCCAGCTACCCGAGTTGGATCTTCTTGAGGACAGGTGATACAGCCTCTTGCCCGGCTCCTTCAGGGTTGAATCTATCCCTTTCTCTTATTTCTGAAACCTTGCCCCTCTATCTTAAAGTACCTCTCTCTAGCCTGCCTGGGAATTTATACACAATCTGGAACTTTAAGCTCAATGTGCCTTCTAATAGTCTGTTTTTAAAAAACATATTTGTATTGCTTTTACATTTGGATCACCTAGTAACTTAGTCTATTGCTCTTATTATTTCTGTCAATAAACTCCTTTTTGTTAATTAAAACCTTTCTCTCAAGCTGATTTTCTTGAGTTCATATGCTTGCACAAATTAAGGCGGATTGGAACTGTCTCCCCTTTTGAACTAAATCCCCCACATTCGCCTGAACTGGGAGTGTCAAACAATCATCCTCAAGGCAGTTCCATCAACAGCTGTGACACATGTCCATGTAAAGGTTTTGATGCACATAGGAAATGGCCATATACTGAGTCAGACCATTGGTCTATCTAGCTCAGTATTGTCTTCACAGACTGGCAGCGGCTTCTCCAAGGTTGCAGGCAGGAATCTCTCTCATCAGCCCTATCTTGGAGAAGCCAGGGAGGGAACTTGAAACCTTCTGCTCTTACCAGAGCGGCTTCATCCCCTGAGGGGAATATCTTGCAGTGCTCACACATCAAGTCTCCCATTCATATACAACCAGGGCAGACCCTGCTTAGCTATGGGGACAAGTCATGCTTGCTACCACAAGACCAGCTCTCCTCTCCTCATCACTGCAGTGAGAACCCTTTGCAAGTTGTATTGTTTTGTGAACAAAGATCAGAGTAGCAAAATATCTTGTCAAATGACCATTCATAAGAACAAGGCCTATCTAGTCCAGCATCCTGTTTCACACAGTGGCCCAACAGATGCCTCTGGGAAGCCCACAGGCAAGAGCTGAGGGCATGTCTTCTCTCCTGCTGTTGCTCCCCTGCAACCAGTATTTAGCAGTATCCTGCCTCTGAGGCTGAAGGTGGCCTATAGCCACCAGACTAGTAGCCATTGATAGACCTATCCTCCATGAATTTGTCTAAGCCCCTTTTAGTTTAAGGGTTACAGCTCAAATCAGTGCAGACTGCCCTCAAATAAAACAGCTTAGTGCAAATCACCATTATTACCCTAATGCTCTTCTGTATGGTGACCAAAAGCATGAACACACTGTCTTGCTCAGAATAGTGAATGAAGAGTACTGTGACTTATCTTAAATATTGTTGACAGTCTTTGCTTGCTATCTTTTTCAGAAATGTATGACTAACTGGGAGAGAACCCTCCCAAGGGCTCTTTGATGATAAAGAGTTCTCACCCCTGACACTGTAGGAGATGGTGTTTTGTGTAATTCTAAAACAGGTGCTATCATCTATTGAGGGATTTGCTCAGGAGGTGGCACAGGTTCTCTCTTCTTTTTAATGGTTGATGTGATCCAGTGTGTATTCACACTGATGAGTGATGTACTCGAAAAGCAGGGAGCTGAGGCTGCGGGATGCTTTTTACACTCGAACACTAGAGCCTACAAAAGCTATGCCAGTCTGAATCGGGCCCAACAACCTGTGTCCCATGAACACCAGGACTGTAGTCATTATTAGCCTCAGCAGGTGCTTCCCCACAGGTACCAGAACAGTCCATGGTGATGGCATCATCTCAGTTGATATCAACAGTAAGAGTGCTCAGTGTTTAAGCTTATCCTGTCGACAGCGCAATCGATGTCGACAGAATACGGGGGGTGGGGGTGGGAGAGAGTGAAAACTACATTTAAAAAGAGATCTCATGACTCATACTCAGCAAACACAGAAGAAGTGGTGCTTGCTGAAAGAGAGAGGTAACAATGTAATGCTTACTGATTTGCAGTCAACACCACCAGCACAATCTTCGGCATTGACAACCGTCCCTTTGACTTCATGTGCAAGTAGGGAGGCAGTCTTCACTTTGATGGTGACATGGACAGAAAACAACACCAACAGTCACTCTGACTTCTGAAATTCACATCCAGTATTAGGAACAGCAACATCAATTCCCTTGCTCATGTCAATGGCAAAGCCAATGTTAACCCTCTATTGTTTGACGGCTCCAACATCGATGCTGAGCACAACACAGGGAACTAGACGTATTCTCTCGATTAGGGAGTGGGGCATGCAGTTTATGGAGATCACATTGCATCTCCATAAGCATTGAGTCTCACTCATTCCAGGGGGAAATGGAGGTAGAAGATGAAGTTATTACAATACTTAAAACCCCACCCCTGTTGCCAGCACCACAAAGATCACCAAGAGAGGAGGAGATAGGAAGGGAGTATGCTTGGAGGCATGAATGTCAATGGAAAATACAGTCATGCTACAAATCACATATTCCTCCAAGACACTTTTCTTCCCCTTAGCACACCACCTAGAGTACATTATCACAAGAAACAATTTGCAAGATACAAGAAATTGTATGTTCCATAGTTGGCAGTGAGCTACTATGTGGTGTCACATTATAGGACAGGGTTTCTTAACCTTGGGCCCCCAGATGTTTTTGGACTACAGCTCCCATCATCCTCAGCCACAAAGGCCATGTCTGGGAATGATGGGAGTTGTAGTCCAACATCTGGGGGCCCAAGATTAAGAAACCCTGTTATAGGAGATATGAACATCAACCTATACGGCTGATCTGCTATGCTAGCAATGTTGACGCTTCAGAAGAGACAATATTTTTAAAGCTTTTAGAGATACTACATGTTGCATCGCACACCATAACAAGATCACAAGAGAAGTCCATGCATACAATAATGAAACCATATGAGATAATTCATGAGGAACCTCAAATTACAGCAAATTTAATGCAAGAGAAGCAGGTGCTGCCGCCACCACCACCACAGCCGCCACCAAGATTGGTGGTATCCACAACCACAAGGATGACTACTGATGTGACGGTACCAACACCACAAGAGACCGCAACTCATGAAGAGATTGAGGAAGAAAACAAAGAATCTTCTGAGATTGAAACAGATACCACTTCAGGATCAGAGGAGGAATAACTATCCATGGAAAATATCTCAGAACCCTTGCCAGATGAGACTGTGCTTAAAAAAACTTTGTTGATATCAACTGAAGAGATGTGCAATTACAATCTTAGTGCTTGATATGGCAAAGGTGTTTGGACTAGACATAAAGCAAGACACAGAACCAATCCAGGATCCAGTGACATCAGTAGCATCACAGTCTGCATCTTTACCGATGCTGCCAGTGCTGCTGCAAACTTCAGAACAGGCATGGCCTAAACCTTCATCTGTAGCATCAACAACCAAAATAAATAAATAAATGAAGAATATGTATAAGATAAAGGAATACAATTGCACATACCTCTTCAGACACCTGCATTCAAATTCTTTGGTGGTTAACTGTGCTTCTTCGACATGGTGTCTGTGCTGTACATGAATGGGCTTTGCGCCTGCGCAGAGACCACATCAGAGCTTCCAAGCTAGAGTTCTTAACTTTTCGCGGTAACCCTGCCCCCTCGGTATATAGGTGGCTGTGCGGGCTTCCCTCTCCAGTCTTTCTTCGTCCGTGATCAAAGACACATCGTTGAGCAACTCCTTGCTAGATCTTTGCTAAGTACTGCTTTATCACCTTTCCCCCTATGTTCAGTACTCCCCTTCATTAGCATTTTTATTTCTTCCCCGGTACCCCCCTCCTTCCTTCGAAGTTTCGTTTTCCATCCCGTCGTGGCCTTCGGGCCTGGCGTGATACGGCTTCTTGCCTCTGTTTTTTCTTCGGTATCTTCTTCGGCCTATGGCAAAGACTACAAACTTTAAGCAGTGTGGTCGCTGCAAATCTAAAATCCCTTCGACTGACAGCCACAAACTCTGCCTTTTCTGCCTGGGTGAATCCCATAAGGTTGGCTCTTGTCTGCATTGTGTGGCCTTTACCAAACAGGCACACAAAAATTGGGCCTCTCAGCTTTGTTCTTGGCTTTGGGGACAAGCGTTCAAAGGTACGGACTCGGACAAACTGCCCACTATGCAGGCCTCGTCCAATGCCTCTCCTGCAGCCCGGGGCTTACAGCCCGTTTCGTTCCCTCCAGGAGTCTTGGTGACCACTCCCGAGGTGAATATAACGGTCGATCCTGTGGCTCAGGTATTGAGGAGTTCAGTGGCAGTGTTATTTTGACAGCGGCATTGATTGAGCCACGCTCTGTCCAGCCAACCAAAAAGAAATAGAGAAAGAAGGACTGCTGCGCCCCTTCCAAACCACCAACAAAGAAGCAGAAGTTGACGCATGATACCGACCATCGATCCTGTACTTTACAAACAGAGACTATTTTAGATACCGAAGTGGTCTACGGTTCTAGTCCTCACGATCCTGTGTACAAGTCTGAGCATGACTCTGAACTCGAGGAACTCCCTCCAGAGCAACCATGCTGCTGGGCCAATCAGGACCTTGAAGCTGCTCTGGACGAGCGCTACGCCAGGCAAGTGGAGGAAGAAGTGGACTATTTCTACACTCATCAGGAGGTTCGCCAATGCCATCGGGCCTCGACCACTGTGGAGCTGCCCCTTTGGCGCTCTGCATCTCCTCGCCCTTCGGTACCGCCTTACTCGACTTTGGCTTCGATCACAAATCCTCTTTCGGGACTGACAACTCTTCCTTCTCCACCTCCACCCCAAACTACATCTCTCTTACAACCACGGGTTCCACCTAGAAATTCACCTGTACAGGCACCTACGGCCACCATTGCCCCGGACTCCAGACCAGCTCCTCTGCTCCAAATCCAACCACTTCCACCTCCAGTCTCTACAGACTCGTCGGATTCGTCCTCGGATGAGGAGGGCCCAGAGTCATCCTTATCCGGCAGAATATCATTGGGCTCCTCGCCACCGCCTCTGCTGTTGGATCCTAGGCCTAATTCTCCATCGGAAGATTTCCGAATTTACACAGACTTTGTCTCGCGCATGGCGGCCTCCTTGGGAGTCTAACTCTCTCGGGGATAAATCCGAACCTGACCCCCTTTTCCAGTTGATCGAAGATTATGCCTGCCCATCAGTATCACTCCCATTGAACCCATCCATTCTCAAGGTGGCCAAGGCCTCTTGGACCAAGCCTTCCTCTCTTCCCCAAACATCTAAGCGGCTTGTCTCCTTCTACAAAGTTCACACCTTGACAGATCAGGATGACTCCTTACTGAAAAAACACCTGTCTACTGATTCTATTGTGGAGTCTTCCTCCTCCATCCCACCCGACAAGGAAGGAAAGAAATTGGATACGTATGGAAGGCGTTTGTATTCTATTGCCTCTTTATTAACAAGGATTACAAATTACCAGGCCTACTACGCCAGATATCAGTCTTTTTTTTTGGTAACATATTGCTCCATGCAATTCTCCACTCCACGGAAGGGGGCGCTAAGCTGATGGCGACCTCTGTCGCCCTCCATCTCCACGCCTGGCTCCGATCTTCTGGCCTCACGCTTGACGCTAGATCCAGGGTGGAGGATCTCCCTTTTGATGGCTCCTCCCTATTCGGAGAGAAAACAGATGATACTCTTCAAAAGGTGTGGAAACTTCATAACACGGCCCGTTGCATGGGTTTTCAACAGTCCACATCCCGTCATTATAAACCGCAAAAATGGCAGCAACAACCATACTCTTCCAATCAATACTATCAACCTCAAGACAAGTCCTTTCATTCCGCCAGGTACCAACCTTACAGAAAGCTTGTTCACTTCGCCGGATCCAAACTACAGCAGCAATCCAAAGGATCTCAGCCCCCAGCCAAAAGACAATGACTTGTACCCTCCTCCCCACTGGGGCACCAGACTCTCCCCTTTCATTCCCACCTCGGAAAATATCACCATGGACTCCTGGGCTCTGACCATCGTGAGGGTCGGTTATGCTATAGAATTTGTATCCGCCCCCCCATACAACCCTCTGTTACCCACTCCGCCCACCCCGGCTCTCTTGGCGGAAGTTGACTCTCTACTTTCAAAATCTGCAATAGAACTGGTTCACAATCCACAGTCCCCGGGTTTCCACTCCCGTTATTTCACCGTCCCCAAGCCGGACGGCTCCCTTCGCCCTATCCTGGATTTCTGAGAGCTGAACTACATCACGTACCGGAGGTTCCGGATGCTCACTATTCCCACTATTATCTCTCTTCTGCACAGAAACCAGTGGTTCGTCTCTATAGACCTCAAGGATGCATATTATCACTTCACCATCAGACCCCAGCACCGTTGTTTCCTCCGCTTCCAAATAGCGGACAACACTTACCAATTTTGCGCCCTCCCCTTTGGACTGGCATTTGCACCCTGGGCTTTCACCAAATGCATAGCCCTGGTGGTGGCAGCCCTGCAACAACAGAACATTCAAATTTTTCCGTTCCTCGACGACTGACTTGTGGTAGCCGACAATCCGCAGTCTCTGCTTGCAGACCTTCACACGGTCACCAATCTCCTTTCCAACCTGGCCCTCCAGGTGAACTACGAAAAGTTGAAGCTCACCCCTTCCAGAACAATGGAATTTCTGGGAATCCTCTTCGATTCCATTCAGTCAATCTTCTTGCCTCAGCTCAGAACTCAAGCCATCCTGGACTTGTCATCCCACCTCCTCTACCACCCACGTCAGTCAGCACAAACAATTCAGTGCCTATTAGGACAAATGGCTTCCACCACCTACGTCCTCCCTCATGTCCGTCTACAGGCCAGGACTCTTCAACACTGGTTCCTTTCAGTGTTCTCTCCACACAGGGACTTCCTTGTCAGCACCCTAAGGATCCCGCCTCGGGTCCTACACTCCCTGCTGTGGTGGACGGACCTTGCCAACCTCAGCGTCGGCTCCCCTTCCAGCCCCCGCGTCCTGCTCTTATACTCACCATGGAAGCATCCATGGAAGGTTGGGGTGCCCACGCCAACAGTCACAACATCCACGGCATCTGGTCCCCAGCCGAAGCTGCCCACCACATCAATTATCTCAAACTGTTAGCTATCTTCAAGGCCCTGAGAGCCTTCCTCCACCTGATATGAGGCTTCCACATCTTCGTCCAAACAGACAATACTACCGCCAAAGCTTACCTGAACAGACAGGGCGGTACCTCCTCCAGCTCTCTCCTGTTCCTGGCCATGGAAATGTGGTTCTGGTGGACAGGCTAAGCAGGACTCAAACAACATCACACGAATGGCAACTACATCCCCCCACGCTCCACTCTCTCCTCCACCGCTGGTTCCTCCCAGAAATAGACCTTTTCGCGTCGAAGGCAAATGTGCAATGCCACCAATATTGCTCCAGGTCCGGGATCAGACTCAATTCCCTGGGGGATGCGTTTGCCATTACTTGGACCAGACTCCTGGTCTATGCCTTTTCTCCAATTCCTCTACTTCCTCGAGTCCTTCAGAAGATCTCCCAGGACCGCCTGTGTTGCATACTCATTGCCCCATGGTGGCCCAGGAGGCCCTGGTTTCCCCGACTCCTCTGCCTATCCAACCATCGGTACCACCGATTCCCGCACGTGCCTCACCTCCTCTCCCTGCAAGGCAGTCGCCTTCTCCATCCAGATTTACAGCGCCTCCATCTCACAGCTTGGCACATAGTCCCAACCTGCCTGCAGACCTGCAACGAATAGTCCAGGCCTCGCGTAAACCTTCTACTGTCACCTCCTATTCCCATAAGTGGACATGCTTTCAAAACTTCCTAAAAGACAGGGAGACTCCTATACACTCCGTCTCTGTAGAACATGTCTGTTCATATTTGCTATCTCTCAAGGAGGCCGGACTTAAGATGCCTTCCTTGCGGGTTCACCTCGCAGCCATAGTGGCTAACTCTCCACCCTCCACACCATAATGGTTCAAACACTCTACTGTCAAGCGTTTCCTTAAGGGACTCACTCACCTCTATCCAGACCCGTCATCTGCCAGGCGGCTGCGTGGGCATCAAAGCACTCATTCATACAACACTACGCCCTGGGTGTCCAAGCCAGAAAAGACACAACGTTTGGCAGGGCAGTGCTACAATCCATCTTCGCCTGATCCCTCCTCCAGGTGAGCATGGCGTGGGTGCAGCTTGCTATGTGCCCATTCGTGTAAAGCACAGAGACCTGTCGAAGAACAACAGGTTGCTTACCTGTAACTTGAGTTCTTCTAGTGGTCATCTGTGCTCTTACATGCCCACCCATCCTCCCCTCTTCTCATGTCTTTTCTGTTAGTCTCTTTCAGATTGCGGACTCAGAAGACTGGAGAGGGAAGCCCGCGCGGCTGCCTATTTACTGAGGGGGCAGGGTTACTGTCAAAAGTTAAGAACTCTAGCTTGGAAGCTCCGATGTGGTCTCTGCCCAGGCACAAAGCCCATTCGTATAAGAGCACAGATGACCACTAGAAGAACTCAAGTTACAGGTAAGCAACCTGTCATTCCTCCTCATTATCTAGTCAAGAACATTCTGCACCTGTAGACAAAGAGTGAAGGAATTTAGATGGTATGGATTGAAGATTCTGTTCCACATCTTACTTAGCAATACATATTTAAAATTACAATCCTCATATCTGCAGAGAAAACTGAAGACTTGCCTTTCGATGGTGAGGGATTATTCAGTTCAGAAACAGATGAAACCTTTAAAAAGTTGGAAAAAATCAAAATTTACTGCAAAATCATTTGCAATATTAAGTCAACAAGGATATTGTTCTAGAAATAAGCAAACTTATTCCTAAAACTACAAAAAGTATAACCAACAATATAAATCGTCACAGGACAAGAGGGAAAGGGAACAGAAATCCAAGGCACAACTACTCACAGAAGTTAAAGCAAGTGATGTCTCACCAAAGACACAAGACAATCAAAAACAACATCTGTGACAACTTGATAGCACAACAGTGAAACAAATGGCACAACATAATACACAACAAAGATCCAGAATTTGGCAGAGTACCAAAAGAATTGGAAGTTAATCACAGTGGACGAATGGGTGTTGGCCATAATTAAACAAGGCTATGCAATAGAATTCCACTCCACACCAAGATTCCAGGGAGTGAAGTATACACACCCTACCCCAACTCTTTTAGAGGTGGTAGTATCTTTACGGGAGAAAAATGCTATAGAGGCACTACCAAAACAAGATGATCCAGGGGGTGGGTTTCCTACTTCAGATACATCCAGATTCTCAAGAAAAATGGAAGTATCCACCCAATTCAGGATCTGACTGATCAAATTTGTGAAAATGACAAAATTCAGAATTATTTCTATTCACGCAGTATTACCATTACTTGTGGGAAGCCGGAGGTTTGTGACCTCAATAATGTGGTACTTCCATATTCAGATACGCCCCCAAACACAGGAAATTCCTAAGTTCACAGTGGGACATCCGGTATATCAGTACAAGGTGTTCTCATTTGGGTTATCTCAAAGTGTGTGGCCACAGTAGTGGCTTACTTAATAGGGGACGGTATGGAGATATTTCCATATTTAGATGACTGCTTGATGACAGTAGAAATGCCAGGAGAAGTATAGGCAAATTTAGACAGTATGACTTCACTGTTGGAAGATCCTAGGGTAAGAATCAATTACAAAAAAACCCCAATTGACACCAGTGAAAGGAATAAAATTCATTGGAGCAATATTGGATGTGGAAAGATAAAAGGGCCTACCTGCAGGGTTAGGTAGGTAGAAACTAAGAATTATGCAGACAGCAGAATTTATGCAAACACGAAACAAATGGTACTTGATGCAAACGTGAAACAAATGCTACAATGGATATTGCTAGATCTAATGGCATCATGTACAGCCACTGTGCTCTATGTGAAACTGAGGATGTGGCCACTGCCAGGTGCGGAGCGGGACCGACGGCAGCCCGTGTGTGGCCGTGGCGACTGCCCCACTGACCCCGCGTCTGAGGTCAGACGCGGGCTAGCCATGCCCCCAGACTGACCTCAGATACAGGGTGCGTGGTCTGGCTCCCAAATGGAGCCTTGAGGCTCCGTTCAGGAGTTGAAGTTCAACTCCCGACGGGGTCATGTGGCCCCCGCTCAGGAGCTAAACTAGCACACACACACACACACACCGCGCGTCTGATGTCAGACGCAGGGGGAGTGTCGGGGGCCCTGATTGGGCGTGGCCCAGGTTCTTAGAACCCGTTGGCCCAATGGTGGCTCTGCCCCTGGCCACTGCAGACATAGTTCCTGAGAGTGTACAATCACCAGTCACAGAATCAATCATAACTGAAGCTGATAATTCCAGACACAGTGTATGATGTTTTGCTATGGTGGATAGAGAGCAGAAACTTGAAGGTAAGGATATCCTTTCAGCCCCCCATGCCCACACTGGTGGGCAACATCAGATGCCTCCTTAAGTGGATAGGAAATGCATTGCCAAGGTTACAAAATAAGCAACAAATTGACAGAGAGGCAGCAATGCCTTCACCTAAACTGCTTGGATCTTCTGGCACTGTTTCTAGCTCTAAAATCCTCCTGACTTCTTGTTGAAGGGAAAGTAGTGCAGGTGGTTTTGGACAACACCACTACTGTGCACCATCCCTGAGCTGTAGGGCTAGGAGAGGAGAGCTGGTCTTTAGGTAGCAAGTGACTTGTCCCCTTAGCTAAGCAGGGTTTAACCTGGTTGCATATGAATGGGAGACTAGATGTGTGAGCATTGTAAGATATTCCCCTTAGGGGATGGAGCCGCTCTGAGAAGAGCATCTAGGTTCCAAGTTCCCTCCCTGGCATCTCCAAGATAGAGCTGAGAGAGATTCCTGCCTGCAGCCTTGGAGAAGCCGCTGCCAGTCTATGTAGACAATACTGAGCTAGATGGACCAATGTTCCTAGTGTGTTATTTGTGCTAAAGTTCTTTATCAGGTTATATGGAGATAACTTCCAGAGGGATAGCCATGTTAATCTGTTGCAACAAAAGCAGCTGTCTTGTACAATATATCCTACCTTTTGCCATGTATTTGACAGCTATTGGTCTGACAGATATGTCAGCCCCAACAAGCGTTATCTGAAGGAGTTCCACCACCACAGGAGGGACCCTTGACCTCCAGAACTCTGATTAAAATTCTCCTGTCATGGTGGAACTTTATTTAAGTTCCAACATTGTCTGTCTGATCACGTTGAGGCAGCGCACTGGCAATTTAATTTTCATATGGCGTGCACAGCACCTCTCAGCTGAGAGGCACCATGCAGATGATAACTTGCTTCTCAGCTGGCTGTAGCCAGCAGAGAAGTGAATTGTCATTTGCAGGATTAGGATGTAAAAGGTAAAGGGGGTTTGATTTCCCCCCTTTTTCATCCCAACCTTGCAAATGCCAATCCACTTCTCTGCTGACTGCAGCCAGCTGAAAAGTGGGTCACCATTTGTTGCATGGTGCCACTCAGCTGAGAGGTACCAGAAGGGCTGTTTAATTTTTAAATGTCCATTATAGCACCTCTCCATTGAGAGGCACTGGGCTGGCTGTTTAACTAGATGAAAGAGAATGTAGTTTCTCTTTTGCCCGACGGAATGTTGGAAAAATTGACTATTATTTTGAGTGATCATGTTGATCCCTCCCAACAATTTCCTATGTGCATGGGCCTACTATTTGGTACCACCGTTTTTACACTTTTCTTGTCTATATCTAGTGTGTGTGCACACACGTCTATAATCTGTCATTCAAAGAGTATACTTCATGCATTTGATGAAGAGGGTGTTCATGAAAGCTTATGTCACAATACATCTATTTGTTTTTAAGGTGTCACAAGTCTCTTTGTTGTTTATATGAAGCAGACATTCTATTTCACATTCTAAGATCCCATGATAACCTCATTGTGTTTGACAGAGAATTCTTATTCATGATAGATGCATAGGCAAGGAGATTCTATAGTATTAGTATTGTAATTTTGAGGAACTAGGGAACAAACATTTTGTGCTTATAAAGTTAAATATAATTTGAAGCTGTTCCCTCTAGTTATTTCTAGAGGGCACTAGAAAGTAAGAGTTCATGTGTGCTCAGGTGAGCACAAAACCTATTGCCTTGGGGGGAAATGTTCTTTTGAATTCATCCATCATGTTATACAGGAACATTGACCAGTGAATTTATAGTCCCTTCTAGATAAACCCAAAGATACATAGTAAAAGCTGCTCTCTCAAATTATTTGTAGTGGGTCAGGAATGTTGTCCCCCCACAAAAAAAGTGCTTTTACACTTTCTTGTATATATTGGGCAGGATCCAGATTAAGTTAGTCATGACTAATTTAACTCATTGTAAAGATAATACCATAGCATGCCACACACAGAAACCCCATATCCCTCCCTGATTGGTGATTCAACATAAGATCTCGAGTGTATAATCCTTTAAAGTCAGCAGTTCTCATATCTTCTGAGTTAGCAAGCCTCTCCTCCTCCCCAAACCATCACTAAGTGAATATAGTTGACTTTATATGATGAAAAAAAGTCAAACCTAGTGGAGAAATAAAACAGCCATCAACCTTAAAAGGAAAAAAGAAAAACAAACTGTGTTTTCATATAGGCAAGAATTAGACAAGCGAGTATAATATTATTATTTCGTTGGAGCACAGTGCTAGAAATGGTTGCCACATTGTGATGAATTTCTCTAGACTATGGTATATAATTTTTATTCATCATTGATGGAGGTTTACTGGAAATTTTGCAGTTGGGGGAAATTGTGTGTGTGTGGAAATTATTTGTACAAAATTTACATAAGACATTTTTCTCAGAAAATTTTGCAAATGTAATTTTTGTGATGCCCTAAATAAAATGTGATCTGATTTGCCATGTTTTTACAAAATATACAGGTCAAACACTAAAACACTATACCATATTCATTTTATCTCAAAGATTTTTAAGTAACCAAGTACTTGAACTGAATTACTTGATCATGGAAATGTTTTTATTATGGATTTTTTCATGGATAGATCTAGAAGCTCTCTAAAGCAGTAATCAATTATAGGTGGAACTTAGTGGTGGATACAGTTTCCTTTGTATTGCTACAAACAACGTTGAAATCTATGAGTAGTGGTTTTGGAAGTGATCAAGTTGTAAGAATGTGTCCCAAAATAAGTTGACTGAATAGGAATTATAGCTTCAAAGGCAAGACTAAAGTGATTCTGTCAATGACTCATTCCAAATAGAATGAGTGCTTCCAAAACATGCAGGGTACAGTAACTTATGAACAGCTGCATTTCAGCATTTGTCAGTTTGAAAAGTGCACAAAATAATGTTTTAGAACAGGGAATATGAAATACAATTTTCTGTTGAAGAAGCCAAAGTCATAGGTCAATATATTATGAGGAAATGGTTTTCAGGACAGCCTTCCATTGTGGTTGTGCAATATATTCTCCTGAATTCAGTTTGCTCTTCAATGTCTTTGTCAGGTTTGAAGCCATCTGAAACGAATAGGTGCAATTGTATGTACCTTGATAGAATTTTCAGGTCTAGTGTTGTTTTGAGATTATGTAGCAGTGTGTGCATTAGAGCCAAACTTCAGAAGTAGACATAGCTATAATTGATGGTCTAGAGCAGTATTTCTCAATCATCAGTCCGTGGACTGGTTCCGGTCCGTGAGGAGTTGAGTGCTGGTCCATGAGGAATTAATCCCCCCACAAAACAGTTTCGAGCTGGTGGGGGCCACTGCTGCTGGGAGCTCTCCAGAGCTCATTTCTAGGCAGGCAGCCCTCGCTGCTGGGATAAAGTTCATTTCGAGGAAGCTAAATGAGTGTTATCCCAGCAGCGAGTGCTGCCTGCCTAGAAATGAGCTCTGGAGACCTCCCAGCAGCAGTGTGTCCCCCACCCGGCTTGAAATTGTTATGGGGTGTGTGACCACTTTACATTTTACTAACTGCTGGTCCAGGAAACTGCTCACAATGAATGTACCAGTCCATGACTCCAAAAACGTTGAAAAACATTGGTCTAGAGCAGTGGTTCCCAACCTAGGGTTCTCCAGATGTTGCTGAACTATTCCCATCTTTCCCAGCTACAAATACTGCTCAAGAGTTTTTCAGTTTCTGAGAATACACACATCTGCTGCAAAGCAATTTGTTTTAATTGCATGCTATACTTTTAGAGCAAAAATTTTGAAGACTAAAAGGCTTCATTATTCTGTGTAGTTCCCCCCCCTCTTTTTTTAGAAATTGGAATTTCAGAAGTGAATTATACTTGTAAGTATCTGCTAATTAGTTATCTAATAGGCAATCTATTAGATCTGGATGATCTAATATATGGTACTTGAGAGGCAGATTTTGGACACCATACAATTTGTTTCTTCACTGGGGTGAGTAGTAGCTGAGTATCTTGTTGACAAACTGCTAACCCCTGCTAACTTGGCAAAGAGGCACCTTTTAACGTGGTGATTCTCTTTATTTAGCAGGGGGGGAGAGTAACTGGCCCTGTCCACCCCCAGCACAGAACCTCCAGTGACTGTTGCTGGTGTCTATCTTGTGTTTCATTTTTCAGCCCTTTGGGGACAGGGATCCATCTTATTTATTTATTATTTCTCTGTGTAAACCGCCCTGAGCCATTTTTGGAAGGGCGGTGTAGAAATTGAATGAATGAATGAATGAAACTGCACTAATATCACATGCAGCCTCCTTGCTACATGCGCTGTTCTGTGGCAGTTGCTCATAACACCTGCTAACTTGGCAAAGAGACACCTTTTAACGTGGTGATATTCTTTATTTAGCAGGGGCAGAGTAACTAGCCCTATCCACCCCCAACACAATGCCTCTGGTGTCTATCTTATGTTTCTTTTTAGATTGTGAGCTCTTTGGTGACAGGGAGCCATCTTATCTTATTTATTTATTATTTCTCTGTGCAAACCGCCCTGAGCCATTTTTGGAAGGGCAGTATAGAAATCAAATGAATGAATGAATGAATGAATGAATATGGTGCTTTCTCTTCTAGCTGCAAGGGGTGAGGAACCCCTTAAGGCTACGAGAGTGACAAGGGGAGTGATGTACTACTGTTCTTAACCATAAGGCAGCACTGTGGGGGCTGCATGTATAGCACTCTCTTCTAGTCTCTAGCAACCACTAGCCCATTTTAAAAAAGAATTTATATGCCACTTCTGATAAAATATTTCCAGTGCAGTTGTCAAGTTAAAACAGTACAACACATCAGCCAATCATAATACAGTGTAAGAGAGGACAGCAGATGAAAGCAGGACTAAAACAATTCACTAAGGAATGAAGTGTGGAAAAATAAAATAAATTTTTTTTCTTGTGCTGAAAGGATAACAAAGTAGGTGCTGCATGAGCTTCCCTGGGGAGACGATTCCCCAAATGGCTTTAAGACAACAAGGGGACTTGTATAAGACTGTTTATTTTCATTCCTGCTCTTACATGCGGCTTCAGTGATCTCCCATCTAGCAAGCTGTCAGGTTCATAACTGCTTAGGTTACCATTTCATGGGTTCCTAGGCTGCAAGTTCATTTAATACACTCCGTAGCACTGGAGCAAGGGTGGAGGCATGAGGAGATGGAGCCCAGGTGGGTAAAGCAGGGTTGAGGAAGCATCTGTGTTCTCAGAAATATGTCCAAGGCTGCTCTTGAATGTTAACTTAATAGACTGACTGCTAGCCTAGAAAACAAAGATAATCACATTCTGGGAGGCATAAAAACTAATTTAAATTGTGTTTCTTTTTCAGCAGCTTCATGAGACAGTGAAAAGGAAACTTGATAGTTCAGTTTCCCCTCAGAATGGCGACCAGCAGAATGGCTATGGGGACATGTTTTCTGTGCCCAAGAAATTGCGCCATGATGATGGTCTTGGTGGATTGAGTGGCTCTTCCAATGGAATTCCTCCTGTTTCACCTCGGCACCAGCTTGACAGCAAATCTTCCAGTGGAGACACTTTACAGCTTAATGGAAAACATTCCATGGGGCTAGATGGTATTAGCAAAAAGTGTCTGCCAGACCCTAACCTTCAGTTGAATGGAAGCAATGATGCTGATGACTCATTCGCTATAGCTATTAACAAGGAGCTCAAACAAGAACCAGATGACCTTCCTTGTATGATTGCCGGAGCAGGAAGTTCTATATCTCAGAACAACTTGATGTCTGATCTTAACCTTAATGAGCAAGAGTGGAAGGAACTCATTGATGAACTTAACAGATCAGTGCCTGATGAAGACATGAAAGATCTATTTACTGAAGACTTTGAGGAGAAGAAGGATGTTGATCCTTCAAATTCAGCTGCACAAACTCCATTACCACAAGACATCATTATAAAGACTGAATTTTCCCCAGCAGACTTTGAGCAAGAGCAGATGGGATCTCCACAAGTCAGATCTTCTTCTTCTTCTGGCACAACATACATGGGGACCTCTTCCGTACCTGTTAGTGCTGCTTCTCCAGCCGCTGGTAATTCTCAAAGTATGTTTCAGCCTTCCAATCAGTCAGTGACTGAAAATCCCAACCAGTCAATGATGCAGTCATCAAACCAGCCTCAAAACGTGCAGAGACCTCTATCTAGTTCATTGCTATCTGGACAGAGTACGGGGAGTGCCAAAGAGATGTCATCTGCTAAACAGCTCCAGCAGATCGCTGCCAAGCAGAAGCGAGATCAGCTGTTACAGAACCAACAACAGGTCCACCAACCCAACCAGATTTCCAGCTGGCAGCAGTCTGGACCATCTCACAGTCCATTAGCTGTCCCATACACTATTGAAAATCCAACTAGTCCTTCAGTTTACCAGCAGGACTTCAGTAACCAGAAACTCATGATGTCCAATATGCCAAACAAGAGTTCTCCCAGGGCTGGAGGCAATTTCCATGGTGGAAATATGCTAAGTCATCAGCCAAACAGCTTGAACCAGACTTCTGTATCTAGTCAAAGCTCTGTACTAGACTATGGGAACACGAAACCTCTTTCCCATTACAAAGAATGTGGTCAGGGAGTGACTATACCTGGACAGAACAAGACTCCTATGTTGGCATATATGCCACAGCAGCGTCAACAACCCACATTACCCCATATGAATGATGAGCAGAATGGGATGTTTGTAATGAAGCAGAAACCTGGAAATATTGCTTATAGACCTCTAGTACCACACAGTCAGGTAAGTGCCTATAGTAGTAGTAAGCTATTGTAAATGAGAGAGGGTGAGAATATATGGCGCAGTTGTGTAAACTAGGTACATGTTTAATTGCATGTGTTGGGGTTTATTGTAAAGAGGAGAATGACAATGATAACCATACTAGTCTTTCATTGGGAGATAAATATGCTGTTCCTAGTTTCCTCTAAATAAGTAACTTCATGATAGATAGATTCTGATTTAAAATGTTCACTATGTTTCAGTCTGCCATTAAATTGAGGTTTAAAGGTAACTTAAAATTCTTCAAGATCTGTGAAATACAATATATTTAAATACTGTAAGAAGACAATTTGTATTTAAAAAGACCTTCTGTTTGAATTGGCTTGCCTAGGATTGAGGTTTGTTCTCCTTTGGGTCCTTATTAATTGCATGGGAAGTTGACTGTAGTTGGAGGTTGTGACTATGGATGTGACCAAAACAGTTCGTGTTGGAACTGTTATATAACTTGGGAATGCTGTCGGGTTGACATTGTTGGGCAGCTGCCCAGGACCCTCAAAAGAGCCTATTTCTGGTCCCGGAGATAATCTCTGTTCCCTTTTACTTTTGTGTGGTGGTGGCAGCAGCAGAGTGATTCTCTCAGGGCCATTCAGTAGGAGCGAACCCATGGAGGGCAGTTTGCTTAGGGCCCTCTCAAACCGGGGGCCAGAACTAATATTACTGGTGCTATTTGATCCCTTAAACCAGGGGTAGACAACCTTGGTTCTCCAGCTGTTGTTGAATTACAACTCCCATCATTCCCAGCCAAAATAAATTGTGACTGAAGATGATGGGAATTGTAGTTCAACAATAACTGGAGAGCCAAGGTTGCCTACCCTGCCTTAAACCTTCTAGAACCTAGGAGGGCAAAGAAATCCCCATCTCTGCTTTATTCAGTGTGGAATTTGATTGAGCATCCTATTTCTTGCCTGCCTGGTAAATATACGGAGCATGTAATAAGAAAAGATCAAGTAATGTACTTCTGTATTTCATCCCCTCCTTAAACACATAGCCAGAAATGTCTGCATATGCCCTTTCTCCTATTTGTAACCTGTTATGCTAGGCTAGGGTCTCAGTGAGAGGGCAACAGGAAGGGGAGGTGAATTCCTGTGCTGTGATGGAAAGGGTGTGTGCTGTGTTTCTGCTCTGTCTTTTGGGTTTTCCTGCACATTGGGATAGGGGGTATTACCACTGTTTAATGACTCCTTTTCATATCTAATATAGGAACCTTTTGGGTTACTTCTCACAATGAGCTTCCTTAAAACTGCCTCTGGGTGGCAGATGCTCCACACACTGAGCCATTTTCTGTATATTGGCTAGTCTGGGAACAGGCTCTGATGTGTGGTTTTTGTTTCTGTGTACCTGCCGGTATGTATAGTGACTGCATCATCAAGAGCAGCTTTTAGTCTCCGCAGATCTGAAGCTGAGTAAATCTCCAAGAATGTAATAAGAAGGAATTGTATTCATTTGTCATCTTGGCCACTCAAGTTCACATCTAGTTTGCCTTAAGCTATAAATCAGTGTTAAAAGGTACTTGAAAGGCAAGAAATGTATGTGTTTTCTTCTTGACTTCATAGTGTATGAAAATATGACTTACTATTTAAAGCATTATTTTTGTCCAGTTCTGCTTTGTGCCAATGCATAAGGGAGGTGGTGTTCTGATCAAGAGAATGTCGGTTGGAATCAAAGCAGCACTGAACCTCACTTCATTTTTTGACAAACAGCTATGCTACTATGTGTATCTTATGTTCTCCCTTAAAAACAGAAACATAGACTTAATACTATGTGTTTGAAGTAAACTATCCAACATTGTCTCTGCTTTTGTAGGATCAGAATCCTTCTGCGAGTGTTCCTCGCATTCCTGTTTCTGTTCCTGGCCCTGGTGTGAATGCACAGCCTCCCAATGTTTCCATGGCAGGTAACCATGGTAACACAGCCTATCTCAACAATCAGCAACAAGCAGCTGTAATGAAGCAGCACCAAATGCTGCTAGATCAGCGGGAACAGCAACAAAAGCATTTGTTAATGGAGCAACAGAAACAGTTTCTAATGGGACGTAGGCAACTTCTTGCTGAGCAGGTAAGGGGCATCAGAATGAGATAGCATAGTATTTTATTTTTGTGTCAGTCTTATTGTTTCGATAGAAGCAAAGCCCTTGTTTAACTGCTTATGTTAAATACTGCTTTGCTATGGCCAGGCTGCATGTTATACTCACCATTAGAGCAGCCCAGTTCTGTCTGCCTGAGAATTCTTTTCCTGGCTTTTCCTGCTACAAGCTGGAGGAGATGGTATCCCACATGCAGGAGCCGGAGCTCGGCCCGTCACCTTTCTTTATCTGTTCTTTATTTTCATGTTTGTTTTCCCTCAGCACTATTAGCATCCCTTAAATTTTCTCTGCCCTCCACAGTCCTAGGCAAAATTAGTGCTAAGGAGAGAGAAAAGTGGAGATAACTGATGGGGAAAGGTAGCCGGAAGCTCCTTCTTCCTTGCATGGGACTCCAATTCCCTTCAGTTCAGCTTTGGGCGGGGGGCATTCAGAATTCTCAACCATGAGAGTGTAACAAGTTGCCCCAGCTCTTAGTGAAGTAATTAACAGGTTTTAATTACCTGTTAGTGAAGTAATTAACAGGTTTTGTTTTAAACTGGCTGAACAATCAGGAACTGTATAATAATAGATTGTATTGAATAGAGAGAATGAGGCTTGAATGATTTGGCCATGAGGGTCCTCCTCACATCACACTGGACATTTAAGATGAAACACACATGTCTAGGTGCTGTTGCTTGCCCTGCACCTTTGATTACCTGGCTAATTAAATGAATACATGTAGCTAGCTACACATGTGCTTACACTACATGCAGTCTGTAGGGGAAGGGAAAAGGGGAAGACAAGACAAGCAGGGTTAGAGAGAGAAATCAGGCATACAAGCAGCAAGGGTCAGTACACAGGTCCAGGATGACAGAGGAGGAAGCTAGACATTGAACCTGGGTGAACTCCGGTCCCTAGAGTGGCAAAGAGTCTGTCAGGAAACCAGAGAAAAGAACAGAGCATGTACAGAGCAACATTAGATGGAGGAAGACCATGTGGGTCAGATTAGATGGCCACATGTGGGACCAGACCAACTGGCAATGCATTTCTGAACAAGTCCAGGAAGCGAGAGCAAGTTGAGTCCATCTGGACTTCCACAGGGCCAGCTGGGTGTTCTTAAGAAGGGAACCCGACTAGCTTTGGGTTTCTGGCCCAGGAAGGCCTGGAGAGGGGGAGCAGGGAAGGGAGGCCAAAGAGAAGACAGGGTTAACAGCATCCAGCTTGAATTGAGTTAAGAGAGAGCAAGAAGGGTCAGTACAGAATGGAAGGTGAAAAGATCTTGAATCCAAACAAGTCCAGGGACACAGAGGGAATCCAGGGACTGGAGGAAGGGAATAAGACAAACATAGAGACAACATCAGGGGAACAAGAGAGTGTGGGTCAGACTAGAGGACCACATGGGTACCCAGACCAGTGGCCAGATACACTGGCAAAGCTTGGGGAGCCATGACAGCCTGAGCCCATCTGGACTCCCTGAGGGCAAGTGGAGCAAAGTTGGAGGGGACTGCAGAGACAAGTCACAAACAAGAAAGGGTCAAGAGAAGTAGTTGAAAGACAGAGCAGACTAACTGGCATTGGGAAGACACCGCAGCCCAACTCCTTGGGGGGAGACGGAAGCACTGAATTAGACTCTAAGACACCCGAAAAGACTTGGGCACAAGATCAAAACTGGTCCTGCTGGACTTCCAGGGGAAAGAGTGGGGCAAATCTGAGAGAGAAATCCACTCAAACTAAACAGGGAATGTCAGGAGAAACGGCTCCCTAATTCTGGGGCCAGGCTGTGGCTTGGCTTTCCAGCTATGCTCTGATTTTGGGGGCCAGTAAAGAGGGTGGAAGTGATCATTTCTGGGCTGGTCTGGAGAGAGGTACTCCCTGGCTTGTCAGGTGAGCGCCAGGGTTGGAATGGAGAACTATTTTCAATTTAAAAGGAGTTTATCATTCAGGGAATGCACTTGGCAGAAAAAGCTGAGGCCCACTGGCCCTTAAAGAGAGGTTGCTGGCTGGGGAAATTTGCCTGCTTGAGGGAAGCCCTGGTCCTGATCTAGCTGATTGTACCTTCATTCGCACGCACACGTGCATGCACACTCACTCACTCACTCACTCACTCACTCTCCCCGCCCCACACCCATTAATATAGAGGGTGGGAAGAGCGTCTGGGGGAAGACAAACAATAAGCTCCCAGAGGCATGGAAGGGAGGGGCTGTGGCTTCCTAAACTACCCGTCTGGTGAAGCACAAGCAAGCCAGGATTCCAAAGGAAGGATGCTGGGGACGGATGAAAAGCCCAGAAGGAAGACAGTCTTGAGAATGAATCCGAAAGATTGTGCCAATATGGGGGCGGGGCATATTTTAGAGGGTTGATTCCAGGATCTCAAAGAGCATACCTGGGAACATTTCCTGAGGAGGACCAAAGACAAATTAAAACCAAACAGTTGGAATTGAAAAATCCAAAAAGGATGTTTGCCTGACCAGGTGATTCAAACTGGATTTGGGGAGGGATATTAAGGAGGCAAATCAATCTTGATATTCTTAACTTTATCTGGGAGGCATCCTCTTTGCCTCTGGGCTTAAAGGGGTCCTGAGAAGGTGATTCAATGAGATTGCGATCTGGAGGAGACAGTGAAGCAACGTTGGAGTGTATTGGAGATTTCTAGTCTATGGAGAGTTGGGCCTCTGTGGCGAGCTGGGTCTCGGGAAATGGCTCAGAGTGGCTATACAGGGGTGACTCTTTTGAGTGTTTCTGGGTGAGGTGGGGGTCTTTTTCAGACTTTTACAGGGAGTCAGTACTGTGCTTTCCTCTGTGCCTCATTCCTTAAGCTACTCCTTTGCCTTAGTGTAAACATGGCTTTTCCCTGGACCCAGAGTACACGTGTGCACCAAACACTCCATGCCAGACAACTTGTGTAGGTGTGTCCAGATGGTCCAAAAATGAACCTCCGTAACAAGTAAATTTGCTTGTGAGGAGATCTAACAACATACAACTGAGTCATTCTCGTAGTGTGCTGCCATGTCTCCATTAAATCTATTTAAGGGGATGAGCAGTATATTTTTGGAATCCCAAAGGGATGTGCTCACTGTGCTGAAGCATGATGAATGAACTCAGGATGAAAATGGCACACTCTTCCTACTTCCCTTGAGTAAAATGATGTGAGAGGGAAGATTTCAATGTGGTTAAATACTTCAAAATAGCATGTTCCCGTGCCACCTCCTGAATGGGTAGATGTAGCAGACAAGAATATTTGATCCACAAGCCAATTGCTGTTGAAGGGTGATCTCTTCTATGCAGGTGGAAATATTGAACTTTGTTTTTAAATTCTTATAAGCATGGCATTGCTTTATAGTTGACTGTATTTCACTATTATAGTCATATATTTTTTCCTTTTCTGTCCACAACATTGTGTGATACATTCTGTTGTATTCTGTTTTAAAGAACAAAGAATTACACATTATTTCCTAACCTATAAAGAAGTAGCGTTTTCTTCTTCTTGAATTGGCTTTAAATTGTATTAAAGCCACAGTAATCATTGAAGACTTTGGTCATGATGTTTAGACTGTGTGTTCTAACAACCTTGCATCTGCTCTGCTCTAGGAGAAGCAAAGGCACCATCAGGAGCAGCAGCTCCAGAGGCATCTGACCCGACCTCCACCTCAGTACCAAGACCAGACCCAGAATCCATACCAACAGCAGGTCGGGCAGTTCACAGGTAAATGTGACTGTGGCATTTTTTGTGTGTGAAAGTGTCCCTGGGAGGGGGGCTGTGTGTATACACAAGCTAATTTCTTCAAAATCTCTGGACTTGGTCATTAGTTAATACAAATGCTGTTTGGTTACCATGATTCTTAACCCTGTATTCTTGGTTTAGGTGTGTATTTTTTAAAGCTGCATTCCACAGAGGAATTACTTTTACCCCAGAGCACACAAATGTTGGATTGCATTTCCCCCCGGAACATTACTAATACTCCCATTACTGCAAGCACTACTAAAGAGAAGAGCCCCCCTGGTTCTCTTTTTGATGTCCCAACATGGCCATCTGCCAACTGAGTCAGGCAGGGCCTAGTACCACCGTTGTTGTTTCTCTCTCCCTGCCCTCATTTGGTGGTAGTGGTAAACAAACGTGGTCATGAGACTCTGCTTCTTGTCTAGTGCTCTCTCTTTTGCCCAGCAGTTTCTTCTGTTTCTAGCAGCAGACAATAACAGCCCTACTGAATGTGCATAAGGATAAATAATAGGGCAGGCTGCCCAGATCTCAGTGCCCCTTCTCCCTCCACTGCTATCAAAGTGCGTCTTCCAGTGTTGTAGTAAACTTTTGTCTTTTCATGGCTTTTTGGGGGGTCATTAGTGTTTTGGTCCGTGCCCTTTCTCCTATATGTTAAAAGTGCATGTGTGTGTGCGCGCTCGCTCGCTGTCTTCCCACCTACCCCCACCAACAGGGAGCCCACATATCTTAGTAGCTATGGGCTGATTCACACAGATAATTTCCCCTCCATGTGAACAGTCCTAGTCTGTGATTGGGCACGTGTTCATGAAGCAACACAGTGTAAGATCACTGTTAACTATTCCCATGGTTCTGGCATCTGGAAAAATGGCTGCTACAGTCGAGAAAATAATTACAGTTGTATTTAATAACACTTTCCAATGTAAAGTTTCATAGTTGAGAATATCTTGACACATTGTAAATGAAAGTCACAATCTGAATTGACCATATGTCTGGAATAAATTTTAAACAGCCAGATGTATTTGGAGCAGAAGCTAACGATGTTCATAGGTGACAAACTTGATTCTGTCCTTGCACCATAATGTGCTGTTTACTCAACATCCTTGTGGTTAATCTTGTGTGAAGGGCATCATTCACCCAGGAGCTGTGGAATTATGTGGATGGAAAAGGCATATTGCCAATAAAACATATAGTTGTATATTAGGATGATGACTTATATTTCTAAAAAAGGTTAGAGCAAGAATCTACGTTTGTTTGTTTATATTTAAAGTTAAATGTGTATACCGCCTTTCATAAACTTTATCCCAAGGCAGTTCACAGAAGATAAAAATACAGTTATAACATCCATAAAAATCAAATTAATACAATCAATACAAACAATAAAATACAGCAACAGAAGCAACAAAAATAGAGAAAGAAGCACTTCTTAAGGGTCAAAGTCCTAGATAAACAGCACGGTCTTTCATTGCCTCTTAAAGGCAGCAAGGGAAGCCCAGGAGCCGACATCTGTCACCTTGTGTTAAATGAGGGAAGTGGGATCAAGAGTGGGCTTTTAAAACAGTGGGATCACACCATCTTCTTGAGGCTCAGTGTATCTTGCTCTCCCTCTTCTCTTGCATTGTGTTGTCTGTGTGCTCCCAGTATTCTGGAAGTGGCTTTTGGGTCCTTAGATGTTAGTCCTGGAGGGATAGCTTTTTGACAGTGATCTAGACCAAGCTCTGCCTGTAACAGCCAGAACTTGGCAGCATAGTAAAGTATTATCAGACCTATTGTAGAGCTGAAGCTGGAATGTCCATCTCTGCTGTGAATACTAAAATATGACTATAGAATGTTGTATGCTTCATACACATGTAATGTAATGTAATGTAATGTAATGTATGCTTCATACACATGTAATAATGTCAGGCATTGGGTCAGTACTTATAATATGGAAAATCTCTTGTATTACAGGCTCATCTCCAGCTATGGCAGGGGTAAATAATTTAGGCCAGTCGAACTCCAGCAGTCCACGCATGTTTCCTCAAACCCAGAACATGATCCAGATTGGAGCAGGGCACAGTTCTGTCTCATCAAATTCTGCTCAGCAGGATCGAGGTGTGACTCAATATACCAGCATGCAGAACATTCAGAGAGGTGGTTTGTATAACATGGCACCTGGTATGACACAGATGGTTCCGCAGCATGCAAATCCAAGTGCCAATGGACAGCCACAGATGCAAAGACAACCCGGCTTGGCTCAGGGCACTGCTCTTCCTGCTGGATATGGACAGAGCAGCCTAGGAAATGCAAGCATTTCTCATCAACATAGTAAAGGAGCACTGAATTCTACTTTATCCAAGCCCCAGATGGCAAGAATGCCAACAGCTATTGGAGCTCAAAACCCTTCATGGCAGCACCAAGGTAGGTCAAACATGAACAACCAGGCACAAGGAAATAGTGGTTTAGGAACATTTACTGCCAGCTCCACTTTCCATATGCAGCAGACTCACCTAAAGATGACCAATCAGCAGTTTGCGCAAGGGATGCCTCAGGTAAGCCTCAACACCAGCAGGCCAATGGCCTCCATGAACTCTGCTGTCTCTGGACAGATGTTGTCATCCATAAGTGCTCAGCAGAGGACAAATCCTCCTACCCAACAGCCGGTCCCATCACAACAGGTCTTGCCGGGCATGAGTCAAGCTGTCCCAGACCTGACTACTTTCAGCCAGAATCAAAATCAGCAACTACCCAACAGAGCCAATTTGCACTGTAGTCAAGGTTACCCAGTGAGGACAGCCGGTCAAGAACTGCCCTTTGCCTACAGCAACCAATCTGGTAACAATGGACTGCAGAGCTTAACAGGGGATACGGACATCATAGACTCTTTGTTGAAAAACAGGACTTCAGAAGAGTGGATGAATGACTTGGATGAGTTGTTAGGGAATCATTAAAATAAGGTTTTTGGGAGGGTGGGTTCCTGGATCTTTTTTTTTTTTTTTTAAATAAATAATTATAAACTATCCTTGGACCAAATACCTGTGGCATTGAGCAGATCCACAGGCACTAGTGGGAATATATTGGAGCTGCTCCCTTCTGGGCTTAACATGTGAGAATGACACACCAGTTGGATAGGAAATAAGTTTGTTCATTTTTGTAGCATGTCAGGAACACTGCACATGAAAACAGTCTCAGTCTGTTTGGTGTGCATCCTAGCCAGCCCATCAGAAATCTCACTTTTATCGTGTTTTGAAATCAAAAACTTGATTGCAGACCCATTTGATGGTGTAGAAAGTAAACAAGTAAGAAAGACTACAAATATTCAGTGTTAAGGCAGTCTTTCCTGCAGCTTAGTACTCAACAGCTTCTTGATTCTAACTTGGTCTGCCATCTAGTAAAAGTAGCACCTGCCATCCTTCTATGAGGCGAGAATGCACAACCCTGTTTCTTTGCAGAATCCTCTCTAGTTTTGAGAAGACAGTCTTCTGATCACCAATGATAGTGCTTGCATTTTCAGCCAGTAAGATGTGTGATTTCACAGTAATAATAGCTAATTGCTTTCTGTGCTGGAGATTGTGAAGTTTTAAAACCTGTCCAGCAGTTGTTTCCTATACACATAAACTGGGGACCTCAGTCTTAATTGGCTTTATGGCTAAGCAATTTGCACTCTGCTGAGGAGGACAACTGAGCTTTTGGTTTTTTAGAGGTCCCCTCACCCCCAATCAGAGAATCAGACGTAAGATCAAGTGTGTGCACTTTTCTATCTGCTTTCCAGCATTCATATATGAAATCATATATATCAATTCATATGTGATCGATCACAGCTTATTTCTCTGCAGTTCACAGGGCATTTATAATTAACAATTGTTTGGGTTTTGTTCTTTTGGTCATATCCCACATATGCTGTACCAATAAGCACAGGACCTGCTACTTTTGGTCAGGCATATGAAGGAAGCCTTGTGCCCTGAAAGTTGTTGCTTAACTGACGCCTTTGCAATAATGGCAGAGGGAGCCAGGGGAGATAGCTCAAAACTGTATGGCTTCATCTCTCTTGAAATACCTAAACTTCTTTCCAGTGAAGCAGATGCTGCTATTCCATCATAATCATTGAAGATCCACTCCTGGATGTGTAGTTCAGTCCTATACAGGGCAAGGAAAGGGGAGAACTGTCCTTGACATTTTACCAAAAATTCTTCTGCTTGCCAACAAGCCACCTTTTGCCTTAACCTTTAGTTTATAAAGGTAATAAATTTAAAAGTTGTTTTAGATGCACAGATACCTCTCTCTTCCCCACTCTCTTGTTTTTGTTCTTTAATGAACAGTACTGTTTACCTCCACTTATAAGCATCCTTACTTATTTCATCAAACCCATACCCGAGAAACAAATAATTTCCTTTACAACAGATGCATTTGTTCATGAGAACGTAAGAGTTGCATCTGGAATATTTTAGGATGGGGAACAGTTAAAGGACAAAACAGTTGAATAATAGGAAGGAAAATCTTTTACTGTAACTGCAGTGTTTTTTCTCAAATGTGCACTTTGGGGGGAAAAAGAATCTGCTTTAACACTACTTTTTATTTAATCTTTTCCCGAATTACACATGGTCATTAGTTCTGTGTTATGATTGCCACTCATGAGCAAGTTATATATGCTGTGCTAAACAAATTTTTGTATTGTATCATAATGGACTGTTGATGGGAGATAAATGGTAAAGTTGTTGGTTGATGTGTGGTTCCCTTGCTGGATGTCCAAATTAAAGCAAATTGCATTGTTTGTATGCTTTTTAAAAACATTTTCTAGGAGGTTAATAATTTAATAAATGAAACATTATCACTGATATTGTTAGTAAATTAGATTAGGGTTAAATTTACTAATCTTGTCCATAAGTCAGCAATTGAGTTGAATTGTTCAGTGAGCCTGGTTTAATCAAATGATTGGTCCAAGTTGAATGTCATCAGGAAAATCTCCATTTAATCCTTGTAGCTGCTCTTTTGGCCAGGGAACTGGTAAGGGGGTGGGGGCAGATTTTTACTTTGTTTTGTAGACATTTTGGGAATTTTGCACCAGTGTGCCTTCTTTTCGTATTGGAGGTGCTTAGGACCTCCATATTTCTTAACTGTTGTCTGGATTCTGCTGATTTTCCCCATTAGGCACACTGAAAATGAAAATAGGTTTGATGGAATTTATGATATTCTATGTGGATGTCCCAACTAGAATTTTACTCAAAATGCAATTCCTTGTGTTTATAATACTACAATCAGATTTTGATGCCCAGTAAAATACTGATGGCATGTATCTCCTCCCTATCTTTTTCTTAATGTATAGGGCTTTGTCATTTGTGGACACATGAGGGTGGTACTTGCGCAATACATTTTTCCCACCCCTTCCTCCTTGCTACAGTCTCTTGAGCCCCCACCTTCAGATAAGCTGTTCCAGGGGCTTGAGGGACAAGTGTGGCATACAGCCTAGTTGGCTGCTGGAGGAAGAAGGAATCTGGAAACCAGGAGACAGTGAAGGTTTGCCCAGGGGTCGGGTGTGTGTGTGCATGCGCGCACACAGCGGAAATTGCTTCACTGTTGTGTGCATGTTATCTGTGCTGTTTAATTTCTATTCAGATCAAGTTAATTGACCTAGAATATTCTTGGACTAGCATGTGTAAACAAACCCCTTTCAAACTTGGATTTAAATTCTAACACACAATAGCCACCTTGGTTCTGATCATGTAAAACTGTCCAGATCTTTAAAATGTAGCTTTGGTGGAACAATATTCAGGTGCTGTTTAGTGATCATTGACCATGGAGATTGCATGGGGAAGGGCCAAGTGCTGCCCTTCAGTCACTTGTCGCTAGGGATGTGCATGAAATGTGATTCGTAGTCCAAATCACGGCACATCTCTTTAAAATGGAGGGATTACACATCCTCTTTAACATGAAAGAGAGCAGGTGCATACCTTCTCCGCCGCTGCACACTGCCACTTCCATAATCACGGTGCTCCCTGCCCCAGCAACAGTGCGCACCAGTGGTTCCCTCCCAGAGCTGCCCCCATGCAATGCTGGCTCGCAATGGCCTCCGCTCCCAGCGATCAGCATGTGCAGCAGCCATGTGCGTGCCAGCGTTGCATGGGGGAAGCTAGGGGTGAGTGCTGCTGGCACATTTTGATAGCTATGGGGAATGTCATGATTATAGAAGTGGCGGTGTGCAGCAGAAGAGCAGGTATGGACCTGCTCTCCTCCATGTTAAGGGGGATATGTAATACCGTAGTGTTAAAGGGATATGCCATGATTCCGACTCCAAATCGCATTTCGTGCACATCCCTACTTGTAGCAATTCATAAATTAATATATGCACTTGGGCTTTCCATTTTCTGCCGTTTCAGAGCAATAAGATGTGGTTCCCCTGAGCTTTATCTAGCCTGCTGCCTTGGCTTTATTTATAAACTGTAGTTATGGACAGTTGCAAAGGGGTGAAAATGTCACTGTTCGATATCTACTGCCTTCCAAAAAAACCCCATAACTCGATTGAAAAGGGTGCTCAGTTTTCTATTCTACACATTTTCATTGTGTAAATAAATGTTTACAGTTTTATATTAAAGATTGAATAAGAGTTAGATCTTCTGAGTGTATATTTTTTACTTTTTATAGATTTTAAAACAATAATTCTTTATATATGTCGGGGGGTGGTTATAAGTTTTACACTTGTTTAAATGTTGAACAGTTGAAATTTGATCCTGTTTTTTGGTCATTGAAATGTAAAGAGCCCATTAATCCCCTTTTTCTTTAACTGCAATTACTGTGGCACACCAAAAAGAAATCTTTCACTTCTGTTTTGTCATTATAAAAATAAATATTTTGCTAGTGTATTAAACAAGTGGTTGTGATGTTTGAAATACCACCTGAACTGAACATCAGAGTCCTGCATCATCTTTGCTGCTGAATGAAGCTGAAGCTGATTCTTTAAATTCCCTTCCCATTTCATGACAGAAAAGAAGATTAATTTTCTCCCTTCTGTTCTCAGACTGATTCCAATAGTGAGAAGACCACTTGATGTGTGAGGCCACCTTTTTGCTTTAAAAGTAAAAACACACCCCAACAACTCTGCATACAAAACTTAACACACTGTAGGATCAGTATAACATGAATCATTTTGAAGGTATAAAGTTTTGGGCAGTATAAAAATATGTTGAATAAATAAAAATATTTCTAGTTTTTCATATTCCTAACCATTATAAATTGTGTTGGCTTTTTGATAATTGGAAATAAAATAGCATTGTAATATTCTCTATACAGTGATGAACATCGAGATTAATGTCACATTGGCAGAAGAACATTTTCTGTTGCACAGTGGAGAAGAATGGCTTTTGCTCATTTTTCCTCACCTTCCCTCTGCAGAGTTGGGTTACCCCCAGGAACATATTTTGTGGAGATGGAGGCAGCTGCAGAGGGAAGGAGGGATCAGCAAAAATGACCTCTCTCTTTTGCGCATTGCAGAAAATGCTCTTTTGCCAGTATGGTGCTAGTCTGGGTTTTGGCCCTCAGTGTGACAGAGCATTGCAAAACAAATGGCTTGTTCCTTCAGTTTCCCTTCTCAAGGGAAACTGCCAGAAGTTAATGCTGGGGCATGAAAAGCATGTTAAGAGAAACAGCAAAGCCTTAAAATAAAGGTGCCTATAGAAAGTATACACCCCCTTGAACATTTGTCACATTTTGTGTCAGTGCTTTAGACATACATACATTTAAAAGATATTATTCCACATTAACACACCATACTCCACCCCGTCAGAGGAAAGGAGATGTGTTTATTGGGGGCGGGTGTAGTGGTTAGAGTGCAGGACTAGGACCAGAGAGGTCTGACTTCAAATCCCCATTCAGCCATGATGCTAGCTGGGTGACTCTGGGCCAGTCACTTCTCTCTCAGCCTAACCTATTTCACAGGGTTGTTGTGAGGAGAAACTTAAGTATGTAGTACACCGCTCTGGGCTCCTTGGAGGAAGAGTGGGATATTAAATGTAAATAATAAATAATAATGCTATAAGCTCTGGTGTAACCAATCGCCTTTTAAAAGCATACACCAATTGATTAGGCCCCACCTGTGTTAAATTGTGGTGAATCACTTGATAGGATGAATTTGGCAGTTGCTATTGGTTCGCTCTACTGGGTAGTGCATTTCAAAGCAAAGACCCAGCCATGAGCATCAAGGAGTTGTCAGAAGAACTCTGGGACAGTTGTGGAAAGGTACAGATCAGGGGATGGGTGTAAAAGGATTGCAAAGTCCTTTAATATCCCCTGGAGCATGGTCAAGGTGATTGTTAAGACGTGCAAGGTGTATGGCGAACATCCTGTGCGAAACAGGATGCTGGACTAGATGGGCCTTGGGCCTGATCCAGCATGTTGGTTGTTATGGCACCACCAAGATGCTGCCTAGATCAGGCTGTCCCTCCAAACTGGATGACTGAGCAAGGAGGAGACTGATCAGGGAGGCAACCAAGAGGCCAATGGCAACTTTGAAAGCTACAGGTTTCCATGGCCAAGACAACAATATCTCAAGCACTTCACAAATCTGCCCTGTATGGTAGGGTAGCAAGAAGGAAGCCATTACTCAAGAAAACCCACCTTGAATCCCATTTGAAGTATGCAAAGGAACACTTGGGAGATACTGTAGCCATGTGGAAAGTTTGGTGGTCTGACAAAACTAAAATAGAACTGTTTGGCTTGAATGAAAAGCACTACATCTGGCACAAACCCAACACTACATCATCCCGACTGAAATATGTTAATAGCAGCATCATGTTATGGGGATGTTTCTCAGCAGGGACTGGGGCACTTGTTGAGGTAGAAGGGGCAATGAATGGAGAAAAGTACAGAAAGGTCCTTGAGGAAAAACTGTTGCCCTCTGCAAGAATGTTGAAACGGGCAGGATTTCGCCTTCCAGAATGACAACGACCTGAAGCACACATCCAAAGCTATGTGGGAGTGGCTAAGGAACAAAAAGGCCCATGTCCTTGAGTGGCCCAGCCAGAGCCCCAACCTGAATCCAAGTGAAAAGCTGTGGCATGACTTGAAGATTGCTGTCTGTCAACACTCCCCAAGGACCTTGACAGAGCTTGAGCAGTTTTGTAAAGAAGAATGGTCTCATACTAACATATCTAGGTGTGCAAAGTTGGTGGAGACCTATCCCAACAGGCTCACAGCTGCACTTCCTGCCAAAAGGTTCTGCCACCAAGTATTGACTCAGCGGGGAGGGGATGGAATTCTTCAGTTGTTACATTTCAGTTCTGTATTTTGGATGTATGCTTTCCCCCACAATAAACACATTTTGTTTCCTCTGAAAGGTGTGGAGTATGGTGTGTTGAGTGGAATAATACCTCATTTTAATGCATGCAGGTCTGATGCACTGATACCACAAAATGTGACAAATGTTCAAGGGAGTGTCAACTTTATTCTATAGACACTGTAGTTGTAAGAGAGTGAAAAATACGGCTTTATTAATCAGACCAGGGGGCAGCATATAGGCTAGCCTTCTATTTACAGAAGTATGCTTTGCTTGCACAAGGTGGGGGGCAACAATTTTCATCAACATTTTCCAAAGTATGTTCCTGAGAGTTGGGGAATTCTTTTGGGGAGCGCAGGGGAGGGGGGATTGGCAAAGATTGCCCCTCCATCCTTGCGAGAGTCCAGCATAGTTCCATGAACAGAGGACTAGTCACAGGGTCACAGAAACCACCATCAGCCAATTACAAAAAGCAGCTTTACTGGGAACAGCCTATATTCTGCGACGATATCTATAACAATTGGCAATAAAATTCTGGCATCCCAGGTCCTTGGGAAGGACTCGATATCTGGATAAAACAAACCAGTCAATAACACCTGTCTGACTGTGTAAACAAGAAATAATAATAAAAAGTTGCCCCAGTGAGGCACTACCTTGGCGTGGTTGTGGGGCTTGCGTGCTCTGAGGAAGGTGAGAGCTATGCCAGAGGTCGAACCATACTGGACAGGTCTCACCAGAGGGGCCAGACGAAGAGTGCCTCTCCCATCAACAATATGGTGAGATGTAACTTTAATGAACCTATACCGGATCGGTCGTCGCCTGGGTCAACAAGGACCGCGCCAGGTGCTGGCGTCGTATCCAGATACAGAAATAACAGAACAAAGGCTAGCAGACCAGATAAGATTCATAATAAGAGATAAAGTATTCACAGAAGTTGAGCTGGAAGAACTGCAAAGAGCAACACAGGCTCAAGACATGGAAGAATTACCACCAACTGAAGCAGTTGCTCAGGCACAGGTGGAGGAGGAGGTGTTGGAAATAGAGCATGCCACTGTTGCTGAACTGTTTCACAATCAAAACCAGGCAACCGCCCCTTTGCCTTCACCTCAAAAACCCAAATGCCGTTTAACAGAAAAGCAACAAGAACTAAAGCAAAAAATAACTGAGCACATGAACCAAACAACCACCAGGGTTCAACTTCCAGAGCTGAAAACAGTTGCCAAAAAACAACTCGCTCAGGCATTAAAAGATGTCAATGCTGCACTTGCAGAAATAACAACCAATAATTTGCACGAAACAAACCAACTAATGTACAGTGAAGCAACAATAACAACATAAGAGCTCGGATATAAGATCAGTGGACCTGTAAAAAAAGAAAGTAGTACATCACCGAAATGGAAGATTAGATTAGAACATAAAATCTCCAGGCTTAGATCACATGCTAGTAAATTGAAAGATATGAAAGACAAGAAGCTGAAGAATGAAAACACCAAACAGTATTTGATCCAAAAATACCACCTAGATTCAAGGAAAATTAGAGAAGTCCTGGAAATAATGAAGCAGCAAATAACAGCAGTGTCAAAGAAGATTAGCAGGTATGAAGCCAGTATTACACAACACAGGCAGAATCTCCAATTCCAGTCAAATCAGACACATTTCTACCAAAGCATAGAAGGAGAAACTGCAAGAAACCTAGAAACACCAAATAAAGAAGAAACAGTGCAATTCTGGCGGAAATTATGGGACAATCCAATAGATTATAATAAAAAAGCAGGCTGGGTGAAAGAGGTCGCAAAATGTAACGAACAAATGCAAGATCTAATAATAACACCAGAATTAATAAGTGAAAGAGCAAAGAAAATTAAAAATTGGACTGCACCAGGCAACGATGAACTGCATGGCTTTTGGCTTAAACACCTAACAAGCCTTCATAAACAACTATCAAAACAGTTCGATCACATTTTGCAAGGAGGTGATATTGAACAATGGCTAACAACTGGGAAAACTCATCTCATCATGAAAGAACCAGCAAAAGGTGCAGTTCCAAGTAATTATAGACCGATAACCTTCCTGCCAACCATCTTCAAATTATTAACTGGAATAATAGCAGATGAAGTGATGCAACATTTATTAACTAACAAACAGCTTCCAGTTGAACAGAAAGGAAATTGCCCGAACACCAGAGGCACAAGAGACCAGCTGCTGATTGACAAAATGATTTTAGAAAATGGCAAGAGAAGAAAAACCAATCTAAGTGTTGCATGGATTGACTACAAGAAAGCCTTCGACTCATTGCCTCACACATGGATACTAAAATGTTTAGAAACAACTGGTGTCAGCAAAATCATTCAGATATTTATAAAAAAAAGCAATGAGCATGTGGAGTACACAGTTCACAATCAATGGTGAGACACTTGGACAGGTTAGCATTAGAAGACGTATTCTCCAAGGGGACTCACCATCCCCTCTGTTGTTTGTAATCGCCATGACTCCACTTTCACAAATACTAAACAAAACAGGCCTCGGATACCAAACATCTAAAACATCAAGTCAAATCAACCATCTGCTGTACATGGACGATCTGAAGTTGTATGGAAAGTCCCAGTCAGAAATTGAATCACTGCTAAACACTGTCCGTATATTCAGTAGCGATATAGCAATGGAGTTTGGACTAGACAAGTGTGCTGCATTAATAATGAACAGAGGAAAAATAAGAAAAACAGAAGGAATAGAACTGCCCAATGGAAGCAAGATCAAGAACCTGGAAGAGAAAGAACATTACAAATACTTGGGCATTCTCCAGGCTGATAACATTGCACACACTGAAGTTAAAAGAAAAATGGGAAGTGAATACATCAGGAGAGTTAGAAAAATCCTCAAGTCCAAACTCAATGGCGGGAACACCATACAAGTCATAAACACCTGGGCTATACCTGTTATCAGATACACTGCAGGAATAATAGACTGGACCCAGGCAGAGCTAGAGACGCTGGATCGTAAGACCAGGAAAATCATGACCATCAATCATGCTCTGCACCCCCGCAGTGATGTCGATAGGCTATACCTCCCTCGCAGCTCAGGTGGAAGAGGAATGCTGCAAGGTGAAACCAGTGCAGCCACCCTGAAATGCACGTGACTTAGTTTCATGCAATTGCTTGGGCAAGCTATTTAATACAATGACATAGTGGACCCTTAATAAGAAAAAGAAGTCCCAAACGAATTCATGGAGAGTCTCAGTTAAGAATTTTGCTTTATAATCCAGCCCGATAAAAAGTTCTGGAGAGCTCAAGATCTTGCTGTTCACAATTTTGTTATTTTGGTTGGTCCTAAGAAAGGTATTATGATTTTTTTTTCCCCTAATGGGCCAAAACACTAGTCTTTGTGTAGCATCTTCATAGTTTAGTTGCATAAAATATATATCTGCAGATGAGGATGTATTTGAAAGAAAAAGTCTAAATTGGATGTAAAACTCAAGAGGGTGCTGGATCAGTTTTTCACAAGCGTATTTTAGAGTCTTGGTTATTTTTAGTTTTGGGGGAAAGCACTAAGAAACCCATGGGAAAGAACTTTTACTGTTCTCTGGTACTGTTGTCTATATCAGACCTGCACTATCTCAGATTGGTTAGGGATCAGTAAACTAGACAAAATATATTTTCCATCCCCGTTTTTCATTGCACAAAGCTCTCAGATTAAGGCTGCAATTCAGCATGCTCTTATTTGACTGTTCAAAAAAAAACAACCCTGTAGGACTTCCAGGGAAATGTGTGGCTACAATAGTTTGCACGTTACTTTTACTTCAACTGTTTTAGCACAAGGAAATTAAAGCCTGGTTATGGTATTTTGTTTGGTGGTTAGAATAAGAAAATACCTTTCAAATAGGTGCTGTGTGCTTCAGTTGTTCTGACAAAAGGGACATGTAGCATTTATTTGGAGAGTTAGTGCTGGCATTGCTATAATAGACAAACCAAGAGCATTTTAGCTTGGACAACAGAAGTGCTTGAACATTCAGGCAAGGTAGAACATTCAGAAGTAGACCATTCTCAGGAAAGGCAGAATAGCTGCTGGTAATCTTGTCTTCTGTGTTATTTTACTGCTGCAGCTTTGCTGTTTGAAAATCCACCCCGGTTCATGCTGATTGTTTTACTGCTCTGTTCTACCATTGCCCAACTCTAAAGTGTTCTTGGAGGGATCTCTTCAAGTAAGAATTCTTAGTTGCATCTCCCGAGTTTGATACTGGAGTTCTACCTGGCTTTAATGGGCCACATTTTACCTGTGTTTTATAGTACTAGACAAGTTTTGCTAATCGTTGTGAAATACTTCTGGGCTTAAGAGTGGTTTGTTGCCTTGATGATTTCTTTTTGCAAAATTTATAATGCCTGATAACTCTGTTCTATCTATTGGTGACTAACCACAACTGATTTCTCCCAGAACGTAAATATTTGATGGTGATAGGAGTGGTTCAGATTAATTTATTAATATCTCATTAAGTTTAACTAACAGCCGGGAAACAATCATATTGAGCAGTAATTCTGCATGCCCCCCACCAACATTATTATTATTATTATTTTTCTATTCTAAGGCTTTGCCTATGTATGTAAATCAGGAGTTCCTGCAATGCTTACTGGTGTTTCACATGTTTTTATAACAACCAGTGTGTTCTTACATGTCAGCTGGGTATGAATTAGCTCATAATGCTCATTGCAAAACCATCAGATTACAACTCTGAATGTTGAATTTGAGCTGGCAAGTTTGAAGGCATTCAAGCACCCAGGAGTGACTGCACTTTAGCAAGCGTTAGATGGAGCTCACATAAGCTTATGCTTATGGGGTCCAATCAGAGCTGTCTGGCAAGCAAGATGTTAACCAGCCAGCTAGTACTTTGGAAGAGGAAATGAGTGCTGCTATATATTGACAAAGAAAGTCACTGACTCACATTTTTCTCTTGCTCTGTAGAAGCCTTGCTTTTATTCCACAGCTTGTAATCAATATGGTGCATCATATTGCCTTGCTAGCCACTGTTACCATTCTGGGAGTCTTGGAACAAGGTAAGTGATGTGCTACCACTTCTATATAGATTAGTGTGTATGATCTATTTTAGACTCTATGAACCAAGTAGGATCTCTTGGGTTAAATCGGAAATGTGTGATAAATGTATTTGGTAGCTTATTTGGCATAGAAAATACTATTGGGTGTTTGATGCCCTGATAGTCTTCTGTGTGCTGCAAGTTTAAAACGAACTTGTATCTTTTGCCTTTTATTTTAGATGGGAATAGGCTGAAGAGTAAGACTAAAACTATGACCGGTAGAAGTGATTGTATAAAGTATCCCTTTGCATCCTGGCGTGTTCTTATACAACAACAGATTAATGCGCAAGTGGGTGGAGGAGCTTGACTTTCCCCCCTTTTGCACGATGAGCAGACAGTCACAGCGTTTCTCCCCCCACCCCAAGACTGTGCAAATCTAGGGATGTTAATATAACTTTGTATATTGATTTATATTTCTATACTGCTCTTTGTCCTAAGGTGGTTAACAACAGGATCACATTTCAATATGAAAACAATACCAATAGATACTCACCTATTCCAAAGCTGTGCTGCTAGAGACACATTCAGTTAGGGACCAAAAAAGCCTTAACTGTGACATACACTGACAGTGAAAATAACTACAAGAGATATTTTGACATTGACATCTTGGGCTATTATAAATTTTGATAGGGATAGCATGTATCTTGTGCATAGCTTATTTGAAAGTCAGTTGTGCTGTTTGCAAGGTTGGGCTTTTATTTTCAATGAAAGGGGGCTGTTATCTCATGTATGTTTGTGGCTCCTACATGACATTACGTGAGCACACTGGGTTTGTTTTGTTCAAGTTTAGAACCAAATTGAGTATTTATTATTATTTATTTTACTGTTTGTTTGTTTATTTTGAATATTTCTATACCACCCAAAACTTGTGTCTCTGGGCAGTTTGCACTTAAAAATAATTTAAAACATTAAATCAATTAACAATTAAAATAATTTAAAAAACCCTGCTAACTTGGCAAAGGGGCACCTTTTAACATGGTGATTCTCTTTATTTAGCAGGGGGGAGAGTAATTGGCCTTATCCACTCCCAGGACAGAACCTCCAGTGACTGTTGCTGGTGTCTATCTTATGTTTCCTTTAGATTGTGAGCCCTTTGGGGACAGGGATCCATCTTTATTTATTATTTCTCTGTGTAAACTGTCCTGAGCCATTTTTGGAAGGGCGGTATAGAAATTGAATTAATAATAATAAATCGACATAGCAATACCAGGTGATAGCAGAATAGAAGAAAAAGAAATAGAAAAAAATCACAAAATACAAAGATCTACAAATTGAAATTGAAAGGCTGTGGCAGAAGAAGACCAAAATAATCCCAGTGGTAATTGGTGCCCTAGGTGCAATTCCAAAACACCTTGAAGAGCACCTCAACACCATAGGGGCCACAGAAATCACCATCAGTCAATTACAAAAAGCAACTTTACTGGGAACAGCCTGTATTCTGTGACAATATCTATTATAATAACAGCAACAACACTGATAATAAAATTCAGCCATCCCAGGTCCTTGGGAAGGACTCGATGCCTGGATAAAACAAACCAGTCAATAACACCTGTCTGACTGTGTAAACAAAAATAATAAATTTAAAAAGATTACAAACATTTAAAACCCAGTATTAAAATTATTTAGAACTATAAATCTAATGAAAAGCCTGGGTGAATAAATGTGTCTTCAGTGCCTTTTTAAAAGTTGCCAGAGATGGGCAGGCTCTTATTTCGACAGGGAGCCCATTCCAAAGCCCAAGGGCGGCAACGGAGAAGACCTGTCCCCAAGCAGCTGCCAGATGGGTTGGTGGCAGCCGCAGGCAAACCTCTCCTGATAATCTTAGCAGATGGTGGGGCTCATTGCAAAGAAGACGTTCTCTTAAATACCCAGTGCCTAAGCTGTTTAGGGTTTTATAGTTAATGACCAGCACCTTGTATTTTTCCCGGAAACGTATCGGCGGCCAGTACAATTCCTTCAACATAGGAGTAATATGCCTTTATACTTTTTTATTCAATTTTCACAACACAAAAGAAAAAACACAAATAATACAAACACTCACAAACACACAGAATAAAGGCTTCCATCTCATCAATGGAACAAGTATTGTTAACAGTAACCGGATCTTGCCTAAAGATTAAACATTCTCTCCCCAGTAGTTCATATAGAAAACAACTTTGGGGTGTTTTTGAAACATTTGTTGTTAGCCCTCAAAAGCCTGACAGAAATCCATTTTGTGATGTATTTTTAGATAGACAAGAAGAGGGTCCCATTCTTTTTTAAATTCTTCAAATTTGTTTCTTAGTAGTGATGTTAATTTCGCCATTTCTGCCAATTCTAGTACTTTAAGAATCCAATCCTCTTTAGACGGGCATTGACTGTCTTTCCATTTGCGCGCAAATGTCAGTCTTGCTGCCGCTGTTAGGTACATGAAGAGGGTCCAATATTTCCTCGGGAGAGCATTGTTATCAATACTTAATAGTATTGATTCTGGACTCTTGGGAAAAGTCATTTTAAAAATTTTTTTAAGCTCGTTATATATTAAGTCCCAATAACCTCTCGATTTATTGCATGTCCACCATAAATGTAAATAGGAACCCTCTTCTTTCTTACATTTCCAACATTTATTTGACATATTCTTGTAGATTACGGCCAGCTTTTTGGGCGTAAGATGCCATCTGTGAATCATTTTCAAAATATTTTCCTTTAAATTAGAGCAAGCAGTAAATTTTATATCTTTTATCCAAAGTTTCCCCATTTTTCCAAGTCAATGTTATAACCAAGGTCCTGGGCCCATTTAATCACTGAGGTTTTTACTACCTCTGTTCTTGTATCTTCCAATAGTAATAGGCCATACATGCTGGATATGAGTTTTTCTTCCTTATCGCACAACTGTAGTTCAAATTCTGACTTTAGTTGGTTAAGACCCTTTTTACAGTCTTGTTTAAATAAAGCATTAATTTGATGGTATTGGAACCAAAAGATATTCCACTCCTGCATATGTTCTAACTTTCTCAGTTCGTATTTTACACCTTGAAGGACAATCAATTGTCGATGCGTGGGCCAGGATTGTTGCATATTTTTCTGTTTTCTAGATATAACTTCCAGTGGGGATACCCAAAGTGGGATTTTTGCTTCTAACAAAAATTTGTTTTTCATCCATACCATATATAGACTTTTTCTAACATAATGATTTAGAAATTCTTTATTTACTTTTACCTTGTCATAAAATAAATATGCATGCCACCTGAATCTTAAATCAAATCTTTCCAAATCCAACAATCTTGGATTTTTTAATGTAATCCATTCTTTTATCCAGGTTAGGCATATCACTTCGAAATATAACTTAAAGTTTGGTAGTGCAAATTCTCCTCTCTTCCTATCATCTGTTAGGTTTTTAAAATTTATCCTTGGTTTTTTGCCTTGCCAGACATAATTCCTTACATCTTTGTGCCATTGGACGAAAATTGACATTGAATTTATTATTGGTACTGTCTGGAAGAGATATAACATTTTGGGAAGAACATTCATTTTAATAACAGAAATTCTTCCACTTAGTGATAAATTCAATCTATTCCATCTGCTCAAGTCCGTCTTTATTTCTTTCCAAGTTTTGATATAATTATTTTGAAACAATAATGCATTGTTTGTGGTTAGCGTCACTCCTAAATAATTTACCTTTTTTTCCACTTTAAAACTGGATCTCAGAGCAAATCTTTCAATGTCTTCTTTGTTCATGTTTTTAGTTAATACCTTTGTCTTGTCTTTATTTATATAGAACCCTGCCAGGTTCCCGTATGATTCTAATATCTCCAATAGTGTATCAATTGATTCTAAAGGATCTTGTAAAAATAACACTATATCATCTGCAAAGGCTCTTAATTTATATCTTTGTGTCCCTATTGTCAATCCTTGAATTTTAGTCTCTTCCCTTATCATCCTACACATAATTTCCAAAACCACTATAAACAATAATGGAGATAGGGGACAACCTTGTCTAGTACCGTTTTAAATACTGAAATAATCTGTAATTTCTCCATTATCCTTAATATTTGCTTTTTGTTCAGAATATATAGACCCAATCGTCCTTATGTAATTAACTCCAAACCCTACAGTTTCCAAAGTTTTCAACATGAATTGCCAGGAGATATTATCGAATGCTTTCTCTGCATCCAAAAATAACATGGCCAGTTGTTTGTCATTATGTTTTTCATAGTATTCTAGTACATTCAAGACGGTTCGTACATTATCCTTTATTTGCCTTTTAGATAAGAATCCCGCCTGATCTTCATGAATTAACTCTACTAAGACCCCCTCCATTCTTTTAGCAAGTATAGAAGCATATAGTTTGTAATCGTTATTAAGCAGGGAGATTGGTCTATAATTTTTAACCAAAGTTGTATCTTGACCGGGTTTTGGTATTAATGTAATAGTCGCCTGCCTCCATGACTCAGGAAACCAACCCTTCATCATAATTTCATTCATTGTCCATTGTAATGGTTGGGACAATACTTCACTAAAGGTTTTATAATATATAATTGGGAGCCCATCTGGCCCTGGTGATTTTCCCCCTTTCGCTCGCTTAATAGCATCCTTAACTTCTTCATTAGAAATTGGAAAGTTCACTTTTTCCCGTTGTTCAGGGTTTAATTGTGGTAAGTTTCTTAATTGTAAAAATTGTTCTACTTTATTTAACTCAACCTTTCTTTTTTGATAAAAGTTCTTATAGTATTTGTAAAATTCTCTTTTAATCACTGACTGTTGGTTAATAATACCACTGGATGTGCTCAGACTCGTTATATAGTTCTTTTGCCATTCAACTCTTAGTTTCCAAGCCAGATATTTTCCCGGTTTGTTTGCCTGTTCGAAAGATTTCTGTTTTTAAAATTTTAGATTTATTTCCATCTCCTCCACCGTCAACATGGAGTATTTCTGTTTTAATACCTTTAGGTGTTGAATTAAAGTTTGATCACCTTTTTCCCCAATCAGTTTCCCTTCCAAATCTTTAATTTGGATCTGGATTAAATCCTTATTCTCTTGTTTCTTTTCCCCCCAATATACATTTTGTTGAATTAAAAAACCCCTCATCACCGCCTTACTTGCGTCCCATATCGTCTTCATTTGTAGATCGTCCTTTAAATGTATCTCAAAATATTATCTAAGTTTTTGTAAACCTACTTTCACAACTTTAGATTGATTCAAAAGGGACTCATTTAATTTCCATTGATAATTTTTCTTTATTCCAATTTTCCACTTTAATTCTATGGGATTATGGTCAGAAAATATTCTTGGCAATATATCGATATCTTTAATTGTTATCAACACATCTACATTGGCCCAAATCATGTCTATTCTCGTATACATCTTGTGTCTATCTGAAAAGAAAGTATACTCCCTCGTATCTGAGTTTTTAATTCTCCATATGTCGTGTAAGCCAAAATGCTCAACCATATTGAAAAAAGCTCTTGGTAATTTCCCATCATTTTTCCTCCAGTCTGTTGTATCTCTGTCAGCCTGCATTGAGACAATTCCATTAAAGTCTCCCATTAATATAATCCGTTGCCTATCTATCTCTGTTAGTTGTTTTTCCAATTTTCTATAGAATTCTGCTTTTGCCTCATTGGGGGCATATATGCCCACGACTATGTATTTTAAATCTCCAACCTTTATCTCTACCACCAATACTCTTCCATAATCATCTTTATATATCAATTTTGGCTCTAAAAAGTCTTTTATATAAAAAACTACGCCCCTTTTTTTCTTAATATCTAGGGTTTCGAATTGCTGACCTAGTGCTTTGTTTTGTAAGTACTTTCTATCTCTCCTTCTTATATGCACTTCCTGTAGGCAAATCACATCCAGTTTTCTTTTTCTCAAATCATGAAATATTTTTTGGCGTTTTGTTTTTATGTTTAAGCCATTTTCATTTAAAGAAAAGTGTTTTATTTCCATACTGACTATTTGTTTGATTTGCTGATTCCTCCCTTATTTAACGCCTTGTGTCTTTTGGACGTCCTCTGAGATCTAAAGATCGTTCCTATACCTACGAAGAAATTGTTTTACTTTTAAGTCTTCAGTTAGTCTATATTTCTTATTTTTAAAGGTAAAGGCAACCCCTTGAGGGAACTCCCATCTGAAGGGGATTTTATTTTGTTTTAGAATATCAGTCAAATCTTTGTATTCTTTTCGTTTCATAAGAAATCTCCTTGGGATTTCTTTCATGACCATTATAATTTGACCGTTAATTTCCCATTTTTCTTGAAAATGGGCTTGTATAATACGATCTCGGGTAGATTTGCAATTTAGTTGAATTATGCAATCTCTAGCCACTTTATGAGAGACTGCAAAAGTGCTGTTTACTCTGTAGGCATCTTCAACCAGTCCTTCTATATTAAGTATGTCCACCTGCAAAAGTTTAGCTAAATCATTTGTCAGAACATCTAGTAAGTTTTGAGTTGTACTTTCTGGAATTCCCCTTATTCTGAGCATTCTTTCCCTCTGCACCATTTGCAACAATGCAAGTTTGTCAGCTAACTCTTCCTTTTCCTTTTCCAAATCTTTTATCTCCTGACTTACAGGTTCTACTTTTTTAGAAGTTAGCTTAGCATCCTCCACCGTTCTCTTACTTACTTCTTCCAAGTTTTTACATTTGTTTGAATTGTTTATAATCCCTTTTTTCATCACTTGTACCTCCTTATTCAACTGCCACATATCTTGCTTTAAGACCTGTGAATCTGCTTTTATCTGTTGTATATCCTCTTTAAGAGTTTGCATATCATTAACCATAGACTGTACTACTTCATTATTTGTATCTAATTTACTATTAATGGCTTGAAGCAGCTCCCAAATTTCACCAGTGGACCTTTCCACTTGGGGAATCGTTCCCACTGATAATCTTCTAGCCATATGGGTTTGAATTCCAGTTGGAGTATTCTTATTCTTAGACATTCTAATATACAAGGCTACAGTAACAAATTGGATATGTACAACAAGGTTAACTCTTTATTCAATATACCCCTCCTGTAACTTCAAAGGGGGAGGTATAGTTTCCACTTTAAATCCAATTCACCCTTTGACTCTTTTGAGTTCTTCTTTACTCAAAGTGTGTCCGTCTGTTCACTCTATTATATAGTCACAGGTTTCCTCAAGTTCGTATTTGTAGACTCACAGTAAAAGTCAGCTGTACCGAAAGAAGGTAGGAGCTATACTTCACACTCTTGCAAACATCACAAGACGCTCAGAAGTTCGCTGTAATCACCTCCGTGTTGTCCAATCTCGAATCTTTATACTTAGAATGAGATTGTGGACTAACAATTTAGTATCTTAGGCTACTTTGACTAGCTTTGGCTAAATTTAGTTCACTTTAGATTACTTCAACAGAATTGGTAGCCGTTTGAAAACATAAGGGTTAGGTGGGCGTTAGGCATCCCTCTCTTCAAAAAATACTGCAGAGATGTAGCTCTTTTTCTCAGTAGATGTACTTATAAAGTCTTAGTCACTCTCTGTATAGAGCTATAGTGTCCCAACCATACCTTGGCATCCAAAAGCAGCCAGAAAACATTGTTGGGTAAGGCTCTCTTGCAAGTTGTTGTTTTCCTTGTTCTTTGAGATGAGATTCTTAATAAATTCCTTTGTTACCTCATTGGCATTAGTAGAAATTGCAACGCTTCCGAGCTTGGTTTTCAGGCATCCTGAACTCCACACTGCAGAACTCTCCTTGACTCTAGCCCTGTCGTTCAACTGGTGTGACAAGGCTGCGGCTTCCCCGCGCCCCTTCGCAACAGGAGCTGACTTCTCTGGGCTGGTGAGTCTTTTACACCTCCCACTTTAATCCAGTGGGCTGGGGGTAGTTATAGAGTCCCCCCCCCCAGTTACTTTCTGCAGGTCTTCTCTCGGAGACTTGGAGACTCGGAGAGAAGCGTCTTGCTCGGTCAGCGTCAGAACCGGATCTGAGTATGAGAACTGGCGTGGTGGGGGGTGGGGGCATTAAACCAATGTGATAGCACTTTTCTGGAAATATTCTATAATTCTCTATAAATATTAGGTTTTCACAGCTCATGTTATTGTGGTTAGATCTTTGCAGCTCTAATCACAAAAGATGAGAATCGTAAAGAGCATTTAACTTTTGTTCTCTCTGTGACAACCTCATGCCATGACTATAGAAATTCTATATCTGTTGTTAAAATACTTCTGTGCCACTGTTATGGCCTGGTGGTAACCAGCACAGAGGTGTGGGGGGGGCAGCAAATCAACCTCTTGCTTCTCCCTCCTTTTGAAGTTCACCGCTGCCACTAAGTGGAAATCTTGATTCCCTGGCTGCCTGCACCGTCTCTGAGTCTTCAGTAATAACTCAGGTAGAATGGGATGGGAAACAAAAGCATGGCCTGGGAAACAAAACTCTGAGGCCACAAAGGTCTTGAACAAAGTGATGTCTTAACTTAAAAACAAAAACAAAATCCAATCAAATGTGTATTCTTAGAAATAGTTTCCTACTAAATATTTAAAAATTTTGGGAAATGTGCAAAGGATAACACATAAAAGCAGGACCAATGCATCCAGCTATCCTGTCTAAACTGTGTCCCCCCAGATGGTCTCACTGGTTACTCATTCTCTCCAGCTGCCTTTTGCTTCAGCTTTTTTCTTCTTGCAACACTTCTTTCTCTAGCTTTCTTTTTCTAGTCTCTATCTGATTCCCTCTGATCACTCTTCGCAAACTCAAACGAAGCCCTCTCTCAAACTCTGCCTTATAGCCCCTAAGTTTTACTCCCCCTTCCCCAAAGCAGTCATTCAGAAGGGCAGGCTTTGTATTCCTGGCATCATTTCTCTCTGACCTTTGGGCTAAACTTTTGATCTCTGAAGGTGACTCATCCCCTGTCTAACCTTTTGACTGTCTCCAATTTATTTTTCTGGGCCTTTTGACCTTAACTCTGTAACTGAGCAACAACAAGAACCCTTTATTTTCCTGACTATAACAGAACACAAAATGGAGGATTAAATCACAGCTGCTTTTCAAGAACAAACATCACAAAGTAGCAAAAGGCATGAGAAACTGGTTAAGAACATAGGAAGCTGCTGTATACAGAGTCAGACCATTGGCCTATCTAGCTCAGTATTGTCTTCACAGACTGGCAGCAGCTTCTCCAAGGTTGCAAGCAGGAATCTCTCTCAGCCCTGTCTTGGAGATGCCAGGAAAGGAACTTGGAACCTTCTGCTCTTCCCAGAGCGGCTCCAACCCCTGTGGGGAATATCTTATAGTGCCCTGTCTCCAAAGGGCTCACAGTCTTACACATGATGCTTTGCTGGTCTGAATAGGCACAATTGCACTCTCTTGCTAAACATGAGAGTCATCACTGTAAAAGCTGCCTCTTTGTCCAGTTAAGATATATCTTCCTAGACTGAATTGTTGTTTCTCCCTGCCTCACCCACCCAGGTCTCTTCCAGGGGCGTAACAAGGCTGGAGTGGGCCCAGAGACAAAATTTTAAAATGGGCCCCTCGCTGATATACACACACACACACACTTTACAATATATAGCCATGTGACTTGCCTCTGGGGGGGCCCCTCGAGGCGTAGGGGCCCCCAGGCGGCCGCCTCCTCTTGCCTAATAGTAGTTACGCCCCTGGTCTCTTCCTTGCATTTAAAGCAACTTCCTATCTCCTCTTCCATACAGCCAGTCATTTGACTGAGACATATCCCAGAAGAGTAGCCACATTAGTATGTTGCAGCAGAAAAACAGCACTTTCTGACATTCCTGCCACAATACACTCATGAGTCTGTGAGGTGCCCAAGGACTTTGTCATTTTGATTTTAGTATCTTTTAATTAGTGGTCTAAGGGCAATATATTATGAACTCTCATGATGATGCCTTAAGAATGATGGCTAAGGGCTTTAATTTGAACCAAGACACAATTCCCAGTGTCTGCTTTAAATGCCAGGGCATTTAAAACTCATTAAGTTATAGAAGAAAATGCCCTTGAGTAGGGACAAAGTCTTTATTCTTCACCACTCTGTAACTATACAAGGTTTTGCCACACCAGGGATGATGTGTAGATCCAGAGGGTAGTGTATATTTATTTAACACATTTGTATACTGCCCAAAACTTACATCTGTCGGTCTACAACAAAATAATACAAATTAATAATTTAAAATTTAACAAAATTTTAAACTATTAAAACTGTCAATCTAATTAAAAGCCTTTGTGAACAAATGTGTCTTAACGAATTAATAGAAATTTGATTTGTGAAAAATTGATTGTTGGTATTTCTGTTGTTCACCGCCTAGTCTTTGGAGGAGGCGGTATATAAGACATTTCAGTAAACAAACAAACAAACAAACAGCCTTTTAAAAAGTTGTCAGAGATGGGGAGGCTCTTATTTCAGCAAGGAGCGCATTCCAAAGCCTCAGGCCTGTCCTTGAGTAGCCACCAGACAAGCCAGTGGCAACCGCAGACAAACCTCTCCAGATCATCTCAATGGATGGTCAGGCTTCATGGTGAAGATGACATTCTCTTAAATACCCAGGGCCTAAGCTGTTTAGGGCTGTATAGGTTATAACCAGCACCTTGTATTTTCCCCAGAAACTTATTGGCAGCCACTGTAGCTCATAAGGGTAATATGGTCTCTCTGAGATGACCCAGAGACCAACTTGACTGCCACATTTTGTACCAACTCTTCGTATATCCAAACAGACTGGAGCCTTGGCAACTGTGTCTTTCTAGAAATGAAGCCCAGGGTGCATAATCTTAAGTGCTTTTAACAATTACTACTTTCAGCTGCCTGACAACCAAGATCCATGCCAGCAAACTCTAGTACTGTGTCTCAGCTGCCCTGCATGGTTTTGTTCATTTAATTTTTAGGCCACTTTTTGTTCAAATATGGCGTACAACGCCGATCTGCCTTTGGACAGAGAACCATTTATTTATTATTTAGGTCTCTATATAAACTGCTTTGAGTGCTTTTCTTGAAAAGCAGTATATCAATATTTGTTGTAATCATAATATCACAGAAGAATGGCCAAGCTAAAAACTTGCTGCCCAAATGCCCAGGGGAATCAACAAATCTTGGCTATTTGACTGGCATATCTGTTGCTGGTCATAGTGGTTAGTATAGTGGTTAGAGTGCTGGACTAAGACCGGGGAGACCCGAGACTCGGGGAGACCCGAGTTCAAATCCCCATTCAAGCCATGAAACTAGCTGGGTGACTCTGGGCCAGTCACTTCTCTCTCAGCCTAACCTACTTCACAGGGTTGTTGTGAAAGAGAAACTCAAGTATGTAGTACACTGCTCTGGGCTCCTTGGAGGAAGAGCGGGATATAAATGTAAAATAATAATAATAATAATAATGATAATAATAATAGACTAAAGGGGACTATAATAAAGGTGAATTAGGGTAATGACTGAAGTACCATGATAACCTTGCTAGGCTGACTTTCTTCAGTTGACCAGCTGAAGAATGCCCTTATTCCCTCCTTGCCTCTATCCCTCGTATCCCTCATATTCTTGGGAAAGAATATGGGTTTGTTTATCTCTTGGGTTTTTTTATCTGTTTGGACAGATAAATAGCTGACCATTACAGCTGAGACCTATCCTTCTAATAAACTATCTAATAAACAGATAATAAACTACTTCTAATAAACTATCTCTAAATACTGTAAACAGCCAACAAAAACAGTATGAAGACAGAAAGTCATCAGGGGAGGGGGCACTTCCCAGTATATTGCACAGAGTGCCACATGAATGACTATTTGCCCCATCGGCAGAAGTCATGGGTGTGTGCTCGGTGCAAGGAGCTCCTGGCTTTCAGGGAACAAGTTCATTCCCTTGAGACCAAGGTGGCAGATCTGGAGAAGCTCAGAGCGACATAGAGGCATGTGGATGAGACCTTCAGGGACGTGATAGAGGCATCCCACTCCAGGGCTGGTAACTCCTCTGCTGTCAGGGAGAATGAAGGTCTTGGGCAAGGAGGACAACGGTCTGAGGAAGAGGGAAATGCTCCTTTAGAAGGGATCCCTTCCATGGATGATGAGCCAATATCCTCTCGCACAGGGGATACTCTTCTGGGGGGTGGGAGCCTCCTTGTAGTGAGTGATTCAATCATTAGCGGTATAGAGAGAAGGGTTTGTGACCCGCGTGCTGACCGCACGGTGACTTGCCTGCCTGGTGCGAAGGTTGTGGACATCACACGACGTCTAGACAGGCTCTTAGGCAGTGCTGAGGAGGAGACAGCTGTCGTGGTGCACGTCGGCACCAACAATGTGGGGACATGTAGTTGGGAGGTCCTGGAAGCCAAATTTAGGCTGATAGGTAGCATTTTGAAGTCCAGGACCCCCAAGGTAGCATTCTCAGAAATTCTACCTGTTCCACGCGCAGGTACAGTGAGACAGGCAGAGCTGAGGGGTTTCAATGCGTTGATGAGACATTGGTGCCGGGAGGAGGGGTTTAGATTTATTAGGCACAGGGATACATTTTGGGGCAAGCAAGGCCTGTACAAAAGGGACGGGCTGCACTTGAACCAAGATGGAACCAGACTGCTGGCGCTTAAAATCAAAAAGGTTGCAGAGCAGCTTTTCAAATGATGCCTGGGGAACAGCCGATGGGAGCTGGGCAGTATCCTGTTTGGCAAAAGCCATCCTTTCAAGTGTGAGGCTGCAAACAATTCAGAAAAAACAGAAGGGGACAGAGCAGAGCTGCACAAAGAGCAGACGGGAGCCTGTGCCAGCAGGTCAAAGAGTCAAAAGAATAGCATACATCAGGGGAGAGATTCAGCGTATAGGTGCTTATATGCCAATGCCAGAAGCCTCCGAGCCAAGATGGGTGAGCTGGAGTGCTTGGTTGCTAACGCAGAAATAGATATAGTGGGCATAACAGAAACATGGTGGAACAGTGAGAGCCAGTGGGACACTGTTATCCCTGGGTATAAACTCTATAGAAAGGACAGGGAGGGGCGCCTTGGAGGTGGGGGTAGCACTGTATGTTAAAGAAGGGATAGAATCTAACAAGCTAGAAAACCTAGGTGGACTGGAGTCCTCCACAGAAACCCTGTGGGTGACAATACAAGGCCTGAAAGGGAACGTGCTACTGGGGACGTGCTATCGCCCTCTGGATCAAAACGCCGACAGTGACTGGGAGTTGCAGGAGGAAATCAGGGAGGTGTAAAGGAGAGGCAGGGCTGTAATTATGGGTGACTTAAATTACCCACACATAGACTGGGTAAATTCACAGTCAGGTCAGGACAAAGAGGTCAGATTTCTAGATATGCTAAATGACTGTGCCCTAGAACAGTAGGTCTTGGAACCAACCAGAGAGAAGGCGACCTTGGACCTAATTCTGAGTGGCACCCAGGACCTGGAGCATGATGTCAGTGTCATCGACCCTTTAGGGAACAGTGACCATAGTGCCATCAAATTCCAGCATACATACAGGGAGAGAATCACCAAGGACATCTAACACGGACATTTTGAATTTCAGAAGAGGAAACTTCTCCAAAATGAGGAGTATGGTGAAAAGAAAGCTGTAAGGGAGTTTACTCAAAACCACAATACTAGTAGCACAGTTAGATTGTATACCCAAAAGGAGGAAAGGTACTACTAAGTCTAGGAGGATGCCAGCATGGCTAACGGGTACCGTCAAGGAAGCCTTAGAAGAGAAGAAGACTTCCTTCCGAAATTGCAAGGCCTGTCCAAATGAAGAGAACAGCAACACAAACTCTGGCAAAAGTAATGCAAGGTGACAATAAGAGAGGCAGAGAGAGAGTTTGAGGAACATTTAGCCAAAAGTATCAAGGGGAATAACAAAAACTTCTTTAAATACATCAGAAGCAGGAAACCTGCCAAGGAGGCAGTTGGACCATTAGACAATGAGGGAGTGAAAGGGATTATTAAGGAGGATATGGAGGTTGCAGAGAAGCTGAATGAGTTCTTTGCATCTGTCTTCATGGCAGAGGATACTCAACATATACCTGTTCCTGAACCAGGCTTTTTAGGGATGGAGGTTAGAGAGCTGAGTCTGATAGAAGTGACAAGAGATGATGTTCTAAACTGTCTGGAAAAACTGAAAATTAACAAATCAGCAGGGCCGGATGGTATCCATCCAAGAGTCCTCAAAGAACTCAGATCTGAAATTGCCGACCTTCTTGCTAAAGTATATAACTTAGTCCTGAAATCGGGCTCTGTACCAGAGGACTGGAAAGTAGCAAATGTAACACTGATTTTCAAAAAGGGATCCAGGAGTGATCCGGGAAATTACAGGCCGGTTAGCCTAATGTCCGTTCCAGGCAAATTGATGGAAAGCATCCTCAAGCATAAAATTGTAAAGCACCTAGAAGAACAGGCCCTGCTGGGAGTGAACCAGCATGGCTTCCGCAAAGGTAAATCTTGCCTCACCAACCTTTTGGACTTCTTTGAGAGTGTCAACAAGTGTGTGGATCAAGGTGATCCAGTTGACATGGTCTACCTGGACTTCCAAAAAGCTTTTGACAAAGTTCCTCATCAAAGACTCCTGAGGAAACTTAGCAGTCATGGAATAAGGGACAAGTACATGTGTGGAGTGCTAACTGGTTGAAAGACAGGAAACAGAGGGTAGGTATAAATGGAGAGTTTTCACAATGGAGGGAAGTAAGAAGTGGGGTCCCCCAGGGATCTGTACTGGGACCGGTGCTTTTTAATTTATTCATAAATGATCTAGAAGCAGGGGTAAGCAGTGAGGTGGCCAAATGTGTAGATGACACCAAACTCTTCCGGGTAGTGAAATCCAAAACGGATTGTGAGGAGCTCCAAAAGGATCTCTCCAGACCGGGGGAGTGGGCGACAAAATGGCAAATGCGGCTCAGTGTTAGCAAGTGTAAAGTGATGCACATTGGGACGAAAAACCCCAGCTTCAAGTATACGCTGGTGGGATCCGAGCTGTCGGTGACGGACCAGGAGAGGGATCTTGGGGTCGTGGTGGACAGCTCGTTGAAAGTGTCGACTCAATATGCGGCAGCTGTGAAAAAGGCCAGTTACATGCTAGGGATCATTAGGAAGGGGACTGAAAAATAAAACGGCTAATATTATAATGCCCTTATACAAAACTATGGTGCGACCACACGGAGTACTGCGTACAATTCTGGTCACCACATCTAAAAAAAGACATTGTAGAACTAGAAAAGGTACAGAAGAGGGCAACCAAGATTATCAGGGGCACAGAGCACCTTTCTTATGAGGCAAGACTACAACACCTGGGGCTTTTTAGTTTAGAAAAAAGACGACTGTGGGGAGACATGATAGAGGTCTTTAAAATCGTGCATGGTGTGGAGCAAGTGGAGAGAGAGAAATTCTTTTCCTTCTCATACAACACTGGAACCAGGGCTCACTCCTTGAAATTGATCCCAGGAGGTCTAGGACCAACAAACGGAAGTACTGTTTCACACAACGCATGATCCACTTGTGGAACTCTCTGCCACAGGATGTGGTGACAGCCAACAACCTGGATGGCTTTAAGAGGGGTTTGGATAACTTCATAGAGGAGAGGTCTATCAATGGCTACCAGTTGGAGGGCTGTGGGCCACCTCCAGCCTCAAAGGCAGGATGCCTCTGAGTACCAGTTGCAGGGGAGTAATGGCAGGAGAGAGGGCACGCCCTCAACTCCTGCCTGTGGCTTCCATCGGCATCTGGTGGGCCACTGTGTGAAACAGGATGCTGGACTAGATGGGCCTTGAGCCTGATCCACCAAGGCTGTTCTTATGCCAAGTCTGCCATTTTATAACCACACTGTTGACATAACTAGTCCATTAATGAAAAGAGCAGGTCTGTATCAATTAATTTCTTAACATCTTTTGGATGTGTATCTTAAATTTCAATTAGAGACTATGATTACTTCCAGGCATATACAAATGGTCATGAGCATATCTGATTGCTGTAGGGTGAACCAAGTTAGCAGCAGTGGAATTTGAATTATAATTTTTAAGAAATCAGCATGTTTCCAGTCCTCATGACTTAAGAGAAAAATGTATTTGTGGTTTCAGTTAAGTGTTTGGGAATGAAAAGTGTTTTGGGGTATACATCCTGGTGGTCAGAGAGTGAAGGTTCTTTGTGCAGGATCGGTCATTTTCCTTATCCTATTGCCTTTAAATTTTGGAGTCTTGGATTGTCTTCCACAGTTCTTATCAAATGATTTTGAAGAAAAATATCAGACAGTTTTGAAGTCCAAAGCAAACGTACAGCCAAAATAATGTATACACACTTAAACAAAATTGCCCAAATTTGCAGAGTTTCGTTCTCTTGGAGTTGCAGATTATTGTGTGTGCTGGTCACACACACCCCTGGTGTTTTTCAGGCCCCTTGAATGCAGTTGAGAAAAAGGTGAGAACAAACTGATGAGAGTAAAGGTCAATCCATTTGCAAATTGAACATTGTGAAATAAATGTGGTCTTGGTTTGCAGCTTTTACATACAGCATGTGTGTGATGTTTGCCTATGCAAATGAGTAAGTTTTATAAGCATGTTTGTTTCCCATTGGTCATGCCTCATCAAGTAAAATAACCAGCTTCTGTTTACCACCCTGCACCCTCTATCCAGCCTATTTTGCCATGCAGGTGATCTATAGTCGGCGAAAATGTAAAGTTTCTCCTCCTATCACATCAGGGCCACCAGAATTTGAAAGAATCTTCAGAGCCCAGTAAGTTAAATTTCTGCTTTGGTGGTTGTTTTTGAATTTAGTGTGTCCAAAACGATACCTACTTAGAATAAATTTATAATGAGATCAGCAGGCTTAAGGTGTGTATGTGTGTGCTAGAATTATCAAGCTGGCTATGAATATATTTAGTCATAAGTTATTGATGCAGTTGTTTTATGGAGGCTGAGTTACGGGGTTTGGCTGATCTGCACAGAACAGAACGTGCTCTCCTGCCTTCTACTCCTACTGCAGTTCGAACCCAATCTTGCTCGTGTGGAGGGACTGCTCTCTGAGGATAGGTTTCCACACCCCCAGATGTCAGACAATGGATTTTGAGTGCTTACAGTGGAGCTCTGTGGGATCCCACGAGAGGACAAGCTTTATATCTGTAGGCAGAAGTTGGCAGAAGACCTTCCCGTTATCTTTGCTTGTGCCCAGTGTAAGATGGATCTGAGTCAGAGGATACCTTCTCAGCAAATTGGCCGATTAAATTTAAACTTAAAATCTGTCTTGGGAAACTCTGACAGTTCGAATCTTAAATGTAACTCACTATGCAGTGCTGGCTGAGGGCAGCAGCAACAAGCCAATGCTAATGCCACCCCCTTCCTGGCCCACTCCCCTCCGTGGGTGCACCAATACAATCTCTCTCTTCCCCCCCACACTGCCCAAGTACCAAACTTGGCTGGAGAGAGCAGGTTTGGTGCTGGAGGGAAGAGCACCCGCAAGGCTGGCGCTTGGGCTGCATCACACTGGTGACCAGTGGCCAAGGACAGCCTTGCCGTGGGTGGGCGCAGGGGGCATGGCCACACCCCTCCTGGACTGGAAAGCATTCCTGTGGGCAGGAGGGGGGGGAGTCGCAGGTCTGCCCCCCCCCACCGCCTAGAGCGAAGGGCGTTTCTGGCTAGGCAGAGGCCATGCCAGCACACAGAAAAAGGGGCCGGCCCTGGGGCACCGAGCTCAGACAGCAGCAACCATTCTGATGTATGCAATGATATTTACAATATTTTCAGCCTGCCCCTCCAGTGCCCGACTGCTTGGGGCCACTTAAAGAATGAACTAATTGAAGGCAGGTGATAGTTATGCTGCAGCTGAGGGCAGCGGTGGGCATGGCGGGGGCACAGCCAGGAGTGCATTCTGTCACCCCCTTAAAAGGTCACCAGAGCCACTGCCTGATGTGGTTGCCTCGTGAAGGGACGGCATCCTCCACTATGCAAAGTTCGCATGTAAAGGTTCAGTTAGACTATTGGGGGGGAAAGGTTGATGACTGCCAAGGTGGCAATAATCGTGGCTTTTGGGGTAATCTGCCCCCACCCCAGGTTTAAAGTACAATTTTGATGCAATGTGCACATTTCTCTCTGCTTTTTATGACGACTTAAATTGGTGGTCTGATGTTTGTAATGGCTGTCGGCTGTACAATAACCATGTTTATTATGATTCTTTAATATGATCAGGCTATTAACTGGTCAAGTTATGCTAGGAGGGGATGGCCTTTTCTCTCAGCCCTAATGAGCCTCTAGAGTGGAGTCTGTGGACTGAAAATACTTCCCCATCTTTGCATTAGAGATGAGCAAAGCAAACACTTTCACATGTGACAGGCAACACTGTTCAACAATGTTTGCACAGGCAAATCATCTTGATGATACTTTCAAAAGCAGAACATGGAGTTCCTTTTGGCATAGATGAAGGTGCAGCCAGATCAGCCACTTGTCCTACCTCTCAGGTAGCATAGATCAACGTTAAAGGTGTCATATCCATATCTTGCACCCACCGGTCTCATTGTGTGGGCGGTAGGGTTGCCAACTAGGGACTTTGAGAGAGGACACGTGACTATTTGGGGGACCAAATGACCTGGGGGGGGGGCATTAGGAGGAATAGAAACTATCGGGGACCAAACAATGTTTTTTGCATTTTGTTGTGGTGTCTCAAGTTCTGGGGAGCAACTGGAATATTTTGTTCACTCAAAAGACTTACTTCAGTGACAGGTTGCAGAACCCCGTGATGCAGGAGCATGGAGGAGGTGGGCCCGGCAGGTGCAGCTGGCTTCCTTCGTGTGGCAGTGGCAGTAAGAAGTTAGCAGTTTGCTAACTAACTTTACGCAGCAAAAAGTAAAAAGGCGCTTTTAAAAATGGTGAATCTCTTGCATTTATCATGGGGAGAGCAACTGGCCCTATCCAACCCCATCACAACGTCCTTTCTGTAGCTGGTGCTGGTATTACCTTGGCTTTCTTTTTAGATTGTGAACCCTTTAGGGACAAGGGGACATCTTATTATGTATTTTTATATGAAAACCACTTTGAAACCTCCTGCTGAGAAGCCATATATAAATGTTTGTAGTCACAGAGAACAGCAAGCGAGTGGGAGACTGTGCATGCACCACTGCACCAGCATAAAGGCTGGCTCGGTAGCTGCTGCTGCTGCTGCTACTACTATTACTACTACTACTACTACTACTACTATTTATATACCACTTTTCTCCAAAAGGGTCTACATAGAAAAATAAATAATGAAGAAGATGGATCCTTGTCCCCAAAGGGCTCGCAATCTAAAAAGAAGCATAAGGTAGACACCAGCAACAGCCACTGGAGGGATGCTGTGCTGGGGCTGGATAGGGTCAGTTGCTCTCCCTCACCACTTTAAAAGGGGCCTCCCTCAGCTAGCTGGCGGGCTGCCCTGCCTCGAGCCAAGAGATGAAGTTGCCGGCCTGGCTGGGGAGAGCAGGCTGGGTGACCCGTGCAGGGACCACGACAGAGGGCTGGGTGTGTGCAGTAAACCTAACCCGGTGATGGATTTGCAGCTAAGAAGTCGGGGGACTCGGCACCTAGGCAGCAGACTGAGTAGGCATCAGGAATGTGCCCAAACCAAGGTTCGTGCACAGGTCTGGTGCCGGACCAGTTTGGCTGAGGTCCAAACCGGTTTGATGCCGCTGGGGTGGGGGGTGGATGGCAAGCAGGATCTTTAAACCGGAGGAGCGCAGGCCCTTTAGCTGCTCTCTGCCACCCCATGCAGCTTCCTGCTGCAATGGTGTTCCCCCCAAGAACCTACACGCAGTGCCGACCCACATGTGCATGGGTTCTTGGGGGAGCACTGTCACAGCAGGGAGCTGCATGGGGCAGTGGAGAGTAGCTAAGGACCGGCTCTCCTCCCTTGTAAAGATCCTGCTGGCTGACCCCCACCTCGCAATGGTCCCGAACCAATTTGGACCTCTCCCGAACTGATTCGGTGCTGAACCTGTGCACGAACCTAGCCGACATACAGCTCACCTGGTCATCAGCTTCACAGTGGTGAGCTGTATTTATTTTCAAATTGTCCCATTTTTATCAAAATATGCACATAAAATTTACACACACACATGCAAATTTTATGTGAAGTGGAGACTGTTTGGAGACCTTTTTTTTTTTTTTGGTGAAAGGTGTCCTCTATTTCCACTTTTTTGGTGAGGGATATAAACTTTTTCCACCATCTGGACCTGGCAACCCTAGTGGGAAGGGGGGAAACTGAACATGCAAAACAGAAGTTTTATTAGAGAAAACACTGTCAGCTGTGATCTGCAATTTCTATACATTACACTGTGAGGGAGAGCCCCTTCTTTTTTCCAAAGCACCCTCAGTAGGGTACGATCTGCATTAGGGAAGGGAGTGTTGAACCCTTACCCTGCCAGCTGTTTCTGTCCCAGTTTCCAGGCTTGTGTTTGTGAGAAGGAACCCTGGCAGAGGTAAGGAAGGAAACATTGATGCCAGAAAATTTCAGAGCAAAAGCAAAGTGGCTGTCAAGGGAAAGCTAAGTCGTCTGTTTCCCTTCTCTTTCTTCTCATTGTGTCTCCAGTGCAAATTGGCCCCTCCTGAGGGAACGTTACAAGTTTAAGGCTATTGTGTGCAGTCATTACCATTTTAAAAATGAGTATGTGCATCTGTCCACATCTGCTCATAAACAGAGAGAAATGTGTAACAGATAATTAAAATGTGATTGCTGTACCCATCTGTAGTCTGAAATGGCACAGCTCAGGCACACTTCCCACCTGAGTGAGAGAGAGGCTGAAGAGACAGAAGTGGGTGGTAAGAAAATGGTGCCCTGTGTGAACTGCTTCTTGTCATTACATAGCAAAGCTGATCCTTACAGAAACTGGCTAAGTGGGTTTTCAAGAGAAATATTATCCAGGCTTCAGCTAGGCTTCCACATTATAAAGTCCCCCCCACATACACCAAAATACTGATGGTTTGTTTTCTTCTTTGTTTTGGTTAGAGTGAATTGCTCGGAATACTTCCCAATATTTCTCTCTCTTTTGTGGGTAGCCGGAATTTTTTCCCATCAAGGTAAAGCAAACTCTGATTCATAGACTCTTAATGTTAACAACGCTAAACCTTTTAAGAAAGTTTAATGTTACTCTACTTGTTTAACTGTAAATGAATGAAAATCTTGGCTAATTTTACAGATGTAGAGGGCATTTTCCTCATGTTCATTTGCATTTATTGCATTTCTTATGAAGTGTCAAAACATTCTTGGCATCGTTCTGTGTAAATTAGGCATGGGCTTATCACCAAGAGTGGGTAAAAGACATGATTGCTGTGGATCAGGTTTACAGTGACGTACCTTATCACAAACATGTAAGGTGTGACTGATATATCTGCATCTAACACACACCGGAGATTTCCAGACCATTAAGGGATCCAGACACACGAGTTTTACAGGCAAGGATCTGTTGTCTGTGGAAATACTGGATTACTTGCCACCATGATCTGCCACATAATGTGTGGAGCCACTCTTGTGTGCTTGACCCTCTGCTCTGAAGGTTCATGGAAGAAAAGATGAAAACACAATGCCACCCACTGAAGATATTGAATGTGGTGGCTCTAGCTGTATAAAGGAGCTTGTCATCTGGAGGTTCCATCCATGCAATGAGCTAAGAATTACCATGCTGCCATGACACCCAAGTTCCTTGCAGTTAAGCCAGGACTTAGGCAAAGAACTCCCTCATTTGGTTCAGAGGAGTAGCCATGTTATCCTGTTGTAACCAAAACAACAAAGTAGTCTCATGCCACCTTACAGACCAATAGAAGCTTTTGTGGACTAGAGCCCACCCCTTTAGTTGTCCCACGGGAGTAGTTTTCCTACCGTAAGTAGTTTTCACCATTAAAGACAAGCTAATGTAAAGACGAATATGTTGCTTCAGGTTAAAAGGCTCCTGCCTTTCCTTGGTTGCTACTCCCAAATAGTTGTTGGATTGACACTTCTGCAGATGTTTGATTTGTAGTGGGAAAGACAAGTATCATTTGTACCTCTTGTTCTTTGTATGCTTGGTGGTAGTAATTGTGCCTTCCTTGTAAGCTGGTGGAGCACAATAGCTAAGGGCATGTAGATCTCTGTTAACATCTCCATGAGACAAATGTACCAATTTATTTTACACAGTAGAATTCTCCTGGATTGGACTACTAGCTTTAGCAGGTTGTGTGAATGTTTGGATGTAATTTATCTTGATTTCAAAAGCATTTGACCAAGTTCCCTGTGATTTGATTAGCAAACTGGTCAAATGTGTGCTAGATGACACCATTTTTAGGTAGGTTCACATTTGGTTGGAAAACTATCCTTAAAGAGCTTTCAACAGTAGCTCCTCCACAACCCAGGGGGAGGTTTTGAGTGGGTTGTGCCACAGGGCTCTGTCCTGGGCCTGGTACTCTTAAATATTTTAAGATGGGCAAACTTCAACTCCCATCTTCCCCACAACAGCTGGAGGGCCACGTTTGCCCACCTCTGGGATAAGGGATACCTGACTTTGTATGTGTGAAAAAGATCTCAGGACAAGCTGAACATGTGTCAGCAATATGGTGTAGCTGCAAGAAAAAAGAAAGGCTAAAGTTGTTTTAGGCTGCCTTAACAGAACCATAGTCTCCAAGTCACAAAAGGCAATAGTTCAACTCAAGTCCCCACTAGTCAGACCTCATCTGAAGTACTGTATCAGATCTGAAGCGCTGCACTTTAAGAAGGATGTAGACAAACTGGAACAGGTTTGTAGGAGCCTGATGATGGTCAGGGGTCTGAAAAATAAGCCCTATGAGGAAAGGTTGAAGAAACAGGGTGTACCTGGAGAAGAGAACATGATAGCGGTCTTCAAATACCTGAAGGACAAAGACTTGTTCTCTACTTAGATGATCCAGTGTACTTCAATTGCAGGAGGGGAGATGTTGGTTGAACACTAGAAGAAACCTCTTAAGGGAAAGAGCTCTTTGACAATGGAACTCTTGGGCCCTCCCTTGCTGGATTTACTCACACAGAGGTTGGACAGCCATGAGCTGACTGCTGAGGATGTTTTAGCTCCAGAGTTCCTGCACTGAGCGGGGAGCTGGATTAGATGGCCTACAATCCCCCTCCAACTCTATTATCTTTCTCCTGGCTTTCCATAGTAACTAGTTTGCTTATTCTCTTCCCTTGTAGTTTTGGCTGCATTCTGTGGATTAATGTACCTGTATGCACGCTATCAGTACTTTAGTGGATATGCACATTCTGCTCAAGGGAGGTGAGTAATTCTAAGCCTAACACTTGGTTAAGTCAGAAACAAGCTAGCAGATACAAATCGACGGGGCGTTTTTATATGGAGAATTTAGTCATGCCAGTCAACCACCACACACCTCGCAGCCTGGAGTGTTACAGCCAAGACAAAGTTGGACCACCTTACTGAGAATGTAACCAAAGACCCAATCTTGATGATCCCAGTCTTGCAACCCCAAGCACACCACCATCTTGGACCTTCAAAAGGCCAGGCACCATTTGGGTCTTCAGCATACAAACCAGGAAGTTCCGATGCAGAGCTGCAAAGGGTTCCAGTGCCTGCTCCTCTGGCAGCCCTTCTTGAGGCTGTTGGGGGAAGGCAGCCCCGCAGCTCTTCCTGGGGTGAGGCAGGGCCTTGGATGGCAGGTGACTTCCTGGGGCCTGTAACCACATTGTGGTTCCAGGAGCCCAGACGGCTTGATATAGAACTAATCGACTCACTTCCTTCCTATGCTCTTGGTGCCTCCAAGGCATGGCCTGATAAACCCCAGATGCAGGCACCTGGTCTCCTCCTGGTACGTGCTCTGGAACACCCTGCTCATGGGTGCCCTCCCTTCCCCTGACCACACCCTGGCTCCAATGGAACATGTTGCAAACTCAGTGAAGATTTAGCCTGTACTGAAAGAAGGTGGGCTACTATTGCCAAGTCCTTTTGCAGAGGTTGGTTTATGGTAGTCATGGTGCTGTGTGTGTGTGTGTGTGTGTGTGTGTGTGTGTGTGTCTTCGCTGCAGTGCCAGCTTGTTGGCTTCTGCTGCAAGAGACGAAAACCAAGAAACTGCAGATACCAGCCCCATCTCCCCCGCCACCACTGCCCTCTTCCAGAGCGCTTGTCTGCTTTACCTTCTGGGTGTGCACCACCGCTGTTTTACATCCAAGTCGGTAGCGGCAACTTTTGCACATGGCTGCTTCTGCATTTTCTCTCTTCTCACCAACCGACTTGTGCACTGTGCTTTGGGTCCCAAAATGGAGTGGACAGAGTGCACAAGTCTGTTGATGGAAGGCATGGGGGGAAGAGAGTGAGAGAGAAAGCAAAGCAGGAGCAACGAGCAGAAGCTGCTGCTTCATCCTCACCACCGCCAACTTGCCGTGGCACCCACCCTGAAGGTAAGGCAGCCGGTGATCTGGCAGAGGCAGTGCAGACAAGGGGAGGGAGATGAGGCCTCCTGGCCCTTGGGAGCTGCATGTGGTTGTCAGTGACCCTGCATGCCTGGCCCTGCAGAGGGTCCAATTGTGAGTGTGGACCGGCACTCTAGGGAAGCTCGGTGCCAAAGAGGACCGCTGAGCTGATGCTTGTGGACAGAAGCCCTTTAATTTCACGTGTGGTTTTTAGACCGGAATGCTAATAAGGAAACACGCTACTGAGTGCAAATGTTGCCATTTATCTTTCATTATGTCAAGACAAAACAAGTTGACTTGTTGCTCAGGCAGATCTAAAACCGAGATTTTTAACCTTTGTCTTTGTTCAGAGATCAGGTTTCATAGGAACCTGTGTCAAGCCCTCAAAGCAGTTTACAAAAAGTAGTATAAAAGTAATGCAACTGGTTAAATTAAATTAGAACCTTTGAAAAACGGGACAGATAATGGGAAAGCAGAAAGGAATATTCAAGAGGAAAAATGGGGAAAGAACCTCTCCTGTTCTGTACAGAAGCTGTAATACGATTGCTTAGAAAGTACAGTTTAAAATAGTCTATTTGGATAGAAGGCCTTTTTCCTGGATATGAACATTTTAGTATCTAGCAGAGGGAAGTAGTGCTGCAGTTTATATATTCTTCTGCTCTCAGCTTTTAGTGAGGAGAGAAATCAAGTAATGCTTGCCAATTTCAAAGACACTATTACAGAAGTTGTAGTTCTTATTTTAAATGTGACTCCAGTTTCTGGGCAGTATTTTTTAGCTGAAACTCCTTTCACATGGTCATGATCTCCCTCTCACTCTAACTAGATTAAGACTTGATGACAGTAGTTCTGCTGTGTAAAAACAAAATGAACTGAACTAGCTCATTATGCCTCTTCTCCCCAAGTGGATACCCCCACGCCCCATAAATAAAGAATCCTTAAGGCTGTCCAGACCGTGGCTAAATATCTCCCAACAAATCCACAGCTTATTGCATTCCTTGAAGTCATCCCAGTTGTGATGGCTGGAAAAGTTCCTGTATTCCTATATTTTAAACTAATTGTTTCCACAACTGCAGGTAATGTAGACAAAGCCTATGCATCATATTAATACGGTACCCTTTAGTTGGAGAGAAGCATTAAAGTTAGTTTCACAACCGACTATATGAACAGATTGTAAATAACCTCTCGTTCTTTTTGCACAGACTGGGTCCCATGTACTTCAGCACTGGCATTCTTTGCGTTCTGATTGGATTGTCTGTGGCAGGGCTCATCACCCACTTTGTGCCACTCACTGCTCTGGTTTCACAAGTGAACTTCTAAGTCAGCAGTGCCTGTCTGCTGGTCGATTACTTCAAACATTGTGCCATGTCTTTCAACTTTCATTTATCTGTTTCAGTAAAGTAGCTGAAATCGCTCTTTTAAAAAGCAATTCTGTGCAAGTCTCTTCTTTTTATTCACTTGATGGATTTTACCCCCGAAGTGGTGTTATAACAGCTTTCGCTGAGAGAACAAGATTGCAACAAGGCAGAATTCTTAGGTATTGAACTGAATATTGGGCGTTATTGAAGCACCAGCTCGGCTAAGAAATGGGTCAAATTTCCATATTGCATGGTGAAGTGTTCAGTGTATCTCTGAAGCTGTACCTTTTAAAAACCAACAGAAGTTGGATTTCTGAAGGATATTTATCTTAACCAGGGGAAGTCAACTCAAGGTTAATTTCTAACTGAGGAAAGCTCATTGTATTTTAATTTCTCTGCCTTCTTTCCCCTTAGCTTTTAAATCTAATTTTCAAAGGGAAGAAGACACTGAGATCACCATGTCTTTGTATGTGTCCATATGCATGTCCTTCTCTAAACTTTTGTATTTAAAGTCCAACACAAACCAAATTCAGAGTGCGGGGGCGGGAGGGAGGTCCTATGCAGTGTTCTTGATAATTCTTTTTCATCTGTATGTGGAATGAGTTTTGTTCTGGGCAGCAGTATCAAGGTAGTGTGTATGCACATGCATTCATGGCTAATTAAGCCTGAGCAGAATCTAAAATTGACATAAAGAATGTGTGAGTGCACGCCTTAAAGCAGGGCTTCTCAACGTGTGGGTCCCCAGATGTTATTGGACTTCAGCTCCCATAATCCCCAGCCCCAGTGGCCTTTGGTTGGGAATTATGGGAGTTGAAGTCTAATTACATCTGGGGACCCACAGGTTGAGAAGCCCTGCGAAACACTGGTCCTATATAGACCCCAGTAGGGTTATTTTTTTGCTTATCAATCAATCATATTGGTTCCAGTGGGTAACCACTCAAAGTATAGGCAATGCCCCTTTGTAACTTATTTGCTGACAGTTGGATAGAAACCTAAATCACAGTCTGGTGAAGCGGGGAGGGGAGGTCCGAGGTAAGAGCCACCATGTGGAAAAGATGTGGAAAGTAGGTTCTCTTAGTTCTACTCAGAACAACTTGTTTCTAAACTTTTCCTTTGCCCCAACTGTCTTGATCATAGGAAGCTGCCTCACAGGGAGTTGGACCATTGCCCCAGCTAGCTCAGCACTGCTTGCAAGTGCTCCACTCTGGAAACCTCCACTAGGTCTCGGGTTCTCTGTGGCAGCTCAAGACAACTTTCTGTTTGAGACAGGGTGCTTTGTGACAACAGTAGCTGCTGCTATGCAATGTACACACCCTCCTCCATGTCCTCTCTTCTTTGCCACTGGGCTGATGAGAAAAGTGTGTAGGAGGTTCCTAGAACTCTGTGGAAAGTGCAGTAAATACTGTAGATGCCCTGAAAGGCCCCTTCAGCACTATTTCCTCTCCTGAAATATAGGAAGCTGCCATATACCGAGTCAGACCTTTGGTCCATCTAGCTCAGTATTGTCTGCACAGACTGGCAGTGGCTTCTCCAAGGTTGCAGGCAGGAGTGTCTCTCAGCCCTATCTTGGAGGGAACCGGGAACTTTCTGCCTGCAGGCATGCAGGCTCTCTTCCCAGAGTGGCCCCTATCCCCTGAGGGGAATATCTTACAGTGCCCACACATGTAGTCTCCATCTAAATGCAAACCAGGGTGGGCCCTGCTTAGCAAAAAGCACCATTCATGTTTGCTCTCACAAGACCAGCTCTGCACGTGACTGTATCTACATGTGGGGTCTGCTACAACGTCTATTGCCAAGAGAACTTCTGAAATAGGACCACCAGTGAAGGGTGAAGAATAGGGAGGGGGTGTCCTCATTTGCTTTGGAAGCTTCCTTTTAATTCTGTCCCCCCACCCACCCCTGTATTAAAAATACCAGAGAGAAGTCCGCCTGAAAGTGGTTCCTGCTTCCTCTCCCTTCTCATTGGCAGCCCTCCTGCAACAAGTGAGGAAGGAAGGGCACACAGAAGAATGACCTCTTTCTCTTTGCTGAACAATGCCTGAGCCACACTTGGAAAACAGATACTCGATGAGGGGTGTGTGTGTGGGGGGGCATTTTGCTGCCCCCCCTAGCACCCCAATAATTCATTGCTTGAGGTGACTGCCTCTGCTTGTCCCTGGTTATTCGGCCTCCCATTTGTACCCCTCCACGGTAAGGTGTACTGTGTTACCTGTGCAAGGCTGCCTGGCTTTTCCTTGAGCCCTGATGACTAATATCCTATGGTTCCGCTGCCACTCAAAGTGAAATTAGCATCTTTTGTGGCTTGGGTGATGGTTAATCATAGGACTGAGATGTGTAGTTCTTGGGAAGTGGTGACTGTTGCCCTTTGAGCAAGCGAGTACCTGCAAATTGAAAACGGGCTTGCCAAACTTGGTCCTAGGACATGTCTTTATTCCAGTGATCTGAGGAAACTGTTTCAGTTCCTTAGAGCACTGGAGTAATCTCAGTATCCAAGAAATCCAAAGTTGTTTCCACCTCTGTGGTCCAAATTAATAGCTTGGTTCACTTTAAATTCACAGTTTATATGGTTTAGGCCTCTACTCCACCCCAACACTAGAGAGTGTGTGTGTGTGTGAGTGAGATTACACTCACTATAGCATAAAAGCCGTAACAACATTTACTGCTTTTATAAGTTGCTGCTGCAACTACTGTACAACTTTTACATGCCATTAGCAAGCACACAAACCACCTGACAGGATTGTGCACAATTCTTGGCTAGACTACAGAGCGACACAATTTGTTAGTTCAGGTCCCTTGGTTACAAGATACACGCCCTTGAGACGTCTGCTGGCAAAAGTCAAGCCCCTGTCCCCGTCCCCGCCCCCGCCTTCAGAAGAGAAGCTGAAGTCTGCATCTTCTGAAAGATACAGGAAATACCTCCTTGGTGATCAGCTACATTGTCTGAGTGAGTGGCAAAGTAGATTTTCCAAACACTTGGTGCTGTGCTGTTTAACTCCATAGGACTCTCAACTGCATGGAGTCTGTAGGCAAACATAACATAGTGGCTGGTCTAGCTGCACGACTTCTTCAATCCAGCAGATGAAACAAAAGCAAGCTCTTCTTAAGAGTAAAAGATCGGTTTGCTTTAGGAGAATAGAACACTTTATTTCAATCCTCAATAGATGACTGTGGGGCAAGAGAAAGGGTAAACAGCCAGTATGCTAACATGGAGTGTACTGACATTGACTGATTGGGCAGAGAAAGTTGGTTTTAATGGGAAAGACTTCTATTACAAAAGCTCTCTTGCCTTTGCTTTTCAAGGTAAGTCTGGAGTGCTGGACTAGGACCGAGGAGACCCGAGTTCAAATCCCCATTCAGCCATGAAACTAGCTGGGTGACTCTGGGCCAGTCAGTTCTCTCTCAGCCTAGCCTACTTCACAGGGTTGTTGTGAAAGAGAAAATTAAGTATGTAGTACACCGCTCCAGGCTCCTTGGAGGAAGAGCAGGATATAAATGTAATAATAATAATTACCTCTTCTACCATACCTGAAAAATGATATTCTATGGAAGACATGTAAAGAAAACCCATGCTACTTTAAATCGAATTAAAATTTTACAGTGCACATTTTAATATATATTTATATATATATATATACTTGAAAAAATCAAATGTATCCAATAATAAAAAATACAGCACGTTAAAGTAGTATAATGCATTCCAGTGTATAGCTAGAGACATTGGGCTTGTTTGCTTTTAAATTACACTCTAATTCCTACCATTTGAGAACTGGCCTAAATGCTTTTCTCCAAAATTCACACCAACCAGTAAATAACAGATATGGACCTAAAAGGATGGGCTCTGCACTCATTCTCAAGGCATGAAGACACTGGATACTTCAGTATTAACTGTATTGTATGAAGGGGCCATGTGCAACCCTGGCAGGCACAGTGTGGTTTGTTTTTTTAATTCCCTGCCATTCTGTCACCTCTGCACATCACCTCCCCCCCGCCCCCCAAGACCAATCACCCCTCATATTTCAGTCTCAGGTGTGGTTCGGAGCAACTGGGGGTTGTGTGTGTGTGTGTGTATTTAACTTAAAAGGTTGGCGGCAGAGTTTACTTTCCTCCCAGTTTACCTCAGTGCTGCTCTGTGGTTTGCAAGAGCTTGACAGTCAAGTTGTCCTCTTCAGCCTTCTCACTGCTTAAACCCGTATTTCTAATGCACCCCTTTAGTGATACATTCAGGAATCAACACTCAGGGGAAGGAAGAGTCGTGGGGACAGAGTGGTCCTTGCTCAAAGGTAACAACAAACAGAAATCGTTTACACAGAAAGTTCATCTCCATGGTTCTCCTTGCAGCTGCGGAGGCAGCCAGCTAAGAGACAGGTCAGGAAACAGTGCTGCTTCATTTCATTCAGTCCCGCACCCATGTGTGAAAAAGACTTCTCTTCTCCTAGTCAGTATGGTCAGGAAACGCAAGGTCCTGCCAAGTACCACCGCCAGATTTTTCTTCCTGTTCCTGGAGCAGCAGGTACCCTCAAGGACACACCTTTGCTTTCTGAGTAAGCTGCTCATTTTCTGCAGTGTCTGCAGTTCCACAGAGGAAAGGAAGAGCTAGTTGCCATGATGTGCATTACGCCAGTAACTTATAGCTCAGTCAGCTTTCTTCAGGAATATCTGAAAAGAAAGAGAGCTATCAGGGCTTGGCAATTCTGCTTTTTCATGTTTGTGCTGAAGAAGAAAGATCTGGTTTCTTCTGAAAAGCCATATCTCAAGCAACCAGAACATGTTATCTGTGTCTGTGGTGGTGGGGATTTTGCTGTTGGGTAGAAGAACATTCAGTTTTGATTAAGCCCTCAAAATACTGTCTAGAAAACCTTGCTCATAAGCTCTTATTAAACAAACACCTTTATGCATTGCCCCACAAACTCATGCAACGACTTCATAAATACCACTCCTGTTCATTTGGAGCCAGCATGGTTTAGTGATTGGAGGATAGGAGGAGGACTGGGAAAGCCCCAGTTCAAATCCCCACTGGACCATGACCTTGGGCCAGCCACTTTCTCTCGGCCTCACCTACTTCACAGGGTTGTTGTGAGGGTAAGGTGGGGGGGGGAGTGTATACTGCCCTGAGCTCCTCCGAGGGAGAGTAAGATATAAATGTGGTGACAGTAATCCGATTACCAAAAGTGTGTGTTATCTTCTAAGCTATGAGATAAGCATGGGGCTACATGGAAGCTGATCTCATCAACATTATATGTTAAGACATACCAGTGTTTATACATAGTTAGTAATACAAGTGTAGTTATTGTTACTAGTGTGATTAACTACAAGTGTAGTTAATACCTGTTAAAGCAGTGAGTTTTAGGAGCGTGATACATGAAGGAACATATCAGTGGCAAAGGGTAAGGGAAGATCAGGTTGCTTACCTGGAACTGATGTTCTTCAAATGGTCATCTGTCCACTCACACCTAAGGATTCTGCACCTGCACAGAATCTCTTTTGGAACTTTGTAGTCACACCAAGTAATTTTGGTGTGAGTCACACCTCTATGGAGCAAGAGTGCATGCCCAAATGGGTGTGATCCACCCTTCCTCCCCGAGTTTATTTATTTAACCTATTTGTTAAAACCGTGAGTCTCTGAGCAGTTTACAGCAAAATAATAAAAACAACAAATAAAAAGGTTAAAACATTACACCAACTTAAAATTTAAGATGTTAAAACTATTAAAAATCATCAAACAAACATTATTTAATTAAAAGCCTGGGTGAACAAATGCGTCTTGACTGCCTTTTAAAAAGTTGTAAGAGATGGGGAGGCTCTTATTTCAGCAGGGAGAGCATTCCAAAGCCTTGGGGCAGATGGGCCGGTGGCAACTGCAGACGAACCTCTCCTGATGATCTCAATGGGCAGTGTAGTTCATAGCAAAGATGACGTTCTCTTAAATACCCAGGACCCAAGCTGTTTAGGGCTTTATAGGTTATAACCAAGACCTTGTATTTTGCCCAGAAATGTACAGGCAACCAGTGTAGATCTTTTAAGATAGGAGTGATATGGACCTTTCGCATTCTGGACCAAATGCAGTTTCCGGACTACGTACAAAGGCAGCCTCACCTAGAGTGCATTGCAGTAGTCAAATCTGGCCACTGCAGTGGGATGCCATAATATGAAAAAGTCACTGGCGTTGGGAGGAGAAAGACTGCATGTGACCACCAGAAGAACATCAGTTACAGGTGATCAACCTGTCCTTTGTGGTCTTGGTGCAGTCACTTTTGGGAGACTAGCAAGCTATTTTCCTTAGGAGGGCGTAGTGTCATCAGTCGCACAAGGAGTACAGGACAGCGCTGCCAAAAGCCATGACAGCTCGGGAGCAAACCCAGAACGTAGTAGTGTGCATGAAGGTGGATGACGGTGCTGCCTCTCCTATACACCATATTCTGAAGATGGGCTGTAGAATTGGATGTGGAAGCATCCAATGGTGGGAAGTTGAAAAATGCCTGCTAAGCGTTGAGAATGTTTTCAGACCTGTAAACATGCATCAAAGGGGGAAGAACATTGAGGGCACGACTCTAGTTGCAGAGGAGAGGGGAGTCAGAGAGAGAACGTGACCAATGTCCCGAATAGTCCTGTTGATGTAGGATCATGTGGCTATATTTTCTGTGGCTCTCTGCAAACCACCTGTAGGGCTTTGTAAACTGCCAAGACTTCCAGGTAATTGAGGCTGTGGTATGACCTGACACACAAGGCCAGGATACCCTGAGCGTGACACTGAGTGGGCACCCTAACCTGACAGGAGGCATTGGTGGTGACCATGAGGTGGGGCATCAGGGCAGCCAGGAGACTGGTGTGGGCATGTCACAAGGGGGGGGTGAACTCTCACTGGGATGTGCAAACGGTTGTATTATTATTATTAATAATAATAATTCAATTTCTCTCTTGGTCCTTTTAGATCCCTCAGCAGCTTTTGACAATATCGATCAAGCTATCCTCCTTGACGGCCTGCGTGGGTTGGGTATCAGGGGCACTGTCTTACAGTGGTTCTGTTCTTACCTTAGCGGGCGTGTCCAGTCGGTATGCATTGAGGACAGGTGCTCTGACCCATGGCCACTCCTTTATGGAGTCCCCCAGGGTTCAGTTCTTGCCCCTGTCCTCTTTAACAACTATATGAAGCTGCTGGGTCAGGTCGTTTCCCAGTTTGGGGTGAGATTTGATCAATATGCTGATGATACTCAGCTGTATATCACCACCCCAGACCATTCTGGGGATGCTGTTTTTGTGCTTACTCAATGCCTGGAAGCTGCTAAGGTCTGGATGAACCAAAACAAGCTCAGACTGAATCACACTAAGACTAAATTACTTTAATTCAGCCCTCGTACTGGCCAACAGCTGGATGTGAACCTTGTTTTAAATGGAGTGGCACTGCCCGCTAAAGAGCTTGTTTGGGATCTGGAGGTCCTTTTGGACTCGCGCCTCCTGCTTGAACAGCAGGTGGAGGCTGCAGCCAGAAGTGCTTTTGCCCAGCTTCATCTGGTTCACCAATTACGCTCTTCCCTTGATCAGCAGGCATTAATGACAGTGACCCATGTCCTTGTGATCTCCCGCCTAGATTATTGTAATGCCCTCTATCTAGGGTTACCTTTGAGGACGATCAGAAAGCTACAGCGGGTCCAGAATGCAGCGGCTCGCCTACTCATGGGTGCCAGGAAATATGACACCTTTCCTGCAGTCATTACACTTGTTGCCTATTCGCTTCTAAGTTCAATTTAAGGTTCTGGTTCTGACCTTCAAAGCTTTGAGGGGCTTGGCGCCTGTCTACCTACAGACCCACTTCTCCCATCCAGTTACATGCCGTCCAATTAGATCATCTCAGATGGCCCTCTTGTCGGTCCCTGATTTCCGAGAGGTTCGAGGCTCTTGGACCCGCAAAAGGGCCTTTTTGGTTGCTGCCCCACTTCTTTGGAACTCTCTTCCCCTCCAGATTCATTTAGCCCCTTCCTTACTGATCTTCAAATCTCTATTGAAGACTTTTCTTTTTTGCCAGGCTTTTGTCCTGTAGTTTACCTTTTTTTCCTGTTAGTCACTTTAGTTTTTAATTTAGAATGTAATTTTTAATGTTGCCTTGTTTGCATGTTTTTGTACACTGCCCGGAGTCTTCGGAGTAGGCGTTATATTAAATGTTTCAAATAAATAAATAAATTTATTCAATGTCTTGAACTAGAGGGTAACAGGTGGAATATGGCAAGAAACAACTATTGCAAGAGTCTTATGCAGAGGAGGGAAAAGGGAACTTAGTGGCACAGTGGTAGCCATGATGCTAAATTGGATGGGGAGGGTAGAATGTTGCCTGAAGCCAAACAAGCACAACACTCCGACTGAGTACTGAGTTCCATCTAAGGGAAGGGAGGCTCAGGAACAGACGAGTACAGCACTGAGACTGGATGCATTTGGGAGAAGTGTTGACTTGCTGTGGTTGAATATATAGAGTTATAGGTGGTCAGCGAGGCTATGAAAGTGTCAGAATAAGATAATCATGATGTAAAAAGCAAATATAAGTGGCAGTGACTACTACACATCTGGTGAAAACAAATGAAAGTCGGCCAGGAGAGCTGTCTAGAAGGCTCCTGGATCCTGAGTGGGTGCATCTGTTACACCAGTGATGTAACAGGCTGAAACTAAGCAAAGTGTTTTAGGCATGCATGCTCTGAGCTTGGGCCAAAGTATCGGAGGCTTGAAACAAAGTGGCATAAAACTTGTAGACCGATTGCATCTTGCCTGCTTGGTAAAGTGGAGACAGTGAATGCAGGATTCAATTTTTTTGCTCTTCACCAAGCCACAGAAGGCAGTGATTGTGACAGTGGTGGTAGGGAGTTAAGCCCTGCAATGGTTGCACTTTTAAAAATGAGGTCTTTTGAAATTTTGCACCATAAGCCTGTGGCTGCGCCTAGGGCAATAGCTGTGGAAAGAAAGGGGTGCCAATAAATGGGTGATTAAGCAAGCAAGCAAACCCTCAGGGGATGGAGCCACTCTGGGAAGAGCAGAAGGTTCCAAATTCCCACCCTGGTATCTCCAAGATAGGGCTGAGAGAGATTCTTGCCTGTAACCTTGGAGAAGCCGCTGCTAGTCTGTGAAGACAATACTGAGCTAGATAGACCAATGGTCCGACTCAGTATATAGCAGCTTCCTATGTTCCTAAACCAAAACAAAGATTACAAACAAAAAGGAAACAAGTGAAGACAGAAGAAGACGAAGGGATTAAATACAGTGTGGTGGGTGGGGAGGGGAGAGGAAGAATTTGCTTGGTTTTAGGGGAAAGTTTATTGCTACAGCTGATAAAGGAGAACGGAGGGAGGCGACGTGGGTTGCAGCCATTTGGGCATGCTCACTTGTTCCACAGAGGCAACACCTTTTTTAGGCTGAGCTCTAGAAAATTCTGAAAGACATTCTGCACAGGCACAGCTCTCAAGTGTGACTAGACAGATAACCATGCTAAGACAGGAGTGAAACAACCTGTTCTTGCCCTTGCACACCTTGACCACAGCTCTGGTTCTTCATGTTCTGTAACACCAGCACTGACTACTTTAACAGGTATTTAACCACCTAGTATTTAACTGAATGCCAAAGATGCATTAGCATGAAGAACACTGTGCAATCCATGGATGGAACTGCCCATTCCCATGATCATGGCAGCTGGAAAACACATGGCAGCCGTGTATGTGGAAATGGCTGCTGGAAAGGGGTACCAATTGATCGTCTGCGTCAGTTCTTACATTCTGCACTTGAATGCATCCCAGGCATCAGTCAAGACATAATGTAGAAGGAGCTGCTCCAGAAAAGTGTGTTACCTCGCTCAAGATTATCCATACAGGAGAGTCCGTCTGGATGGTCAGCCGTATTGCTTCCAGGGGCCCAAAGGAAGGGTCTACTTCTCCTTCAGCAATGCCCTTCAAAAAGGAGCCTATGGAAGAACAAGAACACAACTTCAGTCCAGATCTCTCCTCCTCGAAGCAAGAGCAAAACCAGGTCCCTCCCTAGGCAAGGAACCACTCCTTTAGGCCAGCTGCCAAATAAGCAGTCATGTCTACAAATGCTGGAGTAGTCACTCGTGCCTCTGCATTCACACAATTCATCCACCATTAACAACTGCTGTCCCTAAGCCTCTTTAAGGAAAGTTAACCGCTGGGAGCTGGCAAGAGTTGAATGCTGCTTTCATTTTACATTTGGCCTGCCTAGCTCAAGCTGTGTGCACTCTCCTGAATTGACACACGTCACTCCGCACGCTGGCCCAGTTCAGAGACCTTTTGAAGAGCACATATCGGGTGGAGTCACACAACTGGATTGCCAAGTGATGTCTGTGTTTGTTTGTCAAATTTACTACAGGCGAAGCTGAGCTATGATCATGCACTGCTCATCATGCAGAACATGTGTGGCAAGCCTGGCATGGGTGATCTCACCACCCAATTTGAATACATGAAGTGCTTCCCTGCAACGATTCACCAGGTAATTCCACATGACCTGCTACTGGAGCAATGTAGCTGCTGCGAGCACGGGCAGCCTATCATGTTCGGGCTTCCCCATGTGGTGTCATCTTCGGTCCATCCATGTATAATCAAATCTGATCTCTTCCTCTCCAGCAGCGACCACATCCAGTAGTAGAGCAGCTATGAATCACAGTTTTAGCCTGTACTGCAGCAAGGTTTCTGAAAGGGGAAACATGATACTGTCCAAGGGGAAGGGTGTGTCTGAAGAACAGACAATATCTGGATGGCCTTGGAGAAGTTAAGCTAAGCATGAATCCCAGGATCATGGAGGACCATTGCCTTTGCCTTCACCAGTATCTGGACCCACTGGGAAACCCCACACAACCAACTCCTGTGATGCCATCTTTCCACAAGGAAGCATGACTATAGCTCTGTTCAGACATGTATTCATGTACAGCACCCCTGAAATCCCACCCCAGTGCTGCTGGCATGCCAAGAAGCATCAGCCTCTCTGCACTCTCCTCACAATGTTTGTCTGAAGAGGCAAATGCCATAAGTGCGAGGACGGCTGCTTCTGTGATCAGAAGGGTGGGGCACAGCAGCCTTCCCATCACAGGAACAACTGCCCTCGTGCTTTGGCATGTCAGCACTGCTGCAGGGCTTGCCAGCATGCTCTTGGAGGCTGTGCGCGAGTAAAAGGTCCCTTCTTTTTCTATGTCTGGACACAACTTATTTCGAGCCAGGATGTGATGCAACAACACACTTAATGGGACAATCAGTGTGGAAATTTAACTCATCAAATTCTGAGCTAGGCATTGTACAGAACAGACTTTGGTTTGTATCAGAAGACTTTGGTTTGTTTAGGCAAAACCCCACTTGTCCAGCAGGTGGCGATACTCCACAGGATAGCATTTTCAATATGTGTCTCAAGTACCAGCAATGATACTGAATAGAAGAAATTGTTTGGTGGGTCGGTCAAGTCTATGGGATAGGTGCCAGAAGCCATAGGTCTCACTGGTTCTGTAGCATCAGGAGTGGAGTGGTTCACTGGTGCTGCGGCCTGTGTAAGGAAGGCTCTGGTCTGTGTCCTTGCCACGTCCCTCACTGCTCCAGGCAGTGCTGCTGGAGGATCACAAATCGCTCCGGCTGCAGTCACCTCCTTGCCACCACTTCCCATCCATTGCCCTGCCTTTTGGACGCTGCAGAGCTCCATCTGCTCTGCGGCCTTGTGGCGAGCGCTCCCTGGCTGGCAGTTTCCTTTGGCTGCACGGGCTGCTGATGGTCGGAGCCCACTGGGCCTGTCCCTCGCCTGTGCACGAGGCCTGCTCCTGGGAAAACAGGTGTAGCTGTGGCTGCTAAGCACAATGGGCCTGCGTGGGCCGAACTATAGTCAGCCCGACTCCAGTGGCTATTGTTGAGGCCACAGCAGAGATCGACCACCCCGGGACAGAGCTGGATCATAATGCCCCCTGGGAGGGCTGGTTAAAAAGCAGGGTGGGGTGGGGAGCAATGGCGAGGACCTGGAGATGCTTGGCACGCTAGCAGACAGTTTAGGCAGCAAGCCAGAGGGAACCCAAACGTTCCTGATTTGGGGCCCGTGGCCCTGCATTCCTCAAGCTGAGGAAGAGAGACAAGTAAAGAGGAAAGGGGAGAGGAGTAAATAAAAGTTTTGGGGTTTGTTTGTTTTTTGTAGGTAGGAGAATAAACCAAAAGCAAGGAGGACTAATCAAAATACTGGTGAGTACAGAGAACAAGAACAACAGAAAGGGAAGAGGTATAGGCCTCAGATTGAGGAAGAAAAGGCTGTCTCTGGAGCTGTAGCAGGACTACAGAAACTGGGTTGGGCTATCCTTCCCAGGCTCTTAAAGCTTTTGCCCAATTAGCATAGTCCTGCCTCTGGATCACATGGGAAGGATAACTCACATGAGATGTCCTCCGTTGCAGCAGCAGAGAAAGGAAGTCACCAGTTCAAATTCTGCCATGAGCACAGAAGGTGGCCTTAGGCAAGCCACTCCCTCTCAGCCTTCCATGCAGATTAACTCTAAACCTCCTGTTGTTTTTGCCTTTTGGGTTTGTTCAAACCACTTGACCTCTACAGTATTGTCAACTTGGTAGTTGGACAGTAGTAACAGAGGGAACCCACCTGTGCAGAGTCATTAAAACGATTAAGATGTAAGCAAGTTTTAACCCTGAGGGGAAATACCAAATGAGATGTGTGTTCTAAGTCACTCTAATTTCCTTATCAAGTGGAAAAAACACTAATTAATTCAGGCTTAAGCTTACCCTCCCCTCTCAAGCCTCCTCTGTCACCACTCTGTGTAATTTTGTTATCTGAACAGCAACATGCACAAGGCATTATCCACACCAGCAGGCCACTGTTTGCTCTGAACCAACCATTTACCTATCTGTATGTAACCATCAGATGTCCTGTGGTACTTGAATGCTGTTGCTCTTCCCTCCTGCAGGGCTTCCTTATCGGACTGGAGACTCTGTGCAGGGAAATAGACAACCTTCAGAAAAAGCCCGCAACAAGGATTGAGGCAGCCTGCTGTGGGTACAGCTTGAGCCACGATGGCCATAAAACACCAGGCAATGTTCATGTTCTAGCAGGCAGGTTGTTCGAAGAGCTTCTCAGTGCCTTTCAAGGACCCATAAAAAGATCTATTAAGGTTGACCCAGTAAGGATGAGACTTGGAATGCCTTTTCCTGCCACAGACCGTGTACCCCAATTAGAGAATTATCAAGCAGGCTTCCTTCTAGGATTTGGAATCATGGCTGGAGAATTTGAACTTGTATTCAGATTATATGGCACAGGTTTCTCACTGGCCTCAGACACATATTCTTGCAATGACATTCAACAGCAAGGTAATAGGAATCTGGATCATAATAATCTCCTGGGAACAGGTGATGTCTTCAAACGTCTAATGAAAGCAATCCCCTATGAACTACAAAGCCACCACCTGTTGTCGTCATGGGCACAGCGTATTTTGCAGAAACCTTGCCAACACTATCCAAAAGGTTTAGGAGTAAATCAATACAAGCTTTATCACACATATCACTTGCTTTAAAAAAAAAAAAAAAGGTTCCCTCACATTATGCAGAAGGGTTCGCCTCCCACCTCTCCGAAACTATAAGCTCAGCAACTTACATCGAAAGGTAAGACTTCCACCGTCGTGTTGAAGAGCTTGTCTTCAGGGTGTTCAATGTTGCCACTGCGGAAGAAAAACCTGCACAACAGGAACCAGAAATGACTGCACAGATTCACAGGGGATATAATAGCACAGAAAAGTCCCCTGCTATGAAGGAACTTACCAAAATGTCTTGAGCCCAACAGGTGGCTTTCCTCCCACAGAAAGCCCACTTTTAAAGAGAGAGACAGCTCTAAGTGGAAAAACAACCAATTATAGATTGATTGTTTGATTGCTCTTGCAAATTAAGCACTCCACTGCATTTGAATGAATATAAGAAGCACAATTATCCACTCCCATGGCGAGAGCAGTTTACTGTTCAGCTATACCAAACTGGAGAGATCAGAAGTGGTGGTGTATGCATTTGAAGTGTAAAAATGGATTCTAGGAAGGATGAGAGAACATACATGAAATGTTCCTACTTGAAGGCTCAACAGAAAGAACCCTCCACATTAAATGTCCAGGGTAATGTACTAGACAGACTTCCAGCGATCACATTTTACTTTCCCCACACAGTTCCTACGGACATATTTAAAGGAGTTCAGAAGAGACAACTGTGGCGGAGAGAGAGCTGTGTCCATAAGATTTACAAACATTAAGAGTCCTGGTAAAGAAGAAAAAGGCATGGCTCTGTCATTTGCAACAATATATTTTATTATTTATTATTTCTCTCTCTCTCTCTAATAAATTTAATTTATATACTACCTGACTCCAAAGGCTCAGGCATTTGCATTTAGTTCTCGAGTAAAGTAAAGGGATAGGAAAGGAGTTTTATCCTGCATAATAAAGATGTCCCTCCCTTTCCGAATTGATGTTGAGGGAGCAAGAGGTTGCTGGTTTGAATCCCTGCTGGTATGTTTCCCAGACTATGGGAAACACATATATCGGGCAGCAGTGATATAGGAAGATGCTGAAAGGTGTCATGTCATATTGCGTGGGAGATGGCAATGGTAAACCCCTCCTGTATTACACCAAAGAAAATCACATGGCTCTGTGGTCACCAGGAGTCGACACCAACTCGATGACACAACTTTACCTTTATACTTCTACAAATGTTGTTCTTGGCTTCAAAACACATTTTCCAAAGCAGAGCAACACACCACACACACACCCTTTCGGCTGAGGAAGAATGAATCATTCTTATGCCCTTCCAAAATCTGGAAGAAAGTCCCTTCCAAAAGGTCCCTTCCAAAATCTGGAAGAAAGGACAGCTTGGCCAGAGGCCCTCTTTGTTTCTTGAACCCTGGGCTCTAGTATAATCTCATACGAAGACATTCTAGCTCTTTCCAGGCTGCTAGGAGGGTGTAGCCAAGTCTTTTCTGTTATAGTGCCTTCCAGATACGACCACTGCTGCTTAGTACACTTTTTAGCACTATCAAAATCGGGAAAATTCACTCAAGTCAGTCACAAAATTATTATGAGAGGAAATACACATAGCCTGAATGTTCAGGAAAGTGCTCAAGGCTAGACTACATCAGCCTTATTACAAAGCCCCCCCCCAAGAAACCCCTCCCCCTCTATACCCACCTGTTCTGTCTGTCTGTGTCTTCTTTCTTTCTTTTTTTACCACTGCTGCAGGTTCTGATGGGCTGACTGATGACCCACTCATTCTTTGCCTCATTCTAAATTAAATACAATGGTGACTGGCAGCAGCAGACCCACTGGAATCTGTTCAGAAACTGCAGCAGTAGCACAGGTGAAAATAGTTTTTGGAAAAAGTCCCTAGAAAACTACTCCCCGCTGAAAATTTCCTGATCGCTAATTGCAGCTGGGTGGATGCTTATGGACATCGCTGGACTCAATATTATATTCAGGTAACACTGATGCTTTCAGAACAACAACAACAAAAGGAAAGGAAAATCCTCCATGTAGGCAAGCCGTAACACAGAAAGCAAGGCAGGGTCAAGGTGGCTGGACACCAATGAGATTGGAGTGGAATTCCCTTTGTGACTTTGAGCAAGCCAATTCTTTCTGTGTTTTAGTTTGCTATCTGTAAGGCTGTGCTCACAGAACTGAAAGCTAAAGGCATGTTCTGCAATAAGTGGTGCAAACAGGACAGCAAGTGAAAGAAATACAACCTGCCTTTCAGATGAACCCTCTTCTTCTAACACAGGGGAGAGAGAATGAGCGACTTTTAAATGTCAAGCTAATCCTTCTTGTTCTTCACTTCCACAAAGCCTCACGCACTTACCGTTCAATACGGAGTGGCTTAAAGAAGCGGAAACGTATGAAGTCACCCGCCGTGGGGGTAAATGCCCAAAAGAAATCTTCTCTCAAATACGCTTTCTCCAAAGAGAAATGCTGATAGGTCTTCAGACTGGTGCTCACCTCCGCAGGAGGGTTGACATGTTCTTTTCGAAGAGCTTGCTTTCCGAAATCTTTGTCCTCAATATATGAGAAAAAAGTAAAAACATTTTATTTAAATGCACAACCTACCCGGTTCCACTTTTACAGAAATATTCCAGTTCTGATGTTCCAGAGGTGAGAATTTTAAATAAAGGGCTCTGTAGTGATCAGCCACCCCTCCCACTAAAGAGTTAACTGGAAGTGAACTCTATCCTGAATGACAGGCTGGTGAACTCCAGGGCTCAGCCAATCAGTACACCAGTTGGTTGGGATCTAGAGAGCTGTTGGGAGCAGAAAGGCAGTTCTTTGTTAGAGAAGGGCATGTGTTCAGGAAGGATGGCTGCAGGAAAATGACTCTGCAGATCCTTGAAAGATAGGACAGGAAGCTTGAATTCTCCTCTAGAGTTTGATGAGTTCAGGAAAAAGGAAGCCTGGGCTTTGGCTTTGGAAAGTTTAATCTAGGGAAATGTTTGTTTAGTCAGACTTTGCGTTAGAAGTTATATTCCTTTTGCATGTGTGTTTTGCATATTCCTGATACTGTAATATTATAGTTTACCTACAACATATTTGAAATAAGAAACACTAGCCTATGCTCCATACAGCTAGGGCGTAGCAAGAGACTCTATAAACATTTAAAGTGTGCTGCTCCAACATCATTGGGGGCGCTTTTGAAGTATTCTTGTAACCTACTAAGTATTTTTATCTGTAACTAAAAGCTGAGTAGCCTCAGATGGAAGCATCCTGTAGTACCTGAATAAAACTTTTTTTCTTTTTTGTTCTTTTAACTCAGAAAAGAGGGGAGCTAAAGGGGGATTTCTCTGATGCAAACATGTCTCCTCAGGCGTTCAGCAGCTATCGGTTTTCTCACCACGTGTAGGATTGCACATGGAAGATTTTTGTACTTGTCTAGTAGCCAGCTAATGGAGCAGCAGGGAAATGACTTGACTAGCAAGCCAGGGGTTGCTGGTTCAAATCCCCGCTGGTATGTTTCCCAGACTATGGGAAACACCTATATTGGGCAGCAGTGATATAGGAAGATGCTGAAAGGCATAATCTCATACTGTGTGGGAGATGGCAATGGTAAACGTCTCCTGTATTCTACCAAAAGACAACCACAGGGCTATGTGGTTGCCAGGAGTCGACATCGACTCAACTGCCTTTTACCTTTTGTAGCAAAATAGAGTTCCCCCTGGACAGAGGCGCTCTTACCCCTGGACTTTGGGGTCGAGGGCCTTCACAGCCCCTGGGGGCCCCCAAATTCTCTTTAGTCTGTCCTGGGTGGTGTGATCACCCAGCGGAGCATGATGATGCTTAATTTGCAGTGGGGGGGGGGCGCCTCCAAAGGCCTTTAGGTCCAGGCTCCAAAATTACCTCAGTGCACCTCTGCCCTGGAATTCCACCCCAAGCCCAGGGAGGTTCAAGCTCTGTAATAAAGAGGGGTGGTGGCAGCAACCATTTTTGAACCTACCCAAAATACAGAGGAATTTTAGGAGAAGCCTAGTCATGCAGCTCAGCAGGGATGATTCAGCATTTCTTTCCCTCAAGTGAGCTTGCTCTGAGACAAAGGCTTTAATCCGCTACAGGCTCACAAACAATTTCTTTTAAGCTTTCCTCTCCTCATATATAATTATCTACTATCCAATCTGTTGAACAAGCATAAAGCCTTGGCTTTGTATGTCTCCCTCTGGGTGGAGTTGATTTAAATCAAATCAATTTAAATCACGATTTAAATCACTAGTCAGTAAGACTAGACTTAAATCATGGGGTTTTTTTTTACATAAAGACTCATTCTTGCTGGTATAATCTTAATATTTACAACCAGATGAAGGTTTCATTTTTGGTCCTCTTCTAGATAGAAAAAATGCCCAAAATAATCTTACAGAAACCTCTGGAAGAGCATGACACTGTGAATGGATTAATGGAATTCATTTGCCAAAAAATTTAAACATTGCATATATACAGCCTCATGCTACATAATTAAAAACTAATCCTTAATTCATGATGAATAACCTTTGGACTATAATGTATATTAAACAGAAAAATATCTTTAGATAGATTTTTTCCTCAAAAAGTATTTTATTTAAAAAATCAGATTTAAATAAAAAAATCAGATTTAATTTTTTTTTTTAAATCCATTTTTTAAAAAAATAAATCATTGATTTTTATCCACCCTGGACCCCCCTCTCTTCTGGTCCTCATATTCAGCCCATCACCATCACGAAGCTTCTTCATGAACACCACCACTACGTATACACAACCTTTCCACTCCCACTCCATAAAAACTCTGGCCCATGCTCAAGCAATCTTCTACTTCCAATACTGAAAGGCTTTTCTTCTTCTCATGCTTTTCTCTGGACTTCTGTTGCCACACCTTAGTCCTCTTGCCTGTCCACGACTCATTCACCTTTCTTGGCAGTCCGAACAAAAATGCCTCTTAATTGGCTCTTTGTCCACTCCTACAGCCAGTACAAACTTTCACCCTTCCTTTCAATACACTTCACCCCTTTTCTCTCTGTACTCTCACACTCAGATATACTCCTCCTACCCAGGATCTTGTTCTACCAACCCCACCACACTGCAGCCATCCCAAGGTTTCCTGCTCCTGAGTATTCTCCAATGTTATCCCTTGCTGCCCCTTATGCCTGTAACTTCCTCCTACAGCACACCTTTCTTTCCCCCTTCAAATCCCTCCATTTCTGGGAAGCCTTTGGGGCAAGCCTAGACCTATTTCGTACTGAAACTAAGACACTAACTGACACTATCGAACTCCATCCAATGATCTGATGGCTGTTCTCGTGCTTTTCTCTGTCTATGGTGCGACCACACTTGGAGTACTGCATACAATTCTGGTTACCACATCTAAAAAAGGACATTGTAGAACTGGGAAAGGTGCAGAAGAGGGCAACCAAGATGATCAGGGGCCTAGAGCACCTTCCTTATGAGGCAAGGCTACAACATCTGGGGCTTTTTAGTTTAGAAAAAAGACGACTACAGGGAGACATGATAGAGGTCTATAAAATCATGCATGGTGTGGAGAAAATGGATAGAGAAAAATTCTTCTCCCTCTCCCATAACACTAGAACCAGGGGTCATCCCATGAAATTGATTGCCAGGAAATCTAGGACCAACAAACGGAAGTACTTTTTCACACAACTTATAATCCACTTGTGGAATTCTCTGCCACAAGATGTGGTGACAGCCAACAACCTGGATGGCTTTAAGAAGGGTTTGGATAACTTCATGGAGGAGAGGTCTATCAACGGCTACTAGTCGGAGGGCTGTGGGCCACCTCCAGCCTCAAAGGCAGGATGCCTCTGAGTACCAGGTTGCAGGGGAGTAACAGCAGAAGAGAGGGCATGCCCAGGGGCGCAGCTAGGGGAGAGGGGGCCCGTGTTCATCCCTCTCTCTGGCGGCCCCCCAGACTGAGGGAGACAATGAAGAAAATAGGGAGGGATGGAGCTGGAGGGCCCTCAGGAGCTGGGGGCCCGTGTTCTTTGAACCCTTTTGCTCAATTATAGCTACGCCCCTGGGCATGCCCTCAACTCCTGCCTGTGGCTTCCAGTGGAATCTGGTGGGCCTCTGTGCGAAACAGGATGCTGGACTGGATGGGCCTTGGGTCTGATCCAGCAGGGCTGTTCTTATGTTGATGTCATATGTTTGTCACTGAATCTGGTGATGTATCATCTATGGAAAACAGTGGGGATGGGGAGAGCAGCAGTGTGATTGACATCTCTGCTTCAGTACCTCAGGCTTGCAGGTGCTCCAAGCATGCCTGCAATTGGTTCATCTCTCTTCCACTCACAATGCTTGGGGGAAGGGACGTAGAATTGTATACTACAAGGTGTCTGTGCCAAAACTCTATCCTTCTGTGAGGAAGGTATCCTTCTGTTGGGAAGGTACTGCTCGCCAAGGGAGGGTGCAATTGAATATTGTTGACCTTATCTGAATGTATATATGCAAAGCACAACTGTGGCTGACGGGAGGTTTGCCTGCTTTCTCTGAAACCCTGGCACTTCTGCACAAAATGGAGGTGATATCAAGCCCTTAGATAAAGGACCACCATCAACTATAAGAGAGATCTCCCATGTTTGAAAGTTTTATCCATTTCTGACTTACAATAATATATTTTGATGACTTCCCTTTACTTTCTATAGGCCATTATATTTATGGCCCATCAAACAGCCCAGCTTAATCAGTCCCAAGACCTATCTAGTCCAGCATCCTGTTTCACACAGTGGCCTACCAGATGCCTCTGGGAAATCTCAGGCAAGAGGTGAAGGCATGCCCTCTCTCCTGCTGTTGCCCCCCTGCAACTAGTATAGAGGCATCGTGCCTCTGAGGCTGGAAGTGGCCTATAGCCACCATAGCAGCAGCCATTGACAGACCTGTCCACTATGCTTGTAATGGATTGGATCTGATAATTTCATTCATATACATCCCTAAGAACAACCTGTTTGTTTGAGCTGCTTTGAATTGTAACACGTCCCACTAATTGGACCTAGTGTTGAGGGCCAGCGTGGTGTAATGGTTAGAGTGCTGGACTAGGACCGGGGAGACCCGAGTTCAAATCCCCATTCAGCTATGAAACTAGCTGGGTGACGCTGGGCCAGTCACTTCTCTCTCAGCCTAACCTACTTCACAGGGTTGTTGTGAAAAAGAAACTCAAGTATGTAGTACACCGCTCTGGGCTCCTTGGAGGAAGAGCAGAATATAAATGTAATTAATAATAATAATAATAATAATAATAATAATAATAATAATAATAATACACCCCCCAGTGAGGCACTACCTTGGCGTGGTTGTGGGGCTTGTGTGCTCTGAGGAAGGTGAGAGCTATGCCAGAGGTCCAACCATACTGGACAGGTCTCACCAGAGGAGCCAGACAAAGAGTGCCTCTCCCATCAACAATATGGTGAGACATAACTTTAATAAATCTATACTGGATCGGTCGTCGCCCGGGTCAACAAGGACCGTGCCAGGTGCTGGAGTCCCTGGACATCTGGTGGCAAGTGGGCAACAGGACTCAGGATCTTCAGTTGAGCAACCAGGGCTGAAGATAGCAAAGTTACTGGAAGAAACGTCGCTTAACCGAAAAAAATATACGAAAAATGCTAACAAGGAAATAATGATCTGCTATTACAAGTCTAGTCCAACTAGAAGAGGTTATTTAAAAAGAATGTACCAAATTTGGGAAGAGAAGCATCCAGATACAGAAATAACAGAACAAAGGCTAGCAGACCAGATAAGATTCATAATAAGAAATAAAGTATTCACAGGAGTTGAGCTGGAAGAACTGCAAAGAGCAACACAGGCTCAAGATATGGAAGAAGAATTACCACCAACTGAAGCATTTGCTCAGGCGCAGGTGGAGGAGGAGGTGTTGGAAATAGAGGATGCCACTGTTGCTGAACTGTTTCAAAATCAAAACCAGGCAACCGCCCCTTTGCCTTCACCTCAAAAACCCAAATGCCGTTTAACAGAAAAGCCACAAGAACTAAAGCAATAAATAACTGAGCACATGAACCAAACAACCACCAGGGTTCGACTTCCAGCTCTAAAAACAGTTGCCAAAAAACAACTTGCTCGGGTATTAAAAGATGTCAATGCTGCACTTGCAGAAATAACAACCAATAATTTGCAAGAAACAAACCAACTAATGTACAGTGCAGCAACAACAACAACAACACAAGAGCTTGGATATAAGATCAATGGACCTGTAAAAAAAGAAAGTAGTAAATCACCTAAATTGAAGATTAGATTAGAAAATAAAATCTCCAGGCTTAGATCAGATGCTAGTAAACTGAAAGATATGAAAGACAAGAAGCTGAAGAATGAAAACACCAAACAGTATTTGATCCAAAAATACCACCTAGATTCAAGGAAAATTAGAGAAGTCCTGGAAATAATAAAGCAGCAAATAACAGCAGTGTCAAAGAAGATTAGCAGATACGAAGCCAGAATTACACAACACAGGCAGAATCTCCAATTGCAGTCGAATCAGAGACGTTTCTACCAAAACATAGAAGGAGAAACTGCAAGAAACATAGAAACACCAAATAAAGAAGAAACAGTGCAATTCTGGGGAAAATTATGGGACAATCCAATAGATTATAATAAAAAAGCAGGCTGGATGAAAGAGGTCAAAAAATGTAACCAACAAATGCAAGATCTAATAATAACACCAGAATTAATAAGTGAAAGAGCAAAGAAAATTAAAAATTGGACTGCTCCAGGCGACGATGAACTGCATGGCCTTTGGCTTAAACACCTAACAAGCATTCATAAACAACTATCAAAACAGTTCGATCACATTTTGCAAGGAGGTGATATTGAACAATGGCTAACAACTGGGAAAACTCATCTCATCATGAAAGAACCAGCAAAAGGTGCAGTTCCAAGTAATTATAGACCGATAACCTGTCTGCCAACCATCTTCAAATTATTAACTGGAATAATAGCAGATGAAGTGATGCAACACTTATTAACTAACAAACAGCTTCCAGTTGAACAGAAAGGAAATTGCCCAAACACCAGAGGCACAAAAGACCAGCTGCTGATTGACAAAATGATTTTAGAAAATTGCAAGAGAAGAAAAACCAATCTAAGTGTTGCTTGGATTGACTACAAGAAAGCCTTCGATTCATTGCCTCACACATGGATACTAAAATGTTTAGAAACAACTGGTGTCAGCAAAATCATTCCGATATTTATAAAAAAAAGCAATGAGCATGTGGAGTACAGGGTTAACAATCAATGGCAAGACACTTGGACAGGTTAGAATTAGAAGAGGCATTTTCCAAGGGGACTCACTATCCCCTCTGTTGTTTGTAATCGCCATGACCCCACTTTCACAAATACTAAACAAAACAGGCCTCGGATACCAAACATCTAAAACATCAAGTCAAATCAACCATCTGCTGTACATGGACGATCTGAAGTTGTATGGAAAGTCCTAGTCAGAAATCGAATCACTGCTAAGCATTGTCCGTATATTCAGTAGCGATATAGCAATGGAGTCTGGACTAGACAAGTGTGCTGCATTAATAATGAACAGAGGGAAAATAAGAAAAACAGAAGGAATAGAACTGCCCAATGGAAGCAAGATCAAGAACCTGGAAGAGAAAGAACCTTACAAATACTTGGGCATTCTCCAGGCTGATAACATCGCACACACTGAAGTTAAAAGAAAAATGGGAAGTGACTACATCAGGAGAGTTAGAAAAATCCTCAAGTCCAAACTCAATGGCAGCAACACCATACAAGCCATAAACACCTGGGCTATACCTGTTATCAGATACACTGCAGGAATAATAGACTGGACCCAGGCAGAGCTAGAGACGCTAGATCGTAAGACCAGGAAAATCATGATCATCAATCATGCTCTGCACCCCCGCAGTGATGTCGATAGGCTATACCTCCCTCGCAGCTCAGGTGGAAGAGGAATGCTGCAAGTTCAACAGTAGAGGAGGAGAAAAGAGGCCTTGAAGAATATATCAAGGACAGTGAAAAAGATGCACTTCAAATGGTCAATAATGCGAAACTATTCAACACCAATGTAACAAAGCAGGCCTACAAGAAAGAACAAGTCCAAGAACCGAGCAGAAAAATGGAAAAATAAGCTCCTGCATGGTCAATATTTGCACAATATAAGTGGAAAATCAGACATCACCAAGACCTGGCAATGGCTTAAGAATGGCAACTTGAAGAAAGAAACAGAGGGTTTAATATTGGCTGCGCAAGAACAGGCACTAAGAACAAATGCAATAAGAGCAAATGTAGAAAAATCCACAACAAACAGCAAGTGCCGCCTTCGTAAAGCAGCAGATGAAACCGTGGACCACCTAATCAGCTGTTGTCAAAAGATCGCACAGACTAACTACAAACAAAGGCATGACAAAGTAGCAGGGATGATACACTGGAACATCTGCAAAAAATACAAGCTACCTGTAGCCAAACATTGGTGGGACCATAAAATTGAAAAAGTTGAAGAAAATGAAGATGTAAAAATATTATGGGACTTCCGACTACAAACAGACAAACATCTGCCACACAATACACCAGATATAACTGTAGTCAAGAAGAAAGAAAAACAAGTGAAAATAATCGACACAGCAATACCAGGGGATAGCAGAATAGAAGAAAAAGAAATAGAAAAAATCACCAAATACAAAGATCTACAAATTGAAATTGAAAGGCTGTGGCAGAAGACCAAAATAATCCCAGTGGTCATTGGCGCCCTGGGTGCAGTTCCAAAAGACCTTGAAGAGCACGTCAACACCATAGGGGCCACAGAAATCACCATCAGCCATTTACAAAAAGCAGTTTTACTGGGAACAGCCTATATTCTGCGACGATATCTATAACAACAGCAACAACATTGACAATAAAATTCAGCCATCCCAGGTCCTTGGGAAGGACTCAATGTCTGGATAAAACAAACCAGTCAATAACACCTGACTGACTGTGTAAAATAATAATAATACACATTCTATGTTAGGCTGCTGTTGGTGACTTTTCAGGAGTTTCGGTTGAGACAGAATACAGCAGCCTAGTCTCCCTGTGTTTTAGAGAGCAAACTAAACCAGTGCTACAATATCTGAATTCACTCCCACTTTCTTCCAGGAACAATGTAAGGTGCTAACTTCGTCTTTGGAAATCCACCATGATTCAGGACCTAAATACCCTGTAATAATTTGCTCTCCTTTGCACCATCATGATCAGTTGAGAGCACCGTGTCTTGACTGTACCATCCGTTTACCACGTTCAGATAGCAAATACATGTACAGATGCAATCTTGGCAACTGCTCCACAGTTCTGGAACTTCCTTTCCCTACAAGTCCATCAGGCCATATCCTGAACACTTTCAAGAACTAGTTAAAACACACACACACACACCCCAAACCTCTTCCTCTTTGGCCTGGCAACCAACTGTCAGAGTTATGCAGATATGCGCATTTTCAGTTTAACAGGATATTTTGTTTTCAGTGTGTGTGTTTTATGCCATACGTATTATTTAAAAAACTATTGCTACTGCCCATAGCTCTTGGGAAGAGGTGGGAGAGACACCAAACTAAAATAAATATTCCTTGAGATGTGGGTCTGCTCTGTTAAGCAAAAGTCACTTGCTAAAACTCAAAGTCACTTAGAAGTGAGCCAGAAGATTCAGGAATTTAAAACAAAACCCTACAAGAATCTGAACACAGGCACTTTGGAACAGTGCTGTTAGAGCCGATCCCAGCAGTATAAGCTTCAAATGGGTTGTGATGCCTAAGACTTTCTGAAACTCCTGCTCTGAGGCTTTAGAAACTGCTGCCACACACAGGTAGCAAACACTTCCTAGCCACTATTAATCAGAGTTGATAACTGCCATGCTCCAGTTCCCTCGTCTCCTGACCTGATGCCTCCCCCTTTCCTTCCAACCCATTAAAAATCCCCCCCCCGCGACTGTCAGCGAAGCATCCCTTCTCTCTCTGCAGAACAGCACAGCTGACCTCCTTTCCCCAGGGAATGCACCTGCATCTGAAGCACCTGCTTTTTCAGACTAAACTGCTATACAGATTCAGAAACCCATGGGACATACATATGTATCTGTCTGAGGCCTCAAGATGCAGCATGCATACGCACACACACAGGCATATACATACCTCCTGCCTACAGGTGAGCTCCTTAAAACAAGCAGAGACTGTAATTTGTTAATTCCAAATTTGTAATCTGGAACATAATTTTGTATTTGTTTTCAACCATGACATATGTTCATTTATATTTACTTAAAAACGTGGAATGTACAGAGTGTATTTGGCATAAAACAAGATATCCAATGAATCCCAAACTTTAAGCAAAAGCCAGCTTCCAGACCTTCTAAGTGGAGGGGGAGAGAGAGAGAGAGAGATACATATACAAAAAGAGATGACTGATTTAGGACTACCAGGGGCTGAGGCTTCAGTCTCTTTCAGTAGCATTATTTTGTGATATAAAACCTTAAAAGAAAAGAAACACACAGTAATTAAAGGCTGCCCCACTCCATGGGAACAGGAAATGACTCATCAGTAATCCCACTGCCACACTCAACAGCAAAAAAAAAAGGGGGGGGGAAGATGCAGAAGTGGCAAGTAGGAAACTTTTAATTAACACTTGCAAGTACAGTTGTGGAAAGGGACTTACTTCTGTGATGTAGACATCACAGGAGGATTCTGGCCATGAGGGAGAGCATTGCTGGATAATATAGGGCTATATTAAGCATTTAGTGGAACCTCAGTTTTAACTCTCCTTTCAGCTGATTGCGGGAAAGCAATATTTCAGCAGCTCTAAAGGACTCTATTTATTTATTACATTTCTATACCTCCCTATCCATTCAAAGGCTCTAGTGTGGAAGCAACGTGCACTATGGTCCGGAAGCTGGCTTTGGCTCAAAGTTTGGGGTTCACTGGATATCCTGTTCTGTGCCAAATACACTCTGTACACTCCTTGTTTTTAAGTTAATATAAATGTATATATAGAGAACATATGTCATGGTGGAAAACAAATACAAAATTACATTCCAGATTACAAATTTAGAATTAACAAATGTATAGGCATGTATGTACCTGTGTGCGTGTGCGCATGCGCACATACACACACTCTGCATCTTGATGCAGACAGATAAATACATATGTAGTCCCATGGGTTTCTGAATCTGTGTGGCAGTTTAGTTTAGTTTAAGCACCTTAAGGCTGTTTCTGCCCATCCCTTACTCTAGGCCCAATCTTTGCCTCAAAAACGGAAAAACTGTCCTTAGCAACAGGATGAATTATGCAAAATTAGATGGTGTCACACTTCTCCAAAAGGAACAGGTTCGCAGTCTGGGAGTACTTCTGGATCAACGTCTCTCCTTGGTTTCTCAGGCTGAGGCGGTGGCCAGGGGTGCTTTCTATCAGCTCCGGCTGATACGCCAGCTGCGCCCGTTTCTCGAGATCAATGACCTCAAAACAGTGGTACATTTGTTGGTAACCTCCAAACTGGACTTCTGTAATGCGCTCTACGTGGGGCTGCCTTTGTACGTAGTCCAGAAACTTCAGTTGGTTCAGAATGCGGCAGCCAGGTTGGTCTCTGGGTCATCTCGGAGAGACCACATTACTCCTTTGTTGATGGAGTTACACTGGCTGCCAATAGGTTTCCGGGCAAAATACAAAGTGCTAGTTATAACTTATAAAGCCCTAAACTGCTTAGGCCCTGGGTGTTTAAGAGAGTGTCTTCTTCGCTATGAGCCCCACCACCCATTGAGGTCACTTGAGTAGGTCCGTCTCCAGTTGCCGCCAACTCGTTTGGTGGCTACACAGAGACGGGCCTTCTCGGCTGCTGCCCCGAGATTGTGGAATGCGCTCCCTGCTGAGATACGATCCTCCTCATCTCTGGCAATTTTCAAAAACACCTGAAAACACATCTCTTCAACCAGGCTTTCTCAGCTTTTTAAAACTTGTTTTTAAATTGTTCTGATTATTTAATTGTTGTTTTACGATGTTTTTAATTGTTAATTATTGTTTTTATGCTTTATAATTTTTGTTTTAATTATTAACTGATTTTAATGTTGTTTTAATGTAAACCGCCCTGAGCCTTTTGGAAGGGCGGTATAAAAGTTTTAATAATAAATAAATAAATAATAATAAAATGCAGGCAGTTCCCAACTTACAACTGGGTTGTTTTCCAAAAGCTTGTTTGTAAGTTGGATGCTTGTAACTAGGGACACATATAGTTCCCCAGAGCGATGACTTGTTTATATGTACAGCTTGGCGTTTGTAAGTTGGGGATTTCCTTAACGTAATAAGTTATGGAGCTTTTTTTGTATGTACAGATGTTTGTAGCTCAGGGAATGCCTGTAACTGATCTTTAGGCCGATGAAAAAGTATTATTGTACTGGCCCTGTAGAGTTTGTTATAATGGCTCATTGATCTGATTTTGATCCACGTTAACTCATGTTTCCTTTGCGTGCACACATGTGTATATATGGTACAAAATCAATGCAGTGGAGTAATACACACACAACCCTCTACAGAGAGAAGTGCAATCAGGTGATCAACATATACAGTGGGGCACTTCAGAAAAACTGTTCAAGACTCCCTTCATCTCAGCCCTTCAGCTGAAAACAGCACTAAACCTGCAGCAAGGGCTGGGGATGCTGCGATCTCAGTTCCTAGGCTCCAGAGCTAAAGCAACAACCTCCCCACTTTGGAGAGACTCCTCCAGTTGCCTCTATATTGAGCAGGGCAGCCAGAACAAGAAGGGAAGTTGGCGGTTACGTCAATAAGGGGAGGGGCACAACCCTGGGTGAAGCGGAGCCTGCAATTGCACAGAGCTGGGTGCGAGTGATGCAAGAGGTATAGTGCCCAACACTATATTATCTAAATAAATTGCTAAGCAGGGTCTGCCCTGGTTTGAATTTGAATGGGAGACTACATGTGAGAACTGAGAGATATTCCCCTTAAGGGATGGGGTTGCTCTGGGAAGAACACCTGCCTGCTTGCCTGCAGAAGGTTCCAACTTCCCTCCCTGGTATCTCCAGATAGGGCTTGGGAGAGACTCCTGCCTGCAACCCTGGAAAAGCCACTGCCAGTCTGGGTAGACAATCCTGACCTAGAAGGACCAATGGTCTGACTCAGTATAAGGCAGCTTCCTATGTTCCTATATCAGTGCCAATTTCCAGTATTCCTTCATGCTCTAGAGACCAAACAACATAGCCCAGGATGGGGCAGGAGCAGGTTGTGAGGAACAAAGTAAAGGGGAGACACACCTACCCCAAGCATATATCTTGACCTTCTCCCTTTGAGGTTGTCATTCACTCTTATTGGGAAAGATGGCCTGGTTGCAGGGGCATATCTAGGGTGGGGCAGGCAGGGCACGTGCCCCGGGCGCCACTTGAAGAGGGGTGCCATTTTGTAAAATTATTTTTTTTTAAAAAAAGCTGCTGAAAACAAAATGGCCACCACGCATGCTCAAATGGCCTCTGTGAGGCCCTAGGCCATGCCAGGCCTTGCAGACCCTCCCCCTCACGGCGTTAAGGAAGCCCCCCGAAGGGGCTACAGGTAATTTTTTTAAAAAAATAAATAAATAATATAATACAAGACACTGTACACATATTCAGATTGGCTATGTACAGAGAATCAGGGCTTGTGAATACTGAGCTGAAGCTTATGAGCTAGGATTGTATTCATTTGCTCTTACTTTGCTTCTTGTGATAAGTGAGTTAAATGTGATGTCTTAATAATATGGCTATTAATGGTGAATTTGTCTTTGAATCAGTGTGAAATCCTTAGTATTAAGGCCCACTGGGAGTTTCTTGCTCTCTTTCTCTCATTTTAACTATCTTTCTGAAATACTAGAATGTATTCCAAGCAGTGACACAGTTTACTCTGCATATCCTTTAATTATTTTCAGAGTATCTGGGGAAAGTCAAATTCTCCATTGATTTTTAAAACTTATGTAATAGTGATGCTACAATGCATAGTACAGAATTAGACAGGCACTTCTCTTTAGTTTTCCAAGTACACCTCCACATAGTATTTGGGTATTTCATGAGCCCTAGCATACTGAAATTTGTAGTTTCCCAGCATTTTTGGGTCTGGCTAAGTCCACTGCTAAATAGTTTTTGAAATATTAAAAGATTAACAAGCTTGACTTGTATTTTTCAGCTGATATCATGGTAAAGTTATCTGAAAGATGGGTGTCAGACGTTTGGACAGGGGGCGCAATTTCAGTGCTTGCCCTAGGCACTATTTTCCCTAGATACGCCTCTGCCTGGTTGACATTGTTCCCGTACAAATGCATTACTGTATAAAGAGACACTGCATTCCTCCTGGATGTTTTTCATGCCTGGCTTTTAGTTCGCATCTCCTCTGGAATGGAGATGTGCATTCACATATCAGCCAGATTTACCTTGAAGTCCCTGCAAGCTATCAGGGAGCACTGCACACACAATTTTGGTTTTTAATGGTGCATTCGCGTGAAGCCCGATTTATATCCTGGGTAAAAAAAATCCACTTTTTGCATCATTTTGGGGGGCAACTGTGAAGTCTCAGCAAAGCCTCACAGAAAACCCACGGTAAAGCCTGCTGTCTGGGAAAGCTCCTGAGGCAAGCTGGATCCCAACATTCCACTACCTTCTAGCACATCCAAGAAACACAGCGCTGGACTCAGCTATACAGTTCCTCTTGGTTTTTATCGAGTCATCTGGAGGGAAAGTATTGCTCCACAGTAATGCATGGGAGACACAAGGGCTATTCACACGACCGCAGGGAAGGCAGGGTTCAACCTACCTTCCCCCCAGATGACAGCTCTGAGCCCATGGCACGCAAGCCATGCACCCACATGACCAGCGCTGCTCCCAGTAATGTGGGTAGACAGAGAATCCCACAGTACACTGTGCTCTGAGAAACTCTCCAAGGGACGTGCGTTCTAGGCGCCCGTCTCTGTGTTAGAGCGAGCAGTTTGCGTTGCATTGACACTTGATCCTGGGAGCTGGGTTAAGGGTGCATTTGCGCCCTTAACCTCAGGTAACAGCTGGGCTTCAGTGCTGGGTTTCGCGCTGAAGCACCACCAGGATCTGTGTGGATCCTGGTGGTTCTCATGGGCAGCCGTGTGCTTGCATGTTCATGTGAGTGAGGGAGCGATAATGAACTCTCCAGTTCTCAACAGGGGCTGCAACTAATAAACATATGACAGAAATATTATTGCTTCCATCACACACACATTTGACTTTTTGAATGTCCAGCGCGATGACCCTGCATACTCACTTTTAGCTTCTGTATTTTGCCAGCAAGGGAGGAGTGGGTTCCTACATGCTGGAAAAGCGAGGGCTTGAATCGGATCCTCAGATTTGCCTTCTGTCTGTCGCAGTGTTTCTGTAATAGCAGTAAGCACAGCAAGAACTCAGGGTTTCTGCTTCCAGTCTAGGAGGTTGAAGCATGAAGTGGAAAAAGACGATGGCGAAAAGCCTTCAGTGGAGCTTGACATTTAGGAGCACAATCATTTCCCAATCATACTTATTAAAACTGTTGGAGTTACAATCAACTGCTGCTGGACATCTCTACCTAGCAAAGCACCATTATTAGCCATAGCTATAATGAGGAATTTCCATGATCCAAATAAACTCTCCTGCCACTAGTGGAATTGAAAAAAGCAGATACACCCCAGTCATCACTTTGTATGTCGTGTGACTACAGTGTTCATTTTCTGGAGCCACAGAATCCCACCCAACACCTGAAGAAGCAAAACACTATACTCTGAGTATATTTACAAATTTGACCAACAAGGGAAAAATTTTGCCCATGCAGTTATTTTCTTACTATTATTTGCCCATGTATAGAAATATAATCAGGATGTGGGGTGAGGAACGAGAAATGGCAGATAGCGTGAAGATGGATATAACAATTTAGTAAGTGCAGTGGAAGTGGTTTGAACATACATTTGCTGCTTTGAAAACAAACATCTCAGAATGAAACAAGTGTGCATTCATATCACTTCCAGCATCTTTATATGAAAATGTTACATCTTTCTTCTTCAATCATATACCAATTGGTATGGATGGCACTACTCACTTCTAAAGGGACCACTGACATCGTCTAACTCATATTCCAATCTATTAATTGTTTTAAAAGTTCAGATGCTGGGCATGGATTGAGTTTAGCTGTCTAACTCAATTCTGGTGTCACGACTGGTGGGCTAATGTCCCTGGACAGATCAGAGTAGATGGACACTCAACTCCCCAAACTGCCTTCTTTAATTTGAATTTCAAGTGAGCTAGCCTGAGGGAAAGGAGATGGACAGGTTAGGATCTTACTAGGAAGGGAAACCACCCCCCCTCCCCACTCACATACTAGTTCCCTTGCTGAAGGCAGGGTTGTCCACCATTAGCTTTGGTAGTTGTTACATGCTTGGTTGCAAACATGGAGACTGAAGAGGAATGTACTGCTGACCAACAACTTGTGGGTCAGGGTATGAGGAGGGGAAGGGTCGGGGGGGGGTCTTGGGCATCTGGATGTTGCAAACTTCTGGCTGGCAGTTTCAAGGATGTGTAATTGATGCTGGATTAATTAAGCAGTTGTCAAAATAAAGAATGGCCTTCCTCCCTACTTGGTCTGTTCATAATCAAAATGCTATTTTATAGACTTCCTTTACAACTGCTTCATTTTCTTTCACACAGTAAACAGCAAAGGGGGCATCTTCTGTTTTCACACAGTTTGCAGGGGAAAAAAGGAAGAAAGGACGTTCAGCTAACTCCAGAGGACAAGAAGCTAAAGGCCCAGCTACATGCTAAGCATGTTGTTAGAGCCGACACACTTAACTTTTCTTCAATAAACAGAAGCTGTGGAGTGCAGGGCTCTGACCTGGATCAATGCTCAGTAGTGGCAAAGGGAGCTTTAAACCTTGGCCCCATCACAGTTCTGACTGGGACTGCACCACCCGTCCCATGGCTCCTGTTCAGGATTGAAAAGTTAAGCATGACAGCTTTAATGATGCACTTCGTGTAATGTGTAGTTGGGCCCTAAGTTTTTTGAATTTATTTATTTATTTTAGGTCTATGGCCCACCTCATGATTCAGAGAAAGAGAAAAACACACCTGAATGTGAAAGTGTCCAGATACATGCTGCACACAGGAGGAGAGTGATCAGCACAGAAGCATGACTGATAATGCTTAGCAAAGAAGCCCCTGAAGTGGGGATGTGCCCAGACCAATTTTTTTTTCATACCATCTTCTACCAATAGCCTTATGAGGAATCTGCATCTTATTCCCTGTCATCTGTGCTTCACTTTTGTTTCCCTTATTTAACCATGCAAAGATGAACCTCACTAAAGAGATTCACTTCTTTTCATGACTGGTCTTAGCATGGTCATGGTCTTTTCATGACTGCTTCTTGGCCACCACCCACCACACCTTTTTCATCACTGGAGCCATTTCTTTTTAAATTCTCCCCCTGCCCAAATGGAGGATTTGTGCCACTGAGCTAATTCACCTTGTTCATTTAACTTGCTAATTTCTTTTAGCAGACACTGAGCTTGCTTTAATGAGACTCACTATTTCATGAACTTTTCAAGGTCATTTCTCGCCCTAACTTGTATTTTATGAGGCAAACCGCAAACTTCTTAGGATGTGTAAGAGCACAATTGCACTATGTCAGCATTTGTTATGGGGGGGGAAATAAATCTAAGATCTGAGTCTCAAATTTTATGTGGAGGAAACATACAAACACTAAGATGACAAAGGAGAAAACAAAATGAAATGTGTCAAAAGGGCTGTCCATATATTACATCGTGCTTAAGGGTCTTTTTTTTAAAAAAAAACCTTCCCTCTTGTCACACATCACTTCATTTTTGTTCAAGACTGAATTCCTGCCAGTCACAACTTTGCTTCACTTTCTCACTTCTAGAGGTGCAACATACTTTATGGCTAGACCATGGGAGTGGGGCTGGATGTGTGGTGTTTTTAGCACCAAAAGATCCCAAGTGAAGCTTTAGCCAGAGTTTTTTTAAAAACTAGAAAAAGTTTGCAGACACCACAGTACTGTCTAGAAAATAAATGAAGTCTCCTTTGGCCAGCCTTTTAAGCAGGAGAAGTCCAACATTTTATGAAGGGTGATCTCCTGCTGTCCCAGTGGAACGGTCTGCCTAATATGCATCGCACGGGCCCCTTGCACCAGCCCTGTCTCGTGCACAGGCTGCTCTGCAAACACATGTGCACTACCTGCAGCACTTGGGATCGTGCCTGTTCCCCGCAACCCAGCTCCAAGTTAATCCCCTAAATCCAGTTCTCATTACTTTAGAAAATTAAAAACCAGGCTTCATGCGTGGGAGGATTCCTGAAGGCTGCTAGCAAAGAGCTTTCCCCATGAAGCGATATGAAGCGAAGCAGGACCCTGCAGTCAAGTGTGGCCCCATTTCCCCCCTTGCATCAGTCGCTGTGGCTGATGTAACCAATGAAAGCAGCTAACATCTAAACTCTGCTCTCAGACAGCAACATTCAGATAAGGCAAAGCATTTACCACAAAACCTCGGGTCAAGCAAGGAGACAAATCCTACAAGTTACCAATTGGATTCAACACAGGAGGATTTACAAAAAAAAAAAAAAGTCCCGTTTGTGCAGAGTTAATCATGCAAACAGTAGGAGAGGGAGCCAGAAATCCATGCAGGAACTAGGTTAAATTTTTAAATAGGCAGTGCTTCAGATGCTCTCAGGATCCCCTAGAAAGTGTTGGGTAGGAAGAGACAAATGAGTCTGGATGCACTCTGAAACACTGCTCTATTTCAAGTCTTTGTAAAGAAACAAGCACCAGCAACACAATGCACAATGCTCAACGTTGCCTACATCGGGAGGAGAGTGTCTGCCTTTTATTCCATAGGACTTGCAGACTGCCACACATGAGGCACTGCTGAAAAGCATCTGGGACAGAGGAACAACTGTGTGTCCACTACAAGCACATATTTCTCGGTGTTAACCATCCTGAGCCAGTTTTGGAAGGACGGTATAGAAATCAAATAAATAAATAAATGAATAAATAAATAAATAAATAAATAAAATTGTTCAGCCCATGCTGGTCCTTCAGCTTTCTACACTGGGGACAGAGGTAACTGAAGGCCCACAAGCGCAGTCCATTCTGAGCGAGGGTATTTTACTGTCTCAGTCAATCTGTATCAGAGAGGCAGACTTCTCCCCCTGGTGGCCAATATAGGTGGCTGCAGTTGCAAAGCAGTTCCAGCACTCCATTCAGCCACATCACATGCCCTGGACACCTGGCCTAGAGATAGCTGTTGCTGCTGTCTACTTACTAACCCAGAACACAGCCAGCAGCAACAGCGTTCCTCTGCAGGTCAAAAAACACCTTGCTTGCTCTGGTGACTGCTGCCCTTCCCTAAGCACATCTGCTCAGGGAAGTAATCGTGGTAGTTTTGCCAGAAAAGGCAACATGCTGCTGCTGAAGGTAGCTTGATACTGGGCGGGCGGGCAGGCAGGCATCCCTCTCGGAGCAATAAATCATCTTTCTTTCAAATGAACAAGTAATGGTACAATGTCACAGGCACAAGGCTTCTGCTGGATGGTTACCATCCCTCTAGCTACTTGAATGACTATTATGTCACTTGTGTTTTAATCGAGAGCACTTTGCCTCAAAGCAATGCAAACCCGCATTTGTCTCAGGAGCTCTCTTGTTGTGGGGCCACCTAAGCTCAGCATGCCAGTGAAGGAAGTCCTATGCTACTTGTGGTTTTCATCACCAATGAATTACAGTCCCTCCAAATAAACAATAACTTGGGGACCAGGAATGGGCTCACACATGCCTTGAATTTTTATCCTATAGGAGATTCTATCCTCTCTGAATAAAATGTTAGATTAAATATTGTGAATTAGAGTCACGATATTGAAGAATCTGTAGGCCTTTTTAAAACGTTCAGTGCAGGTACCCTTTCAGAATGCTGTATAGGTTTAAGGTAGCTATCATGAAATACACTTCTGCATGAGAATAAAATGAGGGAAATTCCTTTAAGAAGGTATTCACTTACTGCATCTTTCTCCGGGTTGCAGACTTTGACCCAGAGGATGTGATCAAGGAGCCAATCAATGGGTTTGTCCTTGTAGAACATGAGTATGAATTCCACAATCAGACTGAGATCCAGCGACTTGAACATCTTTCCTGAAAGCATATTTGAATGCAGAAGATAAAAAGGTAAGTCCAGTCAAGAAACTGACACAGTTCAACACTTCAGAAGGGAATCAGAATTAGAAACCAGATCAATAAAAGGGAACCAATCCCTTCCTTACTCTGAGCACTTCCCTAAGGACAAGAAATCATCTTGTAATGCACCCAACCTTCTGATGCTGAGTGAATTAGAATTCATTAGAATTCATTCAACCCTGACACATAGCTAGCAAATCACATACTGTTGTGACCTTTACATATGCTCTAAACCAGGGATGGCGAATTCTCTACTCCCAGGGCCATTCAGTTATCCAGGGAGTGGTTTGGGGACCTGAAGTATATTGTGCTGCATAGCCAACCCCTACACAGGAAATAAGACTCTGTTTTACCTCTTGGCAATAAAGGGCTTTACAGTTGTGAGGAGCCTATGCTCAGACACAGCCAAGGGTCATTATGAGCAAATCCAAAGAGATTAGCATTGAAAATGTACAACAGGTGTGTATCTCACAACTTTGGAAACAATTTTTAAAATATAAACAATTATATTTATTTTATGGCTGATCCATATGACTCCCACTCTCTGTTTTAAGATCTGCTGATGAGGTACTGCTCATGGCACCATATTTTGTGGCTGCAAGATTAGCATCCTCTCAGAGCAGTGCCTTTTCTACTGTGAAATTCCTTCCCCTGGATGGTCTATTTGGTCCAATTGCTTGCCTCATTACAGAAGCAGATTAAAATAGTTTTGTTCTGCCAGGTCTGCGAATGAGGCCTTTGTTCCCACATGTGCACCAAGGAATGGGTCACCCTCTTCTGGGTACTCCATCTTTGGAGGTGAGGCACATGGTGGTCAGGAAGATGGTTCCCTCAGCTGTGACACCTGGCCTGTTGAGTTATCTCTCCAGGGAGGCTGCCTGGTACCTACATTACTGTCCTTCAGGCACCATTTACCTTTTCGTTCTCCCATGTCCCCTAGAAACAACTGCTTCTAGTGCTGTTTTCTAATCTGCTGTAAGCTAAGTTTGTTGTATTTGTTATTGCTACTATTGTTGCTTTTTTATTTACTGTTTTTGTATTTAAATATAGAAACTTCGCGATAATGTATCTTAAAACAAACAAATAAAATCCCTCCTTTTAATTCTTGAATGAAATGAAGGCTCTGCAGCAGCAGCTACACTTGACAAGCGGTTTCCCAGACCATATTTTTTTAAAAAAGAAATAAACACTGCTGCCTGTGAAATTATCACACATGGATTGCCACATATGGCTTCCTGGTGTAGCTGCGCCAAATGCTCACAGAAACCATCTAACTAGTTGCCTGCCAACTGGGAGTGGTAGGAAGACAACTTCTATGATTTATCTGTCATAACTGAAAGATCACAGTGGTGTGACAACTATGTCTTCTCATCTCCACAGACAAGTATGTACAAGAATGACTTGTTTCTCTCAGCTTGTAACAGGATACTTGGCCTGTTTAACAAGGAACATTAATAAAACATCTCTGTCGCATCCAAATCAAAGGGAAATCAGAGACGGCTGGCCCTGTTGTGTGTTCTGAACTCCAGAGCGAGAGAGAATGCGAGAGAGAGCACATGGGCCCCTGGCACAGGGCTGTGGGCCATCTTTGTGTCAAAAGATGCATGACTCAGAACTCTGAAGTGCATTCTTGCCCCAGCAAACAGGGTTGACCACCGTGCTAACACACATGCCATTTAGCAGGACTGTTTCTCAAAGCAGGATGCAACTGAAGGCAAGTGTTCATGGGGAAGAGAGTCTGTTACCGATAAACCCGAGCTGTGAGAACTCCAGGATCATCCACTCCTCAGAGGGTTGCTGCAGAGCAAAGTTCTTCATTGTGCTGAGATAGTTTGGTTTCGCTACAATATCGTCTTCCAGCTACAAAACACAGAGAGATGTCAGTGCTCACGAAATGATCCAGCCCTTCTACAGAGAGGACTCTAAGAGCCAAATCAAGATAAGAGAACTAATAGCCCTGTCTAAACCAAGCACCCATTTCTCCACTTCTACAGTACAGGACTTACTTCTTGCATTTTGTCCAAAGACCCAGATGCAATGCTCCTCATAGACCAATGGAAATAGTATTCAGCATATCCTTTGGCCTGTGATAAACCTACCTGCACATAGTAAATGCCTTTGGACTGTGCATACATCATTAAAAAGCAGTAATCGAGGTTCTGTTTAGTCCGCCACCTATAAAATGAAGGAAGATTGCAATAGCATACGAGACAGAAAAGATGTTACACGGCTGAAAGACAACAAATGCTTCCTTTGGAGTAACACCACAAATTCAGCATCACCTTCAGAAACTAGAACCATGCTGGAGTTACTGTGCATGCATGGCTGTCATGCCAGTTTGGATGAATCAAGTTGCCAGGAATTACCTGACTCTTTCCTTGGGGTCACCAAAAGATTCTCGGAGGCGGGAGAAGTCTGGGTAGAAGTGTGGAGAAGGGGAAATGACTTCTAGAAGACCAGAATGTATTTCATTGGGGAACCTAAGAAAAAGAAAAGACAGAAGTATTCACTTGCTACAAAAAGGAGAACGCAATCTAACGCTAGTGATTAAGAGTCTAAAAGTCATGGCACACCACAGAGCCAGACAACATTAAAAGCTCTAGACAAAGTCACCACAGGAGCTTCTGAACTTTCAGGTCCTATTTTAAACAGAGGAACATCAGCAGGGGGATGTGTTGCCATTTTGAAAATCCTCTCCCCACTTGCATTTCTCCAACATATCACAGCAGCCAGAAGCTGAAGTGATATTTTGCAGCAGCACTCACATCTCCTTCTTACATACACATTGCTATTGAAAATGGCTCTAGAATGGTTTTTTAAATGTCAGCTTTATGGATTACATAGCGAGTACCCTGCTAATTGCAACACAAAGCCAAATGTAAGCTTCGTTCCTTCTTCAAGTACTATTCCATCATAACCCAAGAGCCCAGCCACTAAATGGCATCCTATCTGAGAGATTGTAAGGAAGACTTGCAAGTTGCATCGAGGAAATCTTAACCGAATGCATATACTAAGGACAAGGAGAAAAACCCTGTGTCAGCCTCTCCAAAGGGAATCAAGGCAAAAAACAAACACACACCTCAAGAGCCTTCTGGACTAGTACTGTCTTTCTTGTCCTCAGGACAGTCACCTCAAAGGGAAATTTGGGAGGCAAGGCACTGAGTATACCTTTGGGGGAAAACTGATCACTATATTTACATCTCAGCACATACATACCCGCACTACCAGGTCAGATCAACTAGAAAGACCAGGGCATTTTCTTCCTGTCCCTGTGTGCATGTTGGGGGATCATTTCCTTATGCTATCTTTTTGTTAGCCACCTTAAGATTCTATGATTTGGCAGTATATAAATGTGATAAATAAGAAAAATAATACATATTTGCTCTGTGAGCACATTATTAATATATCCGCTTACATATCATAATTGAAGACTTATTATTATTATTAGCATCATCATCATCAATTCGATTTCTATACCACCCTTCCAAAAATGGCTCAGGGCAGTTTACAGGCTGATTTCGGAAGTGGGAGTTTGATGGTCATGTCTTTGGACTGGATGATTGGACGGTTGCTTTCATCTCCTATTCTATGGATCCAAAAGTCTGAATGTCCTATTAATCACAAAACTCATCCATCAACAGGCCATTCAAGCACCTGCATCACACTCACTGGGTAAGGATGCTGGGTTTAATATATCTTCAGCTCTATCAAGTTACATTCAAAATATTTGACTGGGGAAGAATCAATGAACAGTTCAAGCATGCCTTAGAGAACTGTGTCTGCTTTAGCCTTCAAAAGACTCAGCAAAACTCAACATGGGGTTACAAAAAAACTTATCTGTACACATAATTATTTCAGTAGTTTACCAGTAGAATTCATTTACTGGTATAGTGGCAGAGTTCAAAGAGAAGCAAAGATTTCACAGAGCCAGCGTGAGCCATCTCAGATTGCAGATGGGATAGGCAGGGAAAACCAACCATATCAATATAGTTCACTCATGAACAGTTGTCCTCTTTCAGCAAGGCTATTTGAGGTTGCCTGCATTTAACTTGGCAAGAAGCAAATCAACTGAATGAACAATTTCATTCCATTAATAAAGCTCTAGTTTTCAGAGAACTAACAACATAGTTAAATATAATAGTTCAATTCTTTAAAAATATTTTGTGTGTTATGTGCAGGTGCAAAATCTAATTTAATCAACATTCTCTTGCAGAATGACACCACTTCATTTAGTCTCACAGTTCCTTAGAAGCACATCTGATATTTTGTGGTGTTTAAAATGGGTTTTTGTGTGTGTGTCAAGTCAAGCTACCTCAGTATTTTTTAACTAAGTTACAATTAAGGACAAGTTAAAGACTCATTATCAATGCAGAAACCTCATTTTGTTTAAATATATTTCACAAGGTTGCACAATTATACTAATGAATATTCAAAGTCCAATAAGTTCAGGGCTTTGTTCTCCATTGCCTCAATATAACACAGGATTAGCATATAAGCAGGCAGGTTCACCATTTGCCTCATAGTGAATCTTACCCTCTTGTTCCAGAGATTAGGAAAGAACAAGTAGAGAGATTCAGCCACAAACTAGTCTCTCTCTCTGTACATGTTTATAAAAATCAGATTTCCTGTTGACAACTTTGTGTGTGACTCTAAATTAATCTCCTTTCTACAATATTTGAACTGTAGCTTCTTATTGCCAATGCTGTCTCTCTAGATACTGGAGCAATTGCTTTTTCTTCTAAGCCATTTCAACTAAAGACTGCATTCCAGTCCCTGCGGTTTCCCCTTCTCACACACTACTCAATTTACAGGAACTAAAGTAAGTTATTTTAGTGAGGGTGCAGGAAAGCCATCACTAAGCTGATTAAAGGACAAGTTTGAGACACTTGACAGAGGGCTACTTTCTTAGACAAGGAAGCTTTCCACACGAGCCGTGTGGAGCGCCTAACCGGGATCTGCAGGGAGAGCGGGCTCGTCGCTTAGTAGACGAGCAGGGAGCCGCCATGGAGCCAGTAGGGGTGCGAGTGCACGGGGCATCCCGGGGAGTCCCCCTTGTTTTAGCCTCCCAGCAGGGACTCCTCATGAGTCGCTGTGGCACAAAGTGCTGCATCTCACAATCAGGTAAACGGGGTTAGCAGAGCGCGTGCTTCGCTAACCTTGTTGAAAGGGAGGGGTATTTTCGGAGGCTTGCTGCCGGAAGCTGCACACAGCCGGGAGAAACTGGGCTAGGCTGCCTTCGCCCGATTTCTCTGGGTCGTGGGAATAGCCTCAAGGGCTGTCAGTTTCATCAGGGTCCATTACACAATCAGGCCCCTAGTCTCTTGATAACTCTATTCTTGCCAGGAGCTGAAAGAAGACATGTGATCAAGCAGACTTTTTCACATGGTAAAAGCAAAGCAAATGGGCCCTCTTTCACCACTGAAGGCACAATGGCACCAACTTTGGCTATTACAGCAGTCCCTCATCATCTGCACATTGTGGAAGAGAACGTTATCCTTCCTCTCCCTGCAATCTTGATCCCAGCTGTTGCTATTAATAGGCAGCGTGCAGGAGCAGCAATAAACTCTGGGCCTTTTCCATTACCATTATCTTCTAAATCTTCTGTCCTCCGAGCTTGCTAATTCCTGCTCACCATCTCTTACAAGCCTGCTAATAATTAAAAACAATCCACCAGGGTCTCCTATCCAAATCCTTAAAAACAAACAAACCACCACCAAAAGAAACTGGAGCAGCCAATTGATGAGAAAGCCCTGGCATTGCAAACAGTGCAGGAGAGCTGCAAGACAGAAATCAACCGTTAAGTCAACAAGAAGCTCTGGAGAAATCAGAGACGCTGGCCTGAGGTGAGGTGGGAGAAGAGAAAAATATGACCTACTGTAGTAAAGGGCATCAGAGATATTGATGTCAGCCAGAATGGAAGTGAACCCTGAAGACTACATTAAGCTTTACTCTGGTTTTGAGGTCAGTGCTGCCTGATTTCCAGCCCCTCTCACATTGTAAACAGGCTGTACCTTGCAGATAACAAGAATAGTGTTCCTGGGACGACTGTAAATCTAAGTCAGCAGTATCTGCCATACAGCCCATGAGCAGCATAAATACAGGCCACATCATACTGCTGTTCTAAATGACCAAGCTCTCGACAACCCTAAGAAACAAATGGATGCCATGATTGCTCCTGTGACTGATGCAGACTCACAACTGGATTTAACAGGTAAGGAAGGAACTAAAGTTAAACTAGTGTGCAAATTCAATGCACATGCTTTAGTAAAAAAAATTCTTATTTAGAGACAGTGGTGTGCACAGAACTGCCACAATGCGATTTGACACCGGGGTGTGTGTCTTCCTTTAAGGGTGAGGGAGGGTGCACTTACCCCTCCCGCCGCCTTCCCCCTACCGGCGCTCCGTTTTTTGGAAGCTTCTTGGGGAGGCAGCGTACCTCCCTGCCACCCCTTCCCCTGTTCCTGGCCAGAAGTAGCAACTGCGCCTATGTGTGCCCTGTGTGTGCCTGCCGCGCAGGGTGCATGGACGCACACAGGTCGCGCACGCATATCACATGCATGACGTGCGCGGCATCCGTGCGATCTACGCAGTGGGTACACGTGCAGTTGCTGCTTCTTGCCACTTCCGGCCAGGAATGGAGGAAGGGGCGGCAGGGAGAAACCCAAGAAGTTTCCTAAAAATGGAGCGCCGGCGGGGCGAAAGCAGAGGGAGTGGTAAGTGCAGCCTCCCCCAGCGTCGAACCGTCGAGCTGGCGCCTGTGCGAACCGGTTCAGAGGCCTTTTGAATGGCCTTCAAACCGGTTCGTGCACACCACTATTCAGAGAAACTGTCATATCAGAACAAAATGTTAATTATTTTTATTGAGAAAAGCAAAAGAGAATTCTTCCTACAGTACCACTATGATATCAATGTGTGATAGAAGGACATTGCTTACAGGTTTTTGATATTCTCTGCCACTCCAGTTGTATACTGTGGATCTGTCTGGAAAAAAAAGTGGAGGGAAGGTATAAGGCAATGAGCACACCCAGGTTTAAAAGGTCACTATTACATTTATTTTGTATCCCAAAATTTACTGCCAACAGCACTACTCTGCTAAAAGCCTGAATTGTTCCCATGTCTTACCAAGAACTGCCAGACATACTTTATTCTTTAATTCCCTATTTGGATCACTGCAGCTCTACCAAACAATGCAGAAGCATCTCCCATAATTCAACACCATCTCACAGTCTGAAACTGCCATTGGGCAACCTTTGCTTGAGTGTATGTGAACATTCCCTGTTCTTAAGCACCTACGTGCTTGGCTACCTATGGCAAGTTAAGAACAGCTTTCAGGTGACAAGGCATGAAGTTTTACAAAAGTTGGCTCTTTTTTTTCCTTATAGGCCACAGAAGACTATTACAAATACATTTGGGCAAGGAGGCTAATTCATTTCTTTTGGTGGGCAAATGATTTTGGTGGGTATATTTGAAAAGCTGTAATAACCTACAACAATAACAGGCAATTATATAACCAGGTATTAGGGACGAGTAAAGAAATCTATACAAACGTACAAGCAAGAATAAAGCAGACAGATGAATTCTGGGAGGGAGAAGGGAATGCAATACACACACACACACACACACACACACACACACACACACACACACACACACAGACACACACAGACACACACACACACACTGAAGAAGCACAGAACCCTAATGGATTCATTGCTTCATAACAATTCCTAGAACAAAACCAGCCAATCAGCACTGAACCCACTGGCTCAGAATTTGGCACCAGAAAGCAAAAGATGCATCTACCTGCAAGAAATGCCATCCTGACTTAACATGGCCAGCATTCCCCACCAAAGATCATGTTCAGGAAGGCTCTATCTATTCCATTTTGGTGACTACCAGTCTCCGTTGTGCTTCAGATCACCTGGTCCATTCAAAGGACTCATGTAAACATCTTCCCCTCATTAGTTTTTATAAGTCTTCAAAAAGAATATGATTGTTAAACTATTGTGTTACTATGAGATACTGTAAAGTGTGCTGTCAAGTAGGTGTCGACTCCTAGCAACCACAGAGATGACTTGACTACCAAGCCAGAGGCTGCTGGTTCAAATCCCCGCTGGTATGTTTCCCAGACTATGAGAAATATTTATATCGGGCAGCAGCAATATAGGGAGATGCTGAAAAGCATCATCTCATACTGCACGGGAGGAGGCAATGGTAAACCCCTCCTGTATTCTACCAAAGACAACCACAGGGCTCTGCAGTTGCCAGGAGTCAACACCGACTCGATGGCACACTTTACCTTTCTGAGATACTATTCTTTGTTATTATATTATGTTAATACTGTTCCAATAAAAACCTTTTAAAAATTCTTCAAAAAGAAAGGGAAGCAGACTGTAACATGCTGTCAGATAAAATCGCCCTTTTACCTATTGGAGCAGAGTTACTGCTCAGACAAAAAAAAAAAAAAAAAAGGATTTCAACAGAAGTCATTAATTTAAAAAAAAAAATCCCAAACCCCAAACTAGCATCTTCTTACCTAATGAGATGATCACTTCAACATCAATCATTTCCTAGCACCCTAGGTTATTTCAGCTCCTATGCATTTAGCTTCTTTAGGTAGTCTGATGTGATCACTGACTAGGTACATCTTATGGCTTGTCTACACATTGCCTGATCCCCGTGCCTCACCATAACACACAGTACTGCCAGCACTGCCTGCTAAGTGGAAAGTACAACTGAGGTATAGAGTCAAAGTATAAACGGTGAGTTTCAGACACTAGTGTGGAAACTCTCCACATCATTGAAAGTTTATACTTTATATGTGGTGCTACATGTTACAGCAGAAGACCTAGAATCACTAAGGGGCAGCTTCTCAGCATGGAGATCAGTTTTTATGTTAGCAAGCATAACTTGTCCCCTTAGCTAAGCAGGGTCCACCCCAGTTGCAAATGAATGGGAGACTTGATGTGTGAGCACTGCAAGATATTCCCCTCAGGGGATGAAGCTGCTCTGGGAAGAGCAGAAGGTTTCAAGTTCCCTCCCTGGCTTCTCCGAGTTAGGGCTGAGAGAGATTCCAGCCTGCAACCTCAGAGAAGCCGCTGCCATTCTGTGTAGTCATTACTGAGCTAGATGGACCAATAGCAGTTTTCTATGGTTCCAACCAGGCCTAAAAAGGGAGAATGGTATAAATTAAGATGTGTGTTGCATTTGGGGGTCTGAGGTACTTTACCCTTTGACACCAAAGATTACTGCAACTGAGTCTTTTCCATTTCAAAATTTTCAGTATTATACTTTTTAGAATGGAGTGTTCGTAGACTAAGTTGACCATCTCTTTAAATTCTAACAAGGTTCACAGATGTTGGCTGAAAACTAAAGATGGATGCATTGAAATGTCAAAAAATAAAAAAAAAACCCAAACCCTCTGAAGACTACTTGACATCACTTTTGATTCCCTTGTCAGGCAAAATATGTAGCCAGTAGCAGCAAGAGAAGATCACTGTAAGTGTCTTCTCTGCAGCAAGCAGCCCATCCATACACTAAATCAAGAAATGCTGCCCTTTGTGCATTACAGGGCACATGCTTTTTCTGGCGCAGATAAATTTAAATGTAAAAGGAAATTAACATGTGAAACAGCCTTCCTTCCACCTAAGCAACAGCTTTTTGCTCTTATGAATAGCAGCCAAAGATCTCCCAAAGATAACCACTTTCTTCTATTAATTAAAAGGAGGCAAAATTACAATCAACAAAAATCCCATCTATTTTTTAAAAAATGGAGAAAGGAACCAGATAGGGGACATTAAGGCAATGTTTCTTATTTCAGACCTGAGATAAATAATCCCAATGGGAATGCCATGGTGGGGGGAAATGAAAACCGCAAATATATAAACCCCAAAGATATAAAAATAATGGCAATGGATTAATGTGCTGCAGTCATTCTAACTACAGCATTCAGGAGCTGGTTCTGATGATAGGCACTGGGGTAGCAAAACTCACAGACAGTTTTGGTTAAGTCTTCTTCTTCTTCTTTTGAGAGAGGCCTAGCAGGGGGTAGCAGCAAATACAGAGAATTCTGAGAGGACCTTCTAGAAGCAATTTCCACTGGAGATCTTTTTAGAAGAATTCAGTCAACAGCTGCATGACATTCTGTATGAGCAAGGGTCAATGAGCTGAGTACAATTTAAAAACTAAAGAGATGTGTATACAACTGCCATCTTGGCAGCAGCCACACAGCCTTCTGCTAACATATTGACCCTCCACAGCTGAGTGCATCCAAGCATTGTTTCACCCTGGAAACAGCCCGCTGGGCCTCATTGGTGGATTGTACCCGATGATCCTTGTCGGACAGCAGCCTGAGATACGACTTATCTCCATGTACCAAAGTAGGCACTGGCCCATAGCCATGTGGAGAAACATCCTGCTGTTTTATTACATGCAGCCTCCTGGATCAACACCAAGTCCCTGTCAGAAAGACAATGAAGGGATGCAGAGCTACCCAAGCTGGATTCAGAGGTGAAAAGAATATTTTACCTCCGCAATCAGAACAACAATGACAGAGTCTTCCTTCTCCTGCTGGTTGAGCTCTGAGATTAGAGAGTTTAGGGTATCTGTAAGGTAGGAATGCACTTCCCGCTTGACGCTGGGGATCCCCATCACTATTGAAACTGCATAGAAACAAAACAGAACATACCAAAAAGTTACTTGTTAACCACTACCTTCCCACTTGCTTTCAAAGTTCTTTAGATTTAACCAATACTCCCAGGCACACCATCAATGGGTACAGGGTGGTGATTGCCACAGGGGAGCGACACCGGCATCAAATCCTCTAACCGCACGTGGTTTTCAACTGAGGAACTAGCCCTCCTTGGTCAAAACTCAGATCAAAACTGCAGACATTAACCTGAACATTTTACTTTTAGGAAAGTTACTTTTATTTTAACTGTCAAAGAATTCAAAGGAACAGTATAGCCAAGGACGGTCTCATTTTAAATAATGTCGCATAGGCACTGCATCCCTGAGTGTTTGGATATGGTGGCAATTTTGCTGCAGCTGATACTCAGAAATACTCCACACCCATCTTCAGCCTGTGCAAATCCTGCTACCCCTCTGCACCACATTCCATTCCATTCCATTCATTCATACATATATTGTATAATTTCTATACTGTACCACCTTTCACAACCTTTATTCCAAGGCTATTTACATAGTAGGGAATCGTGGGATGAGCTGAGATGGTGCAATTCATACAGGCAAAGTGCACTCAAGCAAATCAAACTTGTTCCCCATTGTTTCTAAGAACTTCCTTCACTATTCCCTGGTTAGTGCAAACAGATAGACAAATAACACGGGGAACTGCTGGGCAGACATGTTCTTGGGTGGAAAGAACAAGCTATTTTCTTGGGACGATCAAAGCATAAGCAGCAACTTGTATGTACACCTGGCTATCACACCAAGTTTCATCTTAAGGTCAATGAATACATTCTGGTTGCCAAATGAAGACAGCTTTTAAGTTGCTCCATGGTGAAAACTGTTATCAAATGACTTACAAATACAGCAGGAGCAATTTTCTCCATACCAGTGCAGGAGTCTGAAAATAAAGGCTTGTCCTGGAATGGTCAAAGAATTTTACCAACTACATTTTATGTATTTATTTATTGTTCAGTTTTTATACTCTTTCATAAGGCATCCCAAAGCTGTTTACAAAAGTTAAAACACAATAAAATTCCATAAAAATCATATTTAAAACCTTAAAAAGTTAAACAATACAAACCATATTAAAAAGTTAAACAATACAAACCATAGAACATCTCCTGCAAAAAAACCCCAAAACAAAACAAAAAACCCCAGAAAAAAAAGCCTGAACAAATAAAGGGGTATTTAGTAGTTTTTTTAAAAAGCAGTCAGAGATGTCAAAGAGCAGACATTTGCTGGGAGATCATTCCAGAGCCTGGGGGCAACAACAGAGAAGGCCCTGTCCAGTGTGAGTGACAATTTAGCCTCTCTCAGTGTCAGCACATGGAGCAAAGACCCAACTGACAACCTTGTTGGGTGGGCAGAAACCCTTGGGAGCAGGCAGTCCCTCAGGTAATTAGGACCCAAACCATTAAGGGCCTAAAAGATAATAACCAGCACCTTGAATTGGATCTGGAAACAAATTAGCAGCCAGTGCAGCTCTTCCAAAATAGATGTAATAAGCTCTGAGTGAGCAGTTCTAGAGAGAATCCTGGCAGCTGCATTTTGCACTAACTGAAATTTCTGACTATTCTTCAAGGGTAGCCCAAGTTAAAGTGCATTGTAGTAATCCAGCTGCAACATGACTAAAGCATGGCTAACCATGGACAGATCTGCCTTCTCGAGAAAGACTGCACTAGCCAAAGCTGCAAAGGCACCCCAGGCCACCAGCTCAACCTAAGCATCCAAAAGCAGAGTCGGGTTCAGCAACACCCAGAGAAGATCATGCAGCTGGCTTACAACATGTTAATGACCAGCAGGGGTGTAGTGGAGGGAGACACGCAGGGACGGAGCACTGGTACTTTCCAGCTTCTCTGGTTGTTGGGGTGGGCATGGCCATGGGGGCCGTCATAGAGAGCACCTGCACTTCTGAATTTGCAACTATATCACTGATGACCAGCTACAGGGAGTGGCTGGAAGCAGCCGCTATTTAGTTGCAACATGTAAACCATGTTGATTTATTGGTCCTATATGGCAATGCAGCAAGCAACTTGACTGAAATTACACTTTAATTAGGACCAACTGAAATGTCACAAAATAGTGAGGAGCTTCCAAGAGTTAACCTGCATTGGTTTTTGTATTTTTTCCTCCTAATGGATCAAGATGGGTACCTACAATTTTTGAATGAAATGAGCAACCTTGACAGTCTTCATATCTCACTCAAGACTAGGAGAGAGTAATCACGGGCCAGGCAAGATGAGATGAAAGGAAGTGACCTAAAAAGCAGCAGCCACTTACCTCCAGTGCGCCCCTGTCCCACGTGCACAGCCGGCTGCAGGCTATTCTCTTTTGATAGCAAATGTGGCAAATGATGAAAGATGGTGGGGAGATGCAGCACATTTTTGTTAGTGATATTCCACAGTTTTAATTTTGTTTCATCTGGAAAAAGAGAGAGAGAGGGTAAAGTCATTTACACAATGGGGAAGGCAGGGGGAGAGAGAAACTGTAAAGCTTTACAGACATACCCACTTCATAGCACCATCTGGCCAGCTTAGATGATCATTTAACCAGTTAATCAGTCCAATCTTCTTCACTTGCACCCACTGATCCCATTAAGTTTATCAGGAATTACTTAAGGCTCAAGACAGATGAGCATGCACATCCTCCCCCTGCCCTGCCTTTTGAGATGAGGACAATAAAAGTTAAATCGAACCCTTGAGAAGAGATCAACATTTGCACCCAGCATTTTTGCACTTTTTCCAGATCACAGGAACCGAATTTCTCCCTTACAATTATATAGGAACTTGTGCCAAAAGGCACACACCAGTGATCAGCAGTTTCAAAAGCAAAATAAGTCAGTGCATATCTGGCATGCAACATCCAGTTGTTCACGGTGACAAAGTCTTATTTATTTCAAAGTGTATGAGTATCTCACATTTTGTTTCAAAACTCGATTCTACACCCCTCTTGATGGCAGTTGTAAGGCTTTATAAATCATAAACATTCCAGATGCAGTCCCTTTAAGGCTCTCATTCAATCACCGCCAGGGGGCACCAAAGCAGCAGAGGCCATACCCTGCAGGCAGTCTCTTCTCCCAACACTGTCTGTGAGGGCAGGAAAGGTCTGTCTGTGCAGGAGATGAGCAATACTTTCTAGACTGCCTGTGGGAAGCAGCGGGCAAAAGCCATTGCATAGGGAAGAAACAGATAGAAGAACCCCTCAGAAAGCACAGCTGCTTGAGGGGAATAATAGTAAATAACAACAACAACAACTTTATTTGTTAACCACCCCGTAACAAATTGTTGTTATCTGGGCAATTTCTCTGGAATGAAATTAGTGTTCTTTGGGATAAAAGGAGTGACATTTGAAGCAACTGAGGGACTAAGAAAGGCGAGAAGCTGTGTCTGGGATTCACAAGGGACAAGAGTTGGGGTAGTGGGAGGGGTGTGTGTGAGTAATTTGGTTCCAGAGGACTAAGCACATAAGGAGTGGGATTTTTACTGGAGTTTTGCATGCTATATGTCGGCAGCTGGAAAATTCAGATTAACATAGGTTTTCAGTGGATTAGGATCATATTCCCATCCTATTCACATTGCACACATGGCCAGCGGATGATATCTAGAGGGAAATGTTTAATGCAGCCACACTCTCTCTCTCTTTCTCTCTCCAAATAATACTTCCAGAGACTTCAATATGCTCAACACTACATCCAGTGACCTGGCTCCCTGCGACAAGACTGCCCAGGGACACCCAGAACACCTGTCTTATCTGAAGCTCAACACGGATGTGCACACTTCTCTGCAACTTCATTGCATCAGGAGCTCATCCTTGTTAAAGACTGATTTACCAGATAAGCTGCTCCATGTCCGGTTTATATCCCTCAAGGCCTGCTTCTCGGAGATGGCTCGCTTGATTTCATCTAGGACTAGGTTCAGTTCCTTAGACCGCTTGAGGCTCTCCTGTTCTGCAGCGTGTAAGCGGTCTCTGAGCGCTAGGAACTCTCGCTGATAGATATCCACAACGTCACCTGCAGAGAAGAGGAAAATGCACTGACTTTTTTTTCTTCCTGCTGCAAGAAGATGCATTTCTGACATGGAGACAAAGTAGTGCTAGTTTTCATATGTTCTCTCAGTGGAGGCAAGGAGGAGGAAGAGAGCATCCCCCTCCACTGGTTAATTTGGAACCGGGAAACCTCTGATATAACTAGATGCATATTACTCAGAGCAATATACTCCATCAAGCACATCCTATACATCTGTAAACACTGTAAAATGTCCACACCTACATTGGTGGTTAATGCCCCTGGACAGGCATTCTGATAAACTGATAATTTTAGAAGTAGCCAGGAGCAAAGTCACAGTTAAATGGTTTATATATAAACCTGGGTCCTTTGAAAGTCACCTTAAGCTGGAAGCTTGCTCTACAATACACCAAACTTCTCATTCTGTTAAAACAATACCTATTAAGGGAAGCAGTGATTATTCATGCACAGTGTCCTGCTTCATGGTGATCATGCATGGAGAATAGCATAGGAAAGCAATGTGTTTGAAGGAGAAATATATATGAGGTACTAGCTCATGTATGGGATGAGCATATTGGCATGTCAATTTGAGAATACACAACTGAGAAAGTGACAGGATGAGCAGTGACTTTTGTAATGTGTGAGCATTTGAAATGATATACACAGCCAGCAGCATCTGCATATATGTACGTGTACACACACACACACACACACACACACTGTTTCAATAGTATGGGGATATTGTACAATTTTTAATAAGAACCAAGAGGTATTTTAGAAAACTAACTTGACAGTCTAAATTTCTCCAAGGTTAACAAGAAGGAGGAATCTCCTACTTTATTAGGAAGGGATGAATCCTATCTTAAAACCAACCTGTTTTATTCTCCCTTTCTTTTTCAGACTTCACAATTAGAGCAAAATGTAACACTCTGGGGCAGAAAATAGGGCCAGAGCTATACTTGAAGCAAGGACAGACCTCCTGCAACTGCCCTAAAGTTTAACTAGATCTCAAACATTCAGCTGGGGATTTCACTATGCTAAGCAATGTTGATATTATTACTATAGCAACTAGTACCCCTGAGAGCAGTCACTGGAAACATACAAAAATAGTCTGCCTCCACAAAAAACAAAACATATACACCCTCCTGTACTTCCCACACTCCTGAAACACTGTGTACAATCTGGAGTGCGGAATTCCAGCAGTGAGCAATCGAAAGAGAGGGGAAAATAATCAAGGAGTGAAATTAAAATTCCAGGCCAAAGGCTCTCTAACAAAAACACTGTTTGAAGACTGCGGAATGAGGATCCCTACCATCACCCCTCTGTGGCAGGCCATGTGAGGCTCGCAAGAAAGACCTGCAAGGCACCTCACCAGTGGGGTCCCAAATGTCAGCTGCTTCAAAACAGGCCTGCATGAATAATTAAGCGAAGGATACAGGACCTCAGAATGTCTCCTCAGACAGATGGCACAAGGCAGCTCTTGGGAAAACAAAATCAATGGCTGGAGCGAGTATTTAATTAGCAGGCTGTTAGGCATTTCCCTGAGTGTCCTATATGTAAAGCCATGCTTCTGATTAGCCAGAAGTACTTTGTAGGCAAAGTCAAATTCATATTATTTTCAGTAGAATGTACCCAGAAGGCAGTGATGGACAAGCAGCAGCTGCTCCCCAGCCCTGACTTTATCTCCTGCAGGCCTCTGTTCTAGCTCAGTTCTTTCCTTCCTGCCTTGAATTCAGCCACGAGTGAATTCAGCAAGAAGACCCTTCACACATACTATCTCTTGGCACAGAAACTGGAGCTGCAGCTCCTTCGTAGCATTTATAGGCCCTGGTCACTCAAGCAACGGAGCTCAATAAGGCACTTAGCAGAAATAAAACTGCATCAAAGAGAAATGAGAGGCTGAGGGGGGAAAAAAAATAACTACCAGACCCAGGCGCAGAGCATCTGCACCCCTAGTTCTCCATTCCTCCTCCTCCATTTCCGGGCTCAGCCTCCCATCCCTTCAGCCAGTCTCCGTCACCGCCATTTCCACCGGCAGCTCTAATCCTCCTCGCAAGGAGCCTGGCAGCCCATTTTTGTCAGCTGCTTGGTTGCTTGCAGTGGCGGTACAGCCTTCTCCTCAACCTCCCCCTGCCCACCAGCTCTCGTCCTTCTTGCAAGGAAGCCAGCGGCCCCATTTTTGCCACTTGGTTGGCTTTCCTCAGTGGCTCCCAATGGCAATGCTTCCTCCTCCTCCTCGGTCTCCCTCCCTCCCCACCAGCTCTCACAACTCCCGGCAGCTGCTTGCAAACTCTCGCGAGAGCTGCCACACATGGGATTAGCCATGGCTTAGAGAATTATATACACCGTAGAGAGTTATCTAGATAGATAGATAGATAGATAGATAGATAGATAATAATTGATCCATTTCCATCAAGAGTGCCTGTCCCAGACTGTCAAACAGCTCTTGATTTTGCCACATCCACCAGTAAGCACAATGTTCCTGACAATGACCAACATGATGGGCAGCTAGACACTTCCCTCCTTGGAAGGAGTGCTGTATTGTATGACTGCCTGGAAGCAGTTTCAAGTACTCTATAGCAAGTCTCCTGTGCTATACTACTATCTGGGTAACATTTCAAGTTGCACAGCAGCCCCGGAGGCTCCCCAGTGTCAATATAGGACTGCCTGTCACATCAGCCATCAGCTCCAGGTGAATAAAAAACTGCATCCCTTCATAACAGACGCAGGTCGTGGCTGACCTGTATGCTCATCATTTTCAAGACATTGACTGAAGCAAATACTAAAGAGCTGGGGCAGGCCCATCACAGAGCGTTGTTTGTCCTATTTTTGTAATGCAAACTATCTCCCCACACAGTGTCATCCTTCTGCTGTGTCTCTTTTTGAAGGGAAGATTTCACATTCTACAAATCTATCAGAAAAGCCAAGCCCTTTCCTTCTTTGAACCCTAGTGACAACAGCCAAGAACAGCTTACGAATGCCAAGGACAAAATTTAAGAGTGACAAGGGAACAGACCTTTACAGAAACAAAGTATTCCAACATGAAGATATCTTCCCAACAGGTGTCACCATATTCAGTCAGAGAGATGAAGATTTCTCCCTTGGCATAAACTTTCAACACAACTGCAAAATCACTATGATGCAGAGAGCATGAACACAAAGAAAACTAATGAGACAGCAAATGAAATATTCACTGACAGTATTCAAGAAGGTACTTGAATGCTTCTGTTGTTGGTAGCTTCAACACCAATAACAAATGGTCTATTCAATCTAGAAAGGGACTTCAGAAGGTTGCAAAGCAAGGCCACAATACTTCTTTTATTTAAAGAATTATAATATTATAATAATAATAATATCAGCTGTTGTAAAAAGATCGCACAGACTGACTACAAACAAAGGCATGTCAAGGTAGCAGGGATGATACACTGGAACATCTGCAAAAAATACAAGCTACCTGTAGCCAAAAATTGGTGGGACCATAAAATTGAAAAAGTTGTAGAAAATGAAGATGCAAAAATATTATGGGACTTCTGACTACAAACAGACAAACATCTGCCACACAATACACCAGATATAACTGTAGTCGAGAAGAAAGAAAAACAAGTTAAAATAATCGACATAGCAATACCAGGGGATAGCAGAATAGAAGAAAAAGAAATAGAAAAATCACAAAATATAAAGATCTACAAATTGAAATTGAAAGGCTGTGTCAGAATAAGACCAAAATAATCCCAGTAGTAATTGGCGCCCTAGGTGCAATTCCAAAAGACCTTGAAGAGCACCTCAACACCATAGGGGCCACAGAAATCACCATCGGCCAATTACAAAAAGCAACTTTACTGGGAACAGCCTATATTCTGTGACAATATCTATAACAACAACAAGAACAATATTGATAATAAAATTCAGCCATCCCAGGTCCTTGGGAAGGTCTCGATGTCTGGATAAAACAAATCAGTCAATAACACCTGTCTGACTGTGTAAACAAGAAATAATAATAATGAAACACATGCATAGACGTGCCACTGCTTTGTGTTAAAATGTACACAATTGGATACAATGTTGAAATAATCATTTGACATTTCTTTCTAACATTAAAAAATCTTGCGTGTTTTGTATTTTTTTATTTATTACATTTTTAGACCACCAAAAACAGGTGTCTCATAGAGATTTACAAAAAACAAAACAATAAAACCACAATTAAAGCCAAGTAATAAAAACAGTTAAAAATAATTTAAAAACAGCAGTAACAACAATAAGACCAAACTACAGCTGGCCAAAGGCTTGATTAAATAAATGAGTGTTAAGAGCTCTTTTAAAGGCTACCAAAGATGGGGAAGCCCTTTCAACAACAGGGAGTTTGTTCCAGAGTCTTGGGGTGGCCATGGAAAAGGCCCAGCCCTAAGTCACCACCAGACAAACTGGAGGCAACCACAGCCAGACCTCTCCAAAATATCGTAATAAGCAGTGGGAATCCTGAAGAAGAAGGCACTGTCTTAAATACCCTGGGCCCAAGCCATTTAGGACTTTGCAGGTCATCACTAGCACTTCATATTTTGCCCAGAAATGTATGAGCAGTCAATATAGTGCTTTTAAAATAGGGGTAATCTGTTCCTTTTGGGGGTGTCCTGAACACCAAACTGGCTGCTGCATTTTGAACCAAATGCAGTTCCCAAGCTATGTCAAATGTAACCCTCATAGAGCGCATTGCATAAGTCAAGTCTGGAGGTTACCAGCATATGTACCACTGTTTTTAGGTCATTCTGCTACAGAAATGGCCATAGCTGGCATATCAGCCTGACCTCTGGCCACTGCCTCCATCTGAGAAACCAAAGAGAGGCCTGGGTCAAGAAGTAATCCAAGACTAGATTCCTGTTCCTTTTGGGGGGAGTGTAATCCTGTCCAGAACAAACAGCTCTAACTCATCTCATGAATTACACCCCCAACCCCCCCCCCCCCGCTCAAGAGTACCTTTGTCTTGCTTGGATTCAGACTCAATTTGTTCTCCCTCATCTAGCCTATTACTGCATGCAGGTAGGCATTTAGGGAAGTTATGCTATTCCGTGATTAAAATGAGATGGGGGAAAAAGATGTAGGTGTCATCAGCATACGGGTAAACACGCCACACCAGATCTCCCAAGGATCTCCCCCAGTAGTTTTATACAAATGTTGAAAAGCATAGGAGACGGTATAAAGCCATGTGGAAAACCATACAAAGCCGCCCATTTAGAGGAGGAGTCTTCTTCAAGCGACACCATCTGGAATCTCCACAGAGGCGTATCTAGGAAAAATAGCGCCTAGGGCAAACACTGAAATTGTGCCCCCTGTCCAAGCATATGACACCCATCTTTCAGATAACTTTACCATAATATCAGCTGAAAAATACAAGTCAAGCTCGTTAATCTTTTAATCTTTCAAAAACTATTTAGCAGTGGACTTAGCCAGACCCAAAAATGCTGGGAAACTACAAATTTCAGTATGCGGGGGCTCATGAAATACCCAAATACTATGTGGAGGTGTACTTGGAAAACTAAAGAGAAGTGCCTGTCTAATGCTCTACTCTGCATTGTAGCATCACCATTACATAAATTTTAAAAATCAATGGAGAATTTGACTTTCCCCAGATACTCTGAAAATAATTAAAGGATATGCAGATTAAACTGTGTCACTGCTTGGAATATATTCTAGTCTTTCAGAAAGACAATTAAAATGAGAGAAAGAGAACAAGAAACTCCCAGTGGGCCTTAATATTAAGGATTTCACGCTGATTCAAAGACAAACTCACCATTAATAGCCATATTAGCAAGACAATCACATTTAACTCACTTATCACAAGAAGCAAAGTAAGAGCAAATGAATACAATCCTAGTTCATAAGCATCAGCCCAGTATTCACAAGCCCTGATTCTCTGTACATAGTGCCAATCTGAATATGTGTACAGTGTCTTATATTATATTTTTATTATTATTATTTTTACCTGTAGCCCCTTTGGGGGGCTTCCTAAAGGCTGGGGGGTTTGCAAAGGTTTCCCCTCACCCTGCTGGCCTCTAGGGCCTCGCAGGGACCATTTGAGCATGTGCAGTGGCCGTTTTTAAAAATAATCTTTTTTTTTTAAAGGCCACAAAACAAAATGGCCACCGCACATGTTCAAATGGCCTCCGCAAAGCCTGGCATGACCTAGGGCCTCACAGAGGCCATTTGAGCATGCACGGTGGCCATTTTGTTTTTGGCAACCTTTTTTTTTTTTTTTAAATTAATTTTACAAAATGGCACCCCCTTCAAGTGGCGCCCGGGGCACGTGCCCTGCCTGCCCTACCCTAAATACGCCCCTGAATCTCCACAAAATATAGGAGTGAAAGCACTGTAAAACAGCACCTCCCACTCCCAAATCCTGCAGAAGAATTTGGAAGGATCCAGAAGGAGACCATTGTTGATGATATCAAAAGCTGGTAAGAGACCCCAAAGGGCCAGTAGAGTCACACTTCCTTTGTTAATTCCTAATTGGAGATTATCCAAGCAACTTGTCCACATCCTCAGGAGTCATAAACTGAAACTGATCCAATCTAACCATGCAAGGGAAGTTCCTGGACACACACACACACCCCACCCTGACTCTGCCACAACTGAGGTCCTTAGTGTTAATGAGATTGTTCCGTAGTGCTGGCTAACACTCAAATCGGGCTTTTGGGCTAACGTGGGGAATCACCATGACTATAAGGAACAGTAAGTTACAGAATAAATTTGTGCAAGGTTTTGGTCTGGAAAATAAAGAGGAGATGGAAATATGGTACAATCAGATTTATTTGGTGATTATCGGGGTGCAGGAAAAGAAAAAGATTGATTAGGCAAGGTGAGGAGACAATAAAATATTTAACTAACAGTATTAACTAGAGTCTCAGGTAGAGACGTTTTAGCTTAAAGTCCGAATTGTTAAAGTATCAGCTTAAGGCTTTACTTGAGAAAGGGCCAAGATTTAGACTTAAGGAGAAGAGAGAAGGGAGCAAGGAGATTTAAAGGCATAAGCAATTCATATTACTGGTCCCTATCAGTTAGTGTTTTGGTTACACATGCAGGTTGGGGTGTGCAGAAAAGCGAGAAGAAAAAACAGTGAGGAGCAGAGCACTACAATTTGAGAACCCAATTCTGGTTCCAATTCTGATCCCCAGCCATGTGGCTAGGCCAAGGGTTTTTGTATACAGAAACATATCCTGAGGCAATGCATAAGTCAAGTGCCCTGACTGCAGGAGCTGAAACTCACATGTAACAAAGAAATTATTAATTTATTATTATTATTATTATTATTATTATTATTATTATTTTGCATTTATATCCCACTCTTTCTCCAAGGAGCCCAGAGCGGTGTGCTACATACTTAAGTTTCTCCTCACAACAACCCTGTGAAGTAGGTTAGGCTGAGAGAGAAGTGACTGGCCCAGAGTCACCCAGCTAGTATCATGGCTGAATGGGGATTTGAACTTGGGTCTCCCCAGTCCTAGTCCAGCACTCTAACCACTACACCACACTGGCTCATGTTTACATGAACCAAGCAAGTGGGTGTGCTTTTTAAGGAACAAAAGCTGGAATGGCTAGTGTGGGTACGGTACTCTTTGAGTGAACTCAAAAGCCTTATCAGAGACCGGGGCATCTCTTTCCTGAGAGAGATAGGTTTCATTTTCTAATGATCCTCCCTTTGGGTACCGGCCAGCTCATTAACATTACAATAGAAGACTGGGGTGTGTGACATGCTAATCTGAGTAGTTGTGAAAGTGATTAATAAAGCTAATCCCACTGCAAAAAGAGTTAGCTATTTCGCTTGTGAAAGTCTCTTGCCAGCTTCCTCCCTGTTCTGCAAAAGACAGCCCATGGGGGTCTCCTTGCGGTCATTTGCTAACCTGACCTTGGGCAGTGCTGCCCCGTTTGCTTATGCCAAACAATCAAACTGCACATTTACAAATATGGGCATATACAGTGTTCATTATCCTGCGAGCTCAAGTAGCTAAGATGGAGGATGCAACCCTGCAACTTCAAATCACATAAAGGGGTGCTGTTTGTAGCCCCAAGACAAGCTGTTTCTATAACACCAGATCAGCCCGAATGCGAAAGATTTTATCTGCAAAAAAATCATTACAAGTGTCACAATGTGTCACTGAAGGATCCAAACTGGAATTCATGGAAGAAGGCACCTGAGTTTGTTCCTTCACAACATTAGAGAATTCCGCCAGATGCGAACTAGCAGATGCAACACGAGCAGAAAAGAACAGGTTATTTGCTGTCCATATTGCCAGTTTATAGATCTTCAAATGTGCTCTATGTTATAATCTGTCAGATTAAAGTTGAGTCTTTCTCCAATTGCAGTCTAGTCTTCTACATTGCTGTGGCAGCTCCCACAATTGTTCTGTATGCAATGGAGCTAGTTCTGAAGCAGGTTGGAGAGGATGTGGGTACGATCATGTCTATCCCCTTAGTGAGTTCCCTTTTCCAGGCTTCAACCAGGGTACCAACAGAATCACTGGCTGACTCAAATATAAAGTCTTCCAAGGCTTCTTGGAACCCTATTGGATCCAATAACCTTCTTGGGCACACCATACTAATCAGTCTGCCCAACCACCTGCAAAGGTGGGGTGCGGCAGCAATACAGCTCTTAACCAGATGTTGTCCAAGACAACAGGGAAATCATAGGAGTCCTCACCCAAGGGACACTACCCTGATCAGAGAGAGAGAGAAAGAACATCAAATCAAGAATGTGACCTACAATGTGTTTAGTCCCAAGACCACCTGGGATAGGCTCATAGTTGTCATGGCTGCTACGAACTGCTGAACTGCACCTGATCAACTGTTTATGTTCATCATAAATCTGGGAGCCTTCAACACCAGCTCCATGACCAGATCAGTCAGCTCAGTTAGGGACTGGGTCGGGCAGCAAGGTGAATGATACACCAACAGAAGTCCCAATCTATCCCTGGTCCCTAGACCTAAGTACACACACTAGATATGGGCAGTTTCCCTGACTGGGATACTTGTAAGGGAGACAACATTCCTAGAGAACACAGTCACACCACCTCCTCTCCCACATCCCCTCACCTGCTCAATAACAAAGAAGTAGAAATCACATACTGTAGATGGAAATAGACTTCCAAATTATTAGCCCATGTTTGTCAGTTAATATTAAACTAATACACCTGCCCCCCTCCCCAAATCTGTGATGTGTTATAATCCAACAGATTATAACACATCACAGATTAAAAAAATATCATGTGGCTTGCTGTGTTATGACTAGAGGGTAAATCGCTACATTTTTAAGAACACTTAAGAACACTTCTAAGCAAATATATCTATCCTTCCTTCCTTCCCAAAGAACATCTACATTCTCAATGTTAAGGACCATTTTTCATACCACTGCAGTGCAAACTCTCCTTTGTCTAAGGTCAGAATATAGGAAGAAGGGTTTGTGTCTGCTATGTTTAGCCACTCCTGCATTCATCAAATATCCACATTTTTCATTACAAAGGCATGTCTGCACCAGTTGATTTGTGAGTATCTTGAAAATTCTGCACATAATTCTGCCCCAATTAGCAATCCACATCTGGGTTCTATAGCTCTAAAGCTAGCTCCTTATGAAATAAGAACTAACCTAACCACAGTGATTTGAAACATTATAAATGGTGTTACCAAAACTGCCCTAGAGCGATTGGTTAGGGTGCTCCAGCTATGCTTTTGGCTAAAGTGGCCTGGCTGGGGTATTTATATCCAAAACCGTGCCCTGAGGCAACTACTGACTCAATCAGGTGGCTAGCTCATCCCAGAGGGCAAGGAGTTGCTGTGCAAAACAAGAGAGTCCATTGCTACATGGACTCAATCATTTTTGATGAGTCCTTCTGGACAAAGGTGAGAGCAAACTATGCAAATGTGACTGTGTGAGGTGTATGGGCTGTGCTCAGGGGTGTAACTATAATAGGGCAAATGGAGACAGTTGTCTGGGGGCCCACTGCCTTGGGGGGCTCCCCAGAGGCAAGTCACATGACTGACTCCCCCAGCCGTGCACCCGCCCGGGCTTCCTTCAGTTGTATTCATCCTCCAAAATTGATGCGAGTGTTAAGACCTGGAGCTGCCAGAACAGCATGTCTTCCTCTAGTACCATTAAATGACTTGCATCATCCGCAATTTACAAAACCTTTTTAAAAATAATTTAGGATGATGTTCTATTGTGCACATAGGTGTTACACACACACACACACATACACACACACACACACACACAATGCTTTTTGTTACCCCCTATTCAGCCTCATTTAAGATTTCTTTACTTCGTGAGCTGAGCTTCAGTGAGGGGGGGAGGCATTTTAAAATCTTGTCTCTGGGCCCACTCCATCCTTGCTACACCCCTGGCTGTGCTTTTTTAGTATCTCAGAGATCGGGATCTCTCCAGGTGCAAAGATGCACTCCTATAGTTTGCTAATAAGTAACTCCTCCCTGGTCTTCACTAGTCAGTTCATTAACATGAACAAGCTGGGATATTTGCAGTTTATCTGTGCTTCTGCTTGAGAGCATTTCACTGTTATCTTGTAGACTGGAGGATTCCTTCCCAGAGTGAATTACCTTTAATGGGGGTCTGTATAGCTTGGCCATGCCTCGTTAGTGAGGAGCGTGCATGTCCTGTTTTGGTTTTGTTGACAGCTTGACCTGAAGTCACGCTTCCAGCACAGCCTATGCTATCGACCTTATTTTGAGCCCAGTCCTTTCAACTACACACAACTCCTCTTGTGTGGTTAGACTGGATCAATTTCAGTTTGTGACTCCTGAGGATGTGGACAAGCTGCTCGGAACGGTGCGTCCTACCACCTGTCTGCTTGATCCTTGCCCAACGTGGCTTATACTATCTGGCAAGGGGTTGTTGTGGAGAGCCTGGTGGCAATTATAAATTCCTCTCTGAGGGAGGGCAGGATGCCTCCTTGTTTAAAGGAGGCAATTATTAGACCTATTCTTAAGAAGCCTGCCTTGGGCCCCTCTGAGTTTAATAGCTACAGGCCTGTCTCCAACCTCCCATGGTTGGGCAAGCTGATTGAGAGGGTGGTGGCCTCCCAGCTCCAGGCGGTCTTGGAAGAAACTGATTATCTAGACCCATTTCAAACTGGTTTTCAGGCGGGCTATGGGGTGGAGACTGCCTTGGTCGGCCTGATGGATGATCTCCAATTGGGAATGGACAGAGGAAGTGTGACTCTGTTGGTCCTTTTGGATCTCTCGGCAGCTTTCGATACTATCGGCCATAGTATTCTTCTGGAATGTCTTGAGGGTGTTGGGGGTGGGAGGCACTGCTTTGCAGTGGTTCCGCTCCTACCTTTCTGGCAGATTCCAGATGGTGTCACTTGGAGACTGCTACTCTTCAAAATCTGAGCTTTTATATGGGGTCCCTCAGGGCTCCATACTGTCTCCAATGCTTTTTAATATCTACATGAAACCGTTGGGAGAGATCATCCGGAGATATGGTGCTGGGTGTTATCAGTATGCTGATGACACCCAAATCTATTTCTCCATGTCAACATCATCAGGAGAAGGCATATCCTCCCTGAATGTCTGCTTGAAAGCAGTAATGGGATGGATGAGGGATAGCAAACTGAGACTGAATCCAGACAAGACGGAGGTACTTATTGTGCGCGGTTGTCACTCGGGAAGCGATATTGATCTACCTGTTCTAGATGGGGTCACACTTCCTCAGAAGGAACAGGTACGCAGTCTGGGAGTGCTTCTGGATCCACACCTCTCCCTGGTTCCCCAGGTTGAGGCAGTTGGCCAGAAGCGCTTTCTATCAGCTTTGGTTGATACGCCAGCTGCGTCTGTTTCTTGAAGTTCATGATCTCAAAACAGTAGTACACTTGCTGGTAACCTCCAGACTTGATTACTGCAATGCGCTCTATGTGGGGCTGCCTTTGTACGTAGTCCAGAAACTACAATGCGGCAGCCAGGTTGGTCTGCGGGTCATCTAGAAGAGACCATATTACTCCTATATTACAGTAGTTGCACTGGCTGCCGATAAGTTTCCGGGCAAAATACAAAGTGCTGGTTATAACCTATAAAGCCCTAAACAGCTTAGGCCCATGGTACTTAAAAGAGTGTCTTCTTCTGCATGATCCCCATCATCCACTACGTTCATCAGGGGTGGCTCGTCTGTGGCTACCTTCATGTTGTTTGGTGGCCACCAAGGGACGGGCTTTCTCTGTTGTCGCCCTGAGACTTTGGAACGCACTTCCCGTGGGAATAAGAATCTCCCCATCTCTAGTGGCTTTTAAAAAGGGTCTAAAGACTTATCTTTTTACCCAGGCCTTTTAGCTTTTTTAACTTTATAACTTTTTAGCTTTTTAACTTTTTAAACTTTTGATTGTTTATTATTTGTTTTAAATTGTTTTTAGTATTTGTTGTGAACCGCCCTGAGACCTTGGGTTAGGGCAGTATAAAAATGTGCTAAATAAATAAACAAACTAGGCAAGGTTAAAAGTTCACGAAGATGATGAGCCCATGATCCAGTGCTGCTGAGGCATCTTAATAGAGAGCTGCTTTACAGCAAAATCCCGAAACATAGCTTATTGGCAACAATGGTTATTTGAAAAGTGTCTTTTCATTGGCAAGAATACAATTCAATATGATTACTGCCCCTCTATCTCTATCTCCATTTTTACTGGCTCACTATACTTTTTGATCTCATCATGGGTATACCTAACTATTCACTAGCCCACTAGAAACCTCATTTGTACACCTATCTTCCTCCTCCCCAATGAAGGTAACCCCTCAGAGATATCCCATTTCTCTTCCCTTCCTGCTTTTTAAAATTTGCTCAGTTCATTAGTCTTACTATTGCTCAGTTCAAAGCTGTTGGTGCGTAATTTGGTATTAAACAGTGTGCACATCTTCATGCACACACAGAAACCGAGACCCACACTCAAAATTGTATATTTGTTGTATTTTAAATTATGTATACTGCCTAGGGATACAAATACCAGGTGGTATATAAATATGATAAATAAATAAGTAAATAAATATTTGATCACAGTTCATTAATCACAAAATAAGGAAGGATACATAAACGGTTAATATACAAAGTAATGAAAAATGATGACGAAGAGGATGAAAAATACCAACAAATGCAACACATTGATACAAACGAAGTCTGCATCAACTAGTTGAAAACACTTGTTGAAAGTGTCATTCAGCTGTGGAAAATGCAAATTCCATGCTAGGAGTCATTAGGAAGGGGAATGAAAATAAAATTATTATAATGCCCTTATAGAAATCTATGGTGCAGCCACATTTGGAATACTGTGTGCAGTTCTAGTCACCATATGTTAAAGAGGACATTGTAGAAATTGAAAAAGTGCAGAAGAGAGCATCCAAGATAATCAGGGGCCTGGAGCACCTTCCTTAAAAGGCAAGGGTATAGCATCTGGGATTTGGGGTTGGCTTTTTTTTTTTTTTGAAAAATATTGACTATGGGGAAACATGATAGAGGTACATAAATGTAACCGGGGTGCTTGGCTTTAGCCAGTGCCTCTTGTTTAAATAAGAAAAGACAGAAGGAGGGAACTATAACTGAACAAGAAAGTGTTTGGAATGTTCAGGAGGAAAAATTGGTGGACACAGGGTTGCCATATTCTGGCTTTACGAATCCGGGTGCCTAATTTGCATATTATGTAAATTGGCTTGAAAATAATTTTTGAGCTGAACAGTGACTGCATGTTTTGCTCCATAACTCCACTTCTACAAGGGCTAGAGCTTAACGTTTTTATTTTTAATTTTTAATGAAAGCTGAAATCCGGGCAAATATGGGTGAGATGTTTAAAATTTGGGTGAAACCTGAAATTCCAGGGGGCATGGCAACTCTAGGTGGACAGCAGTCAGGAGACCCTCTTTTTCACTCAGGAAAAGAGGGGAGAGACACAAGGAGAAAGGGAAAAAGAAGAGGAAGTGAGAGAAAGACAAGAGAGGACAGAAAGAAACAAAGAGAAAACGGAGCAGAGTGCAGCGAGCATCTGGGCCCCACCACCACAATGTTAAAATCCCCTAAGAAGGGCTACATAAAATTATGCATGGAGTAGAGAGAGAGGCAAAGGCGTAATCTCATACTGCACAGAAGAAAGGCAATGGTAAACCACTCCTGTATTCTACCAAGAAAACCACATGGCTCTGTGGTCACCAGGAGTTGACACTGACTTGATGGCACAATCTTTCCTTTCCTTTAGAAAAAGTGGACAGGGAGAAATTTTTCTCCCTCTCTCACAACACTAGAACCAGGGGTCATCCCATGAAACTGAAGGCTAGGAAATTTAGGACCAAGAAAACGAAGTAACATCTACATGAAACCCCTGAGTGACGTCATCAGATCTGGTGCAATCAGTATGCTGATGACATATTTATTTCTCATCATCATCATCATCATCAGGAAATGGCATTCATTCTCTAAACGCCTGCCTATAGGAAGTAATGGACTGGATTAGGGACAACAAGTTGAAACTGAATCCAAGCAAGACGAAGGTGCTCAATGAAGGGGCTCACAATTTGAGGGATGAGTTAGAGCTTCCTGTGCTGGATGGGGTTACACTCCCCCAGAAGGAACAGGTATGCAGCTTGGGAGTGCTCTTGGATCCAGGCCTCATCCTGGTATCCCAGGTGGAGACTATGGCCAGGAGTGCTTTCCATCAACTTTGGTTGATTCGACAGCTGCATCCATTCCTTGAAGAGAACTATCTCAAAACAGCGGTGCATCAGCTGGTAAACTCCAGGCTTGACTATTGCAATGCGCTCTACGTGGGGCTGCCTTTGTACGTAGTTTGGAAACTTCAGTTAGTTCAAAATGCGGCAGCCAGATTGGTCCCTGAGGCAACCCGGAGAGACTATATTATGCCTGACCTCAAACGGTTGTATTGGCTGCCAATATATTTCCAGGCAAAATACAAAGAGCTGGTTAATTACCTTTAAAGCCCTGAATGGCTTAGGTACAGGTTACCTCAGAGAGTGACTTCTTCTGTATGATCCCGATCACATGTTAAGATCATCCGGAGAGATCTGTCTTCAGTTACCACTGGCATGTCTAGTGGCAACTCAGAACTGGACCTTCTCTGTAGCTGCTCCGGTCCTGTAGAATGCACTCCCGGCAGATATCTATAGTTTGGGCTCGTTGTTGGTATTCATATTCACAAGAGACCTGGCCTTCCAAGGTTTTTAAATTGTTCTTAAGTATTTTAATTGGTTTTAAATGGCTCTGTTTCAAATTTATTTTTACATTGTTTTAAGCAGTTTGTTTTAAATAGTGATTGTTTTTTTACTTGTTGTGCACTGCTCAGAGCTCTTAGATGGGACAGTATAGAAATGATATAAAATAAATACTTTCCACCACAGCACATAATTAATTTATGGAATTCTCTGCCATGGGATGTGGTGATGGCCACGAGCTTGGATGGCTTTAAAAGGGCCTTGGACATCTTTAAAAGGGGCTTGGCCAGATACATGGAGGACACGTCTATCAATGGCTACTAGTCTGGTGGCTATGGGCCACCTCCAGCCTCAGAGGCAAGATGCCTCTAAATAAAGTTTAGATTTGCAGGGGAGCAACAGCAAGAGAGAGGGCATGCTATCACCTCTTCCCTGTGGGCTTCCTAGAGGCATCTGGTGGGCCACTGTGTGAAACAGGATGCTGGACTGGATGGGCCTTGGGCCTGATTCAGGAGGGCTGTTCTAATGTTCTTTCCACATCACAATTTACAGATATAGCAGTCACTTGTGGGAGAACCCGTGAGACTGAAATTTGAGTAGGACAAAAGTAAGTATTTTAATAATTATTAATAATTATAAATGTTTATTATATATAGTTATGATGAAAGATAACAACTAAACCCTATTTCAGCATTACTTATCTTGTTCTAGTAAACAGTGAAATTGGCTGTGGAAAACTATTGCTAACGTCAACAGGCTGGGATACACACACATACAATTTCATTGGGTTAAGATGCACACAGATGTACAGCATATGAACAGGGAGCCAGCTGTGGAAGCATGTGCATCAAGTTCTGGTCAGATGCACCATTTCCCCCAAATCAAGTTTGAAGAAATTCACTACAGTAGAAGCTCGTTGCAGCAGCGCAAGCTAACTGTGAACAGTATTGATCGGTTTGAGCAAGTAATGTCACTAACTTACCTCCCTGGAGCGCTTTTTCAACATTTTTGTTTGGTTTTTAAAAAGGGGACAAATGAGCATTTATTTGACTAAATGTACATGCAATGCTTTAAATACTAATAAAAGTCAGAGCGCCCACCTGAAGAATGGTGGAAGAGGCAGGCTTGAGAACAAACTGTTGTTTGAATCAGCAATATATAAAGCCTGCCTTTCCACAGCGAAGTTAGCTGGAAGCTCACTCTGAAGGAGGAAAAACTATGCCAAGTCCTGTTCTTCAGGTATGTCTGCACACATTTTTATTGTACTTTTGCCTCCAAATCCTTTTAACAGGGCTCCTCAAATGTAGGATTAGCTCACTAGCCAGTTGTTATTTGTGCTTGCCACCAACCCTCTCTCTTCCACCAGGCAGAGAGCTTAGGAGAGAGGCAGATCTTCTCTCATTTGTACTGGGATAGGAAGAAGGTAAGAAACCACAGAAGGTCCTCTCCTACTGCTCAGAAGGGATTCCTGCTGTTTCTTGCCTTCTTAACAATGGCACTGGAAATGAGACCTCTGGGGAGGAGATCTGTATGGAGCTGGGTGTCCTGCTCCCCAGAGGGCTAGGGACACTCGCTACTGGCAAGCAGGTTTGCAGATGCCTGTTTGTGCACAAAACCGGAGAGATGAGTGAAGTCAAGACGTAACTCAGTGGCAAAAAACGCCCCATCCACCTCCTCATGGTACAGTCAAAAGAGAAATGTCACTGACTATCAGTCAATTATCTGTCTGTTCCAGCAGAAAGACACACTTTTTATTGAACTGGAACGCTAGGGCACTCTCAGAGAGATTTCTTTTCATTAGTTGGAAATACAGCAAATGTGAAATGGTGCCTTTTTAATTCTTTAATCTTTTAAAAGGCCCAGAGCTACTTTACCCCCAATCTCCTGCCTTTAAAAAACAACAACAAAACCCAACATTGCAGACACAGGATGGACTATTAATTATAGATATCCCTATATATTGTAAAGTTTAGCACAAAGATTTTAGGGGGGAAACAATGTTCAAATGATGGTCTTCCTCACATAACAGCCAGTAGAGACAGAAACAATTTTTCTCACTCACTGTGCTGCTGGACCCATATTTCTGGAGGAAAAAAAGTTACTCCAAGTATGCATTTATTTAAAACCACTGCTCTGAAAATCAGAAGCAGGCACTCCCAAGGAAGCACAAGTATTCTTAGCAAGCAAGATATATATTCCTTGACCTCCTCTCCTCTCACATTTGGTGTATAGAGTAATCCTCCCCCTTAGGTCCATTTCTCTGGAGGTCTTGAAGGCATGCAGTATGCTTCTCCCTTTCTCCGTGGGCATTCCTAGCTCCCCACCTGAGGCAATACCAAGGACTGTGCCTTTTGAGGCTCTGCCTTTATTTAAAGCCACCATGTTGCAACTGCTTTCAACATCACTCCATGTAGCAGCAGTTCTCTCATGGTGAGATGCTCGCATGCAGCAGTTCCCAATGATTCCTGCACTCACCACACATACCTACCCAGCTCTTCAGAACAACCTCACAAGGCCCTGATCTCTGGCCCACCACTGTCTTGTGTTTGTCTGGTGGTAACCAAGGTGGAAAACAATGATAAAATCCTCTTCCCAGGGAGATTTTTCAGATCCCTACTTTAGTGGCTTTTAAGATGGCTATAAAAACTTTTCTGTTTCAAATCATCATCTGTTAACCACCATCTTAAGGTGGTTAAGGTTGGTTTCATGGCCACAACCCAGCTTTTCAGGGGTGCAGGCAGGGGTGTAGCTATAATTGAGTGGATGGGTTTGAACAAGCCAGGCCCCCCAGCTCCGAGGGCCCCTCTGCTCCACTCCTCCTTATTTTCTTTATCTTCCTCACTCCAAGGGTCACCGGGGAGAGGGGCAAACACGGGGCTCCTCTCCCCTACCTACACCCCTGGGTGCACAGCCTATTAGGATGGTCCACCCAAGAAAGCTACTGGATCCTACAGGCTTCCAAGAGGCAGTGGAGGGCTTTAGAGTTGGTTCTGCTAGTGATTCTGTTGATGCCCTGGTGGAGACCTGAAACAGGGAGCTTACCAGGGCAGTAGACACTATTGCCCCTAAGTGTTTTCTCCGTTCTGCTTTGAAATTGGCCCCTGGTACACTGAACTGCTACGGAAGCGGTAAGGGAGAAGACTAGGGTGTAAGTGGAGGAAGTCTCGGCTGGGGGTAATTATTTGGGGGTAATTATTTATATAGCAGAGCTTTTCAGGAGCTAACTCACTCCCATTACAGATGAAGTTAACAGGGTCAGAGGGGCAACAGCTTGTAAATGATAAGCATGGAGATTCATGTAAGGTTAAACTAATCTACTTTATTCAGAAGTACATGACAATAGGAAAAGACCTATATCTAACAGCTGGCTACATGTTGGTCAGAGAGAGACCTATAGAAGCATGGTGCTCAGAGAGAAAAAGCTAGAAGCATTATTGGAAGAAGAAGAAGAAGAAGAAGAAGAAGAAGGAAGTCACTCCAAAGAAGTTCCTGAGTACATTCTATCCATAGAGGGGTCATAGAGGCAGAGATAAGCAGGAAAGAGAAGGAGACCCTAACTATCTCTACTCCTAATGCCCCTACTGGTCATTAGGGTTACTGGTGCAAAAGGTCGATGCCATCTGGATCTGGATTTCCCCAAAAAGGCACGACATAAAGCCCAGGCTTATTCTGTGGCAATACGTGCAGTGAAAAAGCAATTTTATTCTGCATTTATTGCATTCACAAATTTGCATCCAGCGGAGTTCAGAGCTGTGAGGGGATTTACTCAGGTTCCCTCCTCTCTGAACTTAAGATTTTTCATCATCCCACTGTGATGCTTTTAACAACTTTTTTTGCAAATAAAATCTCTCACATTCGAGTTGACTTGGATTCAATGGTTATGGAGGACCAATTGCAGAGGTATCCAGTAACTCCTCTGGTTCAATTGGAATGGATCAGTTTTGTGACTCCTGAGGATGTGGACAAGCTCCTTGGAGCTGTTTGGTTTACCACTTAGACTTTGGATCCATGCCCAACATGACTTATAACATCTAGCAGGGAGACTGTTAGAAATGGCCTAGTTGACATCATAAATGCCTTGCTGAGGGAGGGCAGGATGCCTCCATGTTTGAGGGAAGCAATTGTGAGACCTCTACTTAAACAGCCTGCCCTAGAGCCCTTGGTGATGGATAATGATAGGCTAGTCTCTAATCTCCCTAGGGCAGGAAAAGTAATTGAGAGTATTGGCCGATCAGCTCTATGAAGTTTTGAAAGATATTGATTATCTCGATCCACTTCAAATTGGCATTAGAGTGGGCCTTGGGGTGGAGACGGTCAGCCTGATGGATGATCTCTACCAAGGAATGGACAGCAGGAGTGTGACTCTGCTGGTTCTTTTTGACCTCTCTGCAGCTTTCGATAATATCGACCATGGTATCCTGGATCATTTGAGGGATTTGGGAATAGGTGGTACTGCTTTGCAGTGGTTCATTTCCTATCTCTCTGGTAGATTCCAGATGAGGAGGAGATAGCTCCTTGTTTCTTGACTTGAGGAGGTTTGCTATGACATTTCTGAGAAATCTTGGCACTAGTTGCATGTTAACTTTTAGCTTGTTTTATGGCTTTCCTTTTAATGAATTTCTCTGCTCTAGTTGGTTCAAAAAAGAATTCCAGATGAGGAGGAGATACACTAGGAGATAGTTGCTCTCTATAACTAGAGCTACTGTATGGTGTCCCTCAGGGCTCTATCCTATCTCTGATGCTTTTTAACATCCACATGGAACCGCTGGGTGAGATCATCAGGAGATTTGGAGCAGGGTGTATTCAATATGCTGATGACATCCAAATATATTTCTCCATGACAACATCATCAGGAAATGACACAACCCCCCTAAATGCCTGCCTACAGGCAGTAATGGATTGGATAAGGGATAATAAATGGAAATTGAATCCAAACAAGATGGAGGTCCACTTGGTGGGGGTCATACTTTGAGGGACATAATAGATCTTCCTGTTCTGGATGGGGTTGCACTCTCTGCAAAGGAACAGGTATGTAGCCTGGGAGTGCTTCTGGGCCCAGGTCTCACTGGTTTCTCAGGTTGAGGCTATGGCCAGGAGCGCTTTCTATCAACTTTGGTCGATATGACAGCTCCATCTGTTCCTTGAAGACAATTTATTTATTTATTTATTTATTTAGTGCATTTTTATACCGCCCTAACCCAAGGTCTCAGGGCGGTTCACAACAAATAAAAACAGTAAAACACTAATTAAAAACAAAAACAGAAAATTTGAAAATTTTCTCAGAAAATTTTGTTCTCAGAACTGTGGTTAACTCTCTGGTAACCTCCAGGCTTGAATACAGCAATGCACTCTATGTGGGGCTGCCTTTGTATGCAGTTCAGAATCTTCAATTGGTCCAAAATGTAGCGGCTAGATAGATCTCTGGGGTTTCTCAGAGAGACCATATTATGCCTGTCTTAAAACAACTGCATTGGCTGCCAGTAGGTTTCCAGGCAAAATACAAAGGGCTGGTCATTACCTTTAAAGCCCTGAAAAGTTTAGGACTGAGTTACCTGGGAGAACGCCTTCTTCTACATGATCCCCACTGTACATTAAGGTCATCAAGAGAGGTCCATCTCTGGATGCCACTAGCTTGTCTGGCAGTGACTTGGGAGCAGGCCTTCTCTATAGTCACTCCTGGGCTGTGGAATGCACTCCCTATAGACATTCACGGTTTAACATCTTTACCAGCCTTTCAAAGAGCCCTTAAGACACATTTTTTTAGCCTGGCTTTTAGTAATTGTTGAATGGTTTAAATTGTTTTAATAGCTGTTTTGTTTTTATTGTATTTGTGTGAACCGCCTAGAGCCTTTGGAGTCAGGTGGTATATTAATAAAATAAAAGATTTGGTTTTAGTCTGGTTTATGTTTGCATTTCTTTTTTATCAGGTTTTTAACCTTGTTTGTAATATAATTTTTAGGGATTATGTTTTATTGTAAGCCGCCTTGTGAGAACTTTGGGTCTGAAAGACAAGGTATCAGATCTTCTAAATAAATGTAGATCATACAATTTCCACCATGCCATCACAAATATTTTTGCTGAAAGAGTTTCATGTTGATGTAGTGAAAATAATAAGAATTAAGTGTGGTTTAATTCACAAATGGCTCACTGAGTATGAACATCTGCCACATGGATTAAAGTGGCCTCCCTGTAGCAGTCATAAATGTGCACAGTGACCCCCACAGACATTTAGGAAGGCTTAAACAGATTGTTTCTTGACTTGAGGAGGTTTGCTATGACATATCTGAGAAATCTTGGCACTAGTAGCATGTTGACTTTTAGCTTGTTTTATGGCTTTCCTTTCAATGAATTTCTCTGCTCTAGTTGGTTCAAAAAAGAAACAAGCCCGCAGACCAAATTTGGTGTGTGTGTGTGGGGGGGGGAGTCCTTTAAGACATTAGGCAACAGATACTCTGGAAATTGTTCACACACACACACACACACACACACACACACACACACACACACACAGACAGACCACAAAGACTTTTGAGATCTTTTTTCAATTGCAAAAAAGACTTGTTTTGGGGTGAAACAGATTCTAGTTAAATGTGTTTCAGTATAATGCTACTTAAATGGATAGTGCAAATTCCCAGTACGAAAAATAAAAGAACACTAAATGGGTCAGCTTCAGCAATATCTCTTGACTTTCACCATATCCCATCCACATTTCACCATCTCCCATCCAAAGTACTAACTATTTGGGATAACCACAGGCAGTAGGAGTAAGAAGCAAGACTGTGGAATTAAGCATTGACTAGAACAGTGTTTCTCAAACGTTTTGGAGTCAAGGACCGCTAAATTCTTTGTGCAGAGTTTCAAGGACCGCTACATTCTTCATGCGCCGTTTCCCAGACCAGCAGTTAGTAAAGGGGTTTCAAGTCTGTCTATCTATCTATCTATCTATCTATCAGACTTCTCTACTGCCCAAAACTTGCATCTCTGGGCAGTTTAGAATGAAAATAATATAAGCATTAAAATAATTAAATTTGGAATCTTTTGCAAACATGGAATATTAGGGGTTCTTAACCTTGGGTCCCTCAGTTAAACTCCCATAACCCCCAACAACAATGGCATTTGGCCATTATGGCTGGAGATTATGGGAGTAGAAGTCCACCAACATCTAGGTACCCAAGGTTGAGAACCCCTGAATCTAAAAGCCTGGGTGAACAAATTTGTCTCCAGTATGTCTTCAGTATGTGCAGGGTGGGGGTGGAGGTGCTTGTGATTACTCAATGGAGAGGGGATGTTGGGCCATTAGAAAAATCCAAAAGCTACATGGGGCCAATGAAAACAACATACAAGCAAGCCCCACTGATGCAAGAGAGAAACAGTGTTCCCTCTCAAGGCGCCTCGACCACAACAGGCAGCTGGGTTTCAATCAACCACCCTTTGGCTGCAAACAATGAGCATGCAAGAACCAGCAGCCCTTCAAGTGGCGCCCACTGCCATACTTTTTCCTCCATGCCCCCGCACTGCATACAGTTTGAAGCTGTAAAGATAGGGAATAAGATAGCTGTAGGAAGATCTCAGCAGCACGTGGAGGCAAGACACAAGAAGGGTCCCATGTCTCCGTGATACTCTTCCTCTTCCGTACCATGTGCAAAATTGAGGAAGTGAGTGCCTTGATTTCAGTTTGGGGGGGTGGGGTTGACTCCCAGTCAGGGACCGGCACTCAACCCTTCGGGGACCGGCAGCGGTCCAGGGACCAGTGGTTGAGAAACACTGGACTAGAATATGGGCATAGCGCCTATTGGACAAACAGGGACAAATGTCCCTGGGCCCAGAAGGTCAAAGGGCTCCCAAGTGGGCTGCTTCATGGCTGGTGCTGCCCCTGCCCCGCCATTCCTTAACTGTTGGTGTCTTGGGGGGGGTGGAGTGGGGGGTGAACCAAGTGGGTCAGGCCGCCCCCCCGCCAGCGGTGGGCGCTGAGGCTGCCTGGTAGGCCTTCCCTCTCCTCTCTGTCCGGCCGAACTGTGCACCTGAGCAGTCTGAATACAGACATTGCATGCCTGTGATGTCACTGGCATGAGACGTCCATATTCAAATGGCACAGGCATGCAGTTCAGCTGGCCAGAGAGGAGAGGAAAGGCCTGCCAGGCAGCCACAGAGCCCACCGCTGCCACTCATCTTCCTACCAGACAGTTCAGAACTAGAACAGCACCAAGAAGATCTGGGAAGTGGTCCCACTGGTAGCCATGTTCCCAATTATTGCTAGTCAGATTATACTGAATGAATGGCTAAATACTAAGAAAAACTGCCACTTCAAGCCAGTTGAATCTGGGGAAGCCTGTACTTGGGGTATTCACTTCGTCAGCTTGGAAACCATGCAATCGTTCAGAACACCACCTAGCCATCTAAACTGACAGTTGTACTTAACTGCTACCAACAGTTAAGTAGCAGTTGCAGGGCAGTGGCAGTGGCGGGGAGATGCTGGTTGCCCCGTCCCTTGCATCTGATGTCAGATGCAGGGGGCATGCCTTAGGGTGCCAGGGGTGCACACACGATGCCCCACCCCAAGAAGACTTTGTCCCCTGGTCCCCAGGGGTCTCACTATGCCCCTGGACTAGAGGAATAGGAAGATTCAGCCTAATGCCTGGAAAGGGGGTAAACCTCTTGTAGGGGTACAAGGAGAAGCTAAGAAAACACAGCAGCAGGAGGAGGGGGGCAGGGGGGAGTGTCAGAAGTGTTCAAGAGATGGAGAACAGGAGATTACCATTGCGGGATTACCATTGCGGGGGAAACAAGGAGATCAGAAATAGGTCACTACCTTTCAGGTCCTCAAGGAACAGATCTGATTCTCTGCCCATCACCACCACTGCACCTTCTTAAAATCTTCAAGTGGAGTGCATTTGAGAACAGTTTCACTGTTTTTTCATAGGATCCACTAGGTAAGTTTCTCCACCTCTATTGCTTCAATGCATGTTTCTTACATACAATGCATGCCTCTATTGCATGTGTCTATTGCTTCATGCATATTTACCTATTGCTTCATGCATGCCTCTATTGCTTCAGTGCATCTTACAAATACAATGCATGTTTCTTACAACTGAATAAATCCATATGTACAGGTAGGAAGCTCTGCAATTTATTCTGTTCCATAACTGTTCCATTAGAACACAGCTACACTCCATAGTGTAGCGATCCCTCTTTTACAGATGAAGAAGCAGACAGACACCTGACAGGCCTGGCTCCACATGGGGTCTGTTTTTCGCTATGTCACTTTATAATGATTGGTGAGGGTTGCATGGGGGACAGTCCCTTATGTCTAACTCGGCATTCATGATATAGATGCCCATCTGGGGGTTGCATGTTTAATGAATTCATGCAATTAATTGTTTTTATTAAAAATTTAATATGGCAAGAAAATTATTGAAAATAACTGACCATAAAGGATGATAGGATATTAAATTGCCTAGAGATTACAAATATCAGAAATTTGTGAACCTCAGACCCATCTCCAACACTCTTCACCAGCGATACAGACAGAGGGAAAGTTGAGAAGCAACTATGCGCTTAAATTTCTTTTGGAAGGAAGATGCTTTTGGGGGGCGTGGGGAGAGAAGGGTTATTCGGTTTGGTGGGAGGAGTTCAGTAAAATGAGGGGGACTCTCCTCAAATGCTTAGGGGGTATATCTGCACCCCTGCTCTCCACTGCATCTTACCTTCTCTTTTTCCACCTCTCACACATATAGTAATGTGTGTGGCTGGATTCTGTAAGCATTAAAACAACACTGGACCTGCAACAAAATGGTGCCAAGTATCTCAAGCTCCCCAGGGGAGTGCTAGTATTCAAGCCTACAAGGCAGCTTGGAACAAAAGCTGGGTAGTAATGTTCAGGTTTCACAAGGGGGGAGGAGTTTGGGGTGGGTGGTGAAGGACACCTTTCCCTCCTATCCTATTCCCTTACGGCCCTCCCCTGCTATGCTATCTCTCATTAGAGGGTAGGTTTTGGGACTAGCTACCAGTGGGGGGAGGTGGTTCTGGAGAGTGGGAAAGTGTCTATTTCATTTCCTTCCTCTTGAAACAACCACGTACAGTGCAAGGATGGTAGTTTTGTAAGCTCACAGCATGCACCCCCTTACCCTACTCCCCTGCTAGATACTTGCTACATGTATTATGAGGCTTGATCAGACCGATTACTTCTCCCCCACTCTCTTCTCCCCTACATTCAGCTCTCTCTCTCACTCTTTGTTAAATCCAAATGACACTCTGGCCCAAAAGCCTGAACATCATAAGAACATAAGAAACTTCCTTATACGGAGTCAGACCATTGGTCCAAATAGCTCAGTCTTGTCTACAGTGAGTGGCAATAGCTCTTCAAGGTCTCTTCCAGCCCTACCTGGAAATGCCAGGGAGTGAACCTGGGAACTTCTGCATGCAAGCAGATGCTCTTCCACTGAGTTATGGCACCACCCACTAAAGGGAATATCTTAGTGCTCAAATGTAGACTTTCATTCAGTTGCAGACTAAGGCAGACCCTGCTTAGCAAAAGGGACAATTCATGCTCACTACCACAAGACACATTAAGTGGCACAGCAGGAAAATGCTTGACTAACAAGCAGAAGGTTGCTGGTTCGAATCCCCGCTGGTACTACAAAGGGCAGCAGTGATAGAGGAAGATGCTGAAAGGCATCATCTCATACGGCACAGGAGAAGGCAATGGTAAATCCCTCCTGTATTCTACCAAAGAAAACCACAGGGCTCTGTGGTCGCCAGGAGTCAAAATTGACTTGATGGCACACTTTACCTTTACCTTACCACAAGACCAGCATTCTTCCCCTATTCTGTTCCCTCACGGTCTTTATACAATAGTTCCTTGAAACTCACAGGGCTGTTCTGGAATGTTAAAAAAATATTATTTTTCTTTCCAATTTACAAAAATGTTTTAAACTTTTTTTCTAATTTACAAACTAATCTACTTCTTATATCTATCTTCTCTGAGTATGTAGAAGCCACAAGCTTATTTTCGCGGGTGGTGCTGTTTCACATCTAAATTAACAGGTATTCAATCAGGTTTGCTATTAGAGTGAATGATGGATAAAACAGACAGCAATACATGGGGGCGGGGGGACAGTCATTATTCCAAGTGAATATAATTTAAGTAGCAGAAACACAGTCACAGACTGATGTAGAATGAAGTTATTCTGGGGCCAAATGTGATGGTATGAAAGTCTGAGGAAATATCTTACTGAGAGAGATGTCTGGAATATGTGCTTTGGCACCCAGCGTAGCATTCTAAGCGATGTACCAGTATACATTGCTACAAACATGCAAGATATCGGTTTGACAAACAGTTCAAACACACTGGAGCACATCAGGCAACATATTTCACCAGCTAGCGAACAAGCTGTACTGGCCTGAAAACCTACACTTCGGAGTGTGCGCCAAGTTTCACAACCTGGCACATTTGCTACACAGCTTTTAATGCCTTGAATTTCAAAGCAAACACTGACCGAAATATCTACAGCCACAGCACCACTTGACTAATGTATTACCGTGCTGTTTACAAGGTATCTGGCAGAACCTAGACAGCTAGCATGTTAAAAGTGGGGCCAAGATGATAGAGAAATACCCTTGAAATCACACGCTTCAGGCTCAGAATCTGACAGTTGGTCCTCTTCCCTTCTCTTTACATAATATTGAAAAAGATAATCTAGTTTAGGTATGGATCACTTATTGGCAGCTCTGACTCCTACGGGAGTGTTGAGGATATCTATTCTCTTATTTAAAACTTTCTACAGCTTATGACAGTATAGATACTCTGAATACTTTAAGGAAAACCTGAACTTAGTAATCAGAAAGCAAAGACCAGTAACTTACAAGAGACCCATATATTTACTAGTCTCACTGCATTTTTAAAAAAAGGGCTGATGTCTGGTACAGATGTAGTGTGACCTGTCCATTAACCATAGGGCATTCCTTCCTCAAGTTCTCTTTTTCCCCTCCTGCATGCAAATTCTGCTCCACCCCCTCCCCACGGCTTAACAATGATGGGAAGAGCTGCTCCTGGCTGTGCTGCCAACGCAGAGCCAGCCTTAGTTTAGCTCTCGAAGGGGCTGCACGGCCCCTGCTTGGGAACTAAACAAGCACTCCCGCAACTGAAGTCAGACGCAGGGTGTGTGTGTGTGTGTGTGTGTGTGTGTCGGGGCTGCGAGGCGCAGCCCCTGATTGGGCATGGCCCGGGTTCTTTGAACCCGTTGGCCCAATGGTGGCTCCGCCCCCTGGGCTAGACATAAAGAGGAATTGCTTTAAGAGCTGCTCAGCAGTAGAAAAGCTTGCCTCACACAGTGGTGGGCTCTCCTTTGCTAGAGATTTTCAAACAGAGGCTGGATACAGCTTGCTACACCTAGCAGGGGGTTAGACCAGAGGACCTCCAAGGGCTCGTCCGACCCTACAATTCCGTGATTCTATATCTCACGCATAGCTTTTGGTGTGTGGGTACAATAGCCTAAGCCACACAGTACTGTACTTGGTTTGAAAGTTGGTGTTTCAATGAATATGAGTACTCGGCGGTGCACATGACTAGTTATCAAACAAGCCTGTCTAGAAAACCTAGTTCTACCATGAAGTCTCTCATCATTCTTTCTTGTATTAACACATGACATCAATAAAGTGTAAAATAGCCAGAAAATAAATAAATAAAAATATAAAACAACTCTCAAAATAATATGAGAATGCTGGAGCAAGGAATAAAAGCTCTATAGGCAGCTATGTATTATTGCTTGTCAACAAGGTATCAGAAGTCACATTTCAGAGAGACCAAATATTACTGCACCATCAACATGCTGAACAAGAATTCCTACAGCACTTTCAGCAAATAAAATGCATTCAAACATCTTGCTCATCCTAAGAGTTATTGGTTAGGCTTCCGTTGGTTGGTTAGGCCTCAGAGACAGTAGTCTGACCAAGTGCAGGTGGATAATTCATGACTGAGGGTCACCTAATTAGTAAATAAAGAAACATTCACATAACCCATCTACTTGTATGAGCAGCACAACAGTGACAGGAACATACAAAAGTGGCCACAGAGGTTTTTGTGCACAGGGAGCACTGGAGATGTGGAAATTCTAACTCATGGAAGCCGCTGCCACAATTTCCACAAGTGTGGGCATTGGACGTTACACTGCTCACGTGAGAAGAGCACTTGCCCAGGTAAAGCAGCAGATGGAATGTATAAACTGGACCAGAGCAGAGAGGCTGGCAACAGCAGAGGGGTCCCCATGTTTTTGTTATGCAGTAAATCATACTCATGACAGATGGGACTGCCCTCAAAAATTGAAGTTAGGAACTGCTCAAAGCATTCTTATTTTCTCACAATGAGACAGTGTGCTACTGAGTTTGTGCATTCCACATCCATTCTTGCTGTTAGATGTACAAAATATTCTCAGTTGTACTTTTACCCTACACCATCAAAAGAGCAGCGGGCGCGCAAATGTGTGTGTACACACACACACACACACACACACAATCAAAATCATGTTTAAGTTTATCCTACCCATGAGAAGCCCCCCAACACATGCACCATGCTATTTCAAATCACAGTTGAAAGTAACTGCCAGCATCTCAAGCAAAAAATATATGGGGAAAACACTGTCTCTGAACCATCAGTTGATATGCACATAAGAAGAACACTCAGACTCCATACCATATGGAAAGGGAGGAAACGGAATCCTCATGCAGTGAAGAATCCTGCATCCAGGGCCCCAAGGCTTGCCAGAGCACACAGATGACATATGTGAAGGAAATCCTACATTCAAAATGCGCAGGTGCTGCTTGATTGCATAATTCTGGGAGGTGATGAGGAACATCACACACTGACATACTCCTCCTCCTCCTGCTCTCTGGTGTTGGAGCACCAGTGACTTTCCCAAATGTAGTTAGGACCACATCAAGTTTGCAAACCTACTTTTCACCCTGGTTGCAAAATGTGATTTGATGCTATCTGTGATCAGTACTGCAGATATAACCTTAACTACAGTTAGCTGCAAGACTGAAAGAGGGAAGAAGGAATGGCCATGCAAGAGGAGAGGAGGGAAAGGAAAGAGTACGTAAGCCCAAGGGTGATCTGAAGCATGGCTAGATGATCAGGCAGTGTTACATCTGCACCAGGCCAATACTCAGAAAGTAGGGCCACAAAGTTCCTGGATCACTCTCTCTTCTCTCCTCCTTTCTGCTGTGAAGATTTGCTTTAAGCCAACGCCCTCACAGATCTGCTTTATTAGCAGTCTAATTATTCAAGTGGTGCAGCACAAATAAAGCTTTCCAAGCATTTCCCCCCCTGTTCAACACAAAGAGCTTTGTTTTTGTTTTTATATTCTCATTTGGTTGGGGAATAAAACATGCTGGGAGCGAACAACAGAACATATTATAGAAAAACTCTGATCATCAAATCTAAAAATAAACGACACGACTAGCAGAAAGGATGGATTCCAAAGTTAAAAGCCTGAAAGTTTGTTCCATCAGTTGATGATTCCTTTCTCTAGTGGGAAGCGATTGCTTTCTGGAGCACTCAGAGCAGGGGTGTACCAAGATTGGAGTGAGCCCTGGGACAGACAGTGAAGACCCTGCCCAACCCATTCTTTTTCAGAGAGGCAGAAGGGGGGAGAACAAAGAGCAAGCTATTGCCCAGCCAGTGGGGGCCGCCCTTAGGGGCCCAGGCCCCCCCCATTCTATTGTAGCTACGCCCCTGTTCGGGGCTAACCTACATAGTCAGGACAACCATGTGCATGTGCTGGCCCCATTCACCTGTAAAGTGGAATTGGGGTATCTACTTCTTATACCAGCAAAAAGAGCACATAGGCAAGGGGAATGCAACCCATCCACCCTGACTTACCTCACCAAGCTTCACTGGTGAGCTTGGTGTTGAGTAATTTTTCCCTAGTCTAGCACTAAATATCAGAAGTAAGCCAAGCAGGGAGAAACTACGTAAAGCAACCAGGCACAAAAGAAAGGTGGGAGACACAGGTGAATTTTGCTCCCCTCCCCAGTTTCTCTGGGTACAGAAAGTAGAACATGCCTCCCCTCCCCCATTTTCTAGAAAAATGAGCAAGCATGTGGTTCCCTTTCATTTATTCATTTTTAAATTTATCTATCATATTTGTATACCGTCTGGTATATGTAACTTCATGTCCAGCTTGGCTCTAAGGGAAATGTTTACTTGCTTTATATCAATCTGGCACAGAAATGCAGTTTTTACTTCAGGCAAAACAGGAAGGAAAAGCCAGTCTTCAGGATCAACAACAAAATTATGATACAGTTAGCACAGTAGCTTCCATACCACGCAGTGCCCTGCTGATGGAAGAGCTCACCCTGTGCGATTCAAAACCGTGCCCTCGCGGCTACCAAACTGCTTGCAAAGCTCATGGGGCTCCTAAGAACTGTGTCACTACTATAGTGATGCTGCTCCCATTTGGAATAACTGGAGCAGCGTCACTACCGCAGCGACACAATTCTTAGGAGCCACGGGGGCTCTGCAAGCTCAGTAGCAGCGAGGACAGAGTTTAGAATCACACAGAGTGAGTTGATGGGACATGCTGCACAGTATATAAGCCAGTGATCCTCAAATTCAGCCAAACCTTCTCTATGAATGGCTGAGGGACACCAGACAATTTTGCATGCTGTAATGGTAACATATTTTTAAAAGCCAGTGCTCAGCATGTTTGACCAGTGCAGATTCAGCATTACCTCAAGCTGGAGATGAAGAAGGTTATAAAGGAAGTTTCTATATAACCTTCTTCATCTCCAGCCTGAGGTAACCCCTCAGGCTACTACTACTCGGAACCAGGCAGAGGAATTAAGCAGTCTAGGTATGTGTAAGAAATAGATTTACTCAATGAGGTTCCTAGCCAGCAGGCAGGCATCTTGGTCTGTGTGTGCACATGTGCATGTGTAATAAGAGCTTTTTTCACTAGAAGTGAGTGGAGCAATGTTTGCAGAAAAGACTAAGCAACACTGGGACAGCATGTTTTCTTACAAAGATAAACAATAAGACTGTAATTCTATCTTCTAGATAAAGGAGAAGTCACTTGGTTAATAATCTCTGAGTTAGTCTTCCCAGTTACTCCTGTCTAATGTCAAATTAACATTCTTATTAATCTTCCATTTAAAATTTACAGTATAAACTAGTACCATTTTTATTGTTTGCAAACTACTTCGGACCACTTGGCAATCTTCAGGCTAATGAATTTATCAGACCACTCTCAAGAACAGAAGGAAGTTTTTCAAAGAAAGAATAAACTCTTCCTTCTGCAAACTTTATAGAATTGAAGTCTTCAACCAACAAAAATACATTCAAAATAAATAAATGAAAAGCACAATGCAGTTATTTCAAGAATTATCTTAATGGACAGATACCGAAGGTATTTAACTCTTGGAAGGAACCAGGGTAGATCATATGTCATGCAGTGGTGGTAGGGATATAAACTTGTTTTCTGTGTTCTGCAACTCTATGTTCCAGGTCAGATGCAACCTTGATGCGATTAAGTGCCCTAACGAGTTGCATCCAACACTCCTTTGTAATACTGTTTCAAACTGCAGTTTATACTAATACAAGTATTTGGGTACTGCCAACTTCTATTGTACTGCATTGGAAACTGAAAGTACTATGCACTCATGGTGCTAGGGGTCAGAGACCTCACAAAATGCTGTTGTAATAATGTAATCACTTTTAGTTCTATAGGTGCTTAGACCAGAATCTGTTCCATTTCTTGTGGGAAAGAAAGAGAGGCTAAATACACAATATCTTGACTATGTTTATAGTAGATCAAGTTCTCACTTTTCTCAGTTTCTGTACAAATGGTTTTGGGGGTAAATAGTACCCTAAGGATATTACAAATTTACTGTATCAATCCGGTTTGGGGATAAGGAGTACCCTGAATCATCTATACACAAGGGCGTAACTACTATTGGACAAGGGGAGACAACTGTCTTGGGGCCCACTGCCTCAAGCCACCCCGAGACATGACATATGACTCCCCATTGCCTGTCCACCCCACCCGTTTTGTGTTTTTTTTAATTTAACATTTTTGCCATCGCGTGGCCAAGGGATGGCTGCCGGGGGATGAGCCAGGAGTAGTCCCCCTCCCCCCCAGCAGCAGCGATCTCACTCCCAGAGCAACGCAGGGCATGCCTTTTGGCCCTGCGTCTCTTCCCAACTGTGAGGCACGCCTGCACAGTGGAAAGAGCATTGCATCACAGCAATCGATCGTCACAATGAGTGATACTGCCGCTGCCGGGTGTTTGCCCTTCGTTCTCCAGGCCCCAGTAAAGATGAGTCCCAACTGACTAATTTTCAGGGCTACCCCCGATTTCCTTTAATTGGTTCCTATTAGGTGCGCACAGTTTGGTGCGGCAGCCGGCCCACCTTTGTCACATGGCTTTACACACTGGTAGGTGGAACCATCGGCCGCAAGAGGCAGAGCACAAGGAATGGTTAGAACCGGAAGAAGGCGCATGCAAGGAGGGAAGTGAGAGAACCACAGTGTTAGCCAATGATGAGAAATGTACTCATCCCTTCACCCTCACCTGTTTATTATTTGTGCCGATCTTTGGCAAATAAAATAAATAATAATAAAAGTATTGGGGGGAGCGGGGCAAATAGCCCCCTCTGAGTCGTGGTGTGCTGGTAACATGGTTGTTACCGCAACGCTGGGTGCTTTGTAACCAGACACTGTCCCTTTAAGCTGCTACAGGGTGGGGTGGAGCACAGCCTGCAATCCTAACAAGGAAGAAAGTTCCAAGACTAAATTCAGCTGGTCTGACTTCCAAGTAAACTTGTTTGGATCGGCCAGCACACACCAGACAATAGTGCACCAGATTGCAGCCCTGGTAATTCACCCATTCCTTGCAGATTGGAATCAAATTCCCCTGAAATCATTGGGAATCGCTTCCCGGTAAGGAAGAGGAAAGGAGCACCTTTGAGGGTCGGTGAAAGGAGCAACCATCAGTCGCATTTCAGTGTCTTTCATTCTCATCGAGTCCACTTGGAACAGAATATTGTGCATGTTTTCAGGTGCAGGGCAGGGGGAGATCACTTACATTTGCAACAGGGCTACATACTTCGGGAAGTTTACAGAAGCAGCGGGGAGAAAAAGTGGTGCCGGGGGGAGAAAAAGCAGTGGCGGGGGAAAGAGGCAGCGGGGGAAGTGGAAAGCGACAAACTAGTGGCGCAGATGCTGTGCACCAAGTTTTCTAGTTAAAAGAAAAAAGCCCAACCCTAGTCTCCTTTTGACCGGGAAGCAAAGCAGAGCGCTCCCCTCCTCCTCCTCCATCCTTCCAATGAAGAAGAGTTTCCCCCTGGAGTGAAGAAAGCAAGAGGAAAAATGGGGGGGGAGGGGAGAGACAGCATTTTGGGGAATGCTTTATAATTTCAATCTGGAATAGTAGCGCTCCTCCCTCCTTTTTTCTGTTGAAAGAGAACACCACACTAAATAAAACCAAAGGGGGAAATGGCAAATGACTCTTTTGCAAAAAGTCTGAGGGACACAGACCTTTCCTCCTTGTGGGTGAGTGACTGGGTGGGGTAGAGGGCTGTTCCTAGTAAGCCCCGTGGGTTGCTCCAAGTACATGTGCACACACAGGGTTGCAGCCGTGCAGCCCCTGCCACTGCTTGTTTACTTGGAAGTAAGAAATCCCTCTGGATTGAGTGCTTGCTCCTGAGTAAATATGTTCAGGCTTTCAGCGTGAGACACAGCAAAGTTTTGCTGCTGCCTTCCAAAAGTGTCCCTCTTCCGACTGAGCAACTGACAAGCACATTTCAGTTTTTAGCCCGTTACCTGGGAAGCCTTTAAATTCCGAAACTAAAGAGATAATTTTCTCTTCTTTCTTCTTTTGCTTAACTAATGAACCACTTTAGACCATCTGCGCTTGGTAGATATTGATAACTGAAGGGTTTTATTCTTTAACGCATGCACTCTCTCTTTTAGTAAACAGGCTTATACTTGGGACAATCCATTAACAATCCTCTCTTCGTTTCTCATATCATTTCCATGTTGCTTTTTCAAAAGTTCCCAGCTTTGCGAGACTTGCTTCTTTGCTTGAGGTGGGCAGAAAGGAACATTGGTCTTACCGTGAAGGGTTCTTTTTCCCTGTAGTAGGAGATCCTCAGGATGGGTAGTGAACTGAGCATGCTCGAGACAGAACTGGACCACGTGACTTGTTTGTGGGCGTAGCCTCCTCCGCCCTAACCCCAATTCCAGGGCTGTTGAGCGAGGTGGTATGTCGAGTGGAGAGAGCTCTGTGTAAGTACTCTGTAAGCTGTAGGTAAAGAAAAAAGTGGGAAGAACTCGGAGAGGTTAGAGAATAACACAGACAAGTGCAAAAAACAGCCTAGGAGTCTACTCCTGAGGGGCGGCCTCCGTCCCCAATCAGGCCCATCCTTCAGTTGGCCCCGTTAACCATCTGTGCATCTCTACCTCCCGAAAATACATCCGGGTGGGGCTGAGGATCTCCTACTACAGGGAAAAAGAACCCTTCACGGTAAGACCAATGTTCCTTTTCCCCCTGAGTAGGAGATCCTCAGGATGGGACGTGCCCAAGCTGAAGACACTAATCCCTGGGATGGGAAGGATGTATTCAAACCCCTTGTCAAAGCACCATGCGCCCCAAGGCTGCCTGTGCCGCTGAGTGGTCAGAACCTTATAGTGCCTAGAGGAACGGAGCAGCGGAAGGCCAAGTGCTGCTGCCCTGCAGATCCCCGATAGTGGGACGGGCTGAAAAAAGGCCGCAAAGGTAGCTGTGCCTCTGGTCGATCGCACCATCAACCGAATGTTGAGATCCGAGTAGGCCAGGCGAATGCATGATCCGACCCTGCCAGTCGAGGTGCCCTTAGTTCCCCAAAGAGGAGAGACGGAAAAAGACAAGGAGGGTGTTGGAATTGTGAATGAACGCGATGAACGTGAATGAAGGTGCGATGAATGCCAAGCCCTGGGCCCATCAGGCTTGTGCTACAATCATTCCCCTGGCTGGACAGGGGAAAGGCAGAATGAAGGAAGAATGTCAACTCTGGATCTATGAAAGTGAGAATTGACATTTTGGGAGGGAGGTGGCTCAGAAACCCTTGAGCCAAGGTAATAGCTACCAGGAAGAGGGCCTTATAAGACAAGAGCTTCAGTGGACTGGTAGCAATGGGCTCGAAGGAGTCCTTCGTGAGAGCGTTTAGGAACTCAGTTGAAGTTCCAGGCAAAGAACGCCTGACTAGAGAGGAGATAGGTGTGTCGCTCCCCCAGGAATTTGTATGAGAGTGGGCGCAGGTTCGGTTGGCCCAAGAAAAAATGGCAAAACCGAGGCTAGTGAGGAGGCTTGGTGCCTCAGGGCACTTGGTTGCAGAGGAAGGTCTAGGCCGGCCTGGAGAAAGGTGAGGACCTTAGGCACCCCTGTGGGGAGTGGATCTCTCTTTGTGAGATCAACCCTCTGCGGAAGGCGAGCCAGGAGGCTTGATATATTCAATTGGTTGATTGGTGTCTGAAGCCAGAATGGTGTCTTAGACCTGTAGTATCTTTCTTTCTTTCTTTCTTTCAGACAATACATACACATAATAGTAAGACCGATACATAAAAACATCCATTAACCATCCTTCCAGATATGTAAGTAATTAGATGGAGGAAAATAATTACAATTATCTTGATTTGTGAACAGAATAAAACTGACCAGATCCTAAAGAAAAATCAGGGGAATTAGCTTGATCTGTTCGAAGATGAATAATATGAGTCAATTTTTCCCAGATATGGTAATGTGCCACACAGACTGGTGCCAAGAAGTCAACGACATAGTTTTATGCTTCCAACGTAGTGCAATGGAAAATCCAGCCTCAGTTAACATAAAAACTATAAGCTCCTTAGGTGATAATGTCAAATTAACTTCCGAAAATATATGTAATAGAGGCAACTCTGCCCAAAAGCAGAACAAGACCAGCATAAACGGAAGTATGTACCCCTATCACAACAGCCATTCCAACATCATGGGGACCGACTCTGATTGATGTGGGCTGCTCTAGAAGGGGTCAAATACCACCTGAGAGAGAGCTTAACAAAATACTCTCTAATTCAGGAAGAGGTAGAAAACACCAGCTTCCATTTTGGTATTCCTTTCCACAGTAAGTCGCTAATAGTTTGCTGTAGGTCATTTTCCCAAGCCAACTTAAGGCCAGTTAATGGATCAGATGATTGGCTTATTAAAATCTCCTATAATCTAGAAATCAAGCCCTTAAGAGTCTTCTGAAGCCTTTAATATTAATTCCACAAACATAGTCAAACTCCTATTAGCTTGCTTAACTATATCAGGATGTAAAATAGAGGAGTGAAACTGAAGAAAATTTAACCAAGAGCAATGCGTATTCATAAACTTCTGCCAAAATGGTTCTAATCAATTGGCGTATCAAAATAATAAAAATCCTTTAATCTATTGTGTGACACCTCCCAGACATCAAGTAATCGGGAGGGAGAGTCAAAAGTTGGAAATTTGGGATGACTACAAATGGTTAACAAGGGGAAATATGGGAGGGCAAAATTTTTATGCCAAATCCCCCAGATCTTAAAGGTGGTACTTAAGGTGGATTTGTAACAGAATTAGAACTCTTAATAAATTCAAATATCAATAACTGGTTGTTGAAATTACCAAGATGTTCCTCGGGAACCTTCATCTTCACCCAGAACTTTTCCAGGTCTACTATTAACCACAAAATATCCCTAAGATGCGAGGCTTCATAGTAGGCCATTAAGTTTAGAACTCCGATACCATCCTGTTATACTTTCCTATATAATACACTATTACGAAATCTGAACCTTCTGACAGAAAAGCATCTTTGTGGTCCTTGGCCACTAAGTCCGTGCACTCAGCCTCCCGGCAGAGAGCTGTACTGCTGGAATCGGTGTGAAGTAGTGTTGCCTGTAAGGGTGATAGGGAACTGGACCAACTACGGGGGACCCATTGGGCTCTCTGTGTGGAGAAGACATAGCCTACTCTTATCCCATGTTTTGACCAAAAACTGGGTCTAAGTGGGACCAAAAGGGGTAGCTCCCACAAATGGAGCAGTAATCAAAGGAAACATAGAATAATCGTCAGCATTTCAGGTCTTAAGCCAAGATGACCTGTATACAGCCACGCCCACTGCTATGGCTCGACTGTGTACAATCTAAGCTAGATTTGGCTCTAAGAGCAGCAGTCTTGTTCATTTAGTTAATGCCCTGGTGAAACCTTAGGCCGGTCGGGAGGGACCATCTTGAACAGTGCCTTGGTCCAGAGTCGAAAGCTCGAGCAAAATGGGGTTGGTGGTGCAAAACTTGAGGGACGTGGCTGAAGGCGTCTCGGACTTTCAAGAGAAGGGAGTGTCAGCTCCTGTTGTCCTGGGGCTAGAGAGGTCCCTGTCCTATGAGTGTAGGAGACCAATTGAGCCCCTGGAAGGGACAACCTTAGGCATGGCCAAAGGTTTTGAGGGGTCCCCTGGGACTGGAAATGTTGCTTGGGGAGGTCAACCATCAGTTTGGCTGAGGCAGAGCGCTGCCACTCCGCGCACATCACCCTGCGAAATAGAGGGGGGAACGTAACTGTGGATGTTACCAGATCAGCTGCAGGGAAAACTTGTTAGTCCAGGGGCGAAGACGGCTCTGCAGTTTCCGACAGGGAGACCACACTGATTGTGCGCTGCGCCTTAGACAGTAAAACCTTCCGAGTTCTGTAAGGAAAACTTGTTAGTCAATGGGCGAAGACGGTTCTGCAGTTTCCGACGGGGAGACAGCACTGATTGTGCGCTGCGCCTTAGACAGTAAAACCTTCCGAGTTCTGTAAGGAAAACTTGTTAGTCAATGGGCGAAGACGGTTCTGCAGTTTCCGACGGGGAGACAGCACTGATTGTGCGCTGCGCCTTAGACAGTAAAACCTTCCGAGTTCTGTAAGGAAAACTTGTTAGTCAATGGGCGAAGACGGTTCTGCAGTTTCCGACGGGGAGACAGCACTGATTGTGTGCTGCGCCTTAGACAGGAAAACCTTCCGAGTTCTGCTAAGGAAAAAAGTCTGGCAGAGTTAGAAATGGGCGGCATCACATCCCCCCCGGATAATTCCCCTTCCTCCAAGTCTGGCTCCAATGGCCCAGTAGGGTCCAGAGGCAGAGATTGCAAGGAGCCCCTTTTCTCGATTGCTGCTATCAAGGCATCTCATTGGGTTATCCTCGTCACGTGCTCCTGGGCAGGACTATGTAAATTCTAATAGAAAAAACCTATAGAGCCTGATGGGGATAACCCCTCCCCAGTTCTTATAGTCCTGCGTTGCTCCTGGCAGGCTGTTCCTCGTGCTCTTCTAATCAGGCTTGTAGTTTTCTCTCCTGTCTCTTTCCTTAGTTCAGTTTCTTTGTGTTCCCTCTATATATATATCCAAACCCCCCCCCCTCTGTATTCAGTTAGTCAACTCTCTTCCTTCGTGTTACTCTTACCCGTCCTCCTCCCTCCCCCCCTCCCCCTGTCCTTTCCATCTGTGTATGGAGCACGCAGATAGAGTTTTTAACAGGCAAGGAAGGAGGCTAAACGTTCTAGTCCCGGCAGGACCCCCATCCGCACGCTTTCCAAAGCACTCAAGGCTTCCCAGTGACCCTCCTCCATTGGCAGTTTCGCTTGCTCCGGCCAGCTCTCAGATCCTCCCTGCCCCGGTCTCGGCGGACTGGTCTCCGTCCGAGCAGGCAGTTGGAGAGGCTCCGCGTTCGATCGCGCCCCCCTCGGGCTGCGAGTTCGCGAGCACGACGGAGAGGACGAGGCAGCTTGCTCGCCCAAGGCGCTTAACGCGCAGCTCGGCGGCAGAGCGGGCAATGTTTGAGAGATTAACAGAGCAGCTTCTCTCAGGTGCAGAGTCCTCGAGAGTCGGCCGTTTGTCTCCCCGATCCTACCTCGGCGGCCGAAAGACCGTCCGAGCAAACGGAGCGAGAGGGCCTCAGTTTGTTCCCACCATGGAGCGGTGAAAACCGGGCCTTGCTAAGGAGGGAGCCACTGCTTTACCTCAGCGCTTTACGTGCAGCGAAAATCAGCTCTCCCAAGATGGCGGACGCACGGAGCGAGCGGGGGGGAAAGCCCGCCAAAACTCAGACCTCGACACAACAGACGGTGGTGAGATCTGATCAATGTATGGGGGGTGCGGGGACCTCTGAGAGGAATGTTTCTGTAGCTATTCCTAAACAGGTCCCGCCCGAGTGGCAAGCATGGCTAAAGAGTGCCATAGTAGATACTGTATACCAATTAAAGCCCACTAAAGCAGTTAGAAAAGCTATTTCAGTGCATTCTTCAGAAATTTCAGGGGAAGAGTCAGGGAATCAGCTTCAAGTGACTGTGAAGAGCGCTTTGGGAGGCTCCCTATTGCCAATGCCCCACCAACCTCTGAGGAGATTAGGCGGATTGGCAAGCTGGCTAGCAACCTGACCGGCAGGGCAGCGAGGCCATCACAGGCATCTCCTGCCCCTCCTAAGATGGCGACGGTTGTGAAGAATCCCTCCATTTTACCTGAAGGAGCTGGCAATGTAAAAGGGAGACAGTCTCTAAAAGGGCGGGGAAAGCCTAAGACAGTGATTATGGTGTTTGGCCAGCAGGGGGAGTCCGCTGCAGAGACTGGGCCTAAAGAATCCTCCAGTTCTAACTCTGCTGTTCTACCTAAGTCTGTGCTGCCACCTGAGTAGCAAGCATGGTTTCGCAATGCAGTCATTGGCACCATCTACCAGGTTAGGCCCCTAAGAGGAGTAAGAGATCCACAAAGGGGAGAAGGCATAGATCACCCAGTGTGAGCTCCTCACCTACCGAGTTGGGCAGTCCTTCTCCCAAGAAGGCCAAAAGCAAACTTATGCATAGTGAGCTGGGCAAGTTGGCTGGCAAGGTGGCATGGGATTCCTCTGATGCTTCCGATCAGACTCCGGGGGTCCTAGGGGTTTACTTGCACCTAAAAAAAAATTTAAAAAAAATTGCAAACTCAGAGGGGCCTAATCTGCCTTCTGACCCTGAAGACCCAGTTAATGCAGGGGGAGGTTTTCATCCGGACCCAATGGTCTGGAGGGGAGGACACTGGTGATGCCTCGGTGTCACAGCGCCTCTTTGTGGCAGAGGACTTCAGCCCACTGATGTCCAGAATTCTTAAAACAATGGGACTGAGGCTGGGCAGAGTTCTGACTCTTGCGCCAAAGGGGACTTCGTCTTTCCTAGAGCATGCCCCAGGGACAGGCTGATACCCATGCCGGAGTTGTTTGTGGATGTAGTCAAACAGGAATGGTTGACACCAGCTTCCAACTGCAAGGCTATGTCCATGGCTAACAAACTTTGTTCTTTTCAACAAACCACTACAGATATGTTGAGGACACCAAATGCAGATGCCCTGGTTTCACAATTGGTGTCGGATTCCCTGGTATTTCGAGAGGGTAAGTTTTCTCAAAAAAAACCAAAAAGCTGACAAGAAGGCTGAGCTGTCATTTAATCGTGTCATGAGAACGTGTCCCTGGTGGTCCAGCGACAGCGGCAGCATCCAGGGCAGCCCGTGACTCATTATAGGCGGTCAGTCTTATTATAGGTGGTCAATCTTCTGAGTGATCCTCCAGGGGACCCAGTTAAGATGTGACGGCAACTATTAAAGATCCAGAAGGTGCAGGCCCTTATGGCCGATACCACTCTTGATACAATTAGATTCTCAGCGCAAGTGGCGGTTTCATCATTTGTTGGCATACGCCACTTGTGACTCAAAAGTGGACAGTTGGTTCTACCTCTAGGCTTAACCTCACTACCGTCTCTTACGACGGCAAGAAGCTTTTTGGTGAGTCTGCCCTACAAGACATTCTTGTAGAATCGTCTGATAAGTGAAAGATGATGCCTTCAACCAATAAAAAGACTGATAAACAGCCTTTCAAAAGGCCCTTCCAATACAATCGTCCCTTTCATAGCTTCTGGCCCTTCAGGGGCCGGGACAGAGATACAAAATTCCAGAGGGGATCTTGGAATCGTCAGAGAGCACCCCTTAGAGGATTTAGTACCTACAAAAAGCAAGCTGTTCAGTCAAAAGCTACTACAATGACTTGAAGCAGGGAGACCTGCTCTCTTCTTTCGACTTAAAGGAGGCGTACCTACATATACCTATCCATCCAAAGAGCAGGCGGTTTCTACGTTTCAAGTCGATTTACAGTGCAGGCTCTGCCGTTCGGCCTGGCATCCGCACCCAGGGTCTTCACCACGGCCCTGGCACCAATCATGGCCCACCTGAGACTTCGAGGGGTCCACGTTTTTGCGTGTTTAGACAATCTTCTTGTGAAATCAAGCTCTCCAGAAGCAGCAGCAGTCGACCTAGCAGTGACTCTATCCACCCTGGAACAACACCGGTTCCTCATAAACAAAAAGAAAAGCTACCTACGCCCACTCACAGGTTTCAACATCTGGGAGTGGTCATAGATACCTTGCAAGGGCTCCCTTTTCTACCAAGGGAAAGAATCCATACGCTCATATCAAAAGCACGTCTGGCCTTCCAGTTATGGGAGAGCCCAGTATTAACCCGTCCAGGGTCAGGTTATCGTGACGACGGACGCCAGCAACAGAGGTTGGGGAGCTCATTGTCTCCAATCCTCGGTCCAAGGGAAAGGAAGTCAGGAAGAAAAGAAACACTCAATAAATTGGCTGGAGCTGAGAGCCATCAGGCTAGCATTCTTACATCTCCGCTCTCAAGTGTCAGGCTGGGATGTCCTGATAAAGACGGACAATACAACAGCAAAGGCCCACGTCAACAGGCAGGGCGGTACGAGGTCCAGGTCCCTGTATCAGGAATCGATCCTTCTGATGAGTTGGGCAGAACACCATCTGAAATCCATTGCAGCCCAACATGTGAAAGGGGACCTCAACTCAGTTGCTGATTGACTCAGCAGAGAGGATCTACTCCCAGGAGAATGGGCATGGAACATTCAAGTTTTCAAACAACTGCCATGCAGGTGGGAGTCCCCAGTGGTAGACCTGTTTGCAACACCTCTCAACGCAAGCTAAACAGGTACATCACCAGGTTCCACTGCCGGACGGCGGTGGGGACAGATGCCCTCTCCTGCCAATGTCCAAGGGGTGTACTGTATGCTTTTCCTCCAATACCACTTCTAACACGAGTGTTAAAGAAAATAAGAGGACAAAAGGCAGAGGTCATCCGATTGGCCCCCTACTGGCCAAGAAGACCGTGGTTTGCCGAGCTGGTTGCTCTAACCACAGACAGGCCGTGGCATCTACCAGTCGGGCAAGACCTGCTGCTCCAGGGACCAGTGCGTCACCCAAACCCAGCGTGGTTTCAGCCAGCCGCATGGAGACTGGGCGGCGGTTGCTGAACGCACAGGGACTAACACAAAAAGGTGGCTGCTACCATCCTGGCCTCTCAACGTTCTTCCACAAACAGGATATACCAATATACATGGAGGGCATTTCTCCGTTGGTCTTTCCAACATCAGATCCCAAGAGGTCAGGCCACGCTAAATCACCTTCTACAGTTTTCTACAGGACTGGCTTGATAAGGGTCTAAGACCAAACACACTCAGACAACAGGCGGCCTCTCTGATCCTGCTACTGATGGGGAAGGTGGCGAAGTTATCGATATCACACCCTCTGATAAGACGATTCTTAAGAGGGGCGACTTTGCTGTCATCACTTGTGGCACACCGCTTCCCTACATGGAATCTCAACCTTGTACTGAAAGCGTTGAAAAGTACACTATTTGAACCCATCAGATCGATTTCTCTCAGATTATTATCCATGAAGCTAGCCTTCCTGGTGGCCGTGACGTCGGCAAGGCGGGTGTCCGATTTAAGGTCACTGTCGGTGCATGAATCCTACTGCATAATTTCACAGGATGCAGCTCGTCTGATACCGGACCCATTCAGCCGTCCAAGGGTCCTGTCGGATTTCCTTATGGCACAGGATTTATACCGTCCATCATTCTGCCCACATCCGACACACCCTCAAGAAAAGCTGTGGCATAAACTTGATGTACGACGCTGCCTGAAACGATACATTGAACGCTCTGTGGATTTTAGGAAGTCCCTTTTCCTTTCATATTTACCAGCATCTATGGGAGAACCAGTTTCTGCTAGAACTATCAAAAGATGGATCAGAGCTTGCATTTCTCTGGCATATGAGACTCAAAAGGTGCACCCACCTGAACACATACTAGCTCATTCTACCAGATCAATGGCTACGTCAGCGGCTTTCGCTACTTATGCACCGGTTCAAGAAATATGTAAGGCGGCAGTCTGGAAGAACCCCTCCACTTTTATTAAACACTATAAGCTAGACTTATATGCCTCCACTCAGGTGGCCTTTGGGAGGCGGGTTCTTCAGGGAGTTCTTCCCCAAAAATAGAGCAAATCTGTGGGATCCCTCCCAGAGACGTACTGCTTGGGTATGTACCAATGAGATGACTTGATAGCAGCAACCGAGAACGGAGCATTGGTCACTTACCGTGAAGACTTCTTCTGGTTGCTGCTGTCAAGGCATCTCAGCCCACCCTGAGTTTCTGGTTATTATTACATGTATATAGTTTAGACCTGCTCTACTCCAAGGGAAGATTTTTGGGGAAGATTGTAAGGAAACGTCTTGTCCTTTCAGGCTATTTCAATCATTTGGACCCTTTATGTTTGCTCTGCTGTATTCAGTTATTCTATTATATATGGTTATATGTACTTTATCTGTTAACTCGGCCTATAAGAACTGGGGAGGGGTTATCCCCGTCAGGCTCTATAGGTTTTTTCTATTAGAATTTACATAGTCCTGCCCAGGAGCACGTGACGAGGATAACCCAATGAGATGCCTTGATAGCAGCAACCAGAAGAAGCCTTCACGCTAAGTGACCAATGCTCCGTTTCTGACTGATGGTCAGGTGGTAACTGGGCTGTAGGCCTCCCTGGTCTTTGGGGAAGGGGAGGGTACGAGGTGATGCCTTTCAGGCTCTTTGTAAATCACTCGTAACTGTATAGCTACCCGCGGGGATTTGAGCTGGCATCCTTCTGCTTGTTAATCAAGCATTTCCCTGCTGCACCACTTGAGGTGACTGGGGGGAAGGGAAAAGGGGAATGGTGCAAGTTGACCCGGTGTGAGACCGGAAGGCCGCCTTATTATTATTACATTTATATCTCGCTCTTCTTCCAAGGAGCCCAGTTCGGTGTACTACATACTTAAATTTCTCTCTCACAACAACCCTGTGAGGTAGGCCAGGCTGAGCGAGAAGTGACTGGCCCAGAGTCACCCAGCTAGAATCATGGCTGAATGGGGATTTGAACTCGGGTCTGCCCAGTCCTAATCCAGCACTCTAACCACTACACCACACTGGCTCCACTAGGAAGCATGGGGTGTTAACAACTCCTGTTCCACCAGCGAGGGTGGGAGGAAGAGGGGAAAGAATCTCTGCGCCTTCTCTTGGTTTTGCATGGCAAAAAATCTGGGCATACACCAACCACGCTCATACAGAGGAAAAAACCCGAGCCATGGGCTGGGTTCAAGCGAGGGTGGAAACAACTTGGGAGTCACGCGTGTCCCTGCGTGTAAGGGGTGAGGCCCCCGCAGAACTGGTAAGGGCCATGCCAGGGGAGTAGCAAGCGAGGCTGTAGGTGGCTCAATGGAAAACTTTTATATCTTACAGCGCTCAGTCTCCCATTCAAATGCAAACCATGGTGGACCCTGCTTAGCAAAGGGGAAAAATTCATGACTGCTGCCACAAGACCACTTTCCTCCCACTGCTCCGAAAAAACTCACACAGCCATTGAGAATCCTGGGTGAGAAAAGGTCTATACTTACAGCGGTGACTGCTGAGGCTGTGCGGGGAGCGTGTGAGCAATCCATCATGCAGCGTGGAGGGAATGCGCGGACCAGCCGGTTCCCCCTCAAACGCTGAGGCCCCAATGGCCGGAGGATGAGACGCCAGGATAGTGCCCACCGGGCTCTGGTCATCTCCCTCAAAGCGAAGGCGCTTGTTTGATTCAGCCTTCCACTTGGCGCCATTTGGTTGCTTTCGCTTTTGATTTCCAGCTGGCCACCTGAATCAACAGGCGCTCCCTTAAAAGTACGTTGGAAGGACTCACTCAGGCTGGCGCCTCTATTTCTTGGCGTCCACTGCGCCTGGACCTCTTGGGGGTTTTGGCTAAGTGCCGCCCCCCCAAGGTCCCTGTCCCCATTGTCTGAGCCTGAGGCTGCAGGGGGAATCTGAAGCAGTCATGCTGGACTAAGGCGCGGCAACAACAAGAGCTGAGAAAACACGTGCAGCTGAGAAGCCTGAGCCCTGAAAGAGTTCTTCTGACCAGGACCCCTCCAAACAAATGCAAATACTTTAGTAAGTAGCCAATCAAGCCGAATGCAAGCTAAAAGGATTAACTTGAGAAGGAAATCTTATCTGATTGTTTGTTTGTTTGCTGGCTCCAAATAGAGGCAGCTCCCTTCCCCACCCTTGCAGAACCAAGTGGGGGGGAGGGAAACCACCAGGCAGGCACAGACCGAAGAGTTGTGACTCCTGTTTCCCTCAATAGCCAGAGGCTGGTCATTAAGGAGAATAAATAAAACAAACTGAAGCAAAGGCTTAACTGCATGAGCTCTCTCCTAAAACATCCTATTCCGAGCAAGACAGAACTGGAACTGGGGTTAGGACGGAGGAGGCTACGCCCACAAACAAGTCACGTGGTCCAGTTCTGTCTCGAGCATGCTCAGTTCACTACCCATCCTGAGGATCTCCTACTCAGGGGAAAAATGCAATTCTCTTTATGTAGATTCTGCAGGTAGCTCCCCCGCCCCCCCCCGTGTCTGCTAGTACCCAAATGACTAAACTTGCACTGAAGTCTTGGCTCTCCGCTTAGGTATGTTTGTCAGCCACAAGTGAGGAGCATATTTATAGATAATTCTGCAATTTTGTGGTGTGGAAGGTTTCAATTTGTCAGTTGAGCAATACACCACAGTTCTAGGCTCGCTCGCTCTCTCTCTCTGAGATATGCTTGCAGCACATATGTATAGCTATAAATTATATACAGTAATTGCATTTAAAAAAAAAAAATCCCAAGGTCCATTTAAAAAAACCCCATTACCTTGTTTTTTTACATCTTTATATTCTTGGAAATTCAGTTGCTTAAATTTTGGATCCTTTAGAGACAGAGAGGAGAGTGGATAAAGGATTAGGCAGGATGTGGGAATATGTTGTGTGTTGAAATGTTTCTGCTAATGCATATTTGATGAATATACTTGTTTTATAGTATTACATTTTTGTGAGTTCAGTTGCTGTTTGTGCCCTCAAGAACCCACATGTGCCATGTTGTGTATGTGTGTAGGGGGGAAAGATGCTAGACTTCCCAGTCAAATAGTACAGTGGTCCCTCGACTTACGTAGTTAATCCGTTCCGAACGGACGTTCGTAAGTCGAAATTTTCGTAGGTCGAAAAGCGCACCCACGGAGGTCTGGAAACATTCGTAAGTCGAGGAAACCGCATCTAAACCGCCAACTACTTCCGGTCTTTTTTGTCGTTCGTAAGTCGAAAACGTTGGTTATCGAGTAGTTCGTAGGTCGAGGGACTACTGTATCGCAATACACAGGATTGCAGTTTTACTATAAAAATATATCAGCACAAAGTCTCAGGTGGTGTGGTTGTGTTTTGAAATAAAGGTCAAGGTTTTCAAACTGAGTCACTTGGTGACAACCCTAGATTGGAAAAACTCTGAAAGAACCACATCCAAGCACTGGTTTGGAGGATTGCTTGGATGTTTTAATTGTAAACCACCCTGAGCCATTTCGGAAGGGTGGTATAAAAATTGAATTAATAAATAATAAATAAAAATGTTAAATTGATTTGCACTGCTCTTTAAGACATGTTATTTTACCATGGGAAACCTCTACTGTGAAAAGCCAATATACTTAAAACACAGCGTGTAATTTCTACAAGTTGCCTTTCCCATATTTTGCAAATTGTTTTGTTGGGTTTGAGAACAACCCCCCATCATTTGGTCCATATATCTTGGAGTGGATTCAGATGACAGTTTGGGTTGTCTGTTAATCTGTTACACTATATTAAACATGTCCTTAATGTTCCTCTGCAGCAGAGACATGGGTCCAGGAGAAGGAGATGAAGACAGCGAGGGGCCCATTTTAAAATCTTGTCTTTGGGCCCACTCCAACTTTGCTACGCCCCTGTCTATACACTTCAAAAATCTGGGGTTTACATTAAACCTAGGGGTAGCATGACACCAACTGTAAAGTCAACACCTTATTTACTTCACAACTTTTAATGGGAAAGAGTAAAAGAAAACAAGACACTAGGATACATGAGATCCCACCATGTAAGCTGCATTATGAATTGGAGGTGTCTTTTTGTAGCACTTTGCAAACTGGGTAAATGAACAACAAAATGGCAAAGGCTGTTCAATGCAAATTAACTGTATAATAAGCCACACTAAGGCAAAACCACCACCACCACCCACTGATGGGTTTTGAGCTGTTGACTAATGAAGGCTAAAAAGTTTGGGACTTTTGGTTTTGAAGAGAGAGAGAGAGAAAGATGACTATGGGGCAGACTGAGGTTTATAAAATTATGCACTGTTTAGAGAAAGCCAACAGAAGTAAATTTTTCTCCTCGCATAAGTAAATTTTTCCCCTCGCATAACACTAAAACTGGGGTCATTTAATGAAACTGACTGGCAGGAGATTTATAATATGATGAATGGAAAGTACTTCTTCAAACTGTGCATAATCAATCTTTGGAATTCACTGCAATAAAATGTAATGCTTGCCACTAGCTTAGCTGGCTTTAAAAGGAGATTAGACAAATTCATGGAGGACAGGTCCATCAATGGCGACTAGTCTTGAGGCAGAATACCAGTTGCAGGGGAAGAGAAGCAAGAGGAGGGTATACCTTCATCTCCTGTTTGTGAGCTTCCCAGAGACATCTGGTGGGCTACTGCGAGAAACAGGATGCTGGACTAGAGAGGCTTATGTTTTTATCATTGTATCTATCAAGGAGTCAGCTTCTCCCACCTGTTAATGAGAAATGCATTTTACAGGAGAGAAAGCACCAACCAGGTATCAATGGTTAAGTATTTAATCACCTGGAAATATAGGAAGTTAAAAAGAGAAAAAAGCAAAAAAAATTGGGGTTGGGATGTGTGTCAAAACGATAAATTAGTCATCAGTTTTATAATGGAGATACTAGTGTGACTTGCTCAGAAACTCTTAAGTTATAGTATCCTTCCAGACTTTTATTTGGGAGATAAATCAAGAAGCATCAAAAGACATGGAGTAGGGGAAGGAAAAAAGCACAAAAAATTCAAAATGGAAGGAAGAAGAGCTGCAACTAGAGGGAAAAAGTCCGTCGGGGGCCCCCGCCGGCCTTACTAGCTCTGACGTTCCCTCGGCAGCCAAGGCCAGAGAAGCCCCAGGCAAAACAGGCAGCCAGGCAGAGGAGCCCGATGAGCAGCCAGCCGAGATGCTGCACGACCAAGGAGCCGGGATAGAGGGGCCAGGGGAAGGGTGGGGGCGAGTGAGGCAGGAGGCAGCAGCAGACAGAGGCACAGCTGAGCGGGATAAGGGTGAGAGCAGCCTGATATGGCAGAGTGGAGGTTCAACCAGTGGGGGCGTGGGATGCATCAGTTGTCAGGAGGGATTTAAGGCAGGCTCGGCCCGTGATGAGGGGCAGTTGGAGGGCGAGTGGTGGAGGCCTCCGGAGAGAGACTGCCACAGTGACCCCGAGGAGCCTGGAGGAGGAAGACTCGGGTGAACCCAACCCCCTCCCCTCAAAAACACATGGTGAATCACACAAGAGGAGAATAATGGTTTGCACCATCAACCCAAGCCTCCTAGTAATGCAGAACCCTGGGAGCGGAGGTGATGCACTAATGAAGGCAGAGTGCCCACTTGGCTGGCTGAGGCCTATCTCCCTCTAGGCATCCTTGTACGCAAGAGGAAATTAGCTCCAAGTGCCCACCTCAGACTGAGACCATTCTGAGCTCTAGGAAGGGGTGGGACTCCTGACTGCCATATAAGCCATGACTAACCATATCAGCTCTACAATTCCGAGTCTGGCCTTCACTGGTGCAACAGTTCTACACACAGCTCCTCTTAGCTCCAGCCCTATCCTGGGCTCCTCACCCTGCCAGACCTGGGCATGGACACCCAAATGAGGAAACTAAGACTCCGTACAAGACTACTTGGTGTATGGTGAAGAGCAATATTTACTACTACCAGGCAAGTTTTGATTGCAAAATCAATTCAGTGCTCACACTGTTACCTAGGATAAGCTCATTTAGAAACAGGAAACCCTGCAGAATATAATGTATGTGTCACATTTATATCCTGCCCTTTGAATCATTTCATCTTCACAAGTCTGTAGTTAGGCTGAAAGCAAATCCCCTTAGTTCACTAAGCAAGCTTGATGTCCAAAAGCCAATTTACACTTCATGTGGCAATTCCCCCCCCCTCTTGCCTACGTGTGTAAAGTGCAATGTCCTTTTCCCTGTCTCCAGACATTTGGTTGACATGGACCAGGAAGCCATGGCTTACAGCAGCTCATTGTTCGCTGTGTTCCTCAGTTTCTACAGAGGAGTGTCCCTTTCATACCTTATGGACGGGATCCAGACCAAGTTAGTCATGACTAAGCACCACTGAAATAAAATAGAGACAAGTTAGTCATGACTAACATGTCCCATCAATTTCAACTGGACTTTGTCGCATCTAACTTAGCCCAGATCCTGTTCTATGTATTTAAAACAGCAAGCCCACCACTGCACAGGTAGGAAACACAACTGCTGCGTAATGTGAATCGAAGCTGGGGAAAGATTAAATCCCATATTAACAACAAAACACTAGCTACCGGACTGAGTTGGATCTTTCGCTTATGGGTTTGATTACAGTTGATGTATACAACTGTGGTATCTTAATAACAGCAATGCTGGCAGATAATCTCACATATACAAAGTGTCTGACAATTTCACAGGATTTAAAATGTCTGCTATGTATAGTCATATACAAATGTAAGGATAAAGTATAAATCGTCAATACTGTTTTCCAACATGTATAAAGTCAAATCAATTTTACAATAATGGTTCATAACTTTTCACTGGCAATCGTAGACAAACAGATTAAAGGTGCCTGCATGGAACAAAGTTTCAAACGCACAACAGGGGAGGGGAGATTTTCACCAATCCTCCGATCCCCTCTGATGATCCCAATGCCCCCTGAAAATATGTCTCAGTTGCGGATATTAGTCCGGATATCTGTCAATGTCAGTAGATTTCAGAACTGACATAAAAGGCTGCTTTGCCAAAACCCGAATTGATTTGAGGGAGTAAATATCTCCCCAAAGAATCCTATCTTGTCCCAGATTTCTTGCAAACTATGGGTAAATTCTCAGGTAACTTTTATTTCCATATCAGTGACTACATGAATAATTACAACAGAGAAAACCATAATCTCAGAAATTGTTGCCTATGTGAATTTTTCAGCAATGCTAGATAAACAGAAGCCAGCAGGAATCTAGTTGTTTCCTACCCACAGATCTTTCCTGAGAAATCCACTTGTATCATTTTTCTTCTGTGTGTCTCCATGGGAATCAACCTTAAAGCACTTGTGTAATATAAAGACACAATTTTATGTCAAAAGAGACCTAGTTATCTTTCCCAATGACATTTTCCATGATTTAATATAAGAGCCTGCAAAATAGATAATTGTATTACCAAATTTCTTCAAAAGAACCAGGAGCATTAACTTGCAGATTATTTCAATCTTATTTCCAATTTCTCATTCTTTGAAAACGTCCCCTTTAACCATTTGCCCCATCATGGTCCCAGTTCATATCAGGCCTTCCCTGTGTTGCCAATGGGAGATTCCCACCCAGAGCAAACAACAGCCATGGGGCAAGAGCACCTGCTAGGCTGCCATGCTAGGCTTCACACTGTCAGCGTGCTCTCCCTATGAACCTGTTCTGTTGACCTCACAATCCAGTGAAGATGCATCAGGTCCTATGACATCCCTGTCCTCAAACAAGCCTGTCAGTCCAAGCAATGTTCTACCTAAGGAGATACACAGACTCCATTGCCTTATCTTGCCTCCTCCAGTATATGACCACTAGGTCCAGCTCCAACCACACTACGTGGCTATGGATCATGGCTTTTATGTGCCTGATCTGGTACCTGCCCCTGGTTCATCCTCAACCAGGCCTCCTGCCTCTGGGCCTCTGCTCTCCATCTGCTTGATCTGGTACATGACCTTAGTCTGTCCACAGCTGCATCCACCTCTACCTACACCCCAATCTTCACTTGCCTGTGCCTCAAATGGATGACTCCTACTACGGCCTCAGAGCTTGGCCCAGGCATGAGAGTTGTTCAAAGAAAAGAAAAGAAAGCTAGATATACCTAAAGCTAGTTCTCTAGCACATGGCCATGATAATAAAAATGTTATCAATTTGCGGGCATTAATATTCCTGTATGTGTAGTCAGGGACACAGCACTGATTCAGTGCTTCACCTTTGCAATCAATATATAAACCCCATTATTATGCCTGTTTTTACCTTGTATTAGATGTTGTATTAGAAATAATTAGAGAAATAACCATTAGTGTTAATTCAGAATCTAAACGTATACTAAATGGGCAAACAGATTCACACCCACATTATCAGCATTAAGAGCTTCTGCAAATCTGTGTAATACCCAGAAGCATTATGGAAATAGATTTTGCATGGGGTGGGGGAGGATGAGAGATGAACAGTTGGAAGGGATTATAAACAAGCATGAAGACAGGCCCTCTAATAAAAATGGACTCAGAAGAAATTAACAGAACAAGGAGAAATAGAGGCATAGATGCAGGCTGAAGGCATGCCTGTTCTTATCAACTGATTCTAGGGGAAGTGAAGGCAATTCTGCCTTTTCTCTGTTTTCTTTTAGGTGCTAGGCCAACACAAATATGGTAGTTATTGCACTGACAGAGCTACTTCTAAACTGCTGCTGACAGGGCGGGAGAAGAGAACTTTCACCGGAGAGCAGAAGGTGATGAACAGAAAGCTTCCTTTGCAAGCAAAGGAGAGCTCCTTGAAAGCTGGCACGAAGTTGTAGGGTAGCCACCATAACTAACTGTCCATAAGGAGCTTCACAATGGTAGACTGCAAAAGGTTTTATGGCTATGTTGGCAGGTGGTGCTGGACAGAGTGCAACATGAAGTGTTCCGAAAGGGGGCAATCACCAGTCCGAAAGCAGGACCAGCTGCCAAGTCCCAAAGACAACTTCCATTCAAGCAGGGCTGCAAAAAAGGTTCTATGCTCCATTTTCAAGAGAAGCTTTATAGGATCTATTCTCTCATGAGCAGAGATTATTGGAGACTTGTGGTGATTTTATTAACTATGCCTCTTTACAAATAAATAGGTTGAACATGGGAGCAAGCTGGTACACAGACAGTCCTAGCCCTAAACCATACTGTTTTATGTTTTAATTTGTACACTGCCTAGATATTTCTATATCAGGCCATACAGAAATAAATAAATAATAAACCAGTATCAGTTCTCCAAAAAAATCAGCACAACCCCGCAGTCGCCCCATCAAGTCTGTTTATTGCCAACCAGCTCTTTACTGTTTAACTAAAAACAGTCTCGTTTCATTCTCCTGGTACACACATGCACTTCCGCCCTCTCTCCCCTCAAACTCAAGTCTATACTGGCCTTTTAGCCTTCATCCTAGTAGGAGTGCACAGCATTCTAAACATGGCGTTTTAAGCAAAAAGTTGTTATGGCCCACGGTCTCCACCAACATCAGGGCATAAAGTCTAAGGAAAGAGGCACTAAGACAGGTCTGCAATAATATTTTAAGGTTTTAAATAGCCAGGCCCTGTAGAGAAAAGTATTGAATTTCCTCAGCATCAGCATTATATAGGAGTCAGAGGCAACATAAAAGTGTTTCTAAGGGAAGGAGGAAATGTAAATATGTCACTTATTTAGGCAATGGAGTTAGCTTCTGCAATACATCCAACTCCCACAATCCATGCACGTGGGGGCTACAGTCTTTCCTAGCTCCCTACCCAGCTACTGGCAGAGCCTCACTCAAAGATTCTTGGGAGCATTTCCCTGAACTTGCCCAAACCAGTGTGGATAGCTGGTATACCAATGCTGATAACTCAGGTACCATGTGGAATACTCCCACTTGCTCATGGACATGAGCTACCTCAAATACAGAGGCCTTTCCATATCTTGGGATAGCAGCAATTCCCCATTTCTGCACTATGATCAATTCAGATCCACATAATCACCACCATCCCATCTTCCCTAAAATCTGCCATTTATACATATAACATGTTTTGGAGGCAGGTAGGCTCAAAACAATGGATCTCTCTGCACTTATCACCCCTAACCTGAGGGCAGAGCCAACCCTGTTTCCTTTCTAACACTAAAGCAGAAGTAGGGCACTTGCAAGGGACAAATGGTCTTCTGGAAGGAATGACAGTATTAACTCTTTTCCTACTTGCCAATTGCTCCCTGCAAATGTACCCCAGGCCATTTTAAAATTATCTTTCTCTAGCTGGGTTCCAAAACCAGAATTAAGCCTCAGGGGAAACTGCCTGGGAGGGCATTTATAGGGGAGAATCAGCAGGCATGGAAGAGGTTAAGTGCTCCTGTTTGCTACAAAGGCACTCATACTTGGGCTGCATTCACAGTACTTCAGCAAATTGAGGTTTGGGAACATGCAACATGCAGGGAACATCCCCTGCTAACTGGGCAAAGAGGCACCTTTTACTGCGGTGATTCTCTTTATTTAGCAGGGGGAGAGTAACTGGCCCTATCCACCCCCAGCACAGAACCTCCAGTGACTGTTGCTGGTGTCTATCTTGTGGGGTTTTTTTAAGAATGTGAGCCCTGTGGGGACAGGGAGCCATCTTATTTATTTATCATTTCTTTGTGTAAACCGCCCTGAGCCATTTTTGGAAGGGTGGTATAGAAATCAAATTAATAATAATAATAATAATAACAACAACAACAACAACAACCATCTGCCACACAATACACCAGATATAACTGTAGTCGAGAAGAAAGAAAAACAAGTTAAAATAATCGACATAGCAATACCAGGGGATAGCAGAATAGAAGAAAAAGAAATAGAAAAAATCACCAAATACAAAGATCTACAAATTGAAATTGAAAGGCTGTGGCAGAAAAAGACCCAAATATTCCCAGTGGTAATTGGCGCCCTGGGTGCAGTTCCAAAAGACCTTGAAGAGCACCTCAACACCATAGGGGCCACAGAAATCACCATCAGCCAATTACAAAAAGCAGCTTTACTGGGAACAGCCTATATTCTGCGACGATATCTATAACAATTGACAATAAAATTCTGGCATCCCAGGTCCTTGGGAAGGACTCACTGTCTGGATAAAACAAACCAGTCAATAACACCTGTCTGACTGTGTAAACAAGAAACAATAATACTAGAAGAAGAAGAAGAAGAAGAAGAAGAAGAAGAAGAAGAAGAAGAAGAAGAAGAAGAAGAAGAAGAATGCATTTTGTTGTGATATACCCTTGTAGTCCCACAATGCACAATGAGAGTCAAACTAAACATGAGGCGGAAGATCTAGGATTAAGATCTCCTCCCAATTTTGTTTTCTATTTATTAGAAGATAAAGTAAGAGGTACCATGCTGTTACCTCGATGTAAATCGCTCCCCACACTGCCTGAGCTGCTATTAGTTCCATGGGGGAGGAGGGTAAAGCCAGGTTGAGATGCTGTTCTTATCTCCCCACCCCAATGGAGCTAACAGCTTCAGAAGAGAATTGAGCTACATAAGGGAAAGAGCAGACAAGGGAAGAGAGCAGGAGATCCCCACTCAGTCATTACTCTCTCTCCTACCTTACCTCAAGTTTGGCCCTGAGATCTTAGCAGTCATGCATCTGCTGAAATCTGTTTCCCCCAGGGCTTCAATGAGAAAAATGTTTGGTGGATACACATCAAATTCTTTGTAAAAATATTATATAAATGTTTTAGGGAAGGCTACCATAAGGTTACCTTAAGTGGGACAGCGGGGAAATGCTTGACTAACAAGCAGAAGGTTGCCAGTTCGAATCCCCGCTAGTACCATATTAGTCAGCAGCAATATAGGAAGATGCTGAAAGGCATCATCTCATACTGAGGAAGCAATGGAGGAAGCAGTGGTAAACCCCTCCTGTCCTGTATTCTACCAAAGAAAATCACAGGGCTCTGTGGGTGCCAGGAGTCGAAATCGACTTGACAGCACAATTTACCTTTACCAAGGTTGGTCCCAGAGGAAAAAAATCAAGGAGGCAATGCCAATAGATACATTTCAGTCTAAAAGTATTCAGAGACACAGCTTTTGACCTTAAAATTCTTCAGTGAGAAAATTAACTAAGCTTAAATACCAAATGGGTTACTTATTACAATCAGGAATGGCTTATATATTTGACTTAGTGTGTCTAAAGAATGCAAAACTGGAAAGTTCTTATCCACAGAGATTGATCCAAAATTCAGAACAATTCTATAATATATGTTCTCAGCTGTGTCAGCTCTCTAAATGTGACAATGCTGAGGCCAGACTCCTCCTCCTCGATTATTTTTTCTTTGTTAAATAATTTGAAGTACTTAATTGAAACATATGTACTAAAGAACTGACATATCTTTTTTTAACTATGAGCAAGCCCCTTATTTTAAGAATGAGTCTGTCCCATGTACTGCCTGGATTTCTATACTCCTCCCATTTGTATGCAAGGAGAATTACTTACAGAAGGCCTTCACTCTTCTGTGTTATGGTGGCAAGAAGTACATGTAAACAAACAAGTTGCACCACAACAAATTGCTCTCTGGGTGACTCACAACAACACAATGCTAAAAAAAAATCCAATAAAAACACACAAGATGAACAAATTACAATATAAAATACAAAATATAATGAGGCTGTTCTCACACGCAGCCTAACCCAGGGTAGGGAAGCCCAGCCTGGGTTAGGCTGTGCATGTGAACCTCCAGGATTGGGCCCAATCCTGGTGGGGCAGTGCCGTCTAGCCCGGCTTTTTAGCTTGGCTATTAGCCTGGGTTAATGGCACCAATATGCCGTTAGCCCAGGCTCCGGGACTGTGCATCTCCTCGGGCTTCATTTAGCCCATGTAGACCACCTTAAGTGGCGCAGCAGGGAAATGCTTGACTAACAAGCAGAAGGTTGCCGGTTCGAATCCCCACTGGTACCTATATCAGGCAGCAGTGGTACAGGAAGATGCTGAAAGGCATCATCTCATAGTCCGCGGAAGGAGACAATGGTAAACCCCTCCTGTATTCTACCAAAGAAAACCACAGGGCTCTGTGGGCGCCAGGAGTTGAAATTGACTTGACAGCACACTTTACCTTTAAACACAGAGACATAGATTCTCCTGGGGGAATCCCCCAATGCACCGTACTTGTACGCAGTACATTGTGGGATACCTGGAGGCTGAGACTCATCGTTTTGGTTTCCAGAACTCAGTGCTGCCTAGCGCACCAGAGGATAGTCAGGGAGTGCAGTTTGCACTCCCAGCAACGATACATGGATTGTCTGAAGGAAAGGTAAGCTTCGTGCAGCCTTCCACTCCCCCCCAACCTGGTTATGTGAATGGCCCAATATAAAAAACATTTTTTAAAAAAAGTTTCTTTTTTTAAAAAATCAAGCAATTAAAAAAATCAAGTGAGCCTCACTGGGGAGGCTAGTCCATAGATGTGGTATCACCAAAAGAGCCTCTCTGTAGTAGCCCCCGCCTCAACTCATCTGACAGGGGTACTCAGAGCAGAGGGCAGGGAAGAGTTCAGGGAAGCTGGAAAAGAGCAGGGGGCAGGGAGAATTCATGGTGATTTAAAGCAAAATTAAAAACACAAACAGAAAATAATATCTATAGAAAATAAATGCAAACTACACTGAGATATTAGCAGCAGCAATAGAACAAAAATACACTGAGCTTTTCAATTAAGGCTACAATTCTATACACACTTGGGAGAAAATCTGATTGAAACCCATGGTACCAGTTGCAGGGAAGCAATAGCAGGAGAGAGGGCATGCACATACCTCTTGCCTGTGGGTTCCCCAGAGGCATCTGGTGGGCCACTGTGTGAAACAGGATGCTGGACTAGAGGGGCCTTGTGCCTGATCCAGCAGGGCTGTTCTATTCTTACTTACTTCTAAGTAGGAATGCATAGAATGGATTGCACTACCAAGTCGAAAACCTTAAACATTACAATACACAGATAGCCAGTGATTTACATCAAAATCAAGCTATCCTCTCAACTGCCCCATAGACATCCCCCGCTGACAAAGAACAAAGGCAACATTCCTGGAGGGGGGGTGATTACCTATCGTGAATCTCTCCCAGCCAGCCTCCTGTGCTTTACCTGCCTTACTTGAAGTCCAGCGGTTGAGCAGAATAGTGACTGCACATTTTGCTCCATAACTCCATTTCTACAAGGACTAGTTCTTAGCTCCACCCCCCTCCTTTTTTTTGTTTTGTTTTAATGAAAGCTGGGAATCCGGGCAAATCTGGGCAGGTTAAGCAATCCAGGTAGGTGACTTGCATAAAATCCAGTGACTACCCGGAAATCCGGGGGAAGATGACCACCTTACACAGAAGCCATTTGAGCCTCTAGTGATAATGCTGGACTAATGAACAAACCAACCCCTGCAGACAGCAGATCTGGTCCTTTAAGGCAAGGCTTCCCAACCTGTGCTACTCCAGATGTTGCTGAACTACAACTTCCATCATCACCGGCTACAATTTATCATGACTGGGGATGATGGGTGTTGTAATTCAGCAACATCTGGAGTACCACAGGTTGGGAACTGCTGCTTTAGGGGAAGTGCAACCCCATCCAACAGAGGCTGAACATCATTCACCCGGACACATGAACTACCGACCAACAGTACTTCTGTCTTGTCTGGACTGAGTCTCAACTTGATCACCCTCATCCAGCCCATTACCTCATTCAGGCACTGATCAGAACAGTCACCGCCTCACCTGCATCTAATGAAAAAGAGAAATACAACTGAGTGTCATCCACATACTGCTGACACCTCAGGCCAAACCTCCAGACGATCTCTCCCAGTGGTTTCATGTAGATGTTAAACAGCATCGGGGAAAGAACAGAAGCCTGCAGAACTCCAAAGCACAACTGCCAAGGGGCTGCACAGTCACCACCGCCCCAACACCTCCTTTTGGAAATGGGCCTCGAAGGAGGAGCAGAACCACTGCCAAGCAGTGCCTCCCACACCCAACTTGGCCAGCCTATCCAAGAAGATACCATAGTCAATGGGACTGAAAATAAGTTACCTATCCCTGTGGTTCAATTCAGACATTATGCCAAACTATTTTAGAACTGTTTTTATTTTCCATCAGCTCAGCATTCGTGTTTCTATGGTGCAGAGGTTTCCATGGGTCATAATTATTATTTACCAAGTTAAGACTTCATATTAAACTATAGTTAGCACAAAACACAGTTTTTAAGCCTACTCCAAAACACAATTTCCCCTGTATGCAAGCCAACTGCAACCATGATTTCTAAATTCACACCAAATAATAATAATTATTTATTATATTTACATTTTATATCCCACTCTTCCTCCAAGGAGCCCAGAGCAGTGTACTACATACTTAAGTTCCTCCTCACAACAACCCTGTGAAGTAGGTTAGGCTGAGAGAGAAGTGACTGGCCCAGAGTCACCCAGCAAATATCATGGCTGAATGGAGATTTGAATTTGGGTCATCCCAATCCTAGTCCAGCACTCTAACCACTACACCATGCTGGCTCCCTTACTCCTGAATTGAGCCTACATGTTCTGACATCCCAGATAATGAGCACTTGGTTCCTAGCAGTGACATTATTTATTTAGAATCCATGAGGAAAGGCCCACAGTAAAAGACAGAATAAATTGGATTTTAACACATGACAAAATACCAGCAAAACTACCCCCTCTCTTTCAGCATTACCCCACTGTTTCATTGTCTTTTGCTTTCATTTTATTGTATTCAGTTTCATGAGGGCTGAACACCCTCCCTCCCTCCCTCAGTTACCTGCATCCTTGTTTATTCTCGGTCAAGTGGCAAACGAGATGAATTGTCAAGCACAAGGTCCTCATCCTCTCACACTGTCCAGCCATTACACATGGATTCACATTATGCTATTATCCAAGAACTGGAAGTTGAAGAAACATCGCACATAGTATTACATGCAATTGGGGCACAGGATTCGCTCACTGATCACTTAGAATCCCACATCAGTTTGTGAGGAAAAGTGTTTCTGTAGCTAAAATGTACAGGTAAACCCCGTTATCCACAGGAGTTTTGTTCTCTGCTACAACCACGGATAACAGGGCACTTAGGAAACACAGATACTTAACCCCTCTGAATTCACAGCTAACGAGGACGGGTATCAATTAGGCTCCCACAGATACGCAGCACCTGTAATAGCATTTGTCATCTAATCTTTTACTATCTGCAGTCAAGGTTCTCTAGAACAATATGTCACAAGTCAAATAACTTTGTAGAGGAAGCTTCTAGACAAACCAATTATTTTTTAACACAAAACAAGGACACTTATTTCTGAATGCAGTTTTTGCTTTTTACACTCCCCCACATTACTGTAATAACCAAAATAGACAAAACTAGTCCTTTGTATTTCCAGTTTGTTTACCCTGAAAATCTGAAAGCATTGCCTGAATAAATTAGTCTGTTTGCTCTTTCAGATTGGTGGTTTGTGTAGGCCTTTCGCATTTGAAAAGACAAGAGCAATCTCATTAATAAAGAAAAAGCAAAAGAAAATGGCTGTCAAGATTTGGAAAGAGCCCTCACTGGACATCAAACTGATAAGTGTCCTTTCTTAAGTATCAGGAAGTAATAGCTAAAGATCTACAGTGCCAGTTCATTACAGAGTCCTTGCAAGCAATGTGAAGTCACAGTGCCATTCAACAAACATTGACAAGGTTGTACTCATGAGGAATGCCAGAGTAGGCTTGCAAACAGAAACAAAGCAGCCTACAACACACACAAAATTCACTCTTATGTTCTGCCAACAAAAGTTTCCCTCCCTCTTCAACCTATAACTATCTCTTTATGTTCCTAATCCTCCTATGTTATACAAAACCACAACAATAGGTTTAGTTAACATAACCCTGGAGTGAACTAATAGTTAACAGAGGCTTTCGAGTAACATCTGTGCAATAGGACAGTAGTGTCTAAAATCAATAGCCCTGTTACAGAAAACCTAGTTGAACATAAAAAGCATTCTTGCTGCCAAAGCCTCTCACAACACCTTGCCACCATAAAACACTAATGCCTCCCCTTAGAGAGTTCTACAAGCTTCTGCAATTCCTCTGAGAACATCCCCTCTCTTGTTTTCCCCAGCCAATTTCCCAGAGGCCTTGTGCTGTTGGTTGTGCTGACCAGGATGTTCTGCACACAGCTTCTTGTAATCCAGTAAATGTCACCCCTCATCCCACTGAATGAATGAATCCAAACCAAACAATGCACCAACATACTTCGCTGTGAAGCACAAGTACTTGGTTTAGGGGGATTAAGCCAGTCTTGCAGTAGTGAGCATGAATTCCCCCCTTTGCTAAGCAGGGCTCTCCTTGGTTTGCATTTGGATGGGTGACTACATGTGAGTGCTGCCGGCTGTAAGCTATTTCCCTAGGAGATGGGGCTGTTGCTCAGTGGCTAGAGCATCTGTTTTGCATGCAGCAAGTCCCCGGTTCAATCCCTGGCATCTTCAGGGAGGGCTGTCATTCAGTACTGAGCTAGATGGACCAATGGTCTTACTCAGCATAAAGCAGCTTCCTATGTTCCTGCAAATGTGGAGGGTGCCGTCTTCAGATTTAGTCTCCCTGTTCTCTAATTTTTATTAACTATAAGAAAAAACACAAAAAACAGACACTGCTAAACTACATTCTAAAATATCATGTGATCACAATGTTATCAATCCCTTTATAAAAGAGTCATATCAGTTTAGACAAGATGCATGAAAGTTCTCTGGCTTCACAGATAATGCGACTTGACCAAGGTCACAATGAACTATCAGCGGCAGACTTAGAAACAACAGAAAAATTACACTTTCCCAGACCGTGGTCTTTTAGTCCATCCCCCCACCACCACCGCGTGCGCTCTCTCTCTCGCTCTCTCTCTCACACACACACTCACACACACACACACACACACACACACACACTCTTTCTAGCCAACTAGAAAGTGTTTTGGATTTCATTTGTTCGTTTGCCCCTTACATTCTTTAGTATGTGCAGAACAAGTCACAAAGGCTGAAGTGCAAACAAATCCTCCCCTGGAAAGCACGTGCAGCAGCTACTTGCAAGGAGGGACAAGACACTGCTGCAAGTGCTTCCTATGGGGAACTTACTGAGTTCTAAGTCAGTTCTAATGGTGCACGCTTTAAGGCATTTCAATTACAAGACAAAAAAGTGGACTCTAGAGGAACAAACAGCACATGATGATGTGCACAGGGCTATGCAAATGGAAGAGTGTCTCTAGATTCGACTTTTCTTTTCTTGCACCGCTCTTCCACCAGGGTGGAAACATACTTACATGTGCAGGAGAGGAAGCAACAAAAGCTTTCCATTGGGGATCTGCATGTTCTCAGGGGCGTATCTAGGGTGGGGCAGGCAGGGCACGTGCCCCGGGCACCACTTGAAGGGGGGTGCCATTTTTAAAATTTTAAAAAAATAAAAATTAAAAAAAATAAAAATTAAAAAATTAAAAAACAAAATGGCCACTGTGCATGCTCAAATGGCCTCTGTGAGGCCCTAGGCCATGCCAGGCATTGCAGAGGCCATTTGAGCATGCACGGTGGCCATTTTGTTTTCAGTGGCCATTTGAAAAAAACCAAATTATTTTTAAAAATGGCCACTGCACATGCTCAGATGGTCCCTGTGAGGCCCTAGAGGCCAGCGAGGAGAGGGGTAACCTTTGCAGACCCCCCCATGGCCTTTAGGAAGCCCACCGAAGGGCCTACAGGTAATTTAAAAAAATAAAATAATATAAGTCACTGTACACATATTCAGATTGGCATTATGTACAGAGAATCAGGGCTTGTGAATACTGAGCTGAAGCTTATGAACTAAGATTGTATTCATTTGCTCTTACTTTGCTTCTTATGATAAGTGAGTTAAATGTGATGTCTTAATAATATGGCTATTAATGGTGAATTTGTCTTTGAATCAGTGTGAAATCCTTAATATTAAGGCTCACTGGGTGTTCCTTGCTCTCTTTCTCTCATTTTAACTGTCTTTCTGAAAGACTAGAATATATCCCAAGCAGTGACACAGTCTACTCTGCATATCCTTTAATTATTTTCAGAGTATCTGGGAAAAGTCCAATTCTCCATTTATTTTTAAAACTTATGTAATAGTGATGCTACAATATATAGTAGAGAATTAGACAGGCATTTCTGTTTAGTTTTCCAAGTACACCTCCACATAGTACTGAGGTATTTCATGAGCCCCAGCATACTGAAATTTGTAGTTTCCCAACATTTTTCGTCTGGCTACGTCCACTGCAAAATAGTTTTTGAAATATTAAAAAATTAACGAGCTTGACTTGTATGTTTGAGCTGATATTATGGTAAAGTTATCTGAAAGATGGGTGTCAGATGTTTGGACAGGGGGCGCAATTTCAGTGTTTGCCCTAGGCACTATTTTCCCTAGATACGCCTCTGCATGTTCTGCAATGGGCAAGCTAATGTTGTGCAATGCCTGCTAAATGAGCAGACACACCTTTTAAAGTGGTGATTCTCTTCTATTTAGCAAGAGGAGAGCAACTGGCCCTACCCATCCCCAACACAGTATCCCTACAGTGGCTGTTGCTGGTATCTGCCTTGTGTTTCTTTTTAGATTGTGAGCCCTTTGGGGACAGGAGGTCATCTTATTTATGTATTATTTGTTTTTCTATGTAAACTGCTTTGAGAAATTGGGTTGAACAGCGGTATATAAATATCTGTAATAGTAGTATGCGGTACAGAATCATCATGGGACACACTTCTTTGGATTCAACCCAAGGGCTTCCAGAGATAAATAAATAATCTCAAGATAAACGTTGCAATATGTTTTTGTATTACAATGCAAAAAACAAATGCATAAACACACAGATAAGTACTAAAATTGTTCAGCTTTTTAACCTTTTTGTGCTAAAACATTGTACTCAACCTCCAGGTGGAGAGTTGGAGCCACTGGAGCTCTGGGTGAAGTATGGGCCCTTGAACTAGAAGGTCCAGCCGAAGAGGAAGTTGCCAAGGTGGACTGACCAATAGGTTCTGGAGGCTTGAGAACCAGGGTCTCAGAAGCCAAAAAGGAACTACCAGGAAGAGCTCTGCTCTTTCGATGCAGAGCTTTTAAAAGGAGCTTCCCAATGACTGTTGTCGGGATGAAAGGCATACAGGAGGCCGGGCAGCCATGGGGCAGTCAGTGCATCCATCAACTCCACCCAGGGCTTAAAGAAGCGGGAGAATAAATGTGGCAGGAAATGATTGTGGGGAGAGGCAAGCAGGTCTACTTCTGGCTCCCCAAAGCGGCATGTGATTTGGAGGAAGACTGGCAGGTAGAGGGACCACTCCACCAGATCGATTGTCTCTTGACTGAGCCAATGGGCCTGGGAGTTGGCTATGCCCTGAAGATGTTCCACTGAGATTGATGTCAGGTGTTCTGCACACTGGAAAAGCCTGTAAGATTCCGCCATGCTCGGGACTTGGTGCTGACCTGGCAATTGATATGGGACTTTGTCGTGATATTATCCATGCGGACTAGGATGCTGGAGTGATAAATGATGGATAGGAAGTTTAGGAGGGCCAGTCGGACTGCGTGAAGGTCTAGCCAATTTATTTTGTGTCGCTTCTTGTGGGGACTCCACATGTCCTGGGCGTATTGGCCATTGCAATGGGCTCCTCACCCCGCCAGGCTTGCATCTGTTGTGAGGACTATCTGCTCTGGAGCCATCAGGGGAAGGCCCTGTAACTGGATGATAACCACCATTGTAGAGATTGTCGACCTGGAATTGGCAGGTGCATTTCCTTGTGAGAGCATGCCATGAAATCCTCCTGGAATGGGAGGAGCAACCACTGGAGAGGGCGTGAATGCCACTGGACCTATGCGGTGCATTCCATGCATGCAATCATGGACCCCAGAATTTGTGCCAGGAGCAATAGGTCACCGAATTACTGTTTGCAGAGGTCGAGTGAGGAAAGACAGCTTTTGACGCTACTCTGGGGATAGTGAGACAGTTGCCTGGGACATATCGAACACTGCCCCCAGACATTGCAGAGTTTGAGATGGGACCATACGGCTCTTCTGCTTGTTAACTAGGAATCCACGAGAATTGAGGGTCCGAAGTGTACAATGGACCGCCTGCTGTGCCTGGGCGAGAGATGGTGCTCTGATCAATAGATTGTCCAGGAAGGGGTGGATGTGAACCCTGCCCATTCTGAGTTGTACTACCAGGGCCATCATCACCTTGGTGAAGATCCCTAGGGCCGATAAGAGGCCAAAGGGGAGAACCCTGGAAGGATTGAGATGCGGAGGTATGCTTCTGCAAGGTCAATACATGCTAGGAAGTCCTGAGGAGGAATAGCCTCTTTGATGGTTCACAGGGACTCCATGCAGAATTTTCATTTGCAGATGAAGTGACTGAGGTGTTTTAGGTCCAGAACAGCCCTCCAAGTCCCATCTTTCTTTGGCCCTAAAAATAATATAGAATAAACACAGTGCCATAAATCTGTTGGTGGCACAGGTTCGATGGCATTGATCTGGATCAGATGAAGGATGGCCTGCTTCATCTTGAGATGTTTGTTCGGATTCCTTGACTTTGGTCACACAATGACGTGATCGGGTGGAAGAGATAAGAAGTCCAGAGTGTAACCATTGGCAATTGTCAAGAGCACCCAGCAATCCTGTGTAGTGGCTTCCCACTGAGGGTCGAAGTGGAGAATCCTGCCCCCCACTGGAGGGTAGTCACTGCTTATAGGATGAATGGGCAGAGCAGGGGGGAAGGCTGGTTAATACGTCCATTCTGTCATCATGACGTCATGGAACAGGGGTGGAAATGGAACAGTAGCTGTGTGAGTGGAGCTAGAAGGGAAAACATTTTGATCTAGAAAGGAAGCCACTGTCACAGATAAAACTACTGGCAAAGGGCTTCTGATAGGAGGTGCAGAGTTTGCAGGGGGGTGGAGCACCCTCTGATGATGATGATCTGGTTCTCTTTTTGTGCCTAGAGCCCTTAGTGTGAGGTTGAAAACGACCCCTTTCATTAGCAGGGATGGCTCGATTGGAGAGGCTGGAATCAGGAGAGGAAGACAAGGAAGGCCGCATGTTAGATCTAGGTTGGGCAAGAGGGAGTGCAGGGGACGGGGAGAGGAGGAGGAAGAGGAGGTGGTGGTGGTAAGGGAGGAGGAAGAAATACAGGCTTATTTGGAGGCGTTAGTTGAGACTTTAATAATGAGGTACACTGCCTTGTAATAAACTCCCCCAACCAAGTGGAAACATCTGGGGGGGGAAGGTTCCTTGAAAGGCAAGGGGACCTTACTTACATCTACCTCAACTGGTAAACTGGGGCCTGCTGGCAGGGTAGGCAATTCAATAGGGTCCAGAGCACATAGCAGCATGTGCGGCAATAGTGGAGGCTCCGAAGGCAGCAGCTGCACGGGGAGGGCCAGCACACATGACAGTGGCAGGCTGGGGTTGGAGGGAAGTGGCTCTGTCTGAGCGGAAAGCTCATTGCCATCAGGGAGCGGCTGAGGTGGTTCAGCTAGCCCTGAAGGCGGGAGAGACTCAGAAGGAGCAGGCGATTCAAGCCCCTCTATGGGCGCAGCAGGAGGTAGTTGCAGAGCTCCAAAGTCAAGAGGTAGCGCAGGGTTTTCCTTCTCTGTAGCTGGCAAGTGGTGTGGAGGGCACTCTTCACAAACCACTTGGAGGAGGAGCCTTTTGCTCAGCCAAACAGCCACTGAGGGCACTGAGTGTTTTCAGTGCTTTCCACCTGCCCATTTAGCCTCCTCAAAATGTTTGGTCTTCTTTTTTTGCATTTTTTAGAGCCTTCCTAGAGGCCTTCATGGCATTGCTGTGGGCAACTGGGGGATTGTGCATGTCACGCTCCCGGCAAGGTGAGGCAGAGCAGGGTCCTACTATCCCTAGCCTGGGATTCTTTCTCTCGAGGCCTTTCTCTGGCCTCCAATTGCAGACCCTCCAAAAGTGAGCCCTCTAGGGTGGCTCCAGCACGAGAGTGCTGCATACGCAAGCAGAGTGGGAAAATGAAAGCAGAAAGAAAGGCCAATAGGACCGAATTCAGAGAGAAATTTGGTTATTTTTAGAATAAATCACGATTTCGTTCCCACCCTGGCACAATGCTGAGAGCAGGAGGAAGAAAAAGAAAGAAGATCTTAAAAAGATAGCCACAAATAGCAAAAAAACCGAAGGGGTGCAGGAGATCCTTCACAGCCCTGTGTATAGAAGTAAGACAGGGCCGGGGTCTGGCGCTTTCCAGAAAGGAAGCTAGCCATGCCTTCAGTTCAAATTTGGGCCCTGTCTTTGGAGCATCCTCATTACACAACTCATATGTTTGGAGGATGAGGTCTTCGGGGTGTGGGGAAAGAGCTTCCATTTACATCTGACCAATATAAAATTCCAGCTACCCTTGCCTTTTTATCTCTTCTAATAGGTTGCTCAAACATCCTGGGTACAAATGGAAAAATCTGTTCTCTGGATAGTTCTCATGTTATGGGGGAGGTCACAGTTCAGTGACAGACCACATGCTTTTAATGCAAAAAGACCTAGGTTCAGTCCCTGGCATTACCAGGTAAGTCTGGGAAAGACCCCTACCTGAAACCCTGGAAAACCATTACCAATCAGTGTAGATTATACTGGGCTCAATGGACTGGCTCATTATAAAGCAGCTTCATATGTTAGAAATTTTCTTGTTAGAAATTCACCATTAAAAGTGTTGCCAGACCTTCTTACTTATCCCATTTGGGTGTATTTTATATTGCTTCATATGGTGTTATACAAGATTAGACCTAAATAATGTTATCCAGTTGGGGTGTATGTTTGTGTGTGTGTGCGTGCTCACGCATTCACACACATATGCATCATGCTGTCACTTTCGGACAGAACTGCTTTTATCAGGCAAATATTTCACCATTCTTTGCTCCTGTACAGATGACACAAGGTTGACCCTCTGGTTAAAGTCATGCTTTGGTTTCAGCACTAGACAGACATGACAATAAAAACAATTTCCATACCCACTACGGTAGAAGAAAGGCCATTGGGATCAACGCAGGAATGAAAACACAATTGCTAAGATTTGTTTACAAACGCGAATGAAGCTAGCGGGGGCAGCCAGGGCACGTGCCCTAGGCACCACTGCGGGGGGGGCGCCAGTGCCATGCTGCCCCCCACCCCCTCCCCAATTCGTTGATTTTTTTTTTAAAAAAAAGATACCTGTAGCCCCTTTGGGGGGCTTCCTAAGGGCCACGGGGGGCAGTCTGCAAAGGTTCCCCCTCCCCCCCACCGGCCTCTTAGATCACTGCCTCAGCCTGTCTCGGGCTAATTTTCAGGCCTGTTTGGGCCTACAAAGATCAGTGCAGCGGCCATTTTAGAGGTCGCCGCACATGCTCAGAGGGCCTCTGTGAGGCCTGGCAAGGAATAGGACCTCACAGGGACCATTTGAGCATGTGCAGCGGCCATTTTCTTTAATTAAAAAAAAAGCTTGCTGAAAACAAAAATGGCCACCGCACATGCTCAAATGGCCTCTGCAAGACCCCAGTCTAGATTTTTCCCTGATCTAGGGAGTCAGAAGAATGCAAAGTTGTTGGCAAGGGATCTGAGCATTTAAAAAACAGATATAAATGGCACAAAAGTAAGTGGACAAAACATATCTTAAAAAGACAATGTTGGTCTAATACCTTGTAAGCTGGCAAAACTGAAGAGTGGGCGGGGGAGAGGCAAGGAATAAAATAGAAATATTCACTCGCATGCTGTTTAATTCTCTATACTTTATCTGCATATTGTCAACCAATCTGATTATATGGTTTGTGGGATTTCAAACTTGGAAAGTGCCTGCCTTTAACTTGTGTGGTGCTTACAAAAAAACTAAAAACCCTGAATATCACACTGTTTTGCTGTTTTGTGGCTAGCTGCAGCTTCCACCTTCTTCCTGATCAGGCTGCTGGATCCAAGCCGATTGTAAGCTGCTGGATAATTTCAGATTGTTTTGGGCCCCTAGGATTTCCCATTGCAATTATCTCCCTTTAAGGCAAAAGCTGTTTGGACAGAAAAAACCCATCCCTGAATTTCTTGGAGGCAGCACCCTGTCGTGAGGTGTGCTGAGGTGGCAGAGAATTTGCTAAAGAGAGCTTTCACTGCTTAGCTCTATGGAGGCATGCCCACCACATGGATGTGCTGCGTTTCCTTGGGAAGGCGACTAGCATATATGTGCCACATGCATGGTTGTGTGTGTGTGTGTGTGTGTGTGTGTGTATGTGTGTGTGTGTGTGTATGTGTGTGCGCGCACGTGTGTGTTACTTACAACCTTTTTCTCCTGAAAGTGTCTGAACTTGTATTTTTGAGCTGATATTATGGTAAAGGTATCTGAAAGATGGGTGTCAGATGTTTGGACAGGGGTGCAATTTCAGTGCTTGGCCTAAGTGCTATTTTCCCTAGATATGCCTCTACACACACACACACACACACACACACTCCACTCTTTCAGAAAAGATAGATCTTGAAAAATCCTAAACATCTCTTAGCAATTTATAGGGTTTGGCATTCCAAACGCATGGAAATTTTGCCAAAGCAAGAGTAACCTACTGAGAGTTAATGCAGCTGAGATAATTATCTGGATCCCTCTTTATTCCATTACTGAGATTCATCTGTGCCTGGGAATACTATACTATAAGCGGATTGCTCAAGCATTATTTGCCCGTGTAGTTTCAATCCTGACTGGAATTATCTCTACCATTGTATCAAAGATAGATTACACACTTTCCAAGGCTAGCTGTAATGCCTTCTTTTGAGAAGCTCTCACACCATACAACAAAGAGAAGTGCTGTGTTTATTATCAATACATACAGAGGTGATGAAATGGCCTCCTCACCGTCACCATAGCTTAATTGGAAAATGAAAATAAAAAGGTGGCCTTCAGCTATGGCCTTCAATGTGTGTTTAAGTTTATTTATTTATTTATTTATTTATTTATTTGATTTGATTTCTATACCGCCCTTCCAAAAATGGCTCAGGGCGGTTTACACAGAGAAATAACAAACAAATAAGATGGATCCCTGTCCCCAAAGGGCTCAGAATCTAAAACGAAACATAAGACAGACACCAGCAACAGTCACTGGAGGTACTGTGCTGGTGGTGGACAGGGCCAGTTACTCTCCCCCTGCTAAATAAAGAGAATCACCACATTAAAAGGTGCCTCTTTGCCAAGTTAGCAGGGGTTATGATGGGTATGATACGTGCTCCCACCATAACTATACAGACAGCAGAATATAACACAGGGTTGAGAAAACATGATGAATAAATTTAACCAAGTAGAACGTTCCAAGCCAGGGGTGGCCAATATCTGAATTCTCAAGGGGCCAATATTTTCTTCAGACAATAGCTTGAGGTCAGAAATATATTTTGCTGCACCACCTGACCCCTCCATTACACTAGTGTTCAGCTTTTATTGTAATGGAAGGGCAGTATAGAAATCGAATAAATAATAATAATGTTGACTTCATCTAGCAGTAAGAAAGGTTTCACAGTACTGGAGCACATATGCCTGGGCTAAGCACGGGCATTATATATAAAAACCAGAGAGAGAGAGAGATCAGATTAAAAGTTAGGATATCTCTAAGAATAAAACCAATGGCAAAATGTAAATCATACCTTGATTAAAATCTGGTAGGGTCATAGGAAGCCAGATAAAATTGTTTCATAGGTCAGATCACATTTAGATTCACAGGTTATGAGGCAACACCTGGGACTATTTAGTTCAGAAAAAGAGACAACTGCGGGGAGACATGATAGAGGTCTATAAAATCATGCACGGTGTGGAGAAAGTGGACAGAGAGAAATTCTTCTCCCTCTCACATAACATTAGAACCAGGGATCATCCCATGAAATTGATTGCCAGGAAATGTAGGACCAGCAAACTGACGTACTTTTTCAAACAACACATAATCAACTTGTGGGATTCTCTGCCACAAGATGTGGTGACAGCCAACAACCTGGATGGCTTTAAGAGGGGTTTGGATAACTTCATGGAGGAGATGTCTATCAACAGCTATTAGTCAGAGGGCTGTAGGCCACCTCCAGCCTCAAAGGCAGGATGCCTCTGAGTACCAGTTGCAGGGGAGTAATAGTAGGAGGGAGGGCATGCCCTCAATTCCTGCCTGTAGGCTTCCCTTGGCATCTGGTGGGCCACTGTATGAAACAGGATGCTGGACTAGATGGGCCTTGGGCCTGATCCAGCAGGGCTTTTCTTATTTTGGCAACATTTGGAGTACTGTGTACAGTTTTGGTCACCACATCTTAAGAAGGGCATTGCAGAACTGGAAAAGATGCAGAAGAGGGCAACGAAGATTATCAGGGGCCTGGAGCACCTTCCTTTTGAAGCAAGGCTACAGCATCTGGGTTTTTTAGTCTGGAGAAGAGGCAAATACGGGTAGACATGATAGAGGTTTATAAAATTATGAATGGGGTAGAGAGAGTGGACAGAGAATTTTTTTCTCCCTCTTTCATAATACCAGGGATCATCCCATGAAATGGATTGCCAAGAAATTTAGGAATGACAAGAGGAAGTACTTTTTCAATACAGCTCATAATTAATCTATGGAATTCTTTGCCATGGGATGTGGCGATGGCCACTAGCTTGGATGGCTTTAAAACGGGCTTGGACAAATTCATGGAGGACAGGTCTAGCAATGGCTACTATGGACCATCTCCAGCCTCAGAGGCAAGATGCCTTTAAATACCAGTTGCAGGGGAGCAACAGCAGGAGAGAGGGCATGACCTCACCTCTTGCCTGTGAGCTTCTCAGAGGCATCTGGTGGGCTACTTTGGGAAATAGGATACTGGACTAGATAGGCCTTGGGCCTGATCTAGAAGGGCTGTTCTTATCTGACCCACAAGCTCACTATCGGCCATCTACATATGACAAAGGATAACCCATGCTTTAGCATTTAATTGGCTTGCATAGCTATACTAGATCATTAAGTGTTCCAGCGTTTCTTATGGTAGGTCTGATTAATTCAAAGCCCAATTAAATTCCCTGAATGTCACACAAGAGGGAAAAGAGGGTGCAAACCCATCTCGCACCCATGGACGTCCATGGGAGGGGTCAAGGGGGGCAGCTGCCCTCATGGATCCAATCAGCATTGGGGAGGAGGGGCAGCAACATCCCTCTCCCTATCTTTGGCTCTCGGTGCTTTGTTCAACACTGCCTGGAGGCCACTTTCTAAACTCCAAGTCAGCACTGAACAAAGCACCAACTGCTGAGGACTGAGAGACAAGCAGAGGAGCCCCTCTTCCTGATACTCACCCTTGTGTCTGATGTTGATGCAGGTGGTGTGGTTAGTCCGAGCACACTAGCATGCACACCCATTTACAATGGGGTAGGGGGCCCAGAGGCCACCATCAAGAACTTGGCCCCCCCCACCATGGAAAATGTCCTGTTGATGCCCATGGTCTCAGATTTCTAATACAGGAACACCCACGAGGAATTTTTCAGGAGCTTCTTCCAGTACACTATCCTGTAGCATTCCTTTACATGCAGGCAGCATGCAACACAATCTGTTAATTGCAAAATCTCTTTTATTTGCATACCCCAATATCTTTATCCCCAAAAAGCAACAACTGACAAAAGGAAGCAATCCACCAAATATGCTGCTATGCAACCTCAATTTATGGCCCTGAGGCTTAGGGAAAAACAAGCTACTTGGGGGGGTGGGCCTTCTCTGTTGCTGCCCCGAGGCTTTCGAATGTGCTCCCTGTTGAAGTATGAGCTTCCCCATCTCTGGCAGTTTTTAAGAAGTTGCTTAAAACAAACCTATTCACCCAAGCTTTTAAAATTGATTTTAAAAATTGTCTTAATGTTCAATTGTTGTTTTATTATGCTGTATTATTTAGTTGCATTTGTTGTAAACTGCCCAGAGACGCAGGTTTGGGGCGGTATACACTAAATAAATAAAACCCCACAAAATATATGAAAGAGATATTTCTGGACAAACACCCATTCCTGTTTCTCTCAAAGCTACACATGGGCCAAGTAACATGTTTTACTTACACATACATACATACATACACACACAAAAATTCTACAGTGTATAGTTTTATTTTATGTATTTAATTAATTTATATACCACCTGATTCCAAAAGCTCTAGGCAGTTCACTAAGATGAATACAATAAAAACAAAATAAAACTGTTAAAACAACAATTTAAAAAACATTCAAAGATTACTAAAAGTCAGGCTAAAAACATTCATCTTAAGGGCTCTTTTAAAGGCTGATAAAGATGTTGAGCCGAGAATGTCAATGGGGAACACATTCCACAGCCCAGGAGCGACTACAGAGAACTACAGGTTGGCAACTAAGTGGTTTCATATTAATACACGTAAGCTGTTCAACAACTATACATTACAGCTCTGTAACTGTAGCCATAGGAGAGTTGTCTTACATAACTGGATTTACACTGACTTGTAAAGAAAGGGGAGAGCGAGTGCTAACAGGTGCCAGTTATTCTAAAACCCTCCAACAGGAGTTCCTTTCTCCAAAGCAAGCTGCAATGTTGCTTGTAAAGCTGTTAACAGGTCTTTTTTTGCTTGCCCACAAGCAATGAATGTTTCTTTAGGCACTCCTGAAATAACCACAAGTTCACACACAGACACACTGCAGGCAGTGCTTCCACAGCTTTCTCCACAACACTGCACAAGCAAACCTGAAATCAATAAGACAGTAAAACAAAAGTGTATTAGTAATTCAACAGGCATTTAAATCTCTTTGAACCTAGTAGATGTAGTAATAGTCAGGCATGAGGGACAACTCAGCCTCAATTATAGTTGCTGTTTGGAGAGTGGGCTTCTCCAAAGGAAGAAAGCCCAGGATAATCAAATCCCTATGGCCCAATCCGGAGTGAGGTGCAGGGTTTACTGGACAACAGCCTATAGAGGAGTAGGGGAGGGGACTGTTCGAATTCAGTTCTTCCCTTGAGGCCTCTGAGTGAGGTCTGATCAGCAGCGACTGTAGGGAAAGGTGAGACCAATAGCCTTGGGCTGGGAATCAACTGGAAGTTCCTTACCTGGAAGCAAGAAGGATAGGGACCAGTACAGGTAGACGCATCAGGGAATTTATTTTTATTTAAGTGCTTGGATTTGACTGCATAGTTTTTGTTGTACCTGAGGAAGGATATTACTTGAATGGAAGCAGCGACTGTTGATGCCTCTAAAGTTTTTATAAGAACAGCCCTGCTGGATCAGGCCCAAGGTCTATCTAGCCCAGCATCCTGTTTCACATAGTGGCCCATCAGATGCCTCTGAGAAGCCCACAGGCAATAGGTGTGGGCATGTCCTCTCTCCTGCTGTTGCTCCCCTGCAACTAGTATTGAGAGGCATTGTGCCTCTGAGGCTGGAAATGGCCCACAGCCACCAGACTAGTAGCCACTGACAGACCTGTCCTCCATGAATTTGTCTAAGCCCCTTTTAAAGCCATCTAAACTAGTGGCCATCACTTTATCATCCAATTATTTCCTTATCATTCAATTATTAATAAATCCCTTGTTGTTTCTGTTATAGTGTGTCACTTCTTATTGGATCCTGCCCCACTCACACCCTTGAAGGCTCAAGACTGCTCAAGCCTTTCTTGTGGGGAGGAGTTTCCCACTTTACTCTCCCAGAATATTGCCTCTGCTCATATATAAAGTGCGGCTGCACGGGGTGAGAGGAATTCCCCTTTACAAGTATTAGCTGCCCGAACCACCAAAACAGGTTTGGTCAAACAGCCCAGATGGTCAGTTCAACCAAATATGTGTGGTCCCAACAAGAATCACACACACTCACACACTGCTGGCGAAGAATGGTGGGGGCTGCACTCCCAGCAGCTTTGCGGAAGCTTGCAGCAGAAAAGCAATGACTGGATGCTGCTCCAATGGCCAAGTCTGGAAGGGAGGGAACCTGGGTGGCACTGATGCCCTGCACTATATTTGGTGTTACTACTAGAAGTAATATAGTTTAAAACATTTCATCTAAATAGTGCTTGGCAAACATTCCAAAAATAACAGAATGAATAAGGATTTATAAGCTGACAAGAGGGGGAAAATCATACCATAAATCAGATGGAACAGAGGCTGGTTTTTATGAGGAAGTGATAGATAATGAATGAACAGAAAGCTATGCAAGAAAGGAAGACAATGCCTGGGACAGATTGTTCCCTAAAGAAAAGGAAATACTATGAGGTTAAGCAAGGGAAGGAAACAAACTAAGTTAACAGCCTAGGGAGACATATTAGTAAAGGTAGTCAGACTCCAGGAAAAGTGTTGTTTTGAGAGCATGAAAATTGGTTGAATAATATATGGAAATATTTCTTTGCACTATACAGTTACGTTAAGAACCCTGCTAACTTGGCAAAGAGGCACCTTTTAATGTGGTGATTTTCTTTATTTAGCAGGGGGAGAGTAACTGGCACTATCCACCCCCAGAACAGTACCTCCAGTGACTGTTGCTGGTATCTATCTTAAGTTTTTTTTTATATTGTGAGCCCTTTGGGGGCAGGGTTCCATCTTGTTTGTTTGTTATTTCTCTGTACAAACCACCCTGAGCCATTTTTGAAAGGGCAGTATAGAAATTGAAATAAATTAATAATAATAATAATAATAATAATAATAATAATAATATCATCATCAACAACAACAACAACAACAGGGATGATACACTGTAACATATGCAAAAAATACAAGCTACCTGTAGCCAAAAATTGGTGGGACCATAAAACTGAAAAAGTTGAAGAAAATGATGATGTAAAAATATTATGGGACTTCCGACTACAAACAGACAAACATCTGCCACACAATACACCAGATATCACTGTAGTCGAGAAGAAAGAAAAACAAGTTAAAATATTCGACATAGCAATACCAGGGGATAGCAGAATAAAAAGAAATAGAAAATAGAAAAAATCACCAAATACAAAGATCTACAAACTGAAATTGAAAGGCTGTGGCAGAAAAAGACCAAAATAATCCCAGTGGTCATTGGCGCCCTGGGTGCAGTTCCAAAAGACCTTGAAGAGCACCTCAACACCATAGGGGCCACAGAAATCACCATCAGCCAATTACAAAAATCAGCTTTACTGGAAACAGCCTATATTCTGCGACAATATCTATAACAACAGCAACAACATTGACAATAAAATTCAGCCATCCCAGGTCCTTGGGAAGGACTCGATGTCTGAATAAAACAAACCAGTCAATAACACCTGTCTGACTGTGTAAAATAATAATAAATAATAATAATGATACACCAAACAGTATCTGATCCAAAAATACCACCTAGATTCAAGGAAAATTAGAGAAGTCCTGGAAATAATAAAGCAGCAAATAACAGCAGTGTCAAAGAAGATTAGCAGATACGAAGCCAGAATTACACAACACAGGCAGAATCTCCAATTCCAGTTGAATGAGAGATGTTTCTACCAAAGCATAGAAGGAGAAACTGCAAGAAACATAAAAACACCAAACAAAGAAGAAACAGTGCAGTTCTGGGGGAAATTATAGGACAATCCAATAGATTATCATAAAAAAGCAGGCTGGGTGAAAGAGGTCAAAAAATGTAACCAACAAATGCAAGATCTAACAATAACACCAGAATTAATAAGTGAAAGAGCAAAGAAAATTAAAAATTGGACTGCGCCAGGCGACGATGAACTGCATGGCTTTTGGCTTAAACACCTAACAAGCCTTCATAAACAACTATCCAAACAGTTCAATCACATTTTGCAAGGAGGTGATATTGAACAATGGCTAACAACTGGGAAAACTCATCTCATAATGAAAGACCCAACAAAAAGTGCACTTCCAAGTAATTCTAGACTGATAACCTGCCTGCCAACCATCTTCAAATTATTAACTGGAACAATAGCAGATGAAGTGATGCAACACTTATTAACTAACAAACAGCTTCCAGCTGAACAGAAAGGAAATTGCCAGAACACCAGAGGCACAAAAGACCAGCTGCTGATTGACAAAATGATTTTAGAAAACTGCAAGAGAAGAAAAACTAGTCTAAGTGTTGCATGGATTGACTACAAGAAAGCCTTCGACTCATTGCCTCACACATGGATACTAAAATGTTTAGAAACAACCGGTGTCAGCAAAAACATTCAGATATTTATTTAAAAAGTAATGAGCATGTGGAGTACACAGTTAACAATCAATGGTGAGACACTTGGACAGGTTAGCATTAGAAGAGGCATTTTCCAAGGGGACTCACTATCCCCTCTGTTGTTTGTAATCGCCATGACCCCACTTTCACAAATACTAAACAAAACAGGCCTCGGATACCAAACATCTAAAACATCAAGTAAAATCAACCATCTGCTGTACATGGACGATCTGAAGTTGTATGGAAAGTCCCAGTCAGAAATTGAATCACTGCTAAACACTGTCCGTATATTCAGTAGCGATATAGCAATGGAGTTTGGACTGGACAAGTGTCCTGCATTAATAATGAACAGAGGAAAAATAACAAAAACAGAAGGAATAGAACTGCCCAGTGGAAGCAACATCAAGAACCTGGAAGAGAATGAACATTACAAATACCTGGGCATTCTCCAGGCTGATAACATCGCACACACTGAAGTTAAAAGAAAAATGGGAAGTGAATACATCAGAAGAGTTAGAAAAATCTAAAAGTCCAAACCCAATGGCGGGAACATCATACACGCCATAAACACCTCGACTATACCTGTTATCAAGTACACTGCAAGAATAATAGACTGGACCCAGGCAGAGCTAGAGACACTGGATCGTAAGACTAGGAAAAGAATGACCATCAATCATGCTCTGCACCACCGCAGTGATGTAGATAGGCTATACCTCCCTCGCAGCTCAGGTGGAAGAGGAATGCTACAAGTCCATCAAACAGTAGAGGAGGAGAAAAGAGGCCATGAAGAATATATCAAGGACAGTGAAGAAGATGCACTTCAAATGGTCAATAACAAGAAACTATTCAACACCAATGAAACAAAGCAGGCCTACAAGAAAGAAAAAGTCCAGAACGGAGCAGAAAAATGGAAAAATAAGCCCCTGCATGGTCAATATTTGCACAATATAAGTGGAAAAATCAGACATCACCAAGACCTGGCAATGGCTTAAGAATGGCAACTTGAAGAAAGAAACAGAGGGTTTAATACTGGCTGCACAAGAACAGGCACTAAGAACAAATGCAATAAGAGCAAAAGTAGAAAAATCAACAACAAACAGCAAGTGCCGCCTTTGTAAAGAAGCAGATGAAACAGTGGACCACCTAATCAGCTGTTGTAAAAAGATCGCACAGACTGACTACAAACAAAGGCATGACAAGGTAGCAGGGATGATACACTGGAACATATGCAAAAAATACAAGCTACTTGTAGCCAAGAATTGGTGGGACCATAAAACTGAAAAAGTTGAAGAAAATGATGATGTAAAAATATTATGGGACTTCCGACTACAAACAGACAAACATCTGCCACACAACACAACAGACATAACTGCAGTCGAGAAGAAAGAAAAACAAGTCAAAATAATCAACATAGCAATACCAGGGGATAGCAGAATAGAAGAAAAAGAAATAGAAAAAATCACCAAATACAAAGATCTACAAATTGAAATTGAAAGGCTGTGGCAGAAAAAGACCCAAATAATCCCAGTGGTAATTGGCGCCCTGGGTGCAGTTCCAAAAGACCTTGAAGAGCACCTCAACACCATAGGGGCCACAGACATCACCATCAGCCAATTACAACAAGCAGCTTTACTGGGAACAGCCTATATTTTGCGACGATATCTATAATAACCAAGAGTACTAAAGATAAAATTCTGGCATCCCAGGTCCTTGGTAAGGACTCGATTTCTGGATAAAACAAACCAGTCAATAACACCTGTCTGAATGTGTAAACAAGAAAGAAGAAGAAGAAGAAGAAGAAGAAGAAGAAGAAGAAGAAGAAGAAGAAGAAGAAGAAGAAGAAGAAACTGAAATATTGTTCAGCAAATTAATTATGGAGAGTGTAGCCTAATCTTAATATGTATTTTAGAGCTGGTCTTGTGGTAGCAAGCATTAATTGTTCCTTTCACGAAGCAGGATTCACCTTGATTTCCATTTGGATTGGAGACTACATGTGAGCGTTACAAGATGTTCCCCTTAGGGGATGGAGCCATAGCTCAGAGGAAACGCATCTGATTATATGCCATAAGGTCCCAGGTTTACTCCCTGGTATCTCCAGGTGGGGCTGTGAAAGACTCCTGCCTGAAACCTTGGAGAAGCTGCTGTCAGTCAGTAGACAATACTGAGCTTGAAGGAGCAATGGTCTGACTCGGTATAAGGCAGCTTCCCATGTTCCTATATCTGCTTCTCAACCCAACCTTTTTATGTAAAATAAAGGAGATATGAATGGCAGTGCAGAAAAAAGCAGCATCAAGATTGTGAGCATATGGAGCTAAAAGTACACTTTGCTCTGCTTAATTACAAAATAATGGACCAAAGAAAATAGGTAAAGGAAATCTTTCAAAAACTTGCCTGTTTTGCAAATTTTGAAGTGACAAACACAGTGTAGGGGGAAAGTTCTAAACAGAGGGTGTCATCTGATCCAGCCTCAAATGCTGCTTCTACACTAGGACCTTCTAGGGCTGCTGACTGAGTGTTGCTTTTCTACCATTAGCCGAAGGCAGGGTTGAAATTATGGGGAGTACATTAAAGTGAGCAAGGGTCATTGCTCTCCTAAATTTTGACATTGCTAAATGATTTAAACAGCTCACAGGTCTCAAAGAAATAAGTTGATTGGACAGAAATACACCTTTTGGAAGACTGACTAGATCTAATTGCCCTTCAACATCAAGTAAAAGTAAAGTGTGTCATCGAGTCGGTGTCAACTCCTGGCTACCACACAGCCCTGTGGTTTTTCTTTGGTAGAATACAGGAGGGGTTTACCATTGCCATCTCCCACGCAGTATGAGATGATGCCTTTCAGCATCTTCTTATATCGCTGCTGCCCAATATAGGTGTTTCCCATAGTCTGGGGATATGAACCGGCAACCACTGGCATGGTAATCAAGCCATTTCCCTGCTGCGTCATTAGGTGACATCCAGTACTCTCTGCTTAAATGTTCTTTTGGCCCGATCAGGACCCATCACAAGAAGCTCTTCCTGCGAGAAGCTGTAGAAGTATAGTTTCTGCTCTAAGGACCTTTTCCATTTTCAGACAAAGTTATCAGCCAAGGTCAGGGAAACTAACCCTACTGGGCAGAATAATAGTCTTAGCCAATACGTGAAGACATACAGCCAAAGCTCCGCTCTACTCTAATTACACCAGCTTCTTGACGGAGAAATACACTGGGGATGCAATGCGGAACCTGGAATATAGATCTTAAAAATTTGGATTGAACAGATTCCAGTACTGTGAGTTGTTACAAGGGCCAAGTTGAGCTCCATATAGGAATTATACCTGAGATTTTTCCAAGAATAGCTTTACTGCAACTGGAACGAATAATGCTCCTCTGGAATAGTTAAAGGATTTTATAGTAGATGCTGATTTCTAGGCATTTTGGGGTGCATAGTCCAAATGGACGTCCCGACAGCTGCCAGAAGATTAAAAGACTACTCCCAAATATTTAAAGATTTTAACTTGCTCGATTTTGTACCATTCAAATGCCATGAACAAATTTTGGGGCGTTTGGCAAATATGAGGATTTTTGTCTTGGAATACTTAATCTATAGGACTTCCTCCTAGTCCCACTTCTTTTGAAGCAGCTAATTAGTTGTTTTCTGTACAATCACGATGGCTTTCCTGAATTGTCCTTAATCAGTCAGTCCTGGGGGTGGGGGGCAGAGCTTGCTTTCTCTGGTACAGGTGCTGCCAATTGGCTAGGTTGGCTCTCTATATGGTTCAGTAAACTACTTCACTCATTTAAAAAGTCATTTTTATAAACTGTGATTAAACAAATTAACTACTAAATACAGGTTTCTTTCATTTCTCATCTGCATTTGTGTCATCAAATATATCTCTTATATTTTCTTGAACTCATTGAGGTGTAACAGACACGCCTAACTCTCTCCTGTGTGAAACAGCCACCAAAGTCCACTGCTCAGCATTCTTTCCAACTCTGATTTTTTAAAAAGTAGGCTTTTAACATTTGTTTGTCCTTCACCCTATGGCATCCCACTGATGCCATAGTTACTTAATTCTGTCAGGTCATAGTCACCCAGATAATGCAACAGACCATTGCAAAAACCCAGAATGAAAGTTCTTCAATGAGAGATTCAACCTTTACCAAAATGAATTGTGCAAAAGCTACCACTAGCTAATATATGCAATTACTTGCATCCGGAAGGAGAGAATCTTCCTTATCATCATCATCATCATCATCACCACCACCACCACATAATGGTACTCATTCCCCAAACACCTGCCTACAGGCAGTAATGGCCTGGATGAGGGATAAAAAATTGAAGCTGAATCCAAGCAAGATTGAGGTGCTTATTGTGGGGGATTGGAATTTGAGGGATGGGATAGATCTTCCTGTTCTAGACAGGGTTACACTCTCCTGGAAGGAAAAGATACGCAGTTTGGGGGGTGCTCTTAGATCCAGGCCTCACCCTGGTGTCTAAGGTGGAAGCTATGGCCAGGAGTGCCTTTTATCAGCTTCAGTTGATTCGATAGCTGCATCCATTCCTTGAAGAGAACAATCTCAAAACAGTGATGCTCCAGCTGGTAACCTCCAGGCTTGAATACTGCAATGAATGCACTCTGCATAGGGCTGCCTTTGCAGAGACGCTCATACCCCTAGACTTCGGGGCCGAAGTCCAGAGCCTCCACATCCCCTGGGCATGTTCCCTCTAAGGCGTGTGCACGTGCGCATGCTCACAAGTTTTTGGATGTCTGCTCAGTTCATTCTAGATCCCGCTCAGTTTGAATCAGGAAGGCCCCATTCTGAATGCAGGTGCGCACACACTGCCTTGATACAGCCGCCCAGAATAAAACTCATTCTGCACAGAGATGAAAAATATTAGAGGGACCACTGGCCCTGGGGGCCCCCAAATCATCTTTAGTCTGTCATGGGTATGGGTGGTGTGGTTTGTGCCCCCAAGAACCTACATGTTAAAAAATGATGCTTAACTTGCAACAGGGGGGCCTCCAAAGGCCTTTAGGACCAGGCTCCAAAATTACCTAGGTGCACCTCTGTGCCTTTGTACGTAGTTCGGAAACTTCAGTTAGTTCAAAATGGGGCAGCCATATTTGTCTCTGGGGCAGAGGCGTATCTAGGGAAAATAGAGCCTAGGGAAAGCATTGAAATTGCGCCCCCTGTCCAAACATCTGACACCCATCTTTCAGATAACTTTACCATAATATCAGCTGAAAAATACAAGTCTGAAGGTCACATACAAGTCACATATCTGAATATGTGTACAGTGACTTATATAATATATATATATATTAAAAAATTACCTGAAGCCCCTTTGGGGGGCTTCCTAAAGGCCATGGCTGGGGGTCTGCAAAGGTCCACCCTCGCTCCTGCTGGACTCTAGGGCCTCATAGGGATCATTTGAGCATGTGCAGTGGCCATTTTTAAAATTATTTATTTTTTAAAAAAATGGCAGCTGAAAACAAAATGGCCACCATGCATGCTCAAGTGGCCTCTGTGAGGCCTGGTATAGCCTAGGTCCTCACAGAGGCCATTTGAGCATGCACGGTGGCCATTTTGTTTTTGGCAGGCTTTTTAAAAAAAAATAATTTTAAGAAATGGCGCCCCCTTCAAGTGGTGCCCGGGGCATGTGCCCTGCCTGCCCCACCCTAGATATGCCCCTGCTCTGGGGTAACCCAGAGAGACCATATTATGCCTGTACTTAAACAGCTGAGGGCTGCCAATACGTTTCTGGGCAAAATACAAAGTGCTGGTTATTATCTTTAAAACCCTGAATGGCTTAGGTCCAGGTTACCCTAGAGAGCACCTTCTTCTGTATGATTCCCATCGCTTGCTGATGTCATCTGAAGAGGTCCATCTCCAGCTGCCACCAGTACATCTGGATTCAAACTCTATCCATTGATGTGTTGTGTGAAGAAGTAGTGTTCATCCTGAACCTCCTGCCAATTCGTTTCATTGGTTGTAGGAGCGTTCTATCTATTTTAACAGTTTTCATAATACTTTAATCTAATCAATAACTTTTGCGTACATGGTAACTCCCTCTGACCAAATGGGTGTCTGTCAAGAAGTGGACTCTAAAAAACTTTTATCACCCTGAGATCCTGTCTAGTACCCAACTGGCCCTAGGCCTTGGCCCTAGAAATTGAAAGATTGCCAACAAGCTCCTCTTTCCTCATTGTACCATGCCAGCATTAAAGTGAATAAATATTTGTACAGCTACATTTGAGTTAAAACTTGACATTGGGTTAAAAGAATGCTTGAAAAAGTCTGCAGTGCAAGCAGCTGTTTGAACTGTTAACACACGTTTCATTGTGTGAATCATGTGGCAAAAAGGAGACATTAGTTCTGCCTTGCACAGAACCAATTACAAATGTATGTTTCATTTACCACAAGAATAATTTCCATTCAAACAATCATCCAAGTTAACCTTACTCTTTATGAGCCTTTAGACCCTTATGATCTCTTTCAAAATGCAAAATCCTGGCTAAGGAACAGCTCTTATGTAATTCTTTTTCCTTCACAATGAAATTTCAACTTAAATAAGAGCAGCCCTTATTTAAAACTGTTCAACTTAAATAAGAGCAGCCCTGCTGGATCTGACCAAGGCCTATCTATGTCCAGCAACCTGTTTCTTACAGTGGCCCACCAGATGACTCAGGGAAGCCCACAGGCAAGAGATAAAGGCATACCCCCTCTCCTGCTTTTGCTCACCTGCAACTGGTATTCAGAGGCATACTGCCTTGAACTTGGGAGGTAGCATATAGCTATCAAGCTTAGTAGCCATTGACAGGCTTGTCCTCCACGAACTTGTCTAACACCCTTTTAAAACCACCCCAGCTAGTGGCCAGCACCACATATTGGGGCAGTAAATTCCATATATTAGTTAACTGTTATATGAAGAAGTACTTTCTTTTGTTCATCCTGCATCTCCTGCCAATCAGTTTCATCAGATGCCCCGTAAATGCAATATCTATGAAGATTTTGCAGGCAGGATCCATAAACAGGAACAGGCAAGAACATAATCTTGCTCAACAGAATGAAGTACATCACACACATGGGCATAACTATAATAGGGAAAGGGGAGACAGTTGTCTGGGGGCCCTCTGCCTTGGGGGCCCCTCCAGAGGCAAGTCACATGACTGACTCCCCCAGCCGTGCACCCGCCCGGGCTTCCTTCAGTTGTATTCATCCTCCGAAATTGATGTGAGTATTAAGACCTGGAGTTACCAGAACAGCATGTCTTTCTCTAGTACCATTAAATGACTTGCATCGTCCACAATTTACAAAACCGTTAAAAAAATAATTAAGGATGATGTTCTATTGTGGCACATAGGATATACACACACACACACACACACACAAATTTTACTATGCTTTTTGCTACCACTATTCAGCCTCATTTAAGATTTCTTTACTTCATGAGCTGAGCTTCAGTGCGGGGGGCATTTTAAAATCTTGTCTCTGGGCCCACTCCAGCCTTGCTATGCCCCTGCATGCACACGCGCGCACACACACACACTTATGAAATAGCTGCACTATATATAAGAAATGCATATGTACATCGTATTGTACAGGAAATAGTTCAATATAGACTTCCATAAAATTCACTAAGATACGATAAGTATTCCAACTGTCATTTTTAATATAAATGCCTTATTACATAGTGGTTTACAGGAGAAAGACACACTCCAAATACTCTTCAGAGTTTCTGTTTTACACACATTATCATGGCATTTTACCAAGTGATGTAAGCAAGAGAGACAGATCTTTGCCCTTAGGAGTTTACAATCTCCTTTTGTTACGGGGTTTCTGGTTGCAAGTTCACATACATTTTTTCATCAGAAAAATGTGTTGCAGGAATCTAAACCTCTAGCTTATGAATTTTATATTACAGTTCAATGTTGTTCATGGGGATTCCTTCATAGGTTTCTGTCTATGGAGGGGATACGAATGCAACAAATATTTATATACCACTTTTCAACAAAGTTCCCAAAGTGGTTTACATAGATAAATAAAATGGCTCTCTGTCCCCAAAGGGCTCATAATCTAAAAAAGAAATATTAGACACCAGCAACAGCCACTGGAGGGATGCTGTGCTGGGGATGGATAGGGCCAGTTACTCTCCCCCTGCTAAATAAAGAGAATCACCACTTTTAAATGGTGCCTCTTTGCTCAGTTAGCAGGGGATATGCTCAATTGGCAGGGCAACACGTTATAGAACTGCTCATAAGTATTCCAGTGGGTAGAGAAAGCAATCGAGAAAGCAATAATCTTTGGGGAAAGATTTAAAAAATTGTTAAAAATTGCCCACTTCCCCATTTCTTTTGTGGATTGGTTGGGTGGTAGACAGCACCCATCGTGCCAGCAACAGCACAGCATATTATACTCAGTGCTGAGAAAAGAAAACCACAAAATCAAACCTACTTTCTTCCTCTCCTGATATTTCAAGAGAGGCATAAGGACTCTCTCTGCATCCCAGGCTTCTTGAATACATTTTGAAATTCCCTCCTTTTGTGTTCTGCCCTCCGCACAGCCAATGGAGGCACATTTGCCCATGACAACATGATTTGTATGACAACAAGCCAACCAAGAAGCAAGGAGATCACAATCCAATTGGAAGCCAATGCCAGAAAACCAATCAGCCAGGGGAAAACAGGCCTCTGCAATGGCACTCGAAACGTTTTAGTCAAAACAAGCCGACCCCGCACAGAGCATCTGTGCACTCTTTGGGGCCGGCTACCTCTCTCTCTACACCCCCCCCGTCTCCGGCGAGGCCGAGTGCGGCTGCCGCCACCAGCGGGCCGAGTGCCACCGCCACCAACGTGCTACCGGGCTGGGCCGCCGCTGCCGCACCACCACCACTGTGCTGTCGGGCCGGGCCGCCACCGCCGCCTCACATCTGCGGCCAGGCTGGGGCCCGCCGCCCCGCCTCACATCTGCGGCTGGATTGGGGCCCGCCGCTGCGGCCTGGTCCACCACCTGGCCTCTGCGGCCTGGCCTGCGCCCTGGCCCGCCACCTTGCCTCTGCAGCCGCCCAGCCAGCCAATTCTCCTGGGTGCGCCAGGACCAATCAGGCACCCCCGCAGCCCAGCCAATCAGCTGGGCTGCTGGGACGCACATTCGAAAGGCACACCCAGGAGAATTATATATATAGATGGGGTTGTGCTTCTCTGAGCTCAAAACAGGCCCTTTTAAAGAGGGTATACTGTTTCAAGCTCAAAACAGCCCATTTCAAGTGGAAACGTTTTGCCATTGAAACATTCTGCACATCCCTTTAAAGACGCATCTGTTCACCCAGGCTTTTTAATTAATATTGTTTTAATGCTGTTTTAATGCTGTTTTAAAATATTGTTTTAAAAAAAATTTAATTGTTGTAATGTTTTAAACTTTTTGTTTTTGTTTTAACTAATGTTTTACTTTCTGTTTTTATTTTGTTGTAAACTGCCCAGAGACGTAAGTTTTGGGCGGTATAGAAATATGTTAAATAAAATAAATAAATAAATAAACAAACAAACATGCAAATCAGCAAAATTAATTGAAGGTTTGTGTAGTAGACCCCAAAACAATCTCTAGTTTGAGTAGAATTGCAAGCAACCACCATATGATGTTTCTTACACCAGAGCTCAATAAATCCCAGGCACCAGGGAGCAATGCCACCTAGAAATTTAACTGTGGCACCTAAACTAGCATATTCAGAGACTGAGTTGTTTAATAAAATATTTATTTGCCCCAGGAACCCATTTCTTTTTTAAGTATGTTACTTGTAAAGGGTATAAGGGTATGAGCCCCTGGTGGCGCAGTGGTAAAACTGCCGCCCTGTAACCAGAAGGTTACAAGTTCGATCCTGACCAGGGGCTCAAGGTTGACTCAGCCTTCCATCCTTCCGAGGTCGGTAAAATGGGTACCCAGAATGTTGGGGGCAATATGCTAAATCATTGTAAACCGCTTAGAGAGCTCAGGCTATAAAGCGGTATAAAAATGTAAGTGCTATTGCTATTGCTATTGCTATTGCTATTGCTATAAAGAGAAGCCATTTACCCTCCCCCTCCAAAATGTCCATCACTAAGTCCAGGGGCGTAGCTAGCCCACCGGCGGCCCGTGTGCGACCGCGGCAGGCGCCCTGATAGCCCAGCCCCCTGTGTCTGACATCAAACGCAGGGGATAGCCAGGCCCCCTGCGTCTGACGTCAGACACGGGGGGCATGGTCTGGCTCCCGAACGGAGCCTTGAGGCTCCATTTGGGAGAAGCAGCTTAATTGATGAAGGGGCCACGCGGCCCCTTCGGCTGTTAGACAAAGGCTGGTGCTGCATTCGCAGCGCAGCCCAGGAGCGGCTCTTCCCTGCAGGGAAGAGCAACTTCTGGGCTGCGTTGCGAATGCAGCACCAGTCTTAGCTCCTGAAGGGGCCGCGTGGCCTCTTCAGGAGCTAGTTAGGCTGGCGCTGCGTTCACAGCGCCAGCCTTTGTTTAGCTCCCGAAGGGGCCGCATGGCCCCTGTTCGGGAGCTAAACTACCGCCCCCGCGTCTGACGTCAGCCGCAGGGAGCGTGTCAGGGCCGTGAATGGCGGCTCCTGATTGGGCACGGCTCAGGTTCTTTGAACCCGTTTGCCCAATTATAGCTACGCCCCTGACTAAGTCTGATAATTTTGTCAAGTGACCATTATCTGGCTCCTAAATTTTGGGGTTGGCTCCTAGATCCAAAGAAAGTTTGCCAAGACCTATCTTAAGCAAAGCCAAAATTTATATATTCCTACAAAATACTGCTGTAAGACTGGGTTTATTTTCCTTATGGTTCTATTACATACACACATGCATATTCTTTTTGCTTGTTTGCAAGAGACACAGAACAAAGCCACTTGACAGGTACTTCAAACTACACAGTAATGTTTATACAAAGTGTGTGGCTGAGAAAACAGTGCCTTGCCATCTTCCCCTCTACAAGTTTATAAGTAATGTCTCTATATATCTGTTACTGAAAAATTATCTTTCGCCTAAGGAACTCAGAGGAAACTCCATACACCATCTATCCATCTTCTTTACCATGATTCCGCCTCTGCTCCCTCCCTCCTCCCTCTCTCCCTCCTCGCTACCACTATCTGCAAATCACAGAATAATGTGTACTGAAATTTCACTACTATAACCCTGTCTTTTGTCAGAAAATGAGGAGTCCTAGAAAGGACAATGAAGGACACACAAGTATGGTAAAATAGCAGCATGGAAGAAAAGCTATTCTAAAATATTTCCGATAATTATTTCAATACAGGTGGCCCTCATTATCTGTGGGAGTTCTGTGGCCACCAACAGGCTGTTAATGCAGTATGGGAACAATAAGCCCCCCCCCTTTCAGTTCATTCAACAGGTAAGGTATTTCCCTGCAATGATGATGGGCCACAGAAAACCTCTTTACAAAGAAGACACTGACTGAAGAAGTTAAGTGCAGTTAAACAAGCCCTATGCACACAGTAAATCTAATTCTACTGCAAAAGGGGAGACATGATCTGAGTAACCCAATCTGTCACTCTACATATACAGGGAGCCCTAGCAGCAGCGGGGGGGGGGGGAGGGAATCCCTTATAATAGCTCTACATTGGAATGTTGAAGCAAAGTAAACCTGAATTATTCTTTTGCATATTTTTGCATATTCACTTCATATATTTTTGGTATATGAACGAGAAACGAAGAGGAAATGTAGGGCAGATGTTGCAGCCATAACCACCCAACTCATTCCCATTGATTTCATCAGAACTTTGTTTCCAAGCACGCATGTTTAGAAATACAGCCACAGCCATGCCAAGAAAACACAGAATGAGACTGCCAGCACAGTAACCTTTCCTTCACTTTATGTTAAGTGATGGGTAGTTGTGTCATTTCTTCTTTTACTAATGCAATGGAATAAACTTACTTTATCCACTGCAAAGGTGGTCTGTGCAAGAAGCAGATGTAGCCATTAGTAAGCAACTACCAGCTTTTGACAACAGTAAGCTTCACAGGGTAAGTGCAGCACATTCCATTTGAACTGGGTGCTACTGCAGATAAATGCTGAATATTTTTCAGAAGCCATGACACAGAGTTATTCCTTTGTGGAAAGCAGCTGGCGCAACAGAACAAGGTGGTTCAAGGGTTTAATTGCTACCTGGGCACCACAGTATTTTTCTACCTCTAGATCATTATTTAAACCTGTCACAGTCAGCAGGCAGGAGTTACTACTGCCTGATAGTTTATTAAATACACAGTTTCAGTCCACTTCCTAATGAACAGGTTTTGACAACAGAAACCACTGCTATGCTTCCTTCTTAAATTCAGCGTGCAAAAAAGTCAATGACTCATTGTCATCCTCCTTTTTTGTAAGCCAATTTTTAGGCTGTGACTGACAAAACAGGCTTCAAGGGATCATTCTACCTTTAGATGCCAAATCCAGACTGGAAGATAGTTGGTTTCCTTCAGCATTTTTCCCCGCTTTGCCCCTGTGCTTTGTGGTGGACACCTCCAAAAAAAGTGATTATATGCCACTATCTAGATTTGCAATGTACAAAAGGATTTCGTGATGGTGTAAGGCTCTAACAATTGGTTGAGCTGCCCCAATGTCACTGGAGGTAGGGCAAGCAGAAAGGTTTAGATGCTCTTATTGCAAGGGTCTCAGGCTGCTGAACTGCTCAGTTTCTAGACTGAGTGAGGCCTGTGGAAGGAAAGGCAGGAAAAACAGGGGCATAGCCACCTGATGGCACAGCGGGGAAATGCTTGACTAACAAGCACAAGGTTGCCGGTTCAAATCCCCGCTGGTATGTTTCCCAGACTACGGGAAGCATCTATATCGGGCAGCAGCAATGTAGGAAGATGCTGAAAGGCATAATCTCTTACTGTGCGGGAGGAGGCAATAGTAAACCCCTCCTGTATTCTCTGTGGGCACCAGGAGTCGAAACTGACTTGACAGTACACTTTACCTTAGTGAGGCAGGAGATGAAGAATGGTTAGAGAGGTCAATATTAGGCATGTGCCCAAAACGTTTCGGAGGCCATTATGAAGGCCTCCGAAACGTTTCGGCACTGGGGGTGTTTCCGCGTTTCGTTGCTGACGGGGAGTAGCGCTTTAAGGGTGGGGGAGGGTGTACTCACCCCTCCCGCCGCATTTCCCCCGCCGGCGCGCTGTCATTTGGAAGCCCCTCGGGGCGGCAGCGTTCCTCCCTGCTGCCCCGTTTGCCCCGTCGGCCGGAAGTGGCCGGAAGTCACGAGCGCGCGTGCGCCCATCGTGCGTGCATGCGCACATGGCAGAAAGGCGCGTGCGCACGCACGATGGGCACACATGCGCTCGCGACTTCCGACCGACGGGGCAAACGGGGCAGCAGGGAGGAACGCTGCCACCCCGAGGGGCTTCCAAATGATAGTGCGCCGGCGGGGGAAATGCGGCGGGAGGGGTGAGTACACCCTCCCCCGCCCTTAAAGCACTACCCCCCGTTGGCAAAAACGATCTTCGTGCACATCCCTAGTCAATATGACCAAGAGGTGAGAGATCACATTTGGAATAACCAAATAAAACTTTCATGGCAGGTCTCTAGTAATGGTTTATTGTTAGTCTCTTTGCAGCTGTTGGAGTGGTGGAGGTTAGACAGTTTTATGGTTGGCAGGTTGGTTGATAGATATTTTATGATGTTTTTATGCTTTATATTGCAAGCTGCCTCAAACATAACGAGGCTACAGAATACAAACCTTATAAATACATAAACATATGTCATGAGCTAGGGCCCAGGGGTCTCAAACTCCAATCTCCAGCTGTTGTTCGACTACAGTTCCCATCATCTCCAGTAACTATGGCTAGTAGCCAGGAATGTCGGGAGCTGTAAGCCAACATCTGCAGGAGGGCTGCAATTTGAGGCTCCTGGCCTAGACTCAAGACACTTCTGCACTGAAAGAAGAGTACTGGGCCTTTCCAATCATGGGCCATCTCAGGAAGCGGCCACATGATTCAACCCCTCTTGATGAGACTTCTTCAGAGAAAGGGAAGGAGGAAGCTCAAGAGACGCTATCCCCTCCTCCCAATCCTGTTTCCTTGCCTGAATTCCCTCATCTTCTAGCACTTCGCCTTTGCCAACATGCCAGTTCCAGAAACAGCAGGAAATATACTAGCCTCCTCAGAGCAGACATCTCAGAAACAGAGCAATCTTCTGCAGAGATGGTCAATTTCCTCCAGAAAACGATTGGCCGATTTCCTCCAGAAAGCCTCGAACACAATTTTCCCTTGCAAAAGTATTTCAGCTCTCAGTTGGCAGGAGCAACACTCCAGGTTACCTGTTCTATATTCTGGCCCCTCTAGCTAACCTCAACCTCGCCTCTAACTCCCAGAGCTGGGCTTTCCCAAGGGGTGATGATGGACTACCAAGACCTGCTTCTCATTACTGCCTGCCTGGCCCCAGCTCTGCAGCCCATTCACAACCTAGAATACAGGCACTCTTCCTCAAGAGCAGTAGACTCCGAGAGACTGAGCTGCCTATCAGGACTTCCCTGGTTTGAATGCCCTGAATTCTGCAATGAACTTGGTATTAGGTACCTCTCAGCTTCAGCTCCCCAACTGCAATATGGAGATAATACTTACCTTACAGGACTGCTGCAAGGATAAAATAATTCATGTAAAGCGTTTTGAATACTCAAAAGCACTATACAGATGCCAAGTCTTATTATTACTCCACAGTCTTACCTCCATACTACCAGGATGCCTCAATTCATGTGACAGCCCAGAGAATCTTGCCCATAAAAATATTATTTCCCAAAGTTTTTCCACTCCCAGGTCGGCAACTCATGGTGCATATATTCTTGCAAGACCTTGGAGAATCTCCGTTTTCATCTACATGGGATGAATGGGGGCAGAAAGAGTTTCTAGCTTTAAAGGTTGCAAAGATATGTTTACATTTGATAGTAAAAATACAAAGGCTTGAAAATGAGGCATATAAAAAGAATGATACTGTTCATTCTCTTTCAACTTACATAATCTACAAGACTATGGCAAATTCCACTTTTTTTTCATTGCAGAATAAGAACAAAGGCCCACATGGTGAGCAGCCTAACATGGGCAGTGCCAATCCAGCCACATTGCTGCGGACTCCTAGTGAAGCACCGGTGGGCTCGCCCTTTTGCCCAGGAGCACAAATACTTAAAGCAGCGTGCTCACACTTCAGAAATGCTACTTAGATCAGAAACGCATCGCTGATGGTCTAACAATGTGTTTCCACTCTAAATAGCGCTTCCAGACTGTGGGCAGGCAGGCTGCACATATTTGTGCTCTTGTGCAAAAGTGCAACAGCTCCACACTTCGCTAGGGGTCCAAAGCAGCACGGGCAGATCGGCATCACCCATGGTTAGATTGTGCAACTTGTGGGCCAATATGCCTGTCGTCTACTGTATATGTAAATTCAGTATGTAAATTAAACGATGCCAGTTATTATCTATTTTATTTGTGACCCTCAACATAGGCTAGGAAGGATTGTGTATGCAAGCCATCTAACATTTCTCCAGATATACAAATATATAATATAGATAGATCTTTGTTATTTGTAAATAGTCAAAATGAATGAACTTTAGTTTTGTGTGTGTGTTTTTTTTTAATAGAAACACTTGAAACCTACATTTTTATAAAACCTCAGCCAGTCATTAATTACTCATGAGTAGGACTTCCTACTCCCAAGCAGTCCCACCCTATCCCCAGGTTTTCCAGACCACAGAACCTACAATAATTTTATATTTTGCATCAGGGAAACACAGTCGTGACCTGCCCAATGACATCCTGTGCAACTGCACACTCACTGAAAACGTAAGTTGTTAGCTAAGGAAAATGAACACTGTAAATACACTAAGGTGGATCCGTACTTCCAACATCTCAGTTCTCAGAATTTCGGCTGAAAGGACACACCTGTGACTATCTAAATGCAATCACTGCAGGCAGCTGGTCACGCGCATTTGACAAACCAGCCTCCCACAACCATCACTTTATTGTTTGTTTCCTGTCAGCTGTCCTTGGACACACACTTCTTGGATACATATAATACCAAAATCTTCCATTCTGTAAATCCAAGCCAAACACAGACAACAGTGCTTCCCTTTGTGAAAGTGGTTGCATCTCTGACACACTATGTCTGGCTTGTTGTGTCTAAGTGCCTATATAAGTCAACTCCTTGCTCAGGAGAACCTCGGCCAACTCCACACTGGGGGGGAGTTATCCCCCCAACACAATCTTCCATGAGCCGCTTAAGATGAACATAGCTCTGTACACATTACAACATTGTGGCAGATGTGCTCTCTGTATATCCATTGATCATGTGAGAGGGGTGTTGATCTGAATCGCCCCTCTACATGCACTCCAATAGGGTTTTGGAGTGCGTGTAGAGGGATGATTCAGATCAACACCCCTCTCATACAATTACATGATGCACAGAGAGTGTGTCAGCACATCCACCAGTGATGTCAGGTCAGGCGCATTCTTACTGTGGCCCCAATGTTATCAGATGTGCAGGGCTGTCTTCATCTGAAGCAGCCTCTTGTTCCATGGCTGTACAACGTGAAGTCCTACTTGTCTTTGCAGTAGTTCTCCAGCTTGCTTCCCAAGATCAACATCTCCTGTCAGTGGGTAGGATGTTTTTGCATCACAGCATACCCATATTTCCAAACGGTACCTCTTTGGTTTCCCTTGACATGTGTTGCCAGAATGAACAGCACTCTCAGAAACCAAACAGCTTTTCATCAACTGATAGGTCAGACCCAGGAATGTAGCACAGCTGCACAAACATGATCCAGATACCTCTAATGAGTGCCCACTTGGCAATCACTCTTCTCTCCTGGCTTTGTCATCAAACCTTAAATAACATGTGGTGCCCTCAAATCATCTCAGCTGCATTGTTGCACAGAAGTAGGACATTCCAAATGTGCTGCCCACAGTCCCTGCAGTGCTTCATAACTGGCATGAAACACACCTGCCAGGATTAGCAGGCCAAGATATATTTTCATAGGGACATAGGAAGCTGCCATCTACTGAGTCAGACCATTGGTCCATCTAGTACTGTCTACTCAGTACTCAGACAGTACTGTCTACTCAGACGGGCAGCAGCTCTCCAGAGCTTTGGGCAATAACTTTTCTATTGTGTCTCTGGTAGTTAGGATCTCTGATGGAACACACTGCTCTACTGTGTGTTCACGTATGAAGTCTCTATTGGGCCAGTGACAGACTGGCTTTGGGTGTTGTAGATTATCTTCTGCCATTCTTGTCTCATGTAACCCATGATCTTGGTATCTTCATTGGCAGATGAGTGAGGGTCAACAGACTGTTCAGCGTCATGCATCCCCCCCCCATATCTCCTTGCTCTCTCAATCTAGAATCAAACTCCAATCCTGCTTTTGTTGGGCTCAGGGGCGTATCTAGGGTGAGGCAGGCAGGGCACGTGCCCCGGGCGCCACTTTAAGGGGGGCGCCATTTTGTAAAATTGATTTTTTTTAAAAAAATGGCTGCCAAAAACAAAATGGCCACCATGCATGCTCAAATGGCCTCTGTGAGGCTCTAGGCCATGCCAGGCTTTGCAGAGGCCATTTGAGCATGCATGGTGGCCATTTTGTTTTCAGTGGCCATTTTTAAGAAAAATATATTAATTTTAAAAATGGCTACCGCACATGCTCAAATTGTCCCTGCAAGGCCCTAGAGGCCAGCAGGGGGAGGGGAAACCTTTGCAGACCCCCCATCCCCCCATGGCCTTTAGAAAGCCCCCTGAAGGGGCTACAGGTAAAAAGTTTTTAAAAAAAAATAATATAAGACACTGTACACATATTCAGACTGGCACTATGTACAGAGAATCAGGGCTTGTGAATACTGAGCTGAAGCTTATGAGTTAGGATTGTATTCATTTGCTCTTGTGATAAGTGAGTTAAATGTGATGTCTTAATAATATGGCTATTAATGGTGAGTTTGTCTTTGAATCAGTGTGAAATCCTTAGTATTAAGGCCCACTGGGAGTTTCTTGCTCTCTTTCTCTCATTTTAACTGTCTTTCTGAAAGACTAGAATATATTCCAAGCAGTGACACAGTTTACTCTGCATATCCTTTAATTATTTTCTGAGTATCTGGGAAAAGTCCAATTCTCCATTTAATTTTAAAACTTATGTAATAGTGATGCTACAATGCATAGCAGAGAATTAGACAGGCACTTCTCTTTAGTTTTCCAAGTACACCTCCACATAGTATTTGGGTATTTCATGAGCCCCAGCATACTGAAATTTGTAGTTTTCCACCATTTTTTGGTCTGGCTACGTCCACTGCTGAATAGTATTTGAAATATTAAAAGATTAACGAGCTTGACTTGCATTTTTCAGCTGATATTATGGTAAAGTTATCTGAAAGATGAGTGTCAGATGTTTGGACAGGGGGCGCAATTTCAGTGTTCGCCCTAGGCGGCATTTTCACTAGATACACCTCTGGTTGGGCTGTATCCCACCAAGAGAACCAGGAGCAGGGCAGATATGTCCAGATATGTACTTCTCAACGTGGATCAACTGCAGATGGTTGATCCACCAATGCCAGGCTTAATGAAGCCGACATGTTGTGGTTGCTGTTGTTTGTTCCTTCTGCCTTTGTTCAGGTGGCTAAAATCCCTGCTCCAATGAGGTCAAATGCTTCTGAATGATTTACTCATTCCAAAGCAAGGTCTGACATTGGGGACGGGCTGATTTCATTTGCCCAAACTCAGAAGCATGGACCTATACAGTGCCTCAGTCTATTGACCAAACACTATAACCTTTCAAGGTCAATTGAGCTTGCAAAGGAAAACAAAACTCAAGTTTCTGCAGGGAAACAGAGCGTTCTCTCCTATCCCAATTGACTTGACATGGAGCCAAGACAGGAAGTACCCCAAGCCAAGGAAGTCCATGCATTTCTAAGTAGTTTTTCTCTCAATTGACAAACAATGAGTATGGAATAGAAACTACCCCAGCATAGGGAGTCCATGCATTTCAGGATGTTTTCTACTCTGTACCTTATTTTTATTAACAACATAAATATCGTAACTGGTGAGGAGCTATATATATTAGGCCTGTTCACATGACCATTTGGAAGCAGATTGGAGAGTTCATCCCTCATTAGTAGCACATAAGCAGAACCTCTGTTTGGATCAGCAAACTCAGGAAACACATGATTAAATCGGGCATGATGTCTATTGTTGAAATAGGGACTAAAAGTCCTCCGACACCTCCATGCCTTCCCAACATGCTCTGCACTGCCAACAGTTTGAAAGTTCCATGACCTCAGCAGCTGCCCTCTGATTGGCCACAGAGGAGCAGGACACAGACTCAGCCTTGCTGAAGTTGCTCCAGCTACAGATCAGAGTGTGTGGCTTTGCAGAGTGGCACATACATGGATGGCAGCCGCAGCTCTCTATTGCTTCCACGCCTGCTGGGTCCCGATGGCTGGGTACAAGAGATAAGAGGATTCACATGATCAGGAAAGCAAGGAGGAACTCTCCTCTTCTCCTATCTTGGTTAAGAGCAGGGTAACCAAAGAGGGGTAACCCTGCTTTGAACAATCTGAACTGGAGGGATTGCATGGGTTCTCACAATCATGCAAAACAGGGTAACCAAGCTCCTACCCTGATTTTAATGGTTGTGTGAACAGGCCTAATGTGTACCATAATACAATGTAGGAATATGATGAGAAGGGCACATCTGGGAGTGCAGTGGTTTGCTTGTTTATGGACATAACTCAGATTGAGGGGTAAGGGAGGGAGAGAAAGATTTGTTCTACTCTGCCACACAAAGAAACATGAAACAAGAACAGATGACTAGTAGTTTAAACTACAGGAAGGGGTTTTCCTTTAATCTGGATCATCTCATTGTAACACATGTACTTAATGTGTCATGATGTTAATTTTCCTTTTAAAAACATAAAATCATTTCTGCAGCATTATACATTTGCATGTGTTCATTTTTTCCAGGCAAAAGTACATACCAACAAAGCACATCGCATATAATAGTTTGAGCAACAGGATCTAAATGTGGATATCAACTATTGGAAATTTCTTCACTGGTATCAGTCCTCAAATCTCTTTATCTGAAGCTCTGTTGGGAGATGGTTTTAATGGGATTTAAACCATAGTTGAAATAACCTTTTAGTTGATGAGTAATGCAGGGGAAGCAAGAAATAGCATTGCAAAGCCAAAACCCATTATACAGTAGTAACAAAGAAACATTGTTTAAATGGGTAGGGGGAACTGAAGTAGCCTCCAGACAGATGGATGATGTGGCCCTAATGACTTTTAAAGTGCAGAAACTAGCAGCAAAAGTAGAGACACTAAGTTAATAAAGAGGCTAAGCAGTGTGTAAAGCACAATATCCATTTGCTTCGCTAGACTAATACCAACAGCCAGAAATGACTATTCCTTTAAGCAGTTGTTTGCAAGAGCAGTTTGACAAAGGCTAGCAAAGCTGCCCCAAGCTTAACCCCCAAAGCAGCAATAACAGCTCATCCCTGTAGGTCAATGAATAATATAGCCCTTTTGTTATGGGACACTATGACAGCACAGTGTTCCATAAAGGAGGCAGTGCTAGTGAATAAAATCATTGTGTATGATGTTCCTGGTTCAAATTTTCCAGCCTGGCTCTATCACAAAGACAACAAGGTGGTGGATATACAGGAGCTGACTTATACAGAGTCAGACCCTTGGTCCATCTAGCTCAGTACTGTGTACCCAGACTGGCAGCTGCTTCTCCAAGGTTGCTGGCAGGAGTCTCTCTCAGCCCTGTCTTGGAGATGCTGCCAGGGAGGGAACTTGGAACCTTCTGCATGCACGCATGCAGGTGCTCTTCCCAGAGCAGCCCTGTCCCCTAAGGGAAAGATCTTACAGTGCTCACACATATAGTATCCCATTCAAATGAAAACCAGGGCAGATCCTGTTTAGCAAAGGGAACAGTTGGTGCTTGCTACCACAATTCATTCTGCCCCCAAACCAGTGGCTCTTGGTGTGTGTGGGGGTGTGACAGACAGACAATCAATGTAAAAAGGAAACATCATAAGTTGGTACAGAGTGTGACCGCCAGGTTGGTCTCTGGGTCATCTCAGAAAGACCATATTATTCCTGTGTTGAAAGAGCTACACCGGCTACTGTTAAGTTTTCAGGCAAAACCAAGGTGCTGGTAATTACATATAAAGCCTTAAGGAGCTTAGGCCCTGGGTTTTTAAGAGAACGTCTTCTTCACCATGAGCCCCATCACCCGGTGAGATCCGTCTACAGTTGGCACCAGTTTATCTGGTGACGACTCAGGGACAGGCCTTCTCCGTTGCTGCCCCTGGACTTTGGAATGTGCGCCCTGTTGAGATTTTATTTATTTATTTAAAATATTTATACCCTGCCCCTCCAGTACACTACTGCTCGAGGCAGAAATAAGAGCCTCCCCATCTCTGGCAACTTTTTAAAAGGCACTGAAGACATAATGGTTCACCCATACTTTTAATTAGATTTATGATTTTAATACTTTTAATGTTGGGTTTTAAATTATTTTAAAGTTAATAATTTTAATGTTTATATGATTTTAGTTGTAAACTGTCCAGAGATGAATGTTTTGGGTGGAACAGAAATATGTATGTTAGTTAGTTACTTAGTTAGAATAAGCAGTCTTAATCCCCTGGTTGTGCATATGAACCCCTGGTAGAGAAGCAGAGCGGCAGGTTTCACCTGATTAAAATAGGGAAATCCATAATGCAGGCAACACACCTAGATAAACTCATCTGAACCCACAGGATCCAGACCTGTCCCTTACTCCAGGGCAAGGTCATAATCCTTTTAAAATAAAAATGTTTTAAAGCAGGAATTGAAAAGTTCGAAAGTGATATCATTGCACAGTTAGAAGACACGAAGTGTGGCATGACAGGGGAATCTAACTCTCTGTAGTCTTTAATCCCATGGCCATAGAGTCTACCATTATAGTGCACATGCATGTTAAACACACACAATAGATTATTTATCATATTTTAATACTGCCTGATATGTACATCTCTAAGCGGTGTACAAAATTAAAAAGATAAAGAATAAAAAGTTTAAATTTTACAAAATACAGTAAAAACAGTCTGATAAAAACAAATTGAAGAGTTTAAAATTGATTTCAGTTAACAGCATACGAAAACAGGTGCGTTTTAAGGGTCTTCCTAAAAGCAAGCATAGAAGGAGATGCTCTTGTTTCAGCAGGGAGCATATTCCAAAGCCCCGGGAGAGCCACAGAGAAGGCCTGGTCCCAAATCAACACCAAACGACAGTGGCAGCAACAGAACATCAATAAGTGACAGGGATAATGACAAATAAGGCACTCTCTTAATAGGGGTGTGCAGAGAACCGGCAGGGGTTGGTTTGAAGGCAGGGGGGATACCTTTAAGAGTGGGGGAGGGTGCCCTTACCCCTCCCACCATGTTCCCCCTGCTGGTGCTTCATTTAAAAAGTAGGCACACATGCCGGGTACTTTCTTTTACTTCCAGCCAAGGAGGACACCCGGGAGGTATGCTGCCACCCCAATGGAGGGAAACGTGGCAGAAGGGGGTAAGGGCACTCTCCCCCACCCTTAAAGGTGTGCGCCCCCCACCTTTGAACTGGCGGAATCGCTGGTTGTTCAAACTGGTCATGTAGTTCCGTGCACATCCCTATCTCTTAAGCACCCCAGACCCAAGCTGTTAAGGGCTTTATAGGTAATAACCAGCACTTTGTATTTTGCATAGAAACAGATCAGCAGCCAGGGCAGTTCTTTTGAAATCAGTGTTATGTGGTCCCTTTGAGATGTCCCAGAGACCAGACTGGCTGCCACATTCTGTACCAATTGCAGTTTCCAGACTACGTACAAAGGCAGCCTTACATAGAGTGCATTACAGCAGACAAGCCTGGAGGTTACCAGAATATGCACTACTGCTTTAAGGTCATTAACCTCCAGAAATTGATATGGCCGACATATTAGCCAAAGCTGATAAAAAGCACTCCTGGCCATTGCCTCAGTCTGAGAAACCAGAGAGAGTTTGGGATCCAGGGGTACTCCCAAGCTAAATAGCTGATCTTTCATGAGTGTAATCTAGCTAGAAGCTAACTTGTTTCGTCCCACAGAACTTTTTGCTACACACCTAGATTCTACAGATATGCAAGACAGTGACAAGGATGACTTACACTGATATAATATCATGGAGACAGGCTTAGGCATAGGCTCATACCTACTGCTGTTGGGGTTCCTGGCAAAGAAAAGATGGGAATTACAATGATGAGCACAAGAATATGCTCAGCTAATACATTTGGCAAAATACATTTGGTGGTGGGTAAGTGGCCTCAAAGATGGTGTGCAAGCCCAGTCCCTGTTCATGCCTGCCCTCTCTCTCTGTGTACTTTTTATTTCATTGTAATGGATTTGCATTATACTGCATCTAGTTGTGATGGCTGTTGCCTATGCTGTGCAACAGCGTTAGCAACCCATGTTGTTGCACTGGCACAAACTTCCTGGGTTACCCATTTTGAAACTACAGTGACACAGCAGACTTGCCCCCAATCCTACACACTACGTTGCTGGCACCACAGCTCACAGGAAGGGGCAGTCTACCTGAAAACAAAATGAAGCAATTATCTCCAGAGAATTGGCTGTCAAGATGCCTAACAATGCAAGTGCAGTGGCATGCTGGTCTCCTCCTATTGGCTAGCTATGCCATTATGACAACATGTTTTGTGGTACAGCGTTAGACAAGCACTGTATGCAGCCCATTCTGAGCACTTGTATGCTGGGGCAGTAAATGTTAGGTCTGGGCTGCAATGTTGTTAGACGTGTTGCTTCTATTTCAGTGGGAGGAGCATCTACCTGTATCTACCTAATCTCAAAATGCTTGAGAAATATTCTACTTATGGTCATAAGTGTTAGTTTTCTCCTGGGAGCATGCAGTTATAATTTTATAACATGACTTTTTTCAAAACAGAAAAATGTAAGTACAGCATAAATTGAATCAACTTTGCTATCATGTTAAATTATAGAGGAAATACCATGTTATTTGTGTGATTTGTTTCCTTACTCAGTTCAGAAAGTAAGAAAAAATCCCGCATGCACTGATACATACACCTACCTCCCACCTGTTATATTGGAAGAGCAACAAAACCCTGCCAAGGGTTACAAGACACATTTGCCTTGAAAAAGAAATTGTTTTCAAAAGTGGCAGATGCCCTATGTTCTCTCAATACTAGAACAGTTCAGTGCTGAGAAAGAGATTTTCCCATTTCCATTCCCAAATAACTGTTATGATTATTAGCCTACTTTCCAGTAGGCTTATGAGATCAACCAGAATTGCATCTGTGTGTCTGTACATGTGTGTGTCCCCCTGTCAACTTCATAATGTATGGACCAATATGAATCAAATCGCATACAGCTGTAGGGACACGTAGGGACCCCTCAATGGCGTGGTTTGTGAACCACCTAACCTATTTGAACCAAATTTGCTACAGCTGAAAGGACACACTATGCCTCAGTGATGTAGTTTGTGATGATATCATCCACCCTGATCCAAGATGGCAGACACATGAACATTTGAGGCACAAGAGGGATAACTTGTGGATCGCTTAAGCAATTTGAACCAAATTTGGTACTGTTGTAGTGAGTGACGGACACCTCAATGGCATGGTTTGTGATGATAATCTATCCCAATTCAAGATGGTGGACATGTGAACACTTGAGGCACAATTGGGCTAACTTGCGATCTGCCTAACCAGATCACAAGAGTCTTTGGAGGAGGAATACAAGAAATTTCTAACAAATAAATAACCAATGTGAACCAAATTTGCCACAGGTCTAGGGACACATAGGGATGGATCAAGGGCATAGTTTGTAATTATGTCATCCACCCTTATTCAGGATGGCAGACACGTGAATGTCTGAGGTGCAAGTGGGAACCAATTTGGACCAAATTTCGTATAGTTGTATGTAGAAACACATAGGGTCAACTCAAACACATAGTTTGTGATGATGTCATCCACCCCAATTCAAGATGGTGAACACATGAACGTTTGAGGTGCAAATGGGCTAACTTGTGAACTGCCTGTCTAAACCTACCGATTTTGACCAAATTTAGTCCAGTTGTAGGGATAATGAAAGGAAAGTAGGCAGATTAGTTCTTACTAGAACAACTTGTTTTAAAGGAGGTTAGGAAAATAATAGGAATTGACCCCAAGATCAATATGAGCTTACCGTAAATATTACATGTATTATGATAACGGGACCATGAAAAGAAATATCATGGAAAATAATGGATTACCATTGGGATCTAGGATTGTTAGTTGGTACCTAGCAACTGTCCATAACACATTTCAGAAGACAATTACACTTGAAGAACAGTTTTGGTCATGAACAACTCAGAATACAAGTGCATCAGTGTTTTGAGGAAGCAAGGGACAATTAGCAAAATAGAGCCTTTAGATTAGCAAAATAGAGCCAACCATTGTCCCTGTCTCCCCACACCCCGCCTTGTTTTTTTAAAGTGCTTTTTCTTATTGCTATGCTGGAGAATGAATTCCATCCTCAATCTCCACACAGTCCACTCAAGTTTTTCCACGGGTCACCATTAATACATTGGAATAAACATACCTTTCCCTACAATCTTTGTGTAGGAAAAAGAACTTAACCCATGTTCTTAGGAATTGTTTGGATTTTGAACAACTAGATTATTCCACTTGCTTAAAGATGAAGAACTGATAACTCAGCTAATAAAGGAGAAATCCAGGGTAAATGGCAAAAATAAAACCAACGTCCGCCAAAACTACTAATTATTGTGGAACGTGACACAGCAATAAACACATACGGGAAGGCCACTATCTTCCATATTTTACAAAATACTTGCTCCTAAATTGAGTTTAATTTATGTACGTAAAACACAACATCTGAAGTGGTCCTGAGAGTTAGAAAATGTAATGTGTGAACCATTATGCAATTATGTTTCATATTCCCCAGGTTAGCAAGTCAGGGTCTCCATCTTATGTTAAATGTATAGTTTGGCCATGTGTGTGTCCCTCCCTGAGCTAACAGCAACTGGGTGTGTGTGTGGGGGGGGGGGTGTCTCAGGACCACAGTACAAATACCCCCTCCACAGTTCCAATCTTATCAGCCCTCTCCAAAGCTACTATTTAGGTTAATGCACACCCACACACACTACCAAACGTGTTTAATGCAGGGAGACACAACTTCAGCCCTCCTGCAGATGTTGGTCTACAATTTCCATCAGCCCTGACCAGCCATTGTGGCCAGGAGTGATGGGAGCTGTAATCTTAAAAAAACAGCCGGAGAGCCAAAGTTGTGCAGTCCTGGTTTAATGTAATGTTCAGGCTGGCTCTTAGCAGCCTGATATATCAGCTTTCCAGGACATGCACCTAGAGCTAAAAAATAAAAGAGATACCTGAACCACCATTGCACACAATACCTTCTACAAGTTCTTTCAAACAGTGATTCAACCTTCAAGTCTCAAAAAAATAATCTGCAACGCAGCCCTCAGACACCTTATAACACATCTCAGATATGGTCCTTCCTTATACTTGCATGCCCTCACATGTAATATTACTTTGTCAGAATATATAGAACATACAGTTTTCTTTTTGTATTTCTTTAGGGAGGCCAACAATGAAAAATGTTTGAGATCTCTAATCTAAAAGTATTTAGAATACACGCAATCAGCAAGAAGGAGATACAGGGAAAACATTACTGGGTTCAAAACAGACCCAAATAAAATGAAGAAAAAACACAAGTGCCCATTAAATTAAAAAAAGCCAATATCATCACTGGTTGACCTGATAAGCCTCTGAATACCAATAGGTTTAAGGAAATACAACAGCCACTGCTGGTAGGAGCACAATGCCCAGGTAACTCAGGGTCCTCTTCACAACAGGCAGCTAAGGGATACTGTACATACAGTGTACAAAGGCACAGGGCAAGGCTGAAGAACTCCATTACTCTTTTGTTCACTTTAAGTAGTATAAAGTTCAGAGGCATCTGAAACATGAGGGTTGCATCTTGGATAAACAGGTAATATCTGGAATTGTTGATTGCTTACTGGGGAAAGATCCACAGTATCAACAAAAGAGGACACTACTAAGCACTGAAACAGGAATAAGACCACCTGTTCTAGGGAGGAAACCCGAGGCCAGATTTTGCTACACTGTCTCTACCTGCAGTATGTCAACAAGCGAGCAGGTGGGGGAGAGAAAGGTGGAAGTGTGTGGTTCTTGATATATCACTTTCTGTAAAGAATGAACACAAGGAATCTCAGAGATGAGTGGCTCTTTTTGTGCCAGAAGCAGACAGATCCCAAAGACGGATGGAAAAGCAAATTTTGGCCAGAAGATAGCAATCCAGGAGGACGACTAGAATAGCGCGCTAAGTGTCAAAGGTTCTGGAAAAGCATGCTAGGTTTAAGGAGGCCAAGAGAGTCAGAATGGGGCTCAGTAGCCAGAGGTACACAGAGAAACACTCGAGTGCTTGTGATGGGTCATCATCCAACAAGAGTGCCGGGCGGGGGTGGGGGCGTCCCAGCAGGTGGTGGCCTTCTGGGATCCCCCGGGGAAGATGTTCCCAACCAGATTCCCCTTCAGATCGGTGGGGGGCTGCCCGTTCCTCCACGCCGGCCAGGCGCAGTGCGCAAGGCGGGCGCGCTCCTCCCTTCCCTCCCAGGCTCCGAGTCAGCCGCTTCTTTACCTTTGTGCCCGCCGAAGGCTCCGTACCAGGAGAGCGAGAAGAGCGCGCAGAGGCAGCCGAGCAGCAGCGTGAGGAAGGTGCCATTGCGGAGCCTCATGTCCCCCGTCTCCTCGGCGATGGCTGCGGCTGGGGAGGCCGCATGTCCCGGGCGCTGCGCGGCGGCCTCAGCCTCCCGGGCCCCGACAGGGAGCGGCGGCGGGGGCTGCCTGTGCCCGGGCGGGCGGGAGGGACGCACCGCCACCCCCGCCTCCTCCTCTTGCGCCTCCGCCCGCTGCCCTCATGCGCTGGCCGCGCCCCACCGGGCCGCCAGCTCCAGTGGGCAGCAAAGGCTGCTCCTGCCGCCGTTTGTTTTTCCCCGGGCCTGGAGTCGAGAGCGGGCTGCTGAGCCACCGAGGAAGGGAAGGGGCGGAGATGGGAACAGCAGCACCATCGTGTTAAAGGAACCGCGCGCGCGCCTCTAGCCGGCCTGCCGGCCCGCCCGGGCGCCGCCAAGAGCAGCCTGTGTGCAAGGGCATGCATGGCGACAGACACGTGTAGGCAGCAGCAGCAGCAGCAGCGTGTGTAATTGGGGGGCCGAGGAGGCGAAGGAGGGCGGCAGCTGCCGGTTAGGAACGTGGGCCAGAAAAGCGGCTTGCCAGACGTGCTGGAGTGTGTGGCGACTGTGAAAGAAGAACATCCCCGTGTCCAAGCGTTTACATCACGCGGGCAGAACCCCTCTCCCAAGAGGGGAGTAATGGAGGGAAGGAAGCATTGTCCTACATCTGCAAGGCCCTGAGAGCCTATTCACACATTCCTTAGGCACTTTGGCAGAGCAAGAAAAGAGCTTGAAACACCTGCGTGTACTGTCGTGGTGGCCCTCATTCAGTGGGAAGCCAGGTATCTCCACCCAGGTTCTACTCTCTCAGGGCTGGTTTTGTCACTTGATGACTAGTATATCAAATGATGACTTGCATATGAATGGGACATATGCACAGATATAACACCATGCATAATACCTATTCAGTTTCCAATCATGTATGAACTATCTGGAACCCGGGGGGCCGCACAGGCTGGGAGCAGTGTTCCCTCTAACAGGGATTCCCAGATGTTGTTGACTACAACTCACATAATCCCCAAGCAAAAGCCACTGCAGCTGGGGATTTTGGGAGTTGTAGTCAACAACATCTGGGAATCCCTGTTAGAGGGACTATTGGCTGGGGCTACCAGCAGCAGTTTTTTCTGCCATGCGCCACATTATGGCTGCATTCACACATAAACGGAACTGCGAGTCCAATGGACCCATGGCTCCACTCCCCCACCCAGAGGCGTATCTAGGGAAGATAGCGACTAGGGCAAACACTGAAATTGCACCCCCCTGTCCAAGCATCTGACACCCATCTTTCAGATAACTTTACCATAATATCAGCTGAAAAATACAAGTCAGGATCGTTAATCTTTTAATCTTTCAAAAACTATTTAGCAGTGGACGTAGCCAGACCAAAAAATGCTGGAAAACTACAAATTTCAGTATGCTGGAGCTCATGAAATACTCAAATACTATGTGGAGGTGTACTTGGAAAACTAAACAGAAGTGCCTGTCTAATTCTCTACTATGCATTGTAGCATCACTATTTCATAAGTTTTAAAATTTGACTTTTCCCAGATACTCAGAAAATAATTAAAGGATATGCAGAGTAAACTGTGTCACTGCTTGGAATATATTCTAGTCTTTCAGAAAGACAGTCAAAATGAGAGAAAGAGAGCAAGAAACTCCCAGTGGGCCTTAATATTAAGGATTTCACACTGATTCAAAGACAAACTCACCATTAATAGCCATATTAATAAGACATCACATTTAACTCACTTATCACAAGAAGCAAATTAAGAGCAAATGAATACAATCCTAGCTCATAAGCTTCAGCTCAGTATTCACAAGCCCTGATTCTCTGTACATAGTGCCAATCTAAATATGTGTACAGTGTCTTTTATTTATTACAAGTCGTGCTTGCTACCACAAGGCCAGCTCTCTTGTAGGCCTGGCAACTGTTCAGTGGGACTTACTTCCAGACAGGCTCACAACTGCTGCCAGGGGATTCGAGCCTGATGGGGGGATTGTCCCCAAATCTAAGATAACTGTAGTTATCTGCAATATGGAGATAATACTTTACAGCGTTCTTGTAAAGATTACATGAAGATAATGTAAGCACTTTGTGTGCTCAGAAAGCACTATGCACAGCCTAAGCAGTATTGGTTATAATACATTAGTGTGTGAGGCCCGTCATTGACCTGGCAATGTCATTTTTATTTGTTAGTTTATTTAGAACAAGTGAATTTTAGCCCGTTGAAAAACGGGCGCTAGTAATGCTTTCGGCCCCGCCGCCGAACCGCCCTCCCAGCTGCCCGATCCCACCATTTGTACAGGAAAGAGGAGCTCGCCAGCAGAGCTCCTCTTTCTGCAAAGGCTCTTCTCAAACTGGCGCTTTGAGCGGAAAGGACGCCCTTTCCGCTCAAAGCGCCAGTTTGAGAAGAGCCTTTGCAGAAAGAGGAGCTCTGCTAGCGAGCTCCTCTTTCCTGTACAAATGGTGGGATCGGGCAGCTGGGAGGGCGGTTCGGCGGCGGTATTTTTCAGGGCCAATTTGGCCCTTAGTAATTTGGCGGGGGGACGGGAATGGTGGGATCGGGCCCCAAGGTTTCCCCCCCGCCCGGCTTTACTGGCGGCGCCAGGCCTCGGCGGCGGCTCTGCCGCCACCTCGGCCAGCTTCCCCACCGCCTCTTCCCCTGGCGCCTCTCTCCTTTATTTGCGGCGGCCGCTTCTGGCCCCGCCGCCGCCTCACCTGCACTCCCGCCGCCAGTTGCCCCGTCGCGGCCACCGCCACCTCTGGCCACAGCCACGGCTGCGCCGCCGCCTCTCCCGCACTCTCCTCCTGGCGTAGGCGGCGGCCACTTCTCCTTCTCCCGGCCCCAACATGGCCGCCGGGTCCTGCCGTTCATGCCTCCCTTGCCCTGTTCTGGGCATGCCCAGAACAGGCCAGGCACGAACGCACGCTTGGTGTCCGTCCACGGACGGACACCAAGCGTTTTATTAGAGAGGATTATTATTATTATTATTATTAATTTATTTATTTATTTATTTATTACCTGTAGCCCCTTTGGGGGGCTTCCTAAAGGCTAGGGTTTTTTTTTGCAAAGGTTCCCCCTGACCCAGCTGGCCTCTAGGGCTTCGCAGGTACCATTTGAGCATGTGCAGCGGCCATTTTAAAAAATAATCTTTTTTTTTTAAAAAATGGCCACTGAAAACAAAATGGCCACTGTGCATGCTCAAATGGCCTCTGCAAGGCCAGGCATGACCTAGGGCCTCACAGAGGCCATTTGAGCATGCATGGTGGCTATTTTGTTTTCGGCAGCCATTTTTATTTTTATTTTTAATTTTACAAAATGGCTCCCCCCTTCAAGTGGCACCCGGGGCACGTGCCCTGCCTGCCCTACCCTAGATACGCCACTGCCCCCAATCCAAATTTGGACATAATGGAGAGCCCCCACTCTGCAGTCAGCTGCCTGGGCTTCTTTCTTGACTGAAGAATAACCCCGGCAGCCAATAGCAGCCAGAAGAGGGAGGAGCTTCCTCCCTTAACTCTGTTTACTAAACAGCCAGACAGAAGTGCCATGTTTGGACGTAACACCAGCACCGCTAAACCAGTCCAGGCGGCAACACTCACTACAAACCAAAGGTACAAATCAGAGTCTGGGGAGGGAAACTGCAGGTCCATTTTTGGTCAGAATTGCAGTTGCCCATGTACACAAATTGTAACCAGAGGCAACCATTTCAACTCGAGTTTTGTGATATGTGCAAATGTGAGTTCCAGATCATAGCCTAGGCACCCAGCTTTCATGCTGATTCGCTGATCTGATTCAAAACAAGACTCAAGCTGGTTCAGATGTTATCCTCCCCCTACTGCATGTGAGCTCTACCAAAACTAATTAAATCGTGCACACTGGTGTGGAGAGCTGGTCTTGTGGTAACAAGCATGACTTGTCCCCTTAGCTAAGCAAGGTCTGCCCTGGTTGCATATGAATGGGAGACTAGAAGTGTGAGCACTGTAAGATCTTCCCCTCAGGGGATGGAGCCGCTCTGAGAGGAGCATCTAGGTTCCAAATTCCCTCCCTGGCATCTCCAAGATAGGGCTGAGAGAGATGCCTGCCTGCCACCTTGGAGAAGCCGCTGCTAGAAGTCTGTGACTGCTAGTCTGTGTCAATACTGAGCTAGATAGACCAATGGTCTGACTCAGTATATGGCAGCTTCCTATGTTCCTGTGCTTCACATGATCTGCATCAACTTTTTACTAGTCATTTACAGTTATTAGTTTTGCCATGGAGCACCCCTGCATATTTTTGCAAAAGTCATGCAGGGACCCTCATATTAGAACTATCTGACCTTAAATATAGAGGGACTTTTCCTAAGTAGAAGAAACCATGCACCTCTATAAATTGATAATATATTTTATGCCTCACAGCACACCATGCAAACTAGCTACATAAGCATGAATTCACACAGACAGTTCAGCACTTGGTTACTGCCACCTGTTCATCCCTAAAGAAGCATTCTTTTCTTTGGGGGCAGTTCACATTAGCATGAGTCATTAAGTGTTGAGTAATTAAGTGGTGTGAACCAGGCCTAATGCACACTCCTAAATGTCTCTCTGGACTGCATTGGACTTCTGTTTGGAATAGTTGTAATGTTTTAATCTTTTTTACTTGTTGTTTTTATTGTTTTGTTGTAAACTGCCCAGACTTGCGTTTTGGGCAGTATACAAATATGTTACATAAAATAAATAAATAAATAATATGTGCAAAATACATGCATTTGTGATTTTCACATACGATCATTTCATGTTTATACAGTTGTCACATATTAACAATGTCACAGTTTTTCCTATAAGATAGTGTTTTCAATGTCCAAAAAGTGTAACTTATGAAGCAGTCCTCATTCACTCTGCAGAAATATTAAAAAAATAATCAGGTATAACCTCTCAGCAAACTTCATTGTGCCCCACAGTTATGGAATGTGTTATATGTGAATATGTGGTGCCTACCCCTTTAGCTATGGGGTGCAGGGGGAGAAGGAAAGGACATAGACTCTGGGCAAGGGAAAGGGAAAATAAAGCCTGGTGACAGCTGGAGAAGAGGGAACAAGAATAAAAGTAAGTGGATAGACAGGACATCAGAAAGAAGAGGAAAAGTGGACAGAGATTAACAGTACAGAAAGGAACTTTTTATGACAACTGCTATCCAATTAGTGATAGATAAGGGTCAAACTGCATGTTCTAAGAAGCTCATTATTAGCACTTCTGTGCTTGAGGTTTTGGGGTTTTTTTTTACTGGGGGGGGAAATGCTCCAGGTTGGGCAGCATTCGGATCAGGGCCATGACACATAAGTTCACTCTTCCCAATGGGAGTGGCCATGGGAAGCCCAATCCAGATTGAGACGGGGGGGGGGGAGTTACAGCCTCCTTCTCTAATGCTATGGTCCTGATCCATGCTTTGCAGGTACAACTGACAGTAAAATAAACCTAAGCCCAGTTGCCCCACTCAGTCATGTGCATCTCATAACATGTAGCAATCAGCACAGTTTTCATGTAACCCACAGTGTTTGGGGGTTGGATATACTTGTGTTTTTATTTCTTGCTATAACTATTTAAATTGGTTCTGTTAACTGCTTTAATCCATAGCACATGGAAATATTGTTCAAGCACCTGTTAGACTGCAGCCTGATTACCAATCTGCCTTTCTTCATCTGTAATTGAGGGCTGTGTGCATTACAGAAAATCTCTTAAGTATGCAAAGGATTGCAGACTTACTTGAGAGTAGGCACAAAACTGCTAATCTTGTGCCATGGGTGGAAGCAAATATGGTTCCTGCTGCTGGTGCCTGATAGAAGTGAGTTTATATAGGAGAAAGTGCACAATACCTTTCTGGCTACTTCAATCAGAAACTTTCATGCTGAGCAGTTTACCAAGGCTTTAAGCATCTGCCCAGGCAAAAGCAATTGGATGGGTGGCCTGGGCTCGCTGGACTAGGTGGTGGGATGATGCAACTCCAAGTTCATACATATTTTATAGTTCAAACATATGTTGTGGTTTTGTCATGGTTTCTCAATTATCCTCATTCTGCTAAATTTAAAGCAGATACAGCTCGAAGGGATAGATTTATACTGCCCTATATTGTAATCCAGTTTCCTATATTGTGAATAGCAATATAGGATTCTAGAGTGTGAATGGCTGACACCCTAAGTTTACTCAAGGAAGTCCCATTGAAATTAAAAGGATACATTAAGCATGCCTAATTTGTCCTTTTAATTTCAGTGGGACTTCCTCAAGTACATTTAGTCAGGGTGTCAGCCAGTATTCATCATTCCAACTCCTTCTAGTCTCTTTCCTCATTTCCTCTTGCTTAAGCAACAAGCCCCACTCCCTGCCCCGCAATTCATCACTTTGCAGTCGGTTTTGTTATTTCAAAATAAATTGTGCACACATTTCCTTGCAGCCTCAGTTGGCAGCTCAGCTATTCAGGGAACTGAAGGCTTTTGGAAGGCCATAGGGAGGAGGAGTGCCTAGGGCTGCGCAAAGCTACTTGTATGCTTGATAATCACAGATCTCTTGCAGATTTTTCAAAAGTTTGTTTTGCAAAGGAGAAGGTCATTAGAAACAACCTCCCAGCACATGAAACCTGTTTTATGGTACACACAAACTGAGTGAGGCAAGAGAATCGCAGAATGAAAACAGAATACAGGAACTCTTATGACCTCAGTCCAGTTCTAAAACATGAAAAATTGTCAGAAAAGAGTCAAGAGTTAGGGCGGGATGCCTATTTCCCGTTGTGTTTCTGAAGGCTCAGCATTGGAACATGTTTCCAGTGCCAATGTGCTGTCTAGGCTGGAAACTGTTATTTGCTCCTCCTGTCGTTATCAGCACTGGCTATAACAGTGCTTGTACCATTTTCCAGACTGTGCACACTCTACAGAAACATCTAATCTAATGTTTATCCCAAAACCAATATAAGTATGCATGTATGTATCTATAATCCCAGCTCTCTAGTGGCCCCTCTCTCTGTGTATTACAAATCAAATCCTAGCCAGGACTAATTGCCCCAAACACAAGCCCCCAAACCACAGTTACCTACCAGCCAGACTTAATCCCCCCTGCCTTTCCTAACAGTTCTCTTTCCACTTGTATCAATCAATAACTGGTACAATCCCCAGGCTTAAGTGTTCCAGCTGAGAGACGCAGGAGACAGCTGCCACACAGCCATAGCCACCCTCTAATTTCTCCCAATACTGGGAAGAAATTGATGGCAGGGGGAGGAATATAGATATGCCTGTAGGACGTTTGGGGCAAGGGAAAGGCATTGCAATATATTTGGTTTTTCTCCCTAATGATTTCTCAGATATCACCAGGGATATTAACACCACCATAGTTTGGAAGCACAGTTATTCCTGACAAGAGATAGCATTACAACAATAAGGTACTGTACCATTTGCAGCTTCTAAAGGCTTTAGGTATAAAACCCCTGCCAGGAGGAGGTAAAGAAAACTCAAGTCACATGATAATGCTAAATGTAAAAAAAGGAAAGGGAAAGCTGTTTCCCATTTTTCTTGTTTGCACTTTGATTGCAGATTCCAAATACAGAAGGAAATACTCATGTGTCCAGATGTCCTGTGTGAGTTTCAGCCAAGTCAACAGCACCATCTGCTGTTCTTACTATGGATTTTGCAAAAGAGGAGAAAGAGGGATTATGACCAGGGACATTCCAGACCACCCCAGCCCGTAAGAACTTGCTATTGCCAATGTTAAAGTGCTAGCTTCATTAAGGTAAAGGTAAAGTGTGCCGTCAAGTCAATTTCGACTCCTGGCGCCCACAGAGCCCTGTGGTTGTCTTTGGTAGAAGACAGGAAGGGTTTATCATTGCCATCTCCCAGGCAGTAAGAGACGATGCCTTTCAGCATCTTCCTACATCGCTGCTACCCGATATAAGTGTTTCCTATAGTCTGGGAAACATACCAGCGGGGATTCAAACCGGCAACCTTCTGCTTGCTAGTCAAGCATTTCCCCGCTGCGCCACTTAAGCTGACCGCTTCCAAAAGGGGTAATAAATGTGTTACCCTGCCTCAGCAAAAACAACTAAGAGTCTTGTGTCACCCAAAGTCTTATGCCTCCATAGTGTTGTGACCATGAGAAGGGTGCCACATTTGTCCTATGTGTTCATATGTAGCACAAACATGGTACACTTCTGATGGTCTTGACGCTTTGGATTTTTACGTGAAGTGCTTCTGATATGATACCCAGGATCAGATACTAAGGAAACAGCATAGTTTACCTCACAGTCTCAGCCATGTAGACTGTGATGCCATCCACAGCCTCAGAGACCATTCTGACATACTAATTCAAGAGGTGGGGCATGGCAAGCTGCCAGCCCGTGAATGAGGTGTGGCATGGTGAGGTGGCTGCCCAGATGGTGGAATGGCAGATTAGCCACATCCACAAGCCTGACGTCTCCCTCACTGCACTATGAATGGCTGGGTGGCTGCCACATAAGGAGAGATGAGGTAGGAAGATGGTGACTAGAACTGTATGCAGTACTCCAAATGTGGCCGCACATTTGTATGAGGGCATTATAATATTAGCATTTTTATTTTCAACCCCCTCCCCAATGATTGTGTGCTTGGAATTTGCCGTTTTCACAGCTGCCTCACACTAAGTTGACACTTTCAATGAGTTGTCCACCATGACCCCAGAATCCCACTCCTGGTTAGTCTCCAACAGCTCAGATCCCATCAGCATATATGTGAAGTTGGTGTCTTTTGCCCAAATAATATGCATCACTTTACACTTTATTATTATTTATTTGCACAGTCAGACAGGTGTTATTGACTGGTTTGTTTTATCCAGACATCGAGTCCTTCCCAAGGACCTGGGATGCCAGAATTTTATTGTCAATGTTGTTGCTGTTGTTATAGATATCGTCGCAGAATATAGGCTGTTCCCAGTAAAGCTGATTTTTTCTGTGGCCCCTATGGTATTGAGGTGCTCTTCAAGGTCTTTTGGAACTGCACCCAGGGCGCCAATCACCACTGGGATTATTTTGGTCTTTTTCTGCCACAGCCTTTCAATTTCAGTTTGTAGATCTTTGTATTTGGTGATTTTTTCTATGTCTTTTTCTTCTATTCTGCTATCCCCTGGTATTGCTATGTCGATTATTTTAACTTGTTTTTCTTTCTTCTTGACTACAGTTATATCTGGTGTATTGTGTGGCAGATGTTTGTCTGTTTGTATTCAGAAGTCTCATAATATTTTTGCATCTTCATTTTCTACCACTTTTTCAATTTTATGGTCCCACACATTTTGGGCTACAGGTAGCTTATATTTTCTGCAGATGTTCCAGTGTATCATCCCTGCTACCTTGTCATGCCTTTGTTTGTAGTCAGTCTGTGCGATCTCTTTACAACAGCTGATTAGGTGGTCCACGGTTTCATCTGCTTCTTTACAAAGGCGGCACTTGCTGTTTGTTGTTGACTTTTCGACTTTTGCTCTTATTGCATTTGTTCTTAGTGCCTGTTCTTGTGCAGCCAGTATTAAACCCTCTGTTTCTTTCTTCAAGTTGCCATTCTTAAGCCATTGCCAGGTCTTGGTGATGTCTGATTTTTCCACTTATATTGTGCAAATATTGACCATGCAGGGGCTTATTTTTCCATTTTTCTGCTCGGTTCTTGACTTGTTCTTTCTTGTAGGCCTGCTTTGTTTCATTGGTGTTGAATAGTTTTGCGTTATTGACCATTTGAAGTGCTTCTTCTTCTTCTTCTTCTTCTTCTTCTTCTTCTTCTTCTTCTTCTTCTTCTTCTTCTTCATTTTTACATTTATATCTCGCTTTTCCTCCAAGGAGCCAAGAAAAGAAAAGAAAAGAAAGAGAACAAGAATAAATGGACAGTGGGAGAGGGATATTTGTCTACATATCCCACTTCTAGGCTTCCCAGAGGCATCTGGTCAGCCACTATGAGATGGACCAATGTTCTGTTCTAGCAAGGCTGTTCTTGTGTTATTTTACCACAAAGTGCTGAGATCTAAAATGGCAACATTCATAAACCAGTGGGAGAACACTTCAGTCTCCCATGACACTCTACTGCTGTCACCATCTTCAAAAAGTAGCTAAAAAGGAAATCCCATCCTGAAACTCTAAATGAAAACTTATCAAAGGGGTGACTTTATTCACTAACTGGAACAATAGTATCCCATCAGATTAAGGTGTTAATTGACTTAGCAAGGCTAAGAAGATTATGTTATCGCCAACTGCTGCAGCTGTTAATTGTCACTCTGCTTATCTTATACATTTAAGTTTCATGACTAAACCTCTTGCATTTCATAGCTATTTGTCCCCACTATCTACATGTTTTTTTCTTTTTACCTGTGTGTGTGTGTGTACACACCGCACACCGCCCCCCCCCGTGACTGAGAATAATACTTCATAGAATAATACTATAATGAAGTGTGCTCTACAGTCCATGAAAGCTTATGCTGTAATCAATGTGTGAGTCTTGAAGGTGCCACAAGACTGGTTGTTTTTGCTTCAGTACAGTGGTATTGTCCTTAGGGACCCCTAGTACTACACATTGACAGGAGGCAGGGTTAGTCTGACAGCTATGGGACAAAGATAAACTCTTGCTTACTGCAGTAGACAGCAAAAGGACTGGTGGAGGGAAAGGCAGGAGACACTGCAGCTGAATCCTTTCTCACGGCTCTAAGCCTTTAAAAGGGATAGGATCTTTGAACAATTCTAGTACTGAATGACACCCGTCAAAGCACTCACACATACAACGCATGAGATATTATATCCTAAACTCTAACAGGTAACTGCAGGTTCAAAATTTTGTTCCCTCTGTTACTCAGAACTAAGCCCTCCATGCAGGGGTAGGCTTGATGCCATTACTCGATGCATCACTTTTGCAATTACAATACCTCATGCTTATCACCCAAATCACATTTCTTAGTAGGGATGCAAGGCCATTCTAAAGGCCTCCAAACCTGTTTGAATGCGGCGCCAGGTCGAAGTTCAAAGTTCCCCGTTCTTGGCCGGAAGTACCGGGAAGGGGCAGCAGGGTATGCTGCCACGGCCGCCCCATGGACTCTGCAAAAAATGGGGCTCCAATGGGGGGAAAGCGGTGGGAGGGGTAAGTGCACCTTCCCCTGCCCTTAAAGAGGCACCCCCTCTGGCTTCGAACCACACCTCCGCAGTTCCGTGCACATCCCTACTCTGTAGCTGCTCCTGGGCTCCGGAATGCACTCCCTATGGATATTAGAGGCATCAGAGTTTTATCAGCCTTTAAAAGAGCCCTGAAAACATATATTTGTAGCCTGGCTTATAGTGAGTACTGAAATTATTTTAAACAGGTTTTAATTTTGTTTTATTTATTTGTTTTTATCTATTTTTATAATTGTCAACCACCTAGAGCCATCTGGCTGAGGCGGTCCGTTTAAAAAAATTATACATTGCCCCTCCAGTACCCTACTGCTCAGGGTGGCTCACAACATTAATAAAATAGATAGAAAGTAAAGGAAAAGATTAATAAAATTAGACAAGTTAAAAAACCAGGCTAAAACCACATTTAAAATTACAAATTTTAAAGATTTCAAATTAAAAGTTATTAATAAAAAGCTAAATACTGAGAACTAAAAAACCTACCAGATGTAAGCAGCAGATAAAACATTAAAAAATCTCCTTTAAAATATATGTTTTTAATTGTTTTTTAAAACCCTGAGGGAGGGAGTATGGTGAAACTTTTCAGGGAGGGTGTTCCAAAGCTGAGGGGCTACAACTGAAAAGGCCCTGTCTCTAGTCCCCGCCAATTGGATCTCTGTTAGTGGCAGGGCCATGAGCAGGGCCTGAGATGCTCAGCAGAGGGACGGGGCAGGTTTATATGGGTAAATGCGGCCCAACAGGTACCCTAACCCCAAGTGGTGTAGAGCTCTAAAGGTGAAGACCAGCACCTTGAATCTAGTCCAGAAGCAGACTGGTAACCAATTAACCTGCTGTAGGATGGGTGTGACACACATGAAGTGACTTGCGCTCACGAGCATCCTTGCAGTAGCATTCTGGACCAGCTGAAGCTTCCAAACTGTCTTCAAAGGCAACCCCACTTAAAGCGCATTGCAGTAGTCCAATCTGGATGTTACCAAAGCATGAGTGACTGAGTTCACTGTCTGACTTCTCCCAGTATGGTAGCAGCTGGTGTACCAGTCACAGCTGATTAAAAGCACCTCTGCACACCACTGCCACCTATGCCTCCAAAGACAGTGCTGAATCTAAACATCCCCAAACTGGACATCGTCTTTCAGAGGGAGTGTGAAGGTCAGATTTACCTTACTGCTCAGATGATCAGTTTTACCAACACAGAGCACTTATGTCTTATCTGGATTAAGATTCAGCTTGTTTGCAAAGAAAACATGCTTAAGGACAAATAAAGCCAGTGTTTTACAGAAAGTGGGGGGCGTAGATTGTCACTTTTGTTTAATTTTGCAGGGAAGCATGATAGGCTAATTTGCAAACATTTGCATAGACACATGGTGTGCGTTCAATGTTCTGTAGCAAAAGCTGGGATCCTATCACAACAGGCGCTCCAGCTCAAATGCAGCAGCCCTCCCCACGGTTCCTGATAGGCAACTTGATATGTTTGCCTGCTCAGAAATAAGTCCCACTCAGTTTCGTGGGACTTGTAGTACTCCCTAGAAAGTACACCTAAAGTCGGCAGCCTTAGAGCTAAGCTAGACAACATGAGAGATTCTTTTGCTCCATGAAGCAAATACCAGTTTTATGCATGCATTATTTTTTAAGTAAGAAAACTGGCACAGGGGGAAGGATTAACCCACTCCTCCTAGTGCACCTGCACCTGCAATCTACATTTTTAAAAACAGCAGGATTTGCTCCAACATATCTAGTTTAAAGTAAAGTTGCACTCTCAAGTCAGTGTCAACTCCTGGCGATCACAGAGCCATGTGGTGTTTTTGGGGTAGACTACAGGAGGGGTTCACCATCTCCTGTGCAGTATGAGATGATGCCTTTCAGCATCTTCCTATATCGCTGCTGCCCGATATAGGGGTTTCCCATAGTCTGGGAAACATTCTAGCAGGGATTCAAACCGGCAACCTCTTGCTCGCTGGGCAAGTTATTTCCCCATTGCACCATTAGTATATCTAGCTTAGCCCTTCCTATTTAACTTATTCTAATCCCAGAGATGGGAGTGCTAATTCCGAATATCAGTGATGAATTTGTGACCATCGATGTGCATATTTTTATAGTTCCTCCCTTATATCTCTCTAATTACCAATACATATTCAATACAAAGAGTCCCCCCTCCCTTGATTCTTTGTTTCCTTTGTTCAGCAAAAGCAAAAGTTCAGTGTGGCTCAGCAATGAAAAAGGCAAATTTAATGTTAGGAATTATTAGCAAAAAACACACAATATTGTGGCACTTTAAAGGCTAACATATGTATTACAATACAACTTTATTACAGCAAGATTATATCTCAGCAAGACAGCAATCCTCTTTTCTCCCTGTTCACAAAATTTTATAACTTTTATAAATCCTTTTCATGGCTTCTTTTCGGGCTGGTTCACACGTGCATATTCATGGATGAATGGATGGACAGACATCACACTTACTCAACATCTGCGTGTTAGTATTTAATGTGATTATTATGCATTATCATGTTATTCATAATTCATGATGGCATTTACATAATGACATCAAATACATGTTTTAAAAAATTATTTCCTGTCACTCTTCTGATAATCCCTTCCAGGGGGTAGCTGCAAAACCAACATATTTGCAGGATGGAAAGCTCACATTTACAGATGGGAGAGAGGAGGTGAGGACAGAGCTCCATCACCACTTCCTCCAAGCACCACACTCGTCTGCAAATTGAAGCCTTCCCTCAGAGGCTCCTAAGATCAATTTGCAGATGGGAGGAGAAAGAGAGGAGACAACAATTAAGTGACTTTTCCAGCCAAGATCACTTTAAAAGGTTCAGAGCCATGAGAGAGGATGCAGCTGCTCCTGCCTTTTCCTTCACCACATAACTCCAAAGCAATACAATCACATTATTTATTATTGATTATTTTTTATTTATACAGTCAGACAGGTGTTATTGACTGGTTTGTTTTATCCAGACATTGAGTCCTTCCCAAGGACCTGGGATGGCTGAATTTTATTGTCAATGTTGTTGCTGTTGTTATAGATATCGTTGCAGAATATAGGCTGTTCCCAGTAAAGTTGCTTTTTGTAATTGGCTGATGGTGATTTCTGTGGCCCGTATGGTGTTGAGGTGCTCTTCAAGGTCTTTTGGAATTGCACCTAGGGTGCCAATTACCACTAGGATTACTTTAGTCTTTTTCTGCCACAGCCTTTCAATTTCAATTTGTAGATCCTTGTATTTTGTGATTTTTTTTCTATTTCTTTTTCTTCTATTCTGCTATCCCCTGGTATTGCTATGTCGAATATTTTAACTTGTTTTTCTTTCTTCTCGACTACAGTTATATCTGGTGTATTGTGTGGCAGATGTTTGTCTGTTCATAGTCAGAAGTCTCATAATATTTTTGCATCTTCATTTTTGACAACTTTTTCGATTTTATAGTCCCACCAATCTCTGGCTACAGGTAGCTTGTATTTTTGCAGATGTTACAGTGTATAATCCCTGCTACCTTGTCATGCCTTTGTTTGTAGTCAGTCTGTGCGATCTCTTTACAACAGTTGATTAGGTGGTCCACGGTTTCATCTGCTTCTTTACAAAGGCGGCACTTGCTGTTTGTTGTGGATTTTTTGACTTTTGCTCTTATTGCATTTGTTCTTAGTGCCTGTTCTTGTGCAGCCAGTATTAAACCCTCTGTTTCTTTCTTCAAGTTGCCATTCTTAAGCCATTGCCAGGTCTTGGTGATGTCTGCTTTTCCACTTATATTGTGCAAATATTGACCATGCAGGGGCTTATTTTTCCATTTTTCTGCTCAGTTCTTGACTTGTTCTTTCTTGTAGGCCTGCTTTGTTTCATTGGTGTTGAATAGTTTTGCGTTATTGACCATTTTAAGTGCATCTTCTTCACTGTCCTTGATATATTCTTCAAGGCCTCTTTTCTCCTCCTCTACTGTTTGATGGACTTGCAGCATTCCTCTTCCACCTGAGCTGCGAGGGAGGTATAGCCTATCGACATCACTGCAGGGGTGCAGAGCATGATTGATGGTCATGATTTTCCTGGTCTTACGATCTAGCGTCTCTAGCTCTGCCTGGGTCCAGTCTATTATTCCTGCAGTGTATCTGATAACAGGTATAGCTCAGGTGTTTATGGCTTGTATGGTGTTCCCACCATTGAGTTTGGACTTTAGGATTTTTTCTAACTCTCCTGATGTATTCACTTCCAATTTTTCTTTTAACTTCAGTGTGTGCAATGTTATCAGCCTGGATAATGCCCAAGTATTTGTAATGTTCTTTCTCTTCCAGGTTCTTGATATCGCTTCCATTGGGCTGTCTGTTTTTGTTATTTTTCTTCTGTTCGTTATTAATGCAGCACACTTGTCTAGTCCAAACTCCATTGCTATTTTGCTACTGAATATATGGACAGTGTTTAGCAGTGATTCGATTTCTGACTGGGACTTTCCATACAACTTCAGATCGTCCATATACAACAGATGGTTGATTTTACTTGATGTTTTAGATGTTTGGTATCCGAGGCCTGTTTTGTTTAGTATTTGTGAAATAGGGGTCATGGCAATTACAAACAACAGAGGGGATAGTGAGTCCCCTTGGAAAATGCCTCTTCTAATGCTAACCTGTCCAAGTGTCTCACCAGTGATTGTTAACTGTGTACTCCACATGCTCATTGCTTTTTTAAATAAATATCTGAATGCTTTTGCTGACACCGGTTGTTTCTAAACATTTTAGTATCCATGTGTGAGGTAATGAATCAAAGGCTTTCTTGTAGTCAATCCATGCAACACTTAGATTTGTTTTTCTTCTCTTGCAGTTTTCTAAAATCATTTTGTCAATCAGCAGCTGGTCTTTTGTGCCTCTGGTGTTCGGGCAATTTTTTGTTCAACTGGAAGCTGTTTGTTAGTTAATAAGTGTTGCATCACTTCATCTGCTATTATTCCAGTTAATAATTTGAAGATGGTTGGCAGACAGGTTATCGGTCTATAATTACTTGGAACTGCACCTTTTGCTGGGTCTTTCATGATGAGATGAGTTTTCCCAGTTGTTAGCCATTGTTCAATATCACCTCCTTGCAAAATGTGATGGAACTGTTTTGATAGTTGTTTATGAAGGCTTGTAAGGTGTTTAAGCCAAAAGCCATGCAGTTCATCGTTGCCTGGTGCAGTCCAATTTTTAATTTTCTTTGCTCTTTCACTTATTAATTCTGGTGTTATTATTAGATCTTGCATTTGTTGGTTACATTTTTTGACCTCTTTTACCCAGTCTGCTTTTTTATTATAATCTATTGGATTGTCCCATAATTTCCCCCAGAATTGCACTGTTTCTTCTTTATTTGGTGTTTCTACGTTTCTTGCAGTTTCTCCTTCTATGCTTTGGTAGAAACGTCTCTGATTCGACTGCAATTGGAGATTCTGCCTGTGTTGTGCGATTCTGGCTTCGTATCTGTTAATCTTCTTTGACACTGCTGTTATTTGCTGCTTTATTATTTCCAGGACGTCTCTAATTTTCCTTGAATCTAGGTGGTATTTTTGGATCAAATACTGTTTGGTTTTTTCATTCTTCAGCTTCTTGTCTTTCATATCTTTCAATTTACTAGCATCTGAACTAAGCCTGGCGATTTTATTTTCTAATCTAATCTTCCATTTAGGTGATGTACTACTTTCTTTTTTGACAGGTCCATTGATCTTATATCCGAGCTCTTATGTTGTTATTGTTGCTGCACTGTACATTAGTTGGTTTGTTTCTTGCAAATTATTGGTTGTCATTTCTGCAAGTGCAGCATTGACATCTTTAATGCCTGAGCAAGTTATTTTTTGGCAACTGTTTTTAGAGCTGGAAGTCAAACTGTGGTGCTTGTTTGGTTCATGTGCTCAGTTATTTATTTATTTATTAGTTCTTGTTGCTTTTCTGTTAAATGGCATTTGGGTTTTTGAGGTGAAGGCAAAGGGGAGATTGCCTGGTTTTGATTTTGAAACAGTTCAGCAACAGTGGCATCCTCTATTTCCAACACCTCCTCCATCTGCGCCTGAGCAACTTCTTCAATTGGTGGTAATTCTTCTTCCATATCTTGAGCCTGTGTTGCTCTTTGCAGTTCTTCCAGCTCAACTCCTGTGAATACTTTATTTCTTAGTATGAATCTTCTCTGGTCTGCTAGCCTTTGTTCTGTTATTTCTGTATCTGGATGCTTCTCTTTCCAAATTTGGTACATTCTTTTTAAATAACCTCTTCTAGTTGGACTAGACTTGTAATAGCAGATCATTACTTCCTTGTTGGCATTTTTCATATTTTTTTTCGGTTAAGCGACGTTTCTTCCAGTAGCATTGCAGTCTCCAGCCCTGGTTGCTCAACTGAAGATCCTGAGTCCTGTTGCCCACTTGCCACCAGATGTCCAGGGACTCCAGCACCTGGCGCGGTGGTGGTGGTGGTTGTTGTTGTTGTTATTTTATTTATCAAATTTGTACACCACCCCAAACTTTCGTTTCTGGGCGGTTAACAATAGCATAATTATTTAAACCTGAGGCGGATTGGAATGGGGACAATTCAACTGGCACAGTTTCCCAAAGGCATTAATTTCTGCCACCAGGTGCCATCATGTGACTTCAGTGCTGTCTGCCAAATCTAAATAAAGAATAACTAGTATACAACATGTATATGTTTTGGTGATGATCAAAGAAGCCCATTCATATAAGTATGTGGACAGTCTGTCTCCCATGTATGCCAGGGCTGCAGAACTTTGACCCTCTGGCTGTTGTTGGACTACAGCTCCTATAACCCTGACTACTGCCCAGTGTGGCTGGGGATGATGGGATCTGTAATCCAACAACAGCTGGAAGGCCAACATTGAGCAGCCTTGATGTACACCAATGCAATCTAAAACAATACAAAAGATCAGGGAAAACTAATATAAGCCTAGGTTATAATGTATAACTCCAAAGAATAAGGATATAAATGGGTATGTTTAATGATAAAAATTTTAAACATTGCATAAAATGGATTGAATTATAAATAAAAAGGATTCAATTACAATCTTTTTAAAAAAGTCATCAAACAGTTAAAAATCCTCATATATATGCAGAGTAAGTATTGTAAAAATCCTCATACATATGTCGTAATACTGTATTTCCAAATGAGCTGAAGTCCTCTTGGATTCTTAGCAAGTCAGTGCTGTATTTCCAAGTGGATTAAAGTCCTCTTAAGATCTTGTAAAGTCATATGCGTTTTGACTAAAAATCTTCCTCAGTGACTTTTCATATATTTCCATGAAGGCATAATGCAGGGGCGTACCAAGGTTGGGGTGGGTCCAGAGATGATATTATTTTATTTTATTTTATGTATTTAAACATTTTATAACATTTTATATTTTGCAACAACATGCCCAAATTGCCTCCCCCGCCCCATATCCCCCCCCCCCGAAAGAAGAGGAAGGGGAAAGAAGGAAAGAAAGAAAGAAAGAAAGAAAGAAAGAAAGAAAGAAAGAAAGAAGGAAAGGAAGAGAAGAAGGGAGAATCACCATTGCACTAGAAGATGTGGATAGGTCAGAAGGATTCTTATTCTAAGAAAAGATTAAGAAAGTTATCCCAAATTTCAGACCATTGATCCAATTTATTTACTTTTAAGAGGGCCCATTTTTCATGTGCCGCAAGCTTAAGCAGGTCCTGTACCCAATCCTCGCACCGAGGGGGATTGGGAGATTTCCACAGCCTCAGTATCAACCTCTTGGCAACCAGCAGGCTCCGCCAAAGCCATTGTTTAGAGCTGTATTTTAGTTCCCAGCTGGTTGGAATAAACCCCAACACTGCATTTCGATCCTTCAGTGCAAGAGATGAATCCAGCACTAAGTTAATTCGCATAGTGACCTCTCTCCAGAAGCCTTGCACTATGGAACATTCCCAGAACATATGTGTTAAAATGGCCTGTGGATTATTGCATCTCCAACAGTTACTATTTGAGGACATTTTTAATTGCATAAGGTAGAAAGGAGTCCAGTAGGCCCTGAAAATAATCTCCTGCGGGATGAGGCACAATTTAAGATCCAATGTACTGCACTGAACACTACTTAAAATATTTTGCCATTGCTCAGGTGACAGTTTATCAGAAAGTTCCAAGTTCTATTTGTCCCTAAGTAAATCTAACCCAGGGTCTATGTCTCTGTGCACACTGGCATATAGGTACTTATTTAGTTTTGGGAGAGAGGCCATCTTAATGGCAAGCCCAAAGATAGCTGGAGTTGCTGGGGTCGCCAAGGTGTCTGGACCGAATTGAGCCGATATGGTATGTCTCAGTTGCATATACTGCCAGGCACATGCTGGTGGTAGATGGAACTCCTCTTGCAAGAGTGCAAAGGGTTTGTAGCTATCATTTACATTTTTCAGCTGTGATAACCGGTAAATCCCTTTATCAATCTAGTGTTTCCACAAAATTGGTTGTTTGCCTATAAATATATGTGGGTTACCCCACAGTGTCATATCCATGTGGGCATAGGGATCGAAGTTTAGTTGCCTTGCCAGTTCCTTCCAAGCGTGTCGGGCTGCTAGTATAGTAGGGGATTGGTAGTGGGGATGTGGAGATGAGATTTTAAAATGGGTCCCTTGCTGCCTTCCTCCTCTTTTCCTGGCCCCATGTCTCTGCTGCAGAACAACATTAAGGACACATGTAATATATAGTGTAGCAGATTAACAGAGGACAGGAGGCTACAGTTACAAGGTATAAACAATAGCAGAACCAAATAATACAATAGTATAAACTCTGTGACAAACAAGGAGGCAATTCATACTTGCACGGCCCCTTCGGGAGTTAAACTCCAACTCCCAAACGGAGCCTCAAGGCTCCATTCGGGAGCCAGACCCCGCCCCCTGAGCCTGACGTCAGATGTGGGGGGCATGGCTAGCCCCGTGTCTGATGTCAGAAGCAGGGGACAGGGTCAGCGGGGTGGCCGCCAGCTGTCCCACTCCTCCACTGACCCCACACAAGATTTCCGCCTCACCTCACTCACCTATTTTTGTGGGATCAGGGAGGGGAAACACAGAAAGAGAGAGAACAAAGTCTCCAGAGAACAAAGTCTCTGCTCTGCCTCCATACTCATCTCCGGCATGGGCACCTCTTCCCTTCCTGCCTCCCCTCCCCTCCACTGACCTTGTCTGTCCTTGGGGGCCCCTCAGAGGCTGTGGGCCCGGAGACATTTGTCTTCCTTTTTCTTATTCATAGTATGCCCCTGGTTATGCCTCCAGACTCAAAATCCCCTTCTCACTTACTGGCACATTTTTCTTCTGTATGTTGTTCCCTGCTTATACAAGTTTTAAAAAATCCTAAAGCATTGGCTTAAAATACAAACATCTAATGCAAAGTGGTTTATTTCTCTTTATTTAGCTGGGGGAGAGCAACTGGCCCTCTCCAACCCCAGCACAGCATCCCTCCAGTGGCTGTTGCTGGTGACAATCTTATGGTGTTTTTTTTAGATTGTGAAAAATTTTGTTGAATAGCAGTATATAAATATTCTTCATATTTGTAGTTTACAGGGCACAACTTTACCAGAATTTTACCTCTGTTTACAGGCCCCAACAGGAGGAGATAAGTTGGGGAAGGTGCAGTGCCACTAATGGGAAATGGGAGAGAGACTGAAGCAAGGGAAGTAAGAACAGGCAGCAGGGGCAGAAAGTTAATGAGAGATGAGGGTTGGATCCCTCTTTGTTTCCACCCCACCATCCATCTGTGAAAGTTCAAGGTAACAATCCAGTGGTGCAGCCAACATCCAAGCCTTGGATGCATTCATTTACATTTAAATATTTTTGCATCTGAGGCCATTGTTTAGAGTACTTCCATACATACTTATATCAACATAACAGTACACATTCTTAGGTTGGAGAGAGATCATAGAGTTGAATATGGAATGTGACAGAGGCACTGTTGCCTTTCACATGCATATACATTTATTTTATCTCACTGTCAGTTCTGATTAAATAGGTGTTGCAGACCTTGAGAAGGAAAATTTAGAACTGTGGGTCCATCTAGCCCAATATCGTCTGCCTTGACTGTCAGCTCTCCAAGGTCTCAGGTGGAGAAGGAACCTCAGATTCTGTTTCTGGACATATTGGGGATTGAAACGTCTTCTCTACCATTGACATATACTGCCTGCCTCTGATAACTCTGTATTACTTTGTTGTTGTTGTTATAGTATGTTATTTATTGTTTTATTCACCTATCAAAAACTCAATAAAATTTACATTTTAAAAATAGTGTCTCCCCCACCCCGCTTTTTACATTTATTTATTTATTTAAAATAACAAACATTTTTATACCACCCAAAACTTACATCTCTGGGTGGTTTACAAGAAGATAAAAACAAAAGTAAAACATTAATTAAAAACAACAAGAAGAAATTTAAAAACAAGAAATTTAAAACACAATTTAAAATGTTAAAACAGTATTCTAAAAACAACATTAAAACAATCAAAACAATATCACTTAAAAACCTGGGTGAACAGATGCATCTTTAAAGACTTTTAAAAAGTTGTCGGAGATGGGGAGGCTCTTATTTCACTAGGGAGTGCATTCCAAAGCCTCGGGGCAGCAATGGAGAAGGCCCATCCCTGAGTAGCCACCAGAGGAGCTGGTGGCAAATGCAGACAGACCTCTTCTGATGATCTCAATGGGTGGTGGGGTTCATGATGAAGAAGACATTCTCTTAAATACCCAGGGCCCAAGCTGTTTGAAGCCCTAAACAGCTTGGGCCCTGAGTATTTAAGAGAATGTCTTCTTCATCATGAACCCCACCGCCCATTGAAATCATCAGAAGAGGTCCATCTGCATTATAGGTTATTACCAACACCTTGTATTTTGCCCGGAAACTTATCAGCAGCCAGTGTAACTCCTTCAATACAGGAGTAATATGGTGGTCTCTCCTTGATGACCCAGAGACCAGCCTGGCTGCCGCATTCTGAACCAATTGTAGTTTCCGGATTATGTACAAGGGCAGGCCCTCATAGAGCACATTGCAGTCATCCAGTGTGGAGGTTACCAGCATATGTACCACTGTTTTGAGGTCGTCTATCTCAAGAAACGGACACAGCTGGAGTATCAATCGAAGCTGATAGAAGGCACTTCTGACCACTGCCTCAACCTGGGACACCAAAGAGAGATTTGGATCCAGAAGCACCCCTAGACTGCGTACCTGTTCCTTCTGGGGAAGTGTGAATCCATCCAGAACAGGCAGGTCAAAATTGTCTCTCAAGTTCCGACCTCGCACAATGAGTAGGGGTGTGCACGGAACCGCAGAGCTGCGGTCCGGCACTGGGGTGGGGGGTTCCATTAAGGGCGGGGGGGGGGCTTTACTTACCCCTCCCGCGCTTTCCACACACTGCCGCCGTAATTATTGAAGAAATTGCTCCTCCGATGGCTGTTCCTATTTTAAAAAATGGCTGCCCCCTTGAAGCCCTGGCCCCCTGCTGCTGCCTTGAAGCCCCCTCCCACCCCCTTAAATCTCGCCCCGGGCCCTTAAATCATGCCCCGATAACATTAAGAGGCGGGCGGCGGGGAGATGTCCTCCCGCCCCCTTCCCTGCTAGGCTGCAAAAGACTTTAGGAAGGCTTCTGCGCGCGCACGGGCAGAAGCCTTCCTAAAGTCTTTTGCAGCCTAGCAGGGAAGGGGGCGGGAGGACATCTCCCTGCCGCCCGTTTCCCTGCCGGTCTGCAAAAGTACTTTTACTTTTGCAAAGAACTTTGCAAAGAACTGTTTCTTCTTTGCAAAGTTCTTTGCAAAAGTAAAAGTACTTTTGCAGACCGGCAGGGAAACGGGCGGCAGGGAGATGTCCTCCCGCTCCCTTCCCTGCCGGTCTGCAAAAGTACTTTTACTTTTGCAAAGAACTTTGCAAAGAAGAAACAGTTCTTTGCAAAGTTCTTTGCAAAAGTAAAAGTACTTTTGCAGACCGGCAGGGAAACGGGCGGCAGGGAGATGTCCTCCCGCTCCCTTCCCTGCCGGTCTGCAAAAGTACTTTTACTTTTGCAAAGAACTTTGCAAAGAAGAAACAGTTCTTTGCAAAGTTCTTTGCAAAAGTAAAAGTACTTTTGCAGACCGGCAGGGAAACGGGCGGCAGGGAGATGTCCTCCCGCCCCCTTCCCTGCTAGGCTGCAAAAGACTTTAGGAAGGCTTCTGCGCGTGCGCGCGCAGAAGCCTTCCTAAAGTCTTTTGCAGCCTAGCAGGGAAGGGGGCGGGAGGACATCTCCCCGCCGCCCGCCTCTTAATGTTATCGGGGCATGATTTAAGGGCCCGGGGCGAGATTTAAGGGGGTGGGAGGGGGCTTCAAGGCAGCAGCAGGGGGCCAGGGCTTCAAGGGGGCAGCCATTTTTTAAAATAGGAACAGCCATCGGAGGAGCAATTTCTTCAATAATTACGGCGGCAGTGTGTGGAAAGCGCGGGAGGGGTAAGTAAAGCCCCCCCGCCCTTAATGGAAGCCCCCAAACTCCCCACCTGAACCAAAACCACCCAGTGACCGGACCGGTCTGGAGGCCTTTAGAATGGCCTCCGAACCGGTCTGTGCACATTCCTAACAATGAGTACCTCCATCTTATCTGGCTTCAGTCTCAGTTTGTTATCCCTCATCCAGCCCATTACTGTCTCCAGGCAGGCATTTAGGGAGGCTACGCTCTCTCCTGATGATGCTGACATGGAGAAATAGATTTGGGTGTCATCAGCATACTGATAGCACCCTGCACCAAATCTCCTGATGATTTCTCCCAGCAGTTTCATGTAGATGTTAAACAACATCGGAGACAATGCGGAGCCCTGAGGGACACCATACAAAAGTTCAGATTTTGAAGAACAACAGTCTCCAAGGGACACCATCTGGAATCTGCCCGAGAGGTAGGAGTGGAACCACTGCAGAGCAGTACCTTCCACCCCCAATCCCATCAGATGCTCCTGAAGGATACTATGGTCGATAGTATCGAAAGCTGCCAAGATGACCAAAAGGATCAACAAAGTCACACTTCCTCTGTCCATTCCCAATTGGAGATCATCTAATTGGCGATCAGGCCGACCAAGGCAGTCTCCACCCCATAGCCAGCCCGGAAACCAGTTTGAAATGGGTCTAGATAGTCAGTTTCCTCCAAGATTGTCTGGAGCTGGGAGGCCACCACCCTCTCAATTACCTTGCCCAGCCACAGAAGGTTTGGAGACAGGCCTGAACAACTCCACTGAACGTGAACTTGCAGATGCAATACAGGCAGAAAAGAATCGCTTCTTTGCCGCACGTATCGCCTGAGCATAGGTCTTCAAATGAGCTCTATGTTGCAATCTGTTGGATTCAAGCCGAGTCTTTCTCCACCTGCGCTCCAGTCATCTACCTCACCGCTTAGGGCTCCATAGTTCTTTGGGGCCAGTATACTAAGGGGCCAGTTTTGAAGTGGGTTGGAGAGTAGGGGCATGCACGGAACCATCTGGCCTGGTTCAGTTTGAGGCCAGACCGGCCTCGAATGGAACCGGGCCTGTTCGGTCCAGCCCCTGGCAACCCCCCCACCCCCATCTGGCCCCAGACCGTGAACTTTTTCCTTTGAATTTTTTTTAAAATTAAAAGTAAGTACCTGTAGCCCCTTGGGGGGGGGCTTGTTGTAGCCACAGGGGGGCGGGGGCCATGAGGGTCCCCTCTCCCCCTGCCAGCCTCCCTCATCACCGCTGCGGCCGGGTCAATGTAGCCTTTTTGGCCCTTTAGGGCCTCCGTAAGGTGAGTGGCTGCCATTTTGGCTGCTGCCACACATGCGCAAATGCCTTCTGCGATGCCGTAGAAATTGGTCCTGAAATGAACATTGAAGTCCCCCAGCACCACAAGCCTGGGAGACTCCAACACCAGACACGAGACCAAGTCCGCCAGCTCAGTTAGGGACTCTGTTGAGCAGCAGGGCGATCAGTACACCAACAGAAGCCCCAGTCTATCCCTGGTCCCCAAACTTAAGTACACACATTCAATATGGTCCGACACCCTAACAGGGATCCTGGTAAGGGAAAGGTTATTCATATAGACCACAGCCACTTCACATCCCCGCTCACGGTCCCTCACCCGCTCCTCAACAGAGTACCCTGGAGGGAGAAGTTGGGACCACACTGGGCCCCCAGCCTCCCGCAGCCAGGTCTCTGCAATACATACCAGGTCGGCACCTTCATCCAGAATCAAATCATGGATGGTTTCTGATTTGTTCTGGACCGACCTGGCATTACAGAGGAGCAAGGTGAGGTTCCAAGGGTGGTTGGCACTGCTCCCCAAGGTCAAGGAGCTGGCAGGACAGCCGGAAGGGGAAGCAGCTAGTAAATTTCTATGTCCCCTTCTCCTGTAACGGCCTGCTGACCTGCCAACGTTACGTCTTCTGTTCCCGACCACCACCGGAATGGCTGCCCCACAGTCAGTGGACACGCCCCCGTCTCCTCATCTCCAGGTAATCCCAGACACATTATAAAAGATCCTCACCCAGGACAAATTAAAACAGAAGCCTCATTATTAAATGCCCCCCACATGCAAATACCTGGGCCAACAGGCCTGGCCCTCGCCTTTGCTATCCCCCAAAGTGGCTCCCCCAAGGGGGCAACCCCACTGGTGCTGTGCCCGCCGCCACAGGCAGCACTCCTATATAGGGCCAGAGAGAGCCCCTCTGGTCAGCTGACAGGCAGTATCTGCTGACTCACTCCTGGCCCCAATCCTGCAAAGCAGCCACTGCCAAAGGCCACAGTTCTACAGGTCAGGCAGGGGACAGGCCGGTGGACTCTCCCTCTCCTGCAGGCAGATGTTCAATGCAGCAGCTGCTGCAGCAGCAACAGATAGCCCACACCAGTCTCTCACCCTGGAGAGTTGTCTGGGAAGCAGGTGGTCTCTCCCAAGGCTGCAGGGCTTCTAACAGGCTGAGGCAGGAGGCAGCGCTCCTATAGAGGGCCAGAGAGAGACCCTTTGGTCAGCTGACAGGCAGGAACTGGTGCATGCAATGCCAGGAATCTTTTAGAACATTACTGATACAAACTGTAGAGGGAGCTTGACAAGCAGCAGCACAGAACATTTGTTGTGTTCTAGCAGTGTCAACAGGACAAACTGCATCACAGCATTCTAACAACTGAAGAGGGCTTCAGAGGCACATTCATACAGGCTGCTTCTCCCATCCTGCATCCAATCCTCTGTTTCTCAATTGCATACATTTCTGAACTCATTTTCTGAAATAAATGACTTGTAGAATGTGGATTTTGAGGCTACAATCCTAAATACGTTTACTTTGCAATAAGATCAATTTCACTCAGTAGGAGATACAAGTTTTGGGCAGTAAAGAAATGTAATAAATAAATTAATAAAATAGGATTTACTTTTGAGTAAATGTGATTAGGATCACAGTGTTAATCTCAAATGTTCAGTATGTTGTTTTTTTAAATTTAGGTTTTAATTTGTGGTTGATTTTTAAATTGTTCTAAGTTTTTGTATATATTTTAACTTGTTTTATGCTATTTTTAACCACCCAGAGATGAAAGTTTGGGGCAGTGTACAAATCTGATAGATAGATAGATAGATAGATAGATAGATAGAAAGATAGATAGATAGATAGATGTTAATATCCTGTAACTAATAAAGACATGACCCAATTTTCTCCTTTTTTATTTTCCTTTTTAAAAAAACTTCTGAACTAGAATGTTGTGTCCTGCATGGATGCACTCACTCCAGCATTTGAAATAATATTTTAACTTATTTTGTTTACAGTTCCTAGCATAACATTCTGTATCTCTTTTTATCAGTCTCTCTTAGAGGAGAGCTGGTCTTGTGGTAGCAAGCATGACTTGTCCCCATAGCTAAGCAGGGTCTGCCCTGGTTGCATATGAATGGGAGACTTGATGTGTGAGCACTGTAAGATATTCCCCTCAGGGGATGGACCCTCTCTGAGAAGAGCAGAAGGTTTCAAGTTCCCTCCCTGGCTTCTCTAAGAGAGGGCTGAAAGAGATTTCTGCCTGCAACCTTGGAGAAGCCACTGCCAGTCTGTGAAGACAATACTGAGCTAGATAGACCAATGGTCTGACTCAGTATATGGCAGTTTCCTATGTTCCTATGATGAGGAATGGAGTAAGCATTAAATGCCAACAATCTTGTCCTATTGATGCATACTTGGAGGCAAGTTGCATGGAGGTCAATGGATCTTACTCTGAATGGATCTTGAATGAAGGTCAATGGATCTTAGTAGGACTGCAGCCTGAGGCTGCAGTCCTACTAAGAGTAAACCTAATGGAAGTAAGTCCCATTGAATTCAGTGAGGCCAACTACTGAGCAAACATGCATAGGATTAGGCTTCACATTTTGTAAGGAATTGTACCTCCCGTGTTCCCAACTGTGGTGTAATTATTTCTGTGTTTCCCGTTTCAAGATCTACTAACATTACCTATATAGAACATGATATCTACTCTTTTATCAAATACCACAGGACCCCTGGGGGGAATTAAATAACAATAGTCTAACCCGTTGAACAAATGGCTTTCCTTTCTGTATTCTAGCTGATTTCAGGTATGCATGTAGCAGGATATGGAAATTATAGATGCCCCTTATTTGTGTCAGTCTGTCTGCATTATTGTTTTGCCATACCTGGATATTTGTTCAAAGAGAAGAGCTGTTGGCATATTGGTCCAAGTTGAATTCCCCATTCAGCCATGATACTTGCTAGGTGACTCTGGGTCAGTCACTTCTTTCTCAGCTTAACCTACTTACCAGGGGTTTGGATGACTTCATGGAGGAGAGTTCTATACTAGTCGGAGGGCTGTGGGCCACCTCCAGCCCCAAAGGCAGGATGCCTCTGAGTACCAGTTGCAGGGGAGTAATGGCAGGTGAGAGGGCACGCCCTCAACTCCTGTCTGTGGCTTCCAGTGGCATCTGGTGGGCCACTGTGCAAAACAGGATGCTGGACTAGATGGGCCTTGGGCCTGATCCAGCAGGGCTGTTCTTATGTTCTTATGTACTTCACAAGGTTGTTGTGAGGAGAAACTTAAGTATGTGGTATACCGCTCTGGGCTCCTTGGAGGAAGAGCAGGATATTAAAAATGATTTTTTTAAAAAAAGAATGTACTGAAGTGGAGAACCCCTATGTCCTTTAATCTAGTTCCAGGTATAGTAAATTCTTTTTTTTTGTACTTAAATAAGATAGACTGCTAGATATACCGTTGCCAGCAAGCCATATTTCAAGGGAACACAGAGAATGAGTTGTAGCCCTTCACTCCTTGCTCCTCTTCACTTTCCCTGCCTGATTTCTTGTGAGGAGGCCTCCCTGTCAACATGCAACGAACACACCAACTTACCTGGGAGGGATAGGTAAACTAACCTCTTGCCTTTCTAAGCCACCTTGCCACTTCTCTCCCTTCTCTGCCTCCCTCCCCGTTTCCCAAGCACTTTTCATAGTAAGCCTTAAGCCAGGCTCTAGTCTAAGAGCCCTAGCCAACCCGATTCATTCTTAATTAGGACTTTAGCTAAATTATTTCTAGTAAGACTCTCAGCTAGAATATTAAATGCATTGCCTAACCAATTTGCCTTAAGAACATAACACAAGAACAGCCCTGCTGGATCACACCCAAGGCCCATCTAGTCCAGCATCCTGTTTCACACAGTGGCCCACCAGATGCCTCCTGGGAACCCACAGGCAGGAGTTGAGGGTACACCCCCTCTCCTGCTGTTACTCCTCTGCAACTGGTTACTCCCTTCTGTACTCCCATTTTACCCTGAATAAAGCCTTTGATTGTATTCCTGTGTCCTCATTTTTCTTATACACCAAAACTTGCTCAAATTGAAATTGGAACTGAACTGCTCCCCAAACCAAGCTAATTTCCCCAATTCAAGTCCAAAGCATAGTTGAGGTGTCTAGCCAGCACCTCGGGACCTCTGGTAATAGTACTTACAATGTACAAAATACTAGGAAAAGACTGAAAAGAGTGTATTTTATGTGAGAATGTCAATTCAGTGGGCTAAACCATTGAATTGACATTCTCACATAAAACTAAATCAAATTAAATTGAATTGAGTGGACTAAACCACTGAATTGACATTCACACTAAACCTGTAGTTTAGGGACAAAGAACCTTTGACCACTCTCAAGGGCTTTCTTACTGAAGACTCAGGTTGCAATCTTAATGCCGTATGTTGGATGGCATATTGTTTTAAGCCTTAAGTAGTTGCCGGTTCAAATCCCACTGGTATGTTTCTCAGACTATGGGAAACACCTATATATCGGGCAGCAGCGATAAAGGAAAATGCTGAAAGGCATCTCACATTGTGCAGGAGGAGGCAATGGTAAACTCCTCCTATATTCTACCAAAGACAACCAGAGGTCTCTGTGGTCGCCAGGAGTCAACACCGACTTGACAGCACACTTTTACTTTATTCTCAGGGTGGCACTGTTTGGTTCTAAAGGCCAGACTTTGTATGTGAATGATTAACTAAGCTGTCATTATGTATGATCAAGACTGTCCTTTTTCTACTACCATGTTCCGCACACATACCTCTCTATTTCATTAGCTGAACATGGGGATCAGGGGGACAGCCATGGAATAGCAGCCTGTGCAAATTGTAATATATGCTCTCCTGTTTATGTAGCTTTATTTCATTTTTTTGTGTCATTGCTGGAGAGACAGGAGCTGAGCCAGGGCTCAGAAATGTCTGCCTTGAAAGAGCTTACAAAAATGACACCCAGCTGTGTCTCACTATGCCATCTGATCCCAGGAAGCCAATGGAAGTTCTGAGATGGGAGCCGGAGGCAGTGATGGACTAGATGTGACCCAACAAGCTATTCAATCCAGACAAGATGAAGGTGTTAGTAGTCAGCAGGAGAGCTGATGGGGCGGGTGGTTTCAATCTCTTTAAAAGAACAGGCACACAGCTTGGGGATCCTCCTGAATCCAGCACTGATCCTGGATAGTCAGGTGGTGGTGGTGGAGGAGGAGGAGGAGGAGGAGGAGGCCAGGAGTGCCTTTGCACAATTTTAGCTAGTGTTTGCCAGCTGCGACCTTTTCTTAGACAGCACATGTGGCCATTGTTACCCATGTTCCCGCCATACTGCAGCTGGACTATTGCAATGTGCTCTGCGTGGGTCTGCCCATGAAATGTATTCAGAAACTACAGATGGGTGCAGAATGTGGCAGTCAGATTATTATCAGGGACCACTCAGAGTGCACATATCACCCAGAGACGTAAGTTTTATACCACCCAGAGACGTAAGTTTTGGGCAGTATAAAAATATGTTAAATAAAAAAAAAAAAAAAACCAGTCCTGAAGGAAAGGCACTGGCTGCCAATCAATTTTCTGGATACAATTCAAGGTGCTCATTATTATCTTCAAAGCCCTAAACAGTTTGGGCCTTAGGTACCTTAAGGACTGCCTGTTCCCAGTTGAATCAATCCAACTGACTAGGTTGGCTGGGAGGGCTCTGATCTTCTATATACCTACCAACCAGAGGCATATCTAGGGAAAATAGCGCCTAGGGCAAGCACTGAAATTGTGCCCCCTGTCCAGACATCTGACACCCATCTTTCAGATAACTTTACCATAATATCAGCTCAAACATACAAGTCAAACTCGTTAATTTTTTAATATTTCAAAAACTATTTAGCAGTGGACGTAGCCAGACCAAAAAAAATGCTGGAAAGCTACAAATTTCAGTATGCGGGGGCTCATGAAATACCCAAATGCTAAGTGGAGGTGTACTTGGAAAACTAAACAGAAGTGCCTGTCTAATTCTCTACTATGCATTGTAGCATCACTATTGTGTAAGTTTTAAAAATAAATGGAGAATTTGACTTTCCCCAGATACTCTGAAAATAATTAAAGGATATGCAGAGTAAACTATGTAACTGCTTGGAATATATTCTATTATTTCAGAAAGACAGTTAAAATGAGAGAAAGAGAGCAAGAAACTCCCAGTGGGCCTTCATACTAAGGATTTCACGCTGATTCAAAGACAAACTCATCATTAATAGCCATATTAGCAAGACATCATATTTAACTCACTTATCACAAGAAGCAAATGAATACAATCCTAGCTCATAAGCTTCAGCTCAGTATTCACAAGCCCTGATTCTCTGTACATAGTGCCATTCTGAATATGTGTACAGTGTCTTATATTATATATATTTTTTTAAAATTACCTGTAGCCCCTTTGGGGGGCTGTGGGGGGGGTCTGCAAAGGTCCCCCCCGCTGGCCTCTAGGGCCTTGCAGGGACCATTTGAGCATGTGCGGTGGCCATTTTTAAAAATAATCTTTTTTAAAAAAATGGCTGCTGAAAACAAAATGGCCACCACGCATGCTCAAATGGCCTCTGCAAGGCCTGGCATGACCTAGGGCCTCACAAAGGCCATTTGAGCATGCACGGTGGCCATTTTGTTTTCAGCAGCCATTTTAAAAAAAAATTACAAAATGGCGTCCCCCTTCAAGTGGCACCCGGGGCACGTGCCCTGCCTGCCCTACCCTAGAAATGCCCCTGCTACCAACACATGCTGAAACTTGTTGTTCTACAGGACATGGCCTTCTTGGTGATTGTTCATAGGCTGTGGACAGCTGAGAGCTGTGCCACCCCTTTTCTCACAGTTGTTTGTAGGCATCAGAAGACTGCCATTTGTAAACAGGTGTTTTGTCAGTAGAGTGTGTGGCTGATGGTTGACCGCCCTTTAGACGGATGTTTATGGCTGATATTGTATTATGTTTATGTGTTATTGATATTGTGTTCTTTAATTTTTTGTACACTGGCTTGCCAATCCAGGATGAAGGGTGGTATAAAAATGTGAGTAAATTTAAACAAAACTAAGCAACTAACAGAATTGTGTTTTTAAAGTAAGGTGCATTTTGTCTTGTATTCTTAACATTAAAAGGTTAGAAAAAGTTGTTTTTGTGAAAGAAAAGGACTTGAATGTTCAAAATGACACATCAAGAAATGCACTTAGCTTCCAGGAGATTCTGGAAGGCCTTCAGCTGCCTCACAGGGCACTTGAATCACTATGACAGAGCAAAGCTATAGCTGCAAAGATACAAATTACTGTTCCTGAAGCATTATATAATTCCAGCCTAGAGCTCCCTCTTTAGGATTTTGAGGGAAAGGAAAATAATCATGGGACTAAGGCTGAGTCATAGCCATCTGATTTAAGTTCCTTCAAGCAGCCCAAAAGGGGTCAGCAAAGGAGTTCCTGGACGGCCGATGTTTGTGTATCTTTGTTTTGTGAACCCAATTATCTGTCAGAAAACCAGAAGTATGATGAGGAGTCCAAAACAGAGTGTGATTTGTGATGCTCTTTAGGAGAAGTAGGCAGAAAAAAACATCTTGTCTGTACATACAGTGTATTCTGGAATGTTTGAGGGGGTGCACATTTTCTTGACTGAAAGTAATTTTGTGATTGGCCCTATGACTGACATGTACCTGTAGAGAGAGGGAGAGAGAAAATGACCTATATCCCTTTCACACACTACATCACAGGAACATGTACCCATCCTACTGAAGTCCCCTGGAAGGACCCTACCCAAACAAATGCAAAAGTCAAGTATACCTTTCAGGTAGAGTTACCAACTTTTCTTATCTACCTCTATTCCTATGCTTTTAACAGCTTGATCTGTAGACTTTAACAGGTGGTGATGTTTATCTCCATGCCATGAAAAGCTTCACCTCAAAATCAAGCTGTCTCTGTTGAGTCTAGTTCAGCTCTTATAAATTGATCAAGATTGAGGATAAATTATGCTAAATCTGTGTATGTCAGGCTGCTATTAAGGCTAGTTAAAATGTTTAGCCCAGCTGTCACCCAACATAGCTCCAGTGGAATTTGCAGACCCCAGAAGAGACATGCTGACTTATCCATCAGTGGATGAGCCTTCACTATATAACTATTCTAAAATCCAATTAATTCCCTTTCCTCTTGTTGTTAACATTTCTATCCCATCCTTCCTCCAAGGAGCACAGGGAGGCAGACACAGATCTCATTTTATCTTCACAACCGTCCTTTGAAGCAGGCTGAGTGTGTATGACTGGCTCAATGATTTGACCCTAGATCTCCCCACCTCTAGTCCTATACTCATGAGTCGGGCACAGGTGTGAGTCCTCCAAAAGATTCTAGTCATAAAACCAAAAAATACTGGAACTCTTCTGGCTAGAAGAAAGAAGGATGAAAGCTATTTCCAGACTTCATTCTGCCCTCAAGCTCAATGAAGAGAACAGTATCAACCTGAACCCTATAAAGCACCTAATTCACCCAATAAACAGGTGACACCATCTCCAAGCTCCCCGCCTCCACAGTTCCCATTGCTGTAGGAATAGTCTTTTTACTACCCTATCAACAAGCATTACAAGAATACTACTGACAGTCTCCATCAGTCTCCAAAAGAGAATAGTATGGGGAGAGCAAACAAAGCACTTAATAATTTCATGTTAATTTTCTATGTAAGTGTAACCCTCTCCATTTTCTTTCTTCAGACTCGTGTGTCTTGTGTAGCACAATGACTATGCAGAATACTGGTGATACTATTTCACTAGGCCAATGAGGAAAAGGAGGAGTGATCATTGGACTCAGGTGAGTCACAAACAGCTGAGCTGGTTTCCTTTCAGATAAAAGGGGCCCCTCTCAGGGCTTCAGGAGTACAATAGCAAACACTTTATTTTGTCTGCTTCACTTTAGAATCCTCTAGAAGGGAAGTTATGTCATGAGACCAAATGAACTCAACAATAACAGGGAAATCCCCCTAGGTTTCTCCCACATAAACCTCAACTCTTGGAAACTAGGACTTTTATTTAATCTGAGGCCATTTCTTCCTTTCTACAGCTGCTCACTTAATCCTGGTTAGTTGCATACATGTGAGAAAACGTTGCCAATCCCATTCCACATTTTAATTCTTGAGGCAAGAGAGCAAGTTCTGGATTTTACTTTTCTGAATAATATCAAAGGTGATTTTTAAAAGTCAAAGTGCTTTTAATTCTATTGCCTTGCACTTATTAGCATAAGTGGGGTTGACAAATCTCTCTTTTAGGTTAGAAAAATATTTTAGGGTAGGAAAAAAAAGGCTGTACAGCTATTCCCTTAAAACAAGGCTATCGCTTCACAATTAGATCTGTAGCTATATTATGGCCTACTAGTTGACCCTGCACAGAGCATCTGTGTGCTCTTTGGGGCCGGCGGTTACTTCTCCCCCCCCCCCCCTTCTGCCTCAGTCTCCACTTCAGGGCCCAGCCATCTCTCCTCCCCACCACCACTTCTGCCCCCCACACTTTCTTTCCCCCCTCCTGGGCCTTGCCTCCTCTTCCCCACCCCACCTTCTGCCCCAGTCTCTGCTTCAGGGCCCAGGCACCTCCAGACGCATATCTAGGGAAAATAGCGCCTAGGGCAAGCACTGAAATTGCGCCCCCTGTCCAAACATCTGACACTCATCTTTCAGATAACTTTACCATAATATCAGCTCAAACATACAAGTCAAGCTCATTAATCTTTTAATATTTCAAAAACTATTTAGCAGTGGACGTAGCCAGATCAAAAAATGCTGGGAAACTACAAATTTCAGTGTGCTGGGGCTCATGAAATACCCAAATACTATGTGGAGGTGTACTTGGAAAACTAAACAGAAGTGCCTATCTAATTCTCTGCTATGCATTGTAGCATCACTATGACATAAGTTTTAAAAATCAATTGAATATTTGACTTTTCCCAGATACTCTGAAAATAATTAAATGATATGCAGAGTAAACTGTGTCACTGCTTGGAATATATTCCAGTAATTCAGAAAGACAGTTAAAATGAGAGAAAGAGAGCAAGAAACTCCCAGTGGGCCTTAATACTAAAGATTTCACACTGATTCAAAGACAAACTCACCATTAATAGCCATATGATTAAGACATCACATTTAACTCACTTATCACAAGAAGCAGAGTAAGAGCAAATGAATGCAATCCTAGCTCATAAACTTCAGCTCAGTATTCACAAGCCCTGATTCTCTGTACATAGTGCCAATCTGAATATGTGTACAGTGACTTATATTATATTAAGATTTAATTTTTTTTAACCTCTAGCCCCTTAGGGGGCTTCCTAAAGGCTGTGGGGGGTGTCTGTAAAGGTTCCCCCTCCCCCTGCTGGCCTCAAGGGCCTCGCAGAGGCCATTTGAGCATGCGCAGTGGCCATTTTGTTTTTGATGGCCATTTTTTTTAATTAATTTTAAGAATTGGCACCCCCCTTCAAGTGGCGCCCGGGGCACGTGCCCTGCCTGCCCCACCATAGATATGCCCCTGGCTACCTCTCCTCCCCACTGTCACTTCTGCCCCCCCTTTCTTTCCCCGCTCCTGGGCCTTGCCTCCGTGTCCAGGCACCAATCTGGCTGCTGCGTTCTGTAACAATGCTAGTTTCCAGACTACATATGAAGGCAGCCCCATGTAGAATGCATTACAGTAGTCAAGCCTAGAGGTTACTAGCATACGCATCACTGTTTTAAGGTTTTTTACCTCCAGAAATAGGCATAGCTGATGTATCAGCTGTATCACAGAGCTAGTGTGGTGTAGTGGCTAGAGTGCTGGACTAAGACCAGGGAGACCCGAGTTCAAATCCCCATTAAGCCATGATATTAGCTGGGTGACTCTGGGCCAGTCACTTCACTCTCAGCCTAATCTACTTCACAGGGTTGTTGTGAGGAGAAACCTAAGTATGTAGTACACTGTTCTGGGCTCCTTGGAGGAAGAGCGGGATATAAAACGTAAAATAAAAATAAAAGCTGATAAAAAGTGCTCCTGGCCACTGCCTCAGCCTGAGAAACTAGAGAGATTTGGGGTCCAGGAGCACTCCCAAGCTATGTAACCAATCTTTCAGGGGGAGTGTAACCCCATCCAAAACATGCAGGTCTAAACTATCTCTCGGGTCCTGACCCCCTACAGTCAGTACCTCCACCTTATGTGTATTCAGCCTCAGTTTGTTATCCCTCAGCCAGCCCATTACCATCTCCAGGCAGGCATTTAGGGAAGTTGTGTCATTTCCTGATGAAGTTGGTATAGAAAAATAGATCTGGGTCAGGGTGTCATTGGCATATTGATAACACCCTGCACCAAATCAAATGATGATCTCTCCCAATGGTTTTATGTAGATGTTAAAGAGCATTGGAGACTCTGGTACAGAACTCTGACACAGTGAAAGGCAGCTTAAGTTCGTCAAACCCCCAGCAGAAGCAAACCCAAGAGGAGTCTCAAGAGTTGCCTGACCAGAGTCCAGCTTCAACTTGTGAAGTGATTTTAGCACAACGTGAATGGTGAATGTAGTGATCCTTGTTTGTCCTTCCAAGCAGCAACAACCCCATTCCTCTGCACCAGTGGAAAGGAACAATGGGGGTTTCTTAGGATTTTTGTATCTAAGGCAGGCCTGCTCAACTTAGGCCCCCCAGCTGTTTTTGGATTACAACTCCCATAATTCTCAGCCACAGCAGCCAATAGCCAGAGATTATGGGAATTGTAGGCCAACATCTGCAGGAGGGCTGAAGTTGAGCAGGCCTGATCTAAGGGCATAGCTAGGGGTGGTGGTAAGTCTGGAAATAGGTGTTAATGGCTGTAAACAAAGAGTTGAGAAGGTTAAGAGAGGCATCTCCCCAATGCCCTTTCAGGTAGCTAGCTAATAGACACTATGAATGCTTTTCTTCAATCTTGGATACTTAATTAATTGACCTTCCCAGATGATTGTATTAGAGCTTTTCTGGGGAACTTGGAAAAGGGAGGAGGCCTGTTTGGCTTTGAATGCTCCCCAAAAGCATTCAACATGTCTTTTGTTCCATAATCTCTGTGCTCTTCCCAGGCCCTGAGTGACGCAGCAGTGTCAAATATTATCTCCTAGCTGGCCTTCTGTGTTTGCTGGCGAGAGCTCACTACAGAGGTCATTTTAGTCCGATGCGAAACTGGCTTTCTCTACAGGTGCTAAGATGCCAAGTCTCACACTGATCGGGTTCCTATGCCATAGTTTAGGCATGATAATTCATGGGAAAAGAGTTGTAAAACAAGCAAGGGACCCCTTGGATGGGCGGGCAGGCTGCTAACAGTTCAAAAATAAACCTTTTCTTCTCGTAGAGGTCAATAGCACAACAATCAAAAACTGTATTCTACCCAGGTTTCAGAGCTGTCTGTGCTCCCAATTTTTTGTTGTGTGGAAGCAAGGTAGGAGGAAAACCTGGGTAGCTTTTCCGCCTACCTCAGGATCAAAGGGGGATCAGGCTGTGCCTTGCTCTATTGAGCTATTGGCCATGATAGTTATATGGAGCCTTCAAATTCTGAGGACAAGCAACCAGGAATGGCTGTTGCTTTCATGGCCTCCTGTGTTCAAACTTTCCAAAACAGTCAGACTAGCCACTGTGGGAAATAATATGCTGGATTAAATGAACCTTGGGTTCAATCCAGCAGGGCTCTTATGTTCTTAACCTCATGGGCTCAGGTACACTGGAAGAAAGATTTTATTTATTAGTGTTATTTACAAACTGCTCTTAAGTAAAGAGTTGTTAAAGCTATTTACATAGAAGAAGACGATCATTTTAACACGATAGAAATGCAAGAAACAATATCGGGATAGCAGGCTGGTAGTGGAGGATCATCATAATGTACATTTGCTTGCTACAGTTGGAAGTCGCAATTAAACACTGAACCATTGTTAACATTGAAGAGGGGACGACTATCACTTTCTATAGTGCGAGAACCATCCTCACTTAAAGCATGAGCGTGGCACACTGCCAATATGGTAATAGATTTCAGTTCGGCAAGAAAACAGTTCTCGAAGGATTTGCCGGCCACCGCAATCCTCCTCGCTTAATCCCTTGGTCATCCCTTAAGGGATTGACCAGAGAAGGCGGCTGCAGATGGGGCCCACCTCATCTCGCCAGCCTTTTCCAGACGTTGCCACAATGAGTCGTCACCATCATCAGCAACTCGGGATGACCTCACCCAGTCCCAGGCAACCAGGTGTCTGTCATTGCTGCCCCACCCGCACCCCCCGCGTTATGTTTTGGGCCCTTCCGTGCGGCACCTGCCGCTTCCAGCCCCACCCCCTTCATCCTGGATCTCGGAAAACCAGGAAGTGCTGAGTCATGGTTACTTCGGGGTTTGAAAGGGAGAGCAGGCTGGTGGCCGCCAGCAGGATCGCCGCCTCCCACCCCGCCAGGCTTCCAAGCCACTCGCTCAGGACCGGCTCCAAGCTGAGGCTCCTCCTCCAGTCGCACCCAAGGCGGGGCATTCTCCTCTCCCGCCTCCATCTTTTCTGTGTTGTGCTTGTTTTTGGAAGTGCGTGGTGGGGGCGGGGGAGATATGTAGCAGGTGATCCTCAGAGGCCTGCCTCCTCCTGCTGCCGCTGCAAGGACCTCTTTTCCGCCTTGGAGCCCTCCGCCTGCCAGGCAGCCCCCCTGCTTCCCTTCCTTCTAGAGGATTCGCTTCCTTCCGCGCCGGGGGGTGGGGGCTGTTTTGCCCTTAAGGAGAGAGACCACCCGGCCCCATTAATTGTTGCAGTCGTTGTCGTCATCATCACGCCCCACGCCTTGTCCTCTGGGGTGGGGACTTTCCCAGCTCCAGCCCGGCCTCCTTGCGCCGCCTATAAAACAAGCTGCAGGGGCGGCTTGCGAAGTGACAGGCAGTCTGAGGTGGAGGAGAGTCCAAGCAAGCAGGCGCCGCTTCTGTTGTTGTTGTTGTCGTCGTCGTTGTGCTCCAGCCCGGCCGCCGCCTCCTCCTCCTCCTCCAGTCAATTCCTGCTGCGCCACACGATCCCGCCGCCATCGCCATGGCTCCGCTGACGGCGAAGGCTTACCTGCTGGGCAAAGAGGAGACGACCCGCGAGATCCGCCGCTTCGCTCTCGACTCGCCTGCCCGCTACCAGCCCATCCGCGACAAGGTCGCCGAGCTCTTCCAGGGGCTGCTCCGCAACTCCGCCGCGGCGACGGGCGCCTTCCAGATGTACTACAAGGGTGAGTGGCCGCCGAGGCAGGGGCCGCGAGGGGTGCGGTGGCTGCTGCTATCCTCCTCTCTCCCGACCCTGCTGCTGCTGCTGCTGCGATCCTTTGAACAGCAGCCTTGGCAAAAGGAAAGCCAACCGATGCAGCTCTTCCCACCGCTGCTCGCCCTGTGAGACTGGTGTGCGTCAGAGCTGCCGTGCCAGAGCCTCTTGTTGTTCAGCAGGGCCACTGAACAAGGGACGACCCTAAAGGGTGTGTGGGTGCCCTAGTGCCTTGCTGGACACAGAGGCTCTTCGTGTGGCTGGGCGTGATTCCCCATTATTACAGGCCTCCGTGAGTGGCAGCAGTTCAGCAGATGTAGGCTTTCCTGACATGATCGTACAGTGGGAAAGTTTGTGCCTGTTGAGTGTTTCCCTGCTGCCTTGCAATTAAGAGAAAGTGCCTTTGTCTACAATGAGGTGACAAAGCTAGCAAGTATTTGGGGCTAAATAATCTGTCATTATGCATGTACGGATGCTCAAACTGGTGCTTAACCTCTAAATAAGAGAGGTGCTGGTACTCAAGTCCGCTAAGAAGTTCTCTTCACTGATCCAGGAACCTTGTTTGCTAGAAGCTGAATGTGGCAACTGGTACATGTGCATGGCACTCTGCACATGTTCGGAAGTAGTCTTTCCACACCATTTACTCCATGGTTGAGGCCACTCTGGCACTAAGAATGGGTTACAGGCTAGGCCCCAGTAAGCCCTCACTCAAACCCCAATATAAGTTATATAAGCCCCAGTTCTCCCAGAAGCGTGTCCTGTGAGGTTGGGAATGAGGGAGCCACCCTTTGGTTATTCAGCTGCAAGTATGGTGTGTCTGCTTATATGTTCAGTCCCATGCCATTGTGGTATGAGAGCCAGCAGTGTGTGGGCAGGGCTAACTGTGTGAGTCCTGCCCATTTGATTGTTGCCTGGGAGAGAGGACAATGGTCAGATGGGAATGACCTGTGCAATTGAATTGGCACTGCCCATGTGTGTCATTCATACACACAGTCCAATGCCATGGCATTTTGCCATAGGAAAGTGGCTCCTGTGCTGCTAAAGGTGTGTCTGAATGTGGCTTCTGGCAGTGAGTTAAGGAGTAAATAAATCACTTATAAGTGAAGCTGAGTGCCCTATCTCGTGGCAAACCCCCCCCCCCCGCCCACCGTATTGCATGTAGTGTTGTAAGCAGCCTGGTCTCTGCTGTGGAGTGGGGGGTTGTTTCTGCTAGTATTAGACCATGCAGCCAAGTGTCTTTGTATTTCTGAGGAGGGAGCATCAGTCTCTCTTTTGGGTGGTGGGATGCCCTTAGTAGTAGGGTGTGGGTAGGAAGAGGTGGGGCTTTCTATGTAGTAGTTGGGGGAGAAAGGCATATGGTTTCTACATGACCTTCAAGAGTGATAAATGGCCCATGCCCAGAATCAAACTCCTCCTCCTGGGCCAATTTGGAAGAACTGATCCACGTTTGGAAGAACATGATCCACTTGTGGAACTCTCTGCCACAGGATGTGGTGACAGCCAACAACCTGGATGGCTTTAAGAGGGGTTTGGATGACTTCATGGAGGAGAGGTCTATCAATGGCTACTAGTCAGAGTGATGTGGGCCACCTCCAGCCTCAAAGGCAGGATGCCTCTGAGTACCAGTTGCAGGGGAGTAATGGCAGGAGAGATGGCATGCCCTCAACTCCTGCCTGTGGCTTCCAGCAGCATCTGGTGGGCCACTGTGCGAAACAGGATGCTGGACTAGATGGGCCTTGGGCCTGATCCAGCAGGGCTGTTCTTATGTTCTTAACTGCCTTCACTGTCTTCCCTTGATTCTATGCAAGCAAGGTCATTCAAGTTGTGAGAACAAAGGGAGACACAATGTTCCAGGGAGTTAACTGCTTCATGTGGAATCATTTTTAGAAGGCTTGTTTACAGATCACCATTGCAATGTGGTTGCTGCTGAGCCTCCCTGCCACCCTCCAGTGGGCCACCTAGTGTTGCTGACCTAGAAATGTGCCATTTGCATGAATTGCTCAGGTTACAGGGTTAGTTTTTTACAAGGCTGCATGAGGTAACTAAAGATGCCTATATTGGAAATACTCTGAGGAGGGTACTCTTACTTTCAGCATGTTTGTATATTTGCCTAGGAAAAATAATTAATCATTTCTTTGGCAATTGACTCTAGGGAGTTGTATGAATCCTGGGAGTCTAGCACATTCCACTGGGTCTTTTAGCCTGTCACTGAGAATTTACAGTGCAACAGAGAGCTGTATTGTGAACTTTCAGAGCTTTGGCATCTGAGTTAGTTCATGGAAGGGGTCCTGGCAACAGGTCTGCTTTTCCAAACCTAACATGGATACAAAATCCTTGTTTACACCTGTGTGCCATTTAGTACATGTCTATGTATGCGCGTGTGTGCACGCACACACACAATTTTTCAGTTTTCCTCAGGATTTTAGATGACCTTTGTGGGCTTACTTGTACTACTGACAATGCCAGTTGCTCTTGAAATTGAGACTCTGTCAATACTGCTTGCCATTAAAGGATTCCGTCCCCTCCATCTGCTTTTGGAGCTGATTCAGTGGAGAGGCAGGTTACAGAAAAGCCTCAAGGCTATTGGTGATTTCTACAGCAGTTCTCCATAATTAAAATAGCTTTGTACAATTAACTCTTAAAGCTTCAGTAATGCTTCTCCAGAGATGAGCCCTTTTCTGAAGCTATTGAACAAAAACTCAGTTGATAGCTGACAGAACTTGAATCTCTCTATCAGGGGAGGATTACATTTCTTTCATCGGAATCTCAACTGAGAAGAGTAACCAATCAATGCCATTTTGAGAGGAGAGATTACTACTGCTGTCTTAACTGTGCATGCAACAAGTCTTTGGTGTCATGCTTGAAGATCCAACACAATAGTGGTGTTTGCCCCATTAATGGCTCCTTGATCTGTACACTTTCTAATGTTAAGCCCAAGGCTAATGCTGCATAGTGGTTGAACTGTATGTAGATCAGGATCTCCCTGGTTTCTTCTCAGCTCTGCCATGAGCTTGTGTAAGACCTAGTAAGGGTCATTTTTGTATTATTAGATAAGTTAGCCACATCATGCTGGATAGGTGCTTGACATGAGTCCATGTGTTTGACACAAGTTCAGGCCTTGGCATGAGCTCATGGGCAAAAGCTGGTCATACAGGTGAATTCCCAATCTCCCACACTAAGTCCAAACTAGTGGGCCCGGGCACAGAGCATCTGTGCCTCAAGCGGGCCTGCCGCCGCCTCTGGCCTCCCCGCGGCCGGGCTGGGCCTGCCGCCGCCGCCTCTGGCCTCCCCGCAGCCTCCCCTCTCACCCCCCAGGGAGCACTGGGACCAATGCTCTTTAACTTGTTCATAAATGATCTAGAACAGGCTTCCCCAAACTGCGGCCCTCCAGATGTTGCTGAACTACAACTCCCAGCATCCCTAGCCATAATCTATTGTGGCTAGGGATGCTGGGAGTTGTAGTTCAGCAACATCTGGAGGGCCGCAGTTTGGGGAAGCCTGATCTAGAAGTTGGCTTAAGAGCCAAGTAGCTAAATATGCAGATGACATTGAACTATTTAGAGCAGTGAAATCCAAAACAGATTGCAAGGAGCTCCAAAAAGATCTCTCCAAACTGGTAGAGTGGGCAGTAAAATTGCAAATGCAGTTCAGTGTAAGCGAGTGTAAAGTGATCCATATTGGGGCAAAAAAAACCCATATCTGAGCTGTTGGTGACTGACCAGGAGAGAGTTCTTGGGGTCGTAGTGGACAGCTCATTGAAAGTGTTGACTCATTGTGCTGCAGCTGTGAAAAAGGCCAGTTCATTAGGAAGGGGATTGAAAATTAAAATGCTAATGTTATCATGCCCTTATACATATCTATGGTGCGGCCACATCTGGAGTACTGAGTACAGTTTTGGTCACCGTATCTTAAGAAGGCTATTGGAGAACTGGAAAAGATGCAGAAGAGGGCAACCAAGATGATCAGGGGCCTTGAACACCTTCCTTATAAGGCAAGGCTACAGCATTTGGAGCTCTTTAATTAATCTATGGAATTCCTTGCCATGGGATGTGGTGATGGCCACCGGCTTGGATGGCTTTAAAAGGGGCTTAGACAGATTCATGGAGGACAGGTCTATCAATGGCTACTAGTCTGGTGACTGTGGGCCACCTCCAGCCTCAGAGGCACGATGCCTCTCAATACCAGTTGCAGGGTAGTGGGAGAGAGGGCATGCCTGTGGGCTTCTTGCCTGTGGGCTTCTCAGAGGCATTTGGTGGGCCACTGTGTGAGACAGGATGCTGGACTAGATAGGCCTTGGGCCCGATCCAGCAGGGCTGTTCTTATGTTGGTCTTAGGATGGCAAGCATTTTCTTCTTAGCTTTGGCTTCCAATCTGCAATTTGAGGATAATGCTTAACTTTACAGGATTGTTACATGTAAGTTTTTACATGGAAGGATAATATATGTGAAGTTTTTAAACACTAGCAGGTACCATACAAGTACTAAGTATTCTGTTGAAATGAGTTAATCATTATTTCTTTTTTCAGATGGAGATGGAGATATGGTTGCTTTTTCCAGTGACGATGAACTGAAGCTGGCCCTGCCTTGTGTGAAAGATGGCATTTTTCGTATTTATATTAAAGGTAACTTTGATTCTCTTGAGTCAGCTTAGTATTGTGTGTCTCTTTTATTAGTCTTGGCAGCTGCTGTCTTGTAATGCATTCTAGACTAAGCCTGAGTAGTTGGAAATGACCTTAAAGAAAGAACCTGCACTATATAACTCAGAAGCTGTTTTTAGCAAGCTCCCTTTGTGCAGGAATGGCCACTCTGAGACTGATCTTTTGAGGATAAGGCAGAGGAGCTTGCAGCCTCCAGAGGGTGACCTAAAGATCTAAACAGTGCTGGCAAAAAACCCATTATTGTACCGACTCTGGAGGTATTTCCCGTTGTCAGTTGTGCTTTTTGCCAATGCAGTTATTTCCATTTCCTTTTCCTTTTTTTCAAGCTCTGTGAAGCATTGGGAGTCGACCTCTAGAGTTCATAAACTTCTCTACTTTCTTGCCTTTCTTCAAAATGATGATCCTCACAGTGGCCATTCCTTTGTTATGGTAACTTGTTGAAATGACCAGGCCTTGGCTGTTGGTCATAAAATCCAAAATGGCAATGACGGACATAACTGAGACAGACGTTACCCAGGGTGGACTGGCTAACAGCTAGCCCACAATCCACAGCATGCTGTATTCGTAAGATGCTAGCATATTAAGATGTTTGCCAGTGAATGGTGACCAACCTCCACAAAACACCCAGAGGTCCATGTAGAAGGTGGTGATCCCGTTTGTTAACATTCATTAGCTTTTATATAGTGATTTACATTCTAGCGGCTTTTTAAAAGTGTTTGAAGACTCATCTTTTTACCCAGGCTTTTTAACTTTTAAAATTTTAGACTGTTTATTGATTTGTTTTAAATTGTTTTCAGAATTTTAATTAATTTTAATGTTTTGTTTGTTGCTTGTTGTGAACTGCCCTGAGACCTTAGTTTGGGGTGGTATACAAATATGTTAAACAAATAAATAAATAAATAAATGCTTTTCTGTGACTGGTTACATGCTAAGAAATGGTTTTAGGATTTTAGGCGTACACATCATTTATCTGTTCTGTGATAAGTTATTATGTTGGAGAAGCCCCCTAACCCCCCCAATATTATTCATCCACAATATTTCCAATATTCCAAAGGTAGTAGTGAAGTAAAGTAAAGTAAAGGTAGTAAAGTTGCTGACCACCATGGATTACCTTATCTGGGCCATGAATATATATGAAAGCACTATTACTTTGTTTTCTTGAAGCTTGTTTCCTCTCTTTTTATTGATGACTTCGGTGTTCTAAGCTTAGGACACAAGGTCCATGTTTGAAAACTGGGGAAAAGGGTGCAGACGCTACTGAGAACTAACCAGCTACTATGATGGTAACCCATGCATAGCTTTTGTGATGAAAATTGATCACACCAATTCTGCAGAATTAGTCAATTTCTCCTTCACTTGTTGCATGCTGTTTCTGAACTGTAATGCAGTGTGGGTGAGGGGAATTGAGTACTGGATGTTGTTTAGAAGGCTCTACAGCAGTCTGAAATGGTACAGCCCAGAAACAGGTTTACCTTTCTCTGCTGTTTGAGAACTAAGTCACACAGAGAGATTATTAGCAGTTCTCTAGGAAAGGCATAAAGATGCTCATTAGAGCAATATGACTAAGAACAATGTTGCTGATCCAAGGTAACACAAATAGGCAGCTGCCATGCTGTCCTGAAGTGCAGTTTTCGCTTGCCCTCATATTGTGTCTCTAGAGCCTTTGGAATTCCCCATCACAACACTGTTATGTAGTAATGGGGGAAGGAGCTGCAGTTCAGGACAGTGAGGTGGGAGAGTCCTGCTTCCATGTGCCTGCCCACACTGGCACCAACAGAGTGCCATTGGGTTTCTCTGTTGGCAGTTTAATGCTAGACTTCTAGAAGAAATGAGATGTTACCAGGCACATCAGAAAAGGTGAGTAGCTAGTAGAACAGCTAAGTGGGATATGAGCCAGGGTGGCCAGAACCTCGGGTATACTCGTGAGTCATATGGGCCTTAACCCAAAATTTGGCTTTAAAAAAGCCAAATCTGGCAACAGAGGTATGAGCCCAGGTTAGGGGATCTAGAATTTGTCCTAGCACTCTTGACATCACTTGTGGTTAGGTTTTTTCCAAGACTGCAGTCAAAACGAATACTTGAATACTTGTATAATAACTTGAATATCCATATTGAACAATTATTAAATCTGCAGAATGAGTAAGGAATGACCTGGAGCAATATGTATTTGCCAATGTTCCCTACTGCCTTTCCTATAGCTGTTGCGATCTGCTAAACCAGTTCGACTGGTTCTAAAGCTGCACTGTGCTGAAGTGGGTTCAGTTTCTTGCTATTTATACTGTGTCCAGCCATACAGTTTTATGGCTGCATGTCTGTTGATAACAACAAATATTTATATACCGCTTTTCAACAAATGTTTCCAAAGCAGTTTACATAGAGAAATATTAAATAAAGATGGATCCCTGACCCCCAAGGGCTCAGAATCTAAAACCTTCCACAATCTAACATTTCATAGAGGGTTAATACAGTACAACTACTTATAGAACCAACCAAAATTGCAAAGTAGTGTGCAAGTTCTTCTGTTCCGCAGAATTCTTGTTCTGGTTGGATGTTAAACAAAGGTGAGTGGGGGTAGAGAAGAGAGAAATGATGCTTGGAGTGATGAAAGCCCCAGTCTGCAGTTTTAAACAATCATTAAGTTGGAAAAGAGAAGAGGACTTGCAAGTTTAGCTGAGCTAGATTGTAGCTGGTGCAAAACCCCCCAAAACAAACCCTTGGGTTTCAACTAGATTTGTTGCTTGGCTGATCTAAAACAGTTTAGAATTGAGACTAAATTCTCCATAGTCTTCTGAAATAAAACTCTTATATCTTAATTTTCCAGATTTCTGTGTAGTCTTTCCTAAAAAAGGATGGTAACTCTATGTGGGGAAATTCCATCTTGCTCATACTGCAGTTCCAGCTGCTCAGAGGCCTCTAATGAAAGGTTGTTTAGCTGCTGTACTTCTGGAGTAAAATGGCGGTGCTGTTGTGTGGGAATGAAATATGCATTTCTTCCCGTGTGTTGTCCTTCTCTCCTTCTTACTCTGTTGCCTGGCTTTACATTTCTGCTCTGAGAAATGCTTCTTAATGTTAAGACTGGATGCTAATTCCACACTATTTGTCATGGTATAGTTCAGCAGCCACTTGTCTGTTTGTGTCCTTCAGAGAAAAAGGAGCTGAAGCGGGAGCACCTCCACCGCCAGTCCTGCAGCCAGGAGCGTCCTCCAAACATTGTGCATCCCAATGTGATCTGTGATGGCTGTGATGGCCAAGTGGTGGGTGCCCGATTCAAGTGCACAGTTTGTCCAGACTATGACTTGTGCAGTGCTTGTGAGGGAAAAGGGATCCACAAGGAGCATAACATGGTCATGTTCCATAATCCATTGCTCAATCCACTTGAGGTGAGTCATGCCAGAAAGACCGTTCTAGCAAGGTGGCTGGCCGTAAAGGCTTGTCTTGCCTAAGACCAATGGCAGCTGCTCTCAGCGTTGCCCACCTAACCTGTTCCTTTTACCTCTTAGTGGCTTCCTAGAGGTCGCTGGCTTCGTAAGATGAGGCATGGCATCCCACAATTGCCATGGGTGCAGAGCTGGGGGCACCCTTGCCCAGCTCGCCAGTGTCCGAACTCTGGCCAGGCTCAAGCCGGTGCCACTTCCTCGAATGCGGCTCCTGAGCAAGGTGAAATTTCACTCTTTAATAACGGAGACTCTGATTTCAAATGCCTGAATGAAATAAGTTTCTAGTACAAGATAAACTGGCACTCTTACTCCATGCTCCTTCCTTAATAGTCCCACTTAAGTTTTCGCTCTCTTCAAAGGAACTTACTGTAGAATAGTTCTGCTTAAGACTTTTGAGTGTACTGCACCACTGGCAGTGGAAAAGAATGGGAGAGCCAGGCATTTATGAAGATGTGTCGTGACCTTTGCTGAGCACTTTCCCTCTTCTGTTCTGCTAATGATGCTTTAAAATTTATCTCTACAGAAGCTTCTAGCAATCAGTCACAAGATCCCAATGTTGCCTTCTTGCAGAATGTTGGAGAAAGTGTGGCAGCATTTCTGAGTCCACTTGGTAAGTGGCTGCTTTCCTCTCTCCTGCCATTAGTTGCTCTCCTTCTCTGCTACTGAATGGATCAGTGCAACTTGTATTTGTCAAACCCCACCATATTTGTGGTCCCTCTTCCAGTTCCGTGTGTTCCAGTTTTTTTCATCCGGAGGCATGAAATATAGAGAGGGTCACACTGTCCTCCCCCATCAACAAAGAGCCTTTTGCATGAGGGGGATGCTGGCAAAGCTGCCACACAACTTCTTTTTTATCTTCCTCCCTCCTGTTTTTTTTTTTTAATTGTAGTCATCCCTCATGTTCCTCCTGGAGCTGATTCACCCCAAAATGCACCAGAAAGGATGTGTCACTTCTAGTGCATGAGGGAGCAAGTCAGCTCAAAAAGTGGGGAGCTGAAACTTGCTGCCTTGTGCACTGGCAAAAACATGCCATTCCCAGTGCCTTATGGGGCAAGTGGGTTTCAAAGCAGGGAGTTTTAAAACACTAAAATGGCTGATTCAGCCAGTCAGCCACAACCCCTCAGCTGGTGTTCCATGGCACACTGATTGGGAAGTACTGCTCTTCCTTTCTCTTCAAATTTCACTGGGAAGTCTTAGAATGTGTTGAGTGGGCTACTTTGGCATCATAGAAGCAGTGTTTCAGCTATGTCTGTTCTCACTAGTACTATCGTAAACCAGGGCTAGTACAGTATATCAATCCCTACTGATAATTTGTTGGCATATCTTTTGAATGATGTCAGTCATGAAATGAATCTGTAAGCACCACTGCTATGGCACACACAAAAAATGTGTATATACCACTTTTCAGCAAAAGTTCTCAAAACAGTTTGCAGAAAAGAAGAAGAAGAAATGGCTCCCTGTCCCATAAGGGCTCAAAGTCTAAAAAAAACACCAAAACATAAGGTAGACAATGGCAGCAGCCAGTGAAGGATGCTGTGCTGGGGCTGGACAGGGACAGCTGTTCTCCTCCTGCCAAATATAAGATAATCATCACTTTAAAAGGCCTTTCACTTAGAGTGTCTTGTAGACTGCTTGTGTTAAGGTGGGATGTACAGTAAATGTGAAGGTTTTAGGGATGTGCATGAATTGCGTCCTGAGATGCAATTTGTGCACATCCCATGAAGGTGTCACAGAGCAATGTGGTCCATGAGGAAGAAGTCGGTTGACTAGACTGCAGTTGGCTTAAGGGTAGGAACAGAATAGCTGACATGTTTCCCATATTCTGATGTAAATGAGGTATCTATCTTCATATTCTCCCAAAAGACTGCTCATTGGGAATATATAGCTTCTGCCCCAAACTCATTGACACATCTATGGGACGCCTGCATCTGTCTGGTCTTCAGCATGACAAAACATTGAGCACCTGTGCCATAGTGAGAGAGAGACATCCAAGCTGTCTGTACTCCTAGAGATGAGAATCTGTGGATCTGTAGTATAAGTCTGGACGATGATGACTGATTCAACTCATTGTTTCCCTAGGCATCGATGTTGATATTGATGTGGAACATGAAGGGCAAAGAAAGAAAGTGACCCCCACACAACCTAGTTCTGAGAAGAGCAGCTCCAAACCTACAAGCAGTTCTAATGACCAGACTCAACCAGAAGCAAACAGCAAGGACAAACCGGCTTCAGAGGCAGGAGATGCTCTTACAGAACAGCTGCAGGAGATGATGGTGGATTCTCCCCCATCTCAAATGGAAGAGGAAAGCCTCATGGCACAGGTACTAGAATAAAGATCCCTCCAACGTGTCAGTTCTGAAATATGGAGCTTTTACCCTGAGTGCAGATCTTGTTCCACTTATGCTTGGTCACTAAAGCCTGATTCAGACATGATAAAACCACACAGGAGGAGGTCCTGTCCCTGCTGTGTCAACCACCCTTGTGCCGCACTGCTACAGTGGGGTTTGTCTGAAGAGAGAATGGCAGGTGCTGGATCGATATAGCCTCACAATCACATTTAGGGTTCTTCCCTCTTCAGACACGTCCCACTGTAAGTGTGAGCGGTGGGGTACAAGGGTGATTGACACAGCAGGGGTGGGACTTCCTCTCCTTGGCACTGTTGTATACTGCTACAGTGGTGTGGCTTTTATGCATGTCTAAATCAGCCTTAAGACTCGTTCTGATATGTGGTGTTGTGTGTGTATATGCATGGTTAGCAGTATCCCTTATTTATGAGAGAGATTCTAGAGTACTTGTAGTTTTCTCTAGCCTCAGTAATGCCTGATAATGTTCAAAAGAGGGAAAACTCACATACCATTTCAATATAAGTCATTATTGGCTGCAAGGTATGGCTAGTTCCAGTACTCCTTAGCTTGTTCGTCTATCCCTGTATCATTCTTGGCTTCAGCTAGACAATACCGATTCAAGCCCTAAAGTGAAAATGTCTGATACCTTGAAAATGGGCTCAGCTGATCAGTTGCGCAAAAGATTCCTGGCAGGCAGGGCTGTCTAAAAGAGGGGTGGGCTAGGGAGGCAGTTGCCCAGGCCCCTGTGCCTATGGGGCCCTGCACTGCAACACAGCAACAGGGACTCTTCTTGTTCTAGCAGGGCCAGAACAATGCTGATCCATCATGGGGACCCCTCCAAGTATTTCTGCCGAGCCCCCCAAAAAGTCAGGGAGCTGACAAGACAATCTAGATTAGAAGGAGGGAAAGATAAAACATTTTCCAAACTTTGGAGGAAAATATTAGTTCTGGGGGGGGGTCTCTGATATGTCAAAATTTTTGTTATAACTGGAGTAGTTATCTAGTAAGGTTAATGGGAATTTTAAACATGCGTTGGCCAAGGTTTTCTCTTTCTTATAATATGGGCCAAGTTACAGAGCCAGTCCTTTCTCCTTCCCCCCATACTTTCACACTGGAAACATGAAACACTACATGCAGAGTTGAACACTAACTTGATCATGGAAGTTGCCTTATTTCATCACTCACAGAGAAGAACATTAACTTTGTAACTTCTTAATAGTGGCTAGAATGCTATTAAACTGGAACTTTCAACTCCATAAGGGAATCGTTGCAGAAAGCATGGGAGTTGTACAGAATCAGTGCAGTGTGTGCTGGAGGGGCCACTGAAGAGCAGTGCAAGATTAGGAAGTATTTGCTTTATTGGAGGAGCAAGTTCTCATAGCAATATTGGGAATGACTGGCTATGGTAGAACGGATGTCTGCTTTTTCCTGTATGTTTTGTGAGCTGTCCAGTGAACAAATTTATGGGGCACTAGCAAAGTTTATTTGCTATGCCTCTGAAAACTATATGAAAACAAATGATTAGAGGCTGAAATTAGTAACTTCAGTGTGAATGGGAGGTTCTCTCAAATGCTTGTATTATATGATGGGAGTAATAAACACCGAAGTAGCTGAAATTCTCTTGTGAAGTATAGCTATTTAGTTTCTGAATGTATTCTCTGCAAGATGTATTTATTTATATCCCACTTTCCCCTACAAGCTGCTCAGAGCAGTGTTCATGGTTATGTTTATCCTCACAACAACCTTGTGAGGTAGGTTAGGCTGAGAGATTCATGACTGGCCCAGAGTCACCCAGTGAGTTTCATGGTTGAATGGGGATTTGAACTTGGGTCCTCCCCATCCTAGTCCAACACACTAACCATTATGATATGCTGGCTTTGCCAAGTCTGTCAGATTATATCTGCATCCCATGCTTGACTGAAGGCTGAAATGTGATCTGATGCTAGTGGCTGTAATAGTGTGTACGTACCAAGTCACTTTTATTAGCAGTGGGTCTGCCAACCCACTATTCTGTTTTTAGTACAGACTCTCTTTTCATTATTGTGATCACAGGAGCCTGGCGAATCCAGTAATAGTTCAGGTGGAGATGAGGACTGGACCCACTTATCTTCAAAGGAAGTAGATCCTTCAACTGGTGAACTGCAATCCTTACAAATGCCAGATGGGGACAGCCCAAGCTCCCTGGACCCAGCTCAAGCTTCTGCTAACACTGGACCAACAGGATTACGGGAGGCTGCACTCTATCCTCATCTTCCACCAGGTAATGAATGCTAGAAGATGATACACAGCTCTATGAAAGGAAAGCCATTGCTACTCCGGGGAGATTAAATCCTGCTGTAATAACTTCTCTCTCTACACCAAAGGTTTGAGCAAACTGTATGTTCTGAGTATCTTGTCTCCTCTCCTACACAAACACCTAGTAATCTGAAATGCATTCATTGTAGAATGGAATTGTATTAATAGGACTGTGTTACTATTGGTATCTGAAAAGAATGACAGAGGAAGCAGTTGTTTTCTAGTAAGGTTAACCTTGGCTTTTGGTCCTTTCTTTGTGTTTGTCTTATAAAAGTTCTAAATCAGCTGTTGCAAAGTGCACCAATCATGGGTGTATGCTAACTGAATAGGTCTTTGCAACCAGGATGTTAGTAGCCTCACTAATTGATTCACTCCATCTGTAGAGTTCTGTGTCAAGTCCCCTTGTCTAGGAAAGACTTGCTATTATGCAGCTGACCAACTAAATTCTACATCTATCTTGTTACAGAAGCAGATCCCCGCCTGATTGAATCTTTGTCACAGATGCTGTCCATGGGATTCTCTGATGAAGGAGGCTGGCTCACTCATTTGCTGCATTCTAAGAATTATGACATTGGGGCAGCCCTGGATACTATCCAGTTCTCCAAGCAACCACCAGCTTCCAAATGACATGCAACCTATAATTCTTAAATAGAATGTTAAAACCTGCTGATGAGCAGCTTCCTATCTTTCCTATCCTTGAGTAACCTGTCTGTATTTTCATCTCCAATTCATACTATAAAAATAAATATGAACATTTCCCATCTATTGTATAATCAACTGTCTATAGAAATAAGATACTTGCATTCTAATATTTGCATAGTGGTTACAATTTCAGGGAGAAAAAACGATACGGTAGTTGGCATAAGGTTTTGCCTTGCCTTTTGAGGAATCAGTCCTGTGAGATTTGCTTATAATGGGTGTATTAACTGTACGCTGAATGTACTATACCTCACTGTCAACTTGCTTCTCAAATTCTTATCTAGTATACATGTAGAACTCAATTTCACACAACTACTATACTCAAACCATGGTCTTGACTAGTGCAAGTGTCCATAAGGTTAAAACTGTCACTAAATACCAAACTATTTAAGGAGCAAAGTGGCTGACATCCAGTGTGGTGTTGTCTCCATAAGGGCTGCTGCACCTTTAAAAGGCAGTGTTGGGGCTGCACAAAATGGTGGTTATGCAAGCAGCACTTCAGATTTCCTAAATGGGGAAATCTGCAGAAGTGCTACTTGCTCAGCTCTGTTACTGCCATTATCATTTACTTCCTGTAGTCAGAAGTAGGTCTTCTAGCGGTACTCATTCCTGGTATTCTGGCCTGGCTAGGAGGAACAGTGTTAACAGGCTCTATAGGCAGAACGGTGGCATTTAAGAACAAGTCTATGTAACTTAGTCCATACTGGCAAATAAACTTGTTACAAGTATGACTGCAGTGAAGAAAACTCTTTACTACAAAAAACAAAAACAAATTACTTCCGTACAAGTTAACATGTAGCAGTCTTTAGTATCAGTGTTTCCTAAGCCAGCATCTTTTCCCCACCTTAACTCCAGACTGAATATCACCCACAAGGTGCTGGGGGGTGGTGTTTAGTTATAGAAACACCTGAAGACAGTAGGAATGTGTAGAACCAGTTTGCAACTGGGCCACTGAACTGGGCTGGTTTGATCTGGTTCATCAAACAGACTGGCCCAGTTGCTCAGTTCAAATACCCACAGTTCAGTCCAAAATCAGACCAAACTGCACTAACCAGTTCATACACACCCCTAAAAAACAGCTGCTAAACATTTAAGTTCCCATCCCTCTACTATATAGAATGCAGGCAATTGTCTGAATAGACAATTTAGTACAAGGCCAGAATTGCTTTCCGTTTCCAAGCATATTCTGTCATATCGTGAGAGGTTTATGTGTTCTGCAAGAAACAGCAATACTACCTGAATACAAACCCCTCTTTAACAGAAACAGCTTTGGTCAATGTTAGATACAGTTCTTAAATAAAGGCTATTCTGAGCCATTTTGAATAGCCCAATAATGATAAACAGTATAGAAAGAGGGACAAGGGTGGCTGAATAGTTCTTAGAGATAAGCATCAAAATCATCTTCTGTAGAGAAGATACTTCTGTACAGACCCTTTGTATTAGAGCCAGCAAGAGGGTTTGCAGAAAGATCAGAGGCAAGTTCTTCAGGCACTCTCTGCATCAGCCTTGTTTGAGGAAGAGTACTAGCCAAAGCTGAAGAATCTGTAGGTATGTTCTGTACTCTACCAAGCTCAGAGTTTGAGTGCATCAGGTCTCCATCTGGCAAGATTGATGCATTCTGTTTTAGTGCATGGCAGTTACAGGAGGCAACACTGATGAGGCTGGTTGTGGTAGCAGCAGATACTTGGAGTGGTGTTCTGCAGGTATTTGGAGTGGTGGTCTTCTCTTCTGCAGTGGCAGTCAAGCTACTATCGTGATTCTCAGCTGATGAAAGGAATTTCTCCCACTTTGAAAGTACAGGAACTCTTGATCCTGGCTCTTTATTCTTTCCAGGCACCAGAAGCTCCTCAGCATCCAGAGATACAGTACTTTTGCATTTTGCATCTCCACAGCTTTTTATACTGACTGTGGCTGAATATCTTCTGTTCTATAAGAGATGGAAAACAATCAGCAAGAGTAAGCCACAAATAGGAAAGAAAGTCCAGGGTTACCTTTTATTTTTCTTGGTGGGTCTGGAACTCTATAGCACACTTTGTGTTAAGAACATAACAGTCCTGCTGGATCAGGCCCAAGGACTATCTAGTCCAGTATCCTGTCTCACACAGTGCCCCCACCCCATGCCTCTGAGACACCCACAGGCAAAAGGTGAGGGCATGTCCTCTGTCCTACTCTTGCTCCCCTGCAACTGGTATTATTGAGAGGCATCGTGCCTCTGAGGCTGGAGGTGGCCCATAGCCACCAGACTAGTAGCCATTAATAGACCTGACCATGAATTTGTCTAAACCCTCTTTAAAGCCATGCAAGCTAGTGGCCATCACCACATCCTGTAGTAGAGAATTCCATAGATTAAGTACTGTGTGAAAAAGTACTTCCTTTTGTCAGTCCTACCTTTCCCAACCTTCAGTTTCATGGGACAGTCCCTGGTCTAGTATTGTGAAAGGGCGAGAAATTTTTTTCTCTGTCCACTCTCTACTCCATGCATAATTTTATATAACTCGATTATGTCTCCCCATAGTCACCCCTTTTCCAAACTAAAGAGCCCCAGATGCTGTATCCTTGCCTCATAAGGAAGTGCTCCAGGCCCCTGATCATCTTGGTTGCCCTCTTCTGTACATTTTCCAGTTCTACAATATCCTTTCTAAGATATGGTGAGCAGAACTGTACGCAGTACTCCAAATGTGGCTGCCCCATAGATTTGTATAAGGGCATTATAATACTAGCATTCTTATTTTCAAACCCCTTCCTAATTATTTTTAGTGTGGAATTACCCCTTTTCACAGCTGTCATGCACTGAGTTTCTGCGCTCTGGCTGAGTAGCAACCAATTCAGATTGACAGGAAGGGGGTCTACTTCCTAAAGAAAGGTCAACAGGCACCTCCATGCAGATGGAAGGGAGAATCAGAACTGCACACAAGGGGAGATACTCCACCCTTTCTCCTTGCACTACAGCCTCAATAGAAGCCACTCAAAAGCTGCTTTCAATTCTAAAGTGGAAGCTTCCCCACAAAAAGTTAAGAGCAGTATGATTTTTACTGGGACCATGGCCCAAGGGCTAAATATCCCCTCAAAGGGGAAAAAATAGCAAAAACACACACCCAGCATTTTCATTAGCATAATCTAAGTTTTAGCACCTTGGGCTCACGGTAGTAGGGGGAGGGCTTAAATAGCTGGCAGGGGTAGAGGATATCTAACAAACTCACTTGGAGGATCAAACTATACACTGAACCTATGAATCATTGGAATTTGTTTCCACACTATGCTTTCAGGAGCAGGAGTAGTAGTAGTAGTGAAATAGCAACGAACCTAGGCAGATCTATGCTGGAGACTAGGGCTGCACAACTCTGGCCCTCCTGCAGATGTTGGACTACACTTCCATCACCCCTCACTATTGGCCACTGTTGTTGGAAATGATGGGAGCTGAAGTCTGAAAACAGCTGGAGGGTCACAATTGTGTAGCCCTGCTCTAGACCATTAATTCTAGTCATTTAGGAGGGAGTGGAGTGATGCTTATTATGCAGATATTGGGTCTCTGTTCTCTTTTAAACAATAAGAAATCTTTAAATGACAAGAAATGCTACATAAGAAACTTTTAAGGTATTTTTAATGTCAGAAGGGCAATAAAAGTATTTTATAGGCTGTGAACACACTGAATACCTCAAAGTTCGTGTCACACTTTGCAAATCCAGCAACTCCTTTTTCTTCAGCTTCCCGGGCATCAATAAGGCATAAGCTGGTCTTACGTTTCCTAGCAAGCATAAAGTTCAGAGATTAAATGAACAAACAAACAAACAGACCATCCATGAAAAGCAAAGCAAACTACTACTATTCCAGTATACTAGCATTCTTTTGGCACATTTACCAAACAAGATACTAGTTACTAGATAAAAGTAATAGGAAAGCGCTAAATATGCACTTTGAATCTTTTACAATGTTCCTCTTGAAAGGGTACATCTGTTTTTCTATATGCACCATCTCCTCCTCTTCCTCTTTCTTCACAGACTCATCACAGCTTTTGTCCAGATATTTAGCCCAGCGGCTGATCAACTCTTCTTTCTCCTCCTACAAAAGTTGCAGAAAGTCTTAGACAGTATGGACTGCCTCTAAATTTCAGAACTGTCCTGTTGCTTTAATGATTGTTAAGAAACCGGGACAACATGGAAGCTTGTGTATTCCACCCTGCCCCCACATAGAGTTCTAGGCTCAAACAATCCCAAATTCTATGCCAAGAAGAGCTGAATTCTGTGACGAGTACAAATCATATAAAAAGAAACAAATATGCATTATTTATTCTGGTTGTGTCTATCATGATGAAGGAGAGAGCGCTATGCAGGACACAGGGAAGGGAACCTTATCTATCACCTCTTTGCTACTAAGATTTCAGTAGGCATTGGCCAAACACTTTCAAGCATATCTTCATCACCAAAAGGGCTTTTAAGTGAGAGCAGAGATTCTCAGACAGCATAATTTCCTTCCCAGTACCAACATTTCACATGTTCACTATGTTTTCACAGAACTGTGGCATACCAGATCTGCTAATATGCAATTTGCTTCAGTGGAAACAGAGATTGCCTAATGTCACATGGAAAACAACCCTAAATGATCTAGAAGAATGGAGATTTTCAGAAAGTTTCCTATAGATATATTCTGAGTTCCAGAGATCTCTCAGTTGTTAAATGCATTCAGACTGCCCACACATAAACCCAGCGTTGCCCAGCCTTTTAGCAGAATGTTCAGAATAACTTAAAATGCTGTCAGCTAAGCCGTCATCTTCCCTTTTTGTTTGATTTAATGGCTTATGACTGCTTGTTCTTTGATTTTGCTTTGAAAGTACCATTTATGTAATCCAAAGGGGCTTACCTGCCAGCCCACATTCTCTTCCAATTTAACAACTGTGTTCTCATCATCCCCCTCAACTGGTTCTTCGATACGCCTAAAAGTAATCAATACATTTAAAGTTGAACAACCATACCATGGTGTGTCAGTGTTTTGCACACATATTGAAAAAAGAGCTCAAGCTGTAGAGAACCATGCAATGAATATGCAGGATAATAAATCTAAAGAGGAAAGCAAATTATTTTTAAAACAACAACAACAACAATTATGCAAACCTTTGGAACATGCAACTATTAAGCTTGAATTTTTAAATAAAGGCGCAAAGGAAGTCTATTTGATACATCTGGTGGACCACTCTGTGAAACAGGATGCTGGACTAGATAAGCCTTGGGCCTGATCCAGCAGGGTTGTTCTTATGTTCTTGTGTATATTCTTATCATGTCATAAAAAGGGTCTATGCTAAACTGGCATGCCTAAATACTGCCAGACAAGACAGTGCCCTAAATGTTAACAAAGCCTCAATTACTGCAACAAATCTAGGGACCTGGTTTCAAGGAGTGTCCTAAACTCAGGACACACTACTGTGGTCAGTAATTTCTTGAAGCAGAAGGGAATAATTTATTCCCAGGGACAAAGTTCTGAACTGACTTTCATAGGAGACAAGAATAACTCCTCCAGTGTCACCCCTGCTAACTTGGCAAAGAGGCACCTTTTAACGTGGTGATTATCTTTATTTAGCAGGGGGAGAGTAACTGGCCCTATCCACCCACAGCAAAGTACCTCCAGTAATTATCCAGTAAATAAATACTCCAGTAATTAATTAATCTTATGTTTCTTTTTAGATTGAGAGCCCTTTGGGGACAGGGAGCCATCTTATTTATTCGTTATTTCTCTGTGTAAACTCCCCTGAACCATTTTTGGAAGCGGGGTATAGAAATTGAATGAATGAAAATGAATGAATGAATAAATAAATATCTCCTCCAAATGCTACAAGGAGTATGGCCAAGTCTCCTCCCTTGAGTTTGCCAGTATACACTGGAATTAACTAAATGGTAGTGGTATCATTTAATTACATTGTTTGTACAACAATTATGCAATTGTTGTACTATTGTACAATGGTTGCACATTTCTAATGTATTAAATACAATGGGCAGCATTCAGAATAGTCAAGACATGACTAAGCACCATTAGAATCAGAGACAGTCCCATTAATTTCAACAGGACTTAATCTGGATGCGACCCAATGTACATGTGTACAATATAAATTTATTAAGCACAAAGAAGAAGAGAAACTGTTAATACTATACCCAAGCATGTTCACAGGTGCCTGATCTACCTCTCCTTGCAGCAAGTTTAATTTTTGTACATGGCGCCTGCAATCAGATCCAGAACCCTGGCCCCAAACCTAAAAAGTTGTGAGTTTCATTAACATGAATACTGTCTTGGCAGGTAAAAGGTATCATAACTATATTTCCCTAGACAAAGGGCTGTTTGGACATCATACTCTTATAGTCAATCTGAAATACATGCTTTTCTTTGCAGATGTATTAGTATAGGTTATTTTGCTTTTCTTTGCAGATGTATTAGTATAGGTTAGATTACCAATCTAAACTGAAATAGATGTAAAGAAAGAATATGCTCCAGTTATTTTATCCTTCTTTGACTACCATGTTTAAACAATAACAATTAATGGGGATTGTTTTCTTTCTGTCAAGTCATGCTTTACAGTGGCACTCCCAGAACACCATATATTTCATCATAATCATCACATATTAGAATACATGCTTGTTAAATGTGCACAGGAAGAATAGTAAAATCCAACTGTTTAACCTTTTTAAAATCCCACAGTTATAAGAGCAAATACATATTTCAAGCTAAGGAGATAGTCTAATCCTATGCCACTATCATAGCCTTCTCTATTTTGGAAAAAGTGATTATGGTGTGATCTAACACTTTAAAGCAAGGTTTCTTAACCTTGGGCCCCGAGATGTTGATGGACGACAACTCCCATCATCCCCAGCCTTGTCAATTGTGGCTGGGGATGATGGGAGTTGTAGTTCATCAACATCTGGACTACAAGGTTAAGCCAAGGTTAAGAAACCTGCTTTAAAAGACTGAGGGAATTGTAATACAATCCAGCCCCACTGTCAATATAACCCAAAGACAAAATCTCTTTGTACTCACTTTTAGAATTGACTGCTTTTCATCACATACTTTGCAGTTCCATTTTTTGCTCCTTTTAACCTAAGAAAGAATTACAGGCATAGTTATCAGTTATTTACAGAATACATGATGAGCCAAACACACTGCCCATGTATGCACAATTTATGCACACTGCCCATGTATGCACAAAATGTTCACAGATTGCCAAGGAAAGCTGAACACTATATGTATAGCACACAAAATCATGACTAAGCACCACTGAAATCCATGAGAGAACTGAATCGTGTCTAACTTATATCAACTTCAATGAGACTTAATCATGACTAACTTTACCTGGATGCTCCCATATCTGCATATAGATCAATAACAGCTCTAAAGCTACATATATACCCAAACACAGCACCAAGAACAGCTAAACTCTTCAGTCTTCTAAATTATGGGGAAAATTTCATGTATTTGCTTATCTTGCATAATCTATTCTGCTAAGCACAGGCTATGAGCTACACACAGCATTGCAGTGTTATGATGATAGTAATAAGGGATTAGTGATAAGGGGACTGAATTCCAAAGAACCTCAACTGCTCACATCTCAAGGTCAAACTAGACATGACTTTAAGCATGATGTTTGCTCTACATGTGTGCGCGTTTTGGTAAATAATAGCCATGGGGTCCTGATCCCCTTTCCCCGAGCTGCTGTCCTGATCCAGATTGGAAAACCCACAGCTGCTACTTTCAAGAGAAAGAAAGGTGTTGGTGGGGAGGGAAGACAGAGCAATTAGGTCAATCTGGAAGCAATCTCATGGCACTGATTCCAAACACCACCGATCGGTCTAGAGATGCAGCATCTCACCCTAGTCATCTCTGTGCTCTGGCGGGGGAGAGGTCTCCTGCAGATATGGTTTCTCCTGGAACAGCCTTGCAACAACCAAGGTAAGAGGTGTCATGCTGATCCACACCATATGTTTCCAATTCTGATCAGTAAATCAGGGAGCATTTTAGGGGGAAGCTTCTTCTGGCAGCTGAGGCAGGTTTAAAGATTATTATTAGAAGCTTAGGGCTCTCAAATGTTTAGAGAAGAAGTAGTACTAATTGTCCTTGAGTGACTACTTCAGCCTGGACCACCTAACTTCTTTGAGATTTAATACACATTCTCAAACTTATCTCAGTAGCCATTAAAGGTAGAAAGAGTGCAAAATCTTGGCTTTTTGCCCAGGCATTTATTTGATTCTCTGCTGCTACTCTTTGTACTCTGTATTGCTTTTATTTTAAATTTTTAATCAGATTTGTTTAACATTTTTCACTTAATATTTTGTATCTTTCTTACAATTTTGGTTTTAAGTTTTGCTGTAAACCGCCTTGGGATTGTTTTAATGAAAGGCGGTATATAAATTTAATAAATAAATAAATGGTAGAAACATCTTTTCTAAGAGTGAAAGGAAGATGATGCTTCCATCCAATACTAAATGCCATTATGGAATCTCTACGTTCACAAGAGACATGGCCATAATTTAATCCTAATCCATAGACTTAGTTATCAGAAACCAAAATCCTTCTAGTCCCTGCCCAAATGCATGGCTGCCCACCATACAGATCAAAATAGCAGCCCAGTAAAGTACTTCTACTTTAGTCATTTGTATGTGAATTACCACAGGCTACTGAAGTCAGAAGTCCTCTGTTTTAAACAATATTCTCAGAGCTTCACCCCTCTAAGAGGAGCCAGGACTCATGTTTGTGTTAAATCCCACCCCCTTGATATATCTGATTGTTCAGTAATCAAAGGTATTGGGCAGAAATTCAAAGGCATCCTTATTACTTCTTCATATGACCCTGGGACGGTTGAGCCCCATTTCTGAAAAAGGGGTCAGAGAACAATAAATCAGTGAATTTTGTTTAAAGTGTATTTGTTTGGTACACTGGGATGCTGAGCAGAGACCCCACATCCAAACAAACTTTTGGATGTTCCTTACCACAGAAATGATTTACAGAGTCTCACACTCTTATAGAAATAATGGATTGTTCCACACTTCAGAGGGCTTCGCTAATTAGTGGACACTCCCTATTTCAGAAACCATAGAAGCGGGAATTCTTTTATTTTGTGAGTCTGCATGAGGCAGTTCTGCTATTCCTAAAGGACTGCAGTTGTTTTACTTATTATAGCAGATATAGCTAGAGTTTAATGGGTGAAGTGGGGGCACAAATGTCCCTGGGCCCCTGAGGCGGGCAGGGGGCGCACCTGCTGGGTGCAGCTCACTCTTTGACCTCCCCCTCACGCCTCTCAGAGGAAGGGGCCATTTTCATTTTCACCCACACTAACCTTGCTACGCCCCAGACTTAATACATTTTAGAATCCCGCCTTTCTTCCACGGAAGTCAAGGCAGCACACGTGGAAGAAGTCTCAGACGCGCTTAGGTTCAGCAAAGTCCATGCACTAGTATGCCCCTTCAGGTATGAACGAACCTTGGGGTCATCACGTGAACACGCCGCATGCATGCCCACGGCCACGCTCCAGTTCCCGTCTCAGAACCTGTTTTTAACCCAAGAGACCGAGAAGACAAAACTCCTTGCTCGCCTCGGCTTAAAAGCCCACGGTTCAGTATTTCACCTCACCTGCTGGACTTGGAAGATATTACAGGAGCAGCACCTCAGCACTTGAAATTGCTGAGCCATTAGGGTCACAAGAAGCCCTTAAGAGTCGCGAAATTGCCCTTTGCTTCTCGAAGCGGGGGCGGAAGGTCAGTCAGAACAGCGCCGGACTTCTGCTTCTTGCCAGCGCTCCAACCACATTCCTAGTGCTTCTTCTGCAGCTGCTTGTTCGGTTTGGTTCGATTTCGAAGCGAACGTTTGGCGCGAAAGCGCGCGACGAATACGCCAGCCCTTCTCATTGGCTAAAGGGCGCACCGTGCAAACTCAGAAAGTTCCGATTGGAACGATGAACTCATTGGATTGGGTGAGAGGACGGAGGCTCCCCCGAAAGAACCTTGGTAAAAACATAGATGCAAAAAGTACTAGACTTCGAGAGTCTATGTGGCTGTCTTTGGTTAGAGAGGTAACAGCTGCTCACAAGAGACAGACAGTATAAAATCCAAGACATTAGAGCGGTATCGATTTGGCATCGCCTTGTCCTCCGCCCGCGTTCTTCTTCCATAGGAGCGAAGTTCATGTTCTTTTAAACTCAGATGTGGGGGGTGGGGAAAATGAATGGTTTTGAGGTTTTTTTTAAATTTAAAATGTGTCCTTCGTAAGAAGAGCAAAATGTATTGCGGTGGGGAGGGGAGCTTTAACCTACATGTTCATAAGAACATAGGAACAGCCCTGTTGGATCAGGCCCAAGAAAGCCCATCCAGTCCAGCATCCTGTTTCACACAGTGGCACACCAGATGCTGCTGGAAGCCACAGGCAGGAGTTGAGGGCATGCCCTCTCTCCTGCTGTTACTCCCCTGCAACTGGTACTCAGAGGCATCCTGTCTTTGAGGCTGGAGGTGTCCCACAGCCCTCCGACTAGTAGCCGTTGATAGACCTCTCCTCCAAAGCTATCCAGGTTGTTGGCTGTCACCACATCCTGTGGCAAAGAATTCCACAAGCTGATTATCTGTTGTGTGAAAAAATACTTCCGTTTGTTGGTCCTAAATTTCCTGGCAATCAATTTCATGGGATGACCCCTGGTTCTAGTGTTATGGGAGAGGAAGAAGAATTTCTCTCTATCCACTTTCTCCACACCATGCATGATTTTATAGACCTCTATCATGTCTCCCCGCAGTTGCCTTTTTTCTAAACTAAAAAGCCCCAGGTGTTGTAGCCTTGCCTCATAAGGAAGGTGCTCCAGGCCCCTGATCATCTTGGCTGCCCTCTTCTGCACCTTTTCCAGTTCTACAATGTCCTTTTTTAGATGTGGTGACCAACAAAGGCACTATATACACAATACACAATATACAAAGGCACCCCAATGTAGAGCACATTGCAATAGTCAAGCTTGGATATTGCCAGCATATGCATCACCGTTTTACAGCCAGTTATCTCTAGAAATGGATGTAGCTGGTGTATCAGTGGAGGCTGATAGAACGCACTCCCAGCCACTGCCTCAACCTGAGATATGAGGGAGAGGTTTGGGTCCAGAAGTATTACCAGAATATGTACCTGTTTGGGGAGGAGTGTAACCCCATCCAAACAGGCAGCTCTGAATCATTTCCTGACTTCCCACAAGTACCTCCATCTTGTTTGGATTTAACTTCAGTTTGTTCTCCCTCATCTAGCCTATTTATGAGTATAAATACCCTTCTGATTTACTGTGAATGTCTGATGCTGTTTTCCCTTCCACTTTGCTTATATTTATATGCCATCTAGTGGAAAGACTGAGGAGTTGCCATTGTTTACTTCAAGAACAGCAAGGCTTATGTGTATGTAAAAAATCCTCACTTTAATCCTGGTTCACACATGCATATCACTGTATGCTTGATTAGTGACATCTGAAAGTATACACTGGAGAGCTGGTCTTGTGGTAGCAAGCATGACTTGTCCCCATAGCTAAGCAGGGTCTGCCCTGGTTGCATCTGAATGGGAGACTTGATGTGTGAGCACTGCAAGATGTTCCCCTCAGGGGATGAAGCCACTCTGGGAAGAACAGAAGGTTTCAAGTTCCTTCCCTGGCTTCTCCAAGATAGGACAAGATTAATTTTTTTAAATATATATAGGACAAGATTTTTTTATTGAACCAACAAACTACCAAAGCATACAGTACATTGCAAAAGGGCTGAGAGAGATTCCTGCCTGCAACGTTGGAGAAGCTCCTGCCAGTCTGTGAAGACAATACTGGGCTAGACAGACTAATGGTCTGACTCAGTATATGGCAGTTTCCTATGTTCCTAAAAGCTTTGTACGTGAGGTGATAGAGTCCTGTCTACAGTGTGACACGAACACATTGCATGCAATCAAAGTTAAAATTCACATTAGCCATTAATCACTTCATGATGTGGTCATTTAGTTATGTCTGCTTGTTTATATAAACCGCCCTGAGCTATTTTTGGAAGGGTAGTAGTATAGAAATTGAAATAATAATAATAATGCAGCACACTTGTCTAGTCCAAACTCCATTGCTATATCGCTACTGAATATACGGACAGTGTTTAGCAGTGATTCGATTTCTGACTGGTGCTTTCCATAAAACTTCAGATTGTCCATGTACAGCAGATGGTTGATTTTACTTGATGTTTTAGATGTTTGGTATCCGAGGCCTGTTTTGTTTAGTATTTGTGAAAGTGGGGTCATGGCGATTACAAACAATAGAGGGGATAGTGAGTCCCCTTGGAAAATGCCTCTTCTAATGCTAACCTGTCCAAGTGTCTCGCCATTGATTGTTAACTGTGTACTCCACATGCTCATTGCTTTTTTTATAAATATCTGAATGATTTTGCTGACACCAGTTGTTTCTAAACATTTTAGTATCCATGTGTGAGGCAATGAATCGAAGGCTTTCTTGTAGTCAATCCATGTAACACTTACAACTGGTTTTTCTTCTCTTGCAATTTTCTAAAATCATTTTGTCAATCAGCAGCTGGTCTTTTGTGCCTCTGGTGTTCGGGCAATTTCCTTTCTGTTCAACTGGAAGCTGTTTGTTAGTTAATAAGTGTTGCATCACTTCATCTGCTATTATTCCAGTTAATGCATTAATAATGAACAGAGGGAAAATAACAAAAACAGAAGGAATAGAACTGCCCAATGGAAGCAAGATCAAGAACCTGAAAGAGAAAGAACATTACAAATACTTGGGCATTCTCCAGGCTGATAACATTGCACACACTGAAGTTAAAGAAAAATAGGAAGTGAATACATCAGGAGAATTAGAAAAATCCTAAAGTCCAAACTCAATGGCGGGAACACCATACAAGCCATAAACACCTGGGCTATACCTGTGATCAGATACACTGCAGGAATAATAGACTGGACCCAGACAGAGCTAGAGATGCTAGATCGTAAGACTAGGAAAATCATGACCATCAATCATGCTCTGCACCCCCACAGTGATGTCGATAGGCTATACCTCTCTCTCAGCTCGGGTGGAAGAGGAATGCTGCAAGTCCATCAAACAGTAGAGGCGGAGAAAAGAGGCCTTGAAGAATATATCAAGGACAGTGAAGAAGATGCACTTCAAATGGTCAATAATGCGAAACTATTCAACACCAATGAAAGAAAGCAGGCTTACAAGAAAGAACAAGTCAAGAACTGAGCAGAAAAATGGAAAAATAAACCACTGCATGGTCAATATTTGCACAATATAAGTGGAAAATCAGACATCACCAAGACCTGGCAATGGCTTAAGAATAGCAACTTGAAGAAAGAAACAGAGGGTTTAATACTGGCTGCACAAGAACAGGCACTAAGAACAAATGCAATAAGAGCAAAAGTCGAAAAATCCACCACAAAAGTGCCGCCTTTGTAAAGAAGCAGATGAAACCGTGGACCACCTAATCAGCTGTTGTAAAAAGATCACACAGACTGACTACAAACAAAGGCATGACAAAGTAGCAGGGATAATACACTGGAACATCTGCAAAAAATACAAGCTACCTGTAGCCAAAAATTGGTGGGACCATAAAATTGCAAAAGTTGTCAAAAATGAAGATGTAAAAATATTATGGGACTTCTGACTACAAACAGACAAACATCTGCCACACAATACACCATATATAACTGTAGTCTAGAAGAAAGAAAAACAAGTCAAAATAATCGACATAGCAATACCAGGGAATAGCAGAATAGAAGGAAAAGAAATAGAAAAAATCACCAAATACAAAGATCTACAAATTGAAATTGAAAGGCTGTGGCAGAAAAAGACCCAAATAATCCCAGTGGTAATTGGCGCCCTGGGTGCAGTTCCAAAAGACCTTGAAGAGCACCTCAACACCATAGGGGCCACAGAAATCACCATCAGCCAATTACAAAAAGCAGCTTTACTGGGAACAGCCTATATTCTGCGATGATATCTATAACCATTGACAATAAAATTCTGGCATCCCAGGTCCTTGGGAAGGACTCAATGTCTGGATAAAACAAACCAGTCAATAACAGCTGTCTGACTGTGTAAACAAGAAATAATAATATAATATTAACCAGCTGCAAATCATTCTCAGAGTTAGGTTGATTAACTGCCATTGATATCTACTAACATTTTCAGGTTCTACATAAACTGGCAAGCCTTATTTCAATACAAAGTTTTTTGTGTAACACACACTTAGGGCCACTTTATTAGAACTCGGTGCTTTGATCTCTCAACTCCTTATTCTGGATATATCCCACTGGTTGTCTAACAGATTAATCTTTTGGCTATTAGGATTTCAAATTGCATCTTGCTGCAAGCCATTTACATACAGTAGTTCATGTCATGGAGTGGCTAGTTCTATGTACCGTTCACATCACTGCAGAACAAACACCAAAGCGGAAATGTAGAATTAGGCTCCAAATAGTGGTCAATCCATATGGCAAGTCTGCATGTGAATGGCTCACCCAATGAAGCAGTAACAATGGGAGTGCAATTTTGAGTGGTTTCTAAATCATGTCCAATTTTTTGTTAGAAAATGGGTGAACATGGGCGTGTTTGGGCTTTTTAGCAAAGTGACACTAAAGGGTGCTTTTATATCTGGAAACAACTTCCAGAAGGAGAGCTATGTTAGTCTGTTGCAGCAAACAAAACCACCAACCAAGAGTCTTGTGACATCTTCAGAGACTTTACAAATATATTTTGGCATAAGCTTTTGTAGACTAGAGCCCATTTCTTCAGTTGGCAGGCATATGGGATAGAGAAAGAGAAAAGACAGAGAGGATTGAAAGGGCTACGGGATGCAAGAAGTGCAGTTTGAGACCATTATGTACAGGGGTCATTCACAACAGCAGGCATAGCAGTCTACCTGGCAAAGCAAATAAATTAACACTAGTAGTGAAACAGGACCAATGTTTTCCTAAAGAGCCAACACTTGTTGACATGGGAAAACACTAGGGCAGGGGGAATCTACACGCTGCATGATGTTATGTTATCCAATATCAATTTAGGAACATAGGAAGCTGAGTCAGACCATAGGTCCATCTAGCTCAGTATCATCTAGAGCAGGGTTTCTCAACGTGTGGGTCCCCAGATGTGATTGGACTTCAGCTCCCATAATCCCCAGCCCCAGTGGCCTTTGGTAGGAATTATGGGAGTTGAAGTCCAATTACATCTGGGGACCCACACGTTGAGAATCCCTGATCTAGAGAATGGCAGCGGCTTCTCCAAGGTTGCAGGCAGGAATCTCTCTCAGCCCCATCTTGGAGAAGCCAGAGAGGGAACTTGGAACCTAGATGCTCTTCCCAGAGTGGCTCCATCCCCTAAGGGGAATATCTTACAGTGCTCACACATCAAGTCTCCCATTTATATGCAACCCGGGCAGACCCTGCTTAGCTAAGGGGACAAGTCATGCTTGCTACCACAAGACCAGCTTTCGTGGTAGGAGAAAAATTTATCGAGTTATTGTGCAATTTTCTTTCTGCCAGTTTTGATTACATGCAATGCTCAAGTTCCAGTGAAAGGTACCAGGGCCTTATTCTACCTGGAATTCATTCTCTGCCCTAAACCTTCTCCTAATGTCAGCTCTGTGGGAGTTGGCTGTGGTTACTCATTGGTGGATGAGAGAGACTCTTTATGTGCTCAGAGGCACTCTTAACATGTTCCAGGACCAAGCCATGGCATTCAAAATAGAATGAAGGGCTAAAAGAAAGTCTGGGTTCTGTTTAAATGCCTGTTAATCTCAAGTATTCTCCCCACAGGCTCTTGCTGTGCACGTACAAATTTAAGACTCAGGGAAGAGAGTGACAAGCATTTAAACAGGATCCAGAGTAAAAGAGTATTCTTCAGTTAAAATAAAGAAAAGGCACATTTATGGTGAAATTCTTTTTGTTTATTGAATACGTCATTGATCAGACAAAAACAATGTAAAATCACATGTATCTGTATTTAAAAAAAATTACAATAAATTACTGAAGAATTAGTAAAAGCAATGCTTTTTTCTACTGTCTGCTCTCCAGAGGTACATGACTAAGGAAGCAGAGACTTAAACATATGTTGGGTATGAATACACAGAGGGTACACCACAAAAATGTTGTAACACTGGATACTACACTGTGGTGTATTCCTCATACACATCTACCCAAGGGTTTTACACTTCCTCTTGCTGAACTGTGAACATGACCCACACTCACTGCTGGTCCAGCAACAGCCACACACTAATATTCAGTTTCATTGAACTCATGTGGCTGAATAAGATACTTGTGTAATGAGATGAGCATGTAGGTAGACATAAACATAATGGTGCTTCTTGACGGTGAATGCCTTTCTACAAGGAAGCTACCAATCCCAAAATGGAGCTCCAGTTTCCCTCTGGTCCACAACTGATTTGCAGAGGTCACGTCCCACACCTGTACACTCAATGCCTATGGAACACAGGGTGGTCTAAGCATCACACAATATTAAGTTCTGTTACAGTAACTGCTTGAATTGTAGTGGATCAGGGAGAGCTGTATGGTGTACAATATTTGAACCACCCTCTAATCAGTAGGATAGCCGGTTCAGGTGAGCAGGAATGAGGCCTAAGAAAACAACAACCACACAGCCTGCATACCTGGTATTGCCTATGGAGGTGTGGCTGGTTATAGCACACAGAAAAACCTGTAGATCTGCTTCTGACTATAGTAACGAACACATTAATTTAAGCAGTCTCTCCAGTGTTGCATCCATTCTATGACAACTGACTTACTAGGATGTGGGCTCAGGGCTTAACAATTAATATTAATTTTTTCACATCCCAAGTTCATTGAAGCTCTTCTTGGATCCCTTGTACCATTTAAAGTGATAAAAGAAGTAATCTAATTCTGAAAGCAGCAAAAACTGTATTCTTACCACTGTCGTGTGATTCTCAGGATTATTACATCCCAGTCTCCATAACTGTTGCAATCCTCAGTGCACATTCAGGGAAAGTTTTTAAAAAACCTTTTAAAAAACTTTCGGGAAAGTTAAAAACACACACATGGCACTGAAGAGTTAAAACCAGGCTAAAGGATATTAATATGCATCTTTCTTGGGAGGTGTTGAAGCCACATGCTACTGGGATGGTAAATCACTTGGGAAAGAAAGCAGCAACCTCAAGACACTGGTGCATTCTAGATGCAGGATGCCAAGAGTAATGGACTATAACTTTACGTTTGATAAGTAATTGCGTAGCATCTAACTTCCTAACAAGGCTCTTAGGTAGGCTGGAGATCTCTTTGATACATTGCATCATAGGGAAGCAGACAAAGACATTAAGGAAGGAATTCAAACTAGGCTCCATTTCTTGTGAACAAATACCAAGGAACCTAAAGCAAATGAAGGTAGAGCATAGTGTGACTGAAATGAAGTTTCAATAAAGAAAGACAGACAGAGGCACCCATGCATAATTTACGGCAGTAATTCTAGGCCACCGGGGCTATTAGGTTCTAATGGCTTTCATGCTCTTGATGTAATGTAAGCCCAGCAAGCAAGGTATCCTCCAGGGAGGTATCTATATAAAAACGTGACTGTGATAAGTCCCTTAACTTAGCTGAAGCTACTTTAATTGTTGGATAGCTAGAGGTGCAGGTTAAAAAACAAACAAACAGATGTCCAGCCATCCGCCAGGTTTTTAGCCTTCCTGCATTTATTACCCAAGCCTTGGTCTCCCCACCCCCCTCAATTCAGCCTGACACTGAGGAAAGGTCATAATCACTGGATGAACTGATTTGCCTTTCCACTTTCTTTTGCTCCTTGATCTTCTGCGTAATGTCAATTTTCTTTTCAAAGTAGTCAACGAGGGCGGTCTCTGTAAGCATGGAGGCCAAGATCTGTTCAAAAGAGATGGACCAGTCTGTGTCAATGGTGCTGCCATATCGTGCAGCTGAACTGCCCGCCTCGCAACCAACCAGCACTGTATCGTCTGCAATATCTTCACACTGCAGAGAGCCCGTACTGACCATGGAGTATGAAGACATGGACATATCGTCTTTGGTTTCATCATCTGACAGCAGCTGTATGGGAGATCCCGGACCCTCACCACTTCCATCCACAAAAATCTGATTTTCCTGTTGGTGTGTGTCAACCTGAATATCCCCAGAAGCTTCTGGGGTAGCTTGGGGATATCGCTCCACAGTTGAATTTTGACTCTGTTCAGATGTGGGAGACTCTTCTTCACTTACTGGATCCTGAGTGTGGTTTGCTTTGCAATCATCAGCTTTCTTAGCAGGCTGGTGGGAGAACTTTTTGCCCACCTCCCCAATGCGCAGGAGAAGGCTGGCAACTGTGGCAATGGCATGATACAACTCTTGCTCCACGGGGTCTTCACTGAACATGTTGTATAGGGTCTTGCACAGCTCTATGAATTGCTCCTTCGTGGGGGAGGGGGAACAGATAAGACATTACAGTAAATATCAAGTGTTAAGCTGCAAAACCATCAAGCTGACAATGATAAACCAACACAAGCTTAAACAGTGTTAGAAATTAGTATTAATTTCTAACAGACATTTTAAATTATTGCTAGTTATCAACACGCTGGTAACACAGTGAGGTCAATCTCACAACCACAACAGCTGGGAGGGCTGGAGGAAAGGTAGGAGCTTCCCTGTCTCCCCCCCGCCCCACAATCCTTGCCGCTCCTGGGATCTGCTGTGCCGTGTCCTCTTATGACCGGCAAGCAAACGCTCCTGGAGTGGCAGGGGGGACAGGGGAAACCAAGCTGTATCCTCTGGAATCCCACAATGCACTGCATGAGGAGTGAGGTGCACTGGGAGGAGCCCTGCATTGCCTGGCTGCTCCTTCCCCCTGGCTCTACGAAAACTCAGGGACAGCTGGTCATGAGAAAGGCCTTAGGACATTTTCATAATGTAGGACATTCACATTTGAGACACACACTAATCTTTCACATACTAAAAATTACAAACAAGTTGGGTTTTTTTTTTTTAAGTGTGATAAGTAGATAGCTAAAGGGTAACTCCCCACTTCAAGACCCTGTCCTCAAGCCATACTGTCAGGAAACCTCACATTTCAAATCTAGAGCAAATGGAGATTTCATATTAAGAGGGTTGGACTGGCACAAATTAAACAGAATGAAAGAAAAATAGAATGGGGTCTCTCTGATTGTCATTAACTCTCAGAAATGAGGCCTTTGGTTCAACTTTTTGTTTGGCATTCTCCGCTTGTCTGTATCATTGTTTTCGAAAGTTGAGACACCAGAATCAGTGGGCACTGTAATGCAATATCTCTGGCTGACATTCAGATGAATGTTGTGCATGCTGAAAAAAGATTTACACATGCAACAGGGAAGGGACAATTTTCACTGATCTTCCCTTCCCTCTGCAAGCCACTGATATTGTGCCTCCCAAAAATATTACCTGAGAATTGTGGGAGCCTCTGGGACATATTTTCAGGAGGCACAGTGGGATGGAGAGGGAAGAAGTGGTTGGCTAAAGTTGCTCCTCCCCTGTTGCATGCATGAAATATATTTTGGCATGTGCAACATTAATCTGGATGTCAGCTTCCGTTCTTAAGACTGAAATATCAGAATGAAAGCTAGTTTCCATGTTCAGGACACAATTCTGTGTATCAGGGTTGAGCATTGGTTTGACCTCAGACCCCGAGATATCACAATTAAAATTGGTATGTATATTTCTGATATAATTCTGCATATGAAATTTGAACACCAACTTGGCCCGTTTAATTTGGCATAGGGAGAAGGAGAAAAGATGCAAATTTTGAAATTTCCTATTCTCTCAAATTCCTATTCTGCTAATTGCAACTGCATTTTATACAGTAAAAATTACCAACCTTCCAGATTCATTTCAATAATTTAAGACCACATAAACACCAAATATTTTAGAGATTTGTTATTTACACACACAGCAGATTTTCAAAGAAATTCCTACCTGACTCATTTTAGGCAGATCCTTGATAGTTTCTTTTTTGGAATCTTTTTCCTTGGCCCACATTCGCAGGTGATATTTATAATCCTGGGGGCTTGCACCCTTATCCTCTGCAAGGAAATCAAGCCGCTATAACTAAGGATTTTTACCAGGCAAAAATGTAAGAATATGCATAATTTTGAAATTTGATGACCTTCACACAGATTTTTGGATTTCCTTTGGTACAACACATGCTCTTCTTTAGAAACTTTATCCAGCATTGCTTGAGAGAGCATGCTAGATCAATCTGTCATCTACAGTACAATATGTTCTACAGTGGCTTGAAAGAGAGTTGCAGCTTCCAACAGACCAAATACAACAAAATTGAGTGTTGAGAATATTATGTATGCTTTGTGCTCTGATCAAGGCCTCTGTAAAGGGGCAGCTTTCAGGCAATCTAGCCAAGCTACAGGTCTGCGAGGATGAATGCTTCATGGGTCATAAGTAAGGAAATGATGAGGGTACATTTCCCTAGGAAGATATAATCACCTTGGTCTTTGGAGTTCCCATTTCTTGCTGCTTTGTCTTCCTGCACAGCTGCGTCTAACAAAACAAAAAACAAAAACCCAGGGACAATACAATAGTAAATACACTTATTAGAGCAATGCACGAAACAGAATAAAAATGTCCATCCCAATACGGTTTACACTAAAACATACACAACAAAGCAAAGAGTGTGTGTGTACAGGCACACATAATTTGATCACTGAGCCTGCTTGGACACACACTCATCCATCATGTTTGGTTTAGAAGTGCAATCTCCTATTTTGGAGAAAATGCAGAGGAAAAAGGTTCTGTGTGTTCACTACAGAAGTCAGCTGTGAATTGTGTTGATAGCTGATATGCAAGAATCCAGTGATGTCATTAACTCACCTCCCTGCCCCTTTGAGACAATTCTTCAGTATTTTAAAAGCTGATCAGCTTTTTAAAAGGGTGGGGGATGGGGATAAATATACATTTATTTGAATAAATACACATATCCCACTTGAAAAATAAAATAAATTAAAAAGGAGGGAGCAGGAAAGGAACAAGACAGATTACTGAATCAGTTTTCAATTCAATGGCCAGTACATCTGTCAAATGACAAAGGGAAGCCAGCCTTAAGCTGCAGGAGAAACCCCCCCTGCAATGAATCATGGCATGCATATTTGTATACTCCCAAACAATTCCTACTGAGTGTAGTGGGCAGAATTTGGTGGGGAATGTTTGTGCTTGAACCAGTACAGTAAAACCTTGTCCCTGAAATACTTTTTAGTTTAACTCATTGGCAGTGGCAGAAATTAGAAAAAATATATATAAGCAGAGCAAGGAAGAATAAGGCTTTTTGTTTAGGTGAGAGAAGGTGAATAAGAAGAGATATTATAGACTAGAGGTTCATCAGCAGTATGGGGGGGGGGAGAGAGAGAGAGAGAGCAAGAGAGTGCAATTAGTGTCTCTGTCTTTCAAAGAACTAGAACTAGGAATCATACAATGAAATTTATTGCCAACAGGCTAAGGACAAATAAAAAGTAGTATTTCTTCACATAAAGTGTAATCAACATGGGATTGACTGCCACAAGCATGTGACCACTAGTTTTTATGGTTTTTTTAAAAAATGGGTTCATTAAAAAGGGAACACACCATATCCAGTGGTGGCATAACTGGATTCTGGGGGTAAACAACAGTGCATGTCTCTCTCTAGAAGTCCCTGCTGTCTTGGGTGCATTTGGATGGCCACTTTTGGAACCAATTGAGAATAGTAGATGGACCTTTGGTTTGATCTAGCAAGGCAATCTTTGTTCAAACAAAGAGAAGAAGAGGAGGAAAGACAAACAAGGTATTCTGGAGGAAGACATTACAGTCTAGTTAAATATTTGCTTTCAAGGGATAAAACAAACTGAACTGAAACACAGCATGCATAAAATGGCCACCACAAAAAGGTGGAACGAGCAAGTCAAAAAATCTAATTCTGAATAAAATGTATCTTGATCTACTAAACAGAAGAAGAAAAAGGGGAAAAAAAGAAATGATGTGTTAACCCAGAAAGGGAGTGGGAAGGAGGAGGAAGCTGGGATTAGTTTTTAAGCCCATTCAGACAACATGATATGGAGATGCACATTTCACTTTAGATCACTGGAAATATTTAATATTTTCCAATAAACATTTACCAAGTAATATGTTCTATATATTTTGCTACTCTTTCACAAACCATACAGACACAGAGTTGAACATTATTGGCATTAGCATGCCTGAATAGAGCATAACTTTCCTTTGTACTGCAAGGGTAGAGAGAAAGATTTTGATGGTTGATTTCATAACACTGGCTAGTAAAGCTTGACTTTCAATTTACTTAGGTACCAGACAAACACTGCCATTTCTGCCGTGAATTATGCTGTTATCAGTTTAATTATCAGCAACTGGGCTTCTTTCAGGCTGTGTAGTGAATTTAGAATAGGCATCCACTGAAGGAGAGGAAGAAATAACTGATTTTTAATTTAATCTATATAATATATCTATATAATCTATAGATTAAGACAACAACATATTACGGGCTGAATTCAAAAGGTTCCCTTTTGCTGATGGAAGGAGGCTCTTTTGGATCCACCCTTGTGTCTGGCTGCTATGTCACAACAGTGGCAGTGAGGAACATCACTAAAAAAATTTCATTTTATATGGGCTTTCATTACATTTGGTAAGCAGGTAATCCTAGCACACCAAGAGCAGCCCACCTTTGTACAGGCATTCGGACTAACCTTGAGAGTCACAGTGCAGGAAGAGATCCAGTTCTGAGACAAAAGGAGATACTAGAGAAGCAAAGAGGAGAGAGAAAGAAAGAGAGAGAAGGTTTGAGGGCAGGGGAGAAATTCAAGGCAGAACAAGAGAGCAAGCAAAACACAGAGCAACAGAAGTAAAGAGCAGGGGGAGGAAGACACAAAAAAGGGACACAAGAAGATCTGAGCAAGAGCCTTGGACCAGAAAAGTGGTTTGATAAGAATGAGCAGCATTAGCCTTCCACAGTAGCAGTCTAACAAAGCATCGCATAATGACAGTTCATGTCATCGCAGGCCATGACAGATCCTAGAGCAGGGATGGGGAACCTTGGCACTCCAGCTGTTTTTGGACTACAACTCCCATAATCCCCAGCCACAGAGGCCAATAGCTAGGGATTATGGGAATTGTAGGCCAACATCTGCAGGAGTGCCAAGGTTCCCCATCCCTGTCCTAGAGCATTTCTGGGATACCATCTTGCTAAGGAGAACCACCCAGAGTGGCTTCACAACATGTGCCGTGTCTATGTGAGAGCCATCACTGTTACCTTCTGTTGTAGCATTATCATCTGTGAAGAAACTTGCAGCCTCCAGAGCAGATTCTGCTTCCTCTGGGCTCAGAGCTATACAAAGAAAGGAAAATAACAACAACATTGTTTATTTATTATTTACATTTCTAGCCTGCCCTATACTCAGAGGTCTCAGAGCGGGTTACAATAAAAACAAAATAAAACATAAAACATAATAAAACCAAACATACAATAAAAAATACAGTGCCTGAAAGGGGAAGAACCACTACATCTCTAGTCAAAGGCCAGGGTAAAGAGGTCCGTCTTCACCATTCTCCTGAATGTGCAGAATGTTGGAGCTTGGCGCACCTCAGAGGGGAGAGCATTCCACAGCCTCGGGGCCACCACAGAGAAAGCCCTCTCACGTGCCCCTACCCCTTTAACTGCTGACAATGGTGGAACTACCAAGAGGGCCTCTCCTACAGATCTTAACTGATGGGCAGGTCTATATGGGAGAAGGCATTCCTTCAGGTATTTGGGGGCCAGGTTTTTCAGGTCTTTATAAGTTAAAACCTTGAATTGGGCTTGGTGGCAATTTGGCAACCAGTGCAGTTCTTTTAAGGCCAGCGTGATGTGCATCCTGCCAGAAGTGCCCATCAGTAGTCTTGCTGTTGCATTCTGTACTAGTTGAAGCCTCTGAACCATCTTCAGGGGCAGCCCCACATAGAGCACATTACAATAGTCCAGTCTGGAGGTTACCAGAGCATGGATCACTGTGGCTAGGCTATTTCTGTCTAGAAAGGGCCGTAGCTGGCGGACAAGCCTGAGTTGAAAATTGGTACTCCTGGCCACTGCTGCCACCTGGGCCTCCAGCAACAAATCCAGGAGTACCCCCAAGCTACGCACCTGTTCCTTCTGGGGTACTACCACCCCCTCAATAATAGGATATCTCCCCACTTCATGGACTCAAGAGCCCGACAACAGCACCTCTGATGTATCTGGATTCAGTTTCAATTTATTGGTCCACATCCAGCCCATTGCCACCTCCAGGCAATGGTTAAACACCTCAACTGCCTCTCCTGATTGAGATAGAATAGAGAGACAGAGCTAGGTGTCATCAGCATACTGGTGGCACCTCACTCCAAACCTCCTGATGACCTCTCCCAGCGGCTTCATATAATAGGGAATAAGACTGACCCCTGAGGAACCCCATAGGTCAACTCCCAGGGAGCTGAACAAAATTCCCCCATGACAACTCTTTGATATCAACTCTGGAGATGGGAGTGAAACCACTGCAATGCAGTGCCTCCAACCCTAAACTCCTGAAGCCTTTCCAAAAGGATATCATGGTCAACGGTATCAAAAGCTGCTGAGAGATCGAGGAGAACCAGCAGGGTAGCACAGCCCCTGTCCCTCTCCTGGTAAAGGTCATCAACCAGGGTGAGCAAGGCTGTTTCGGTGCTGTGACCAGGCCTGAAGCTGGACTGGAATGGATCCAAATCAGCTTCCTCAAAGTATGCCTGAAGCTGATTCACCACCACCTTCTCCAGTACCTTTCCAAGTTAAGGTATATTAGCAACACTGTTTTCTCTAAGGCGTGCGCACATGCACGCACTCACAAGTTTTTGGATGTCCACTCAGTTCATTTTAGATCCCGCTCAGGTTGAATCAGGAAGGCCCCAATCTGAATGCATATGTGCACACACGGCCTTGATACTGCTGCCCAGAACAAAACTCATTCTGCACAGAGATGAAAAAAATTAGAGGGACCACTGATTAGCAACCAGGTGGTAGTTATTCAATACGTCTGGGCCTAGGGATAATCTCTTGAGGAGGGGCCACACCACAGCCTCTTTAAGAGCTGGTGGAACAGCCCCCTCCTGCAACAAGGCATTAACCACTCCCACGACCCACCTGGCTATAGCTGTTCGACTAGCTCCTATCAGCCATGACAGGCAAGGATCCAGGAGACACGTGGTTGGCCTACAAGCAGCCTGTCCACATCCTCAAGACCACAAAAATTGAAACTGATCCAACAGACCATTCTGAGACGTGGCCTTGAATCCCATGCGGATCTGAATGATTTTATCCTCAAAGTGCCTTGCAAATTTATCATAGCAGGCTTCTGAGGGCACAATCCATTCTTTCTCTGGCCTGATGTCACTAGGCTGTTCACCACTAGGAAAAGCTCGGCTGGACGGCTATTCGAGGATGCAATAGTGGCAGAGAAATAGTTCTTTTTCGCCACCATCACTGCCACATCTAAACCGTGCTTGATCAGACTCACATCGGGAAGTGCGCTCTAGCCGTTGGCCCTCTTGTTTCATTACCTGGAGCTCTGTAGCATACCAGGGTGCTCTATGGGTCCCATAAGAGCATTGAGGAAACTTTGGAGCAATTGTGTCAATGATCCTAGTCATCTCATGATTCCATAGAGAGACCAGGGCCTCAGCAGGACCACCATCAATACCAACCAGTAATTTCCCCAGAGCATTCAGCGATCACTCAGATTTTGCAGGCGGACCATCTCAATGGGCCCCTCATCCCTATGGAGGGGAACTGCCACTGTGAGTCCAAATCTTACCCGCAAATAATCAGTCCATGACAATGTGTTCACCACCAGCCCACCTATCAACGGATTCCCACCAACCCACTCTGTAGCAAAGACCAAGTCAAGGGTATGTCCCGCTGTATGAGTAGGGCCAATAACTTATCATGCTTTATCAGAAGAATTCAAGACAGCTTACACACACTTATCCCTGCCCACTGGGACTCAGAGCAAAAATCCCACAGTGATATACTGAACGAAAAGCACCACTAATTTACTCTAAGAAATGGAACTGCAACAGCTTAATCCAGCATCCAAGAATGGACAACATATTATTTAGTTTGGATAAACAATTGCTGTCTTGCTGGTTCTGGAGAATAAGACATGAAATAGTGGAGGTGGTTTTTTCCTTTCCTTTTTGAGCCAACTTCTGCTGTAAACAGATTTTTTAAAGCAAATTGCCAAGGTCACTGTTTCTAAATAACTAGCTGACCCGAGTGCGGCCGCCGCCCTGCAGGGGCCAAGTGCCACCGCTGCCGCCAGCCGCTGCCTCGCCTCCGCATCCGGGCCCGGCCAGTACCGCCGCCTCGCCTCCGCGTCCGGGCCCGGCCAGTCCTGCCGCCTCGCCTCCGCGGCCGGCCCGGCCAGGCCCGCCGCCTCGCCTCCGCGGCCAGGCCCGCCGCCTCGCCTCCACGGCCGGCCCGGCCAGTCCCGCCGCCTCGCCTCCACGGCCGGCCCGGCCAGTCCCGCCGCCTCGCGTCCAGGCCTGGCCAGTCCCGCCGCCTCGGCTCCGCGTCCGGGCCCGGCCAGGCCCGACGCCTCGCCTCCGCGGCCAGGCCTGCCACCTTGCCTCCACGGCCAGGCCCGCTGCCTCGCCTCCGCGGCCGGCCCGGCCAGGCCCGCCGCCTCGCCTCTGCGGCCGGGCCCGCCTGGCTCCCTGGCCATGGCCGCCGCCACCGCTTTCTCTTGGGTGCGCCTTACCCAATCAGGCGCCCCCGCAGCCCAGCCAATCAGCTGGGCTGCCGGGTCGCACGTTCGAAAGGCACACCCAAGAGAATTAAATATATAGATGTTCAGGTCACCTTTTCTACTCTACTATTTCTATTACTGTATTTCTGCACCAAGAACCCACAGGTTCTACAGCTTTTTACAAACAGAAAAGGAGGGAGTGGGAACTTGAAAGGTTGTGGGCTGTCTAGCAATACCCCCTCAGCCACACTCCTCCTTCATGGACACTTCCCCGCCCCCCTTAGTATCTAAAAGACTGCAGCAGCACTAAGGAGTTCATTGCCTCTCTCCTCACTGAGTGACGAGAGAGGCAACCAAACTTCCCAGCGCCGCATGAGCTGGCTACTAAATGAGATGTGCACCTGCACTCCAATGCCTAATCTGGACGTAGGCACAACTCTCCATTTAGTATACAGCTCGCATGGCACTGGGAAGTACAGTCATCTCTCACCTCTCTCGTTGCTCAAATGAAAAGGGAGACAATGGAACTCTGTAGTGCTGCAGCAGGTTGGCTACTCAGCAGTGTGTGGGGTGGGGTGGGGGGGGAGGAGTGGCTGTGGAGTGTGGCTGATGGGGAGTACCACTTGCCCCCAGCCCTGCACATTCCTAGGAACGGCCTTGAGTGCATCCTTTACACTTACTTGCTCCAAGAGCCTGCTGGGAATTCCCAACAAGGCAGGCTCTTGAGAGCATACATGGCATCCCCAGCTCTCCCTGAAACAGCGAGCAAGGGTGTCTGTGTGTGTGTGTGTGTGTGTGTGTGTGTATGTGTGTGTGTATTAAAAGGTCCAGGAAGAGGAGGCGGTAAGGCAAGGCAGGGTGTGGAGAGCAGTTTGGTGTGGGCTAATTCATTTTTAACAAGAACTACTCAAAACTGCAGGCTCTAAACAGATACAGGCACTTATCGGTTCTTGGTGCAAAAATATGGTATATTAGCAGACCCATCCTATGTTTACAAAAAAGCAGGAGGAGGCATTTAAAAGAAAGACTTGCAGTGAAGAATCACAGAAGTAACATCCCAAAGGAAAGGAAAGCTTGTGCCATCGAGTCGTTGCCGACTCCTGGCAACCACAGAACCATGTGGTTTTCTTGGTAGAATACAGGAGTAGTTTACCATTGTCTTCCTCCCGTGCAGTATGAGATGATGCCTTTGCTGTTGTCACTGAAATGAGCATCTGTCTCCAGCACCTTCCTATATCGCTGCTACCCGATATAGGGGACTACAAATATATATTTACTAGTCACAGTCTGGGAAGCACACCGGCCAGGATTCAAACTAACAGCCCCTTGCTCCCTAGGCAGCCTGCTTCCCTGCTACACCACCACAGTGGGCTACTGACAAAAACTTCAAGGCTGCTCAGAAAAGCATTTGAAATGGTGCAGTGAGGAGAGAACTTGTACAGAGGTGCAGCCTAATGATCTTAAAAGTCTGGAGCCCTACAGATTAGCCAGAGAGGGGAAATCACAGATTAATGATTTCAATGGATAACTACACCAATCAAGTACAGTTAAACTTGCAGGCCTAATAACCCTAATTTAAAGCTGTATCTCAATGTAGCTTAAAACATCTGGGCATGATAAATCAGCCTTTCATTTACATCATGTTCCCTCAGAGCATTTCATAAGCCACCACTCTGGAGAATTATAGGTTGGTACCAAAGACAAACCACAGGGCTCTGTGGGCGTCAGGAGTTGACACTGACTCAACGGCACATTTTACCTTTACCTACCTTAGGTAAATGATGTGTCAGTGGACAGAGCATTTTGTAAGCCTAATGAATTTGAAAAAAAAACTATACACAGTCTCAACAACTAGTTGTAGTGGATTAAAACCTTTGTCTCAGAGCAAACTCATGTGAGGAAAAGAAATGCTGAATCATCCCTGCTTGAGCTGCCTAGCTAGACTTCTTCTAAAACTATTCTGTATTATCGGTAGCTTCAAAATGCTGCCACCACCACTCCTCTTATCGACAGAGCTGGAACCTCCCTGGCCTTGTGGTAGAATCCCAGGGAAAACTCTCTTTATTTTGCTATTGGATAAGTACAAAACCTTTCCCTGTGCAAGCCTACACGTGGTGAGAAAACTGACAGCTGGTGAATGTTTGAGGACATGTTTGCACCAGAGAAACCCCCCGCTTCGCCCCACCTTTTAAATATACATTTAAAAAAACTTTGTAGGTTACAAAAATAGGTTGTCTTAATGCACACTTCAATGTTTATAGGGACTTTTGCAATGCCCTAGGTAGGATGGGCGTAGGCTAATGTTACTTATTTTAATTACGTTACAGGTAAACAATAATAGAACAGTATCAGGAATATGCAAAAGCACACACACCAAAGAAATATAAATCCTAATGCAAACTCTTACTAAACCACTTTCTCCTACCCTAGGCTTCTGAAGCCACTAGCCTTGGCTTCCTTTTTCTTCGAACTCACCAAACTCTGGGTGAGAATCGAGCCCCTGCAGTTCTATCTTCCAAGAGCTGCAGTCATCCTCCTGCAGCCAACTTCCATGGCCACATGTCCTCCTATGTACCTCCCACCTAGTTTCTTCTAACAAAGACCTCTTTTTTCCCCTGGCAATAGCTCTCTAGGTCCCACCCACCTGGAGTGCTGATTGGCTGAGCCCTGGAGTTCACCAGACTGTCAAGACAGGGTTCACTTCCCATTAACTCTTTAGAGGGAGGGGTGTCTGATCACTACACTAATGTACAACATTAAATGACCATTAACAGCGATCTGAAGAAGTCAATCACCTGGAGGTAGATGTAGTTTGTAAAGGAGTTTTAGCTTCTCTGTCAGATCACCATGATACATTCCACCTGTCAGGAATAGGGAGGAAGAGAAAAAAGAAACACTTTGCATTAAGAATTACTGCTAGAGTTGCTAAGTTTTCCCTGGTTCTTTTTCCTTTAACAGCTTTCTGACATGCAGAAATTTAGCAGCTGAAGCTGCTCCCATCAGTTCCCCTCAGTGTTCAATTTCTGCATGCACAGAGCTTTCCCTTCACAACAGTAGTGCGAGGCAGATCACTAATCTAATTTTACAGCTGAGGAACAGAGGCTGAGGAGACAGTGACTTGCCCAAGGCCACTCTGGATATGGTTCTTGAACCTACAAAATGGACTGCCTCAGTTCAAGCTTCTGCCGGTCAGATTTAAATCTTATATAAGCAATGAGACACCATTAGAACCTATGGACACTAATTCTGAATAACAACTACATCATGAGAATTGCTCTGCGATTTGTGTCCTACTCCACAGGGAAGGGTGAATAAGTTGGCCTAATGAGAATGCACAGGGGCGGAGCCACCATTGGGCAAACTGGTTCAAAGAACCCGGGCCACCTCCCATCAGGGGCCGTGCCTCGCGGCCCTGACGCCCCCCCCCCCAAGATCCGAGGCCGCGTGGCCCTGTTAGGAAGTTGGACGGCCAACACTGCGTTTGCAACGCGGCCAGAAGCGGCTCACCCCTGCCTTTAAGGCAGGGAAGAGCTGCTCCTGGCCACGCTATGAATGCAGCACCAGCCTAACTCTTAACTCCTGAATGGGGCTGCGCGGCCCCATTCGGGAGCCAGACCATGCCCCCTGCATCTGACACGGGGGCCTGGCTAGCCCTCTGTGTTTGACGTGAGATGAGGGGGCATAGTGAGCGGGGCCGCCATGGCGGATGGGCACGGGCCACTCATGGTCTGGCTCCGCCACTGAGAATGAAGCAAACTTCTTCTAAGGATGCAAACCAAACTTTTACTTGGGTCACTGTCTGTCTATTGACTAGTGCACAGGACAAAATGTGGGGGCTGTCAAAGCAAGAACTTCTGTTTCAACATTCCAACTCACTTGGAATACTGTGTCCAGTTCTGGGCAATCATTTTAAGGAGGGGATTGATAACTGAAACAAGTTTAGAGGAGGCCAACAAAGATGGGAGAACGGAGCATTGGTTCACTCACCATGAAGGCTTCTTCTGGTTGGTGCTGACAGGGACATCTCTATGGGTTATCCCCTCTCACTAATTCCAAGGCAGGACAGATCTGATTAGTTAGAAAAGATGGACATGCCCACCTGAGGCTGAGGGGGATAACCTCGCCCCAGTTCTTTCGGGCTGAGAGTACGTAAGGAAAAATAAACACACAGTTTCAGTATAGAACATAATGGTAACAGGCACACAAAAAAGAGAAAAACACAGGAAGCTGTACACTATTCATCAGAGAAAACTAGGAGCGAGCTCATAGGCGAGAAAGCTCCCGAGATTCTAGAAGGTGACTTCAAGTAGGGCCAGGCAAGTGCGCCAAGACTGGGCGGGCCGAGATGTCCCTGTCAGCACCAACCAGAAGAAGCCTTCATGGTGAGTGAACCAATGCTCCGTTCTCGGTTGTTGCTGACAAGAGACATTTCTATGGGCCATACCACAGCTTGGCCAACCTGGGCGGGAGCTCACTTGCCTAATCTGTAGGAAGCACCTGCTGTAACACCCTCCTGCCAAAAGAAGCTTGGATGGTGGAATGAGGGTCGATCCTGTAGTGTTTGGTAAAGGTGGAAGGAGTGGATCAGGTAGCCACTTATGTCCTGGGCATTGGTGGAAAACATCAACAAAGCAGCTGCTGCCTGAGTGGAATGTGCAGTAATATGGGAAGGTGGCCTCAGACGCTGAACCTCTGATGATGCAGGCCCTGATCCACTTAGCAATTGTCGCTGACGAGATGCCGACCCCATGGATCGTGGGTGGAACGAAACAAACATTGTATCTGTAGTCCAGAAGGAGGACGATCTCTCTACGTATCTCTTCAGGCAGCGTCACACATACAGCTTGTGCCACAGTTTCTCTTTGTTGTGGACTGAACTGGACGAGGACAAAAGGATGGAAGAAAAACATCCTGCGCCTGGTGGAAAACTGACATGACCTTGGGGCGAAAGGAAGGATCTGGAAACAACTTGACAGTATCCTTTTCAAAAATGCAGAAAGACTTGTTCACGGGTAATGCTCAGAACTCTGAGATGCGCCTGGCAGAAGTTATGGCCAGCAGGAAGGCCAATTTGAAAGACAAAATTCTGATGGGAATTGTGGAGATAGGCTCAAACAGGGGGAAGTTGTAACGCCCTCATGACTATGTGTAGGTCCCAAGTCGGGAATCTATGTACAGTCAGTGGTGACAAGAGCGTAGCTCCGCACAGGAATCTTTTGAGGTGAGAGTAGTCTTGCCACCTGCTTTTGGAGAGCCAGAAATCAGGCTTATTAGAGATGCTGCTTGGCGCTTCAATGTATTGGGCTTTAGTCCTTGCTCCAAACCATCTTGAAGAAATGGAAGGAGATTGCTCAATGTGGCAGCATCCCTGGGCACCGAATGGTAAGCTGACCACCGTAGAAAAGCCCAGAAGTACATTGGTAAATGCGATTCATGGAGGGTTTGCGGGATGCCAACAAGGTACTGAGGACCCCCTTGGAGTAGCCGTGCTCACTCAAGACTCGCTGCTCAGTCTCCAGGCGGCAAGCCGTAACCAGCTCGGGTTGGGATGCCAAACTGGACCTTGAGTGAGCAGATCTGGCAGAACTGGCAGTTCCCACGGTGGCTCCGTCACCAGCTGGACCAGCTCGGTTAACCAAGGCCTCCTGGGCCATGTTGGTGCTATCAGGATTATGGTTGACCGCAGAAGACGCACCCTCCTTAGGACTCTGGTGAGCAGTGGCATCAGGGAGTAAGCGTAAAGGAGCCCCAGAGGCCACAGACTGGAGAGAGCACTGACCGCGGTTGCCCCTCAGCAAGGGAAGCGGGTCATGAACTTTTGGGTTTTTGCATTTTCTGGAGTTGCGAAGAGATCCATGACAGGATGCGCTATCCTCTGCGCAATTTGGGCAAACACAAGCAGGTTTAGGGACCACTCCCCAGGATGAAGGTCCTCTCTGCTTAGCCAGTCCGCAATCAGATTCAACTCCCTTTTTACATAGTGCGTTGTCAGTAAGCTGATGTTGTTTTCCACCCAAGAAAGAAGGGCAATCACCTCTTGATGGAGGGACCTGGAGTGAGTGCCCCCTTGCCGATTAACATGGGCCTTTGCCGTGGTGTTGTCGGTCTTGATCAGGATGTGTTTTCCTCTGACAACCTGTTGAAAAACCTCCAGTGCCAGCCGAATGGCATGAAGCTCCCTCCAATTTATGCTGTGACATCTTTCTAGGGGACCCCACAGTCCCTGAGCAGAGAGTGAAGACAATGGGCCCCCCAGCCCCTGTTGCTGGTGTCAGTCATCACTATGAGCCTTAGTGGTCATCACTATGAGCCACTAAGAAGTGCTTTCACCGGATCAATTTGCTTGGGGATAGCCACCACCAAAGGGAAGTGCGGAGCTGTTCGGGAAAGGTCAGAAGCATTATGCTTTTGTTTGCAATGGATGCCTGGTGGGGCAGCAAGAACCACTGGAGGGCTCGTAAGTGGAAGAGCGCCCATGGGACCACCTTGAGAGAAGCAACCATTAGACTCAATAACCTGGTGAGAGGAACCCTCAGGCATGACAGTGCTTGTGTTACTTCTGAGGTCAGGGTTATCAAGCAGTCCTGAGGCAGGAATAGGCGGTCTCTTTATGTATCAATCAGCACGCCCAGATGTTGAAGTCTGTGAGTGGGTGTCAAGTGGCTCTTATCGTGGTTTATTAGAAAACCATGTTGTTCCAGTGTGGCCAAGGTAGTTTTCAGATCCAGTTCTGCTTCCTGTACTGAACTCGATTGAACAAGCAGGTCATCCAAATATGCAAATATCAGAATGCCACGGAACCGTAAATAAGCCACTGGGGGGCCAACACCTTTGTGAAGACAGGTGGTGTGGAAGAAAGTCCGAAAGGAAGAGCGGAGTACTGATAATGGAGACCTGCTTATCTGAGGCAAAGGAACCTGCGACTTTCTGGATGTATGGGCAGGTGCAGGTAAGCCTCCTTCAGGTCTATGGATGTCCAAGTGATGCAGGGTCTCTGACACTGACTTTAAGGTCTCCATACAAAATCGCTCTCTCCTGACCCATCTGTTCAAAAATTTTAGTTTGAGGACTGCCCTCCTTGTTCTGTCCTTTTTTGGGATGGTAAACAAGATAGAAAAGGTGCCCCCTCCCTCCTGGCGTCTGGGAACTGGTTCCACTGCCCCAATTTCCAACAGATGACGAATTGCTTATAACATCTCCAAATGTTTTGAAAAGAGCAAGATTTCGGCGTTGGAAGGAACCTGTCGGGAGAGAGGGCGTCTAACTCTATCTTGTATCCATATTGTATGATCTTTAAAACTCTACTGTCTGTTGTGGAAGATTCCCAGGCGTGCAGAAATTTTTTTAGTCAATCTCCCAGCCTGGTTACCCCCAAGTCATTGTTGAGGTTTCTGTTGTTTGGGTTGCATTCACTGCTGTGTGGAGCCCCCGAAACGCCTGTAGGAAAAGCACTGCCGATTCCAGGCACCTCTGTGGCCTCTGGTGTCTGTCTCGTCCCCTGAAGCGAAGGTAACCCCGAAAAGGCTGGAACTATTAAAAATTCTGCTTGAAGAAGGAACGGTCCGGACTGCGAATTGCTAATGGCATAGTCTTTTTCTTATATTTTGATTTGACAAGAATGTCCTTTAATGCAGCCTCCCCAAAAAGCTTGGTGGTGTCAAAAGGAACTGCCGTCAGGTTATTTTTAGAGGTGTTGTCCACCTGTCAGTTTTTAAGTCATAAGTGTCTGCATCCAAGAACCGAATCCGCAGAAACACGGGAGCAGAACCCGATAGAGCCCAGCGTGGAGTCTGCGATGAAGGCCTGGGCTTTCTGCAGCTTAACCAATTGCTGACGCAGCTTGACAGGTTCAGGAGAGGGCTCACTGAGGAGGTAATCGAGCCATAGGAGCGAGGCCCGTGCCACCATAGATGCCATTGCAGCTGCTCGCATAACAAAAGAGGAGTTGTCATGGGCTTGCTTGAATGCCAACTCTGCTTTCTTATCTGCAGGATCCTTTAGCGCCACTTCACCGTCCCTAGGGACGAGAGAACCCAACACCAGTTGTGCGATTGGGGCGTCCGTGTTAGGAGTCTGTAACAAATTGGAAGCCTCCTGCTCAAAAGAGTAAAAACGGTTAGTAGTAAACTTTGGTTTTCTATTAGATGCTGGAAGGAGCCACTCTTGTTTAACTACTTCCACAAACAAATCAGGTATAAGCAACAGCATTTCCTTTGGTTTAGATCTAGGAAATACTAGATCGCCCTTATCAGACAGACTAGGTTCAGTGGCCGCCTTTGCCTGGAGACCTATCGTCTTAAGAACCCGGGACATGAGAGGATTGAAATTCTCTGCAACAAATAAACATTGAGAGACAGTAGACATTTCACTCTCCTCCCCTCCTGACCACTCTCCCTCCTCCTTATCAGGGAGGGGGTCCTGGTCCTGGTCCATATTCCCGGACCTGTGTGAGACCTCTACATCAGAGTCCAGTTCACCAGATGTAAGAACAGCAGAACGCTTCTTTGAGGGGAGTATAGACCTAGGGTTGGAAGGCTTAGGGTCCCCAGAGTCTTGGTCAGAAATGTCAGATGAATGAGGGGATCCACTCCGTTTAGTCTTTGGAGACTTGTGACTCTTTGAATACCTCTGCTTAGACTTTGCCTTCCTAGGAGGTGGGATGACTGCCTCATTTGAGGAGGAGGTATCAGAGGATGAACTAGCTCCTTTCCTCTTTTTGGATCTCTTTTTATCCTTTTTAGGGGGCCTAATTTGGTAGATAGCGTCCACAATTGCATTTCGGAACCAGACCTGCCATTCTGGGGGCACCGTCTTAGGAAGGGTAAGGGAGGCGCCTTGGTCCAGATTATCCTGAGCCCCCATTGCAGCTGGAGTGTTCCCCTTAGAAACATGTTGTCCATGCACACTCCCCGCACCCTCCCTTGATGATGAGGGCTGTGCGGAAGGCTCTGACTGCTGTTGCCCTATATCCTCCTTCCGACGCAGAATGGCACCTTTATCAGTTTTTTGCACTGTTTTCTGTGTGGCCACCATTTTCTTACTCTCCCACTCAAAAGTCGCCGCTAGAGCGGCTATAGTGGCTAAATACTGTTATATTCTTTGCAAAACACGTTCTAATGTTTAGTTTATGTTTGTAATGTCTGTTATTTGTAAAACTGCTGGTCAAGGACCGAATAAATATTATGTATGTATGTAGGTATGCCATGATTTCTGCAGAAGAGCGAGGTGGTTTTGCCAGGGGGGCTTGAGCAAATACGACCTGTCGCAAGGGTTGTCCTCCGTGGTCGTTTGAAGCCCTGGACGATTGCGGTGGGCCGCAGAGGAGCGGGTCTCACGGCCTGGTGGCAGGAGACTCGCGGCTGGCCCAGTAGCGAACGGCATGGGTGGCTCTGAAGTGGCCGTTGCTGATACTGTGCCCCGGAGAGGTATGGGCAGGTGATCTGCAGCCGTGACCGCTTGAAAAACTTTCAGTGTGCAGCCTCAGGGCGATGTCGGGGGAGTCACGGGCAGAGGAGGAGGCACTGGACCCTCTGGAGAAGCACCGCCAAGCTGCCTTGACTTGCCAGGACCAAAGGCTTCCTGTTGGGTCCCTCGCGATACCAGCACTTTTCTGTACCGCGCACCAAGCTCCATACAATGGGGGAAGGACAGGTGGGGGGTGGGGACAAAGAAGAAGGCAGAAAAATCAACAGTGGGTTTTTATTTTTGTTTTCTTAGGAGATACAAACGGGAAGGAAACTAGAAGAGAAACGTTGAGAAATAGGAGAAAAATAGCAGAATCTGAGGGAAAAAGCATTAACAAACAAGGATTGTTGCCTGGAGCTGAGCGAGGACAGGAAGAACTGGAGTGGGGTTATCCTCCTCAGCCTCAGGTGGGAGTGTCCATCTTTTCTAACTAATCAGATCTGTCCTGCCTTGGAGCTAGTGAGAGGGAATAACCCATAGAGATGTCCCTGTCAGCAACAACCGAGAAGGGTCTGGGGAAAAAAGAACCACAGGAACAGTTAAATTGGCTGGAAATGGTTAGCCTATAGAAGAGAAGACTAAGGGGAGATACTTTAGCCATCTTCAAATATCTAAAGGGCTGTCACATAGAAGATAGAGGAGACTTGTTCTATGATGCTCCTCCTGATGGCAGAAGAAGAGCCAATGGGTTGAAGTTACAAGGAGGCAGATTCAGGTTAGACATTAGGAAGAATTTGACAGTGGGACAGTCTGCTTGTGCAGTGGTGGACTCTCCTTCCCTGGAGGTTTTCAAACCGAAGCAGTGAGGAACTCTGTCGAGGATTCTGCAGCAGTTTCCCGCTCTGAGTGTGGGGTGGGCTAGAAGAACTCCCTTCTAACTCTTAACATTCTATGCTAAGAAGGTCCCTTCTAACTCTTAACATTCTATGGTAAAACTGAATCTTGAGAAAAGCCACTTACTCATCCCTGTTGCAAACTCCTTGAAGTTAATTAATGCATCTCTGTTCTCATCCAGGAGTCGGAACATTCTTTCTGCCAGCACTGGTGTGTGGGGGCCACAAGACCAAGGGGTAAGAGAAGCAAATAACTCTCTGAACTGCTCTGCATTGATGCAGTACTGCTCTAAGTAGGGCAGGCTCTGGTCTCGACGGGCAGCGGCAGTGTGATTGCCCCAGTAGCAGCTCATCAGGTGTTTTGCCTGTGAAGGGAAGGGATTACCAGGTCAGATGAGACATATTCAACCCTTCAGCCTTGAAGACATTTCAACGACTTGCAGCAGGGAAAACAAGAAACATCCAACTGTGAGCTGATCAGTGCTTTGCTCTCTGTGTAATCTGCTTTTTTAAAAAAAATATTTTTATGCTTAGTCATGACCTTCGCTCAACTCCACAACATGAAATAGAGAGAAGGTGGAGAGAAGTTCATTTTAACAATACGGAATACTACTAACTTGGAGTGCCGATTCTGGCAAAAATACTTCAGTAACCTGAATGGAAGGTCTGGGAATAAACTGGGCAGCTCTGCTGCCCTGGAAACCTCGCAATGAAACCTTCATTAGAACTGTGTCACTGAATGCCCTTGGCAATAATTGACAACTCATATTAATACTGTGACTAATAATTGAATACATTTAATTCACCAGATGACTTGATAGGCCCTGGTTGAAACCCTGCAGCTCTTGAACCCTTGCAGTTTAGCTGGTCAGACAATACCAACTGTGGCACTGCAGTAAGTTGCTAAATAAAATCTCATGGCTTTCTGTCACTTTACACAAAGGGATATGATGTGTGCCCACACACAGAGCTTTTTTTCAACTGTGTGCGTGTGCAGTCCTCCTCAAAAGCAATGACAACAAAGAGTTGTTTGGTGAGAGGAAGTGGGAGATGGCTTCTCTCAGGGATGTGATAGAGGCATCCCACTCCCAGGCTGATGGTGCCTCTGCTGTCAAGGAGAAGCAAGGTCTCAAGGAAGGAGGACATCAGTCTGAGGAAGAGGGAAACGCTCCCTTAGCAGGGACCTCTTCCTTGGGAGATGCCCCCTTATCTTCTTGCACAGAAGATACTCCACCAGGGGCTGGGGGTGGGGAGCCTCCTAGTAGTGGGTGATTTGATCATTAGGGGCATAGAGAGGTGGGTTTGTGACACACGTGTAAACCGCACAGTGGCTTGCCTGTCTCATGCGAAGGTTGCGGACGTCACACTGCATCTAGGTAGGCTCTTAGGCAGTGCTGGGGAGGAAACAGCTGTTGTGGTGCATGTCGGCACCAACCATGTTGAGAAATACAGTAGGGAGGTCCTGGAAGCCAAATTTAGGCTGCTAGGTAAGAACATAAGAACAGCCCTGCTGGATCAGGCCCAAGAACCATCTAGTCCAGCATCCTGTTTCAAACCAGTGGCCCACCAGATGCCGCTGGAAGCCACAGGCAGGAGTTGAGGGCGTGCCCTCTCTCCTGCCATTACTCCCCTGCAACTGGTACTCAGAGGCATCCTGCCTTTGAGGCTGGAGGTGGCCCACAGCCCTCTGACTAGTAGCCATTGATAGACCTCTCCTCCATTAAGTCATCCAAACTCCTCTTAAAGCCATCCAGGTTGTTGGCTGTCACCACATCCTGTGGCAGAGAGTTCCACAAGTGGATCACGCATTGTGTGAAAAAGTACTTCCATTTGTTGGTCCTAGACCTCCTGGCAATCAATTTCATGGAGTGACCCCTGGTTCTAGTGTTGTGTGAGAGGGGAAAAATTTATCTCCACTTTCTCCACACCATGCATGATTTTATAGACCTCTATCATGTCACCCCGCAGTCGTCTTTTTTCTAAACTAAAAAGCCCCAGGTGTTGTAGTCTTGCCTCATAAGAAAGGTGTTCCGGGCCCCTGATCATCTTGGTTGCCCTCTTCTGTACCTTCTCCAGTTCAACAATGTCCTTTTTAAGATGTGGTGACCAGAATTGTACGCAGTACTCCAAGTGTGGTTGCACCATAGTTTTGTATAAGGGCATTATAATGTTAGCAGTTTTATTTTCAATTCCCTTCCTAATGATCCCTAGCATGGAATTGGCCTTTTTCACAGCTGCCGCACATTGAGTCGTCACTTTCAACGAGCCGTCCACCACGACCCCAAGATCCCTCTCCTGGTCCATCACCGACAGCTCGGATCCCATCAGCATATACTTGAAGTTGGGGTTTTTTAACATTGAATCTCATTTGCCATTTTGTCGCCCACTCCCCCAGTTTGGAGAGATCCTTTTGGAGCTGCTCACAGTCCATTTTGGATTTCACTACCTGGAAGAGTTTAGAATCATCTGCAAATTTGGCCACATCACTGCTTAATCCTGCTTCTAGATCATTTATGAATAAACTAGTATTTTAAAGCCCGTTATAACAAAGGGCGCTAGCTTCTCCCCCCCCCTTTAAGCATTCTTCCTTTCTATTGGTTCCCCCCCCGTCTCTCTTCCTTTCCTTCCTTTTCTTGTTCTCCTTTTCCCTCTCTCTGTCTCTCCTCCCTCATTCCTTGTTTTGTCTTTCGCTGTCTGTCTGTGTCTCTCCTTCTCTCTCTCTCTTTCTCTCTGTCTTTGTTTTCCTCCACCCTTTTCTAATTTACCCTTCCCTCTCTCTTGGTTTTCCCCCCCCTCTCCCCTCTCCCTTGTTCCGTCTGCCAGAGGCGCTTGTCTTTGGAAGTGGGAGCCCCCTGGGGCCAGCGAGCCACTGATCTTCTGCTGATGAGTTCTCTAGGCAAACCGCTTTGGGGGGGACTCCTGTGGAAAAGCGGCCTCTACAGATTTGCTCTCCAGCCGGCCGCCGCTGGTCCCGCCAACCCTGCTCTAGCCGCTGCTGCCTGCAGGCCAGGAGCAGTGAGGAGCGGCGGCAGGGAGGGCGCGGCGACGGCTGCTCCTCCGTCCTCCTTCCCGGAGGACCCACGTGGAAGGTCCATGGAAGGCGGCCGCTGGCCAGAGCCTGCGAGCAGCACGCAGCAGACCCGTGCCTGGCAGCAGCGAGCGCCGGCAAGGCAAGCCGCAGGCAGGGGCTGCCTGTTCTGCTCTGGGGCGCGCAGCAGTGGGCGAGCAAGGTAGGAGCGGCGGCCTGCTCCGTCCTCCCCTCCAGCCGCTGGGACCTCCTTCCACCGGGCTCTCCCTTCCCCAGCAAGGGAGAGTGCAGCACAGCGCCCCCTCCCTTCCCCATCCCCCCAGGGATGAGGACACCAGCAGTTGTCCCTTGGGGGCGCAGCACAGCCTTTCCTTTCCCCCGCCGCCTCTTCCCCGGCTTCGTGGCGGCCGCTTCTGGCCTTTCCGCGGCCGGGCGAAGCAACCAAGATGGCTGCCTGGTGCCTGTGTCCGTTTCTGACTTGGTCATTCTGCGCATGCGCTCCACGCATGCTTAGAACAGCCGAGGGAGGCACGGACACACGCTTGGTTGTCCACGGACGGACACCAAGCCTTTTATTAGAGAGGATTAAAAAGCACCGGTCCCAGTACAGATCCCTGGGGGATCCCACTTCTTACTTCCCTCCATTTTAAAAACTCTCAATTTATACCTACCCTCTGTTTCCTGTCCTTCAACCAGTTAGCAATCCACACATGTACTTGGACCCTTATCCCATGACTGCTACGTTTCCTCAGGAGTCTTTGATGAGGAACTTTGTCAAAAGCTTTTTGGAAGTCTAGGTAGATTATGTCAACTGGATCACCTTGATCCACACACTCGTTGACACTCTCAAAGAAGTCCAAAAGGTTGGTGAAGCAAGATTTACCTTTGTATAAGCCATGCTGGCTCACTCCCAGCAGGGCCTGTTCTTCTAGGTGCTTTACAATTTTATCCTTGAGGATGCTTTCTATCGATTTGCCTGGAACGGACGTTAGGCTAACCGGCCTGTAATTTTCCGGATCGCCCCTGGATCCCTTTTTGAAAATCGGTGTTACATTTGCTACTCTCCAGTCCTCTGGTACAGAGCCCGATTTCAGGGATAAGTTAAATATTTTAGCAAGGAGGTCGGCAATTTCACATTTGAGTTCTTTGAGGACTCTTGGATGGATGCCATCCGGCCCTGGTGATTTGTTAGCTTTCAGTTTTTCCAGACAGTTTAGAACATCATCCCTTGTCACTTCTATCTGACTCAGCTCTCTAGCCTCCATCCCTAAAAAGCCTGGTTCAGGAACAGGTATATGCTCAGTATCCTCTGCCGTGAAAACAGACACAAAGAACTCATTCAGCTTCTCTGCAACCTCCAAATCCTCCTTAATAATCCCTTTCACTCCCTCATTGTCTAATGGTCCAACTGCCTCCCTGGCAGGTTTCCTGCTTCTGATGTACTTAAAGAAGTTTTTGTTATTCCCCTTGATACTTTTGGCTAAATGTTCCTCAAACTCTCTTTTTGCCTCCCTTATTGTCATCTTGCATTTCTTTTGCCAGAGTTTGTGTTCCTTTCTGTTCTCTTCGTTTGGACAGGCCTTCCAATTTCGGAAGGAAGTCTTCTTCCCTTTTATGGCTTCCTTGACGGTACCCGTTAGCCATGCTGGCATCCTCCTGGACTTAGTGGAACCTTTCCTCCTTTTGGGTATACAATCTAACTGGGCTTCTAGTACTGTGGTTTTGAGTAAACTCCATGCACTCTGGAGTGAAGTGACTCTCCTGATTTTCCCTTTCAGCTTTCTTTTTACCATACTCCTCATTTTGGAGAAGTTTCCTCTTCTGTCCGTGTTAGACGTCCTTGGTGATTCTCTCCCCGCATGTATGCTGAATTTGATGGCACTGTGGTCATTGTTCCCTAAAGGGTTGATGACCCTGACATCATGCACCAGGTCCTGGGTGTCACTCTGAATTAGATCCAAGGTTGCCTTCTCTCTGATCGGTTCCATGACCAACTGTTCTAGGGCACAGTCATTTAGCGTATCTAGAAATTTGACCTCTTTGTCCTGACCTGAATGTGAATATACCCAGTCTATGTGTGGGTAATTGAAGTCACCCATAGTTACAGCCTTGCCTCTCCTTGACGCCTCCCTGATTTCCTCCTGCAACTCCCAGGCACTGTCGGCATTTTGATCCGGAGGGCGAAAGCACACCCCCAGTAGCACATTCCCTTTCCGGCCTTGTATAGTCACCCACAGGGTTTCTGTGGAGGACTCCAGTCCACCTAGGTTTTCTACCTTGTTAGATTCTATCCCTTCTTTAACATACAGTGCTACCCCTCCTCCAAGGTGCCCCTCCCTGTCCTTTCTATAGAGTTTATACCCAGGGATAACAGTGTCCCACTGGTTCTCACTGTTCCACCATGTTTCTGTTATGCCCACTATATCTATTTCTGCGTTAGCAACCAAGCACTCCAGCTCACCCATCTTGGCTCGGAGGCTTCTGGCATTGGCATACAAGCACCTATACACTGAATCTCTCCCCTGATGTATGCTATTCTTTTGACTCTTTGACCTGCCGGCACAGGCTCCCGTCTGCTCTTTATGCGGTTCTGCTCCATCCCCAGCTGTTTTATCTGAATTCTTTGCAGCCTCACACTTTAATGAAGGATGGCTTTTGCCAAACGGGATACTGCCCAGCTCCCATCGGCTGTTCCCCAGGTGTCATTTTAAAAGCTGCTCTGCAACCTTTTTGATTTTAAGCACCAGCAGTCTGGTTCCATCTTGGTTCAAGTGCAGCCTGTCCCTTTTGTACAGGCCTTGCTTGCCCCAAAATGTGTCCCAGTGCCTAAAAAATCTAAACCCTTCCTCCCGGCACCAACGTCTCATCCACGCATTGAGACCCCTCAGCTCTGCCTGTCACACTGTACTTGCGCGTGGAACAGGTAGCATTTCTGAGAATGCTACCTTGGGGGTCCTGGACTTCAAAATGCTACCTATCAGCCTAAATTTGGCTTCCAGGATCTCCCGACTGCATTTCCCCACATCGTTGGTGCCGACGTGCACCATGACAGCTGTCTCCTCCCCAGCACTGCCTAGGAGCCAGTCTAGATGCTGCGTGATGTCTGCAACCTTCGCACCGGGCAAGCAAGTCACCGTGCGGTCAACACGTGGGTCACAAACCCATCTCTCTATCCCTCTAATGATCAAATCACCCACTACAAGGAGGCCCCCACCCCCCAGAGGAGTATCCCGTGCGAGAGGATATGGGCTCATCATCCACGGAAGGAGTCCCTTATAAAGGAGCATTTCCCTCTTTCTCAGACCGATGTCCTCCTTGCCCAAGACCTTCATTCTCCCTGACAGCAGAGGAGCTACCAGCCCTGGAGTGGGATGCCTCTATCACATCCCTGAAGGTCTTGTCCACATGCCTCTCTGTCTCTCTGAGCTTCTCCAGATCCGCCACCTTGGTCTCAAGGGAATGGATTTGTTCCCTGAGAGCCAGGAGCGCCTTGCACCGAGCACACACCCATGACTTCTGCCCATGGGGCAAATAGTCATACATGTGGCACTCTGTGCAATACACTGGGAAGTGCCCCTTCTCCTGCTGACCTTCTATCTTCATACTGTTTTTGTTGGCTGTTTACAGTATTTAGAGAGTTTATTGTCCGTTTTTTAGATAGTTTCAATAGGTAGCCTATTTGAAGTCAAAGACCCCCAGGTTTGCATTCTCTGAAGTGCTACCTGTTCCACACACAGGGTCGGTTAGACAGGTAACGCTGAGGGTCTCAATGCATGGATGAGATGGTGGTGCCAGGAGAAGGGGTTTAGATTTGTTAGACACTGGGATACATTTTGGGGCAAGTGAAGTCTGTACAAAAGGGACGGGCTCCACTTGAACCAAGATTTGAACCAGACTGCAGGCATTTAAAATAAAAAAGGATGTAGAACAGCTTTTAAAGTGATGATGCCTAGTGGATTGCAGACAGGAACAGAGTAGTATCTGGTTCAGCAAGTAAAATCCCCTAAGGTGTGAGGGTGCGAACGTTTTGGATAAACTAGAAGGGGACAGATTAGAACCAGGAGTAAAGCAGACAGACAGCTGGTCAAAAAGTTCAAATGACAGTAAGGGAGATAGAACATGACAACACCAGGTAAGAGACTTGGAGTTAACAATCTGGTTAAGGTTGGACTCATGACCACACCCCACCTCCACAGGGGTGGGGGGCCCATTAGGATGGTCTGCCTGCGAAGGTTATTGGATCCAATAGGATTCCAAGAAGCCTTGGAGGGATTTAGTGTTGGCCCTGCTGGTGACCCTGTTGACACTCTGGTGGAGAATTGGAATAATCAACTCACCAGGGCAGTGGACATGATCGCTCCTAAGTGTCCTCTCTGACTCACTTCAAAAGTGGTCCCTTGGTATATGGAAAAACTATGGGGGCTGAAGCGGCAAGGTACACATTAGAACGCAAGTGGGAAAAGACTGTTGTAATGTAGTAATCAGACAGATTTGCTGTAAACTGCCTCGGGATTGTTTTAATGAAAGGTGGTATATAAATTTAACAATAAATAAAATAAATAAATAGAGTGCATTTGAAGATCTATGCTGAGGCGATACGTGCGACAAAGAAGTGATTATTTTCCTCCCATATCGCTTCTGCAAGTTCATGTCTGGCAGAGTTGTTCAGGGTTGTGAACGGGCTAATGTGTGCCCTCTTCCCCTTGATTCAGTACTTGGAACCAACAATTACTCGCTGTGACATTTTTAAAGAGTTTTGTGGACAAAATCTCTTGTATTCGGGGTGACTTAGATTCAAACTCCACAATTGTTACAGAGTCTGATGCCGAGGTGTCCAGCAGCTCCTCTTATGTGATGACCCTGGATCAGTTTCAGTTTGTGACTCCTGAGGATGTGGACAAGTTGCTCGGAATGGTGCGGCCTACCACCTGCCCTCTGGATCCTTGCTCAATATGGCTTATACTATCTGAGAGGGAGGCTGTTGTAGAGGGCCTGGTAGAGATTATAAATACTTCTCTGAGGGAGGGCAGGTTGCCTCCTTGTTTTAAGGAGACAATCATTAGACTGCTTCTGAAGAAGCCTGCCTTGGATCCCTCAGATTTAAGCAACTACAGGCCAGTCTCCAACCTTCCATGGTTGGGCAAGGTGATTGAAAAGGTGGTGGCCTCCCAGTTCCAGGCGGTCTTGGAGGAAACTGATTATCTAGACCCATTTCAAACTGGCTTTCGGGTTGGCTATGGGGTGGAGACGGTCTTGGTTGGCCTGATGGATGATCTCCAATTGGGAATTGACAGAAGGAGTCTGACTCTGTTGGTTCTTTTGATACTATTTGATACTCGGCGGCTTTCTATACTATTGACCATAGTATCCTTCTGGAATGCCTGAGGGGATTGGGGATAGGAGGCACTACTTTGCAGTGGTTCCTCTCCTACCTCACAGGCAGATTCCAGATGGTGTCTCTTGGAGACTCTGGAGGATGTGGACATCTTCAGATTTAGTTCTTCAAAATCTGTCTACATGGTATCCATCAGGGCTCCATTTGTCTCCAATACTGTTTAACATCTACATGAAACCGCTGCGAGAAATCATCAGGAGATTTAGTGCAGGGTGTTTTCAATATGCTGATGACACCCAAATCTATTTTTCCATGTCAATATCATCATGAGAAGGCATAACCTCCCTAAATGCCTGCCTGGAGGCAGTAATGGGCTGGATAAGAGATAACAAACTGAGGCTGAATCCAGATAAGATGGAGGTACTTATTGTGCTGGGTCGGAACTCGGGATACGATTTTGATTTGCCAGTTCTGGATGGGGTCACGCTCCCCAGGAAGGAACAGGTACACAGTCTGGGGGTGCTTCTGGGTCCGAACCTCTCCCTGGTGTCCCAAGGTTGTGGTGGTGGCCAGAAGTGCTTTTTATCAGCTTCAGCTGATACGACAGCTGCATCTGTTTCTTGAGATAAGCAACCTCAGAACAGTGGTACATATGTTGGTAACTTCTAGGCTGGATTACTGCAATGTGTTCTGTGTGGGGCTGCCTTTGTACATAGTCCGGAAACTTCCGTTGGTCCTGAATGTGGTGGCCAGGTTGGTCTCTGGGTCATCAAGGAGAGACCATATTACTCCTGTGTTGAAAGAACTATACTGGCTGCCGATACATTTCCGGGCAAAATACAAGGTGCTGGTTATTACCTATAAAGCCCTAAACAGCTTACGCCCTGAATATTTAAGATAACGTCGTCTTCACCATGAGCCCCACCACCCATTAAGATAATCTGGAAAGATTCGTCTGCGGCTGCTGCCTACTTGTTTGATGGCTACTCGGGAACAGGCCTTCTCCATTGTTGCCCCTGGACTTTGGAATGACCTCCTTGTTAAAATAAGAGCCTCCCCATCTTTGGCAACTTTTAAAAAGACACTGAAGATACATTTATTCACCCAGGTTTTTAATTAGATTTATGGTTTTAATTTTTAACTGCTGGGCCAGGCACAGAGCATCTGTGCCTCCAGCCGGCCCACCCACCACTGCCTTTTTATCCCCCCACAACACCAGCCTGCCCACTTCTCCCCCGCAACCTCTTCTCACCCCTCCATGTTTTCTGGCTGTCAGGCCAGCTGGCCAGCCGGCCCACCACCTGCTCCAGCCCACCCGCCAACTCCTGGCAGTGGCCGCCTCTTCCCACTGAGTGGCCCGCCGCCTCCTGTGGCCACCATCCCTATCCCCACCCCCCCCATCCTTGTTGCTATCCTATCCGCAGCTGCTCACAAACTCTCACGAGAGCTACCACACATGAGATTAGTGACAGTTATGTCTAGGAGAATTAAATATATAGAAGATGTTTGTGTTAAATTACTCTAATGCTACTAATTTTAATGTTTAAATTATTTTAATTGTTTTAATGTTTTAAATGATTTTAATTATAAACCACCCAGAAATCCCCTAAGTTTGGGGTGGTATAAAAATATGTTAAATAAATAAATACCAATGCCAGAAGCCTCCGAGCCAGGATGGGCAAGCTGGAGTGCTTGGTTGCTAAAGAAAACAAAGATATAGTGGGCATAACGGAAACTTGGTGGAATGGTGAGAACCAGTGGGACACTGTTATTCCTGGATACAAACTCTACAGAAAGGACAGGGAGAGGCAAATTGCGGGTGGCGTAGCACTGTATACTGAAGGGATAGAATCCAATAAGCTAAAAAACCTAGGAGGATCAGAGTCCTCCACAGAATCCTTATGGGTGACAATACGATTGAAATGTTTTATTAGGGACGTGCTATCGTCCTCTGGATCAAAATGCTAAGAGTGACCTGGAGTTGGAGAAGCAAATCAGAGAGGCATCATAGAGAGACAGTGATGTAATAATGGGTCACTTCAATTACCCACACATAGACTGGGTAAATTCACATTCAAGTAATGACAGAGAGGCCAAATTTCTAGACATGCTAAATGATTGTGTTTCAGAACAGTTGGTTGTGGAACCAACCAGAAAGAAGTTGACCTTGGACTTAATCCTGAGGGGTGCCCAGGACCTGGTGTGAGATGTCAGAGTTGCAGAACCATTATGGAACAGTGACCATAGTATGATCCAATTCAGCTTATATGCAAGTTGAGCATTGCCAAGGAAGTCTAACACAGATCTGTTCGACTTCAGAAGAGGAAACTTCTAAAAAATGAGGGGACTGGTAAAAAGCCAGGAGGATCAAATCACTCCAGAAAGCATGGAACTTATTCAAAACCACAATAATAGAAGCTCAGTTGGAATATGTACCAAAAAAGAAGAGAAAGGTACCGCCACATGCGGAGAAAGGCCAAAAACAGGCTGCACAGCAGATGGGCCCGTGTAGTCACTTGCAAGGAGGGGAGCTGGAAGGAGCTTGCTGCCCCCCCATCCTGCCACGCAGCATTGTTTTCAAAGGTAAAAGGGTGAACTCTCCCCTCCTTGCTGCCCTCCAATTCTTCCTGCAGCTGCAGCCACACCCCATCCCACCACCATCAGTGGCGTTCTTTACAGGGCAAAAGGGGATCGGTACTGGGACCAGTGCTCTTTAACTTGTTCATAAATGATCTAGAAGATGGGGTAAGCAGCTAAGTGGCCAGATTTGCAGGTGTCACTAAATTATTTAGGGTAATGAAATCCAAAGCATACTGTGAGGAGCTCCAAAAGGATCTCTCCAAACTGAGTGAGTGGGTGACAAAATGACAAATGCGATTCAATGTAAGCAAGTGTGAAGTGATGCACAATGGGGCAAAAACTCCAGCTTCGCGTATATGCTGATTGGATCTGAGCTGTTGGTGACTGACCAGGACAGTTCGTTGAAAGTGTTGGTTCAGTGCATGGCAGCTGTGAAAGAGGCAAATTCTATGCTAGGGATCATTAGGAAGGGGATTGATAATAAAAATGTTAGTATTATTATGCCCTTATACAAAGCTATGGCGTGGCCACATCTGGAGTACTATGTATGTACAGTTTTGGTCACCGTATCTTAAGAAGGATATTGTAGAACTGGAAAAGGTGCAGAAGAGAGTAGCTGATTAGGGGCCTGTAGCATTTTTTAAATAAGGCAAGGTTATAGCATCTGGGGCTCTTTAGTTTAGAAAAGAGGTGACTATGGGGAGACATGATAGATGTGTATAAAATTATGCATGGAGTAGAGAAAGTGGAAAGAGATAATTTTTAATCCCTCTCTCACAACACTAGAACCAGGTGTCATCCCATGAAACTGAAGGCCGGGAAATTTAGGACCAAGAAAAGGAAGTACTTTTTCACACAGCACATCATTAATCTGTGGAATTCTCTGGCACAAGATGTGATGACAGCCAAGTGTCATGGGCATGCTGTCGGACTCTGAGGATGAGGAGGTAGGCAGTGTGACAGTGGAGGAGGGAGTGCAGCTACCTCAAAGGCAAAAAGTTGCAGAGGCAAGTGGGACCAACTCACAGGACGTTGAAAAAGAAACAGAGCTTAGTATGACAGCTCCCGTGGAGGAGGCACAGCCAATCTCAGCTGTAGAGAGGCGTCAGTCGAAGAGATAGGAGATAAGGAGACACATGCGCAGAACGGCTTGACTAACCAGGAGAGCTGCTGAGTCAGGGACCAATGATTTAGAGCACATGGCTTCAGCCTATTTAAGACAGCTTTGCCGCAGCCGCATTGCTGGTAGCAACGTCCTGTTTTGGTGAGCTACCCAGCTGTGTTCCTGCTTGTTTGATTGTGCTTTGACTTCAGACTATTTGGACTCTGTTTGTGGAATTCAACTTGGACTTGGTTTGACTGACTGGATATTGTAACGACTCAGACTGGCTGTGGTTTGGACACTGCTTACTGTTTGGCTCTGACATTCTCCTTTTGACCCTTTGCCTGCTGCACACTCCATCTGCTGATATATAGCTCTTGATTTGCCTGACAGGTTTATGACACCAACAGCCTGGATTGCTTTATAAGTGGTTTAGACAAATTCATGGAGGACAGATCTTTCAATGGATACCAGTCTGAGGGTTATAAGTCCACCTCCAGCCTCAGCGGCACGATGCCTCTGAATACCAGTTGCAAGGGAGCAACAGCAAGAGACAAGGCATGCCTTCACCTCTTGCCTGTGGACTCCCCAGAGGCATCTGGTGGGCCACTGTGTGAGACAGGATGCTGGACTAGATAGGCCTTGGGCCTGATCCAGCTGAGCTATTCTTATGTTCTTACAGGTCAAATCCTCCGCAGTCCCTCTACAAAACAGAGATACAAGTTTTGGGTGGTATAGAAATATGTTAAATAAATAAGCAAACAAACAAATAGCAGAGAGGTGAAATTGTTGCTTTTTGAAGGATTTGCTTGTACAGACTCAGCTGCTGGATTGGGGAGCACAACTCCACATGCAGCAGCCATGGCTCTTCATACAGCTACGGAAACACCTGTGAAAGTCTGTTTCCATGCACATGCACCTTCTAGTTGGATGAGTACAACCACAACAGTTTGCCTATTGTCAAACATGCTGGACCTAGTTACACTGACACCCTCTGTTTCCAATGGCCAAAGATGCAAGTTACATTAAGCCCATTATTATCATATGGGTTTAACAACAGAAGTGTAAAGATCAGGCATGGAGGGACCAGATATGGCTTGGGATTGTGGTGCATATTGCGGTGGGGTGAGAGTAGGTTCTTGTAACATTTTACCCATGGAAAATAACTTCCCAAAATGGTTATTGGCAGCAAATGGCGAGGGGTTGGCAGGAAAATGGCATCCTCCTTGTGTCTCACTGCAGATGTCCTCCATCCTCACTGCCAAAAGGACATTTTTGTTAAACCAATCTTTTAATGATGGGCATAATGTAATGTGTAGTTTAGCCCAAAGTATCTGATCTACTTTTGAAGAATAAATTTGTATACAGAGCCACCATTTCTACATTTGTTCATCTGTCTTGTGCATCCTTATAAAAGGACAGAAGTTGAAAAAATGTTTATCAAGATTTATACCTTGCACTATCCTGAAGACTCAGGGCAGATAACAAGAAGGGAAAGAAAGAAAAAGCAATGCAGAGAATCTAATTCAGTGAAAGTTCCCCCATATTTTTTCAAGCTGCAAAAGTTAGTCAAAAATCTTTGAAATGTGCTCGGGCTTGAATTTTGGTAAATATGCAATATGACTGAACAACTAGGAATGATAATAAAAGATAATTTTATCTTACCTTAAATACTACATAAAGGTCTTCTAATTCTTGCATAGAAAAACCAATATCACCAGATACAGCTCGGACCTACAGGAAGGCAGATGAACAAATATATTTTAATTCTATTATTTGTGTGAACTTTGACAAATTGCATTCAATAAGATCAGAAAAGTTTATTTTACAAAGCATGACAAAGTGACTTTCAAGAGCTGTGGACTTGGCCGGAGAGAGGAAGGAGCATGTAATGATTTTGAGAATAATAGTAAAGTCTGCATTTGGGAGCTATTGATCTCTAAGGCAGGAAGATCTAAAAAACCGATGACAGCGGGAGAAGAATAGCTCTATTTCCTTGAACTTGGTGGGTAAACACAGCAAAAAGCTGGTCAAAAACATTAAATGCATTTCCTGCTCTCAATGCATTGTAATTGGAAGTGGGAACAGGAAATGTGTCAGCTCCTCCTTCCTTTCAGCTTTTATCTCTTTAATCTGCTCATTGTCAAACATCTACAAGGGCATTAGAGACATTGGCTGGAGACATCTGATGCTATTTGGAGGGAATGCACACCACAATGGCACAACAACAGAAAAGAGGCAGCAGCAAGATGTGAAAGCTACTCTTCCCTTGAGATCCCCAGCACAGCAACTCTGAGGGTGAGCAAGGTCAGAATCTCCTACTGCCACACTACCACACTCTTAGTGGGGGGAAAGAGGGAAGAGAGGAAAGCTAAATCGTAGGGTTTTGTGGCAAGGCCAGCCAAGCTTCTCTCATTGTAAAAAAAATCACATTATCATATCAACTGTTCCCTCGCAACATTATACCAGCAGAAAAATATACGGCAGTTACTCAAACCAGCAGAAGCATTCTGAAACCATGACAAGTGGTTAAGAGGACAAGGGCTGGTTTTGTGGTAAAGTAAAGTGTGCCATCGAGTCAGTGTCGACTCCTGGCAACCACAGAGCCCTGTGGTTTTCTTTGGGGGAATACAGGAGGGGTTTACCATTGCCATCTCCCATGCAGTATGATGCCTTTCAGCATCTTCCTATATCGCAGCTGCCCGATATAGGTCTTTTCCATAGTCTGGGAAACATACCAATGGTGATTTGAACTGGAAACCTCTGGCTTGCTAGTCAAGTCATTTCTCCGCTGCGCCATTAGGTAGGTCTTGTGGTAGTGAGCATGAATTGTCCCCTTTGCTAAGCTGAGTCTGTCCTGGTTTGAATTTGGATGAGTGCCCACATGTGAGCACTGTCTGCTCTAAGATATTCCGGTTAGGGGATGGGGCCATAGATCACTGGTAGAGAATCTTGCTTGCATGCAGAAGGTCTCAGGTTCAATCCCTGGCATCACCAGGTAGGGCTGGGAGAGACTCTGCCTGAAACCTTGGAGAAGCCGCTGCCAGTCACTGTAGACCAGTGTTCATTGCAAGGCCCGGGGGCCATTGGTGGCCACATCAACCCTAAGTGCGGCCTCCTGACTAATTGTTTATTGGGCTTGTGTGAAGCTTTGGCCAAAGCTCAAAACTCTGCACAGCCCCCCTGGTACCATGTGGAAACAACCATTCTCACCATGCAGTGCTGTGCCTTGCCCACTGTTGGGTGGAGGGCTCTTTTAAAGGGAAATGCAGCCCCCTTGAGCACCTACACCTAATGGGAATGTGTACACAGAGTGCTGGGAAATATAGCCCTTCCCAGGGCTTTCTTCCTAGTGCTTTGAAGAGAGGATTCCAGCCATGCAGAGGCCCATTAAGTATGCACAACGGAGAGCAGGCCCAGAACGGGCTGAAGACCACCCGAACTGGGCAATTTGGACATAAATGGAGACTGATGGGGGGGGGACTTCTGGAGACACACACACCCCGTGGCCGAATCTAAGCCCCCCAAAAGGTTGGCAGCAAGTAAAATGTAAATATTTAAAAGTTTTTTTTAAACTGCGAACCCATGGACAGTCGGGGGTGGGGGGTAAGGTTTGATGTCGAACTGGTTCACACATCCCTACAGGACTGTGCTGAGGTCAGCACATTGGGAAATGGCTCTTACAGTGAAGATTTTTTGCCAAGGTGGCCCCTTCATAAAAAATAGTGAAGATCACTGCTGTAGATAATACTGAACTAGATGGACCAATGGTCTGATTTGATATAATGTAGAGTTGTAATTTCTTAAATAACTTCAACCCACATTTGCTACAAAAATCCTCTTGGCAGAAAAGCTCTACACAAAATGTCATTCAGTAGCATGCCAACTGATTGCTTACCCAGTTTATTTATTTGGATAGTTTAGCTCACCCTGTTCTCAAAGACTCGGGGTTTATAATACCTACAAAACCACAATCAACATACTTAAATATATATTTGTAGAAAATTAGATCTCACATACCACACTTCTCTTGGCCGTGTCCTCTAAAGAATGGATCACCTTCAATCTTTGCTTAAACCGCATCTGTTCAATATCATCAGCTTTTAAGTGGCCAAATTTCTGTAGTCAGAAAAGTAGATAAGATTCATCTTTAGAGCCACAGGAGAACACCATGCATTTGATGACACACTGGAAGCTGGTAAGATAATTTACTAAGCAATTATTTCATTGGAAAGGAAGCAAAGGTCTGTCTGAAACAATGGTAACCAATAGGGATGTGCACAAATTGAGGTGTACAAGTTTGTTTGGACCTTACCTACTCTCCGAACCGGTTCAGTCCTTACCTGCTCTCCGCTGCCCTGGCGGTCCTCCCAAGAACCTGCACATGACGCAAGCATGCACATGACATTCGTGCATGAGCAGACGCCACTTGCATGGTCAGCAACACCATGCTGACCATGTAAGAACATAAGAACAGCCCTGCTGGATCAGGCCCAAGGCCCATCTAGTCCAGTATCCTGTTTCACACAGTGGCCCACCAGATGCCGCTGGAAGCCACAGGCAGGAGTTGAGAGTGTGCCCTCTCTCCTGCCATTACTCCCCTGCAACTGGTACTCAGAGGCATCCTGTCTTTGAGGCTGGAGGTGGCCCACAGCCCCTCTGACTGGTAGCCATTGATAGACCTCTCCTCCATGAAGTCATCCAAACCCCTCTTAAAGCCATCCAGGTTGTTGGCTGTCACCACATCCTGTGGCAGAGAGTTCCACAAGTGGATCATGCGTTGTGTGAAACAGTACTTCCGTTTGTTGGTCCTAGACCTCCTGGCAATCAATTTCATGGGATGACCCCTGGTTCTAGTGTTTTGTGAGAGGGGAAAAATTTCTCTCTCTCCACTTTCTCCACACCATGCATGATTTTATAGAACTCTATAACGTCTTCCTGCAGTCGTCTTTTTTCTAAACTAAAAAGCTCCAGGTGTTGTAGTCTTGCCTTATAAGGAAGGTGCTCCAGGCCCCTGATCAACTTGGTTGCCCTCTTCTGTACCTTTTCCAGTTCTACAATGTCCTTTTTAAGATGTGGTGACCAGAATTGTACACAGTACTCCAAGTGTGGTCGCACCATAGTTTTGTATAAGGGCATTATAATATTAGCCCTATTATTAATATTAGCCCTAATATTAATATTAGCCCTAATATTAACATTATAATATTTTCAATCCCCTTCCTAATGATCCCTAGCATGGAATTTGCCTTTTTCACAGCTGCCGCACACTGAGTCGACACTTTCAATGAGCTGTCCACCACGACCCCAAGATCCCTCTCCTGGTCAGTCACTGACATCTCAGATCCCATCAGCATATACTTGGCATATACCAACCATGCATATGCATATGCCATGTGTGTGTGCTGGCGCCTTGTGTGGGTTCTTGGGAGGAATGCCACCCCAGCAGGAAGCTGCATGGGGCAGCTGAGAGCGGGTAAGGATCTGCTCTCCTACTTTTTAAAAGATCCTACCTCCCACTCCCACTCCCCCATGCCCCGGCATCACCGAACTTGTGCATGTTTCATGCACATCCCTAGTAATCAACCACACCCTTGTAGCTATGCTTAGAAGCCATCAACACAAACAAGGCAGAGGAGGGAAGCAGAGGCTATATTAGCAGCAATTCAATAAGAGTCACCTTCTGAATAATGAAAAGGCGTGACAGAGAGATGTAGCCATACTGTACATGTACATTTTTGGAAATAATTTTGCAACCAGAACAAAACTTAAAACAAAAACAAAACGGTAGGGGAGAGAGCAGAAGCAGCAAAATCACATGGCGGAGCCCATTCCACACTTAACAGAAATAGCTGAAGACAGCTGTATTCATGCATTCTATATACTTATACCGAAGACAGAGTTTTTGTTTCACAAGCAATGCAAGACCAGACTTCTATGTTGAACACATCATATGAGAAAAAAAGGTAAGGCAGCTCCTAACCTCATAGGCTGTTTTTATAAGTTCAAAGATATCAATTTCCACTGGCGGATCATCTCCACTTGTCAATAAGGCGTGGAGGTGGGGGATAGGCGGAGAAACACTTTGTCGATTCACTACATTGTCTAGGTACCTATTGGAAAATCAAGAGTGAACACAGGACCTTGGATCACTGCATCATCCGAAGATGAAGCTACAGTATCATTCCCAAGAGTTTTCATCCTTCTGTCTAGCGACATAATTCCACTGATGATATTCTCACTGGTGTAATCAAGTTTGTGATTCATTCTTTATACAAATCTTTTGATTTATTGTGGTTTTCAGAAAATTAGTTGGATATATGCTGCAGGAACATATTTATTGAAATACAACATAATGAAAATTTTAGTCTTCTATAGTCTCCTCTGTAACAAAGATTTTAGTGTTGTTTTCATACAGTACTGTATTTATATCCTGCCCTTTTTGAAACAAAAACAAAATAAATACAAGTAATATGGAGTACAAATGGTCAAAGCAGACAAATGGAAGAGGCCTAGTCTCACCTTCTCCTGCCAGCTGAAGAAAGCTTCTGCTCTGGAAGGAGACAGGCTAGATGGCAGCCAGCTTCCAATGGCAAGGACCCACTAGCTCCACCTTTTCCTTCTGTAACCTGGGGAGTGACTGGTCATGGATTTAATTCAAGAGGGGAGGGTCTGGATGGGAGTCAATCCCAGTACACAAATGGAAGAAGCCTCCTTGATTCTCTTGCTCCTCAAAGTCAGGTGGTCATTAATGGAGTCTCTTTTGGACTGGAGTGACTGGCTAGCAGCTGGTTCCAGCAGAACCCAATTATTAGTTCAAGCAAAAACGTCTTGCAGAGCTCAGAGCTCAGTTATGAAGAAAAAATTCATAGCAAATATTCAGCTTTGATTCGTTTGTCCACCTGGTCTTGGCTGAAGAGACTCTGTCAGTCTCTTACACGAAACCAGATTTTCAAATCACATTCCTAGCCACAGCTCAGTGACACAGGACATGCTTACAAGGCAGAAGGTCCCAGCTTCACTACTTGGCACCTCTAGGTAGGACAGGGAAAGATCCCTGGCATGACAACCTGGAGAGCTAAGTCAGTGTAGACAATACTAAGCTAGGTGGATCAGTGCTCTCACTCAGGCATGGCAATACAGAAGGCTACAAATTAAGCTATTTTGGCCAAAGGGATCCTGCAATTACAATAGATCTTTTTGGACTTTATTTCTCACACGGATATATTTTACACCAGACTGATCACACAGTGACTGGTTTAGGGCAAAATGATTTTATTACTCTTGTAATGTAAGTGGTTCCAGTCTTCTTAGGAATTTATACCAGGGTGCAAGAAGCTTCAACCACTAACCAGAAATAGGAAAGAAAAGTTAATGGAGATAATTACTAAAGCCCATTCATTAAATTATGAAAGCAGAACAGCAAAAGCTACCTGCCCAAGGCAGTCATGGCCTCGCCTTCATCACAGCAATTTAGCAGCTTCTCCATGTTGGCATCCAGTATGGCCAGCGACATCTGCAAGATGACCTTGATGCCTTCGTAGAAGAAACAGTCAACAATGACCACAGCGCTTTCAAAAGGCATGACATTGAGGAAGAGGGTGAGGAACCAAGAGAGTGAGATACTGGAGATGACTCCTAGCTCTTGCATCTTTTCAGACAGCTGGGGAAGGCAGTCATGTGTCAGTTCCTCAAAGATGCCCTGATCCACCAATGCACCTTAATAGGCAATGAAAACCAAAAGAAAGAGAGAGACAGTATTAAGTAAACTCGCATGACAAATGAAGGATTGAGATAAAGCTAGTGGAAAATAAATTTCAAGTAAAAACTAGTTTGTCTCAGAATGAGTTCACACAAGCATACTGACCACTTGCCCCGCAAGTGAGTTGCAAATTTGCTTCTACTGAATGTTACTGCAACTGATGAAGTTATGCTCGGTGAAATGAATTCTAAAAACTCTGACTACAATGTTTAGACTGCAGTGGCCATTTCATTCACCTGAGATGGCAGTCAGTGAGTGATGAGCAAGCATGCTTGAACTCTCTCTCACATACCCATTTGCTTCTGAAACGGATTAGCACATTGCTATATTTAGGATTATCATCAAGGTTTTTACTAAAAACATTTGGTCTTGCAGGCATCTGAGAGCAAAACGCAACCTACTGTTGCAGATTCAACAACTTGTGTGTATGCAATAAATAATTCATTAAATGACGGATATAAAACATTAGAATTATGGAGATTCTGCCTTCAACTTAATTTACAATCTTTACTGTCAAGTCTTTGTTTAACTCTTTAATTTCAAAAGAAACAAACCTATTTCAACAATTTTCTATGTTTCAGGAGTGTTAGTTGCTGAATTATTTTGAGAAAGTGGTACCATTTTCAGACTCTGGAAGCAATTATATTATTTAAATATAATTAAATATATCTCAGTGCTTAAGATCTTATCAAAAGGGCTGGTGTTCTTTTCTGGGCACTACAGAGGATACCGACAGCTAAAAAGGATTCAGAGGAGAGATACGAGGATGCTAATAAGAGTCTAGGATGTTAAGTACGAGCAAAGGCTATAGGAATTGGGTAAGTTCAGCCCATTGAAGAAATGAAAAAAATGAGGAAAATATGTTGGCAGCATTTAAATAAATATTTGAAAGGATTTCATGCAAGATTATTAATTCTGTCCTATGAAGATAGAATTAGATGTAGTGGGTGTAAAACAACAGAAAAGCAACCTGAGCATAAAAACATTAAAAAAAGACTTTCTAATCACAAGAAAAAAATCAGTAGACTGAGCTGTCTAGGAAGGTTCTAGAACTTCTGTCCCTGAAGGTTTTCAAGTAAAAGCAGGACAGGAATGTACCAGGAATGCTTCAGTTCTAGGATATCCTGTCTTAGAAGACTGAGTTTGGACTAGATGGCTCACTTGGTTCCTTCCAACTCTCTAATTTTAATATTTTAAGAAATGTCTTATACAAAGTTATGGTGATCTTAAGCAGCCAAAGCTTTCAACAGGCTTTGTGTCTCTTGTTCTAGGTGCAAGTTGTTTTAATGATTCAACTAAACTAAATTGTCTGATCTCTTTCAATGCCCTGGGTTGCTTTGGACCAACTAATCCTAGTTTCCAAGATTGATTTGGCAAAGACTTACCAACCACCCTGCTGTTGTAGTAATCTGGCAGCATCCTTTCACACAGGGCCACAAGGAGCCAAAAAGCTTCTTCCTCATTACAGTACAGAAGCAATACCGATGTCACAATGTTCATGGCCTGACCGCAAGCAGACAAGCACACACACATAGAAAGAGAAGAATCCATACTAGTTGAGAATCCATGGACGTTTAGGAAGGCAATCATTTAGTATCATTTTGTTTGCTAGAGCCTTGTCAGACATAAATGATAAATGAGAGAACTTGAAGCAAAGATTCAGAACCACATCCTTGGCCTCATGCAACTAGCATAGCGCTTTTATTAGAAACTGATAACTGCCCATGACATTTCACAGGTAAGGTGCAGTGAAAAAGCAGGATTTCTTGCATCCCTCCCTCATACCTCCATATCCCCTTCTCCACCTCCTTCCTCCCCGCTAAAGCTCCCAAAGGATGTAAGGGAAGAAAGAGCATTTCAATGAGCTAGGGATCTCATCAGGATATGACCTTCCTCTGTCATTGGCTGTGCTCTACCCAGAACAGAGACTGTGGCCAAGCAAGGCTCCTGATAAAGGCAACTTGCCTGCCCACCTAACAACAGAATATGGGGCAGGGTGAAATGCAATACATTGCCTCTTTTCTTCACCCCCACTTTCCAATGTCTGATACCCAACTTTAGTTTGTCTGTCACATGCCAGTGTAATCTTGTTAAAGTGTGAGAGATGAAATGTTGGGAACTGGCATACAGACAGAGATCAAGCTCCAGGGAGAAACAAAAGGGGACAATTTGGTTATAACAATATGTAGGAACAAAGATTCAGAGAACTGAGCTGAGCTTTGCTTCCTTTGGCTTGGCTAAAACAACCTAAGAAAATAATGAGGGTGTGCATGGTGCAGTCCAGAAAAGAATGTTAAAAGATGGACTTCAGTTAATGTTTAGATATAACAGTCCTTAGTGATTTCAGTATGTTATCAGGATTATTCCCACTTGCAGCATTAGCACTGATAGGAAACCTGTACTCCTGCGTGCAATGTGGGATTTCTGTTGCCATTACACTGCCTGGATTGCTTCTCTCTTACCTGGCAGTACCCAATGGTGGGATTCCGAAAAGCATATGCTGTCAGTACCCTACGAAGTGCAGCGAACCCTAGCTCATTCTGGAAGGCAGGGTGCTCTGGCATTGAACGATGCAGGTCTCTTTCAATTTCTTCTGTAGCAAGGCTGTATTTTCCCATTGACTGTTCTACCAAATCTGTGTAGTACCCAGGATGAGTGGTCATCTCGTTCCATGCCCCTACACACACAAAAAAAATCCCTAGTTTTTATGTCCAAGACATTCAGGATTTGTTTGAGGCTGGTGTATGCTGTATGCTGTATGTTTTCCTGAGACTGCCAATTTCAATTTCTTGTAGCTGTATTAAATCCAGGACTAAATGCATGGCATAGCTGAATAATGACCTTGATACATTTAGATGAGACCTTTTAATACATGCCATTTACTCTATAAAAATGTGAGATCTCCATTAAACAGTTGTCAAGGAAAGAGACTGAGTATGGGTCATAATTCCATGGAAGGAGTTATTCTAGATGCCCCTTAGGTTGCTTCTAATTTTAGGAGCCTTTCCATCTTAATTGTGGAAACACTCACAATTGTGAAACGCTACAGTCCCTTTCAACTTGGGAACCTGTTAACTAGTGCATAAACTGTTCACCTGAAAATAGGAGCCACAGCTCTCCACGAAGATTCTCTGGGATCCCTTTTAACACCAGTTCACGGGTCTTGGCGGTCCGATACATGCACATTCCCCTCCCATATTCAAAAAAATGAATGTTCCATGACTCTTCCTTCATCTTCTCTTTTGCCTACAGAAGAAAACATTATTAGTATCACATTTTTTGAGATTTTAGTTGTTTCTATTTCTGGTGTCATGGACTGCCTTTGTTTAGATTACTTTCCACGCCTTCAGTATTTAGATTAGCCTTAAGCTATATCAGGAAACTACAGAGTGTGCAAAGTTCCAATTTAAATGCTACACCACTATGCGAGTTTGTGTTCAGTAGGGTATTTCATTTACAATATAAAATACAAGAAGTTGAGAAAAAAGTGTCTACAAAAATATTTGTTTACTTATTTGAATTCTAGTACAGCATACATAGAACATAAAGCACAAAGCAAAGGACATCAAAACAGAATGTACTACAAATGGCTTTATATTAAAGATAATCCCTAAGATCTTATTCTTAATTCAGAATTTTACCCATAGCTGTCCAGAATAAGGTGAGGTGCCAGAAGACAACCTGATTCTCCATTTTTTAATTTTAACATTATTCATGATCAAGCAGAAAACCGTAACTAGAAAAATGTCAGCATTCCAGTCAATGGAAAAAAGACCAGTTTGTTTACAAATGTTCTTTGTTCCACTGTTACTCCAACTCAGATATATAATTAACCCCTTTCACACAGATCTAAAATTTCTTCACTAATTTAAGGAACAGAGAACAACTACGATATCAAAAACAACCTGAAAAACACTATCATGTTATTTCAGGTAAAAAGGTTACAGGCTTTTCTAAGAAAACCACTAGTTTCTAGGCCAGAATTGAATCAAAAGACCTAAGGGGTGATTTTATTCTTAATATTCCTGACACTGGGTTTCCCTCACCCCCAACCCCAACCAGCACACTTCACATAATCTATGAACAGTGACCTCCTATATTTACTCACAAAGACATTGCAATAAAAATGTGCAAGCTAAAATAAAATAAGAAAGAGTTTCCTCTGAATGGGGAAAATAGAGATTGGTGTGCAAAGCACTAAAATAGCACAACTCACAAACCATTAAGAAATTACTATGTTCCTGTACAGAACTTTGCATTTCTAGATACCTAAAGGATTAGCACAGACATGCCTTTCTGGAAAATACCGAAGAACATACAAGATAAGATAGCATAATTAAGCACACCTAATTTTACAACATAAGATAGTACAGTGCATCATATCCTGGATGAAATCCAGTGGTAGATCTTCATGGGAGCACCAACACTAGAAACTGATGGCTGCCAGTAGCTTTCAGGCCCAATTCAAGGTGCTGATTTTAAGCTAAAAAGTCTCTCCTCCTATGAGCCATTAAGATCAGCAAATGGGGCCAGCCTTGGGAGTCGTCTCCCAGGGTGTGGGGAGGTGTGAGTGGCAAGGCTTTTTCAGAGGTGGCCCTGGTGCTTTCATACTTACTGCCAAAGGAGACCAGGTTTAGCCATCTGTCCAGACTGTTAGAAAAATATGTAAAAATGTTTAGATGAACATATTTTAAATATTTCCCTCTTTAATTGTATCGGATTGTATTTGTCTTGTAATTATGGGTCGGGTTTTTCGGGGGGGGGATTTTTATTGTTTAAAATAAAAACTGAAGATTCCCTTCCCCCCAGTTGATAAAGAGTTGTTTGTTTACCCCTTTTGCTCCAAAGAATTCCTCAGAGTTGGTCCCAAACAGTTTAAGTAGTCCCTGGGATGCTGTTGGTACCTCATCAGTGCAAAAATTGGCTAGCTGATTGTTGAGAGGAGAGGCAGGACTGGCTGCAGGTGGGCTGCTGGGAGACAGTGCTGGGATTTCCTAAAAACAAATATATAAATTGTTATAAATTTATGTTTTCCAAAGGTACAGGCTTACATTACAATTAACATTTGGTGTAGCCAAAAGCTGTTCTAGGTAGGCTTTTTACTATAGTGAATTGCAGAACACAACAACACAGTTTCTTAATCCTGTCTGGTATTGAAACCCTACTTTAACAAGGGTTGAAGAGCCATTTTCCATTGGCTCTCTGTTGATGAAGTGGCCAGCTATGATGTACACAGGTTATGCAGTATTAACTTCTCATATAAACAAGTGGCAACCTCATAGTCACTACTGTACATGTATCTATTAGAGAGCTATGGCTTAATCCCAGCTCTCTGGTGAGTGCAGCATTCATACACTCCATATGTGTGTGTAAAACAGCACTGAGTACCAGCTGGCTAGAAATGATTAACAGGCTTACCAAAACACCAGCAGATACACTCCAGGTTATTGGTCAGAATCAGAACAACGGAGTGCTGTGTCACATTACTAGTTGCAGATATTATGAACTGACACTGAATATATCAACCTATCAGAGAAGATGGGAAGAGCTACCCACCTAATGGAGGAAATTTTCCACTTTCCCTAAACTCTAGACTCCAATCTCATGTCACCATTCTTTTAACTGAGTACCTTAATTATTTGTCCTGGACCACTCAGTGACTTTCAACATCATGGCATCTTTCTGGATAGGCTGTCAGGCTCATGGGGGGCGGGGTGGGGAAGCATTGCCTTGTGGTGGTTCCACTCCTATAAAGACAGCCAATTCCAGGAGATTTGTGGTCGGGGGGTGGGGGGGACTACTGCATGGCCCATCATTTTTATGCTATTGGCTCCTAAGGGTTCCATCTTGTCCCGCATGCTAATCAACTCCTACATGAAGCCACTGGTATGGCTGAAATGGATGCTGCCCTTCCTGCAACATTTTCACTGCCCCAACTGCAGGCAGAGAAAAGTGTATGGCGTCCCCCCCCACCCCATTTTCTGGAGGTGGGAAAAGATTTCATGTTAGGGGCTTGCCTATACTTAGCAGCAATGCATGCCTTTTTTATTTTTAAAAGCTATTTTATGCTGCCACCTGCACTGTTGGAAGCACTGGAGCATTTTCTGGAAGCCAAATGGCCAGAGCAGACATCCTGCCCCTGCAATGTAACAGAAATGACACTATGTCACACATAGCATTATTGTATGCTATGTAATCCTAATCCTGGTGCATTTGGGGGGGGGGGATACTGGCTGCAGCTACACCTCTGCAGGACACCCACTGGTGCCATTAACTAGAAGTAAGCCCCATCCCCGCAACATGAGACTTAAGAAGTTGTCCTTTCCCCTTCAAATCCTCATCATACCTGTGAATTTTACACCAAGAACACTGTGGTGAAATTATTCAGTATCAGCCCTACTGCTGAGTGAGGTAATCCAGAGGTTTGGAATTCACATGGAGCAGAGTTGTCTAGGGTTGTGAGAGAACTAGAATATGCCCCTCCTCCCTTAGGAGGAAACCAAATTTAGAATGCTCAGTTACCAACTGTGATGTTTTTAATGAATTTTTTGTGGATAAAATCTCTTGTATTCAAGCCAACTTGGACACCACAGTTACTGCAGAGTCTACTGTGGAGGTGTCCAGCAACTCCTCTTATGCGATCAGACTGGATCAGTTTTAGTTTGTGGCTCCTGAAGACATGGACAAGCTGCTTTGGATGGTACATCCTACCACCTGTTCCCTTGATCTTGGCCAAACTTGCCTTATACAATCTATTGGAGAGGATCTGGTAAATATCAGAAATGCTTCTCTGATAGATAATGGAGAGGATGTGGGAGGGTAGGATACCTGCTTGTCTTAAGGAGGCCATTATTAGACCATTCTTGAAGAAACCTACATTGGACCCCTTAGGCAATTATAGGCCTATCTCCAACCCCCTATGGTGGGGCAAGTTGATTGAGAGGGTGATGACCTCTCAGCTCCAGGCAGTCTTGGAGGAGACAGATTATCTGGACCATTTCAAACAGGATTCTGGCCAGGCTATGGGGTGTAGACTATCTTGGTGGGCCTGATGGATGATCTCCAATTGGGAACTGATGGAGAAAGTGTGACTCTGTTGGTCCTTTTGGATTTTTTGGTAGCTTTTGATACCATCGACAATAGTATCCTTCTGGGGTGTCTGAGGGGGTTGGGGGCAGGAGGCACTGCTCTGTAGTGGTTCCACTCCTACCTCTCGGGAAGATTCCAGATGGTGTCCCATAGAAACTATTACTCTTCAAAGCAAGAGCTTTTGTATGGAGTCCCACAGGACTCTGTACTGTCTCCAGTACTTTTAACATCTGCATGAAACAACAGGTTACTCACCTGTAACTTTGGTTCTTCTAGTGGTCATCTGTACTTTTACACTAATGGTCTATGTGCCTGTGCAGAGACCTCATTGGAATCTAACAAGCGCAATTCTTCTGCTTTGGGAGGGAACCCCGCCACCAGGCGCTATATGTGGCTGCACCACCCCTCATCCCCTCAGTCACAGAGTCCAGCTTCAGTGAACTCCATGGGGAGGACGGGAGGGCGTGTAAAAGTAAAGATGACCACTAGAAGAACCAATTGCAGGAGAGTAACCTGTCGTTCTTCGACATGGTCTCTGTCTTTTACACTAATGGGCACGTAACGAGCTAGCACCCAAGGAGGAGGGAAGACAGAAACAAGACGCAATCTACCAGAAGAATTTTATTTCAGAACAAGTACATCAACCAAAAATGGATTGTAGGACACTCCTGCCAAATATGGCATCATTCCGTGCCTTGGCATCAATTGCATAATGACAGATAAATGAATGGGGTGAAGCACAGGTAGCTGCCTGACATATAGCGTCCAACGGAACCGCACAATCAAAGGCTACAGAGGCCACCACAGACCTAACAGAGTGCGCCTTAACTGTTGCAGGCAACTGTTTATGAGCCAATTGATAACAAAGCTCAATTGTGGAAACTATCTACCTGGACATGGACTTGGCCAACACTTGGAGACTATTATTATTATTATTATTATTACTATTATTTTACATTTATATCCCGCTCTTCCTCCAAGGAGCCCAGAGCGGTGTACTACATACTTGAGTTTCAATTTCACAACAACCTTGTGAAGTAGGTTAGGCTGAGAGAGAAGTGACTGGCCCAAAGTCATCCAGCTAGTTTTTTTATGGCTGAGTGGGGATTTGAACTTGGGTCTCCCCGGTCCTAGTCCAGCACTCTAACCACTACACCACGCTAGCTCTACACCATGTGGCCCATCGTACAGATCAAACAAGGCAGGAGATTTCCTCCATTCAGCAGACCTCTGAACGCAGAAGGATAACGCCCTTCAAACGTCCAAACGATGTAATCTTCTCTCCGCATCCGATGATGGATTTGGAAAAAACAGGCAAAGTGAGCTGGGACGAACGGTGAAACATAGACACCACTTTGGGCAGGAACTGGACATCTGTCCCAAGTACAACCTTGTCTTTGTGGAATTGAAGGTATGGTTGGTCAACCCTCAGGGCCCTTAACTCACTCACCCTCCTAGCAGAGGTAATGGCCACCAAAAAGGAGACCTGGTGGTAATGGCCACCTGGTGGTAATGGCCACCAAAAAGGAGACAGGGATCAATTGAAGCCAAAGGCTCAAATGGTGGTCGCAGCAGATCAGCCAATACCACCGATAGGTCCCAGGCTGGTGACACGACAAGATCGTCTGGCAACATATGTGTTAAACCTTTTAGAAAACTTTTCATCACTGGGTCTTTAAACCATGAGGCCTGTTGGTGGGGGAATGCGCCACAACAGGAGCCAAATACACTTTAAGGGACAAAAGCTTTAAACCAGACTCCTTAAGGGACAACAGATAATTACATATATCTTGTACAATTGGATTACACATCAAACCCCTGCAGGGAATCGAATGAACAGAAAAAAATCCACTTGTGATCATACAACTTCCATGTGGACTGCTTCCTGGCAGCAACCAAAATTTCCTTAAGTCTCAACGGAAAGTCAGCAGGACCTTCCATGCCATCAGGTGGAGGGACCGAACATCCGGGTGGAGCACCCATCCCTTCTCCTGTGACAGCAGGTCTGGTAGGACATTCAGGCGTTTCCAATCCACCTCTAAGCACCTCAGGGCTGGAAACCAAGGCCTCCTGGAGCACCACTGGGCTATCAGGATGGCCTTGGCCTTATCCACCCTCAGTTTGCACAGGACCCTCGGAATGAAGGGAAACGGGGGAAACATGTACAGAAGAGGGCCCGTCCAAGATTGGGCAAAGGCATCGCCTAGAGAACCCAAACCCTCCCCTTTTCTCGAGCAATGGAGGACACATTGTGCATTGTCCCGGGAAGCAAATAGGTCCGGAGTTGGGACTCCCCAATTAACAAATATGTCTGAGAACACTTTGGTGCAATGCCCACTTGTGGGAGACCACTGGCATTCTGCTTAGAATGTCCGCTTGGAAATTCAGGGAACTAAGGCGACACAGCATGTGCCACACACCAATGCCAAAGGTCCAGAGACAGAAGGCTCCTCGAGGACGTGCCACCCTGTCAATTGATGTAGGCTTTTGCCATCGTATTGTCTGTTTGTATTGTCACTGAGTGACCCCCAATCAGGGGCAGGAAGCCCCTGAGAGTGTTGAAAATGGCCAACAGCTCCAAATGATTGATGTGTCGTCCTCTCCTTGGGGTACGAATGGCCACTCACACAAAACCCTTCTAGGTGTGCCCCCCCAACCAATCTCCGAGGTGTCTGCCATGATCACCCAACGGGATCGAGGGGCCTGAAAGGGAGCACCAACACTCAGATGCCGCCACTCCGTCCACCACTCTGCTGTCGCCCGTACCCATCGAGGGGGTGTGCACTCTAGATGGCCTGGATCCCAAAGGGGATCGAACACGTCTAAAAACCACCTCTGAATGATGCGTATTCAAAGACATGCTTGAGGCAGCACATATGCATTAGCCGCCATATGACCCAACAGGTGCTGCACTGAGCACATAGTCTGCGGGCCTCCAGCGAAGAAAGCGGCCACCAGCTTCCAGAGAGTATCTATGCGGCCTACTGGAAGGAAGACCTTTTTCAAGGTCATATCAAATATCAGCCCAATGAACTGAATCCGTCGGGTGTGTTCCAGGTGAGATTTTTTGAAATTTATTTGGAAACCCAGAACCTGCAGAGTATCCACTACAATCTCGAGGGCATCCAGGACCGCACATCTGGTGCTCGCCACGATGAGCCAAATGTCTAAATACAGTAAAACCTGCAACCCTCGCTCCTGCAGAAAAGCCACCACCGGGGCCAGGCATTTCATAAAAACCCTCGGTGCTGTCGTGAGACCAAAAGGCAAGGCCTTGAATTGATAGTGGATCCCCCTTATCTGAAACCACAGGAAGCAACAATGCTGAGGATGTATCGAGACGTGGTAATATGCATCTTTTAAGTCCAGGGAAACCATCCATATGTTCTTTTCCAGGATGGTCATAATGTTCAGTACCAACAGCATTCGGAACCGTTTGTAGACCAAATGTTTGTTCAGGGCCCTGAGGTACAGTATGGGGTGCTGACCACCGTCCAGTTTTGGTACAAGAAAGTACTGGGAATAGAACTTGGGGCTGTCGGGATTGGTGACCTTCTTGATCATGTCCTTTGACAGAAGAGCAGCGACCTCCTGGTCCAACTGTGGGGTGCATGGCGTCACCACAATTCTGGACACTGGCCGTATTCCACATAACTCTAGGGCACAGCCCAAACTTATGATCGTAAGGACCCACTGGTCCATAGTCACTTTATCCCAGTTTGTATCTTGACTGGGATTTGTTCCCATGAAAGGACCGTTCCAAAGCCGACTGTTGTGGGAAGGGGCCTTCTGCAGTTGATAAGGCGACCACTTGGCAGTTTTCTGTGGTTTAGTAGCCAATGAAGCAAATGACATGGACCGTGCTGTGCTCCTCAATTTCTGAACTTTCTGGAGCATGTCATCAGTCTGCTAAAAAAAAAGGCTAGAGCCCTCAAAGGGCAGATCCTTGACCGTACCACGGGCCTCATAGTTCAATCCAGACGAACGCTGTCAAGCGTGTCGTCACTCGGTGCCAACTGGCTGTGACCCCTGGTCCTTTGCAAGGGCGCCTCCACAACAATTGAATTCGGGTGGGATGATTTTTCAAAAAGGTTGCGCCATCCTGCAATTGCACCCTGTAGAAATTCTCTGAATGCCTGTTAGGCTGGGAAAGCATTGCCAGCTTCTTCCAGTGATCTCACATGACCCGGAACAATGCTGGATTCAGGGGCAATGTGGCCTGTACCTTGGCCTCCGAATAAATAAGGCTGAATAACAGGTCTAGTTCTCCCTTTAGCTGAGTACCAAGGCTCACTGCCAAGGCTGAAGCCATTCGGGTCACGTAAGCGGAGTACAGCTTGAAGTCCTCTGACGGGGAAACAGGCTTCGAGTCTGACTGTATGTTATTTTTTTAAAAAATTATTTTTACATTTTATATCACGCTCTTCCTCCAAGGAGCCCAGAGCGGTGTACTACATACTTGAGTTTCTCTTTCACAACAACCCTGTGAGGTAGGTTAGGCTGAGAGAGAAGTGACTGGCCCAGAGTCACCCAGCTAGTTTCATGGCTGAATGGGGATTTGAACTCGGGTCTCCCCGATCCTAGTCCAGCACTCTAACCACTACACCACGCTGGCTTTCTATGTTGAGTGGGGAAGAGCCCAGAGAAACAAATGAAGAATCCTGGGAGCTGGCATCACTCGCACACTCGGGCTCTGGGGGAGCCAAAGGATCTGGTGCCATGGGTGTCAAACCCGAAGGGGAGCCCGGTTTGCTATCCGGATTGTCCGGTACCGAAGTGGAAGGTCCTGCTGGCAATATTTGGATAGGCATGGGAGTCTGTTGTATCACTGGGACTGACTGGGGTGGTTCGCGAAGCTCATTTTGATCCCTCGGGGAGCGTTGTGGTGAGCGGGAACACGGCCTCCCTTCCAAGTGTGAGGGGGGTTCACACCAACCCCTCATTGTCACAGGCTTCCCATATGTGGGACCATCCAAGTAATGGAACCCATAGTGGGGCTGAGCATGGTTCTAATCGTCAGACTGATAGTCCACCTAGTATCGATCGCACGACCCAGGGTCCCAGCACCAAGCGCCATAAGGAGGCTCAACTTCACTCGAGGAGGGACATTCCACCGCCCAGTATTGATCTGGATATGATTGATCACAACAGTCCCAGGACCGATCTCATCTGTAAGTCGAGGAGAGTTCTTCCAAGTCCCAACGGGCACCCTGGTCCCTCAGGAAGATATCCTCCTGTTGCCTCTGAGGAGGTGACCGATGGCTAGGCAGCCACGATGCATCTTCTGTGGGCTTGGTTGGGGAATAGATCTCCTCCTCCGATGAAGCATACCCTGGTTCATCCATTGCTACCAAAAGTTCTCTATTCAATCTAGCCTGATCACGGGCCAAGTTCAACGACTCCACAACCACATGCGGGCTAGACTGTGCCAACACCGACGACTTCTGTATGGGACTATCTGAGGCCGCTTTAGTCTTCTTGGCCACAGGGGCCTCAGACATTCTTCTTATTAAGTATAGGAGGGAGGTGTCAACCTGCTGGCAAGTCACAATGCAACTTCAGCTTCTTCTTTATCTTAGGTACCAAAGTTACAGGAATCAAGGATGATTTCGGTATCATGGTAGCTGAACGCTGCGGAGCGTCTTCTGAGTGCACCGGCTCACTCAACATCACTGCAGGGACAACCTTAGGGGGTGTCGATACCAGTACAGAGCTCAGGTTCTCGGCCTCTACAGGAGCACACACAGAACGCTCCGATATCACCAATGAAGCCTTTTTCACGGATCGCTTCAACGATAAGGCTTCTGATGAACGGAGAGCCAGGTCCCACAGGGCTGTGCGCAGGCAAGAATTTTGGCGAGCCTGCTTTGTGAACTTCTGACAGTGAAGACAGGTCTCGACAATGTGGGATTCCCCCCCATTACACAAGAGACATTTGGTATAAGTATCAGGGAAAGGGATATTTGATCCACACCGAACATACTTTTTGAAGTTCGTCGTGCCAAGCATAAACGCCGAAGGCTGGCCACCACGGTCTGTCCCAACTGGGATCGGAGCTCCAAAAAAAGGAAAAGACTGTAAAAACCAACACGCCAAGAAAAACCCGCTACTACCCTCAAAGAAATAAAGAAATAAAGGAAGGAAGGAAAACGAAGCAGGGAGAAAAAACAACAAGGGGATAGACAGATCCTACTCGTTGTCAAGCTGCAGACTCCGCAATGTTCACTGAAGCACGGACGAAGAATGACTGAGGGGATGAGGAGTGGAGCAGCCGCATATGGTGGCTGGGGTGGGGAGGTTTCTGGCCGAGCAGCAGAATTGAGCTTGTTAGATTCCTACAAGGTCTCTGCGCAGGCGCATAGCCCATTAGTGTAAAAGACAGAGGCCATGTCGAAGAACCACTGGGAATGATCATCAGGAAATTTGGTGCAAGGTGCTATCAATATGATGATGACACCCAAATCTATGTCTCCATGTCAACTTCATTGGGAGATAGCATAACTTCCATAAATGCCTGCCTGGAGGTGGTATAGGGCTGGATAAGAGATAACAAACTGAGGCTGAATCAAAGTGAGATGGAGTTACTTATTATTATTATTACTATTATTTATTTACACAGTCAGACAGGTTTTACTGACTGGTTTGTTTTATACAGACATCGAGTCCTTCCCAAGGACCTGGGATGGCTGGATTTTATTGTCAATGTTGTTGCTGTTATTATATATAGAATACAGGCTGTTCCCAGTAAAGCTGCTTTTTGTAATTGGCTGGTGGTGATTTCTGTGGCCCCTATGGTGTTGAGGTGCTCTTCAAGGTCTTTTGGAATTGCACCCAGGGTGCCAATTACCACTGGGATTATTTTGGTCTTCTTCTGCTACAGCCTTTCAATTTCAATTTGTAGATCTTTGTATTTGGTGATTTTTTCTATTTCTTTTTCTTCTATTCTGCTATCCCCTGGTATTGCTATGTCGATTATTTTCACTTGTTTTTCTTTCTTCTCGACTACAGTTATATCTGGTGTATTGTGTGGCAGATGTTTGTCTCTTTGTAGTCAGAAGTCCCATAATATTTTTGCATCTTCGTTTTCTACAACTTTTTCAATTTTATGGTCCCACCAATTTTTGGCTACAGGTAGCTTGTATTTTTTGCAGATGTTCCAGTGTATATACCTGCTACTTTGTCATGCCTTTGTTTGTAGTCAGTCTGTGCGATCTTTTTACAACAGCTGATTAGGTGGTCTACTGTTTCATCTGCTTCTTTACAAAGGCGGCACTTGCTGTTTGTTGTGGATTTTTCTACTTTTGCTCTTCTCGCATTTGTTCTTAGTGCCTGTTCTTGTGCAGCCAGTATTAAACCCTCTGTTTCTTTCTTTAAGTTGCCATTCTTAAGCCATTGACAGGTCTTGGTGATGTCTGATTTTCCACTTATATTGCGCAAATATTGATCATGCAGGGGCTTATTTTTCCATTTTTCTGCTTGGTTCTTGACTTGTTCTTTCTTGTAGGCCTGCTTTGTTTCATTGGTGTTGAATAGTTTCTCGTTACTGACCTTTTTAAGTACATCTTCTTCACTGTCCTTGATATATTCTTCAAGGCCTCTTTTCTCCTCCTCTACTGTTTGATGGACTTGCAGCATTCCTCTTCCACCTGAGCTGCGAGGGAGATACAGGACCAGGTCTCACGATCAGTGAGACCCGGTTTAGGGCACTGAGCGGGAAGAGCGGGCTAAGCCCGCTCTCCCCACTCACGAGCGGGCAACGAGCCCTGGGCGGCCAGATCGGTTACCCACACGATGGCCGGCTCCGAGACGGAGCCGGTGGGGGCTGGGGAACTCAGGGGCCATGTGGCCCCCGGAAGCACCAGTATGCCCTGCGCGAGTGCTCAGGGCATACTGGGGAGACCCCCGAGCCGGGAGGCTGTTTTTAAGCCTCCCAGCCGGGGGTCTACTTGCGAGTAGCTGCGGCGTGGAGCCGCAGTTACTCATGAGCAGATAGCCCAGGTTTGCGGAGCACTCACTCCGCAAACCCGGGCTAAGGGGCAGGCTACAGGAGAGGGTTAGCCGCTCCAGTACCACCGGGCTTGGCTGCGAGCCCGGTGATTCTTACGATCACAAAAATCGGGCTAGGATTTTCCTAGCCTGGTTTTTGTGATCGTAAGAATAGCCCCATAGCCTATCTACATCACTGTGGGGGTACAGAGCATGATTGATGGTCATGATTTTCCTGGTCTTACAATCTAGCATCTCTAGCTCTGCCTGGGTCCAGTCTATTATTCCTGCACTGTATCTGATAACAGGTATAGCCGAGGTGTTTATGGCTTGTATGGTGTTCCTGCCATTGAGTTTGGACTTTAACACCATACAAGACATAAACACCTGGGTTATACCTGTTAGCAGTTACAGTGCAGGAATAATAGACTGGACCCAGGCAGAGCTAGAGATCATTTTTATCATCATCATCCATCATCATCAATAATTTGATTTCTATACCACCCTTCCAAAAATGGCTCAGGGAGGTTTACACAGATACATAACAAACAAATAAGATGGAAACCTGTCCCCAAAGGGCTCACATTCTAAAAAACCCCCATAAGACAGACACCAGCTACAGTCACTGGAAGTACTTTGCTGGTGGTGGATAGGGCCAGTTACTCTCTCCCTGCTAAATAAAGAGAATCACCATGGTAAAAGGTGCCTCTTTGCCCAGTTAGCAGGGAATCTACTTATTGTGCAGGGCCAGAATTCAAGAGATGATTTAGATCTACCTGGTCTAGATGTGGTTATACTCTCCCAGAAGGAACAGATACATCATTTGGAAGAACTCCTGAATCCAAACCTCTCTCTCTGGAGTCTCAGGTTGAGGCAGTGGCCAGGAGTGCTTTTTATTAGCTTTGGCTGATACGTCAGCTATGTTCTTTTTGTGAGCTATAAGTCTTTAAAACTGTGGTGCATATGTTGGTAACCTCCAGGCTTGATTACTGCAATGAATTCTACATTGGGTTACCTTTGTATGTAGTCTGGAAAATATAATTGGTGCAAAATGCGGCAGCCAGGTTTGTTTCCAGGGCAACCCAAAGAGACCATATTATTTCTATTCTAAAAGAACCACTAGATACCAATATGTTTCCAGGCAAAATACAAAGTGTTGGTCATTACCAATAAAGCCCTTAACGGCTTGGGCCCATGGTATTTCAGAAAGCACCTCCATCATGAATCCTGCTGCCTTCTGAGATCATCAGGAGAGGTCCGGTTGCGGTTGACACTGGCTTGTTTGGTGGTAACTCAGAGCCAGGCCTTCTTTAAGGCTGCCCCAGGACTTTGGAACATGCTCCCTGTCAGAATAAGAGCTTCCCCATCTCTGAATGCCTTTAAGAAAGCTCTCAATACACACCTGTTTTCCAGGTTTTTAGTTAAATTTTTCTATATAGTGTTTTAATCATTTTAACTGTTTTTATTGTTAGCTGTTTTTAGATTTTGTGAATTTTATGTAAACCACCCAGAGAGGTTTTATTAGGTGGTTTATAAATTTAATAAACAAACAAACAAACAAATTTGGTGCCCTCAGTAACACTGACAACACCCAGCTCTATCTCTCTTTCCCCATCTTATTCAGGTGAGACAGTGAAGTTGCTGAATCAGTGCTTGGGATGGAAGCACAATCCAGACAAGATGGAGGCACTGATGGTTGGTTGTTCCAACTATCCAGGGAGGTGGTGTTCAAGTGGTTGTAGACACGGTGCACTACCCCTAAAGCATCAGGTCTGCAGTTTGCTCAGAGATCCAGCTCTGTGGCTGGAGACCCAAGTAGCATCTGCAGCATGGAGTACTTTTCATGGTACACCAGTAGCGGCCCTTTCTGGGCAAAGCTACCCTGGCTATGGTTATCCATGCTTGTCACCTTCACACTAGACTACCATAATGCACTGTACATGGGATTGTCATGGAAGACTACTTAAAAACTACCGTTTGTCCAAAATGCTACAGATTACTGACTAGCAACCTGGAGACAGACAGTTAGTTGAGAGTATATCTCAACAGCTTGTGTGGCTGCTGGTCTGTTTCAAGAACACATTTTAAGTGCTGGTGGTTATAGGGCCTGGGACACAATTACCAAAAGAACCTGACAGGGCATACCATGTTCTGAGGCTTTTCTCCTTATGCTTCTACCTTCAGAAGGAAAGTGGGTGGCAGCTGGGGAAAGAATATTTTCAGACATGGCACCTTGCCTTTACATGTCCTCCTGAGGGAAGTTTAGTGTCTTTTTGGTGCCAGGCAAAGACCTTTTTATTTTCTCCATCATTTTATGTGGCCATCATTTTATGTGGCTGGTGTGTTTATATTGGCTATATATTTGTTCATATATTTATTGCTGTGAACCAATATTATTTGTTTGTCTTCTTTTTTAAAATGTGAGATGCCCTGAGAGAACTTGTGCTGAAGGTCTGGATAAAAATTGACTAAACAAAAAATAAATAAGCTTTTCCTTACACCAATGCAAGTACAATTTCAAGTGCATCAATGGTAAAGCTTTTCCCTCTCTTAAAAAAATTACCACGGGACTAAAACATAATTCTCTTCTTCATCTTGTTTTTTTGTTACATTGGGAAAATGTCAAATGTGACTCAAGAAAATAATTTCCCAAGCTTTTTAATGGAAGTCGCATACAATATTGGTTCTCTTTCCTTTGCTCCTCATTATACACAAAAACCTGGGTTTAGCAAGTTCCCAGCTTTAGAAGCAGTCTCCTAGTTATGAAATACTGATAAGGCCTTTTCAGAGTTCAATTCGAGTACCTCACATGCATGATCATCAAAGCTCTTCTTCTGTCCTCCGCCATTGCCACATGATTGCTTGGATGGAGTTTTCTGCAGGAAGTCAGAGATCCTCTGTACCAGGAAATCCCGATCTTTCAGGTTGGCAAAAAGGAAGGTCATTTTGCTTTTGGTGCTGATGGACAGTGGACTAGGCAAGACGCTGGAACTGTCAGCTTTCTCAACAATTGTGACCTACAAAATACACACAGGGACAATCTGGATGTGATTAAGCTTCTCCCTTGTTACAATGTTCAACAGTCATGTAGTGGAGCCAGAAAGCACTGGAACTTCTTCCAGCCCCATGTTCCAGGTGGAACATAGGGAAAAGAGGGGCAGCAGCTGCCAGAGGGGCCAGGGCCAGTTCCATTTCCAGCTCCAGAGAAGGTGGCAGGGGCGGCATGTGATTCTTTTTAAGAAAGTCGCCCGGCTCTTCACCACCTCTGCAATGGTTCCCAGAGGTTGCCACTGGGTGCCCGAAGGCAGGCAATGAAGAGTGGGCAGTGTTCTTAAAAGGAATTGCGTGCTGCCCTTGCCACCACCCACTAGCAGCAGCAGCAGATCTGGCTCCAGGTGTCTCTGTCTGGAGGCTTCCCTGGGGCCCTGCTGTCCGCCGGTCTCCTCTCCTGCCTGGCTGGCTGCACACCCTGCGGATCTGCTCCCTCCCTCCCCGCTGCCCACTGATCTACCCCTCATATGGCATCTGTGCCACACCTCCTCTCACGGCTGGCTGGCTGTTCTCAGGGCTGGATAAAGGGAGTCGGAAGCCTGCTGCAAATTGAGGTTTGTGCCCCTTCCCTCTCCCCACCCCCCCGCCACAGCACCACCAATTATTTTGGGTGGGGGGGCTTTTTCTATAACTCCTCCCACCCCAGGGACAGCAAGCAGCCCCATAGCCACACTCATCCTGACAGCCATACCTCACAGCCATGCCCACCCCAACAGCCACATCTAGATGTCTTAGTGGACAAACTGAATATGAGGCAGAAGTGTGATGCAGCTGCTAAAAAGGCTTAACAGAAGCAGAGTCCAGATCATGAGAAGCAATAGTTCCACTCTATTCTGCATTGGTCAGGCCTCATTGGGAATACTGTATCCATTTATAGACCCCACATTTTAAGAAGGAGCATGGGTGGCACAAGAAACTTTGATGCCTGAGGCAAAGAAGGAGATGACCACATTGACTTTGTTTTCTTTATGCAGCAGAATTAAGTGGCACACCTTTTCCTGGACCACACTACTTAAATGTTTCCTCATATAAGAATATGCCTGCGAACAGAAAAGTAGCATGCAAGGGAAAAGAGTTCAACCCAGCATTCTTTGTGACAATGCAGGGGAGAAGCTTTTCTAATTGTTTGGATTTGGGGGGTGGGGGAGAATTTTCAAATATGTAACCCTACCCCAGCTTGAAATGGTGCAATCCAGGAAAAGCTTTACTGCTCTGAACAGTGCTGGGTTGCTGGGATTCAGCCAATGTGCCCCTACTGCAATAGCCTTTTGTTATTCTTAGTAGATGGAAATTGCCAATACAAACTTGCCAGTACATAGGAAGACAGCTTCCATACCCTCCAGCACTGGCATTGCTGGAAACAGGGACATAAATAAAATAAATATTTATTTCTTCCATTTCTGTACCACCTTGCCCAAATGGCTCTAGGCGGTTCAAAAATATAAAAACAGATAACACACAAATAAATAAGTCATTAAAACAAAATGGAGCATTGGTTCACTTACCGTGAAGGCTTCTTCTTGCTGCTGCATCCAAAGGCGTCTCCTTGAGTGGGTTATGATTTTCCATGTGACCCCCTAAGGCATGACTATGCAAATTAGTTAGAGTCTTTAAAAGGTGGAGAAACATGACCCCACCCAGTTCTTTTCGGACAAGAAATCCAAGAGTACTCTGAGGAAGGGAAACACATAGTGAAAATAACTATAACAAAAACACTGAACTAGGAGCAAAAAAACCCAACAACTTCCAACAATTTGGAAAAAACTGATTGTGTCCACCAAAAAGGTGGATGATATAAGAGTCTTCTTTGGTTTTAGGCAAATAATTTAGAGATAATTTAGAGAACGCTCCCCCCGAGGGACGGTCTGGATGCTAAGAAAGATGGGTCCTTAGAGATACCACAGCCCTCGGGGGGAGCACCCGCGCCTACTCCAAGGGAAGAACCTATTGGAGCACCCCCTCCACAATGCATCTTGAGCAGAGGTGAAGGTATCCACTCTGTAGTGCCTGGTAAAAGCTGATGGGGCAACCCAGGTAGTTGCCCTGCAAATGTCTGGGACCAGAGCATTAGTAGAAAAACACTGCCAAGGTGGCGGCCACCATGGTTGAAAGAGCAAAAACTTTAGTGGTAGCCCTAAGATTCTGAGATTCATATGCTAGGGTTATGCACACTTTGAGCCACCAAGCTATGGTGGTGGAAGTCACAGCCTGACCCATGTTTCGAGGCAAAAAGGAAATAAATGACGACTCCGTAGTCCGGATGGACTTTGTGCACTTCATGTAGGTCTTCAGGTACCTACGGACATCTAGCTTGTGCCAAGCTTTTTCTGCTGGATGAATCGGTTTTGGGCAAAAGGACAGTAATACCACATCCTGGGACATATGAAAAGGCGAGGACACCTTGGGTTGAAAGAAGGATTTAGGGATGAGTTTCATTGAGTTCTCTGAAAAAATGCAGAGGTTTTTGTAAACTGTAAGAGTTTGGAGCTCAAACACCCTCCATGCCTATGTGACAGCAATAAAAAAGGCAGGCTTTAGGGTTAAGAGGCGTAAGGGGATAGATTTTATTGGCTCAAAGGGAGGGCTCTGTAGAGCCTTTAGGATCATGTGTAGGTTCCATGTAGGGAAACGGTGCACCGCTCATGGAGCTGGTAGGGTTGCACCTTTGAGTCGCCTCCACAAATGCAGATGTCTTAGCCTGGAGCGCCTCGACCCCCAAAAAATAAGATCTACTAGGGCGGCAGCATGTCATTTTAGTGTGCAGTAAATGCTTCATGGTAGCTGCCCCTTTTGGAACTCCATGTCTTGCAGGCCATGTCTTTACTGGAGAAAAACTTGCCAAGTGCATTGATAGATTCTGTTAGTGGAAGGGCATCAAGAGGCCAGCATCATGTCAAAAACCTGTGAAGAATAGCCATGCTTTTTCAAGAAGCACTGTTCAGTCTCCATGCAGCTAGCTGTAACCAGCCTGGCTCTGGATGGTGCACTGGGCCCTGCTGGGGTAGGTCCACCATGACTGGAAGTATCAAGTGATCTGCTGCTGCCAGGTTTTGGATTTCTGAATGCCAGGGTCTTTGAGGCCCAAACAGAGCTACTAGTAGGACCTGGGCTTTGAGGAGTTTCACCTGTTGTAGAAGCTAGGCATGGAGTAGCATCGGTGGAAAAGTGTGTAGGAGATCCCCCGGCCACGGAGATGAGAGGGCATCCGCCGATTCCACTTGCGGAGAGGGGAACCAAGTGAAGGACCTTGGTACTTGAGCATTCTTTGGAGTTGCAAACAGAACCACGGACAGGTGGCCGAAGTGGTCCGATATTACTCTGAAGGTGTTTGGGTTCAGCCTCCAATCTCCTGGGAGAATTTCCTTCCTACTGAGCCAGTCTGTCACCATGTTCAGGTTGCCTTGCTGATGGTGCGTTGTTACTGAAGCCACATTTTGTTCAGCCTATTGGAACAGAAGAACCACTTCTGCCTGCAGAGAGTTCTACCTGATGCCTCCTTGGTGGTTGACATGCGCTTTCGCTGTGGTGTTGTCCGTGCAGACCAGTATTCATTCATTCATTCGATTTCTATACCGCCTTTCCAAAAATGGCTCCAGGCGGTTTACACAGAGAAATAATAAATAAATAAGATAAGATAGCTCCCTGTCACCAAAGGGCTCACAATCTAAAAAGAAACATAAGATTAGACACCAGCAACAGTCACTGGAGGTGGATAGGGCCAGTTACTCTCCCCCTGCTAAATAAAGAGAATCACCACGTTAAAAGGTGCCTCTTTGTCAAGTTAGTAAGTATGTGTTGATTCTGGACCATGTGGTGGAATGCCAGTCAGATCGCTCAGCGATTCAGATCATTTATGCTGTGTTGCTTTTCGCTGGCCACCCAATTTCCTTGTGCCAACTAGTGGAGACAGTGGGTGCCCCAACCGTGCTTGCTTGCGTCCGTGGTGACGACTCGCGGAGGGTCCAGGAACTCCTTCCCCACAGAGAGGTGTGGGGGTGTAATCCACCATCTCAGAGACTGTAGTACATGGGGTGGAAGGTCCACCTGTTTGGTGGATTTCATGGCAATCTCTGGGTGGTGGGGTAGCAGAAACCACTGTAAGGGCCGCAGGTGGAAACGCGCTCAAGGTGTCAATTCCAGGGTTGCCACCACTAGTCCCAGGATCCATGTCTATCATGACCCCCAGATGCAGCCGTTGGTGGGAAGAATGTAGCTAGCTTTTCTCCCACTTGATCAGGAAGCTGTGATCCTGGAGGACCTGTAGCGTGGTGTCGAGGTCCTTCTGGGCGGCCTTCAGAGACGGAGATTGAAGGAGCAGGTCGAGCAGGCAAGCAAAAATCCTGACCTGTAGGAGTCGGAGATGTGCTATGACTGGTGCCCGGACCTTTGTGAACATGTGAGGAGCTGAGGAGAGGCCGAAAAGGAAGCGCTCTGTATTGGTAGTGTGTTTTGGAATATAGAGATCATAGTAGAGGTCGGCTGCTTTGATGTATAGGTATGTGTAGATAAGCCTCCTTCAGGTCTATGGAGGACAGGAAGTCCCAATGGTGTAGGGCCTCTGCAATCAACCCGAGAGATTCCATGCGGAACTTCCTCTTTTTTTACGAAGCAGTTGAGGTATTTTAAGTCCAAAACCACCCAGAGGGAGCTGTCCTTGGGTACGGTGAAGAAGATGGAGTAGATGCACACTCCCTGTTGGTCCACTGGCACCAGTTCTATTGCTCTGATCGATAGGAGGTGTTGTATCGCCTCTTGCAGACCCTTGTGTTTGGAGGGTAGGCAGGAGGTTGGGGTGGGTAGAAGGTGGGGGGGGCTTTCAGTCAATTTTATGCGGTAGCTGCCCTTTATTAAGTCGAGAACCCAACAATCTGAGGTGCAGCCCTCCCAAGTGTGTAAGTGAGAGGAGAGGCGACCACCCAGGGGTGACCCGCCTGAGTTAGGATTGCTGTTTTGGTCTGTTTGCCCTGGGCGGCAAAAGATGCCCTGTTCCCAAACCCTTTTCATGAAGGTCTGGATCTGCCCCAGAAAGGATGTTGGGATCTGAAACCCCGCTCCCTGCCAGCGAAGGGGGACCAAAACGGGCAAAAGGAGTGGGGAAAAAGTCTCCCTTGTGGGCAGACTAGTTTACACAATGAGAAGGGCATAGTCTTCTTCACATCTTTTGACTCCACTAGGATGTCTTTTAGGGCTGCATCTCCAAAGAGCTTTTCCCACATCAAAGGGAACTGTGGCCAGATTGGTCTTAGATGCAGCGTCTACGCATTGGTATTTTAACTACAGGTTCCTGCGGCCCAGTACTGAAGCAGCTGCTGCCCATGAAGCAAACCTCATGGAGTCAAGGGTGGAGTCAGAGATAAAGGCCTGAGCCTTGTGTAATTTTAACAGGGTTTAGCGCAGTCTTGCCAGGTTAGAAACTGGGTCCTGGCCAGTTTGAGACATACCATGTTTGGTTACTATGGAGGCGGCCGCTGAGGCTCTCATTGCAAAAGTGGCAGCATCATGTGATCTTTTCATATCAGATGCAGAAACAAGTCCATTCCCCCTTAACAGACTCAATTAAGTGTTTTAAGACTTTAAGACAGTCAAGATAGAGGAGGGAGAATGGAGATGGGGGGGGGAATAGATGAACAGTTTAGAGAGAAAATCCTTTTTTTAAAAAAAAGAAAGGAAGGACAAACAATCAGATAGCAAGCAAAGAGAACCTATGAACAAAAGTATGAGCCAGAAATGAAAGTAAAAGGATATTTGAGCAGAAACTTAGCTAAGAAGAACTGCCTTGGAGCCACAAAGGACTAAAAGAGCTGGGTTGGATCATGTTTCTCCACCTTTTAGATACTCTAACTAATTTGCATAGTCCTGCCTTAGGGGTCACATGGAGAATCATAACTCACTCAAGGAGATGCTCTTGGATGCCAGCAGCAGAGAATTAAAACCAGTTAAAAATATTTCAGTACTCACTAAAAGCCAGGCTAAAAAGAGCTCTCACCTCTTGCCTGTGTGTTTCCCAGAGGCATCTGATGGGCCACTGTGTGAAACAGGATGCTGGACAAGATGGGCTTTGGGCCTGATCCAGCAGGGCCGTTCTTGTGATATGTTTTTAGGGCTCTTTTAAAGGCTGCTAAAATTCTTAAGCCTCTAATATCCATAGGGAGTGCATTCCAGAGCCCAGGAGCAGCTACAGAGAAGGCCACTGCTTACTATCTATCATAATGCAAAAACAACTAAATTGTGTAGCATCTTAACATGCATGTTTGTATTGTTGAAACATAACAAAACACCTCTCACACACAAGACAGAAATTAGAAAAAGAAACTATTCAAATCTGTCCTCTTACAAAAACAACAACAACAAATATTTACATACTGCTTTTCTACAAAAGTTTCCAAAGTGGTTTACACAAACAAACAAACAAATAAATAAATAAGATGGATCATACAAGTGGACAAACACTTCTCTCATAACACTACTCACATGTTATGTTCCACACACATAAAATTACTGCATGCACATACAGGTCTGTACAGTTGTTCATACATTATGTTCAACACAGGACAGTAATACATTTCCTGTCCTGTAGCTTTAAGGTTCACTTTTAAAATGAACTCATGTATTAGTTATTCAGACAAAAGCAAATACATGTGTATTTGTACGCATGTATTTACATATGTATGTAAATACATATGTATTTACATATTATGTGTACACACATTTGTATACCATGTGTGATGTCTGAATAGAATTCCTGTACTGAAAGTATAAGCCTTTTAAAGGGAGGAAATCAGAGGGCCTTTACCCCTCTCTTCTATCTCCTTTCCCCCCAAAAAACCCCAACATTGAAAAATGGACAAACATTCCTTTTCAGCAGGAAACAAGCACCAGGGTGTTAGAAGAGTTGGCTTCTGAAGAAACCACTCAGAGACATAGTTTATAACTGTAAGAAACTGCGTTCTACCAAACATAAGCTGAGAAAGCATAGAGGGGGGGAAAACAGAAATCAGAACTCTTATTTCTTCTGGATAATTGTTAGATGAAAAGATTTTAAAATGACTGCTCCACTCCTCTCTCTCTCTCTGTCGCTGTTGTTGACTTATTGTCTTTCTTTCTCACTCATATCAGAGGTCCTCAGTTCCCCCACCCCACATCCCATAACTCCCAGATCATTCCAAACCAGAGGGCAGACCAATCTTTTTCTTTCTCACACACATTCACTCACGGCTCACTCCCATAAAGATATCACAGGTCTCTCTTCCACAGCCCTGCCCAGAATTTGAATTTGCTGAATTCAGTTCACTCACATAAACACATTACAGGTCTCATAGGAAACTGCCTTATACAAAGTCAGACTATTGGTCCATCTAGCTCAGTATTGTGTACCCACACTGGCAGCAGCTTCTCCAAGGTTGGACTCATGAGTGTCTCTCAGCTTTATCCGGGAGATGCCAGGGAGGGAACTTGGAACCTTCTGCATGCAAACACGCAGGTGCTCTTCTCAGAGCAGCCCCATCACCAGTCTCATTTCCCTTTCATCCTCCCCTTTGCTTATTGAAATTATTTTCTTTCTCTCCCAGCCCCTACCTTACTAAACTTGGTTCTCAGATAATTCCAAAGCAACAAAAAGCCAAGAACATCTGACTTTAAAAGTTGCCTGGCACTGAAGTAGGTGGGAGCATAATCAGGAACCTCCTCCACTTTCCATTTATTTGATTTGGTGAAGTTACTGCTACTCAAGTAGCCAGCCCCCTCCCACTCCCCCAGTCTTGTTTCTTGGGACTTCACATAAGGCAGGGGATACTGGTGGGAGAAGAGCCAAGTCAGCAGCAGCTGGAGAAGACTCTGCAGAGCACCTAAGATGTAAACAGACTCTGCGGGAGCCAGCTTAACACTGATTGATTGGTTGATTGATTAAATGCCATTAAGTCGGTGTCAGCTCTTAGTGATCACACAGACAGATTCTCACCAGGAGGATCTGTCTTCAGCTTGGCCTTTAAGGACTCTCAGTAGTGCATTCATTGCTGTCATAATCGAGTCCATCCACCTTGCTGCTGGTCGTCCTCTTCTCTTTCCTTCAACTTTTCTCAGCATTATGGACTTCTCAAGGGAGCTGGGTCTTCGCATAATGTGTCCGAAGTATGATAGTTTGAGACTGGTCATTTGTGCCTCAAGTGAAATTGATTTGTTGTATGATCCATTTGTTTGTTTTCCTGGCTGTCCATGGTATCCTCAAAAGTCTTCTCCAGCACCAAAGTTCAAAAGCCTCAATGCTTTTTCTATCTTGCTTCTTCAAGGTCCAGCTTTCGCATCCATTGAGTGTCACGGGAAAAGCTATTGTCTGAACTATTCTAATCTTTGTACGTGTAGACACATCACAGAATCTAAATATATTTTCCAAGGCCTTCACTGCAACCCTACCAAGTGCTAGTCTGCGCCGTATTTCTTGACTGCTGGATCCTTTACTGTTGACAGTTGATCCTAAAAGACAGATGCTATCCTCCACTTCAATGTCTTCATTGTCAATTCTGAGGCTGGTTGCTGTACCCATTGTCCTTAGTTAAGTCTTCTTTACATTAAATTGTAGTCCCATTTTTCCCACTGTGCTCCTTGACTTTCATTACTAGAGCTTGCAGATCATGCGCATTCTCAGCTATCAGCGTAGTGCAGGTTATTGATGTTTGTTCCTCCAACTTTAAAACCATGCTCATCTTCTTCCAATCCAGCATCTCTCAGTATATGTTCAGCATATAAATTGAATAAAGGAGAAAGTATACAGCCTTGTCTTACTCCTTTGCCAATCTGGAACCAGTCTGTTTTACCATTTTCTGTCTGGACTGTGGCTTCCTGTCCTGTATATAGGTTTCTCATGAGAACAATAAGATGTTATGGGATGCCCATTTTCCTAAGGATATTCCGCAACTTGACACAAAGCACATATTGACTTCTTTCTGATATTCTTTGGCTTTCTCAATTATCCAGTATGAATCAGCAATGATGTCTCTTGTTCCTCTGCCTTTTCTGAAACCAGCTTGAACATCCGGCATTTCCCTTTCCACGTAGGGCTCTAGGCTGCGTTGGATGATCCTGAGCATTATTTTGCTAGCATGTGAAATCAAGGATATTGTGTGATGGTTTGCACAATCTGTTAAATATCCTTTATTTGGGATGTGTATGTAGACTGACCTCTTCCAATCTGTTGGCCACTGTGTCATTCTCCAAATTTGCTGGCATAGTTTGGTTAGAGCCTTGACTGATTCTTCTTCTGTTGCCTGCCATATTTCTGTAGCTATTCCATCAATTCCTGTAGCTTTCCGACTTGGTAATGACCGGAGTACTGATCTAACTTCATGTTCCCGTACTAGAGGTTCTTGCAAGTAGGGAATATCTTCTAGAGTATCTTGGATGTTGATGTCCCTACTGTACAGATTTCCCGTATACTCCTTCCATCTCTGTTTGATCTTCTCTGAATCAGTTACTATCTGTCCTTTGGCATCCCTTAACATAGCAATTCAAGGTTGGAACCTCCTTCTGAGATCTTTTGGAAAACTTGCCTTTTTCCCCCTTGTCTATTTCCATCCTCAAGGTCTTTACAGATGTCATTGTAGTACTGTTCCTTATCTCTTCTAACAGCTTTCTGAAATTCCCTCTTAAGTTCTTTCCTGAGGTCTTTATCTTTAATTGACTTTGGCTTTTCTCCTCTTCTTGGCAATTCCCACTGTCTGTTCTGACATCCATTTTGCTTTCTTCTGTTTCTTGGTCTTTGGCAGTATCTTTTCACATTCGTCCTTAACAACTTCTTTGATTTCATTCCACAGTTCCTCTGGCTCCCTATCAATGAGGTTCAGAACTTCAAAGCGGTTCCTGATGTTTTCCTTGAAAATGGTGGGTACATTCTCAAGATCATATCGTGGAAGCTGGATAGCTTTGTTTTTCTGCTTTAGCTTGACTTGGAACTTGCACATGAGCAGTTCGTGATCTGTTCCACAGTCGGCCCCCAGCCATGTCTTTGCTGTTATAACTGAGCTCTTCCACCTCCTTGCACCAATAATGTAATCAATTTGATTTCTGTGTACTCCATCTGGTGATGTCCATGTGTACAGGCACCACTTCGGTTGTTTGAAGAATGTGTTAGCAATGAAGAGATCATTGGATTGGCATAAATTAAGTTGTTCTCCTGCTTCGTTTCTGTTTCCTAGGCCATATAGGCCATCTGTGTTTTCCTCCTTACCTTTTCCAACTTTGGCATTCCAGTCTCCAACCACCAGCAGCACATCTTGCTTGCATGTTCTGTCAATTTCAGACTGGACTTGAGCATAAAACTCATCCTCTTCTTCTGCATAGTCGTTGGGGCATAGACTTGAAGAACTGTCATGCTAAAGGGTTGTCCACAAAATCTAATTGATATTAGTCACTGACTGCATTGTACCCAAGTACTGCCATTGCTATATCCTTCCTGATTATGAAAGCAAAGCAATGCCTTCTTTGGTTTTCGTGTCCTGAGTAGAAAATGGTATGATTTTCTGACTGAAAGTGTCCAATTCCAGTCCATTTTAATTCACTGATGCCCAAAACGCCAATCTTCAGTCGATTCATTTCATCTTTCACTGTGTCAAGCTTTCCCATATTCATGCTGCTTACGTTCCACGTTCCCATTGTAGTTTTGTCTTTGCAGCTTCAGATTTTATTTTCCCACACGGCAACATCAGCCGCTAGAGGTCCAAAAGGCTTTATTCTAATTACGTTGTAAACACCATCGGTACTCAGAGATCCTCAGCTCTTCCTCAGTAGCATGCTGAGTACCATTCGACCTGAGGGGCTCATCATCCGGCACTACATCGACAATCATTCTATTTTGTCTATCAGTGTGGTTTTCTTGGTAAAATACAGGAGTGGTTTACCATTGCCTTCTCCTGCACAGTATGAATTGATGCCTTTGTCGTTGTCACTGAAGTGATCGTCCGCCTCCAGCACCTTCCTATATCACTGCTGCCCAATATAGGTGCCTGCTTGCTTTAGCTGGGCATCTGGGATGACCTTTGCGCTTTGGGTGACCCTATTGGGAGTATACCTCCCGGCATACTTCACTCATCCCTCCCAGGAACACCTCCTCTGCCACAATGAGGTAGCATAGCAGGACTTTTGGGTGGGGGCTTAACACTAGACATTGTAATATAAACAATGGACTTCAAAGGGCTCACCAAGTTCTCCCAATGCAATTAATCTGGACCTGAGGTGGCCCCCACAATGGTGTGCCCCCCTCCCATAACTGCAGTACCTACAGTATGCTTTTGCATACTGTATTTTCCAAATTGCATTTGGATGGGAAACTACATACGAGTGCTGTAAGATATTCCCCTTATGGGAGGAGGACACAGCTCAGTGGATGAGCATCTGCATCCTTACACGCAGAAGGTCGCAGATTCCATTCTGGCATCTCCAGGTAGAGCTGGGTAGGACTCCGGCCTGAAACCTTGGGAGAACTGCTGCCAGTCAGAGTAGGCAATACTAGTGGTATGCATAGAACTGGCATCTGCCAGTTCGAAGGTGGGGCTGGGGATATCTTTATGTACGAGGAAGGGTGCTCTTACTCCTCCTGTTGCGTTTCTCCCACCAGCACTGTCTTTTAAAATGGTCCAGTGTGGCAGCAGCATACCTTCTTGCAGCCCTGGTGCCTTCTCAGACCAGAAGTGCTCGGTGTGTGTGCTCGGTGTGTGTGTGAGGGGTAAGAGCACCCTCCCCCATCCTTAAAAGATACCCCCCTCACCTTTGAACCAGCTGAACTACTGGACATTCAAACCATTTTGGAGGCTTGTAAAAGGGCCTCCAAACCAGTTTGTGCACCTAGCCAATACTGCAATCAATGGACCGATGTACTGACTTGGTATACAGCAGCTTCCCATGGGAAGGGACCACAGCTCAGGTACCATAGGTTTTAGAGTACAGTGCCTGTTTAAAACTTATGCAAGCAAAAAGTCCTAGGGTTCAATCCCTGGCATCTCAAGGTAGATTCTTGCCTGAAACCTTGGCGATCTGCTGCTGTTCAAAACAAAAGAAAAAGGAAAGGGCAATCTTCGGGGCAGTGGCAACCAGAGAGAGATAAGTTGATCTGTGGCTAAGAACTCAGCGTGTTCCTGAGGGCACCAGAAATAGAGTGGTTGCTAGCCAGAATGTTGAAATTATTCCAATTTGGGAGGCCATAGAGCAAAACAACTAAAAATTGTCATTAAGATGTCCACCCAATTATAAAGTGCTGCATTTTTATCACCCTCTCTTTCCTTCAGAATATAACTGTTTGGTGGTGCTACTACTATAGTCCAGAGTACTTTGGTTTCTTTTAAAAAGAGGCGTTTGTTTTTACAGTCTGCATGTTTGTACACAAAACAATAATACTACATTTAAAAATATGAATAATATAAAGAGGCCATTTGTTTGGGTTTTTTAATTGCAACAGTGGCTATGGATCATGGCTATCAGGGTGGGCAAGGCTGCAGGAACTGTCATGGCGAGTGCCTGCACTGAATTTGTGACTGCACAACAGATGTTCAGTAACGGAGATTTAGCCTTCTGTAGATAGTTTGCAGCTTTGACTGTTACCTTACAGACAACTCCATCATATGGAGGCTAGTGCCATAAACATCTACCTGAAAACTTTTTTCCCTCCAGAGAGAAAGATGGCAGAGTGCATGTGAAAACAAAGAATTAAAATGTTGCAAGGAATCCAATGAAGAAAGACCCTTTTTGCCTTAAACACCAGATTCACATCCACTTTGAATGTTTGGTCTCAGACCGTCAAGATCTCTTCAGTTTCTTATGCTAAGTTAAACAGTGGTTTGGCTTTTCAGCTCTGGTAGCTGCTTTTGACAAAAACTGGAAAAAAAGCCCTCCACGTGCATGGGTCTCTAGCATGCATATACACTGCTTCTTTAGATTATTGCCACATAAAATCTTCACCTTTATTTAAAAAGAAGAAGAAGAAGAAGAAGAAGAAGAAGGGACAAGACAGCAGAGCTGGATCTTACTTGCATCTTGAGGCTCAAAATAAAATTTTTACAATCTTCTAACTTGAAACTAAAACCAATGAAAAAAGTTGCCCTGATTCTGAGAGAACTCATCACCAGAAACAAGCTCTCACCTCCCTGAGTGGAATTATGAGGTGACAGGCCTCCTCTGCCTTGCTAGCGAAGCAGATATAGTTGTTGGAAACGAACATCTGGCCAAGGATATGGATTTTGTTGAATGGAGTCCACAAAGTACAATCTGTGTGTCCATCAAGACGTTCATCCTTAGGTAATCGGAAAGTAGCACGGTACCACTCATTTTTGGCTCGAGCATCGAGATCTCTAAAGAAAAAGAGAGAAAATGAAATATTCACCTAGTGGGAAAACAATACATTCACTCTACATGACTCCTGAGCCACCTAATGGTGCAACTTGCCTAGGGAGCAAGAGGCTGCTGGTTCGAATCCCTGCTGGTATGTTTCCCAGACTATGGGAAACATGATATCGGTCAGCATCAATATAGGAAGATGCTGAAATGCATCTCATACTGCATGGGAGATGGCAATGGTCAACCCCTCCTGTATTCTACCCAAGAAAACCACATGACTCTGTGGTCGCCAGGAGTCGGCACCGACTTGATGGCACAACTTTACTTTAGATGACTCCTGTTTTTAGGGATGTCTGTACCTACTGCTACTGTGTCAATATCAACAGCTTAAGTGTTATTATCCCTCGGAGCCTTTCAAAAAAATTCTTTATTCCCAATGGGCTACTGTACATAAAAGGTGATGGCCAATATCCAGGCTAATAACATTCAGACTAATAACGTGCAGAATAACATTCTATGCATGCAGCTGGGAAAGGCAATTTTCTCCAATCCCCCCTTCCCTCTGCAGCTGCCTGTGCCTCTAGAAAATGTCCCTGAGGGTCCCACAATCCTTAGGGACATATTTTTGGGAGGCACAGGCAGCTACAGAGAGAAGAGGAGATCAACTAAAAGCACCCCGTTGCATGCATGATATTATTCCTCATGTGTGACACTGGTCTAGACACCATGTTAATAACCTGGAACAGGGTCCCTCCACTATTATGCAATGCAGTTCAAATAAGTTAGCAACAGAAAATCTAAATTCTGAAATCTGAATAGATTATTAAAGAAAGTACTTTATTCTGAATTTTATAACCAGAGTTAGGCTTTGTACTGGATTTTCTTCCCTGGAATTTTTGTCAAAGTCTGGACCTCTGGGATAGAATCAAACATGAGGCATACAAGACACTGCAGGGAAAACAGGCAAGGTGTCTACAATTCTGCTCCAAAAAACAAACAGCCAGCAAGATCCAGTCCAGCATGGATGCAGCACTAATGTGTGAAGGAATCCTCAAAGTACATTGTACCCAGTTCATTTCTCTGCCACTCACCACCTCACGTGTACCGAAACGTGTACCTATAGAAATTACCTAAACATGTACCTATAAAAACTGAAATAATAATAATAATAACATTCATTACTTGGGCTCATTATGAGGAGCGGGAAGTCTGTCTGTACCTCCTACATCTCCAGCAAGTCCTTCCCCATCCTCCTAACGGAGTAGAGAGAGATGGATGGGGAGGGACACAGATCTCCCATTCCCTGTAATTACCTGGCATATCAAGTGAATGACTGAATGCATGTTAGAGGAATAGCGAAACACAGGGCTGTGTCATGACTTATACAGATCCATTTGCATGTAGGTTCTGTAGCCATGGTGGGCCAGAGTGAGCATATAATCTAAAACTAGAAACCCTTGCTATTGGAATAGCCCTAATAGAATGGCTTCATATACATGAATTTCCATAGAAGTCATATTTCCTATTAAGTATAATGTTCAAGTCAGGGGTGTGAGGACAACGAAGCAAGGGGGAGGTGACCATCCCTCAGCTGCCAGGGTCTGGGGGTCTGCCAAGGCACCCCCTTGCCCACTCCCACACCCAGCCAGCAAAACAAAAGCTCGCTGGCTGGGAATGTGAGGCACATCCCTTTCCTCCCCAGCCAGTATTTCATTGAATTCATTGAAACATTGGCTGGGGGGGGGGGGAGTCCAGCCAGTGAGCATTTCAATGCAACACTTGTTGGGGAGGATGGGAGAGGGTCTGAATGGACCCTCTCCTGGGCATTAGCCACATCCCCTGCATCACACATCAGGTGCAGGGGGCGTGTCCAATCAGCCCCTGCATCTAATGTCAGGCGTAGGGGGTGTGGCTTGGGGTGTGCACATTTTCTGTGTGTGATTAAAAATAAAAAGAGGTGGGGGAGCCACCAGCAGGACTTTGTCCTCCAGCCACAGGCAAGCTCCCTACATCCCTGGTCCAAGTCAAAAGATTCCTAGACCACGGAAACAATATGTCAGAGGGAGCGTACCTGGGGATCATGAGAAGGGGTTGGGAGCTTTGTTGGGTAGAAAGCCAAACCCCAATTACTAGAAAATGTCTCTCTCATGCTTTCTGGCTTCTGTAATTTCTGCAGCAGCACTGGTGGGGAGGGGAATGAGAGAGGGAAAACAAGCCCTGGCTTAACGGTTGGGAGATTTAAGGAGAAAATGCAGAAAGCTCTGCTGCTTGGTTCAGCAACTGTAGTTCAAGCCAAAGCTATTGCCAGTTCTGACAATAGTGCTCTGCTGAGGGTGGGGAGAGGGAGGACTAGAAACTATGTTCAAGAGAGTGGGTGAATCCACATGTCCAGTTTTGACCTACGTATGTTTTAACTAGAGGATGAATGCACATTTTCAAGTGTTCCTTTTGTGCCCATGAAGGTGAAAAATGTGCTCTAATTTTCTCTTTTTTAATTATTTCCTTTTATGAAAAAATCAAAAGGTGACAGTAACAGGATACTGAAGACAACACAAGATCTCCAAGTGTGAAGATTCAGGATACAATCCATGCCATGATCACACTTTAAACAATTCATTGTGTCTGGGATCAAACAAAACTTCACAATGCTAGCAAGTATGGACATTTCATGATAATACACAAACTTTCTTTTACTTTCAATTGTGTTCCCCCCAAACCCTGGAAGAGAGAGACATACACAAACATACCTCTTGAGTGCTGAGATATTCTTGAAAGGTTTGCTGGGCTTGGGAAGCAATGTGTCCTCCACAAAACCTTTATTATCAAGTAGCTGCCGCATGGCAATGTTAGCTAGCTGTTCCATCAACTTGAAGGTCTCGTTGATGTTGAGGAACATAGAGAAGTAGAGCTCACTGTCCCTAGTACTCACTTTGATGCATTCAGGGAACAGGAGAGTGGCGTTCTTCTCCAGCTGAGTTACATCCACCCACTGGACTATTAAGGTCACTAGGAAATATGCAAACACAAACTGCCACTCACCATGAGTCTGCTAACAGACATTTTAAACAAATGAAAGCCTAGAATGCTTACAAGCTACCTTTTTCTATTTTCCTGATTATAACATGACTCATCAGTGTTCTTCTACCAAAAGACAGTAATTGAACTAGGAAATGATGCAAAAGGTTGGCCAGACAATATTTTTGGGGCCACTGAAGATGCAAAACAGCTAATTAATCAAGAGTGGGCCACAGGCATGCATGCTTCTCCTCCCCACTCCCTTCTGAGATGAGAATCCCTGCCCTCTCCACTGAGTAAATGGGTTAGCTATGATGTCAGGAAGGATGTTAATCATAGTTAGAGTTAACCAGCTCAACCTTGGATCCAAACCCATCTTAAAAGAGGCAATAATATCAAACCAATTAAAAGTGTTAGGTGTCAGCAGGCTGACAGCTTACCTTCTTTGCCCAAAAGGAAGGAATAGAAACAGAGATGGTTAACAGTCAGATACAGCCAGCCTTGCCTGGGGACACGTCCTTTCCAGTAGCTGCAGGAGTAATAGTTTACCAGCTTCTCTACTTCAGGCATTCCAAACTGCTTCCGCATCTTCAGTTCTGCTTCCTTAAATTTACCTGGATCTTCTTCCCCCTGAGGTTGCTGATTCTTATTCTCCTCAGCAATAATGCCCTACAGGAAAGAAGAAGAAAAAAATAAGTAGAAACCTCCCCACAGAAAGTGAGCTTTGGGGTTATTCAGTTATTGCTGATTTGATAATCATAGCCCATAGGTCTGATACTTGAGGCTAGCTTCTGTTGTGGGTATGTACTGCATTCCTAAGCAATCAAAACTCAGTATTTTGTTGTTTTGTTCATGATGACTCTGCTTGTTGAGTGGAATATGGTTGCTCAAATGCACAACTACCCAGTGAATACAGCCAGTGACATATTTAGCAACAAGCTACATGTATATTCAAGCTCACACAACTGTATGAATTTTATTTTTTTTAATGTTGTACTGTATTAATTTTATGTTCTTCTGTTGTCTGTGTAGAAAGACCTTGTATTTCTCTTATCCATAAAGAAAGCTATACAGGAATCAAGGGAGCAAAACTGCAATGAAAGAAAGGAACACGTACATCCAAGAGAAAAGCAAAGCAGCAGTGGTCCGCCTACATTTAAACTAAGAGGACACAGGAATGCCTCCACTTGCACATGGAAGGAGGTGGTGGTTTTCGGCAATCCCTTGTTCCCTCTGCAACTGCCTGTGCCTTTTGAAAATGTGTTGCAATCCTCAGGGGCATTTTTTTTGGCAATCTCTCCTTCACTCTGAAGCTACCTGTAGCTTCTGAAAATATGTTGTTGAGGGTCCAACTACCCCCTCAGGGACATTTTGTGGCATGGCACAGGCAGCTGTAGATGAAACAGAGGCAGAGAATCACCAAAAATTGCTCTTCCCTCCACTCTATGTGCATGCTACTCTTAGCCTGGACGTAGGCCAACACATCTGAGCAGGAGGAAGAATAGGTGAAAACTCCTGGAAGTCTGTTTAAACTGACCCTTGGCACAAAACACAATCATATAGGTGCTGTTGGTTTTAACCATATAGTGCAGGGGTGCACAAGTCAAATACCCTGGTGGGCCAGAACCGACCATGATGTGGTAGGCAGGGGCTGAGGTAAATTTTCAGCACAGAAATTTTCAGCACATTAATGATTACATTAAACATGATTAAAAATATTAATGAAAGCAAGTATTAGTTACCCACAGCATGAGGAGGGAAGAGGAGGCTCCTAGCAACCTTTCCTCTTCCTTGTCCCGCATACACTTTCAATGCCTTCAAAGGTCAATTCTGAAAGGGGGCTGACCCCCACCAGGTCCATGGGGCAAGGCGGCATTTTGTACCTCACCTCAAGCACCACAAAACTTTGGGCCAGCAAAAAGGTCCCTGTGGACCGGATCTGGCCCCCAGGCCTTATGTTGTGCAGGCCTGATGATATAGTGGAATGTTAAATTGCCCCACTATTTTATTGTATCAGTTAAAACATATATATCATAGATAACTGTCTCTTCGTGCACTACCCTCCCTCCCTCATAATATAAACTGCAAGCTTGTTTCCCATACTGAGCTTCACATGATGATTCAGATTCTGCAGCATATAAGACTCTCTCTTCATTCTGGTGCTAAAGATTGAAAAAGTCTGCAGGAATAAGTGCCTTTACATGTATCTTGCCCTTGACAAAAGTAGTGATGTCTTCTTCATTATCAAAGATGGCGAGAGTCTGGAGCAAGTTATTTTCAAGCCATTCCCAGTGCTTTGTGATTTCCTTACGAGATGAGCCTAATAAGAAATGAAGAAACAGTAATAAAATAGCAGTTTCTACTCTCAAACAATTTACAGCATAAAAACATATAACACTATGCTTGATCAAGGAAGTAACTGCTTATCCAAGAAGTGCAGGACCTTTAGAGCTTGACCCTCAGGGGGAGATAGAGAACCCTCAGAAGTTCACTGTGACTAATTTGTGAAGCATTTTGCAAATTAAATCATTCATATCCATTCCAGCTGGACTCCTGTTATTTACAGAGTGTGTAGGAGGTTCTTACTCCTCCTTCTGATGAGATTTTTATCATCATCATCATCATCATCATCATCATCATCATCCAGCTTGTTCTATCTGAACATACAGACAAGACCTTGGGTGACAGAGTGTCACTGACCACATACTTTGGACCTTCAGGACTGCCTTCTCTTGTTATGTTCCCCCTTGAGTGTTGAATTCAACATCTAAGGTCCTGCTCAGACTTCCTCTACCTGAGGTGTGGAAGATGCCAATAAGGAACAGGGCCTTCTCAGTTGGGGCACCGTTTTGCGGAACGTCCTACCTGCACCCCACACTAGGTGTTTGCAGATGTCAAATAAAAATGTATTTCTCTTCTGAATGCTTTTGGCATGGGACAATTGCTTTTTATTTTCTGCTACTATGTGGGATTTATCCCCAGCCCTCCAGTCACTTTTTATTTTAAACTGTTGCTGGTTTTATGGTTTAATGCTTAGTGCTTATTAGTATTTATTACACTGCCAATATGTTTTATTGTATTGCATTTTGATTTCATTTTAAATTGTATGTGGGATTTTTTTGGCAAGCTGTTTTATTGCTGAAGAGTGGGGTATCAAGTTTTAAAATATGCATATCTATTTTATGATAAAAGTAAATAAAGACTTCTTAATCACTATGTTAGAAAAAGCCTATATATGGTATGGATGAAAAACAAACTTGTGTTAGAACCAAAAATTCCACTTTGGGTATCTCCACTGGAAGTTATATCTAGAAAACAGAAAAATATGTAACAGACATGGCCTGCGTATCGACAACTGCTTGTTCCCCAAGGTGCAAAATATGAACTTAAAAAACTAGATCTTATGCAGGATTGGAATATTTCTTGGTTTCAGTATCACCAGATTAGCACCTTATTCAAGTAAAAAGGGTCTTAATCAATCAAAGTCAGAATCTGAACAACAGTTGCGTGACAAGAAAGACAAACTAATTTCTAGGATGTATGATCTGTTATTATTGGAAGATACAAGAACGGAAATAGTGAAATCTTCAGTGATTAAATGGGCTTGGGATTTTGGTTACAATATAGACTTGGAGAAATGGGAAAAACTATGGATAGAAGACATGAAATACACTGCCCTTAATTTAAAGGAAAATAATCTTGATGTACAGATGGCATCTAACTCCTAAGAAGTTGGCTTTAATGTACAAGAACATGTCAAACAAATGTTGGAAGTGTAAAAAAAGGAGCGTTCCTATATACATTTATGGTGGACTTGTAATCAGGGGCGTATCTAGGATAGGGCAGGCAGGGCACGTGCCCCGGGCGCCACTTGAAGGGGGCGCCATTTTTTAAAATTAGAAAATGGCCACCGAAAACAAAATGGCCACCCACATGCTCAAATGGACTCTGTGAGGCCCTAGGCCATGCCAGGCCTCACAGAGGCCATTTGAGCATGTGCGGTGGCCATTTTGTTTTCAGCGGCCATTTTTTAAAAACAAAATTTATTTTTAAAAATGGCCACCGCACATGCTCACAAGGTCCCTGTGAGGCCCTAGAGGCCAGAGGGGAAGGGGAACCTTTGCAGACCCCCCCCACGGCCTTTAGGAAGCCCTCCAAAGGGGCTACAGGTTATTTAAAATAATAATAATAATAATATAAACAACGGTACACATATTTAGTTCAGCACTAACAGAATCAGGGCTTGTGAATACTGAGATGAAGCTTATGAGCTAGGGTTGTATTCACTTGCTCTTACTTTGCTTCTTGTGATAAGTGAGTTAAATGTGATGTCTTAATAATATGGCTACTAATGGTGAATTTGTCTTTGAATCAGTGTGAAATCCTTGGTATTAAGGCCCACTGGGAGTTTCTCTCTTTCTCTCATTTTAACTGTCTTTCTTAAATAGTAGAATATATTGCAAGTAGTGACACAGTTTACTCTGCATATCCTTTAATTATTTTCAGAGTATCTGGGAAAAGTCCAATTCTCCATTTATTTTTAAAACTTATGTAATAGTGATGCTACAATGCATAGTAGAGAATTAGACAGGCACTTCTGTTTAGTTTTCCAAGTACACCTCCACATATTATTTGAGTATTTCATGAGCCCAGCATACTGAAATTTGTAGTTTTGCAGCATTTTTCGGTCTGGCTATATCCACTGCTGAATAGTTTTTGAAATATTAAAAGATTAACAAGCTTGACTTGTATTTTTCAGCTAATATTATGGTAAAGTTACCTGAAAGATGGGTGTCAGATGTTTGGACAGGGGGCACAATTTCTGTGCTTGCCCTAGGAACTATTTACCCTAGATACGCCTCTGCTTGTAATAAGTCTAAAGACTGTTGGGATTTAATATACAATGAGCTTAAGAAAGTGTTTAAAATGACTTTCCCTAAAAGCCCAGAAACAATACTATTAGGCATTGACAACAGTTCATTGCCTAGGAAATACTGGGTCCTCTTCATGTATCTGACAGCAGCAGCAAGATTGACATTTGCATACAAATGGAAAGACATCCATTGCCCGAGGAAAGAGGATTGGATACTTAAAGTGTTAGAGTTGGCAGAAATGGCCAAGCTAACAGCATTATTAAGAAATAAATTTGAATCATTTAAAAGGGAGTGGGACCCTCTTCTTATTTACCTAAAAACATATTATAAAATGGATTTCTATCAGGCTTTTGAGTGGTAACAAAAATGTTTTAAAAATGCCCTAGAGCTGACTTTCATACGATTTAACTGGGGGTGGGGTGGGGGAGAACGATTACATTATAGGCAAGACTTCGGTATTGTAACTGATATTTGTTCTAATGATGAGATGGAAGTCCTCTTGTCTTTTTTTGTGGGTTTTTCTTTTTCTTTTTTCTTTGTGTGTGTGCATGTGTGTATCTTATGTTGTGAAAAATTGAATAAAAAGTTATTTTTTAAAAAGAAGTTTAAAAATCAATCAATCAAATGAAACCCATTTCTGCCCACCAACCCCCACCCGAACGTTCCTGGACTGTCCCACTTATTCACCCATTCTGTAAGCCAGCATGTTGAATGAATTCTGTGTTAGTCTTTGGTTTGAGTCTGAGCTCTGTCATAAAATCACTAGATGATCCAGTGCAAGTTAATCATTGTAAACTTCTGATTTAAACTGAGAAAAAAAGTGGCCTGCATCACAGTACTGTTGTAAGAAACACACAGAAGATAAAACACTTGGAAGTTACTACATTAGCATGGCATAAACTAGAGTGTTGGCTTTGTTTCATCTGGGAAACTGAGGTCCACATCCTTCTTTGACAACAACACATTGGGCTAGTCATGGTTTTTCAGCATAATTTAACATAGGACTGTGAGTGTTACTCTGAGAACACACAAAAGGAAAAATTTCATATTGTAACTGCTTTCTTTGAAAAAGAAGTACAGGACTAATGGAAAACATTTCTGCAAGAAAAGCACTTGTTAGGAATCTTTTTCTTTAAACTTCCTACCAAGATGGTTTTGTTTTGTTCCACCCGCTGAAAGAATTCTGGCTGTGCACAAAAGCCACATTCCAGAAGTGCATGCCATATATATATGACCGACATGGATACCCAGATTCTTCTGATTACCTGTATTAAAAGTGCCCCTAAACTGTTCAAAAAGAAGTCTGGGGAATCACTGCAAGACCATTTAAAAGGGGGAAATTGAAGAAAATAGCAAACACCTCTCAGTATTTCCCCTTTAAAACCTCTTGCTTATTTTGATTTGTAATAGTACTTACCACATGCCACTGCCCAATAGATTTGAGAATCCTGTGTCTGGTGCAAGATCCTATAAGGCGCAACTCTAGCACTGGAGTCCAAAACCACATCAAGGGTTCCCACAAGCAGACCTAAGAAACAAAGATGCAGAGCACAAACATTATGAATCTGGTCTTAGAGGAAGGGAGGGGTTGATTCAGATGTCACACAGAACCTCAGCTTATTTCTTGTAACTTACATGCCCTTATCTGAACCCATGCCATGGAAATAACCGCAGTTTATTTATGGCCACCTGACTAAGGTCTGGACCCTAGGTTTGAAGTTGACTTGTCTAAGTGAAACTCAACCTTAGTTCTGCATTATGTCCAAACCTACTCTCAGAATAAACCATGGTTTGTTTCTTTGACTCCTCTCTCCAAGAGCTGCTGCTCACAGAGAAGCCAGTCCAGAGCAGTAATGAAAAATGGCTGCACTAGGCTGTGTCTCTCACTGATGCCAGAAAAAAACCTCCCCTAATCTGCCTAGCAACGTCTTATCTCTCCAATCTCTACCTAGAAACAAAGTTGCTGTCAGGATTCACCTTTCCTTTTAAATCTAGAGGCTTTTAGCAAAGTCAAGTAAAGACCACTCTGCCCTCCTGCACTACTTTCACCCCCACCTGAGCTGAAGTACTACAGCAGCCTGCTGTCACAGCAATGGGCTGGATATTACGGGGCGTGCTGAAATCCATTTCCCAACATGATTTATCTCTCTATTTTGTCCTGTAGTCTATTCTTTACAAACAAGAGCAAAGCTGAAAGTTCCTCTTTTTCTTGCCAGCTAGCCCAGTGGGGTGCCTCACTGCTCCCCCTTACAAGGGAGACTTGTGTGAAATGTTTGTGGAAGGGAGAGCAATACAGACCTTTTGGCCAGCTTTCTAGTATCTCTCTGCTGACAAAGCCCCAAGGAATATGAAGAACAAGCATTCAAGAATGAGGATTCTTCATATTCATAAGCCACGATGTAGGTCTGCTCCCCAAATTGTGCCTCCTCTTTCTCTCCCATAGCTTTAACACTTGATAGCAGTCCTGCCCTAAATTTTCTCCCCCTCTTTCAACAGTAAAACTGCATCCACAGGAAATTTTCCTTTGGTTTCCTGATCTATCCCCACAACTTTCTCTTTTTGGTGGGTCCTGTCAGTCGATCTCTCCTTTGTTCAGGTATGCAATTCTTGACAGTTTGCCTTTCTTCCATTTTCTAACAGCAGTCCCTTTTGCCTAACCTCTTGTACTATTTAAATCCAGATCACCTATTTGTAATTAATCCTGTCCTTCCATTACTTCATTCCTCCTTCTGGTTCTTTTCAAAATCTCTCAGCTTCCCCAAAAGACATCAGTGTGGCTTTCTGCTAGAGTAAGAGTGGCTAAGAAATAATTAATTGTGCTTGGTGCAAGACTGCTGCTGCTGGATGGAAGGATTATTTATTATTTGTTTATTTGATTTCTATATTGGTCTTCCAAAAACAGCTCAGGGCAGTTTACATTAAAACAAGCTGGAATCAATTAACTATTAAAATCAAAAACTGTAAAAATAACATAAAACCATTTTAAAAACAATTAAAACAGTTTGTAAAACCCTGGAAAACCAGACCGAACCTTAACTGTTTAAAAACCCTGGAAGGCCAGGCCAAACAGATAGGTCTTAAGGGATCTCCAGAAAGCCAATAATGATCTCAGATTACAGATTTCTGCCGGGAGTGCATTCTGCAGCACAGGAGCAGCTACAGAGAAGGCCCGCCACTGAATCGCCACCAGACGTGTTGGTGGTAATTGAAGATGGACCTCCTCAGATACCTTAATGTGTGGAGTGGATTGTGTAGAAGAAAGTGCTCTCTATGGTAACTCATTCAGGGCTTTAAAGGTAATATTTGTATTATCCACTTTGTATTTTTACTGGAAACGTATTGGCAGCTAGTGCAACTGTTTCAAAACAGGCATAATATGGTTTCTCCAGGTTGCCCCAAAGACCAATCTGGCTGCCGCATTTTTAACTAACTGAAGATTCCAAACTACATACAAAGGCAGCCCCACATAGAACGCATTGCAATAGTCAAGCCTGGAGGTTACCAGCTGATGCACCACTGTTTTGAGGTCGTCCTCTTTAAGGAATGGACGCAGCTGTCGAATCAGCTGAAGCTGATGGAAAGGCCTCCTGGCCATAGCCTCCACCTGAGAAACCAGGGTGAGGCCTGGGTCCAGGAATACTCCCAAGCTGTATGTCAGCCACTTCCGGGGGAGTGCAACCCCATTCAGGGCAGGAAGATCTAACTCATCCCTCAAATTCTGAGCCCCTACAATGAGCACCTATGTCTTGCTTGGATTCAGTTTCAATTTGTTATCCCTCATTAAGGATGTGCATGGAACTGGTTGGAGGCCCTTTATGGGCCTACGAACCGGTTTGAAGAACCGGTGGTTCCGCTGGTCCGACGGCAGGGGTGTGTGCCTCTTTAAGGATGGGGGAGGGTGCACTTACCCCTCTCACCGCTTTCCCCCCACCAGCACTCCATTATTTTTTAAAATCTATGGGGCAGCAGCGTACCTACCTGCCACCCCTTCCCCCGTTGTTGGCCAGAAAGGAAGAAGTATAGTCTGCGCATGCGCCCACTGTCGCACTTGTGCGCTCACCATGCACATGATGTGCGTGCGTAACATGCACAGTGGGCACACGCGCAGACTATACTTCCACGTTTCTGGCCAACAAGGGGGGAAGGGGTAGCAGGGAAGTATGCTTCTGCCCGATGGATTTTGGAAAACAACGGAGTGCCAGCGGGGGGGAAATGGTGGGAGGGGTAAGTGCACCCTTCCCTGCCCTCAAAGAGCCACTTCCCCGGCGTTGGACCGCAGCTCTGCAGTTCCATGCACGTCCCTATCCCTCATCCAGCCCATTACTGCCTGTAGGTAGGCATTTAGGGAATAAATGCCATTTCCTGATGATGAAGATGAAATGGATAAGTAGATTTGGGTGTCATCAGTATATATAACACCCAGCACCAAATCTCTGGATCACCTCACCCAGCGGTTTCATGTAGATATTAAAAAGCATTGGTGACAGAATAGAGCCTTGAGGGACTCCATATAACAGCTCCCATTCTGAGGAGCAACTTTCACCAAGCTCCACCATCTGGAATCTACCCAAGAGATAGGAGCGGAACCACTGCAAAGCAGTGCCCCCTATCCCCAACTCCCCCAGGCAATCCAGAAGGATATCATGGTCGATGGTATCGAATGCCACCGAGAGATCTAAAAGAACCAGCAGAGTCACACTCCCTCTGTCAATTCCCCGGTAAAGGTCATCCATCAGGCCAACCAAGGCTGTCTAAACCCTGTAGCCAGCTCTAAAGCCAGTTTGAAATGGGTCTAGATAATCAGTTTCCTCCAAAACTGCCTGGAGCTGGTTGGCCACCACCCTCTCAATCACCTTGCACAACCAAGGGAGACTGGAGACTGGCCTATAACTATCCATCGCTAATGAGTCCAGGGAAGGCTTCTTAAGAAGCAGTCTAACCATTGCCTCCTTCAAACAAGAAGCACCCTCCCCTCCCCCTCAACGATGCATTTACAATATTAACCAGACCGCCTCCAACAATCTCCCTGCTAGAAAGAAGCAGCCAAGTTGGGCAAGGATCCAGAAAACAAGTGGTAGGCCGCACCGCCCCAAGCAGTTTGTTCACATCCTCAGAAGTCACAGATTGAAACTGATCCAATCTAATACTGCAAGAGGGATTACTGGTCACCTCCTTCATGGACCCTGCAAAAGTAGTGGAGTCCAAGTTGGCCCGGATACAGGAAATTTTGTCCACAAAGAACCCATTCAAAGCATCAAAGCAGAATGTTTCCGGGGACTGGTTTAAAGCAGAAATCAAACTCCTCTCAACCCGGAACAGTTCTGCTGAACACAAACCTGCGGATGCAATGCTTGCAGACCAAAATCTCTTTTTTGCCGCAAGCACCACTACAGCATAAGTCTTCAAATGGTCCTATGCTGCATCCTGTCAGACTTGAGCCGGGTTCTCCTCCACTTGTGTTTCAGTCGCCTACCCAGCTGACTAAAGATTAGCACTGTAACAGCTCCTTTGCTTTTTGCAGAGAGCAGAGTGTGTCCGGAGGACTCTGGAAGTGGATGGAAAGAGTGGAAGGAGCTTGTTCCAGGAGAGCCTGCCTCCTCTGTAATTAGAACCAATGGTTGGGAAGTAGGTAATAGTGCGAGGGCCTGCCAGAAGCAGGGCAGCCTGGAATTGCATGCAGGCCCTTCATGGGAGTTGAAGACAGTGGTGGGCCAATTACAAGCCATGGTTAAGAGAATCAAGCCAAGACTGGTGATCATTTGCAGTACTACTCTGGTTTATTTCGGAAACCCAGGATAAATTTTACTGAGGTTCCATGTCACGTCTGAACCAACCCAGAGAGAAAACTACCAAATAATGTGTGCATCCCATGTTTATTAAAGGACAGAATTTCAGTTAGGATTTGAAAAATTGATGCACTTCCAGCCCTAAAGAGACGCATCAGATAAACTGGTAACTTAGTGCTACTGTGGACAACTCAACTGTTAAGACTGCAAGTAATCCTATAACAAACCTAATTTTCATATATTTCTGCTCTGCTTTATTTTAGGAAATAACGATTTGCTTTTGACTAAACAGAAGGAAGAATCATTTTGGAAATGCTTAATGGAGTCTTAAACTGAAAAGAAGTTTATGTCTTAAAGAAATGCAGGGAGATCAAGGAAACTTCCTTGCAAGGATGGCACAACAGAAAATAATAAAATAATACTTTAGAGTAGGAGAGGACTCAAGAATACATGGAGATTTCACCACTTCTAAAAGGCACATTTATTAAAACAAAACGACTTTACTTAATCAGGTCAATGCCTTGCCATTCAAGAATCAGGGCCAGTCTTCAGCCATGAAATGAAGCGTGTAGTTGCTAATATGTTAACTAAAGTGATAGAAAGGCACTGATCAGACACTGAAGTAGCAGAATTGCTTGTTCTATTCAGTCCAAAGGTGGAGAGTCTCTGTTTGTTAATAACTGGAATACGAAGGTTAAGCAAGAAGCAGCAGCTCCATTGACTGAAGCAAACCAACACACCTCCCATGGCATTCACCTAATATCCAAGTCCTAGGCGGAAACTCCATTCCCCTTATCCAGTTCCTAGCTCTAAATCTGCTCACATCTCATATACCATTGTTCTTTGAAAAATATCAGGGGTACATTTTGTGTAGGTTTTCTGAAGTATTTTCTTGAAATAAAATACTATGCACCAATATTATGCACCACGTGCATGCCTGACCCTTGCCATTCATGGCTTATTAAATCTAGTAAGGAGGGGATTTTTAGCTGGGCCCAGCAGGTTCTAAATGCCTCATTGAGAGAGGCAGTGGTCCCAGCTTCATTGAAGCAAGCTATTATTCGACCACTCCTAAAGAAACCCAGTCTAGACCCAGAGGATGTAAACAACTATAGGCCTGTGGCCAATATTCCCTTCCTGGGCAAGGTGTTTGAGCATGCACTGGCTGACCAGCTCCAGAAACCCTTGGAGGAAATAGACTATCTAGATCCATGACCTTGCAACACACACACACACACACACACACACACACACAACCTGAAATGAGTCCACAAAGTCAAGGGGCTAAGTTTTGCATAAGGTCTGGTGTGCAGTTGAAAAAGCAGACACTTGAACAATGAAGGTCTAAGAGTGAAGGAAACACTGCAAGGTATAGTACCTGCAGAAGAGTCGAGCAAATGTTAAACATCCCTCAATTAACAATTCATTCTTAAGGGAAGGGTGCAAGATCGAAACCTGCACAATAGTTTACAAAATAAACCCTGTAAAGTCAGATCGGGCAATTTTGTGATACTAGGCACATCCATAGGAGATATAAGCACCAAGCTGTATCTGTTTATAAGTTTCATGATTAATTAACTGCTAAAAACTGATCCTCTTTCTATGGTGGTGACAAATCTTTATGACTACACAAAGAAAAGGGATATATCCACAGCAGCTTACCATGAATCAGGGTCAGTGCATGGTGACCCCTTGCTGATCCCTGAATAGCAGGCAGTATGCATGGTCAGAAGACCTGAACATTTGGACATGAAGGATTAAAAGTGCTGAAACAGGCCACCCAGCAGGGGTCCCTCTAATTTTTATCATCTCTGTGAGGAATGAGTTTTGTTCTGGGAGGCAGAATCAAGGTACTGTGTGCACACATGCATTCAGAATGGGGCCTTCCTAATTCAACCTGAGCGGGATCTAAAACTAACTGAACAGACATCAGAAAACTTGTGACCGCGCACATGTACGCACACCTTAGAGGGAACAGTGCCACCCAGTATCTAAAATGAGATCCTTCTGGACATCTTGGAAATCTGAAGTCAATAAAACATCCATCTTAGCTGACATCAATCTTATGGCACACAAGACCAAGAGATTTTGGGACCAATTCAATGAACTCCAAAGCATATACTTAAGTCTGTGTCTTTGACAACACTTCTAAGTAGAAGCAGGAGAGCTTACACAGACTTAGCAGAACAGCGGCTTCTCATTTCCACCTACATTACACAGCAAATCTTCTGACATCAGTAAACCATGTTTTAAAACACATTCAAAAAGATAATGATGTACCTTTACACAGTATAGGCAACTTAAGCTTTGTGTTTCCATGTTTATTTCTAAAGCTGTTTGAAACCATAACCTCCAGTTATCAGGAAGCTCAGTATGTCCAAATCCAGATAATGTTTCAATTTATTGAATTTCTTAAATTCTAGTTGTCCTCTGACTTCACAAGCACTACATTTGTACAACATCACAGCCTGATGTTGAAAGCTGAAATACAATACACCTGTAGCCCAAGACACACTCCCTGCTAGAAAACATCAGGAATGAAGCTTACTTCATAATAAAGGCCAGCATTCCAGCATGGAACAAACCAAGCCACATATGGGGCAGAATGCTGGGCTGTAGGAGTTCTGTTGCCTCTTCAGGCTTGGATTTAGGGGAAGGTACACCCATTAGCAGCCAGGAATATAGCTATGTTTGCAGGATGCAATATTCAATGGCCGACATCCATTCAGATGGACCCTCTGCCAATGTGCTAGGGTTTTCTGTTGTGCAAGGGGGACAGGTGATTTTCAGTTATCTCTCTTTCCCTGAGCATCCTCCAGTGGCTTCTGAAATTACATCCCTGAAGACTGGGGCATCCTCAGAGAGACAGTTTCAGGAGGCACAGACAGCAGCAGACAGAAAGAAAGACTGCTGAAATTTGTCTCTTCCCCTTCATGCAATGGAAAGCCCTAGTGTGTTGGAGAGGGTTAGTCTGAATGTCAACTACTGAATAGTAAAATGAATCAAAATGTGTCAATGCATAAACCAGTGTTTTTTTCATAGCTTTAGCGTTTCCCCCCACCGCGCCGCCCAACCTGCCTAAGTCTTCGGAATAATGAGATGAGCTTTTTAAAAAATCAAGTAAAGTTTACAAAGCACACCAATAATAACATAGTATTTATTGGCCTAGCCTGAATGATCAGATTTTTTAAAAATGGGTCACACTTAAAAAAGGAATATTTTAACCACATTTAATCATGGCATACTTCACAGGCTCATATGCTCTCTTTCCCTCTCTTTTACACAAATTTCCTCTTCTCTTTTCAGCATTAACCATGGTGTAGCATTAAAACTGTAATAAGATTAACACTAACTATGATTATCTTTAAACAGGATTTGTAATATAAAGCTAACCATGGAAAACATTAGCATCAATTCAGACATAAGGATACACCACGGTTAATGGTGAAAAAAATAAGGGGGTGGCTGAGATCACATAGGAAAAATCAGGGGATGCAAAAACTTGCAGGGTACTTCCAATCTTTGGTGTTGAAGAGAACAGCATTATTTCTGCACTGAGTAGATACTGAGTGATCTGTCTCCAAACAAGTTCTTGAATAATTAATTTTTCAGGAAGTAACATGTTGCTTGCACCAGTGATGTCACAAGCACTACTGAATAATAGGTGTCCATGACACTCTCATAAACACATTCCACAGAGCACTAACTGAAGCAATGAAAACATTGGGTGGGGTGGGAGGGGGGTCACATGCTCACAGTGACAAAATAGAATTTTGTTGGGAAAATGTAAACATTGTTTTCCTATAACACTTCCATGAGGAAAGGCATTCAGATCCTCTATAATGAGAAATGACTATGCATTAATTACTTTTAAACAGACAATCAGTGATGTGAACAGGAAGCATTAGTGATCTCTTTGAATACCATATGAGGCAAAAACTTACACAAGAACAATATCTCCCAAGGACTGCAATGTCTTTTTGCTTATGACAGCACACACTACTGTAAAAACTAAGCATCAGACAGTCAACCTCCCCATATTATTTATTATTAAAACTTTTATACCGCCCTTCCAAAAGGCTCAGGGCGGTTATTATATAAGGAGTCCTGTACCTTTAGCAGCCATGTTGATGCAAGAATTCAGCAGGTGCAATTTCTCAAACTTCCAAAGCATTGTAGCATAACTTATATACAGGCGGCCCTCATTATTCACAGATACGGAAATTGCTAATAACAAAATCTTGCATCAATGGGAATTGGGGGGTTAGGTTCCTTGACCTTAAAAAAGGTCCAAAAAAGTAGAAATAAATGGAATAAAGCATAGTACCATACTCTCCAATCCTCCAGGTCTACAGAAAGCTGCCCCCCACACCCTTTGAGGGAGGTTCCCCCCCCCAAATTATTAGGATGTTGTTCGGTTGTTTTTTTTTTTTTTACAAAGAGCCACTAAATGGCTCCATGCTAGGGATGTGCATGAACCTGTTCGCTGTACAGGTTTGGAACTCCATGTTCAAACCGGTGGCTTTAAGGAAGGGGGAGGGTGCACTTACCCCTCCCCCCTGCCCGTGCTTCCCCCTCTAGTGCTCTGCGGACAAATAGTCCCGTGGGGCGGCAGTGTACCTCCCTGCCACCTTGTTGCTTCTGTGACTTGAAGTGCCTTGCACCTATGACGTGTGCATGCACAGCACTTCTGGTCACAGAAGCAATGGGGCAGCAGGGAGGTACACTGCCACCCCTCAGGACTATTTATCTGCAAAGTGCAGGAGGGAGAAGCGCATCAGATGTGTGTGTGTGTGTGTGTGTGTGTGTGTGTGTGTGTAAGTGCACCCTCCCCCATCCTTAAAGCCACCCGCACACCACCATCGGCTCGAAGGGAGTCGGTTCTGTGCACATCCCTACTCTGTGCTGCAAAATGGGACCTGGAAATGACATCAGAAGTCATTTCCGGCCACCCAGGAACTGCAGATAGGCAAATTTTGCCTATTTTTAAAACTGCAGATAAAGTAAATGGGTTCCTACGACCAACTGTGGATATGCAAAACTGCAGGTGCTGGGACTGCAAATAATGAGGGCCACCTGTATACTTTTAGTTTTATAGGAACAATATGGCAAAAGACAACACTGACACTATTCCTGTGTCAATGCAGACTGTCTTGGCCCCACATCCAAACCTATCTATAGTACAAACATGTAGATATCATGTGGTGCACAGCCATGCACAGGTCTGATCTGCAGCATTTAATCCAAGGTCTTTCCAGATCTGCAGGAACAGACATAACACAAGTATGGGAGCATGTGGTGTGAGTAAACACAACCTGTATCTAGAACAGAGTCAATATCTGTCTCGCTTATGGGTGAGATAGGATGCATTAGTAATTTACAACATTGTCAGTGACTACAGTCAAGGAAATTTGCTGTAGTTGTGCAGAAAGCTAATCTCAAAATAGTTTCCTTTTAACACTAAGCTACTGATTTCTGCCAGCATTCATCTGAAAAGATTTACCCTCCCTGTTTAAAGCAGTGTATCACTGGAGTTTTTGAAAGCAAGATCCACCATACACTCTCTTATTATTTTGCCAAGTGCAACTATATATGTGTGCATATATATAAGAGAGAGAAAACAAGAGGATAAAGGCTTGGTTCTGACAATGTTTTGATTGCATCATTATTATGAATGTGAATGGCTATAACAACTGTGAAATGTAAGTCTAAATACAAAAGCATCCATGGATATCCACAGAACTCTTCTTGCTCTATCTTTTTAGCAGACATGATGGATGTTCAGACGCATATGGAATGGTTTGCAATATTCAAAATATGCATGGGATGCTGGCCTTTCAGGAGCTATGGAAACGTCCTCAAAAAGTCAAAAGCCTGCTGACATCATCCTGTGGGAGGGATCTACATGTATCCCAATGCGCATAGTCTTGGAGAGAGGAGGGGACGTCAGAGCTACTGCTCCGTACAGACTCGAGGCCACAATGTACAAGGGAGGCAAGCCTCACACACGCTCCAGCTCAACAACACCACTCTGGGGGGTTCTTTCTCCAGCACACGGAGACACACACGGCCCCGCTGGGGAGCAGCCCCTGGAGATGCTCTCAGCGCCCGTGCTACTACCTCGGGCCAGTGGCACGGCGGCTGCCATTTCACCCTGCTGCAAGCCGGGGGTGGGCGGCTCCTGGCCAGTTCCTTTCAAAAGCCCAGCAGGGGTGAGGGAGCCTCTCGCCGCTCTTGCCATCCTGGCCTTGCCCGGAGCCTAGGCCGCAACCCTTCTCGGGAGGCCCAGCCCATCCTCCTCCTCCACCACCACCACCACCACCACGGCAGGGAGAGGAGGAGCCCTGGAGGAGGGAGGCGACCACTCCCTCCTTGCGCCCAGCGGGCGGCTGACTCTACTCACCCGTCAGGCCGCCCCCTTTGCCGTGGCCCCTCCGCCGCTGCAGCAGGAAGAAGGGGTTGGCCCGCTCGGTGACCCACAGCGCGTTGGCCAGCAGCACCTCCTCGGGCGCCAGCCACATGGTGCGGGTGGTGATGGCGAGGAGGAGGAGGAGGAGGCCGTTGTCGCTGCTGCTGCTGCTGCTGCGGCCCCGCCGCCACCCGGCCGGCTCCCCCACTTCGGGCCCGGCCGACAGTCACAGGTGGGTCACGGGGGCTGATTACGTTGCCGCCGGAGCCCTGCAGCCTCCGCTGCGCTGGCCAGGCCGCGCCCTCTGGCGGCCTGGCTGCAGCACAGCCGAGCAGACCAGCCATCATCTCCCCACCCCCCGCAACTTGGTCATTGCAGGAGCCCGCGATTGATTAAAGTTATTATTCGATAAGCAATAACCAAGAGGGGCGGGGCGGGGGGGGGAGGCCTGGACCCGACTCGCTCCGCTTGACGCTGCTATTCTATGCATAGTTCCTGGAAGAGAGAGAATCTCGTGGAACTCTCCTGTGGTGGAACTTGCCGTGCAGCACCACGAGCCCAACGTCGTGCCTGTGGGTTGTCCGTCTTCAGAGAAAGGCTCATGCGCTTCCGGGCCTTCTCCGAGGTTCCAGGATGGAACTGCGGCATCGGCAACGGGTTCCACGGCTGAGTCTGGCTCAAGCTAAGCCCTGCTTGAGAACCATCTTTCCTTTCACCTCCACAGAAACTAATTCGCGGAACTCTCTGAGTACACAAAAAACGTTGGTAGCTGTGCTAGTCCATTAGAGAGAGAGAACATCCTAAAACCTCCCGCTTTATTAGGACCAACCAAAATGACACAAAGTCGTGAGCAACAAGTAGGATTTAATCCACGGCGGATTGAAAAATGGAGTTTAAAAAAAATCAAATTGGGTATTTTCGAAGTTGCAGCTGTAATCTTCTCTTTTTAAAGTAACCTAGTTTATAGTTTATACTGAAATCTTAACAATGCGAACAATATCATAAAACTGAATTCATGACCTTCTTATGAACCTATGAAAGGCTGCTTTCCTTTAAAGTGGGGAAAACCATCTTTGCCGGTCATTATACAGCCTAATCATCTGTGCGTTTATATCACGGCTTGATGGTGGACGCCAGAGCTTGGCAAGTCACCACAAATGTCATCCATAGAGCCAACTGGGTGACCTTTTATCCTGTCATTTAATTTGTTGGCCTACTTTCCAGTAGGCTTATGAGATCACCTGGCATTCTGTGTGTGTGTGTGTCCCCATATCAACTTTGCAGTGCCTGGACCACTATGAACCAAATCGGGTACAGTTGTCCACCTCAACAGCATAGTTGGTGATGATGTCACCCACCCTAATTCAAGCTGGCAGACGCGCAAACTTTTGAGGCACAAGCAGGCTAACCTGTGGACTGCCTAACCGATTTGAACCAAATTTGGTACAGCTGTAGTGAATGACATGCAGGGATACCTCAATGGCATAGCTGGTGATGATGTCATCCACCCCAATTCAAGATGGTGGATGCATACATGTTTGAGGCGCAAGTGGGTTGACTTGTGGACCGTTTAACCAATTTGAACCAAATTTGGTACAGTTGTCATGAGTGACACACAGGGACATCTCAATGATGTAGTTTGTAATAATGTCATCTACCTTGGTCCAAGTGGGCTAACTTGTGAATTGCCTTACCGATTTGGACCAAATTTAATCCAGTTGTAGGGATACTGAAAGGAAAGTAGGCAGATGAGTTCTTACTAGAACAACTTGTCCTTTCCCCAAGGAACCCAGGGCAGTATACATGGCCTCCTCATCCCATTTTATTCTCACAACATTCCCTGTGACATAGAGAGAATGACTGGCCCAAGATAATACAGTGAGCTTCATACCTGAGTAGAGATATACCTACCATTAATGCCTAGTAACTACCTGGTCTCTATAACTGGCTCAAAGTCAGCACTCTAATTATAAATATTTATTATGTTACCTACCAACTAAAGGACAGTTACTTGCATCTCATGGAGAACACAGATCTGCCCAGTAACTACATTAGCAGGGAGAGGAAAGTAGAGCAGTTAAAAGAAAAAGAAGGGGCAGATTCTAACAGAAGGAACACCGGAAAGACAAAGGGCCTTCTAGTATTGATTCCAGTCAGCTATTTCTATAAAAACTTGCCATGGCTGCAGGTCGTAAAAGCTCACTTATTTGGCAATAGTTTGAAAAATCTTTTATCTGGATAAAAAAAGAAAATGTGGTTAAATGTATACAGTGCAGCAATTAGATGCAAGCCACTGTTGTCAGGATAAGCAATATTAATATTGTTCATATCTATAGCAACCATTTAGTATTCACTTCTATTTAGGAAGTGTCTAAATAATAAATAAAACATTATTTACATTAGTTATTTAAACTGGCCTTTTTCTTGTTGATTTAAATTGCTGCTTTCAATTGATTTTATTTAAATCCACCCTGCTCATGACTTTGTGTCATTTTGATTAGTGCTAATAAAGGTAATACATTATGGTTTCTGGATGTGCTCTCTATAGTATCATGGGGCCACATTCACTTGGACCCTTCACAGATTAAAAGAGGGGCACTGGTATAACATCCCTATTGTGCAAGGATTACTGCTTAAGTCTTCTCCATTACATATTGAAGACTCTACTATATTTGTGTAGTGGCATGCATCCTGCATGGTTCTAAAAACCAAGGAGCTGTTCTTTAGGTTATGTTCTAGAAAAATATATAATTGTCCTACAATTTGTTATCAGCAGTTCAAAATGAGCCTTGCCACCAATAGGTGAAATGGCAGGTTGTGCACACGGTCCCTTAGTATTCTCAGCACTTGTTGTTATGATTAATCTCTTGGACCCAGGAGGGTGAGGAGGAGATGTAACTTCCAGAAATGTAACTTCCTTGGGGGAGGGAGCTGAATCCTGAAGACAACTCTAGCAGCTCCCAAAAACTCTGAGACAGCATCCTAATAGTAAAAATAGGAAAAGGTTTCAGAAAATAAGGACAATTGAAGCAAAAAGAAAAGACTTTCAGGATTAACATCCTCCTCTCTCTTACAAGATAGAACTATTCAGAAGCCACAACAGAGCAGAAGCAATAAGGCTGCATTGCAAATAGTTCCAGAAGAGGGCCACCATCTCTCTCCCCTGCTCCTTTAAGTGGAACAAGTGCACAGAAATTCAGTTACAGGAAGTAAAGGCATATTAAGCAGTACAGACAATGCTGCTCTAGACTCGTGCCTTAGATACATGAGTTTCACAAGCAACAACTGAGTGAAGGCAAAACAATTCTCAGGGTCATTACTCAATTTGACATAGTGGAAAATTACTTCCTGACTCCAATCTCAAGTACAGCACTATTGGCTCTTAAGTGCATTGACAGGATTTAGCTTTTAGCATACTTCGGCAAACACTTGAAATGCAATATTCATAGTAGCATGCCAATTTGGCATTTGCACTACCAAAGCCAAGTTCCCTGCCATCTCAGATAAGGTTGGCAAGAACTCAACTCTGAATAGTTGCACCCAGGTTGTGAATTTCCCTCCCCTGTCAAGTTTGTTAGCCTGCTTGCTTTTCATGTTCCAGAGTGTCCTTCAGACCATCCTTTTTCATCCCTCGTGACTTGGTGAAAGTTATATGGATCTAACCTTCTTAAAATATTGTACTTGGACTGCTGTTGATTTCATTAAGAATATTTACACACTGCCTTTCCATATGTATAATACGTACTGTGGCTGATGGTATTTAAATATATATATTAGTTAATACATTAAAAGCAAAGCTGGCTGATATTCAGACCAACAATGTGTGCACAAAATAACATTTTGCACATGCACCAGGAAGGGGCAATTTTTTTACCAAACTTCCCTTCTCTCTGAAGCCTTCTTTGCCTCCTGAAAACATATTCCTGAGGCCCCACAGCTCTCAGGGACATTTTTTGCAGGAGGCACAAACGGCTGCAGAAGGAAGGGGGAAATTATGGAAATCACCTCTCCCCTGTTGCATGCACAAACATTCTTCTGTTCATGTATAGTTTGTCTGGATGTCAGCTGTTGTGGTTCATATTTTCTTTTATTGGTTTGCTTATTTTTGTAATGTTTAGTTTTATGACTGTACACTACTTTGAGTGCTTTTCAAAGTAGAAATGTGCTATAGAGATAACAAATAAATGAACTGGCTTGCTTGGTTAAAAGCCGACATGAATAAGTTTATCCTGCAGCCCCTTCCTCATGCTTCCTTAAAGGAAAATATATTGGGAAAGATGCAAGTTGATTTCACCCAACATCCTGTCTTTAGTTGTGTCAAGAGTTGAAGCAGCTCTTGAGAAGACAAGGCTCAGACCAGGGGAGCTTTACTACCCAGAGCTTTGTGAACAGGAGTTAGCTAACCGATATCGAAGGAGTTTAGCGTGGAGTTTAGTGGGGAAATGTGTGGGGAGGCACACAAGCAGTCCTCATTTATCACAAAGGAGATACCCAGCATGAGGAGAAGGTGAGTACTGTCCCACATTTGTAATTTGTCTTGAAGGAGAAAGCCTAAAACCCTTGATTAGCTGACAACTGCAGCTAAAACCTAACTTTCAAGTAAACAAACACTCTATAGTCTAAATAGCCAAGAAAAGCAGTTATGAAGGTAGAATGACAGCAGTGGAGGGGGCGCTTCCCAGTATATTGCACCAAGTGTTGCATGTATTACTATCTGCCTTGGGGCAGAAGTCATGGGTGTGCGCAAAGAGCTCTGGGCTCTCAGGGAACATATTCGTTCCCTTGAAGCCAAGATGGCTGACCTGGAGAAGCTCAAGGAGGCAGAGAGGTATGTGGGTGAGACCCTCAGGACACAATAGAGGCATCCCACTCCCAGGCTGACTGCTGTCATGGAGAATGAAGGTCTCAGGGAAGGAGGAAATTAGTCTGAGGAAAAGGGGAATGCTCCCTTAGAGGAAAAGGGGAATGCTCCCTTATTTATTATCTCTCTATGTAAGCCGCTTTGGAAACTTTTGTTGAAAAGCGATATATAAATGTTGTTGGTGGTTAAAAGTTTGTGAACGCCATGCAGCATCTAGATATGATGTTAAGTGGTGCTGGGAAGGAGTCAGTGTCGTGGTGCACGTTGGCACCAACGAGGTTGGGAAATGTGGTCAAGAGATCCTGGAAGTCAAATTTAGGCTACTAAGTAGCATATTGAAGTCCAGGATCCCCAAGGTAGCATTCCCAGAAGTGCTACCTGTTCCACACGCAAGGCCAACAACACAGGCAGAGCTGTGGGGTCTCAATGCGTGGATGAGCTGGTGGTGCCAGGAGAAAGGGTTTAGGTTTGTTAGGCACTGGGATACATTTTGGGGCAAGCAAATCCCATTCAAAAGGGCTGAGCACCACTTGAATCAAGATGGACCCAGGTTGCTGGCACTTAAAATCAAAGTGGCTTTTAGCTGGAGAAGCAAATCAGATAGGCATCAAAGAGAGACTGAGCTGTATTAATGGGTGACTTCAGTTATCCTCACATAGATTGGTCAAATTCACGTGTGGATATTGACAGAGAAGCCAAATTACTAGACATGCTAAATGATTGTACCTTAGAACAGTTGATTGCAGAACCAATCAGAGAGAAGACGACCTTGGACTTAATTCTGAGTGGTGCCCAGGACCTGGTGCAAGAGTTGGCCCAGGACCATGTCAGAGTTGCAGAACCATTGGGGAACAGTGACCATAGTGTGATCCAATTCAGCTTATATGTGAGTGGAGCACTGCCAAGAAGAAGTCCTTAGATAGGCTTTGGGCTCAGGGCGGATTAAGCTTTCTGCTGCCCATAAGCAAAGCCCATGCCACCCTTTCACCTTCTTCTCAGGGGCGGATTAAGGTTTTACCACCCTTTCACCTTCTTTAAAAAAATGCTGCTGTGTGGTGGGATGGGGTGCGGCAGCCACCGCTGTGGGGACAAGAGAAGAGGAAAAGGTTCCCCCCTTTGCCCTCTAAAAGATGCTGCTGCTGGTGGCTGCGGGGAGGGGGGTGAGGAGGGAGAGTTCCCCCTTTTACTTTTTAGAACGCCACTACACGGCTCCCCTCCTCCCAGGTGACTGTATGGGCCTCTCTGCAGCCATTTTTGGGCCTTCCTATGCATGAGTGGAGGAAAGCCCAAAACGGGCTGCACTGCATTTTTTAGAGGGCAAAGGTGGCAACTTTCCCCTTGCTCCCCCCTCCCTGCAGCCTCAGCAGCTGCCATCATGCCAATCCAGACGCACAGTGGTGGTTTTTTAAGAAGGTAAAAGAGGGGAATTTCCCTTTGCCCTCCACCCTTGGTGCAGTAGCTGTTGCCCACCCATCCCCAGTGGGAGGGGCGGCAAAATTTGAGGAGTGCAAAATTTGCCACTCCTCTAATTTTGCCGCCGTAGGCAAATGCCTACCCTGCCTTTCTGTTAACCCGCCATTGTTTGGGCTTGATCTAGCTGGGCTGTTCTTATGTTCAGTCCTTGGTGCCCCAGCAAAACGGATGAGGAGAGAAGCTTCAAGTACAGGAAGCATCCCTGGAAAAGTCAGATACCTTTCCCTTCAGAACTCCCCTACTCTGGCTGTAAGAAGCTGGTCCCACCGTTGTTCATAGGAACAGTAGTGTGACCATGGCCACACAAGGAACCAGCATAGCCTGAAGCCCCTGCTCCATGCATACTGCAGGAACTGGAGCTGGTCCCTGATGGCACAGATGAAGTGGTTCCTTGCTGAGCTGTTGAAATATCAGGTGCTTTTACTGAGGTCTCTCTTTTAGAGCTCTGTGGTTCCAATTAATAAGCTATAGTTATATAAGAACAGGCCTGCTGGATCAGGCCCAAGGTCTGTCTTGTCCGGCATCCTGTTTCACACATTGGTCCACCAGATGCCTCTGAGAAGCCCACAAGCAAGAGGTGAGGGCATGCCCTTTCTCTTGCTGCTGCTCCCCTGCAACTGGTATTCAGAGGGAACTTGTCTCTGAGACTAGAGATGGCTTAGAGTCACCAGACAAGTAACCATTGATAGATCTGTCCTCCATGAATTTGTCTTAAGTCCCTTTTAAAGCCATCCAGGCTAGTGGCCATCACCACAACCCATGGCAGAGAACTCCATAGATTAATTATGCACTGTTTGAAAAAGGTACTTCCTTTGTTGGTCTTAAATTTCCATCTTGGGATGACCCCTGGTTATAGTGTTGTGGAAGAAAAACTCTGTCCGCTCTCTCTACTCCATGCACAATTTTATAACTATTGTGTCTCCCCGTAGTCACCTCTTTTCCAAACTAACCCCCCACCCCAGATGCTGTAGCCTTTCCTCATAAAGGAAGGTGCTCTAGGCCCCTGATCATTTTGATTGCCCTCTTCTGCACCTGTTCTAAAATGTCTTCACATATGGTGAACTGTACACAGTACTCCAAATGTGGTTGCACCATAGATTTGTATAAGGGCAAATCATTCTACTGGATGAAGCAGCAGCTATAGTATATTGCATTTCTCTGTGAATTTTTGTGGAAGCATTGGAGAAGCATAGAACTTCTGTTCAGTTTAAGACCATTGGGACATTACAATTCTTGAAATACAAACCATTTCTCCACTCCTTGTCTTTGTCAGGCTCATGGTTTTTGTAAGCTAGCATCTTTTTCAAAATGCCTAGTATTCACTTAAATGCTTGTCAGCATGGCTACATTTGTCAGACCAATTCATGTATAAATGAAGCTGTAGATCAGGCTGGCTCAACTTAGGCCCCGCAGCTGTTTTTGGACTACAGCTCTCATCATTCCCAGCCACAGTGAACAATAGCCAGGGATTATCGGAGTTGTAGGCCAACATCTGCAGGAGGGCCAAAGTTGAGCAGCCCTGCTGTAGATGGATGGAAGATATTTCTTTGTAGCTCCCTTGGGATGTGCTGAAGCTGTTATTATCTATCTATCTATCTATCAATCATGTTTCTATACCGCCTGATATATGCATATATTTGAATGCTTTCTGCTTTTTGATGCACGATTACATACCATATTTACCTGAAATGAAGATGACTCTAAATTTAAGACGATACTCTTAAAAGTACAGGTTAAATACAGGTTATACCTGCATTTATCTGAAAAGAAGAGGACTCTGAATTTAAGACAACCCCCTGATTTCTGACATCAGAGAACTTGGAGAAACCCTAGCCTTTGATTCCGGTAAATACAGTATTGGTAAACAGAAATCTTCAGCTTTTAAACAGCTCTGATTTTCTAATTAACTAATATTTGATTTAGACCCATTATTTTTTTCTCTTTCCACCCTAACCAAATATCCCTTCCTGAAGAAACAATCTGTTTTGTTTATTACCAAGATAATGACGGATAACGCTGAAATACAATGCAGTGTGAACACTAGGCCAGAATGAAGCCTTATGCTTCCCATTGTATTGCTAACTAGTTGCTGTTTAGAGGTAGCTTGTATATGCCAAATTCAGCACTACAATGGCACAATGGAGGCCTGGTGCAGCACCATACACTCCCTTATATACACTGGCAAACAGGTGAGATCATGTGCATGAATTCAAGCATTCATAACATCCAGAGCAGTTATTCATGCAGTCCATCATTTGATCACCATACTGACTGTGCATCCTGTAAGAGTAATAAACAACACAGGCCAAAACTTGCTGTGTGTAAATAGAGCCTGTGAAAAGGAAAGTGTGTGTATTGGGAGTCTTTTTGGAAAGATGAGGCTGATGGATTTATTTTTGTCCATTGATTCCTAATCTGCAAGATGGTCACATGGCATCTACGCAGAATAAGTGATAAAATGTAATATACTCATGTAACACTAAGCACAATGAAACACAAACTTGGTTGGGACACTTCTAATATACCACCATATATGTGCAATGATGTCCATTTTGCCCATGGAGAGGTTTCTCAGATTGTCTTACGACTTGTGCATCAAATTTGCAGACAAAGTTCTCTCTTAAACACAGAGTCCATTAAACAAGATTAAGCAGACACTTCTATTTTTGAATAGATTTTTATTGAAATGTATTACATTAGCAAACCCTAACTTAAAGGTATACACTATTAACATATCAGCATATACCACAGAGCTACAATATAGTCGTATACGTACATCAAAAAATATGTAGACTAAGAATTTTTGTGGCTGCCAAGCTACAGCTTATCACATGAGTCTGAATATTTCGATTGTCAAGGTGGCACACTGCCTGCACATGTCCAGATTAGAAACAAGGCAAAAGAGAGTCCATTTCGCCTTGCTGGGCTTCTGGTTGTTTGTTTGTAGTTTCAGCTCTTTGTTCACACTGGAATAATTCACGCGATGGCAATGGAGAATGCAAAGACATCGGTCCCGCCACTGGATTTCACATTTGCAACCTTTGATATTTTAATCACACTTCAACATGTCCGAAAACCCTCTGCTCAAAATTACTCTCTTGCTGCATTTTGCGCATAGTTAGTCTTGTCTTGTCTTTGGGGAGCCTGAGCAGACACAAAGTCACATGACCCTTAGGTACATAGCTATTCACTTCATTTTCTATCTGGGCTAACAGTCTGGAATCAAGACAGCTCATATTAGTTAAATGTGCTCAAATGAGGATTTGGGATGCTGACACCCTCAATCACACTTTGTGCTTGTGACAGAGCATGTATGCCTGCTTTCCCCATGGATAGCCGCAAACCTAAAGATTGTATGCATTGCATAGCCTTTATGTGGCAGCTATCTGACATCGATTTCTCTCACGGCAAAATGTGACCAAATAACTGCATTTTGGAAAGGCGGTTTTTCCCAGCAAGTAAAGCTTAGTGTAGTGATAGTCTTTTATCACCACAGTGAGCAATATACAGATGTGGAGAAGACAGTAAAACATGGCAATTGTCTTATTTGGGTGGTGGCAGTTCTCCAAGTGTGGTCTTCCTACATTCTCTCCCCGCCCACAAGGCTCGCATGATCGTAATCACTTTGTGACAGTAAGGAACTCAACAAGGACAGCTGGCTCTCTCATCATTGAATGGTTATGCAAGGGGACAAGGCTGTACAAGTTGAGTTTTAGCTTGACTTGCAGCTGTTAAAGGTACAGTAGCCCAGTTAGAAAATGTAGAGAGAGGCAAGCCCATGGATGGTATCTAGCTAATCTCAGGCATGAGAGTTATTCTTACTGAAATAAACACCAGAATGCTCTAACCACCACCACCACCACCACTTCAGAGATAGTCTAACTAGCACATAGCAAGCACCTCTTTTCTCTCCTGCTCCCAGAACAGAAGGCAATTTCTTTGACCTTGGAGAAGGAATAGCCAAAGCCATTCCAAATCTGATTTGTAGCTGGAAAAATAGCAACTCTCTTCACCAATCTACTGAGCTGGATACAGCTATTTTACATGTGCTTCTTGCTAATGCAGAGCAACCTCATTAGCTTAACAAATGTGATAGCTGGGTATTTGGGGGGTTCTTACACACTCTTGCTGGGATAATCAGCAGGTTGTCCCCATAGCGATAAGAACATAGGATTTTTAGCAATCCAATTGCTTAAAGAACCACAATGTAAATAGTCAGCCATAACTAACATTCAATGATTGACTGGCATTTCTAAAGGGATAAATTGCTGACCCCTTATGCTAGTGGCATAGACCTTCTGGAGTCACTGAGACTACACCAAAGCAGCAAGTCAGCAAATCATCCTGTCAAATTATTTCTCTTTCTCTATTCTACTGACTAGATGCACCAAAAGAAACTACAGTAGAAGAGCTACAAGCAGGGCCAAGCAAGCATAAGTGAACCAACAGTGAAAGAATAAAGGAAAAAGCAGACATCAGCATCAATACTGTATACAAAAACAGATCACAGTACTCTAGCCAACATGGTTCAGCATCACAGAGTGCCTGACAGCAATGAGAAAAACTGTGGGCAAATGGAGACATACAAGCAAACAAGCGGTGATCTTCAGAACAAGCAAACATGTATGCACTTACATAGCACCACCCATGCAAGAAGCTTGCCATTCTTTATACATATTGATGAATGAAACCTCACACAATTCCTGTGAGGTAGGTATTATTCCCATAGTATATTTAAGAAACGGAGGCATTGAACATAACTTGTTCAGAACTGATGGGATGACATTCTCTCCTGTTTAAAAATGTCTCGTTTCCAGTCTGGTGAGTGAGGAACACCCCAGGTCACTGAACTGATCAGAAAATGAGCCAAGTTCCCTTCTGTACCAAATGCACTGGTGTGCTCATAGCAACACAGCAGTGTACATTCTGCTAACATTTCAGAACACAGGAACATCTGGGCTTGTGTCCTGCCATTTTATTGCAGGTCACTTTAAGTGTTGTAACTGATGTTACTCCTATGTCCTCTCAGCTGCAATATCAGGGAATTTATGCTTTAAATAGCTGCACAGCAGGAGGAAGCTTAAGAGGAGCAGTGTTCCTCCATCACTGCATCTTTATGCCAGGATAAGCTTTAGACATTGGGTGCCACCAAAAATCTGTAGTTCAAATAGGACTGTTTTGAAGAGGGGCAAATATCCCTAAAGCATGCAAGCATGATGCAGAAACCTTCCGAAATCCTGAGTGAAGGCGATGACTCTGGCATTAGGAACACAGGAAGCTGCCATATATTGAGTCAGACCATAGGTCCATCTAGCTCAGTATTGTCTACACAGACTGGCAGCGGCTTCTCCAGGGTTGCAGGCAGGAATCTCTCTCAGCCATATCATGGAGATGCCAGGGAGGGAACTTGGAACCTTCTGCTCTTCCCAGAGCAGCTCCATCCCCTAAGGGGGTGTGGTTCTGGGTGGTCCCAGCTCATCATTGCCTGTGTACTCCCCTGTCCTTCCCACTCCTCTCTCTTTCCTGCCTGGCACAAAGTGAGATACCGCACACAGGTAGACCCGCTTTCTACCTGGACAACTTTTAAAAATTTTCTTGTGCAAATGGAAGCATCAGTTTGTGCAGCTGTGCTGCTTCAGTAAGACAGGGATATTCAGTTGAGGCTGCATCAATCAACTGCAATAAATGAGAGAGCAAACCACTCTCCATATATTCCTGGGAGTAGTAGTAGCATGAGCTAAATCATGCCACTTTGGCACAAGATAGCCCACATTATGCAAATCATGGAGTCTGCTTCTTGTTTATAAGTAGTTAACGAAGAAGAGTAGGATAAAATGCACTGTTTTTAGAGCCTTATGTAAGACTGCAATGGACCATATTTGATGGTGGTATTCAGGAGCTTTCGGTGTTTTACTGAAAAAATGCAACTTTTCAAAGGAATATTAAAACCAAACTGCTCCCTTGTTGAATGCTAAGTTCTCCAAGGTTGAAAGGATGACACTCACTTCATTTGGCACAGCAACACCTAACAGAAAGTTCTTCAAGATCATCAGCACAACCACTAATATGCTGATTTAACAAAACAGTTTAGAGTTAATACAGAATAGTCAGGTAGAAGCCTGTCAAAATAGCTGATTAATAATATATTGTCTGCTTGAAGCCCATTATCACATACTATAAACCTGATTCTCTTTTCTGAAAAGAGAAAACATGATGAGCTGAGCAGGTAATGCCTTTGTTATGCTAAAACACAAAACACCTGTTGGGGAATGACTGAGGAGCTCATTTGTCCTGTTCTCTCCCACTAGATGTCACTGCAAGCAACAGAGGCTTATGGAACAGCAAGATGCAGATACCACTTTATTTCTTGGTCTCATCTCTGTAAATTCAGATACAGCAATGTAAATGCAGTCTTGCCTTGACACTGAATACAGTCTCTGTGTATGCATGCGTGCTTTAAGTAAAATGTGATGCCCTTTTAGACCGAGATGGACCCTTCAGTAATTACCAGTAATTAAATGATCAGTCAGATTTGTGGGGATGGGGCACACAAGTTAGGACATGATCACTGAAAATGAATGGGGAAAATATAAATATAAGTAGTATGAATAATTACAAAGCATCAATAGGCAGAGGAATAAGCTACTAAGAGAAACTGCCAAGTCTCCTTCACAGGGCATTTTTCAAAGGAGGTTAGAGAAATATTTTCAGTGGTGGCTAAGGTGTAAGTCTTATTTAGGTATGAGCCACCCTGACCCGGTTCCGTGGACATCCCTAGTAGCTAACTGAAGTCCAGAGAGAGGCAGAATGAACCTGATATTTAAAGTAAGATGGCACCAACTTTAATTTTCTTACTACTAGTTGAACATATTATTGATTGCTGGAATTAGTCAATGATTTTTAGTTCATGCCAGATTGAGTCAAATCACTTCTCTTTTTGATCACAAAAATAGAATAAAAGAAAACAGTGGGCTGACAAGGAGGAATGGTTAATTTGAGAAATTTGTCTGGGCTTTCATTATCAAAGAGAACTCCTAAAAGAGGAGATAATGGGCTTAACAGTTGTTTTCTGTTAAGCCCATTATCTCCTCTTTTAAGAGTTCTTTTAATGCAATAGTTTAATCTTAATCGCTAAATAATTGCTTTGCACAGAGCAAAACTGATTATGCATGCAAACATTTTATTGAATGAGCTTGATGTACTGGGTGTCTGAGATCTTTTGAACCATCTTTGTTTTGTATATACACTGCTGACATCTATACTACAATCTTATACTGGTATAATTGTCATTCCCTCTTGCTAGGGAATCCTGAGAATTGTACTTCTGTTTGCCCAACTTCTGAGTGGGGCAACTGCAGAGTTTGATATCTGAATTCACAGCACCTCACAAAACTGTATTTCTCAGGATTCTTTGCATAGGGGAAGCCATGACAAAGTGTAAAATAGATATAAATCATTGCAGTCATTCCAATCCACTCCGGTTAAGACTCAAACGTTTTTTCATTCCTACATTAACATTGCCCAAAGTTGATTAACTTACATCTTTTTTCCTTTTGTTTGGGACCTGCCCAATCAGGGCAACCTATGTCTAAATACAGAGAAAGATGGATTATCCCCAAATTAATGAACTTCTTATTAGATGCTCCTTGTGGAGGACATCTCACACAAACGTGTACTAGTTCAGCATGTATAAAGCACACTAAAATAATCTACTTTTCAGCCCTCTGTCTTGTACTTCGAAGGGAAAAAACTTGGGAAGAGGACAGATACAAGGAGCACTCCAGCAAAACGGAAAGTGTGCACAGTTGTTCTATGGCAGGTAGTATCCAGCCATTTGGTGCAGCAGTTCACAGTCAGTAAAAGATGCTTTCTTTCCCAGAAGGAGCTTGCTCCAGTGGCGCACTGAGCACAGAAGCTCTGGATACCACGCAAATATATTTAGTGTTTAGATATATTTAGTCTTTTCACATTACCCACATCTCTCCACCATTACTTGCCTATTGGCAATCGGATGGGAGGAAGAGGGCCATTTGGCTTGGCCCTCAAGCTCAAAGGGGGCCTCACATTCAGACACTTGTTAATATTGCGGTGCCTTATTTTGTTTTCATGTGCTATCATTTATTTATTCTTGTATCATTAAGGGCCTCAAAAGCTGGGAGTGGCCCAGGCCTCTCTGGACATCTGAAAAGGCCTGCCTATTGCATCCTTTAGTCTTAACTGAATGGGTTTTCACTTCTGCAGATTAACATGTGAAATAGGCCTTCCTAAGATCTTTTTAAAAATTATTATTTGAAAAATACAGCTTCTGTACACCCTCACACATAATAAGACACGAGACATATGCTTTATATGAAGGTCCAGTTTTCTCTTCAAAAAGCAGAGGGTGAGGAAGGAACTCATATGGAATGGACTTGTGTGTATGAATAGGCCTCTGAAATATCCACCTTATCCAATATGTATTTATGGTGGATGAGAAGTACACACAGACTCCACCATGCAAAGAGACTCTACAGCCTAGTAAATGTATGAACTGGGCCAATATCAATCAAATGCCACAATTTCTTACTGCTGGAATAACAACATAATGGGAAAAGGAGGGTGTGTGGTTTCTATTAACTGTGTCACTGTTTGGTTTATTTGCAATAATATAATCTCTACACACTTGCACAGTTTTGAAACAGGTCCACGCAAAGTTCAGGTAATTTGATAATAAAGACAATATAATTCTAAAATATTTTGTTACATTGTAAACCTGAAATAGTTAAATTTGTCATCACACACAGTGGGATAACATTGAGCCAAGATGTGTGTGATTTGCCAGTCTTTCAAATGAACTGATTGCCATCCTCAGAGAACTGTAAGATTAGAAGCAGAGAATTCCCCTACTTCCTGATGGCCTGCATTACCTTCAGAAGGGACTGCCCTTGCACCCCTAAAATATATGTTCCCTGGAAAGCTACATTCATTGGATTTAGTCTCTGCAGAGCCAGTGGTGCTCTCTTGATTATACAAGGGGTTCCTAACCTTTAACAAGTGAACCCCTTTTGTCACAAATCTTCAGGTACCTCAGAGAGATTTTTAGTGTGTGCACGTAACTACTAATGCAATATGTGTGTGTGTGTGTGTGTGTGTGTGTATGCACACACAAATTTAAATTACCGTTATGAGACAGACTACTCCAGTTACAGCCTACATCCAGACTAAGTTACTCATGAGTACTCCTACCGAAATTAATAGGACAAATAAACTTGTTCCAACAGACTGCTGCAAGCCAGTGATCCTCAGATGGGAAACAAACAATGTGGCTGTTTTGGAGTATCCCCTGCGAGTCCTTCAAGTATGCCTAGGGGTACTAGTACCTCCTGTTGGGAACCCCTGGATTATACCAACCACATATATGGTCTGCAGAACATAAGGAAGGGCATTTGCTAGGGCGTGTCCAGAGCTGCAGGAAAAGTTGCTTTTTCCCTTTCCTTCAGGAAAAGTTGCTTTGTCTGTCATATTATTTTTAGAAGGGATAACCTCTGTGTAGAAAATTGTGTGTGATATATAATGTGCTGTGGATGTCTGCTATACTTTTAACTCTACAAACTGAACAGCCATTTCACACATGACTCAAGCATCTTTCAAAAGCGATGCAAACCTTTTCTACTTTGAATCCATTTGGTGATCAAGGCAGAGCAGGATGGGAATGTTAAAACTTGAGGTTTTTGTATAAGGTGAATTTCTCTGAAATCTTTTTGTTTTCAAGTCCTGTTACCCACACAGAGATAGTTGGGTACAGTCTATGATAAAATGGTGGTGGATTTGCAAGACCAAATTAGATTCCTCCCACCCTCCACTATGACGACAACCTTCAGTCAACTTTGGGCTGATATACATGTGCATTTTTGTTCAGGGTACACTCCCACCACAGGCTGGCCTGTGCTCACAAGTCTTGATTTTGCAAAAGTCACTATGGGTAGAAAGAACAGGTGAAAAATACTATCATGAGGCAAGGATTTGCCTTGAAACACAATACAAATTACCAATTATTCTCAAAGAACCATACATGAACCTGAATAAATTACTAGTCCTCTTACTACAGTGTTCTCTCAGGGTCTACAGCAAAATAAATAAAAACAAATAAATAAAACAAATAAAATGGCTGGGCTTATAGGAGAGGGAAAAGCAGCACTGTGGGTGCTCAGCTATGCCAAGAATCACAAAGCCTTTCCTAAAGATGCTTTTTTGTGAATACAAAGGGCTTATTTCTTTGTTTTTATTGCTCAGAGGGAGCACTGGCTATTACTGCTTAGATTCAGTGTTTGAAAAGCTCGGAGAGTATTGAACTAAATACCTTTGAGTTCTGCCCACTCCTAAGATATCCACACACAAAATGTCGTCCAATGGCAGCTGTCTGTCTTCATGAAACTGTCTCTTCATGAGCTAAGAGGTGTTCAGGTTTGCCAACATAGCGCAACACTCTGACAGGAGAAGAACCAGTGAAAACTGAGTTTAAAAGTTTCCATGTCTTATTTTTAGTCTTATTCTCAGTTTTAGTGCCTGTTGCCAGTGCCTCAGACACCAACTGGAAATTACCTATGGGAGAATTAGATACAGCTTACTGCAATCTAATCTTACGTCCCCATGACAAGAAATTGTCATATAAGAAATTGTGAAGTGGTCAGAGCTCAGTGACAGAGCATATGCTTTGCATCAGAAGGTCTCAGGTTCAATACTAACATCTTCAGCTAAAAGGATCTCAGGAAGCAGGGCTAAGGGGGACCTCTGCCTGAGTCTCTGGAGATCTGCCAGTCAGAGTAGATAATACTATGACAGATGGACCAATTGTTTGATTCAGTACATGGCATTTGAGTATATGCTTACACACTGCAATCTGTCTAATTTCAGATCACTGTTTGCTAAATATAAATGAAATTATCAGATATAACAGACAACAGGAATTACCCTATTCCACTCCATGAAATTATTCCATCCAATTAAAACAGGAAACAGAAAACCTTGCAGAGAAATGTACAAATGTGCTAATAATATTGATCTGTTGATAACAAAACAGTCTATGGTAGAACAACTCACCCACTACCTCCCCTCAAAATCTTAATTCAAAAGAAGTTAATACACTTAAATCCCAACAATAGTTAATTTCAATGGAACTTAAGTGAGACAAACATTCTCTGGATTGGGGCCTTATTGAACAAAGGTTTTTGGGTGGGTTTGGTTCTAATCAATACTCCCTTAGCCTCTAGATCTACTCAAATAACAGTAATCTTTAACAGTAACAGGGCAGTAACCCTGCTATACCAAAACTTAACAATGTTTAATAATATTAATAATCTTAAGCATCCTAATGTGCAAATGCTTCAGCTATCATATAAAGAGCAGTCAGCAGTTTATAAATTTTAAAATTAATTAAATTAAATTAATTATAAAAATTAACTTTAGTTTGTCATACCAGCAGCATGATTTACTACACAAGGGACAATGGCAGACTTATAGTTCTAGTATATTTGTGGGAGGGGTTGAATCTGTTGTAGGCTTTTCCCATCTGGGTACTAGCCATGCACAAAACACTTGCCATAAGAGAGCACTTTGCATGAAAAAGACACCTCTTTAACAAGATTCCCTCTTACCAACAGAGAAGTCTACCTACATCTTGGCAGTTTTAAAAAGAAAAGAAAAAATGATGCTGGATTTTTGTGTTCACTCAAGTAATCTCACTCTAGTCACTAACTGTGATAGTAGTCAAATAACACCAGTGACTTTCTCCACCAAATCTTCCCATCTTCATTCACAATACTTCAATACTGTGCTTTTAAAAGATTTTGTTTAGAATGCCTCATGAATAGTGGAGTACATTAAAACTTACCTGACACATATAACAAAGAGAAGGCTGCCAGGGCTAAGTCCTTAAGGTCTGCATCACCCAGTCAAGAATGATCAGAGAAAATATGGCCATCTCAGCACCACCAACTAAACATTCCTGCTAACAAAGGATCACTTAGCTTTACAAAGCTAGTTTCAAGCCTGTGCATTAATGTCACAGCGTCACTGCATTCCAGAGCAGGATAGAGAAATACTAGGTTCTGTAGAAAAATACAAGACCTATGTAGAGAGCTTAAGCTTGCATACAACTTAAGCTGCCTAAATCAACAAGACAACCACTCAACATTCCTTACCTTTGTTCTTCTGTCTCTTTAAGAAGATTCCTAGAGAATTAAGCTTGTGTTCACACTATAAGGATACCATATCTATTTCTACAGCAGCTCAGATTTGAAATGGGGAAAAATGACATTTGTCAATTGTTAATTATGCAGCATTCAGTAGGAAAAACTACATTAAATGCACAATCTTGTGGTTCATATCTGATTTTTTTTTGCTTAAGCATTTGTTGTTGTTGTTGTTGAGTGCTTTAAAAACATCATATAGTTTATTCCTTTAGCTGTTCATTTTTGCATCAATTAAGAAGTTTATTTCCTACAGTTTCTGTCCCATTATAGTAAAAAATGTATTTTCTCCTGGATGTCAGAGTACATAGCAGCTGCCTTTGCCCTCCTTTCTGTATTCATAATATATTGATGTCTTCTGGAAAAGGCGTAGCTTCAGAAAAGTGTTTGTTGTTTCATTAGAGTTCTCTCAGGTAAAAACATGTAGGACGGAAGCTTCTAGCTATTTCAGTATGTAACACTACATACGATTTTTTAAAAAAATCAGAGTGAAAAAGAACATAGTCTAAAAACCAAGCATAACCTATTTTTGATTCCTGGATATTGAAGAAGTCTTAATAATCTAAAGGTCAAATAAGGATTTTATAAATATCAGCAGCATCTTAAAGTCAGAAATTCCTTCAGTAGGAAGGCTGGAAAAATGGCTGTTTTGGAGTGGGTTTGTTTTTTGTTTTTTGCATTTTTTCTAAGCAGTTTTTGTCCATATTTATCCTCAGCAACCAAGTGGGGGTCTCCCCCCACCCAAAGTCTTGAACTGATGCTGCAGGCTGTCAACACTGCTATAATGTTGGCTTGTTTTGTCATCAAGCCACTGAAATTGTAAACTGGAACGTCACATTTCTCATAGATCCCTTTGGAATGGGGATGTTCAATGTAAGATTAAGGGCAGAATGAAGAGTAACTGGAGTACTTCAGGCAGTATTCTGCAACCTTCTCCAGCAGGCAACTAAGCTGGCAAACACTGCAATTTTTGTTTAAAAATAGAAATACCATGTGCCTACTCCAGAGAGGTGACTTGTATAAATTAAAACTGAGTAGGGCAAAACCTCTAGCATACTGACACCATCACGCTGGCACTTCTAATGACAACTTTGTAACTCGGCAACCTCCAACAGCCGACTTTGTGCACATACTTCATTCATTCACAGATGTCGTCCTCGGATATTGCCTCAGCTGAGCTTCACCTTTGCAGCCTGGCAGCCAGGCATATGTTCTGAAAAAGGCAGCTCTTCTTCAGACAAAGGACACCCATGGAAGGAGTACACAACAATAGGAATGAGAAAACGGAAAAAGGAAAAGGGAAAGAGAGCAAAGCAGGAAGAATGCAGATCCCCTTCAGGTCTTATTTTCATCATACATGTCCAAGACAGGCTCAATGGAAGAGAAGTCATTCTCATAGACCAGGCTCCGAGGGGAGAGAGAATTACGGTGAAAGAAATGGCCACCTATAAAAGGAGAGAGAGAGAGAGAGAGAGAGAGAAAGAAAGGTGAGGTAGAAGAAATATAGGGAATCTGCTGACAACAGTTTACAGATAATAAAAGTGTAAAAGAACTGCCATTCTTAAGAAAATAAATCAACGTCAATGGGCTTATAGGAGTCATCAGAAAAAGAAAGGAAGATCTCTTTCTTGTGATACATAACTGCAGAGTCATGAATTCAAAATTTTGTATGGATTACAAATAGATCTGTCACTCAAATAAATCTTAGGAAATTAATTGTATGAATTTTAGGTAGGTGATTAAATGCATATATTTGCATATGAAAAAAACAATCATTGAAGAATATAGCAGACTTCCTCTTGTAGTTAGATGATCAAGCATGTGTCACAATTAGCAACACCGCAGGAGACATCCCCCATTCTTTCTTGCACAGGAGGGAATGCCTCTGTGGATGGTGCTTGCCATTTGTAGTTCTTAATAACTATTTGTATTCAAGATAGTTTTAAAAGTTTAAATGTGCTGACAAACTTAATTGATTTTAGTAATCTGAAATGTTTTTAGTCGATTAATTAATCAAATGCTGCCTCCATAACACATAATAGGTGAAGGTGGGATTATCCTAACAGCTCATACTTAAGCAAATGTTTATTTACAGATCTTCCTACATTTTAAAAAATGTAGGTTATCTCCATTTTAACCAATACAACTGTGTTTCTTCCAAACAATACAAGACAGAGGATGAAAAAAACTTCAGAATACTAGCTTAGGCACAGGTTTTCAGAACTCTCAAACTTTTTAATTACCCCACCAGTTCCAAACATCATTTCCATTTGTCACACACCAGCACTGAAGGAGGACTAAATTAGATGTGATGCTGGTCACATCAGTTGGTTTCCTTTTGTGTAAACAACCACCATGGAAGATCCTGACACAGACTAGAGTCAAAGCCCTCTATATCCTGGTCATAGCATCTCTGAGTGCACTCTTTCATTTCCTCCCATGTGAGGAAATAGGTGTTATTTAACTCTTAAAATTACAGAAAGACTGTAAAGTGCTCAATGCAGGGACACTAGTATGGTAGACACAAAGATCTCCTATGACATCGGTAGGCTGACTTCTACTGACAAGAGTTGCACACGACATGCATCCCCCTCATACACAGCCTTGCAATATATTGGCAATTTCTCTGCTCTACCCATAATGATGACAAGGGTTTTCTAAATAGCATGAATGTAAGTAATATGATGCTCCCCCCTGCCCCGGATTGACACATTAGCATCTCGCATCGTTACACTTTAGGATCACATTCTTGCTTGGCGAAGAAGCGAACCTAGGAAGGTCTGTGCAGAAAGTACAACATTTATCTCAAAAGCTCCACTGGGGTTCCATGGGATAGGCTGCAAGTGGCAAGATGATTCTCTCACATAGGAACATAGGAAGCTGTTGTATTCTGAGTCAGACTATTGGTCTATCTAGCTCAGTATTGTCTACACAGACTGGCAGTGGCTTCTCAAAGGTTGCAGGCAGGAATCTCTCTCAGCCCTATCTTGGAGAAGCCAGGGAGGGAACTTGGATCCTAGATGCTCTTCTGAGAGCGGCTCCATCCCCTAAGGGGAATATATCTTGCAGTGCTCACGTTTTCTCCCATTCAAATGCAACCAGGACAGAGCCTGCTTAGCTAGGGGGACAAGTCATGCTTGCTACAAGACCAGCTCTCCTCTCCAGACCAGCTCTCCTCCATGACCTAGGTCACTAGAGATAGCGGGAGGTTAGGGGCAATATTGTTTTAGGTGCTGAGTGGTGTGTTTTTTTAAAATAGGGGGTGAGTGCAGCCCCTGTAATATAAAGGCCATACATCCAACATCAACTCCACTCTACTTCTGAAGAACATTTTGCTAGTAATAAATAATGCATGTTATTATCTGCATGGCTCAGAGATATTGTCTTGAAACCACAGGACCCAGATTTCTGACGTGAAGTTTACCACTCACTGACTCCAGGCTAATCAAATGATTAGTCTGGCAGTCTAGCTACACAAGTATGCCATAAAACAAGAGAAGAGGCTTCCTAAAAGGCAGAGATATCTTTTTCATCTCTTTTGACAGATCTGTCTTCCCCTAACTTTGATATCAGCCTCCATTACCATTGACCATGACGTTCTTCTGGACCACCTGGCATGGATTGGACTAGGGGACACTGCTCTGCAGTGATTCTGCTCCTTCACTGGTGGTGGGGCTAGGGAACTTTTACTCAACACCTTGGCCTATGGCTTACACTATCCCACAGGATTCTATCTTGTACACATTGCTATTTAACATCTATATGAAACTGCTTACAGAGGTTTGTCCAGGCATTTACGTGAGGTGTTGTCAGTATGTAGATGATACTAAGCTTTACATCTCACTGCCATCCCCGGTTGGAGAGGTTGTGACAGTCCTGAATCATTGTCTGGAGGGAGTTTTGAATTAGATGATGGTTAACAAGCTGAAACTAAATCTGGAGAAGGCAGAGGTTCTCCTGATTTGCATCCATTCTTCACCCTGGTGATCCATACTGTAATCTGTTCTACGTGGGGCTGCCCAGAGACCCTCCAGAAATTACAGCTGGTTTAGAATGAAGCAAGGATTCTTGCCCGTATCACTTCATTGCTGCACCAGCTACACTGGCTGCCAGTGCTTTTCCAGGAACAATTCAAGGTGCTAGTTTTGTGCTTTAAAGGGCTTAACAGCTTAGGGTTAAGATACCTGAAAGAGCACCTACTCCCATATAGTTCTGTCTGGCCTATGAGAGGATTCTTCTGAGCATCCCACCACCTTCTGAAGCATGACTGTCAGCAATGCATGGTCAGCCTTCTTAGTGGTGGCCCTGGCTTTCTGGAACTGACTGGCCTCTGATCTTAGGCTCACCCCTCCTTGTTTAATTTTAAACGAAACCTGAAGACCTTTTTATTCCAGCATGCCTCCCCCTAACTCTATATATACTTCTCTTTAACTGCTGTTTTAATGATTCCCCCCTGCATTTCTATTATTTGAGAAATTATTGTGTTTTATTGTGTGTTTTAATGAATGTTGTGTAAGCTCTCACAAACTCCTATATGAAGAATGGTGGCATATAAATCTTCTGAATAAATAAATCTGAAAATACTAGTTTTGTGACTAAAAATACATAAGCATCTTTACAACAAGACTGGGAACAGTCCAAGATACAACTCTAACTGAAAGCAATAGCACTTATGACCTCCCATCATTAAGAGTGGGATGGCATGATTAGTCAACATGCTTATTTTACAATTAAGACATGCTTATTTTACAATTACAAACATGCTAATTTTAAAATTACAATTACTGGGGAGTTAAATCCCATCCCATTTTTTATTCTTCTTGGATGAATTGTTCGTTACTGCAAATCACATACTGTATTTTATGGACTATAAGACTCACTTTTTTCCTCAAAAAATATCCGCCAAAATTCAGGAGCGTCTTATATGTTTTAACAGTTTAATATGTTAAAACTCTGAAAAACTGGATTAAAATTAAGGTGCGTCTTGTAGTCCGTAGCGTCTTATAGTCCGTAAAATACGGTATCTGCCTGGGCTTATCAACTCCCAGAAAGATTAAAGTGGGTTTCTAAACAGATTCATTTAAGACTTCTACATAGTATTTTAACATCAGGATCATGCGCACACTAAGAGTTGAACTTCAGATTGCACTATTAGCGAAAGAACTGCTATCAAAAGCTAAAGTTTACTTTCTTTTTTGCAGCATTTTTAAATTGTGAAACTGATACTGTGGTACAAAGACCCTGAAGTCAAAATTTCTGAAAACCAAAGGGAGACAGGTCTGTAAGCAGCCTCAAGATTTATTTATTTTTTGGGGAGGGATTGCAGAAGTCAGGGGTGGCAGGTTATAAAATGTTCAGTGAAAACAGTCAGTGAGGCTGGAGAGGAAAGAGAATTTTTTGGTGTGGCAGGCGCATACCATGGCACCAGCTGGCTATGGGCCTGAAAGGAGATATTAGGAATCAGATGCCTAAAGCAAATCATTTCCTCTGATCTTTCCTCAGACTTCAAGAGAATAAAATGAATCAGCAAGCAAAATGATGACTGCAATTTTTCTGACAATCTTTTTAAAAATAACTTGAATTGAGTCTATTTTCACTGTCCTTTACTATCTAAGGAATCAGACTGGAAAGTAGCATCCAGCAGAATTCCACTGGGATCAATCACTATTTGTAGATATCCTTTATCAAATTTCCATCCGTATGTATAAGTACGTTCTTTTCTAGAATACAAATTATCTTCCAGATCTACATTAAAGTTATTGGAACCTGTTTTGGTACAGCAGAATAGAATAAATAGCAGTGCATTCCTCACTCCAGGCAACAATCTAGCCCACATGTGAAGATGACTTTTAACCACAGATGAGCAACATCCAGGCATCATGCATGTGCTTGCATGGGAAAAAAGGAAAGCATAATAGCCTTTATTCAGAATACATTTTGGAGTCACTGGTCACAATACAACAAAAAAAGGTCAATCACCCTTAAGCTTGTTAATCCTTGCCCTTTTGAAAGAAAATATCATCTTCCAGTACAATGCCTTCATCAAAGATTTCTACAAAGGAGTTGATCAAATGTGTGTGTGTTTATCAAATTTGCAGACAACTACAGAGTTGGGAGAAAATGCAAATGCCAGATAGACTGAACATTCAAAATCGTCTTAAACTGAAGAGCTGGGCAAACAGCCGTCATGAAATGCAAAGGATTTCCCACTCAAAACCTAATGCACATGACAGAGGATGTCTTGTCAGGCAGCAGCACTCTCAAACATACATTTAGGACATAAATCAACAAATACGACACTGCAGTGCAAAAACACCAAGAGCATTTTAGGCTGCACTAGCTTTATCCTCAAGACTTTAGAAAACAAGTTTACAGCTCTGTTCTGCACTGGCAAAACCTCATGATAAAAATGGTATAAAGATGTTAAGGGTCTAGAAGGCAAATTCTATCAGGAAAAGCTGGAGAAAGAGAGACATACACTTAAAGAGAAGAAAACTGTTCATTCTATTAATTAAGAATATGGCAGGTAGCAGCTCCTATAAGCGGCATGAAGGGAGACAGAGATGCAACATAAAGGAAACTTTCCTAGATAGGAATGTTTCAGCAAATGCCCAAGGTATCTGTCTCTCTCACATGTACAATGGCTAATTCTGTTCAGCAATCCTTGGCACTAGAACTCTTTGCTATTTGGGTCTCTCCATCCACCTTGCTCTAATTTAAACTTCCAAAACTTTCTACAACTCCACCCTTCAAACTCATATTTTACTTCACTATTTTCCTTAAAAATATATCTTATAAAATGGATATTAATGCAACCTACCTCATCAGTTCACCATGATTCTGGAGAGAACAGATTTCTGCTGCAGTTAGCTGACAGTCAGTCTGAATTGATTTCTATTTGAGATTTGCTTTTCACTGCCAAGAAAGCAGCAGAATGGTCTAAATTTAAACACAGCCAAGGGCTTTTTGACGTGTCTACAATTTGGTCTAATTTTCTTTAGCTTTGCATGAAGACTATGCCTACTCACAGTACACACTTAAAAATGCTCTAATCAAGTATCAGGTAAGCCTGTTTTCAGCACAAAATGCAATAAACAACTTGCTGTGTGCTTATATTCTTGCCTTAACCAATCTGGTCTGTGCTCTATGACCACAGTTTCTCTTAGCAACTCCTGTTGTTAGAATCTGAGAAGACAGGGCACATTTGCTCACAAGAGTGAGGTTCTAGTACATGCCTGGTAATCAGAACACATTGAGAACTTGCAAAGCTCCGGCATGCCTAGCACAGCACTTCGAGAACTTCTTGCCTTTGACAGGGTGACCCAAAATGAACCCATCACAAAAGGCACTAAAAGGACTTATGTGTCACATTCATGCCTCCCTCCTCATATTTTCCAAGTTCTTACGTTATTGTCAGATATAACACAGCTGTATCTACACATAGCTTGTGAATGTGAAATGAAGACAGCTAAAAACTGGAACAGAATGAACAAGAGGCTGAAATCAGAGTAATACTACAGTAGTATTAGGTATTTTATAAATTGTAACAAATTAGTACAGTGCATTTAAGTTAATAGAGAAATATGGCTTTGAAACAAAGCTAGCAAGCTGAGGTTTTTAGATTTCTATAAAATCCCATGCTGTGTTAAAGATAACAGGTAGAATTTCTAGGTGCCCTACTTACAGTATCAACCCTCCCTCCCCACAAACCAATTAGGAACCCTCTTCTTTGATAGTCCATGCTGCATTTTAGAATGGCTTTCTGCTATTTTATTTATTTATTCGATTTCTATACTGCCCTTCCAAAAATGTCTCAGGGCGGTTTACACAGAGAAATAACAAACAAATAAATAAGATGGATCCCTGTCCCCAAAGGGCTCACAATCTAAAAAGAAACATAATGTGATAACTTGTGCATGTGTGAGTGAGGGGAGGAGGCACCCAATTTCATTGACACTTTTAGAGCCCATCATGCATCTCCTCCACTCTTCTCTTTCCTGCTGAGATGTATAAACTGTCTCCACAACAGTCTGTGCACCACACCCCAGGCAGGAATGGAGGGCAGGAGGTCTTTATATTTATTTGTATCACTTAACAGGGATGCATTTTCTGTTCCTCACAAGTTAATGTTAGCACTGATGGATCCCTAACTCCGATACTGCACTGCGTGGAATGTTGACCACTATCTATAGTATGGAGATAAACAATACTAGCATCCTCTACAGTTTAGTTGTAAATAATGAGACAATAATGCAGAAGGCATAGATCAATTAGTAATTGCTTATAGCAAAAGCACTCTGTCATACTATTCTGCTTTTTAAAAACAAAATGCTGTGAAGTTCTGAGAACTGAAAATATTCTCTCCCCACTCTTTCCTCTCTCAAATACTCTCTCAAAACTCAAATAGAGTTTTGCAAGCTTTCGAAAGCTGCCACTGCCACATTTGTGATGCTCCTTTGAACATTTCACAAGGACATTTTAAAATATCAATTACATTATGGAAACTTTAACACACTTCATTTCTAATTATAAAAGCTGCCATCTCAGCTGAAGTCTTCTTGACAACTACAAATTAAGCAACTATTTTAATATAGATTTTGGCTGCTTTCCAGGGTTCAGAAAGTGCCTCTAAGTCCCCATCATCAATATTTCTTAAAACATAATTCCTATTATTAAAAAAGGCTCCTTTTTGATTGCTCCTTTTGATACAAACTGAAGTATTTTAATTAAATACAGTACTAAACGAAAAAGTAGGTTAAACTTTGATTGAACACAAACACACAAAAGGTTCTCGTTTTGGCCAGCATATGCCTTTTTGTCAGCCTGATTCAACAGTCAATCTCATTAAGTCTGACATTAGCTTTTGGCTGGGAACCAGAACTCAGCATTGCTCAATTCACTAACAAGGCCAATGTAAGTTTCTTTAAAAATTGAGTTAGATTTCTTGTTCTGGGAAAATATGTAGGCATATGCACATGTGCAATACGTTGCGAGAGTAAAGAAACCACTAAAAGAAAAAGAAAAAAGTCAGCAGCAGGGACACAGACTCCCAGTGTCACTGACCAGATTTAAAATTAAAGAGTTAATTTTAATTAACTCTTGCACAACTATCCTATACACAATTTCACATCCCATTTCTGAACCTTTCCCACTTCTCATGTGGCTGTTGGACTATACCAGAGGTCCCCAACCTTGGTTTCTCCAGATGTTGCTGAATTACAACTCCCATCATCCCCAGCCACAATAAATTATAGCTGGGAATGATGGGGGCTGTAGTTCAGCAACATCTGGAGGAACCCAGGTTGGGAACCACTGGACTATACAAACATAAGCCCCATGAAGAATATTTTGAGCCACACAAAAGGAGTATATAAAGGGGGAATCAGGTGGTTTGCAAAGTTGGTTGTATTTAACTTGGTTTTCCCTGAGCCCCCCATCCCTTCATCTAAAACAAAGCTAAACTACTTGAACTTTTTCAGCACAATCTTTGACAATGAGGCCACAAGATATTAGGCCATTTAGTGATTTTAATCTGCACTTAAAATATGCATGTATCAAATAAAACACACCACTAAAACTATAGAGTTCAATTCAGAATGAGAGCATAATATACAGTACAAACCAGATGACTTTGTAGTCTTCTTTGTAGATCTGGAATGCATACAACTCAATGAGGCTATTCACACGCGAATGCAAAACCAGACTAAGGGAGCCCAGCACAGTTTTGCACACAAGTTTGAACTGCCAGGATCGGGCCGATCCCGGCAGCACCATGGCGGCAAACTCGCCTACGAAGCCTCCCTTTAAAATGAGGTTAAGGGAGCAAGCACTCCCTTAACCTTGTTTTACCAATCATCTGTCAGTTGTGGCTGCAAGCAGCCGCAGCTAGCAAACTCAAGGAGGGGAGGAGGGATCCCCATAGTGCACTGCGCATTCACACGGTGCATTATTGGAGCTGTGTGTGTGTGTGCTGACACTCTGACCCTCGGAGCAACTGGCTGGGTGGGTGATCCACCCACCCAGAGGCAAGGACCTGCTTGTCTGCAGGGAAGGTAAGCTTTTCGTGGCTTCCTCCCCTCACCCCATCAGAGCCCTTTCTCGGCTCATGAGAAAGGGCTCAATAACTGAGCATGTGCACATGGATACACACACTCTTTCATTTTGAACTGTTTTACCTGTGCAATCTCTGATCATGATCAAGCACCGAGTGGGCACTAAGGTAAAAACACTACACACTATGCACAATTCCGCTATTATGGACACCTGTATCTTTTCAGCAGCACGGATAAAAACAGTTTTTAGAGGCAATTTGGAGGGGTTTTAAACCCCTCCAAATTAAGTTTTTTCTCTTGCCCCATGCCAGGTTTTTCCTTTCAAACTCAAGACTCAGTGGCTCTATAGTAAAAATAAAGGGACAATCCATAAAAGAATCATGCATCTACATGTGACATGTAGACCTGTCTTAAGATGGCAGGTCTGGTGCTAGGTAAAAGGAAGGACAGGAGAGATAGCTAGTACACTGGTACTATTCATGTACTGAAGTCACTTCTGTCTAATGCCATTCTGAAAGTGGGCTGTGTGAACATCTATTGCTTTATTGGCATACCTTACGCTCTGGACAATATCATTAACCCCAATTACAATTAAAGTTATTCAAACCAACCAGATAGCTCTCTGTCTTCTTACTGAATATTTATTTTGTAAGATGAGCTGAAAGCAAGGAATATTCTTGAATCAAATTATAGAGCATTTTAGTATTTTATTTAAAGTAAACCATATTGGGATTCATTCTCTGCAGTACAAGAATTACGGTATGAGAGATAAAGATAAGGAATGTCAGAATAATTCTACTAGTAAGAAAAAGTTAAGTGTGTCATTTTGCTTTCACAGAGCCAGAATTTCACCATATTGTTCAAACTTGTGGTAAGAATAAAAAACAACAACATCAATACAAGCTAAATCTGTACGTAACTATAACATATTAGAGCACTTAGTATTATAGTATCAGGTGAAACATCCACTGGATTCAAGCACAAAACAAACTTTCACTGCTGAGATTGTCGCATAATAAAGCAAATTCAATCTCAGGCCAGGTTTTTATAACCAGTTTTATTTATTATTTTCTTAATACAAAGCTTTGGTATTAGCATTTTATGAAAATAGAATGTATTAAACATATGCTTGGGTTACATGATCAGTAAAAGATGCATAAAAATTGGATGTTTTTCTCCAAAGTGAGCTCTTGGTCAAAGTGGTTCTTCAATACCATTCAGTGCTGTGAAGTAAAAAGAACAGGATATCAGTAGCAGTATTTTACTGCTAATATTTAACATACAATGTTTAAAATCACTTATAAGCAGATGCTTATTTTGAACTACTAACTTAGTAAATATGATTTCTTGTTAAATGCAAATGCTTTCAATCAATGGAAAGGAAGGCAGAAAGCAGTTTCCCCCCAAAATGGGAAAGCTAGCACCATTGGAAGTGAAGCGCAAAGAGCAGAAAATAGAGAACATGTGATGAATGAATTCTAGCTATCACCCGCACCCTCACACTACTAGTCTGGTTTACTCCATAAACACGTTTTGAAAATCTTAACTGAAACTAGTTTCAGGCACTATCTTGCCTTGTGGGAACATAACATGTGCATTTCCCCATAGGCTTTTCATTCCTATGTATCATCATGTCCAAAATACAACCTTTGCATTTGTCCTGCCCAGGAGAACTGTGCTGGGAAGATGCATTCAGAATATAGCATTTGCAACACTGCAATATGCAAAGCCATTTTCAGTTTAGTGCCTACTACCACTGTTAACAACATAATCACTACTCATGTAGACATTACTATTACTTTTTGATAAGTCCAAGGTGGGCTTTTCAGTTAAAAGCAGCAGTTATTAGCAACAGGAAGTACTGTGTAAAGTCACTACAGTTTCTTCTCTCTTTGAAAAATACAAAACTATCCAAGAGAAATGGCATATTTAGGAGTTGCTAAGGCAGCTGGAGAAACTATTCTTTTATATGGATGGTGGAATGAAGCCTGAGATTTCCCTCCCCCGAGCCCTCCTCTTGGGCAAAAGAGCAGTTCTCAGCTATATCTACAGAGCAATTCTCTACTTTCTCCCATTCTGCTACAGTAACATATACTGAAAAAAATAGCTACAAAATAGGTGGCATTTCATATTTCTCTGCCACATATTAGGTATAATACAGAAGAGTTTCTCAATCAGGTTACTGTACTGGGTGCCAATGAATTCATAGTAGTAAGTTGTCAATAATTAAAATGAAAGAAAATGTTAAAAATTGATCCAGAGAATCCACTGTGAACCCTTAACCTGAAGAAGTTTTAATATAAAACTTGCCATACTAACATCTAAAATTACCTAATGAAAGCTCCCTTTCACTGCTAAGGCTGCAAATGATTATTTTTCAATCTCCAGAGAGCACTGAAGACAAACATGACACTTGCCATGTGTAGTGGGAATCGATATTAGTGCACATTCATTTGAATGAAAGTAGTATCAGCCCACCTAATTCATCCCACCCCATGTGCGACAGATTGACAAGAGGTACAGGGCCTATTCATAAACAAATCATGGTCTATAATTTTCAGTTCACATGGAACATCCACAAGATTCAATTCCATGCCTCACTGCATGTAGGCCATTCATGGCACACATTTGGAGCTTCATCTTCCAATTTCTCCTTTTTGCTGCTATAAGAATAAATCATGTTCACTGTCCCCTTCCCAAAAATACAGGCATTTGTATTTTAGGCACTTCTACTTCAATCCCTGATAGTAAGCATGGAAATAAAAGCTCATCTAAAAGGCTGAGAACGCAAAAGGTAAAAAGAATAAGTGCGCTAAAAAGATGATGTTAATTCAAATGTTCATATATTATGATCTTCTCTTTTTGAATAGCCCACCCTCAGACAGTCTAACCAATTGCCACTAGAACTTCCGATTCTTCTACTCTTCTCACTCATACGCACACAAAGAACATTTACTTACTCATTAGCATTTAAGCTAGCTGTAGCTTTGATGATCATGTAGCAGAGTGTAAGGGCACTCAAGAGGCCAAAGCTGGCAATAATAAACCATTCTTCTGTTGACAAAGGAAAGGGAGGAAGTCACTCGTGGAAGAAGGCTTATGTCAAATCGATGGCAACAATTCTAGCCATGAGAGGCACCAGGAAGTGAAGCACAAGAGGGAAGCAGAAGGTTAGCCATAGAAGGTACTAAATGGAGAAGGCCAGCAGAGTAGTTATAAGGAGAAGTTAGAAAAATAGGCATGATACAATACTATCTACAAGAAAAGCCCAGAAGTTAGTGATAAATGATTAAAGTAAAATGCAAAACAAGGAAAGCATAAGCAAAATGTTTACCTGCAGTTAAAATTGCAAAGACTGATTATCTTCAAATGAGGACCTGTATTTATGAGTACATACAGCACATACCCACCCACAGATACATGGAATCTGTTTCATAGTCCGTTCCACCTTATCCACACAGAAGAGTGTTCTAATTATTTTTCAAGGCAGAATTGAATGTGAAATCAGTAATGACACAAATTAAAATGTAATTTTAGTCTAAAGTTAACCTAAAAGGACATCAACATAAGAAGGAATGTGATCATGTGCATACTGTTTAGAAATTTTCTAACTGAAGCATTCTTAGGTTTTAACTTTTTGTTCCACAGAAACGTGTATGTAACAGACAGAATTATAACATATATGAAAAGCTTCCACAATGCAGCTCTTGAAATGTTGCATACATTTCTCCTCCTTTACAATTTTCTGCTTCTTTCTTCCTTTACAAAGTTCTGTTTCTGCTGCTTAACTCTCATCAATGGCCTCTCCCACTCGCACAACAGAAGCTGCTGCTTCTGAATCACTTCTCTCCAGCATTTCTGCTTCATCCAGTCTTCCAGGATTTCCACTTCTTCCCATGGTCTACCATGACCAAGGCCCATGACATATTATTCTGTTGCCACCACTAGCTTCCTCTCCAATGCTTCTGCAATCTTTGTGTAGTGTGTGTTAGGGGCAAAGTCCATTTACTTGTCAAAAACTGTCTGTCAACCACTCATACTACAGTTTGGCAATACTTAATCTAGACAGGACAAGGGTGCCAAGGCTTGGGATTACAACTGAACAACTCATTCTGGACAGGGCTGCCCTTCTCAACCTGTTCAGGATCAGGACTACAGCCTGGGGATGCTTCCTGATCCATGACTTCTTTCGGAGGCTCAGGTGGTGACAACAATAAGGAGCATCTTTTATCAACATCTGCTGATGTGTCAGTTGTGACCATTCCACTGAAAAGTCTGACCTGGCCATGATCATCCATAGTTACCTCCAGATTGGACTACTGCAACATGCTCATTTGAAAACATCAACTGGTGCAAAATGCTGCTGCCCCGCTATTAGCAGAGACTGCTCATCAGGAACATATTGCATTATTGGACCTGCATCAGTAAGCTGTTTGTTTCCAGGCCCAATTCAAGGTGTTGGCTCTTACCTTAAAAACATTACAAGATTTGAGTATGTGAAGAACTGTCTCCACCCATTTGCACCTCCCCCTGTACTCCATTCAACATCTGAGGCTTTGGTCTGGGTGCCTTCTGAAGCACAGTGTGCATGCACTAGGAGCAGGGCCTTTTCAGTAGTGGAGATACTGTACAATTCTCTCCCTGTGGAGGCCTCTTTGGTCCCTTATTTGTACTCCTTCTGGTACTAAGGAAATAATGGGCTTTTTCAGAAAACATGTGGCACTGGTTTGTTACTGTCAAACTGACTGTAGGTATGGGATTGTGTGAATTTCTTTAGGATGAGATATTTTACATTGCTACCTTCTACTATTTTGTAGTGATCCTTATGCCTTTTTATTGCTTCTCTTTATTCAACTGTCAGCTGCTTTGGATTTCATGTGCAAGAAAAAGGGAATATATATACATACATACATACACACTTTTAAATATATAAATATAAAAACAACAACATATCTGTCATGTTATTCTAATAGTTTTCTCTTCAATTAGTAGTTGGTCAAGCAGTGTGCAAGAACATCTTCCTGCTCATTTCTAGCCATCTACCACAGCTAGAAGATACAAACTCAACTATATCAATGCAATTCTGTTAGTAACACACCCTATAGCTCCAGACATTTGCAAACAAGGATTTTTGACTTTCATTTGACAGACTGCGTATTGTAGTTTCCTCACAAGATGCAGTACTACGCGGTGTGACAAGCTGAAAGAGACATCACATCCTACTGCTGAACATGGGTCAGATCCAACCATGTTCAACATTAGAGAAAGAAAGAAAAAAGGCAACAATGTCCTCTTGGAAGTTTAGGATCCTATCCTTTTAAGCTTGGATTGTGAGAGTTAGAATAGCACTAGCACTAGCACTAGCAATAGCACTTACATTTATATACTGCTCTATAGCCGGAGCTCTCTAAGCGGTTTACAATGATTTAGCATATTGCCCCCAACATTCTGGGTACTCATTTTACCGACCTCGGAAGGATGGAAGGCTGAGTCAACCTTGAGCCCCTGGTCAGGATCGAACTTGTAACCTTCTGGTTACAGGGCAGCAGTTTTACCACTGCGCTACCAGGGGCTCTATAGATAAGAAGAGGAATTCTTATCTATATATCCAATAAGGGCTGTACAGTACTTAGCACATTGTACAACATTATGCTTTGCCTAAAGCATACACCTTTGCACTCACATCAATCATCTGAAGTTCATTCACTATTTTCAACACTATTTTCTCAGGCAGATGGTTGTATTCTTTAAGCAATTATATGATGTTCTGACAGTGCTCAGACTGTTTGAAGACTGCGACAAGCCCAAAAAGAATAATGAAAGATGACTAATATAGTTGGATTAAACTAGCAGTTTAAGCTTCTTATTTGCTAACCACTTATGTACTTCTTTTACTGGATCTCTTCGGCTAATTGATAGGCAGTGATCTTAAGAACCAGATTCTGCCAAAGCTATTTGCAATTCAAGTGACTTGATGAAGATCCTGTTTAGGCTTCATCTTATTCAAAATATCTTCATACTGTCCTTTTAAAACACACACACACACACACACACACACACACACACACTAAAGCATTTATTATATAGCAATAGCAATAGCAATAGCACTTACATTTATATACCGCTTTATAGCCGGAGCTCTCTAAGCAGTTTACAATGATTTAGCATATTTAGCATATATGTGGGTTTTCTGTTAACAGAGAACAGGCATGATACTCAATTTAAAACCAAACTTTCACTTACTAGTTACAGCAATGTTGATCTCTCCTGTCCTTGGAGTCAGCTCCCCATCCTGTGGAAATTGTGATATTCCAGAGGTACGCAGAGGTTCAAGACTGAGTGAGCTGTCACTGGTAAGGTCACCAAGTACAGATCGCCTGTTGCCTAGCTGGCCTCTAGCAAGCCTTTCCATGTCAAAGGCCATATTGTCAGCACATGGCACATTTGTCTGCAAATACAATATTGCTATGTTAACATGTTTCATTTCTGTGGGCTTCTGGCAAAATCATGCAGCAAATTGAGTAAAATAGCAAAAGTGTCTACAAAAACCTATATGTAGAATAAACAAGAAACCAGCGGTGGACTATTAATCAGTGTGGTGCATAGGAAAAAGCCATCGTTGCTGAGCAGCAACCAAGTGGCAGTAAGAGTGTCAGCAGCTACACAAGCAGATTGTTGAATCTTTTAAACAAATAATTTGCTGTGTGATAGTGTTCAGACTATGAGGTCTATGACCATATCAGTCCAAAAATAATAAAGTGCGACGGAAAATACACTTTGAATACAGTCCTGATTTTCTTGCAGGTAGGTCCACACACCACACTCACATAAATTAGGAGCCATGTGCCTTCACAATGCTGATTCCAATGACCCCATGCCTTTGCCACCATCTTGCGGCACCTGTCAGTTAGGGCAGGGATCCTCAACATTGGGCCCCCAGATGTTATTGGACTTCAACTCCCATAATCTCCAACCAAAGGCCACTGGTGCTTGGGATTATGGGAGTTGAAGTCCACTAACATAGCCCAACGTTGAGGATCCCTAAGTTAGGGCACCTCATCACCCTGGCTGCTGTCAGTGGAGGCTGCCTCTTTCTACACATTCCTCTACCTCACCAGCCACTGCTGCAAATACCACCTTAGGGTGCAGAACGTTTCGAGCTAGAAACGTTCTGACTCAAAACGGGCTCGAAACAGGACACCCCCCTTCAAATGAAGCGACTGTTTTAAGCTTGGAATGGGATGACCCCGTTCTGAATCAGAATGTTCCGAGTACCCTTTTGGACTCCTGGCGAGAGGTGATGGGAGGTACCTTTAAAAACCATTACCTTTAAAAAACATTAATGATAACCCGGTTACTGCTTGCACCTGTGAGCCCCCACGGGCAGTGGCACTCCTTCTGGCATTTCTCACCAAGGCTGCTCTACCCACAGAGCTCTTCTGGCCTCTGCACACACGTGGCACCATTTGCATGGTCAGCACTCCCATGCAAATGGCTGCCGTGCATGTGCAGAGGCTAGAAGAGTGCCATAGGTGGAACAGCATTGGCATGAGATGCTGAATGGGGCACCGCTGTTCATGGGGGCTCACAGATGCAAGCGGTAACCAGGTAATGATTTTTAAAAGGTACCTCCCATTGCCCCTCACTGGGATTCTAAAAGGGCACTTGGAATACTCAAAACATCCCAAGCTGGTTCTGTTGGAACAACCAGCTCAACCAGTTGTTCTGACGGAACGTTCCGGATATTTGCATTCCATTTTGAGTTCAGAATGTAACGCAAATCCTGTTCCATGCACATCCCAGTACCACCTAATTTTTCCAGTAGTAATGCTCTGTAATGGGGTGTGTGTGTGTGTTGTAGGAACACCATATTATCGTAAGAGCCAGTCACTTAACTATCATAGGTCACAAAAAAGATCTTTTGACTTTGCACCTGTTGTGCCTACAATGTGCTTATTGACACTGTATCTCTCACTGATAGCACAAAGTTGTTAAATGTTACAATAACTGCCTCCTGGCAACATAGGATATTCGTTTCTAGAAGAGGCTGAGTGTGTTCTGGCTGAGAAAATGAAGAATGGCAAATTTCTCCCATAATGTGCTTGAAATTTGAAAGGCAGCCCCAACAGTATAGAATGGCAGGACAGCTACAGAACGACTTAAAACTGCTTCTGGGCAGTCACGCAGGTCCATTGTTTCAGTAGCTCTGTGCAACTGCCCAGAAGCGGTTTTATAGTTCTACAGCTGCCTCACCACACTACACTGTTGGGGCTGCCTTTCACATTCCACAGCAGTCCTGGTGGATCCCCAATGCAGACATTCTGCTGTGTGGAATGCTGGCCCCTGGAATTTTCATGTTTTCTTAGATAAGTTTATCAATTTGTGAATCTTGGGCAGCAAAACTCTGCATTCATAGCTGCATAAATAAGCCTTGACTCACCACAATTCCCAGGGCCTTCAAAATGTTCAGCTTACACATAGGACAGGTACAGTGTTCACTCAGCCATGGATCCACACAGGTTTTGTGGAAAACATGCCTAAAAAACAAGATGACTGCTTATAAAGTGCTAAGGCATGAGAAGTTCAGAAGAAATTGCAATCATGAACATTAGGAATTTCTAACAATTAATTTAGAAAGTTCTAATAAACCGGCATGCATCTTCAGTTGAGCTCTGTATCACTCACTAACTACCTCCTTTATACAGACATAATATTTGAGTCTCCTGTGAATACACGGAATGCATATTTCACACAATTCCTCTTCTAAAAGAAAAAAAGACCTGAGTAAAAAGAACAGAAGAATAAAGAGGACCTTGAAATTGGGAGTTTCAGTAGATGGATAGGCCATGCAGAGGAGAGTACTTCTGAATGCATTTCCAAGTGTCAGTTCTTTGGTTTGAGGGCAACTTAGACCCCATGGGATGAAGGAGTAGCTTCTTTCCACTGCAATTCCACACTACTGAGGACCAAACTAAACACTTAAGGCAACCAAGTGTTTGTTAAACATATATTTTTCCTCATTCACCATAAAGTGGGGGTGGAGTGGGTCTACATTTTATACCAAAACGAGTATGCAGGGAAGGGAAGCAAATACTACCCCTCTCCTCGACTTATCTCACCACTTTCTGCTACTTTTGACCAGTTCTTTAGCCTATCCCCAAAACCTGAAGTGAGCAGGGTAGTGAGAAGACTACATAAAGCAGCTGAGCACAATGAGGTATGACAGAGAATGGGCAAATTCCCTCTCCTCCATGCTCCTTTTGGTATAAAAATATCCCTGGATAGCAAAAGACTGCATTCTTGACTGTATAAATAAAATAAGTATATTTATACAGTCAAGTGTAATTTATACATTATTAACTGTAAAAACAGGAAAAAGAGCAAGCATGCATTTAATACACAAAGGGTTTTTCTTAAGTATCTAATTTGGACCTCAGAGTGTGTAGAATAAAGCAATCACAAAGGAAGGGGAGCAATCATATGGGGGTGTCTGCTCAATCTCTGCTGTTATTCCCAGGAAACACTCTGGTTGCTTGAAACACAGGTAATCCCTAGCAACATGGGATCTTAGCCAAAAGAAAGCCGCACCAATTGAACCAGGCCACAAATTGAGTGAATGAAGAAAGAGTGTTCTGCCTAGGCTTCCCCCCTACTTATACAGACTGAGGGGAACTTCCTGATTTCCAGGCACTTGCAAACGCTGAATGAATTGCTTATTAATGCAACTGGGCAGAGCTTATTTTCCTTTTGCCTGGTTCTTTGGAAAACTCAAGAGCAGCTTTTATAGGGCTCCCATTGGTGTCCCATTCAGGTTTTAACCAGGTCCACACTCACTAAGCTTTAATGCTACAGCATCAAATGCATCCAGACCATTCACTGGACCATTGGTATTATGAACTGACTTAAGAAAAATTCAGCATTAAAATATCAGTGCTACCAGAAGTGCCAACTAATTTGATTTTGTCAGAATTCTCCAAAACTTCATTATCTGACCCCATATATAAAATCTACAGAAACAGCCTATAGATAGCACACTGTAACATGATTTGTACAGATGAGTCCTATTCAGACATTATGTTGTATGAGTGTTCAAATGTCTGTACACTTCTACATGTTTTCGTATGAATGACTGTACCTGCATTCATTTAAAACAAGGCTACTCAACTTTGGCCCACCTGCAGATGTTGGCCTACAATTCCCATAGTCTCTGGCTATTGGCCACTGTGGCTGGGTATTATGTGAGTTGTAGTCCAAACACAGCTGGGTGGGGCCTAAGTAGAGCAGGCCTGATTTAAAAAATGAACCCGGGTGCAGGCCTCTCAAATGCATAGTACAGATAGGAAGTGTACTGCTTCACCTGGGTTCAACATAACATCTGAATCACTGTACCTGCACATAGATTTGTACCTGTGTAGACTATACTTTGTGTAGACTATACTCTTGCTGTATGAGTATTGGACATAATGGCTGCATAGGGCTATGGACACATAGAAATTTGGATAGAGTTGCTGCACATTTGAATGCTTGCAAGTTGGTGACTCTATGGACTGCACACCAAACCAGTCAGGCAATAACCATCCATTCCAATAAAAGGATCCTGGTTCTATTACAAGCAGCAACACCCCATGTTACATCTGTATTAAAACAATTACTACAATTCTAATTTGCTCCATGGGAAAGAAAGATCAGGGTTAAATTATCTTGGTAGCTGCTCCTAGAGATGGCATTTCTATACTCCTAGTGGAAAACTAGGCACAACTAAATCCAGGCTGCACAATTTCAGCTCTATACCTGTTTCTGGACTACAACTGCATAATCCCCACCCACAGTGGCCAATAGTCAGAAATTATGGGAGTTGCAAAGTCCAACATACTGTTGAGGAAGGCTGAATGAGCAGCTCAGGAATAAATTATAAGGGGCGTTTAAAAAGAAACGAAGCCAATCAGGCCTAATAACTCTTTAGTCAAAGCTGGTTCAACAGCCCCTCATGGGACAGGTCCATGGTGAGCAGATAAGGACAGGCCATAACAAGGGGTCATAGTGGGCAGAGATGAAATAAGCACTTGAAATTATGCTTGACAAGGGAGATAAAGAAAGAGGCAACCAGAAGACAATGGTCAATGGAATGTAGAGATGGCAGCAGTGTTCCCTCTAACAGGGATTCTCACATGTTGTTAACTACAACTCCCAGCATCCCCAGCTGCAATAGCCTTTGCTTGACGATTATGGGAGTTGTAGTCAACAACATCTGGGAATCCCTGTTAGAGGGAACACTGGATGACAGCAAAGTGAACGTAGAGGGAAGAATGGCCATCCTGATTCATTCAGTTAGAGGAGGTAGGACAGGATCAGAAATATTGAAAACAAGGCTGTATCAGTGTCATGAGAAAGAACAAAATCAGAGAACTGGGCTCAATTGTGTGCATAGCAATGGTAGGCAGAAATTATTTGACTCCAAGAGAATGTGTTTGCAAGAGGTTTGCTGTAGTGTTTGGCTGTGGTTGTGGTGGTCAAAGAACTGAGAGAGGAGGCGGCATGGGCCACACCTACTCAGGCATGTACTTTCACTCCATAAGGGCCAAAACTCTTGAGGTGTAGCTCAGCTCTGGAAAGTTATCAAGGCTCTGCACAGGTGCAGTTCCCATATATGTCAATGTACAGAATTCACAAAGAGGAATTGTGAGGACTTGAGGTATATTTTTGTTGAGGAGACATTTAACCTGTTTTTCTACAACATATCCTCAAAGTAAGAGTATAATCAAAATTAAAAAATAGCCAAGTCAATACACGAATCAATTAATTTCAAACAGCAGAAGTAAGCAAAAGCAGAATTGCAGCTGGCATATTCAGTGATCAGAAGCTAATCAGAATAAAGAGGTTCCCAAGGCACACTTAAAAACAGATCAACTTTCTTGGATTGAGCTTCAGTTTATTCATCCCCATCTTCACTGACCTCAGTCTGTCAGGGTAAAAACCATAACATGCAAGTCTGATGGAAAGGAGAAACAGTTGGGTGACATGTGAACTTTGATGACCATCCAAATATACACAGTGAATGGTCTTCCTCAGGAGTTTCACGCAGATGTTGAAAAGCACAGTGGACATAGATCCCTTCAGGATTCCATATAAACTCTCACTAGGAAGAACAACAGTCCTGCATCACCATCTTTTGAAGCCTCCCAGTGAGGTAGAATAGGAACCAGAAAAAGAGAGGCCAGGCCCGGAAGCTCCTTAGAAGGGACCAAAAGGCCCAAGCAGAGTCTGCTTTATCTTTCATAACATTTTGTTGCCAATTTGGCATTTTTAAATTGTAAACTGCCTTGGCAAAAAGGCAGTATATAAATGCAGTAAGTGAATGTAATACAACATCCCTCAATATAACATCAGCCCAAATGAATACCATGGCTGATAGTATCAGAAGCCTCAGAGGTCCGAGGTAATTGATAGGATCACAATCCCCATGCCTAACTTTGGCAAAGCTTGTCACTCAGAGCAACCAAAGCAGTCTCAGTCATCAAATGAGGCCTAAAACCAGACTGAAATTAATCTAGATGATCAGCCTCAGTCAGAAACACTTTTAATTGTCTGGCCACTCTCCCCTGAACACTCTGTTTAGGGTGTGACACTGGTTCTAATTGCCTACATAAGTTTCTTTGCAAGAGGTCTCGCTACTACCTCCTTCAAACCTGATGGCATGTCACCCCTCCTCCCTCAGAAATTAAGAATCATTAAGCTGGGCTTCTGCCAACTAGCTAAAAGAAGCAGATATGGACAACAATCAAGCAGACACTTTGGGCAAGAATAGATCCATGTATACCATCCACATTCTCAAGTACCAGCAACTGAAATTTGTACTGTCAAAGGTTACTTGTGAAGTGCAAATATTGCATTAGGTTATAAAACTCCAAATTATTCTAAACATAGTGCAGCTGGGTTGTGTGGGACTATTCCATTCCAAATATTGTGTTTCTCCATTTCTCTTATTTTCTTGCAGTTAAACTCCTTTTAGTGAGCAGGATAATCCTGAAGTATACTATGAACTAGTATCTTACTAGTATCTTTACTACTTGTATGTTTACTACTAGTGAATGTTACCACAGAAGTTCTACTTTGTCATAAAATTCATGCATAAACGTCTATTCAAAACATGGAGTCATGCCACAGAATTTAGTTCCAGCCTGCTGCAGAATATACAGAGCTCTGCTTGCAGTACAGCTACCAAAACAGCTTCTTAGCAATCACTGCTAGAAGTATCCTGCTAAAACTCTCAACAGAATATTACAATTCTAATAACTGGTTAAAATGCCATTTTCAGTGCCAAAGACAACTGTATGTTTCTTATTATTTGAAAACTCAGTGTACAATAAACTATAGCTTACTTAAGTAGTAAGCTGGATGAATAAAAACCAGTGGCTAATAGTCTAACAGTGTGTTTGCACAAGGGTGTTTGGCTTACAGATGTCTTTTTATCGCTTAATTACAGGGGACAAATGCAGCATAAAATTGAGAAGGCTATAGTAATATCGCAACTTAAGGGACATGTGTAATGCAATTTTAAAAAACACAACAAAACCTATAACCATCTTTCTGGATGCTTTCTTGATTACAGCAAGCATCCAGAAAGGCCACCTTGTTTAGAGAAGAGGTCATTACTATGGAGATTAATAAAGCTCTTTGAATGTATAGGATGACATAAGACATCTTTTAAATGGCATAACACGAAAATAGACCAACAAAATTACAATCTCATTAGACAAGGAATTTATGAACCATACACACACTCTAAATGCATTATAAGCTTAGAATGAGATTGGAGCTATACCAACATTTACAACTCTTACCAATTGTGCAGTTTTAACTGAAGCATTCTAGATTGGTGGTGGGGAGTCAATGAAAGTCAGTAACAAAGTAGACAAATATTTAAAAAGATGCTGTATTCAAACACACACACACACAATTATTGATTGTCATTGTATAGAGATTCATGAATAAGGCTACTGCCAAAACAAGTGCAGGACAGGCATTCTATTCACAAATAAAGACTTAGTTATTCATGAACAGATTTGGAAACCATGTATGCAGGCATAGTTGAAACTGGACTCATCTTTACTATCTTTTTGTGAATTTGTGACTTTTTGTAAGTGGCTTCACAAGAAATATGTATGTTTACTTTTTGAAAGAGCATCTTTTTTATATTTGTATACAGTGTTTCAGAGCATTTTCAGCTAGCCATCTTTTTCTGCTTCGCAGTTTTGGGTATCTGGGCTTTCCCCCACCTCTGATGCCCAGTGTATTTTATACCTGCTTTGTGGGACAGATCCCTACCAAAAATGTAGAAATGCCTGGGCTCTCAAAGGAAACTAATCCTTTCATTGGTTTTTCATTGCAAGCCAAAGATTTAAGGAAGATCAGAAAACAACAGTAGAAAGGAAATTCATATGATGAACTGAGAGATCAGACTGAGAAACCACTTGAGGGCTCAAACAAATCTATAAAGGCACGGTGGATGGGGAGATAATATACGGTCTCCAAGGGCCAATTCACTCACTTTTTGAACTCCAATACAAAAAACCAAGCTCAATAGTAAAATACAGGTCCAATGCATCATTTGCACCCCCAGGCCCCCAATGAAGACAGGAACATGCTTAGCTGGAGTAAATAAGGGCCACTTTTATTATAGTACAGAGGTAATGACACTTGCAACGGGGTCCCAATTAACCAGAGTGTGGGTACTCCTCTCACGTGGTGGTCCTTCCTAGTTAAGGGCACACCCCACCAGGGCGAATGGCCTGGTCCTGATTTGGTCAGACTCCAAGTCCTGACCTCCTCACCGCGGGGCTCCACCCCTCCGAGGGGGTGGTGGTCCGACACTCCCCCAAACCAAGCCGTCAAAGCTCTGAGCCAGTGAGTCGTGCCCATCCCCTAGTGGGGGCCATTCCCAACCTTATGGGCCATCAAAGCCCTGAAAGGCTGTTCCTTGACCCCCCCCTCACCTAACTGGCCCTCCAGCCAAACACCGATCCCTGAATCTACCTACCCAACACCAGCACTCTCCTGCCACAGAAGTGGGGCAAACCTCTGTTTAGCCCCGCTTTCCCCACCCTGCTAGTACCTCCTGAAGACCGCGTTGCACGTCCCAGAGGAACACCTCGTTCCCCTGGTCAGAGAGATGCACTCCGTCCCCTCTGTACAGGGTCGCATCCTGCACTCGTATGTCAGGGTGCTGTATTACTGTCCCCCCTAAGGCAGTGATCGCTCACCCAACCGCCTTATTTACTTTCGTATGTGCCCTATTGAAGCATTAACTAAGGCATTCCATCATCATCAATTTTATTACAGCCATTGGCCAGCAGAAATAGAAATAACAAACATATCCAATACAACAATACTAAAACACAATAAAACAAAATACAGTCATTCATTAAAAATTAGTTTAAAAGGTATAAACAGCTCCCACAGTTAAGCACTTAATTGAGACCTTAACCTAATGGCAATATAAAAAATTTTTGCTACAATTTTTGTAATAACTAAGGCCTTCCACAGAGGCTCCCCTACTGCGGGGGGAAGAGCATACCATGCCCAAGGGGTGCGTGGCATGCTGCAGCATCAAGGGCAGCTCCGAACAAAGGCCGCACGGGCTGGTGACAGCAAGGCCACACAAGGCAAATCTACAGGGAGGGGGAGAAAAGAGCGTACCGCTCCTGGGCACTGAATGGCACACTGCAGCGCCTTGAGCCCCTCGTCCCAGGCCATAGAGGCTTCCCACCACAAGAGGAAGAGCACACCAATCCCAAGGGGTGCATGGCATGCTGCAGTGCCAATGGTTGCTCAGAACAAGGCAGCATGGGCTACTCGTGACAAGGCCGCTGAAAAAAGGGGGGTGGAGAAGTGCCAAGGGCCACTCAGAACAAGGCAGCGCAGGCCACTTGTGACAAGGCCGCTGCAAAAAAGCGGGGTGGAGAAGAGTATACTGCTCCCAGGCACTGCACAGCATGCTGCAGCGCCTTGAGCCCCGTGTCCCAGGCCAATAAGCGTTTCACGCCACATAGCCAAGATCAGCGTCCCAGGCCATTCAGTGTTCCACGCCACATCGCTGGAACCCGTGTCCCAGGCTGATCAGTGTTCCATGATGCCAATCAGTGTTCCTTGCTGGGACCCGTGTCCCAGGCCAATCAGTGTTCCGTGCCACATCGCTGTGTTCCAAGCCATGGGAGAGACCCGCATCCCAGCCCAACTGGCGTTCTCCACCGCACTGCTGAGACCTGCGTCCCAGAACCATCTGTGCTCAACACCCCACAACGTTGTGAAACCTACAGCTGAGGCCAGCGTCCCAGGTCAGTTGTCAAGCAAGTGACCGTGGCAGACCCCGAGGGTCTAGAACTAAATGGCATTGGGCAGGGGGTATGCCACTGGAGGGTCACACTGCCCTCTAGGCTCGCTGCCTGGCAAGGGAAGGTCGAGCCCATAGTGTGGGGATCTGAAAAATATTAAACCTGTGCAACTGCCTTCTATTGAATTATTGTTACTCCTCAATACTTACTCATTTATTATCACCTTAACCTGTTGTATCCTGCCCTTTCACCTGGGAGCCCAAAGCCATGCACCACACAACTAGGTTCCTCCTCCCAACAACCCCATGGGGCAGGTCAGGCCGCGAGAGAAGTGTCTGGACAGGAGTCACCCAGCAAGAATTGTGGCTGAATGGGGATTTGAACTCGGGTCTCACCCATCAAGTCCCCCATTCGCATGCAACCAGGGCAGACCCTGCCCAGCCAAGTGGCAAGCCACACAACAGTCCTGTGGAGCCGGTTAGAAAATGACTGGCCCACAGTCACCCAGTAAGAACCATGGCTGAATGGGGACTTGAACTCAGGTCCCAGTCTGGGTACATTTAACTGATGCCAGGACTAAATTGCAAGAAAGGTGCTGCAGTCCAGCATCCCTCAGATAGGCAATCCACTACTATGGATGTGGTCCAACAGTGATTTATCAATTATTCAGGTATGGCTGTTAGCTCTTTTATTATTAGTAGTTTATTTTATCTTGTTCTATCTATCTATCTATCTATCTATCTATCTATCTATCTATCTATCTATCTATCTATCCATCCATCCATCCATCCACATTTATATCCCCGCTCTTCCTCCAAGGAGCCCAGAGCAGTATACTACATACTTGAGTTTCTTCCCCCAACAACCATGTGCTCAGGAAAATTGATCCTTGAATCCTGCAGGGCTTAATTTGAGCAGCCTCTTTGAGCTGCCTCTGACCGCAACACAATTGCAGGTACAGCCAAGACCTGGAGGCATGGCAGGACAGTGAGGGAAGAGGGAGCCAGTCAGGTCATAAAAGTCTCACTGCCTGATGGTTCTGGAGAGTTCCCCCAGTCATCTCTGATTTCTTTAACAGCCATATCCACCCCACCCTCCATAACCAGGATATTTAAATTAATGTGTTCCCCCCTATTTTTTTGCATGTAGAATTATGTCAGCTGAGTTGAAATAAACAATAAAGGATAGCTGCACATACTGATTCAGGAGGGGGGGCAACTGGAAAGAGATGGTACTTAGCCAGAGTAAATAATGGCACCAAAAATCTTGTCCTATCTTGTAGATGCTGCCAGGGAGGGAACTGGGAACCTACTTGCTCTTTCCATAGCAGCTCCATCCCGAGGGGAATATCTTACAGTGCCCATACTTCTAGTCTCCCATTCATATGCAACCAGGGCAGACCCTGCTTATCTACGGGGACAAGTCATGTTTGCTACCACAAGAGCAGCTCTCCTCCTCAATTGCTCTGGAAGGGCAGGGTAGTTAAAGAGTGGTACTATGGATACCACTTCTCAAAAAAAGCAATAGGAAGCAGGAAGCCATTTTTTGTAGGGTAAAGGATGTCATATCAAAAGAGGATGAGGAAAGGTAAAGCGTGCCTTCAAGTCATTTTCAAATCCTGCTACAGTTGCCAGATTGGCTTTTTTTAAAAGCCAAATTTTGGGTTACGGCCCATTTGACCCATGAGTATACCCCTCAGGTTCTGGCAACCGGCACCTACAGAGCCCTGTGGTTTTCTTTGGTAGAATACAGGAGAGGTTTACCATTGCCATCTCCTGCCACAGTATGAGATGATGCCTTTCAGCATCTTCCTATATCGCTGCTGCCCGATATAGTACCAGCAGGGATTTGAACCGGCAATCTTCTGCTTGTTAGGGAAGCATTTCCCTGCTGTGCCACTTAAGGTGACAAAGCATCCTCTTACAAAGACTGAGGACATAATTATGTAAGTAAACAAATAAGACCCCAGAGAAGGTGAAAAGAGAGTTTAAGCAGATCTCATAGGCCAATTATTTGGTTATAAGCCTACAGGAGATACTCTTGAAGGAGATCCCACCTTCTCTTCTTGCTTGCCTATGCTCTCCCTCTGGCCACCACAAAAGTGGGGTTCCGGTCCAGCAAGGCCAATCCTCTCCACTGCATACTAGGAGAGTGAGCGGAAGGGCAATCAACCATCTAAGCTACGGCTTCCTTCCAGTTGCTTGCAGACAAGCAATCGGGAGCAACTAAAAGCAGCAGCAGTGGCGACCCCTTGGAGCATGCCACTTGCCCAGTACTCCCCACTGAGGAAGTGAGCAAAATACCACTTCTTCATCACGACCGCCTGCACTCTTCCTCTGGGCAGTGCACATTGGCTCCAGTACATGCTAGTAACTCAGTGGCTCACACACACAAACACACATACTCTCTCTCTCTCTCGGAGGTGCCACGGGGCCCTGTCTTCCCCGCCACCTATCCAGTTAGAGGTAGCTAGTGAGAGCCAGGAAGCCGCTACTTCTTTCTCTGGTTTGCATGATCTCCCTAGGACGCCCACCGCTGCCCCCAAGTTCGCCCCACTGTGCTGCTACGAGAGGGAGGACCAGGGGACAGAAGGGCAGCAACAGCTGCTCTCTCGGGGCAGCGTCGCAGGTCCAGCCACTCAGCCAGAAAGCCAGCCAACGGGGCCTCAAACCTGTTTATTAATCTATTTTACTTGGTAGCCGCTGCGGGGATCGGCGGGCCGCACGCTGAGATTAACTTCCTGCCTGCCTGGCCATCCCAAACTGCCCTGAGCACATACCTGGGCCGGGGTAGAACACGGGCCAGCTGCTGCGGCCTGCTCGCCTGCCCTGTGGCCGCTCGCTGCTATGGGTGGTTGGGCTTAACAGTGTGCCCCCTGCCCCTGGGCGCCTTGCGCCATGAGAGATCCGGAGGCCGCGTCTGGCCAAGCTGCACAAAAATTGGGGAAATTTATTAACAGGTGCTATAACAACAACAAACGAAAAATGGGTATTATGAGTAAAAACGTGCCCGGTCAGTCTTCCGCAGCCACTTCTGATTGGGATTGGGGGGGGGAGTAGATCACTGCAACCCCTTGGCACCAGCGAGGCTTCCTCAGGTAGCCGCCATCTTGTTGAGTGGTGGTGGTAGGGAGCTGTACAGTGGGCCCACCTTGGTAGGACTAGTGCTGTGCTGCCGCAGGCTGATCTTAACAGCCCGCCTGGCGCCTACCTGGTCACCAACCACCCCCAACAAACCTGGGCCGGGAACCTGGCCAGCTGGTCCTGCCTGGTCACCAACCACCCCCCACAACAAATCTGGGCTGGGAACCCGGCCAGCTGCTCCCGCCACGTCCCACGTGGGGGCCATGTTAGGCCTAGCCGCGTGCCCGCCAGCACTGCTTGATAAACCGCAGTCCGAGGCTGCCACCGCCTCAGGACCACTCGCAGCTACAGGTGGGTGGGCTTAAAAGCCTGACCCCCACCTATGACCGCCGCAGCGTCAGTGGAGGTCCGTTGGCTGCGTCGGGCCTAGCCGCACGCCCAACAGCGCTGCCAGCCAAGCCGAAGGCAGAGTCAGCCTGCTCGCCTGCCCGCTTTGTGACTGGGCGCGGCTACTGGCAGGCGGGCTTAAAAGCCTGACCCCTGCCTCCGCCATCGCGCATCCCGGCAGCAGAGAGACTGCCTGTGAGGAGGCTGCTGGGCTAGCTCCTTCCCCCGGCCCCCTCTCCTGATTGGCCAGGCCCTGGCCACATGGAGGGGGCCAAGATGGTGCTGCCGTGCCTGCTTCTCAGGCCGGGCGCACAACCCCGCCCACCACCCCACCGCTCAGACGCGGAGGTGGAAAGCAGCATTGCAAAGGGTGCATGTGTGTTTAAATGGCCAGGTTTTTGTTGTCACAAAAAGCTGAGGTAACAACCAGAGGTCTGATCCTTCTCAAATGTTGCTTTTATATTTACTCTGGAGAAACTCTAACATTTAGAGAAACACTGGCCATTCACAACCAGCATTCCAAAAGCATTAGCAGGTATGTAGCTTGGGAATGGTCCTGGACCCAAAGCTCTCCCTAGTTTCTCAGGCTGAGGCGGTGGCCAGGAGCACTTTTTATCAGCTTTGGCTGATATGTCAGCTACATTCATTTCTAGAGGCTGGTAACCTCCAGGCTTGACTACTGTAATGCACTCTATGTGGGGCTGCATTTGCACATAGTCCAGAAACTACAACTGGTACAGAATGAGGCAGCCAGATTGTTCTCTGAAACAACAAGAAGGGACCACATAACACCGGTTTTGAAAGAATTGCATTGGATGCCAATATGTTTCTGGGTGAAATACAAAGTGCTGGTTCTTATCTATAAAGCCTTTAACAGCTTAGGTCCAGGCTATTTAAGAGAGTGCCTCCTTTGTCATAAACCCTGCCACCTGTTACAATCTTCTGAAGAGGTCCAGTTAGGGATACCACCGGTTCATTTGGTGATGACCCATGATCGAGCTTTCTCTGTGGCTGCTCCAGGGCTTTGGACTATGCTCTCTACTGAAATAAGAGCATCTCCTTCTCTGTTTTCAGGAAGAACCTCAAGACTCTCCTGTTTTCACAGGCTTTTAATTAGAAGGAATTTTAATAATTTTAAAAAACTTGTTTTAATAGCGATTTTATTCTATGGTTTTATTGTCATGTATTTTAATCTGTAACTTTTAAATATTTTAAATTTTGAACACTGCCTAGAAATGTACATATCAGGCTGCATAGAAATATTATATTTTTTAAAAAACCCACAGATGACACGGGAACAATAATATGATCTTCACATGCAACTAGTAGCCTTTGTATTTTTGCTGCTTTTTCCTCTACTAAATCCAAGAATATTTTTGTCATTTCTCAATGAATATGCAAGAAATTTAGAAACATGAGAGTAACTGTCACCTAGTTACTCCTGCCAAATTTCAGATGGTTCGGACAGACAATTTGGACGGACAGACAGTTTGGGTTTTATGACCAATACTACAGTTTAGATCACTACTCTTCCAGTATACTTTAGTCACAGAGTTATTTACTACACTAGTCACATTTATATCTTGACCTACTACTACAAATATTTATATACTGCTTTTCAACAAAAGTTTCCAAAGCGGTTTACATAGAGAAATAATAATAAATAAATAAGATGGCTCCCTGCTCCCAAGGGCTCACAGTCTAAAAAGAAACATAAGGCAGATACCAGCAATAGCCACTGGAGGGATGCTGTGCTGGGGCTGGATAGGGCCAGTGGCTCTCCCTCTGCTAAATAAAAATAATCACCACTTTTAAAAGGTGCCTCTTTGTCCAGTTAGCAGGGACCTACTTCCAAAGAGCTTAGGGTGGCATACACAGGCTTATTCTAACAACTCATCATCAATTTTATTATGGCCATTGGCCAACAGAAATAGGAATAACAAATATGTCTAATACAACGCTCAATAAACAATACTAAAACACAATAAACAGAATACAATCACTCATAATAAATTACTTAAAAACAATAAACAGCTCTCGCAATTAAGCGCTTAATAGGGACCTTAACCTAATGGCAATGTAGAAAAATTTAGCTACAATTTTTGTAGTCTTGGAGCTTGAATCCGTGAGCCAGTAATATGTATAAAAGAGCTCACACCTTCCAGGAAATCTGAGTAACAAAGGGCAAATAAGTTCTTCTCTGGCATCCTGATACGAAGAGCAATATAGCAAAACATGGGTGGCAGTTTCCAGGAGGCCAGCACCACAAGGGCAAAAAACTGTAACAGGATGATCTTAAGCAAACCTCCATTCCAAAAGAGAAGAGGGCAACACGTTAAACTGCTGAGCAAATGAAACCCTGAAACCCGAAAATTTAGAAAAATGCAGCGTTGTTAAGTAATTAGCACCTCTATCTCCCCAAGGTGTCAAAATCCCAAAATGATTCTAACAACTCACTGAGGTAAGCTGAGAGACAGTGAATGATTGGCCCAAAGTCATACATTGAGCTTCACGGCTGAGCATTGCTGAAGCTTATTAAGAAATTATTAAATAATTCCCATATTCAGAGAGAAATGCAGAGTTAAATAGATTTCTCTATTAAAATACCACTAGGTAACAGCTTTATAAACAGAAATTTATGACACAAAAGGTAAAGATTAACTTTACAATATTTAGTTATCCAATTAATACCACAGAAAGTAAAAATCTTTTAACTCCAAGGTAGTCAAATCTGCAGTAAGTACTATTCTTTGGCTCTGTATTCACAATTTCAAAGCAGATTAGAGCTGCCTCTTCTTACGCATCAGTATTCACCTAAATAAGAGCAGAAACAGGCTCACGCAACCCTGATTGCAGTAACAGAATAAAACATTCTATATTACAGCAAACTTGAGTATGCATCTTTAAGTTAAGGGGGTCCAGAGGTGGTATCTGTTCTTCAAGTGTTACTATAGAATATTCAACTATCTCAATTCACAGCAAGCCTTCAATTACAGTTTCAGAAAGTTAAGAAACAACTCTTAAAACTTCTGGTGCTTTCTGTTCCTGATATAGCCAACATAGTTGACAATCTTATTATTATTATTATTTCCCGTTTATAACCACACCCTGATGGAAATAGAGCATTTTCTGCAAAATTGTGTGAGCACTGAACACCTAAAATTAGGGATGTGCTGAAAAGCGATTTAGTTGTCCAAATTGCAGGCACCTCCCTTTAAATTTGAGGGATTACATAGCCTCTTTAAAGTGGAGGAGAGCAGGTCTATACCTGCTCCTCCTCTGCTCGCCACCATTGCTAGCATCCCGGCACTCCCTCCCACTATGAATGCATGCTGGCGGGGCATCTCCCAGCTGCCCCTGTGTGGTGTTGGCACGCACATGGCTTCTGTGCATGCAGATCAGCAACTGCCATGCATGTGCAGAGGCCATGTGTGTGCCGGCACCATGCAGGGGCAGCTGGAAGATGCCCCGCCAGCGTGCAGGTATAGCTGGGGGAAGCGCTGGAATGGCAGCAATGGTGGTGAGCGGATTAGTAGTAGGTATGGACCTGCTCTCTTCCCCTTTAAAGGGGCTATGTAAGTCCTCAAATTTGGACAGCCAAATCATGTTTCAGCAAATCCCTACCTAAAATGCATATACATGTACATTTTGTTAAAATGAAGTCAAGTGTTTGACAAAAAGTGTATACACCGGACAGTTATTTTCAAGGATAAACATTCTCCAAAAAGAGAAGAAGAACTGTTTGCTTACTTGCATGGGAGTATACGGACCACGTCATTCTGTTTGTAACTTTCAATGCAGACAGCACAATGATCAAAGTCTGGGTCTGTTTCCTAAAATGAACAGAGCGAAAATTCAAAAACTAGTACTGAATATCTGGAAAAGACAGTAGTGCCCATAAGGCAGCTGTGAAATGCAGGAGGAAAACATGGCTCACACATTTTTCACATCAAGTAATCACAAGTACCCCTCAGAGCAGGGGGTGTGACCTCTCATTCCTTGTAAAATGCCATGTACATAGAAGGAACAACAGCAGCAGCAGCAGCAACAACATTCATAATGTTTCCCACAAACTGAAGATAAACAAAGTAACCAAGCCATACATGGGACAGAATGCTAGCTGAGAGAGTTATGTTGCCCCTTTTCATGTTCAAATAAACTTTGGACACAAAACATTATTTCAAAAAGGAGTTAAAAAAAATAAATTAAATCTTTATTATCATATGCATATTTTGATATCATACGCATATTTTGATATATGCATTATCAGTATCATTAACAACAGGCAGCAGCTATGGCAGCTGCAGGACTGTCTGAGAACTATGAACATTTGTCAGCTTTCTCTCTCTCTTTTTTAATTAAGTGGTTTTATAATACTTTATAAGCTATCTTGAATACCATTATTTGTAAAAAGATGGGACAAACCATCAAGAATGCCATTATTTGTAAAATTGTGGAGCATAAATCCTGCCACCTTCCCACTGTCATGGACTGATCACCATCTGGAACTTACAGCCACAAACCACCTCTGTAGCAGTGAAGGACCTATTAGACTGGTGCACCCAAGGAGGTTATTGGATCCAATAGGATTCCAAGAAGCCTTGGAAGGGTTTAGGGTTGGCTCTGCTAGTGATTCTGTTGATACTCTGGTGCAAACATGGAATAATGAACTCACTAGAGTGGTAGACACAATTGCTCCTTAGCATCCTCTCCAACCTGCTTTAAAGACAGCCCCGTGGTATTCAGATGAACTACGGGAACTGAAACGGTGAGGTAGATGTCTAAAGTGCAAATGGAGGAAGACTCGGCACAAGTCTGATCGGGCACAACACAGAGCACATTTGAAGATCTATGCTCTGGCACTGCTGGTGGCAAAGAAGTGGTTCTTTTCTGCCTGCATTGCTTCGGCAAATTCACACCCAGCTGAGTGGTCTAGGGTTGTGAGGGGGCTAGTATGTACCCCTTCCTCTTGAATTTAAACTTGGAACCATCGGTCACTTGCTGTGACATTTTTAATGACTTTTTTGCGTCATTAAATCTCTCAGATTTGGGCTGAGCTGGATTCCACAGTTACTGCAGAGTCTACTGTGGAGGTGTCCAGCAACAATCCTTATGGGATTAGATTGGATCATTTTCAGTTTGTGACTCCTGAGAAAGTGGACAAACTGCTTAGGACTGTGCATCCTACAACCTGTTCTCTTGACCCTTGTCCAACTTGGCTGATCTCATCTGGTAATTATTATAAATGCTTCTCTGAGGAAGGGCAGGATGCCTCTTTCTCTTGAGGCTATTATTAGACCACTTTTGAAGAAACCCACATTGGATCCCTCAGAGTTAGCTAATTACAGACCTGTTTCAAATTTTTCGTGGTTTATTTATTTATTTTATTTATTAAGAGATTTAATATACTGCCCAATCCACAGGACTTAGGGCGGTGTACAAACAAGAACAGCATCTGAGATTTTAAAAACAAACAAAAAACAGAAACAAAAATGAAAAATTAAAGGGCAAACATCTGGCAGAAAAGTAATAGAATAAAAACTTTATTTCAGTCACAGACCAGAATACCAATACCAATACTGGTACAAATAAGCACTAATAAGTACAATCATCATATAAGATCTGGACCTCCCATCAATTTAGTACGAATTTTACATATAATGTAACAGTATCTGGCGACGGTGTGCGAAATTGGTGTGCAATTAGTTTAAGTTTAATATCCCTGTAATCGTCACAGTACAAAATTACATACGTAGTTGTTTCAACAATTCCGGAGCCACATGGATATAATTTTAATGCGTGCGGTATACCCTTAAGCCTCTGTTGCAAGATGGCAGTAGGGAGGGCATTTACACGAGCAAGTGTTAAGGCATGTCTAAATTTTGGGGCTAAGACCTGGAGGAAAAGAAATGTCTTCAATAAGGTTTTAAAGGCTGAAAGGGAGGAGGCAGAATGAATGGGGCGGGGGGAGAATTCCAAAGTGAAGGGGCAGCAACAGAGAAAGCCCTTCCACAGGTCCTACTACTATGGACCTTTCTGAGACCAGGGACCGAAACAAGGGCAACCTGAGAAGATCTCACAGGACAGGACAGGACTGGCCGGGAGAGGCAGCCCTGCAGGTAAGCAGGTGCTAAGCCCTGAGGGATTTTAAAAGGTGAGAACCAGCACTTTTGGACCCAAAAGCAAATAGGTAACCAGTGCAGTGACCGCAAGAGAGTTGTCACACCATCATATCTTCTAGCACCCATAAGCAGGCGAGCCGCCGCATTCTGGCTGATGGTATCGAAAGGTGCTGAGAGATCTAAAAGGACCAAGAGAAGAGCGCTACCCTCATCAAGGTCACGATACAAGCCATCAACCAGAGTGACCAATGCCTTTTCCATGCTATGCCGTGGCCTGCAACCCAACTGACAAGGATCTAGACGGCTGAGCAAGGTGATTGAGCGGGTGGTAGCCTCTCAGCTCCAGGCTATTTTGGATGATGCAGATTATCTAGACCCATTTCAAACTGGCTTCTGTGTGGGCTATGGGGTTGAGACTGCCTTGGTTGGCCTGATAGATGATCTCCAACTGGCTATCGACAGAGGGAGTGTGATTCGGCTGATCCTTTTGGATCTCTCTGCAGCTTTCAATACCATTGACCATGGTATCTTTTGGGACCACCTGAGGGAGGTGGGATTGGGTGGCACTGTTATACAGTAGTTCCATTCCTACATCTCTGGTAGATTCCAGATGGTGTCGCTTGGAGACTGCAGTTCTGCAAAGTGAAAACTAAAGTGTGGAGCTCCACAAGGCTCCATATGGTCTCCGATGCTTTTTAACATCTACAGGAAACTGCTGAGAGAGATTATCAGAAGGTTTGGTTCTGGGTGTTATCAATATCCTGATGATACCCAGATCTATTTCTCCATGAGAACCTCATCAGGAAATGGCATATCTTCTCTAAATGCCTGCTTGGAAGCAGTAATGGGCTGGATGAGGGATAACAAACTGAAGTCGAATCCAAATAAGAAGGAGGTACTGACTGTGGGGGGTTGGGACCTGAAAGATGGTTTAGATCTGCCTGTTCTGGATGGGGTTACACTCCCCGTGAAAGATCAGGTATGTACCTTGAGAGTGCTCCTGGATCCAAAGTTCTCTCTGATATCTGAGTTTGAGGAAGTGGCCAAGAGTGCTTTTTATCAGCTTTGGCTTATATGACAACTATGTGCGTTTCTGGAGATAAATGATCTTAACATAGTGGTACAGAAGCTGGTAACCTCCAGACTTGACTACTGTAATGCTCTCTACTTGGGGCTGCCTCTGTATGTAGTCCAGAAACTACAATTGGTACAGAATGCAGCAGCCAGATTGGTCCCTGGGACAACTCGAAGGGACCACGTAACACTGGTTTTAAGGGAACTGCACTGACTGCCGATATGTTTCCAGGTGAAATACAAAGTGCTAGTTCTTACCTAAAAAGCCCTTAATGGCTTGGGTCCAGGGTATTTAAGAGAGCTTCTCCTTTGTCATGAACCCTGCCTCCTGTTACGATCTTCTGGAGAGGTCTGGTTACAGTTGCCACCGGCTCATTTGATGGCCACTCGGGACCAGGCTTTTTCTGTGGCTGCCCCCAAGGCTTTGGAATATGCTCCCTGCTGAAATAAGAGCATCTCCTTCTCTGTTTGTTTTCAGGAAGATCCTCAAGTCTCATCTGTTCCCACAGGCTTTTATTAGAATTAATTTTAATAATTTGTTTTAATAATTATTTTATGTTACTGTTTTTATACTACTGTTTTAATTGTGTTATATTTTAATCAGTGTTGATTTTTAAATATTGTTTTAAATGTTGTACACCGCCTAGAGACATACATATCAGGCAGCATAAAAATATGATAGATAAAATAAATAGATAGATAGATAGATAGATGTGTTGAACAAACAAATCCCTATCTTAAAATGTTGAAATACTGTGTTTTGGAAAGCCCAGGGTTTGTCACACTCAAGTTACTGTTATGTCTAGCTGAGTAGCAGCTCTACTGTCACTTGCTGCCTAACATGTTGTTAATAATTGTGGCTGACATGATTGGGAAAATTACACAAGGTAGACCCACTGAAATTAATTTAATTTCAATGGGGCTACTTTGAATAATGTTCCTAAACATGTCAGCCATGATTATTAATAATTTGCATTTATAGCGCATCAGAGTGTACAAAATGCTTCACATGTATTATCTTTATGTAATCCATACAACAACCCTATAGGGTAGATTAGTTTTATTCTCCTCATACTACAGAAGTTGGGCTGAGGCTGAAAGGAAGGGCCTTGCATAAGGCCACCTAGAGAGTTCATGGAAGACATGAAATTCAAATCAGGGAGTTCTGCATTTGTAGCTCTGTCTCTTAACCACTGCACTATACCTAGTGCAGATATCTAGTACATGGTCTCTATGCATGCATGCAGTCTATGTTTTTCCTCAGGCATCCTCCCTTAGCTAATACAGCAATAATAAGGTAGAAAGGAGATCAAGAAGTACTGCAAGACAAAATTAGCAACTTCACTGCTGTAAATGGAAGTAATTCATATAGAAAACTATGATAGGTTACACTGATAACTGGCAGCTTTATTCTCCATATTTTATTTATTTTTATTTTATTTATTCATTCAATTTATATACCGCCTGACTCTAAACATTCAAAAATTACTAAAAGCCCAGCTAAAAAATGTATCTTACAGGCTCTTTTAAAGGCTGATAAGGATGTTAAACCATGAATGTCTATAGGGAGAATCAAGGAGCGACTACAAAGAAGGCCCGCTCCCGGGCTGCCGCCAGATGAGATAGCAGCAGCATCCACAGATGGACCCTTCTTGATCTGGTGGAGATCATGCAGAAGGCGGCTCTCTCCCAGGTAACTCGGCCTTAAGCCATTTAAAACACTTTAAAGGTAATTACCAGCACTTTATATTTTGCCCAGAAACCTATTGGCAGATAATGCAATTGTTTTAAGACAGGCATAATATGTTATTTCTGAGAAACCCTGGAGACCAATCTAGCCGCTGCATTTTGGACCAACAGAAGTTTCCGAACTACATACAAAGGCAGCCCCACGTAGAGAGCATTGCAGTCATCAAGCCTAGAAATTACCAAAGAGTGTGCCACAGTTCTGAGATCATTATCATCTAGGAATAGATGCAACTGTTGTATCAACTGAATAGAATTGCTTCTTCAGTGCACATATTGCCACCGAATACAACTTCAGATGGGCTTCATCTTGAGTTTTATTGGATTCAAGTAGAATCTTCTAGGGATGTGCAAACTGGCTCGACGTCGAACAGGTTTCATGTCGAGCCGGTTTGTTTCGATGGTCCGGGGTTGAAGCGAGCCACCCCGTTCGGTCCAGACCAAACACCTCCCAACTTTTCGAGGGGGGGGATTTCCCCCCCAAATTTATTTTTTAAAAAAACCGTATCCCCTTTGGGGGAGTTCCTTGCGGTGGTGGTGGGGGGGGAGGGTGCGTGGAGGTTCCTCTTTCTCCTGCCAGCCTCTGTTATCACCGCCAGCAGCCTGTTCGGCCGGTTTTTCGGCCCGTTCTGGCCTTTGAACTTCGGCGCAGCAGCCATTTTGGACACCGCCATGACTGCGCAATTGGCCTCTGAGAGGCCTGGCATGACTCTCACTTAATCTCACTTTTTAGCCAGTTAGCCAGTTGCTACATCAAAGAGAGGAAAGCTACAAATAAATTAGGCCCTGAAGAAAGAATGTAGACACTGGTGACATCCAGAGCACCCCAATGGGGGCGCTTCGTTCATGCAGCACTAGTCCTAGTGTTACTCTGCACTCTCCCTGAAGCACAAGCAGTCTTGTGCAACAGCGCAAATATTTCTGGAGCCTGCCCATGCTCCAGAAGTGCTTATTAGAAACAGACAAGCAACATGTTTCCTCTCTAGCAGAGCACATCTCGAGCACAGGCAGACTCCAAAAAGTATTTGCACTTCGTCTGTGCTTCAGGGGAGGGAGCAGAGCAGGACCAGGACCAATGCTGCACACCTGTGTTCAGCTGCTCTGGATTTCAGCCAATATCCATAGCACTGCAATACTGCTTCTCAGCTAGGAGGAGCACATTGGACTCCCAAGCCTGGAAAAGCGTTCTCAGCTTTAAAGGGCTGGGATATGCAGCTGAGACACCACTGTGGAGACAAGCAGATATGTCAGGGCCACAAACAACTGGATAATTACTGAAAACATTAACACTTGGAAAAAAAAAACAACTACTGTGGTGAGGCAAGTACAACCAGAAGTTAATTTTTACGACATTGCTGTCTGCTAACAGAACATGTGGATAGGCACAGAATCTCTGCAAGCTCAAAGTGTGTGTGTGTGTGTGTGTGTGTGTGTGTGTCGGGGGGGGGGATTTGGTGATGCTGGGGAGGACCACAAGGCATCCTCAAAAAAGTTAGTTTTGAGAGGGGAACCCAGACCTACCTCAAGGTCCAAAACCCACCCCTAAAGAAGCACAGAGCACATAGGCTTTGCTGCCAGAGAATGCTCAAACAAAGGTTCTGAAATGAGGTGGTTCTCCTTATGTCAATCAATCAACAGGGCACAGCTAACACTGGAAGTTTGTGGGGGAAGGAAGGTGAGAGAATGAATTGGGAGAAGGGGTGAGGAGAGAAGAAAAACCATTGACAATGGGCAATAATTGTTGTTAACTATTACACACACAAACAAAAGTGGGGGGGGGGGACATTATGAAAGCAACAAAACATGCCATACCAAACCATAAAACAAAGAAAATTGTTTTTCCTACCAAGTCTACATTTCATCTTCCTAATGCCCATTAATGCCCTATTCTGTTCCTTCCTCAATGATATGACACACGAGATTTCAGATCTGATGCAACATTTTTATTGCAAGTTCCGCTTGTTATAGTTTACCTATAAAGTGGCAAACACACTCCATAGCTAATATTTAGTTTGCATGACTATACCTTATCACCCTTCTTCACAGTCCTCGTCGTCAGTTTGCCAACAGCTTTCTTGGCAGCATCTCCAAGACGACGCTATACAAAAATAAATACATGGATAAGAATCTGAAAAACTGAGGGTATTTTGAAAACTAAGAAGTCTCTGACTGTAAACATCAAACTCATTTTTAAGGACATCCATTTTGGTCAGAAGCAGAAATGTGTATACTTAAAACGCAGTTTCTAACTTCAATGTTATCTATCAAAATAACTGAGAATGGCTACCTGCCAGCTGATTTCTCCAACAGGTCACTTTGAATTGAGCAAGCTCACATTTCCTTGCTTCAATAATCAGGATTCCCCACAGGAAAAGGATTAGATTGATGCAGTGGAGATCAAGCAAGGCAAGTTAACTTCTTTATGTGTTTTAAGCTGCTTAATCATGCTTTCAATTATCTGGACAGTTCTGCCTTTTCAGAGAGGTTTTCTGGGATCATTGTTCATTTTGTAGCCTTCCCATGTACTGCTGAAGAAAGGGTGCAGTTACATCAATCTTTTCTGCCTCTCTTAAATTTGATAGAGTAAGGAAGATATTTAATTTTGAGTTTATCTTAATCTGTGCTAGGCATATTTGTATGTTTTATCTATGTGCTAAGGGGATAGCTCCTTAAGTAAACAATCTGAGGTCCTAAACAAGAAACAAAGGCCCTTCACAGTACACTTTAAAAATAAAGACAATTTTATACTGTTTTAAGTAATGGAATAAAGCTAGAATACTCCTCCCCCTCCAAAGAAAAATTCAGCACTGCAGTTCTGCAAAAACAATGTTTTTTCCTTAAGAAAATGGTTTATTACTGCATAGTGGAACAGGTTCTGAATTCAAATAGGTTTCAAATTCCCATCTCTGCCATGGACTCAACCTTAGTTCCTTTACAGAACGGTTACGACTGTGTATCTGCATCTGAAATACTATATAAGAAGACTTTTATCCCACCCTTCCTCCAAGGGTGGCATACATGGTTTTCTTCCCCTATTTGGCACAACCACATTGTGAGGTAGATGAGACTTAGGGTTGATGACTGGACCAATGTAAATATCGCAGCTGCTAATATCATAATGCCGTTATACAAATCTATGGTTTGGCCACATTTGGAGTACTATGCACAGTTCTGGTCTCCATACCTCAAAAAGGACATTATAGAATTAGAAAAGGTGCAGAAGAGGGCAACCAAGTTGATCAGGGTCCTAGAGCACCTTCCTCACACACACACAAAAAGGCTATAACACCTGGGGCTTTTTAGTATAGAAAAAGAGATGACTAAAGGGAGACATGATAGAAGTCTATAAAATTATGCATGGTGTGGAGAGAGCAAAATTTTTCTTCCTCTCTCATAGCACCAGAACCAGGGGTTATCCCATGAAACTGATTGCCATGAAATTTAGGACCAACAAAAGAAAGTACTTTTTCACATAAGGTTTAATCAACCTATGGAATTCTCTGCCACAAGATGTGATGACAGCCACCAGCCTAGATGGCTTAAAGAAGGGCTTAGATAAATTCATGGAGGAAAAGTCTATCAATGGATACTAGTCTGAGAGGCCACCTCCAGCCTAAGAAGCTCTAAATACCAGTTGCAGGGGAGCAACAGCAGGAGAAGGCATGCCATCAGTTCTTGGCTTTAGGCTTCCCAGAGGCATCTGGTGGGCCACTGTGTGAAACAGGATGCTGGACTAGATAGGCCTTGGGCCTGATCCAGCAGGGCTGTTCTTATGTCACCCAGAGAAGTTCATGGCCAAGTGGCATGAACTCTGGTCCCAGTCCAACAATCTAACACAGGGCTGCTCAACTTGGGTTACTCAGCTCCTGCAAATGTTAGCCTACAACTCCCATAATCCCTCGCTATTGGCCACTGAGACTGGGGATTATGGGATCTGTAGTCCAAAAACAGCTAGAGGGCCAAAGTTGAGCAGCCCTGCTCTAACCTGGCTCTCACACTGGCTCTGTATGCTATGTAAGTGATCAACATAACATATGCAACCCAGAAACATTTGGAATCCAAAACATTTTCAGTAGTGCATGATATGGTGCTATATAGCTTCATGTTTAGAAGGCAAACATAGAAACCAGGAAAAAAAATCCTATCATGGAATTTTTGAATCCTATCAAAAATTCAAGGATGCTACTTTTCAAGTCTCAGCATATTGAAAAACAGGTTGCTTACCTGTAACTTATGATCTGGATGTGATCCGTTGTATTCATAAGAACTGGGTTTCTGCGCCTGTGCAGGGACCTCCCAGGCTGACTAGCTAGCTCCTCTTCGCGCCCCGCCCGTCTGCACGTGCCTTGCAGATTCCGTTGGAATCGACGGTTGGGGCGCCTCTCCTTCAGATTTCTCGCAGACCGCCATATAAGTGACGATCCGCACACCAGCATCCACTAGTCCATGCATTCTGCAGCGGGGCCGGCTGGGAGGGACTTATGAATACAACGGATCACATCCAGATCATAAGTTACAGGTAAGCAACCTGTTTATCTGGATTGTGATCCATTGTATCCATAAGAACTGGGTGTTTAGCAAGCTACCCCATAAGGAGGCGGGTGCAGATGACCCCCAGCTATGCCAACACACGTTTCAACACTGATCTTCCAAAATTCGCCTCCCTAGCCATCCGCAGATCCAGAGCATAATGCTTTACGAATGGTAGATGCGATGACCATGTCGCCGCCAGGCAGACATCTGCCATTTTAATGCCTGACAGATGTGCCGCAGACGTTGCGTAGGCCCTAGTAGAGTGAGCCCAAACCGTCTTCGGCGGTGTTATCTTCTGGCTTTTATAGGCGAGGAAAATCAGTTCCACTAGCCAGTGAGCAAGTCTCTGGCGAGAGATTGGACGGCCCTTGCTACGCCCCTGGAAGGAGAGAAAAAGCTTTTTACTCTTCCTAAAGTCATGAGTTCTCTCCAAATAATATAGGAGTGATCTACGCACGTCCAACGTGTGGAGGGCCTTCTCTTAAGTCCGTCTCCGGACTACTGAAAAAAGTTGGCAGCACTATGTCTTGATTTAGGTGGAAATCTGTTACCACCTTCGGCAGGAATCTCCGATCGAGACGCATCACAACCTTGTGTGGATAGAACTGAGTGTAGGGTCTATCCATCCGCAGGGCCGTCATCTCGCTCACTCTCTTAGCTGATGTAATGGCTACCAAGAATGCCACCTTTAAGGTCAGAAACTTTAGTGGAACAGTCGCCAGTGGCTCAAATGGTGCCTCCGTTAGGGCAGAGAGTACTAAAGACAGACTCCATTGCTCCATTGGGCTGCGCACAGGCGGGTAGAGGTTATTAACACCCTTCAGGAAACGTTTACATTCCGGGTGGGAGAAAACCGTGGACCCATCCCATCCCCTGTGCTTTGACGAGATTGCAGCCAAATGCAGCTTAATGGAGACATTTGCCAATCCACTCAGTTTGAGCGATGTCAGGTAACGTAGCACATCCCGTGGGGTCGCACGCAATGGCGTGACACTCCTCCCCTTCATATAACTCTTGAAGCGGTTCCACTTGCAGGCATAACTGCGTCTTGTCGATGCATGCCTACTATTCAGTAAGATGTTGTTTAATAGTTGATTCTCCAAGCGGTCAGCTTGAGAGAGTGCACATCGGGGTGTAACACCTTTCCGTGTTCTCTTTGTAACAGGTTTGGAGCCTTGGGGAACTTGTGGAACACTGAATGAGACATTCCCAGAAGTGTGGCAAACCACGGCTGGCGCGGCCACCATGGAGCCAGAAGTATGCATTTCGTTTGGTCCCGCAATATCTGCGCAACCACACGGCCCATTAATGGCAGCGGGGGGAAAAGATATAACAGTCCCGTCTTCCAGGCCCGTTGAAAAGCATCCCCCAGGGATCCTTGGCCTATGCCCGCACGCGAGCAATAATTGACACACTTTTTGTTGGCAACCGTGGCAAATAAGTCTATCGATGGGACCCCCCAGATCTCGAACACCCTGTCGAAATACATCGGGTTGATTTCCCACTCGTGTCTTTGGTTGAAACTGATGTCCCTGCTGAGCCTGTCGGCCAAGCAGTTGTCTACACCCTTTATGTGTATTGCCACCGGGTGAATCGAATGTCGAATGCACCAGTCCCATATTTTTCTCGCAAGTAGGCAAAGAGACAGTGACACTGTCCCCCCTTGATGGTTGAGGTAGGCAATCGCCGTCGTGTTGTCTAACTCCAGCTGTACTGCTCGTCCCCTTATCATAGGTTCGAATGCCCTTAGGCCCTGGAACACAGCCAATAGCTCCAAGTAATTTATATGCTGAAGTCTCTGCAACTGGGTCCATGTCCCCTGCACGCATACGCTGGCGCAATGCGCACCCCAGCCCGCCATCGAGGCATCTGTCGTTATCCGGGAGGTGGGCTCCTTGGACACAAACTCGACTCCTTTGCCCAAATTGCCCATGTCTAGCCTAGGCTGGCGAGGACATGTTGTGGTAATGTCAAGTGCATATTCTGGCCATCCACATTGGGTCGGAAGTTGTGGAGAAACCAATGCTGCAATGTGTGCATGCGGAGGCGCGTGTGCGACACCGTTGCGGTGCATGATGCCATCAAACCCAACATCCGCTGGATTTGAACCGCTGGCTGCCGTGGAGTCCTCTGAAAGTGACGTATGAGTTCGTGCATTTGGGTAATTCTTTCCGCAGGTAAGAACACCCTGGCCAATTCCAAGTCCAGCACCGCTCCGATGAAGTTCACTCGAGTCATGGGTTCGAGTCTCGACTTCTTCCAATTCACATTGATGCCGAGGCACTCCAATAAGGCTAGCAGCATCTGCACTTGGCGGGTAAGTAAACTCCTGTCGTGGCTCACCACGAGCCAATCGTCTAAATACGGATACAGCCTCAAGCCCTGAGTTCGTAGGTGGGCCACAACCACCGCCATCACCTTTGTGAACACTCTGGGCGCAGTAGAAAGTCCAAATGGAAGCACCACATATTGATAGATCTGTGCCCCCACTGTAAACCGGAGGAACTTGCGGTGACTCTCCTGTATCCCGATATGAAAATAAGCGTCCTTGAGATCCAGAGTAACTGCCCACTGTTCGTTTACCAGCAGAGGCAGAATTCCCTGCAGCATCACCATTCTGAATTTCTTGGTCCGAATGAAGAGGTTGAGCCCCCTCAGGTCCATTATGGCTCTTATTCCACCGTCTCTCTTTGGTATCTGAAAATACCAGGAATAGCAGCCGGTCAGTCTGTTCGCCCATTGCACCCGCGTGATCGCCTGTTTCTCCAGCAGCACCTTGACCTCCTCCCGCAACACCTCTGTGGCCGGAGTATAGACCAGTCCAGAGAAGGGAGGCCTTGTCTCGAACTCCAACGCATATCCAGTCTGCACTATTCTTAGTACCCACCGGTCGGATGTTATGTTGTGCCATGCTGGCGCACGGCTTGCCAGTTTGATGTTGATCCTGGCAACTACAGGGCCGATGTAGTGGGTCCTGGATTGTAGCGTTGGACTTAATTGGCTGCTGTAAAACTGATGCAGTGGACGAACAGTCCCGTCAAAAGCTCTTGCTGGAGGCGTCCTTGTCACCTTGACGAGCTGTTTTTCCTTTTTGTTTTTGGTTAAAGACCTTACCGCGCTGGTAAGGTCTGAATTGCTTTCGGTATTCTTTGCGGTCCCGATACCGATCACTCTTTCTCTGATAATAAGTGCGGCTCCTTGCAGTTGAGCTGGAACCGCTCGAAGGCACCATAAAGGTGCGGGCAGTGAATTTAGATTTTTTCAACGTCTCCATTGACGTGTCCGTGTCCTCATGGAATAAGCCTTTGCCGTCAAATGGCAAGGACTCGACTTTCTCCTTCATGTCTGTCTGCAGGGTTGCTGAGCGAAGCCACGCATGCCTGCGCAAGCTCACTGCCGTCACCATTGCTCTCGATTCCGTCTCCGACAAGTGTTTGAATGCGCTCAGTTGTTGGCGCGTTATTGCCGTTGTTCTTTCGTACACATCATTAAATCTCCATTGGAAGTCCTCCGGAGATAAAGAGGATGAATCCTGTAAGAGTGCATCCCAAAGTAAATGGTTATAGCGTGCCATACACGCCGCATAATTAGCAATACGAATTGCTAAACTGGAGGTGCTATAGATCTTTCGACCCATAACGTCCATTTTCCTCCCCTCTTTGTCAGCAGGCGTGGAATGACAGTGTCCACTCTTGGTGGATGAAGCACAACTGACAACCAAGGAGTTCGGTATAGGATGGCGTAACAGGTAAGAGTTCTCTCCTTCAGTCACCCTATACAAATTCTCAATGCGCTTGGAAGTCGGAGCCCCGACCCCCACTGAGTCCCATGCCACCTTCACAGCCTTGTCTATCCCAGGAATCATGGTGAGGGCAACAGGATGCGAAGTCTTAGACCGCTTCATCATATTATAGACCGGGTCAGCAACGTCCGCATCCGGAGAGCTTACGTCCATGCCCAGGGCTTCAGCGATATCCCTTATGAGGATATGGTAAGCTTTCAATTCCTCATTTGGCGAGGTGGATAGTTTTGGTGGCACATCCGAAGGGGGGTCTGACCTATGACTGATATCATCCCTGTCAGAGGCCAGTCCCGACTCATCGTCCTCACTGTCATCAGAGGGTGAAGATGATGGTTCAGAAGGAGGAGGTGTTGCTTTCCTCTTTCTTTTCCCAGCAGGTTTTTCTGGCATCCTCGTCTGGACCACAGGTAACTGTGAATTCTCTGGAAGGTAAGTTTGAACTTGCACCAATGGTGTTTGTATAGGTAAGTTCACAGACGGCCCCTGATGCTCTGCATGCTCTGACTGCAGCAGCGGCTGAGCAAGTTGTCCAGCCTGCACAAAATTCCGCAGCCCTTGCACTGGTTGCATTTCTACCTGTGCCGCCTTCCAACGCAAGAACTCTGCATAATCATCCGGCACACCATGGCGGAAACCGCAGGAATGAATTGGCTGCAGCATCGTAGAGCACCCGACATCAGTTCTCGGATCCTGGACCACTGCTGGTGTCAGTGAGGCAATATGAGGCAGATCAGCCAGCTCTCCACCTCCAGGACCCTCGTCTAAGGCTGTCGACAGGAAGCCGCGAAATGTCGCACCCGAAGGAGTACTCGAACTCGACTCCAGCAGTTCTCTAAGTCCGTCCCCGTGTGTAGCCAGACTCGGAGTCCTCGGCGTCGAGGGGGACTGTGCCGGCGTCAATGCCGGTGACAAAAGATGAGGAATCCTCCTCAATGTCGAAGCCGTCAACACCGACAAAGGAGCAGTGCTCACATTCAATATCTGCTCTGGCACCGTGGACGCCGACGGAGGAATGGCATACACCGCCTGGGCAGTTATGGGAGGCTCCGATGCCGAGACTTGCAAATGCCTCGACGTCGATGTCGATGTCGATTCCAATGTCGATGCCTGTCCCAGACTGCCTTGGTCCAATCTCGATGTCGACGCTGGTGTCGATGTCGAGACTAAAGTCGATGTCAAAGCCGAAACCATCCTGACCGTCGATACCGAAGGTGTCGACGTCGAGGCTGTAGGGGACTCAGCCGAGTCCACGTCGTAAATCTGTGCTGCCGTCGGTGAGGGAGTTCGATGTCGAGACTCCTCACGATGGTGACCTTCCCTCTCAGAAGCATGACGATCTTTATCCTTATGCTTCCATTTTTTTGAAACCTCCTTTGGTTTCTTAAACAGAGTGTCAACAGCGGTTTTAGACTGCATATCAGCAGACCCACTGGAACCCAATCCCGGGGAGCTTGACGCACCACACTCCTTCGACATCGAAGCTCCCGATGTCGATCCGGAACTCATCGACGCCGACGGATGAGGAGTTGGCGGTCGAAGTGCCTCCTCGTATAACGCAGCTCGAAGCCTGAGAGCTCTATTTTGTCTAGTCTGTTTTGAAAACGAGCAGCATATCTTACACGCCGCCGTGTTATGATTCTCTCCTAGGCACATCAAACAGGCGTCGTGATAATCAGTTGAAGGCAACTTTGCTCGACACTTTTCACACCGTTTGAAGGTCTTCTTAGCTTCCATTGTCCAAATGCCGTTCCGAGTCAAATTCAGTAAACAATCTTAGGAACAAACAAAGCAGAGTCCGTAATCAAGTCCGTTCGCCGTTCCGAGTCAAAACCGTCCTGTACAAACTTCGTAGTTAGAATCAGAGTCCCAAAATCAAGTCCGTTGTTCGTTCTGAAGTCAAACCAATTAATCCGCTCAGTAGAGAATAGTCAAACAGTCCGAAGTCAAATTTTTGATAACAATTGAGGAGCAACAGCCAAGAGGTGTAAGCGCTTTGGCGGTCAAGAGAAAACTGAAGGAGAGGCGCCCCAACCGTCGATTCCAACGGAATCTGCAAGGCACGTGCAGACGGGCGGGGCACGAAGAGGAGCTAGCTAGTCAGCCCGGGAGGTCCCTGCGCAGGCGCAGAAACCCAGTTCTTATGGATACAATGGATCACAATCCAGATCACACTGTTTTACTGAAGTTATGAACTGAATTTCTATCTGCATTCTAATGCCAATGCTCTTGCATATGCTAGCTGAGGAGCAGCTAAGATGGCCTAATTCACAATATGTTCTCCCCAGAAAGAGTTCTGAAAAACCAGGAAGATGTAATGTTTGAATTAAAGAAGCAGGTATCATTTTTGCAGAGATCTCGGTGGGTATCCGCTGCTAACTGGGCAAAGAAGCACCTTTTACCGTGGCGATTCTCTTTATTTAGCAGTGGGAGAGTAACTGGCCCTATTCACCCGCAGCACAGTACTTCCAGTGACTGTTGCTGGTGTCTATGTTTCATTTTAGAATGTGAGCCCTTTGGGGACAGGGAGCCATCTTATTTATTTGTTATTTCTCTTTGTAAACCGCCCTGAGCTATTTTTGGAAGGGCAGTATAGAAATCAAAACAACAACATCCAACAACAACAACATCATCCAACAACAACAACATCATCCAGTCTTGTGTTATCAAAATTAAGGTGCAGATGGACCTGAAGAACAGATACTAATAAGACATGTTCACGATCTTATGTATCGTCTCATGAAACTTCAAGACTTCATAGTCTCACTGTTCCTGCTACAGACAAACACTTAATTTTGGGGCATGATTCTCACAAAAGCATTCCTTAGATATGTCTGAATAAGTGGTGCTACAGCAGCCATATTCCATATTAACTTTGCTGCTCATTCTTGAGTGCAGGGTTAATAAGGTGTATCATTGGCTACTTATAGCAGCTCAGCTATGAGAAACCAAGTTCACATGTTCTTAGGCACTACAGCTCACAGGTTCAACAGCGATACATATGGCAATCAAAATATTCAAATTTCAGAAGTAATGTATGAACACGACTAATGAGAGACTAATGCACTAGCAGTCCAACAAACTGGACAGGATAACACACTGGAGCAGGGGCAAGCAGTTTAGTAGGAATTAATTGCATTAAATGCTTTGACCTATTCATCCTCCTCTCTCAGCCACTCCTCTACATTTATTATGTGTATTTCACCTTATTATTCTTTTTCTGTGTAAACTACTTTGGAAACGTTTTGTTGAAAAACAGTATATAAATAGTAGTTGTAATTAAATGTAAATAGTAGTCGACATTGAATGCCAGCGTGATGTAGTGGTTAGAGTGCTGGACTAGGACCGGGGAGACCCGAGTTCAAATCCCCATTCAGCCATGATACTAGCTGGGTGACTCTGAGGCAGTCACTTATCTCTCAGCCTAACCTACCTCACAGGGTTGTTGTGAGGAGAAACTCAAGTATGTAGTACACCACTCTGGGCTCCTTGGAGGAAGAGAGGGATATAAATGTAAAAATAAAATAAATAAATAAGTAAATTACACAACCATGCTTTTTCTATTTTTTCTCTTAGTCCTCCAAATATGGACAAAGTCATGAAGGTAGCTTGGATTATGTCAAAACAGTAATTTGTACTTTCTTTGTTCTAAACATGTACATCAAGAACTAAAATTCAGTCAGCTACTTTAAAAAAGACAGTTTCTATGTTTCAGCCTACTACTAAGCAGGTCTGTCCTGTGTTTTTGTTTACCCATGTCTATACAGTAATGGGTTCATACATTCTCCCACATTCATCTAATTATATGGATTGTAACAGCAGAGGAAAAAGACATTTATATCCCAAACTCTCTTTTCACTCAAAGCAGCTTACTAATTTTTCAGAAAACAAAAACGCAATAAAAGTGCTAAAAATACAGTTTAACGTAAAATAAAGCCCCCCAAAATTAATACCACCAGCAGAAACTGGCCAAGGGAGAAACACCATGTCTCATTTCCAAAGGACTGCATAAACAGATAGGCTTATAATGGGGGAAAGATCAGCCCAATTCAATTTTAAAGAGAAGAGAGAATGAGGGAAGGGATGGGTGTGGGATAGTAGCAATTGCCATCATCTTCCCCCTTCCTCTACTCAGATGCTGCAGAAGTTTAGAGATTGTTGTATGAACCACAACTTTGGATTAATAATTACCAACAAATTAAATCATGCTGGTCACACAAAGAAGCAACGAGAAGCCTACTTTGCTCACTACCAGTTATGCGTTCAGACCAAATCCTGGCCTCTATCTTACAGTCCTCCTTCAATTCTAGAATTCACATGACTTGTGAATCAAAGGAGGACTTCTCAAAGAATGTTGCTTCTTTTCTTTTTAAAGCACTGCAAGTTCACTTCTACACAATAGTTTAATGTCAGTAGCACACTTAAAATGAGCAGTTATCCTATCACTATCAGCTGTTTTCTCCTTTATAATAGCTAAGCTTTTCCAACTGTGCTCTAGCTGTTACCTCTACATGAAAGTTTAATTAGATGAGCTTTTTAAACCACATAAAATTTTTATCAAGTTTCTTCTGACCTTTGTAAAATTCTCAAGGAAAAAAAGAGGTCACAAATCTTTTATCCTGCTCCTAAGTGTGGCTTTTTGAAAGAAGGAAATAGTCAACACATGGGGCTGTCCTTTTTGCTATGTTTATTTGCTATGGTTTGTTTTTTTCTTATTTGCTATGTTTTTCAACTGTCAAACACAAAATTGAGGGGAAAAGATGAATGCAAATTGGTTTTTAAAATGTTATATTTCAAAACATTATGAACACAGAGATCATAATATAGAGAATGCTTTAATAATGGGGTCCAAAGCCAATAGAAGAGATCCACATAGTGAATGTATTTTATAAATCAAGTAGTTCTCCCTATTCCTGAAACTGACAAGGCAACAAGTCTCTACAAAACTGGCAGAATATACTGAAGATCTTGGTACTGTCACACAGTAATCAGAACCACCTTCTCAGAAACTCACACTTTTTCTCTTTCCATTTTTATGTAGAATGGTGAAAAAGACAAACTAACAAAGCTACTCTATGCAGAGTTTATATGGTTCACATACAGTTCCAATGCAAAAAGAATTTAATTTTTTTAAGTAAGCACAGATACATTTGAGAGTTGGTGACCATGACATTTGAATTTAAACAGATGTATCAACAGTCCATTATTTCATTTTCAGATATGGGCATTTATTTCAATATATTCCCCAATATCTGTGATACAGAGCCCCAGAAGGCCCAAGTGTCAAGTGTGGGAGTGAACCTCTAGCTATCTTTGCCTATGGGAAAAGGGATGGTCTGACTCACATGAGATGTGAAATTTTGAAGCTATGGACATTTATGAAATATACCATATATACCATATGAAATAGTACTATCTGGTATATTTAAAACAATATAACAACATCAGCCTTATCATGCAGACATATAGGAAACCTAATTTTAAAGAAACCTCAAAAATGTGCCTTTAATATAACTAAGGTATAGCAATACATATGGATAGTCAAACTTTATTAACACTATTAAATTCTTCAACAGCACATTCAATAAGCCTGCAATCCTATGTTCTCTTGAGAGTGAGCCCCTCTGTACTATATGGGAGTTGCTTCTAATTAGGTATGCAAAGGAACATGCCGAAAGCATAGACAGTTACTGTAGGGAAAGTGAAATATCCTGAACCCACATGTAATTTATGTTTTACCCCATCTCATCAGGGGCGTAGCTATAATTGAACGAAAGGGTTCAAAGAACATGGGCCCCCAGCTCCTGAGGGCTCTCCAGCTCCATCCCTCCCTATTTTCTTCATTGTCTCCCTCACTCTGGGGGGCCGCCCGAGAGAGGGATGAACACGGGCCCCCTCTCCCCTAGCTACACCCCTGCATCTCATCTAATATATCCTTTAAAATACCAGCAGTTTTATTTCTCTATTCAATCCTTGAAAGATCCATGGCTTCTGATTCTGAACTTCATGAATCCATGTGAGGATTTCATGAACTGAAAGAAGTTTCTGAAACTGGCACATGTGAATTTGTTCCTAAATAGTGAGTGAGTGGAGATGTGTATATTTTCAAACACGAATTAGTCACCATAGCCGCATATTCCACCCAATGGAGAGCCGAATAAAGTTCCTGCTTCACCACCTGAATAGCCTCGTGAAAAAACACTTGACAGATCCCTCTTGTCCTGTGGGCAGAGAACCAGGAAAGGACCCACCTTCTCCCACAAAAAGTGGTTATATTGGGCATTATAAGCCTGATAATTGGCCACCCTCAAGTGGAGGGCTGAGGCCGAATAAAGCCTTCTCCCAAAGGAGTACAATTTTCTGCCCTCTTTGTCATTCGGTGCCGACTGGCTGTGACCCCTGGTCCTTTGCAATGACGTCTCCACAACAATCAAATTTGGGGTGAGATGATTTTTCAAAAAGGTCGCACCATCCTGCAATTGCATCCTGTAGAAATTATCTAAATGCCTGCTAGGCTGGGAAAGTATCGCTGGCTTCTTCCAGTGATCCTGCATGACCCGCAACAATACTGGGTTCAGGGGCAAAGTGGCCGGTACCTTGGCCTCCAAATCATAATGCTGAACAACAGATCTAGTTCTCTCTTTAGCTGGTTACCTAGGTTCACTGCCAAGGCTGAAGCCATTTGGGTCACGTAAGCGGAGTACAGCTTGAAGTCCTCCGACGGGGAGACAAGCTTCAAGTCTGGCTGTATGTCGAGCGGGGACGAGACCAGGGAACCAACTTCAGAGTCCTGGGAGCTAGCATCGCTCTCATACTCAGGCTCCGAGGGAGCCAAAGGATCTTGTGCCATGGGTGTCAAACCCAAAGTGGAGCCCGCTTTGCTATTCGGATTGCCCGGTACCGAAGTGGAAGGTCCTGCTGGCAATACTTGGATAGGCATGGTGGTCTGTTGTATCACTGGGACCGAAGGAGGCGGTTTATTTATTTATTTATTTGAAACATTCGATATACCGCCCACTCTGAAGACTCTGGGCGGTTTACAAAAACATGCAAAACAAGACAGCATTAAAATTACATTCTAAATAAAGCTAAAGTAACTAACAGGGGGGCAGGGGGGAATAGATAAACTACAGGGTAAAAGCCTGGCGAAAAAGAAAAGTCTTCAATAAAGATTTAAAAATAGACAAAGGAGGAGCTAAATGAATGTGCAGGGGAAGGGAATTCCAGAGAAGTGGGGCGACAACCGAGAAAGCCCTTTCATGGGTTCTAGTTCCCCGAACCTCTCAGAAATCAGGGACCGACAAAAGGGCCATCTGACCAGATCTGACCGGACGGGATGTAACTGGATGGGAGAGGCGGGTCTGTAGGTAAACCGGTGCCAAACAGATTTGCGATGCTCATTTCAATCCCTCGGGGGAGCATTGTGGTGAGTGGGAATGCAGCCTCCCTCCCGAGTGTGAGGGGTAGCAGTGTGCACGGTTTTGGTCTGGCCTCATTGGCCAGACCGCCGGACCGGTCTGGAGGTTCGGAGTCCCCCCCGGTCCGGAGGGGGGGGGACTGTGACTTTAAGCGGGGGGGTGGTAGCCACTAGCGCTCGTCTTTCTAACAGCCTTGCAAGCGACGACGGGGGCAGGGGCGGCAGAGCGGAGCTCTGTCGCCCCAAGAAGATTTTAACAAGGAACAGCGCCGGAGGGGGAAGCGCGGCGGGGGTGGGTAAGTACTACCACCCCCCCGCTTAAAGTCACAGTCCCCCCCCTCCGGACCGGGGGGGGGACTCCGAACCTTGCACACCCCTAGTGAGGGGAGTTCATGGCAACCCCTCATTGTCACGAGCTTCCCATACGTGGGACCATCAGAGTAACGGGACCCATAGCAGGGCCTAACGTAGTCCAATTAATCAGACTGATAGTCCACAGCACCATAAGAAGGCTCAACTTCACTCAAGGAGTGATATTCTGCCGCCCGGTATCGATCTGGATATGATTGATCATGACAGTTCCAGGACTGATCACGTCTGTAAATCGAGGAGCATTCTTCCGAGTCCCAACGGGCACTACAATCCCTCAGGGGGATATGCTCTTGTTGCCTTCGAGGGGGCTACTAACGCCTAGGCAGCCACTATGCATCTTCTGCGGGTTTGGTTGGGGAATTGGCCTCCTCCTCTTCCTCCGATGAAGAATACCCCAGTTTATCTGTCACCACCAAAAGTTCTGTATTCGATCTAGCCTGATCATGGGCCAAGTCCAACGACTCTGCAACCACATGCGGGCTAGGCTGTGCCGACACCGACAACTTCTATATTGGACGATTTGAGGCCGCTTTAGTCTTCTTGGTCACAGGGGCCTCCGATGTGGGAACTTCCTCTGTCTTCTTCCTCTTGGGTATAGGAGGGAGGTGTCGACCCGCTGGCAAGTCACGATGCAACTTCAGCTTCTTCTTCTTTATCTTAGGTACTGAAGTTACAGGAATGGAGAATGATTTTGGTATCATGGTAGCCGAACACTGCGGAGGGTTTTCTGAGTGCACTGGCTCACTCAACATTGTCAAATGGACAGCCTTAGGGGTTGTAGATACTGGTACTGAGCTTAGGTTCTCAGCCTCTACAGGAGCAGACACAGAATGCTATGATGTTAACGATGAAGCCATTTTCATGGATCGCTTCAACAATAAGGCTTCTGACCAACAGAGAGCCAGGTCCCACAGGGCTGCGCGCAAGTGAGAAGCCCTATTTTGGCGAGCCTGCTTTGTGAACTTCTGACAGTGAAGACAGGTCTTGACAATGTGGGATTCCCCCAAACACAAGAGACACTCGGTATGAGTATTGGAGGAAGGGATCTTCCACACCGAACACACTTTTTGAAGTTCGTCATGCCCAGCATAAATGCTCAAGGCTGGCTGGACACTACACTCCGTCCCAGCTGGGATCAGAGCTCAGAAAAAAGGGAAAGACAGTAAAAGCCAAAACGCCAAGAAAAACCCCCTACTAAGCGAAGAAATAAAGAAAAAAAGAAAAATGAAGAAGCAGGGAGAAAAAACAAGGGGATATAGATCCTACTTGTTGTCGAGCTGCAGACTCCACGATGTTCACTTAAGCACAGATGAAGAAAGACTGAGGGCATGAGGAGTGGAGCAGCCACATATAGCGGCTGAGGACGGGGTTCCCGCCCAAAGCAGGAGAATTGAGCTTGTTAGATTCCGACGAGGTCTCTGCGCAGGCGCATAGCCCATTAGTGTAAAAGACAGAGACCACGTCGAAGAATAGGGGTGTGCACAAACAGTTCACAGTGAAGTGCTCCGACACAAACTGGGCTGGTTCGAGCAGCTCGATCGCGAACTGGACTGGCTTTCAGTCAATTTCGGTCTGCAATTGAACCGCATCAAGCCCAGTCCATAGCAAACCTGTTTGGCAGTTTGAGGGTCTATGTAAAGTGGCCTGTAAAGGGGAATCCAGCGAGAATTGCCCTTTACAAGCAAAGGAGAGTCCTTCACGAAAGGTTTCTAAAGGGCGGCCGGCGGGACGATGAGAGCCAAGGCACCTATAAAAGTAAGTGATAAGGTGCTTACTGGCACCGGAAGCTGTGGTACCACTCCTCAAAGCTGCCTAGGCCCAGTGCAGAGCAGCAGAGCTTCCCCCAGCAGCCCATGCATGGCGGTGTAGCTCTGGCACTGACCGGGCTTCCGCACGTGTGCGGTACTGCTCCTTGAAGCTGCCTGGGCCCAGGTAGCTTCAAGGAACAGTACCAGAGCTGCCACTAAACACCTTATCACTTACTTTTAAAGGTGCCTTGAATCTTGCCTCCCCAGCAGCTGCCAGATTCCCTGCCGGACTCCCCTTTACAAGCCACTTTACAGGAACAGACCGGACCAGCCAGGCAGCCCAACCAAACCCATTTGTGGACCTGCAGTTTGGTCTGAATTTGGATCGCGCCACAAAACATGGTCTGTGCACACCCCTTCCTGAAAATATGACTGAGGACTGCAGGACCCTCTGACACATATTTTCAGCAGTCACAGAAGGCTGCAGAGGGAAGGGGTGTGTGGATTTGACGAAAAAAGACTGCACTGCCATTGCATGTATTATTCAATGCGCACCGCATTAGTCTGGATGTGAGCCAATACCTGTTATAACCACAGATCTTTACATGAGTCTGCCTGTTGGTCAAGGCAGCGCTTGTTCCACTGTCCCAGCAATTGTCAGGACTAAGCATCTCTCTAACAGCAGTCTCAACTGTTTAATATTCATACAGAACTAGACAATTAGTACATTGAGATGAAGCTATTTTTCTGCAGGGCTTACTTACATTTATGTAAGGATGTATACAAACAGAGGTTTGAGCACAAGTTCGGCACCAAACTGGTTCAGATGAGATCTGAACTGGTTCGGTGCTGCATGGAGGGGAGCAGCAAGCGGGAGCTTTAAGGAAGAGAGCAGGTCCTTACCATGTAGCTTCCTGCTAGGGCGGTGTGTGGCCCAAGTACCTATGTGCGGTGCCAGTACACACATGGGGTCCGTGCATGCACAGCTGCCATTTGCGTGGTCAGCAAGGGGTGGTGGAGAGAAGGTAGGTACTTGCTCTCCTCTTTCTTAAAGCTCCTGCTCGCCGCTTTCCCTCCCTGCAGCGCCAAACCTGTGCTTGAACCTCGCTTCATACATATCCTTACATCCAAGCAAAAATATTAAATGACTTTATGGGATGTTTGTGTAGGTCGATTTCAAAAGCAGCTTGAATGTCAAAGCCCTACTGTGTCGATTATAGACATTTAAAAATTAAGTCCTTATAATAAAAAGCATAATAATATTTGTTTGAATAATGATGTTTAGAGTGATTTGCACTTAGTTTTTCAAGCTGTTAAGTGTGCTATCACATTTCAAAGCTTTTCCCACCCTACATTTCTGAATAATTAATTTAAAAACCAAGAGAAAAGGTTATCACATTTAAGACTATGGATTCAAACAACTATTTGAAAGACTTCCCAAGACTCTTCAAGAATGTATCTTTTTGAAAAAAGAAAAGCTGCTCTTTTAACTAGCAGATGCAAAGCCAAACAATCTTCAGTTTCAATGTACATTAAATATACAACACAAAATGCCATGAGCTTTAAGAACTAAGTATTCAAGTCCCAGAAAACATTTTACAGAACTTCACAATATGTTGGCACAAGAACAGCTCAAATTTCACTTGGAGCCAAAATTAAGCCTTGGCTTTGTGTAATGTCTCAGAGCCTTGGGAGTGCATGTGAGCCTCGGAAGAATGCTGCTTCCGATTTTGGTTAGAAACAAACCAGGATCAGTCATGACATCTGAACTGACCAATCCTGGTTCATTCTAACCAGAGGTCTTGAAATAAACCATAATCTGAATCCAAGATTTTGAAGTCTGAGGCTTCTGCTCAAAGGAGAGGGGGGACACATGCTCCCAAGATTCTGAGATGTCATGTGAAACCAAGGTTTAATCCTGGATCTGCTTGATATCTGAACCAGCCCATACTGTTATGGAGTTTTCACTGAATATATATTTGAAAATCTATATAATTTCTAATGACTTATAATAGATTGCTAGAAATTCAAACTCTAGTATGGAACCTCCAGTCTTACAAGACTATCCCATTATCACACAGCATACATAATGCAATGTTTAGAGGGAACTTATTTTAGGTGGAAGTTTCCTCAATCATTTGAGAGAAAGACACTTCACCTATAATGCAACTCCAAGTTGACAAGAATTTAAGAACCCATTGCTGAAGCATGGTATATGGCAACTGTATCTGTTCACTACAGGAACATACAAAGCTGCCTTATACTGTATAGAATTAGAACATTTCCCCATCTTTCCCAGTATTCTCTACTCCAAGTAGCAGTTGCTCTCCAGAGTAGAGAATCTTTCCCAGCACATGCTACCAGAGATCCTTTTAATGGAAGATGTACAGGAACAAACAAGTGACTTTACAAATGTTATCTCACACTGCTTATGGTCCCTCACCAGACTGTTTATTATAAAAAAACCCAACAACTATGAACCTTTTGTACTTCCTGCTGCAGTGAGAAGACACTTATAGGAAGGAAAGAATTCTACTTCTATATTAACATAAATATGAAAAACCATTACAATTTAGAAAGACGAACAGTGTCTATCCTCTTCTTAACAAGGACTCCCAGACAGCTGAAAGTCACCCATGTCATTTAATCACATCACATCAAACAGCACTACTCTAAAAATATCACTTTTCTCAAGGAACCTGATATCTATAGAACCCAGGACCATCTTAAGAGATACCTTGCAAACAGACAAGTAAATGAGCCATCTTTGCTTTGGTGACAAATGTTTCATTAAAATTCTACTACTTTTATATATCGGGCTGAGCCAAAATGAGAACATTTATTTTTCATTTAACACATTTCTATATCACCTATAACCAGATCTAAAAGCAGTGCAAATAGCTTTTCACAAACATCTCGGACAATTTCAAGAAGCCCGTCATTTCAGGGCTTATTTTGGGGGGCAGGGGATGTTGCACTGAAAGAAGACAGAAGTACTTGCCCACTGAGAGAAAAGACCATGGTTCCTGAAAGTCCAGTGGCATCAGCACATAACCATCTCTGATTGGCTGCACAATATCATTACATTAGCTGGTTCATTAATTAACTGGAATTGCCTGCCCAGGTTACTATTTTCAGGAAGATCATCAAAGGACAAGATTGGAGAACCTGGCTCATAACAAGGTCAATATTTATGTAAGCATTGTATTTTTAAAAAGTATTTGCCTTCACCACAAAAGCACTACTTTTACTCTGAAAATCAAAATGGATGAACATTCAGTGGCACACCATTTATATGCCCTCTTGATATCTACAATCAGTGCTTGTGAGAGAAACCTTATACATAATACAGAAAAATAATTTCTATCAGATTACCACCATTTCACAATTCCTTATATTATTTCAACTTTGAATCTCTATATCATAAAAAATATTAAAAGATAGTTACCTGGTTTCGATCACGTGCACTTGTATATCTGATCTTCTGGATGAAGTAAAATATTAACCACGCTGAAGAAATTATCATCAGAACTATAAATGATATTGATACAAAGACGAGAGAGCTACGATTATAGTTTTTGGTTTGATAGCGAGTTCCAACTGCTATTGCAATTAGGACAGACATGTTTTTTTCTAAATAATTCAGGATCTCCTTAACCTTTGTTTCTGTGATCATGACAGTCACAATGTCTCCAGTTCCTACCAAAGGAATAAGAAGGGGGGGGGGATGACATCTGAAACATGTACACTTAGTCAAGAGCAATTATTTCAGTTACACAACTAAACAAATAGAAAATATAAGTAAAGTTGGTCTTCAGTAGTTCATTGAGTGCAAAAGAAAAACATTACTAGTAGTCTGAAATTTCAGAAAACATTCTAAGTGAAACAGAATTTCACAAGTACTTAATTAAATGCACAACAGGGTCTCTTCAGTTATTAGTTATTAGGTCTCTTCAGTTCACCAGGACACATGTCAATGTTCACTGTCTTATTTACTAAGTGACATACAGGATCTTCTTTCCTTCTAAACATAACATCTTAGTTCCTAGGTGAGTAAAAGATCAGGAATCTTGAAAAGCATCAAGACAATAATAGTGGAGGTAATCCAGCCTATACTACCAGTAGTATATGAGAAAGTAATATGTTTCGTGGCCCAAGCACCTTTTGAAGTACATAATACAGTGCTGAGCAAAGAGATGCCACCTTTTAAAGTGGTGTCTTCCTTATATTTAGCAGAGGAAAAGCAATTGGCCCCATCCAACCCAGTATAGCAGCACTCCAGCGGCTGTTGCTAGTGTCTACCTTATGTTTCTTTTTAGATTGTAAGCCCTTTGGGGACAGGGAACCATCTATTTATTATTTATTTTTCTATCTAAACTGCTTTGAGAACTTTGGCTGAAAAGCAAAATATAAAATAGCAGCAGCAACACTCATGGGCACTACTACTGAAATTACTAACAAATAATGGTATTGGTTCGCTCTCGGAAAAAGGAATCAGGATCACAGTGTATCACCCCAATTTGCTGTGGCAATGAAAAAGGCAAATATAGTGGTGGGTACTGCTGGGAAAAGAGTATGGAGTAAGAGGACCTATCATAATATTATTATGTAAGTCTATCTACAATGCATCTCTATTTAAAATTCAGTACCCAAATGGGTCATCCAGTGTCAAAAAATATTGTGAAACTGGAGAAAGTACAAGGAAAGGGGTCAGTAAATTATAATAAGTGGAACCTTTTCCCTACAGAGAAGGATGTACAAGGTTGGGCCATAGGCACACATTTATAATTTTTTTTTAGAGTGTACAGAGTAAACAGGGAATATATCTCTTAAAATACTAGAGTTCAAAGATATTCAGTGATGCTGGCTGGCAGAAGATTCAGGCCAATTTAATAGAAATATTTCTTAATACTACCCATAATCCCAGATTTCATTATTACAAACTGGTCTTTTGGTAAAGTAAAGTGTGCCATCGAGTTGGTGTCAACTCCTGGCTACCACAGAGCCCTGTTGTTGACTTTGGTAGAATACAGGAGGGGTTTACCATTGCCATCTCCCGCGCAGTATGAGATGATGCCTTTCAGCATCTTTTCCTATATAGCTGCTGCCCAATATAGGTATTAGTAGCAGGCATGAACTGTCTCCTTTGCTATGCAGGGTCCACACTGGTTTGTATTTGAATGGGAGACTACATGTGAGCACTGTAAGATATTCCTCTTAGGGGATGGGTCCACTCTTGGAAGAGCATCTGCATGGAGAAGGTTCAAAATTCCCTCCCTGGCATCTCCAGATAGGGCTGAGAGAGACTCCTGCCTCTAATCTTGGAGAAGCCACTGCCAGTTTGTGTAGACAATAATACTGAGCTAGATGGACCAATGGTCTGACTCAGTATAAAGAAGGGCCACTACGGGTGCATCAGTGGCAGGCACTTTAAGGAACTCCAGGCTTTCCTCAGGGAAACTGTAGAACTGATTGGCCACCGTACTAGGCTTTCTGGTGGTAGCAGGAATTGCCTATTCCTGTGTTTCCAGATAACTGAAAAATTCTGGGGCAGGAAAATTCTTTTCCTTGGATCTATTTTTAGGAAACACAAGGAATGGATTGCTCCTCCTGGGGAGTATCCAAATGAAAACACGGGTGTGTGTGTGTTGCTTTATTCAGTAGAGGGGCAAAGTCATCTGGGATAAATAATCTCTGAGATTTAGCAAAAGATTCAATAGTTTACCATTCCCCCTTCTCTCGAGTCATTGTCAGGATCCTGATCACCCGGAACCAGGGGGTCCTCTGAGAGGGGTTGCTCTGGAAGAGGAACCGACTCAACATTATCAGGGACTACTTGCACAGAATCAGGGACTTGTGGCCATGGCTTGAGAGATACACGAGGATGAGACCTCAGGGGAATGGGGGGGGGGAACTATGCTTATGTTTTGAAGATTTTTCTTTACGCTTGCTTTTCTTTTTAGATTTCCTGTGAGTATGACTGTCGGATGAAGAGGAGGAAGATAATCAATAGATAGATAAAGTTTATTACGGTCATAGACCAGCTAATCTTTACATTTTACAAAATATTTGATTGAGTAATACAGACTTTACGAAGTTTACATACAGTTAAACAAAATTTGGCCACATTAACAGACATCCCAGGTTTAAAATTGGACAGCAGATATTCCATTTAGAGATGATCGGTGTGGCCAGGAGAGGAGGAAGATGATGAATCCCTCCATCTCCTTTTACGCTTAGCCCCCTTCAATGGCCTGGATTGTTGGAGCGATTTTGCCAGTAGGTCTTGGAACCAGGTCTGCCATGCTGGGGGCACTGCATTAGGGAACTCTGTAGGTGCTGCGGCGGTGGTTCCCTAGTTAAGACCATTGATACTGATGGAATATTTAGCCTGGGGGTGGGGGGAGGCCTTGAACCATCTCATTCAGAGTCACTATCTCCGACAGGCAACTGGGGTCCCCCCCTGCGCTGTTGGGTTTGCCCACTCCTTTTTCACACCTATTGACTTGTGGGCTGTTGTGGCCTCCATGGCCTGAAACAGGCTGCTTGGCCCATCCATCCTCCCTCCTACATGCTACTAAGGCCGTTGCCCTTGTGGTGTTGTGGGGTTACTCTTGGTCTTGGCAGAGCCCGCGACTACAATCCAAGGCTCTGGCTGGGGCCGATGAATTTGGGCCTGGCCAAGAAAGCCTCGAGAGAGCTGCTGTGAGCATGCAGCTTAGTTCGGGGCCTCCGTTCCTGCGATGCTCCCCACAGGAGGCACTCCATCTCCTTGGGTCCCGAAGTGGTTGGGAGGGAATCAGGTCTCCTACTTCCCTAGGCACGACAGGACTTGCAGCCTTGTTCCCCAGATCGCCTGAAGTAACAGCTGCTGGGGCGGCAGGTGACGACGAGGGCCTCATGGTGCTTGGTGTGCTGCTGGGGGGGGGGGGGCCTCCATGGAGGAAAGTTTGAAAAATTCTGTTTCCCATTTGGGAGAACATTCCAAATTCTGGGACTACTCTGCATCCTGAAAACTGCTGGCTCTGAGAAAAGGGTAAATAGGAGTAGTAGGATAGAAGGTGAAAAACAGGGAAAGGAATCTTTCTTCCTACAATAAGGAGGAAAGCAGAGGTGCTTTCCTTACAATTTTAATTCAAGAAAGAATTAAAGGAGTTAAAGAGTAAGAGGAAGTAGGGAAATGCTAAATAGAGAAGGCTTTTGGAGAGAGGAGAAAAGGCTGTCTCTGGAACAGATGAAGGACTAGCAGAACTGGGTGGGGTTATCCTTCCCAGGGTTATTAAAGCTTTCTAAGTAAATTTGCATAGTCCTGCCTCTGGAGCAATGGGAAGTACAACCCACAAGATGTTCTCTTTCGACAGCAGGGAAGGGCTTTTTTCTGTGTGGCAGTGCCACAATTCTGGAATTCTCTCCTCAAGGAAGTTCAGAGGACAGACCTTCTCCTTGTCTAATTTGTTGGCAGGCAGTAAAGGCATTTTTTATTCCACAACATTTTTAATGATTTAGTTCTAAAATTGTAATGATTTAATGAGAGAAAGATCGACTTAGTTCAAAACTTGTTATTGTTCCTGTGAGTAAGCTTATTGCTTCTAACTGCTTTTTATATATCTCCTTTATAATATTTTTATATTTTGTTACTTATTTTGTATATATTTATACATAAATTATATTTATATATGTATTTGTACAGATATATTTTGTATGTATTTATACATTTTATCATGAGCTGCCTCAGACTAGTTATATGAAAGGCAGGATGTTGGAATAAATAACATTAGGATAGCAATTTAACATACAAATCCTTTCACCACTCCAGTAAAATTGTATTTTGGCTATAGAGTACAATATCTGTGAAATGAAGGACTAGTCTTTGTTTTGCATGTTGCAAATGTGACAACAGGGGGAAAAGGTGATACTCAGGAACCACAGTCAGAAAAGAGATTCACAACACCTCATTCCGTATAACCCAATTTAGAAAGCATTCTTTATCCTAGGACTGAAAATACATGTCACTCATAGCAGCTAGCCTGTTTTGAACTTTCTCTTTGCAACTAGACCCTGAGTAATCTATATTTTAATGTAGAAAGATGATGTGACAGTAAAGCTTCCAATAATGGTTGCTTGCTCCAGCCCCCTGTGACATCAGGATAGCTTAGCCAGAGCTATTAGCTAAGATGCTCGGATACAAGCAAGGGGCCTACATGTGCATATAAAGCAGAAGTGGCTTTAAGACATAACACAGCTAATACAGACTGGTAATAGAAGCACTGTCAGGCATCTTTACAATCAAAACAATGCGAAAATGAAGTTCCTTGCTGGATGAACACATTATTTGCTTTCATTGTCAGTCAATGTTTGGAAAATATGCCCAAATACAAGCCATGTACATTGCCACAGTTCTGGTGAAAAACTTGTAAAAAGATTAAATTAAAAAGCTACACAATATGAAGGAAATAAGAAAAAAGCTCAAAGGGATAAGAAGCAGGGAGGCATCTTAGCTATTACCTTGATGGGTCATAAGGACAGGCTCTTCGCCGGACACATTGTTGTAGATTACCACAGCTGAAGCATTATGAAAAGCTGCCCGCAGTATTTTTTGTCTAAAAGTACAATTTCCTCGCTGCAGCAGGGCAATCCACTGTTTGGTGTTTGGAGGAACTTGAAACCGTGTTCGTGGATCACAGCCTAAGCGATCTGCAACTAAAAAAAACACCACCACTAGAAATTTGCTCATAAAGGTTTTAAAAAAGAAAGATAAATACACTCTGTTGGCTGAGAAGTTGTTTATCCTCTGTTTACAGAACTACAGCTATCTGAATAATTGAAAGCTACTTTTTAAGCCGCACATTAATTTGGAGGAGTTAGTTATACATCTGAGGATTATGGTAACTGGCCTTAGGGGATTTTTCCCTTAATTCCTGAAGAGTTAGAACAGTGAACATTTTAAATCAATATCTGATTGTGGGGGGGACAGGACAAGACATCAGTTCTTCATGCATTAACATACAGGTAAGAGTCTGCCCTACTACAGAATTTAAACCAATTACTGGTACATCATTATTTATTTATTTATTTATTTATTTGATTTCTACACCGCCCTTCCAAATATGGCTCAGGGTGGTTTACACAGAGAAATAACAAACAAATAAGATGGCTCCCTGTCCCCAAAGGGCTCACAATCTAAAAAGATACATAAGACACACACCAGCAACAGTCACTGGAGATACTGTGCTGGGGGTGAGTAGGGCTAGTTACTCTCCCCCTGCTAAATAAAGAGAATCAGCATGTTAAAAGGTGCCTCTTTGCCCAGTTAGCAAAGTTAGCATTTAACTCTTGGTTGCCAACAGACTCAACAATGTATTAAGTTCAGTTTATTACTGTTAGCCTTTAACATACATGCACATAAAAGGAATAAAATTACTGCAATCTTCTCCTATTCTACATCATCACATTGCAGGAACTTTCATGTACGACTTTCAATTTTATTATTTCTCTGATGGAACTTTTCTGTTGTGGTCTTTCACCATTGCATGCAGTTTCCTCTGGAATACCAATGAACATAACCCATACATATTTTGCTTTTTTTGGTCATGGGCCAACAGCTGCCACCCTAGCACATTTCTTACCCTCCCACTTACAATACTGAAAATCAGCAGCTTTATACGGATTTTAACTTCTTTCACTTGGCTCTGTCACTTTTTTTAAAAAAAAGTAGCATCCAGAATCCTTTCTAGAGAACATCTTGTGTTATGTAGGTGAGGAGGAAGAGGGAGGATGTAGACAACTCCCTTAAACTCAGAAGGCAGTTAAATATATATTTTAAGTCTATCGCCACTGAAACAAAGCTTGTGCACAAAACCCAAAAGGTAATAAGCCAAGTTTCTGTTGGACAGGGAAACTACTGCTGACTCAAGATGGCTCTACTCATCTGGCATCCACCATAATCCAAGATTCTTTATATGGTGCAACTGCCACACCCTTCCTCAACCTTTCCCCAGGCCTACCTAGCTCTTTAGTCATGCTCCCAAATTTCCAAGCAGGATAGAATAGGAGAACATAGAAAAGAAAGAGGATGATGGTACCTGCTCATTCAGCTAGCAGAAGGAAGAAGGTTGCATCCCATAGTTTCCCCCATCCTCCAGGAGCTGAACTTCAGCACCCTCAGAACTGCTCCAACTTAATACAAACAACAATGGGCTAACCAAATTTCACACTTTAATAAAACTAAGGGTAGCTTCTATTACAATTTCATATCCATCTCCTTTGCACTTTCTTATTACTCCACAAGTAAGAACTTTTTATATTCATTCATTCAACACATTTTTATACCTTCCAATATGCAAGTCCCTGAGTGCTTCACAATTTTTAAAAAATCTAAGCATGTTTATATGGGAAAAATCACAACAAATGCAGGCATTAACCAAGCAGATAGCAGAAGTCAAGTGCTACAAGATGGGGCCTAAAGAGTTACCACGCCCTTTAAATGTTAAATGCATTTTGAAACAAGCAACATTGTGTGTCTGTATCAAGAAGCTAGAAAAGATAACTAGGCCAGAAAGCTCTGAACTCTTCAGAACTTCTATTTACTGGAACTACAGGAGACTACTATACACCTCAAGTGCCAGATGTATCAATCAGCATTGTAAGGGACATAGACAACCAAGTCAGCAAGTTTAATTGTCAATAGTTGTCCATTACCATCTGTCATCTATGATCAGTTATTCAGAATCCATCTGTAATGTATTTTATTCCCCCCACAAGCAGAGGACTCTGGATATATATGCTGGAATGTCTCCATGACATAATGAAAAGCAATTTAAGAGTAATTTCAGACTTCTACAAATCACTTATTTAAAAAAAAGTGATCTGAAGCCATTTGTGCCATTTCACAATGGTATGAAAAGATCAATATACAAAATGTTTTCTCCCTTTTCAGTAAAATGCCAAAGTCCATCACTTACACTGCTTCAGTTTCTAAGCCTCGTCTGGACAATTCTGCATTACTGGCCCAAGCTTACTGAATGATGGAGCAGGAGGCCAACAGTTTACTTTCTAGTTTAAGCTGCCATTTCCAAAAGCCCAATTGACTCAGTAACTTTAAAATTAAGCCATCTAAACTCATCCTCCCCATTCTGACCTAAAACTGCTCGCAGAAAAGATGGCCAAGGCTCCCTCTCTCACACAGGTTAATGATTTTTTATTTGGTGAAATGTTCAGTGTTTACAGCCAAAGTTTGCTATCTTCTTTATATAATTCTCTTAAACATACCCGTCGCTAATCCCATGTGTGGCAGCTCTCGAAAGAGTTTGCAAGCAGCTGCCGGGGGGTTAGCGACAGGAATGGGGGGAGAAAACAGTGATGGTGGCTGGCAGGCTGGAGGTGGTGCTGGGCCTGCCAGCTGGACGGCAAGAGAAAGCGCGGCTGGCGGGAGGATGCAGTGGGCCTGCTGGCCAGCAAGAGAAAGTGCGGCCAGGCATGCGAGAAGACACAGCCACCAGCGAGAGTGGGCGGGTGGTGCTAGGCCGGCCAGCTGGTGGAGGTGGCGGGCCGAGGCAGTCAGCAGGAGGGTGGGCAGCCGGGTGGCAGCCAGCCGGCCAGGAAAATAAGCAGGGGCGGGGGAGAGAAAATGGCTGTGGCAACTAGAGGCGCAGATGCTCTGTTTCTAGTATTCAGCTAGTTTCTAGTATTCAGGTATTTGACAAGTATTTGATTATTTGAGGCCACTGTGGTAACCAAACATACAGAACTATGCATTTTAAACAGGGTTGATTTGATTTAAATCAAATCAATTTAAATCACTTCACAGGAGGACTCAATTTTAATGATTTAAATTACTACTCAGGAAGATTCTATTTAATCATCATTTTCTTTTAAAAGTACATTCTTGTTGTCTAATATAACCTTAATACATATTTAGAGACAGATGTAGGTTTCATTTTTAAAAGGTATACACTTCTCATAATGCTTTTGCATTCAGGCAACGAGGCCCTGCATTTTATTGTTGCACTGTTTGCCTTTCGCACTCATGCCTTTCTTACCCAGAGGTAGAGGAACATCATTAAAATATTCCCAAATGGGGTCTCTTTTATGTCCTGCTGCCACAATAGTCTCTTCAACTATGGAAGATACACTCGGAAGGAGGACTGCATGAATATATTCTGTTCACTTTTGGTTTCACTTTTTACTCCCCCACCCCTTCTGGTTCACTTTCTATCCCCCTCTCCATCCCATGCATTTATATCCAGAGTACTCCTCCTCCTTGCTCAGATCTACTCCATATCCCCTATTCATTCATTGACCTTCTTTGTCTTTGCACTTTTGATGGGGGGGGGGAGCAAGAGCTTGACTATGTGTGCACCAGCTTCAGAAAAGGACTGCTTAGGTCTGTCATCTCTTATCTCCATATACTGCTGTTAACATGTTGATAGAATATAATTAAAAGTTATGATTAATATTCATCTTTGACAATTCTTTATGAATTTTTAAAAACAATTTTTAAAAATCTGATTTAAATTTTAAAAATATGATTTTTGATTTTTTTTTAACATCGATTTTTATCAACCCTGATTTTAAACATGGAGGCTTGGGGGGGGGGGGGTTATATCTAACAAGTCTGCTCAGCACAACTTAATTATACTTAGTACAATATAAGACAAAGAGATTTCAACTTTTGAATGACAGGAAATGGGAGTCCAGACAGAAAGCAGCAGCAGAACAAGAAAGGCTCTTGTTCTTTACAGGTAGCAGCTGCATTTTGGATTTGAGATTCTAATTTTAATTTAGCACAATAAATTCAAGAGGGAAAATAATCTGCACCACATCAGAATAATAAAATATTCTGCGCAGTACCACAACATAATGGTTACGATTTAGTAGACAGTGCTGACCAGATGCCTCTCTTATGAACTATCTATATATTTAATTATCTTGGGAGATACGTGCCCAGGATTTGGTGGTGGAACTCACGCGACGACACGCTGCAAGAGTTCCAAAGTGAGGACTGAGGAGGAAAGGGGGAAGAAAGTGCAGTGGTGGTCGGCTGGCGGGCGGCGGGCAGGGGGAGAGAAAGGCGGTGGCAGGTGGATGGGAGGGAGAAAAAACGGCGGCGGCAGGGCCCTTCTTGGCCGCCCGCCTACCATGGCTCTGTGTGTGGGGAGGAACAGGAGGGGAGGAGGGCTGGAGAGCGGGCCAGAGGGAAGGGAAAGAGAGGAGAGATGGGGCAGGAGGAAGACGGAGGGGGAAACAGCCGGCCCCAAAGCGCCACACAGATGCTCTGTGCAGGGTTGGCTAGTGACTGATAAAAACAGCTATTAGCATCTAAGTCTCAAGCGTGTATAAACATTCCTTATTTCAAACTTACTTCTACCTGAATCATAGGTGCAATTTCTTGTAGACAAGTTTCTCTGCCACATTTTACAGGGGCTATTGAAATGCACAGTCAGTCTGCGTAATGATTCTCCACTAAGCTGCATCACTTTAATGGGGGATTGAATGCTCCCACTTTTTTTTTAAGTTCTCTCTCTCTCCTGATATAATTAACACATCTATGAAAAAAATTAGAGAGAACACCGCATACATACATACAGTTTTTAAATTAACACAGTTTGAGCTTCCGATAAAAAAATACTTCTTTCCAGTGAGAATGTATTTGAGTGCAAATATTTCTGCTTTAAGCTATATAAAGCAACATATAAAAGCTGCTTTATATAGCTCTAATGTCTATAGCTTTACATTATATTAAATGTAAGCTGGGGATTCAGTTAACTGGGAATCACACCCTTGTATTCTATATGCTAATTGAATATGCTAACATATTCTCTAGCAGCAACCTTTCACCAACCAAATTTCTTACAGCCAAGTTATTAGCAAACACACACATTTCCCTCCCCCCACCAACGCCCCCCGCCCCCCAAAAAACTTTACCTCACACATCCACCAAGAAGTATGCAATTAGGGAGGCAATTTCACTATGGTTGTTCAACTATAGCACCACCCACTGTTGTCAAATTCTAGACCACAGTGTAGGCAGAGTTAAAACAGACCAACATAGTTGTGGCTTCTGATGCAGTTTTTACCAGAGATTCCCATGAACGTGAGTGCTACTCCCAATCATCATAATAAAATCCATTACAAGTACCAAGATATTTTTCTGCTTCTACATATCAGATGCCACTCCTCCAGTCACAAGTATGCCTTCAAGTGCAGTTGTGCACTGTGCAGGCTATCCTCCTCAACATATCTAAGCTGTTACAGTCTTAAAGAAAAATGTTTTTGTTACAATCCTTTATAGTATATATCACATGAACACATTGGTTTGAGGATAAAAAGGGAGGGGGTACATACCACTTTGGAGGTAGGAACTTGCCACTCTAGGAAGGGCAGGATAATGACATTCCAAAATTATATAATGACATTCCAAAATTGTCTCTGATGCGCAACTATTTATGGGATTAAGATTCATCACATTATATACCAGATCAAAAATGTTTGCAAATATCTTATTCTGAGGAAAATCTGCAAATATCTTATTCAGAGGAAAATCTAAGCAGATGTCTACATACCACTTCGTAATCAAATTTACAGCACAACATTACACTACTGTGAGACAGGCACAAAGAAACACCATAGGGAAAAAAAACTATGTTAAATGTTTCTGAAAAACTGACAATACTAAAATATTCTAGGGCCTGATTGCAAACATGATCGTATATGATCTGAATACTCCCACTGAAGATTAATATTTATATACTGTTCAACAGAAAGTTTGCAAAGTGGTTTACAAAGCAAAAGGAATAAAAACATTAATGTAATATTACTGGTTACATGCCTTCAAAAACTAGAGTGGATTGAGCCTTCCACTCAGGATATGTAGTGCACACACAAGGGGGAAGCCTCTGACTTTTACCAGTTTGCCTTTCCCTCTCCAGTCCCTGAAAATCTTGTCCCGAGTACTGGCGGATTCTCAGGAGCAGATATTCAGGGAGTGCAAAAGGCTGGAGAGGGGAGGATAATCAGTGAAAATCAAGACCACCTCCCTTACATGAACGTTAGACAATGCTAACAGAAGGTGGCTAGTGATCACACAAGGCAGCATTTTGGAGTCAAACCAGTGTGCTCATGAAAGATAATCTTCTCCTTTATTTAAATGAATGCCAGACTTTTTTAGTGCATCAGAACACCCATCCATTCCTAGGCATAATCTCTACTATTCCCAAGTTCAGAAAGACCACAAGTGAACTATTATTCTTAATTCTAGAAACTGGATCATAAAAGCTACACTTCCCAAGCAAATCAAGATGAACTGGCTGAAACTGCACTGTTTCCAATAATGATTAATACAATACTCTTTCTCAAAAGTGAGAGCCAGCATGGTGTAGTAGTTAAGAGTGCTGGACTAGGACCGGGGAGACCCGAGTTCAAATCTTGATGGAGTTCCTTCTCCATCAAGAAGACAGCAAGTGACAAAAGGGCAAAAAACAAAACTGGAACAGCAGCAGTAAGGCAAAGTGCTGGACTAGGACCAGGGAGACCCGAGTTCAAATCCCCATTCTGCCATGAGACTTGCTGGGTGACTCTGGGCCAGTCATTTCTCTCTCAGCCTAACCTACTTCACAGGGTTGTTGTGAGGAGAAACCTAAGTATGTAGCACACCGCTCTGGGCTCCTTGAAGGAAGAGCGGGATATAAAATGTAATAATAATAATACTTGCACAGCCATAATAGTGCAAAAATACTGCACCGGTTTCCAGTCTATATCCAGCTGATACTCTGCATCTGCTGCTACATGCAGTTTTTGTTGTATCACCATAAATGTCACTTTCTGAGCACTCATTGACAATGTAGAGATCTCAATCTTGCATTCAGCAGCAGATGCACACAACTGGCTGGCCATGGGCTGGGAACTTGCACACAAGATTTCAGGTGCCTTCCCCACTGCCACTGCATGCAGTATCATCTTGCAAAGAAGTGCTCAGTCACTATGCTAAGACAGAGCACTCCTCCACAGTTTGAAGCACTACGTGAAAGACAACTGGTGCAACTGCTGGTCAAGAAAATCTGTTTTGGATTTCACTGCCCTAAATAGTTTAGTGTCATCTGCAAATTTGGCCACTTGGCTGCTTACCTCAACTTTTAAACCAGTCATGAACAAGTTAAAGAGCACTGGTCTCAGTTCGGATTCCTGGGGGACCACACTCCCTACTTCCCTCCATTGTGAAAACTGTTCTTTCATTCTTCTGCGCCTCTGCTGGCCCGCCCGGCCTGCTTCTCCCCCCGCCCAGCCGCTGTTTCTGGCTGGCTTTCAAGCCAGCCTGCCCCTTCCTCCTGCCTGCCGCTGCCTCCTCATCCTGACGGCTGTTTTCTCTCATCCCCCATTGCTAGTCTGGCAGTTGCTCACAAACTCTCACGAGAGCTGCCATGCATGGGATTAGCGACAGGTGCGCCTAAGAGAAATAAATATATAGAAGATAGATTGCTACAGGCAAAAAGCACACAAACAAGAGAGAAAAGGAAATCAAAGAAAAAGAAAGGGGTGGTGGGGGGAAGAAAAGCTATGAAGTGAAAAAGGGTGGAAAAGGAAGGGAAAACACAGTAAAGCCTTAATTGCAGAGTGTTCACAACCAATAACTGCACAAAAATATTTATACAGAACATATTCTTCCCTTGACCTCTGTATATACATCCTGATCTCAGTTGGTATTTTTTAATTTCTATATCACTTTCCAGTATACAAAAAGAACAATTTGCAATAGATATTACACTGTGTTCGGCTTATAAAACCTTATTTTGACATTCCTGTTGGAAGTAGTCCCTTGACCCCACTCCCTGTTTTCTGAACCAGGTTTGAATCACAACAGAAATTCAAGATAGCAGAATCTACTAAATATATACAGGCAGTTATTTTATGAAAGTGAAAGCAACTAGTCTTGGGCATCAAGACATTGTATAAAGTAAATCAAAACATCAAAATATTGCTCTTTAAAAAACAAACCAGATAACCAAGGCTATGAGAACTCTCCTTGTCTGTGGGGTCAGGACCTTTTCAGACTTTTGCTTTAATAAGTATGTTTTTAAATCAATGCAACAGTGGTGATGGGAATTGATTTTTAAAGGATTAGGAAAGCACAGGTTTCTGCAAAAATGAATCTGACTGGCAGAGGTTAGGCTATTTGTTCTGAACTGAATTGCATTCTATAAAGGAGGTTTCTAGGATCCAGGTGGCATCCCTGGCCAGACTGTTGCTTATTCTCCATTATATCTGCTATGTGGCATACCTCCTTTTACAGCAAGGAACTTCCCACCATCCTCTCAGCTTGAAGGATGTATGAAGCTGCAAGTGATAAAGAACATCACTACTTCCTTGTTTAACATGTTACACCAATTACACTAGCTTACAATTTTCTCCCAGATTTGAAGTGCTGGTTATTATCTGTAAACTCCTAAATGGTCTGGGCCAGGAGTCTCTTAGAGATGCCTCTTATTTGAAACTCTATACTAATTGAGATATTCTGTGGAAGTCCTATCCCAGGTACTACTTGTTAGGCACCTACAAATTCGCTTGCCAGCTCACCAGTGGCAGTCACTTGTCCCTCCCCTTGGTGAGCAAGGACACCCAGCACCACACTGATACTAGGTCTCATGTCTATATACATTTTGGAGAAGGTAAGAAACAGCAGGAATGCTTTCTGAGCAGTAGGAGAGGACTCCCACTGTTTCTTACGATCTTCATATTCCAGGGCAGATGACAGAAGACCTACTTCTCTCACAAGGACTTCTGCCTGCATGCCAGAAAAGGATCTGAGGGCATTGTTGGCAACCACAAATAATGGCTAGCTATTGAGCCAAGCCTAAATTTATGGATTAAAGAGAAAAGAAAAAGCCCACTTTTGTGGATCCCTGCTACTTGTATGGAAATTAGATCTGAGTCCACAGAACAGAATATTCTATGGTGGTGACAGAGCTCAGGAACTTTCTGCCCCACAAAAGTCACAAGTCATCACTTCATAGTTTTAGACACAGTGAGAATTTTTTCTACTAGGCTTTTTTGCTCCTTGAAATTGAAAGGCATTTGTATTGCTTGCTGACATTTATGTTGAATTTTATATTTTTAGTAGTTGCTTCATAATGCTCAATATACTGTACTACTGTAAACCATTTAATTGGAGAAGAGATAATTTGCTCATTGTTTCCAACAAACTTAGACATAAAGGTATGGTGTTCTTTTTAAATGAAGTTCATTATGATACACGCAGGTCTTACCTCAAAAGAATGAAAATGAAACCACAAACTTGTATACAATGCATGTGCTGCATATACCAAACACATATAATAATATGTCAATCCCAGTTTGGTCTCTATGAGACATAGTGCTTTTTGCTGTATCCCTAGAAATCGGGAGTGCCCTCCAGGGCCCATGTGGCTACCTTTTTTTTTAACCTTCTAGAACAGGGTTGCACAGCTTTGGCCCTCCAGCTGTTGGTGGACTACCACTTCCATCATCACCAGAAAGCATGGCCAACAGTCAGGTATGGTAGGAGATGTAGACCAACAACAGCCAGAGGACCAAAGATGTGCACCTTTGTTCTACAAGCAAGTTATGTCCTTCCTACTTTGTTGTGCTTCCAGAAACTGGAGTTGTTCTGCTCAGAACCTGAGCTTTATTCTCCTCTATTGTTCATTTAATGGCTTTGCTTTTATGCATTTTTGTTTTGAAATATTATATTTCATGATTTACAAATTGTTACTGTTTATGTTGTACACTCTGAAGATTTATACTGAAATGTGGTATAACATTATCCTAAATAAATGTATATGTATACCACTCTTATCTTGGCAGTGAACAGGGATCCAAAAGCATTGCTACAAATGTTATATGCAATAAGCTAATCAAAAATACTGTTTAATTATTTTACATTTTACATAATGCACCAAAGAAGTTCATCTTGTGGCTATAGTAATAACCTAGGATGAAACCTGTGGTCACTTTTAATGTAGAAACTCAGCCTGATCTGGCTGGAGTTGCACTCCACCTGAAGAATCAGGTTTACAGTCCTGGGGAGCTCTGCACCCAGTGTTGCTTCCGGATGCCTAGATAGATGTTGTTGCCAAGAGTGCCATTGCTCAGCTTAGACTGGTGTACCATCTGTTCCCATTCCTGCAAAAAGGGGACTTGGCCTGTCATCTTCATTTTAGTTGCATTTTGTGTTAACTACAGCAATGTGCTCTTTATGGGACTACAAAGGCCACTTGGAAACTACATAATGCTGCTGCTGTGGTTTGAACTAGGACCAATTTTGGGGAGCAAGTTACTTCCCTGTTGAACCAACTTCACAGGCTATGGTGTAGTTCGGGGTGCAATTCAGTGCATTGGTTATTAGAGTCCTAAATGGCTTAGAACCAGGATATAAAGCGGGACTGTACAACTCTAGTCCTCCAGCTGTTGGACTACAACTCCCAACTACTGGCCACTGTGGCTGGGGATGATGGGAGTTGTAGTCCAACAACAGCTAGAGGGCCAAAGTTGTGCAGTCCTGCTATAAAGGATCACCCCCCAACATATAAAACTGGTTGCTCATTCAGATCACCCAGAAAGGTTCTTGTGCAACCACCCCACAAATATGGTGGTGGCAATGTGTGGGAGGGCCTTGAGCTTTTTTACAATTGGAAAAGTAAAAACAGACATTAATCTACATTTTTAAGCACACCAGCATACTGAGACAACAGCACTGTCCAGGGCAGTCAAACAGATTCCTCTGAATAATTGAGGACTCATATGACCATTTCACAAGAAAAATTGACATTTTGAATGTTTCAAGTTACTCAGGGGAAAAAAACAGCATTTCCTTAGAAGAATTATCTTTATCCCCCCCTTCCCTCCTCCAGTATCAAAGAAATACCAAACAGATGCATAGGATACAATTTGGATCAACAGCTGATGGTGCTGAATACAATGCACATTAACCATCAGTCTACCAGAAATAGCAAGTTTTTAATTTTGTTCTCCCAGACAACACAATACAAAGGACACACACAAAGAGTTTATGCGATGCAATGCTAGATTAAGATATGTGGGGCTTAGGCTCAATCTTCCATTCAATGCCCTTGAACACTCATGAAGGGCCAGTTCACACATTACACAGCAGCAAACCCAGGTTTATCCCTAAAGGACAATTGGACAGGCAGCTTCAGCCAATCCCAGCTAGCTGTTGAGAATACCTGTATGATACATGTATTTACAATTATGTATCTATCTGTCATATTCACACTTTAGATGTTTTCGGAGTATGAAACCCTAACCTCCCAGTGCATTCTGCCAATACAGACTGCTTAAAATAAATAGTGAGATCCTGAAGTTAGGGGGAATGGAGATGATTTCTGACAGTTTCTGCAAGCAATCATACACACACAATAATCCAGCATACAATTCCTAGTTACATCCTAGCTATTACAGTAAAAAAACAGCAGGTATAAAAGCGCCTTACCTCCATTGATTGGCAAAGGCGCCAGAAGGAGGCCTTTGACCGCTACTTTGGGAGAATCCTGTCCATAGCGTCCACGATCCACTACTAGCAATGTATGCGTTGAACGCTCAGGATTCAATACAGTCACATTTATGAGGGCTGTATAATATGCTTGATTAGCATTATCTGCACTAGCTAGGAAAGCACAGCAATTAAACAGGACCAAAATGGGCACAGAAGGTAAATAGTTCCAATAAGGCAAAACCCACTTTGGGATCATTTTCAGCCCTTTTTTAAAAAAAAGTGTTGTCAGTTTTTATCTTCAAATACTCTACTAAACAAGTAATTTGTGTTTAGGCACACAAACATATCAGTTATTCCATGCCACAGCCAAAAGAGATTATAACCAAAAGGGAGGCGAGAGCGCGATCCTGGGTGTCTGGCCCTTTCTATCCATTCATCTGTTGAAGAAGCTTAATATGGCTGAAATAAAAATCTTTCTGTATATATAAAAAGGTAGAAACAAATCGTACGGAAAAAGCCTGGATATACTCAAGAGTGGTGCTGCAGCTGGCAGAAAGACGAGGCAACAGCTTATTTATTTAAGGGGAAAGCGGAGAGAAACACTTGTATCCAAAAGGTTTAAAGCCAGCCCTCAAGAGGCCGACCACCAGTTCTGGACTCCGGATTTCCGAGGTCAGGGACGCGGCATCTACTGTTCTGGGCCTGCTTCCCTGCCCGCCGCTCTCCAGGCGGGGGCTTTCCCGGAATTTCAGCCAAGGAGACGGAAGACGAGGAAGGCGGAGAGGCGCAGCAGACTCCGGCGGGGCTTCGTCCCTTCGGGGCTGCACTAGGGAAGGGACCGCGCCGGAGAGAAGAGGGAGAAGGAGGTGAGCGGAGAGGTCGCTTTTGCTTGCTTGAGAGACACGCCAGAGCCAAATGCCGCCGCCGAGTCTCGGCGAGGAACCAAGCGCGGGAGGCGGTTCGACGCCGCTGCCTGAAGCGCCCCGGAGACTTCGAAGCCCACTGCGGCTGCTGCCCGCCGGCCGCGCCGCTCAAGGCTTATTGTTGGCTGCCGAGGCGCAGCCCAGCTTCGCACGCAGCCCCCGCAGATCCTCTCCAGCCGAGCAGCGGCGGCGGCAGCAGCAGCAGCAGCAGCTTCATGGAGGCTGCTTAATCGGCCCCGCGTTCGACCCACTCGCGCGCCCTCACCACGCCAACAGCCCCACCCATCAAGCAACAGCCCGTCTTCCTTCCTTCCCCACCGCCCCCCCAAATTAAAACAACGGCACTGGCGGCTGCCGACAACGCCCGCGTGGCTTCTCGCAGCCGACCCACCAACAGCAACCTGCCGGCCAGGTCCTCGCGCCCAGTGCGCGTGCGCACTGCGCCAACCCACCACTCAGTCACCCCCCGCCCGCCACTGCCACGAGGAAGTGGGTGGAAACGAGAGTGAAAAGTCACACCCACCCATAAGGGAGGAGAAGTGTGGGCGGAGCTAGGGGCAAAAGCCTCCGGGGCAGGGCAAAGGAGAGCGCCGCGCCTTCTTGGAGGTGTTGCTGATGCAAAAAGTGGGTGGTAGTGGATTCAGGAAGAAAGAGCGTAGTAGCCGGGGAGGGAGGCGGGTGGAGTAAAACAAGAAGAGGGTGACGCTTGCATTTGTTTTTGTTTGCGACCAGGAAACAATTCTAATACTATTCCCCTATGCAGGTTTGATGTGCAATAAGGCAGACCCCCTCCCCCAGCAGCTTCCGCTCCGCTCGGCTGCTGGGGGAGTCACGTATCCATTTTTACCACAGCCACTCTTCCATTTAAAGAGGCATGGGCATCTTTAGTGCCTTGGATATAGGATTTCTTCCATCAGGTTTCTTCACACGCTTATGTAACTCGTTATGTAGCTAGTGAGATTATTTGTTCGTGTTAGGAGAAATGACCCAATAAACCCATTATTTTGATAGCTAGAAATCGGGAGGCAGGGCATAGGTACATAAGAACAACCCTGCTGGATCAGGCCCAAGGCTCATCTAGTCCAGCATCCTGTTTCTCACAGTGGCCCACCAGGTATAATTGGACAAAGGGAGACAAGTGTCCCTGGGCCCCTGAGAGAGGGAGCCCACCAGCTGAGTGCCACCTTGCTCTTTGACCTCCCCCTCTGAAGAAGATGGGGAGATCACCTTCCCTTTCTGTCCCAGGACCCACTCCAGCTTCTAGCAACAGCTACTAGACGGAGGGCTAAAGGCCACCTCCAGCCTCAAAGGCAGGATGCTTCTGAGTACCAGTTGCAGGGGAGTAACAGCAGGAGAGAGGGCATGCCCTCAACTCCCGCCTGTGGCTTCCAGCAGCATCTGGTGGGCCACTGTGCGAAACAGGATGCTGGACTAGATGGGCTCTCTTTGGCCTGATCCAGCAGGGCTGTTCCTATGTTCACTACTCCCCTGCTAGAAATAACCTAACAATTCTCATCCTAAATTCACCTCACCGTACCCAAAGTCTCTGAGGTTCAGATAGCTCACCCAGCTCTATGCTGTATTGACACCTTGGCACATGTATATTTTCTAGGACTTTTAAATCGTAAAGCAGGTTAAATTTCATGAGGGTTAAATATGACTTAAGACACACATACAAGACCCCCCCTCCACCACCACATACACACTGGCAACATACATAATTCCACCAAAGTATCAAAGTCACATTTCTGTTAAGCCACATGTCATAAACTAGGTTAACATACAAATTATCTTCTTTCTAACCATTGGTATGCAGAGAATTCCTACCCCTATAATCATTTACATGAATTCAACATTACTGAATGGTTGTTTCAATATTTTCTTCAAAGTAAGCTTTGGTACACAACTGTAATCACCCAATGTTCAAAAAGCGGTGTATCTTGAATTACCAGAACAGCATGGTTACTTTAAAAATAAATAAATCACACACACACACACACTAGCTACATACCAAAGGCTCTCCCATTCAGGTCATATGGGTGAATGGTTTTTTTGTTTTGTTTTTAAACTGTACTAAAGAGTAATTTTTGTTCTATAAAAGTAATACATGAATCAAGATGTCATGGACAGAAGTGCAAGGGGAGCACTGGAAAGTGAGTGTGGGTGGGTGGTATCTGTTAGTGGTGGGGGCGGGAAAGGAGAAAATATATTTGTTTAGCAACTGCAATTTCATCCATAGCTGCCCACCAGTAATGCCAATGGAGTAGAAGAGAGAGCAGGAATTGCTCAAGCATGCCCCTATTCACCACTCCTGGAGCACAGCCCATGTTAAAGTGTAATTACAAATCATGTGCTCTTTCATAGAGACTGACATTCCGAGCAACAGATGCACAAGGAAGATGCCTGCACTGCAGAGAGATTTCCTAGCTCTGAAGTAGTATACTAGGGAACAAATTCTGATGATCTACTCTGATTCTGAAGTGCCTGGTACCACCCAAAAATATGTCCCTAAGGGTTACAGAGACTTCCTGACTCGACTTGCAGCCCAGGTCACACATTTTGCACAATACTGTACAGGCTACATTTATTTAATTCAGTGGGCCTAGGTCAGCTTCGTTTGTACTATTACCACTTAACTGGACTTTGGATTGAGCTGTGAGCTATGTCATGAAGTTCCTAGCTTCTAGGATTAAAGGCAGATGGGATTGTGTACAGGTCTGTCTGTCAGCATGCTTTTCTGTGTGAGAGTGATCTGTTAGCCTGTATATTTGCAGAGCTGACAGACATGGATACACTGAAAGAAAAATCAAAAGGGTCTAGAAAAGCCCACAAACTAGATTGAATGTTGTTGTTTTATTTGACACAATATGTGGCTGTTGACATACTCAATTTCCTTAACAAAGGAATTGCCAATAATATTTGGCTAGAATCTTCCTTGATATCTCTGGACGATATCTTTAGATTTATTTATTTACTTATTTATTTGATTTATATACCGCCCTTCCAAAGATGGCTCAGGGCAGTTTACATTAAAAACAAACAAACAAAAAACAATTAAAAGCAGATTACAATTACAATTAAAACTAAGTAACATTAAACGCCCGGCTAAAAATATGGGTCTCTAAGGCTCTCCTGAAGGCCTCCAACGGAGACAGTCATATGATTCACAGGGAACTAGAGTTGACAACAGAGAAGGCCCTATCCCAGGTCGCCACCAGATGAACGGGTGGCACCTGAGGGCAGACCCCACCCCCATGATCTCAATGAGCAGTGTGGATCTTGTAGAGAAAGGCGTTTCCTTGGGTAACCCAGACCTAAGCCATTCAGTGCTTTAAAGGTACCAGCACTTTGTACTTTGCCTGGAAACATATCCGGTAACAATAATAGTGATAAATATAGGTTTTATCAGGTATACTGACCAGGGTCGTAGCTAGGAGAGAGGGGGCCCGTGTTCATCCCTCTCTCTGGAGGCCCCCCAGAATGAGGGAGATAATGAAGATAATAGGGAGGGATGGACCTGGGGGGCCCTCAATTAGAGCTACGCCCCTGAGACTGACTAAATAATTGGTTTTAATAGCTGTTTGTTTTCTAATTCAGCAAACTAGGCAAGAGGACAAAAACACAGGGTAAAATGAAGCACGACTTTTCTGTTGGCTACTAAAGCAATACATATGTATTGAGAATTGAAGAATAACCCGTTAAGTGTGCAATTTTATGCCCAATCACCTGGGAGTAAGTTCTAGTCAACACAGTGGAACTTACTTCTGAGTAAACATGCATAGGATTATGCTGTAAAGCTCTTAATATAGTAGCAGAATGACATACTGACCAGATTAAAAAACTTTTTTAAAAATTTACATTTTATATCCCTTGACTAGGAAATTAAGCATCTAATTCCTGCTCAGCCATGGTGCTTATTTGGCTTCCTTAAATAAGTCACTATCTCTGAGCCTAACCTACCCCACAAGATTGTTGTGAGAAAACAATAACATAACCTCAACAGTACTGCCCTGAGTTCCTTGGAGAAAGGGTAGGATAGAAATAAATAATACCAATACGTATATCAATGGTAGATCAGTAGTAATTTTGTTCAAACTTCACAAAACATAATTATTCACGGAATAAAAGTGAGCACTCTAAATTATCCTTATATTTTCTAAAAAATGAATGCAATGGAAATAATATTCAAAAACAACCCTCCAACTCTTCCCATAACATAACAACTAATCTATATATTTATGACAGCTTATAAACACAATTATTTTGAGTTTCTGTTAAGGAAAAATAACTGAATTCTGTAGCAAAGGTTTGCCTACTTATTCTGCTGGTATATGTCCTCTCTGATTATTTTGTTGGCAGTTATTGGAAGCTCCACATTAAGAGCAATGATTAATGTTAAGCAGTCTGGCTAAATGTTCCCTTTTGGAGCAGATGAAGAAGAAAATCATATTGTGTTAGTTTCATTTCCCTTTTAATGAAGGCCATATTTTATCCTCTGTGTGGCTTTCAGCAAATGCAGTGGACATTGTGTGTGTCTGGGATCACATATATTCACCAGTAGAGCCCACTAAAGGCAGGTAACTTGTGGATTTGTAAAATCCTTAGAGATGTATTTTATGAAAAGCTCTATAGAAATGTCAATACAATACAGGAAATGTTTTTGAAGCAGTAGCTGAATGTTCTGCTTTCACATCACATTTTTTCCTCTCTCCTGGTTGGGAAATGCTGGGTGATGAACCACAATGATTTCACTAATGGCCTCTAACGCATGTTGCAAAATTTTCCATCTTTTACGCAAGGGAGAGGACTATGCAGCACAAAAAGGACAATCATTTAGTCTTTACTAGTGTCCTTCACAGAAAAAATGTTACTGTGTGTGTCACCGTGCCTAGAATGGTGACAGGAGTTTTATTTTATGGGCAGAAGGCTTGACATGATAATATTTAATTTAAAACAAATATGTTCCATGCATCTTTACTATTGAAAATATTTTTTCGTAGAAAACAGCTGGATTCATATCTCCATTTGTTACAGGAATCAACAGAGAACTATGGAGGGGAAAGAGTATGCATTTTCATAGGAGTATAAGAGCGACCTTACTATCCACAGCTCCTTGCCCACTTACATTTGCTTTTGCTTGAAGTTACAGGAGTATAAAGCAATTAGGAGTGCTACATCCTCTTTTGATGAAGGCTAGTTATCCTCACTGGGAAAAGGTAACAAACTCTCTTTTAGTGATGATTTAAATAAATGTGCATTTATCCCTGAAGGGATTTGTTTCTGGATAGTGACTGTCCATGGTCCACTTAGTTGCATCTGGATCCTCCTGACCGTATGGAAGGTTTCCAGGCCAGTTCCAGAGGTGCAGATATGATGGGTCTGTCTAGTTTGGAAGGGCAGTATAGAAATTAAATAAATAAATAAATAAATAAATAATTCAGAGTAGGCAGCCCTGGCTCTCCAGCTGTTGTTGAACTAACAGTTCTGTCATCCCCACTCCCCAGCCACAATAAATTGTTATATGGGATGATTTAATTAAGGTCCCCTGCATAATTTAAGCTCTGTGAATATGCTGTCCTTACAACTACTTTATCAACATAGAAGAGAGTGGCAAGGCTACAATCCAGAAAAGGCAACGACAAAGAGCCTATCTCCCAGGCCCCCTAACTAAAGTGTTGATTACCTAGAAAGTGTTCCTTTTCTCAGAACTGATCATAAGAATACATTTCTTTGGAGCAATTTCACAGTTGGTCTGCAGTGAATAATATCTTGTGATCAAATGCAGGTTTGACCATTCAGTCATACTGTATAAATCACATTATATCAATTAAGTTCACAGTTAACTTAACTGTGGGCATTTTCAGATGGTGGTGGATTTCAACATGACTGCTGATTTGTTGTGGGCAATCTAGATGACATTTTGCACATCCTGCAACTTCCTTGAATACGGTTCTTGCCAATTGGTGAAACACCAGTACAGTATCTTTCCATTGCTACATTTCTTTCTAACTTGATCACAGAATTTTGTATGAGGTGTAGACAAACCATAGTACAATCTGTAGAGGAGTGGTTACCTGCTTAGGTAGGGGTTCCACACACCCTCACTTCTGCACCTGAGCACACTTTTCATTTGGTCCTTGCTTCTGCCATCCCCCACCCCGCTTTTTAAACCAAGCCCAGTTTGATCAATATTACCCTATTTCAATCTTGTATTATCTTTAAGCAGGGGCGTAGCTATAATAGAACGAAAGGGTTAAAAGAACACGGGCCCCCAGCTCCTGAGGGCCCTCCAGCTCCATCCCTCCCTATTTTCTTCATTGTCTCCCTCACTCTGGGGGGCCACCAGAGAGAGGGATGAACAGGGCCCCCCTCTCCCCTAGCTACACCCCTGTCTTTAAGCCTTGCCCCCCATTCTCTGTGTCCCTCCAAATGATTATTGCTGCTGCTCTTGATTCAATATCGCAACCACTGTTGAATTCAAAATCACATCGGAGGCATTGGAAACATTGTTTCCCTCTCACTTCTCAGATACTATTTACTGAGCAAAGAAGCACCTTTTTAAAGTGGCGATTCTCTTTATTGAGCAGGGGAAGAGCAACTGGCCCTCTCCATCCCCAGCACAGCATCCCTCCAGTGGTTGTTGCTGGTTTCTAATGTTTCTTCTTTGGATTGTGAGCCCTATGGGGACAGGGAGCCTTTTAATTTATTTATTTAGTTATATCTATGTAAACCACTTTGGGAACTTTTATTGAAAAGCAGTATATAAATATTTGTCATATTCATCATACACCATGGAGATTGCAGTGATTTAAATGTCCAAAAGTCAATGCTCAAAACTTCAAAGTGTGTGTGCACAGAAAGCCCCACGGCCCACACCTATATGTCTGACATTAAGAAAGCATAAAGTCCTCAGAAAGAATCTCCCATGCATCAGGTTTCCATCCCATTCAGACAAGAAACAAACCACATATAAACATTTTAGTTATTTCCCATTATAGTCTATAGCCATTATCATCTATAATATAATAAGCAGTATCTTTGTGTTGTATCAGTGATTCCCCACCCCCAGCAATGGAAAGCGCTCAAGAACAGCACTGTGATATCAAGAACTAAAAAGGAGGAAACTGTGGTTGCAACAGCCAAATAGATGCATATTTGCTTGGAAATACGTTCTACTAAGTTCAGTGGGGCTTACTTTCAATAAAGCATATAGAGGATTGCACCCAGTACATTTCAAACAATTGGACAGGAGGCAGAACAATTCAGCACGATTTCAGAAAGACGTTTATTTAAGTGTGGTTTTCAGCAAGTGATTTATTAAGAGAACAAGAAGGCACCAAAAACCACATTCAACCATGGCTTCCATTCCAAACTCCCTTGGAGTCTCAGCAGAAGGTGGAGGGAAATGCTGCAGAAGTTCCTTTGCTTCAAGTGTGCAACAACAAAATTTAAATGTATTAGAAGTAAACTTCAGTGGGAGGAACCCCTGCATGTAAAGTTCCCCAACACTCTGCTGGTACAGACCGAAAATAGTGTGATTAATTTGTCTGCTAGGTAAAGACACCCATTTATCATGTCTCTCCATGCCATTCCCTGTGCAAGCCCATGGACGCCCACATGAAAAAGGATATCAGAAAATATCCAGTGAGTGAAAAGTAAAGCACTAAAGATTTGGAAAGACTGCCATTTTCTTAAATATGTAAATAGATGCCCATGATAGCACCCTGTATCCATTATATGAGTATTACTATCAGAGCAGTTTCTGTTTCTCTGGCAAAACAAAAACTACTCCCTTTTTCTCCAGGCACACCTACTTGTGTAGGGCAAATGAGCATCTTTAAATCCTTCAGATAGGTGTGGCTAGTATGCACAGTAGGTTTTAGACCAGGGATTCTCAACATTGGGTCCTCAGATGTTTTTGGACTTCAGCTCCCATAATCCCCAGCCCCAGTGGCCTTTGGGTGGAGATTATAGGAGTTGATGTCCAATAACTTCTGGGGACCCCACATTGAGAATCCCTGTTTTAGACAAAGACAAGTGGGGATCCACAACAAAACGTTGAAGTATATCCCCAGTTCCTAATGGAAGTGTTAATAAGCAGAGCTTCAGCTAACCAGAAACAGGAACCTTATAATGCTGTATAGGATTTGTGGCAGAGGGGAAGGGTCAGGAGCAGTGTTCCCTCTAAGGTGTGCACACACAAGGTTTGTGATGTCTACTCAGTTAATTGTAGATCTCACTCAGATTGAATCAGGAAGGTCCTACTCTGAATGCATGTGCACACACACACTGCCTTGATACTGCCATCCAGAACAAAACTCATTCTGCACACAGATGAAAAAAATTAGAGAGAACACTGGGCAGGGTGGGGGGTGGGGAAGAAGGCCCTTCTTTCCTTTTTACCCTCCTGTAACCTTCCACACTGTGTTGTATAGCTCTAAAGGCACTGGGTTTTGAACTGGCTGCCACATCTGAATCCAAGTGCTTCAATTGCATCCATAATCTATTGTCCTTAAAAATAAAAATAAAATCACCGGGGTCCGAACCAGCTCTCAGCGGCCCTGGTCCTAGAAGGCACTGAGTGAACATAAATCTGGTCAGGTCATTTTGTTTTTTAAACATTCCTTTCCTTTTGATGTACATGTTGGTGTACTTCTTCCTACCTAGGGAGTCCTCCTCAGCATATCCAGAAACCACTACATTGTGTTTGGGTGGCCCCTTTCACTTCCAAACAAACAGGCATTCAATCACCCAAGTTTACTGTCAGAAGAAATAGGGATAGCATGACCATTAGTAGCTATTAGTATGGCCAATTAGTAGCCATTAAGGAAACACCTATTGAGCTCCATCCACTAGTAGACATTGACAATACTAGAATCAGGACCCATGAAACAGATTTCCAGGAAATTTAGGACTAACAAAAGGAGGTACTTTTTCACTTGGGACACAATTAATCTATGAAGTTCTCTGCCATAGGATGTAAAGGCCACCAGCTTGGATGGCTTTAAGTGGGACTTAGACAAATTAACAGAGGACAAGTCTATCAGTGCCCACTAGTCTTGATGGCTATAGCCTACCTTAAGATTCAGGCAAGATGCCTTTGAATGATAGTTGCAGGGAAACAATGGCAGGAGATGGGGCATGACTTCATCTCTTGCCAGTGGGCTTCCCGGAAGCAGCGTAGTTAGAGTGCTGGACTAGGACCGGGGAGACCTGAGTTCAAATCCCCATTCAGCCATACTACTAGCTGGGTGACTCTGGGCCACTCACTGCTCTCTCAGCTTAACCTACTTCACAGGGTTGTTGTGAGGAGAAACTTAAGTATGTAGTACACCGCTCTGGGCTCCTTGGAGGAAGAGTGGGATATAAAATGTAAATTAATAATAATAATAATAATAATAAATATAATATAAAATTAATTAATTAATCTGGTTGGCTACTGTGGGAAACAGGATGCTAGACTAGATAGGCCTTGGGCCTGATCTGGCAGGGCTGTTCTTAGAGGGCTTTTCCCCTGCATGTAGCACAACAATATAACATGATGATAACACAGTTGTTGGGTTTATTGGTTTATTATTATTTAGAAGGGTTACAGTACTCTGCAAAGTGCCATGTACATGGATAGTGCTGCATATATGTATGTATCAATTAATACCTACAGTGACTGTTTGCTTCCAAAGGAGTCCCCCATTAAGGTTATGCACAGCCCGGCCTGGGTAGGGCTGCTTGTGGGCGGCACCAGGATCGAGGCCAATCCCAGCACTGCCTCCCCTGCAAGCCTGGGTTTTGTACCTGTGCTTATACCTGGGGCAAAGGGTGCGAGCACGCCCTTTACCCCCGGTATGGTGTCGTGTATGCAGCCCAAGCATATACAGAGATGAGTGCCTAGAGCACCTGTCTCCCAGGGGTATCCCCCAATGCACTGGGCTTGTCACAGCAGCATGGATCATCTGGGAGCATGAGCTGCACTCCTACCAGCATTTCTTTTTTTGGGAGAAAGGTAAGTTGGACTCTGCTTTCCCCCACACTGCCCACCCGGTAGTGTAAATAGGCTTTTTGTCAGTCAGTCAAAGACACTATGAAGAATTAATGATGAGAGGGTATGTATGCACAGGATGCATTCACACAAACAAAAGTGAACAAGCTTAGATTTGTCTGTAATACAGAGATAAATACCTAATTCCTGTTCTCTTCAGGCATTAAAAAGCACATACTGCCCTGAATAGGCAAAGAGAAGTAGGACTTCTCCCTTTGGGGATCACTTCTTTCTCCCTCTGATGATACAGGCAATAAATAATTCTGAAAGTTAAATATACTTCTTTATATGTCCAATAGAACAAGACCTTAGTCAGGGGAAAAAGCACACTTTGAATTAGTAGCACAATTGCTGTCGTAACAAAAGAAAGTGTCGCTCTGACATCCAGATGAAGTTGCTCAGGAGTTACTCTAAAGAACTACTACATTTAATTGAATTTTCTTTAGTAAATTTAGTCAGGATGTCAGAGACCAACTCTTCTATCCTTGATTTCTTCGTCCACTGTTCTCTTTTATTCTAGAATAAGAAAGCAGACTCCAGACTCTTGGGATTCAGCTTTGCATGTAATGTCTTGTTCCACCTGCCTCTTCTTTCCCCCATGCACAGCTTTTCTTTCCATCAAGACCTTGTCATCCAAGAATCTTCCCGTGGGCAGCATTTATACTTAATCATCCTTTCTGCAGCCCGCATGAGCTCAGATTTTCTCTGGCTCATCCTTGGTATCATTTTCACTGAAGGAACATGAGTGTACCAAAATGCCCTGATACCAGAATGCTAGAGCATCTGGCACAAATAAAAATGACTGTACTATTTTCTCTGCATTATAATCCTTTCATGCTTCTCAGACATGTGTTTTTGATGGAGTATCCCTAAAGAAATACAAAAGTCAGTGAACCAGAAAATGCCTTTCTTGAGATAAGGGGGAATTGGGCCACAATCATGAGTCTATAATAATTAGAAATTTGGGTCATACATGCCCAGTCTGAAAATACAGGAGATGCAAAGGAAAATAAGATTGCCTCTTGTCAGTGTCTGGCTCTGAACCAGGGATAGCTGATATACCTTTCAATCAATGATAATCTAAAACATAGCTTTAAGAATTATTTTTACATAGAAGTTCCCATACCTGGCAAACATCCATGCTTTTACTACTCTTTAACATCTTTTGTAATCCTAATAAAGATGGTAAAAGTGTTTTAAAGAGTAGATAATTCAGCCTATTGGGACAAACCAATGAGCTTTCAGAGTTTGTTGTCAGGCCCTTTGTTGTTAACAAGACTCTAATGGTGCCTTTCCACTTCTCTTGTTTGTCAGAAACTGCATCACCCTCCACGACTTTCTTACAGATCCAAGGTGAACAAGTTTCTGCTGTTTTCTAAAAGAACTGAGCTAATTTCCTCCTCTCCCAATGCAACCTACATTTCATTATGACCTCTATTTTTTTTAATGCAGCCGAAACACTTTCCTCTCTATATGTCCTATATTCCTGCACCAGCAGCTTTGAAAATGCACATATCATAATTGTGCAAAATGCAGTATTAGAATTGCAGGATAGTTTGGGGGTCCTTAGCAAACCCTTTTCGGGGAAAATCTAGGATGAATTGAATTGCACCTTATGATGCAGAAATGGATGTCAGAAGCAGAGCTTATTGACATGGAGTTGGTGCAGCGGGGAAATGACTTGACTAGCAAGCCAGAGGTTGCCGGTTCGAATCCCCGCTGGTATGTTTCCGAGACTATGTGAAACTCCTATATCGGGCAGCAGCAATATAGGAAGATGCTGAAAGGCATAATCTTATACTGCGTGGGAGATGGCAATGGCAAACCCCTCCTGTATTCTACCAAAGATGACCACAGGGCTCTGTGGGTGTCAGGAGTTGACACCGACTTGACGGCACTTTATTTTAAGAAACTCAGTAGCATCTTGTAGTAGGCTTGGGAGTCTCTGTTCACAAATATAAATATGACCATCATGAGTATTAACTTCAGGCCTCACATTGTTATAGCACAGTAAAGTTGAAAAGCGGTATATACATATTTGGCAGCAGCAGTGGCTGTAGCTCAATGGTAGAGCACAAAAAACTTTGCATGCAGCAGAGCCCAAGATCAATCCCTTGTGGCTCTAGGCAGTACCGGGAAAGACCTCCTCTGAAACCCTGGCAAGCTGCTGTCCGCTCAGTGTCGATAATGCTGACCTAGATGGACCAATGGTCTGCGCACGTGTCTCTTTGGCCCTTTTATGTCCGCTCCAGGGAGCCACTGATGCAGGACTCAAAGCAGCGAGGAGAGGGAAGAGGCCTTGTGTTTAGCAGGCTATTCGCTCCAGTAGCACTAGCAGAGCGGGGGAGGAAGCTCAGCTGCAGCAGCCGTAGCAGGAACCAGGAAGCTCCCTGCCTCCCAGCAGATCGGCTGCCTCTTTTCTCCCCTGGCTGGCTGGACACACTGCAAGTTTAAAAAAACAACAACAAAACTAGCTGCAGGGTGTGCCCCCCCCCCCCGCTTTTGTGCTTTTCTTGGTGGGTGAGGCGTGCAGTCCCTCCTGCCCTTTCTGACTGGCCACCACTGATTACATTATAGATGACATTGGGAAATGCTCCCTGCTCGTTTTAGAGTCTGAGAAATGAGACAGGAAGAAACTTGCCAAAAATCACACAAAAGTGGGCTAAACTAAGATCTTGAAAGCTCTAGAGAACCACTCTAGAAATAGCTCATCCTTCCACTCTAAGGAAACTTTGGAGCCTGCAGAACTATTATTGATACCACTAACTTAAATAGCAGCAGAAGTATCCTCCAGTCTCAACCCTGATATTGGACTATTCATATACTGCTTGGAGAATGAACATTCCTACCGGAGAGATAAGCCAACAGTTCCACATCATCACCCCTAAGGGCTTTATCACCCAAAGAAGTGCTGGGGAAACTCAGAGCTGTGGGTGGGGTCTGGTTCCATGCAGATCTAGTTAACAGTCCCTCCCTGCATAAGCTTTGTGCATAAGAACACTCTCTCTTGTTAATGCTATTGTTAATAGCTATGTGCTGAATTTTGCTTCTATACTGAAGGTGAGTTGTGTGCAGAGCAAGAGCTTGCTTCCAGCATTTTAAACATTGTTCAGTCCAATAAAAGAAAAATCTTTCTATTTGCTTAATTGATAAGTACTGTAAATATGACAATGAATTTCTGTGGTACCCTTCAGTTAAAACAGCATCACAGGAACCACTTTTCCATGGGTTCTTTCTAGAACACTGGTGTAATGCTTACAGATTCATCTATATACAAGATCAAGAGCCTATGATAAGAGTAGGCACTCACTCATACAAAGGTCAAAGTGTATCTCAAAAGTAACAAGATGTTCTGGTAAGAACTAATCTGCCTACTTTCCTTGCACTATACTTTTAATTGATAATTACCATCTTCACAAGTTAGCCCACTTTAGCCTTAAATGTTCACACATCTGCCAACTTGAACTGGGGTAGATAGCATCATAACAAACTACACTATTGAGGTGTCCCTCACTATAACTGCACCAAATTTGGTTCAAATCGGTTAGACAGTCCCAAGTTAGCCCACTTGCACCTCAAATGTTTATGCATCCACTATCTTGAACTGGGGTGGATGACATCATTACACACTATGCCACTGCGGTATCCCTGTGTGTCCCTGCAACTGTTCATTTGGTTTAGATCAGTGAGGTGTTTCACAAGTTAGCCCACTTGCACCTTAAACATTCACTTGTCTGTTGTCTTGAACCGGTGTGGATGACATCATTACAAACTATGCCGTGGAGGTGTCCCTATGTGTCCCTGCAACTAACTACCAAATTTGGTTCATATTGGTCCAGGCATTGTGAAGCTGATGGAGACACACACAGCCATGTGATCTCATAAGCTTACTTTCCTTAAGGAATGTAGGCTAAAAACACATCTATTCAAAGCAAACTAGGACTGCACAGGCTTTTAATGGAGCAACAAGATAAGCACTGAGTGAAAGGCTACCAAGAAAGTACAGCTATACCTTGTAGAATAACCTGAGGCTGTGTCTGAATTAGCATCAGTTCAGCAGCTGGCTGAATATTAGATAAGCAACTGAGCCACAGCCCAATTGCATGGACATCCCATGTGCAACCAGCGTGTGTAATCTGTACTGCAGACAGGTGTGATCTGTAACTATGTTGGGGTCTGCACTAAGACATAGGAGTGTTGTTGGAACAGTGTGCTCTTCTGACACATTTCCCTCCATAAGCAGATGGAATTATTTTGTAGAATGGCCTGGGACAGTGTTAAGATAAGCAGGATTTCAGAGTTATCTAACAAAAGTCTGTGGGAGAACTGGGAATTGAACTACTAACCCTTGTATTCAAAAGATAGCATAGGGTGAAAAATACAATAGACCTTTGAAAGTGTAAGATAAAATGCAGAACTTGCATTTCTGTCACCCTTTACTTTCTGTCTTGAATGCTCTCAGTACTTTCTCCAACATATTTCCAGTTTTACAGCACTTGTGTTTAAATAGCCACTATTCCAAAAATAGTGAGAAAAGAAAATGGAAAGCAAGGGAGGCCTATCTTTTGGTAATAGTGAATCTGCGAATTCTGGGGGTGTTTTGAGTTATACATTTAGCAAGTCACGATGCCATTTAGAAAGAGCATGGTGAAGGAATGTCAATCCTCTTGCCTCCCCTGATTTTATCTGATGGGTTTACATGTAATAAAGGACAGCTTGGTTTCTCTCGGCAGACAAGAAGTGAGAGTTAAATGCAGTTATGTTCAGAACAAGATTAACCATCTGTCATTGGCCCAAGGACAAAGGGCTTCTGTAAGATTAGTGTTATTTGTTCTAAGTTGCCTTGGGAGTCATTTTGATTGAATGGTGGGATATAAATAATCTAAATACATACACATACCAGCAAGCACTAGCCCAGTAGTTTTAAAACTCTGTTCCAGGTAACTCTGGACACCCTTGGAAGGTTATAAAGGGTTCCTCATTGAGAAGATCAATAACAGAGGACAAGCTGCCCTGAAAGACAGCTTGCACACCATTGCAAATCTTCACCAGCAATGCAGGGGTGGCTCCCCTCTGAGGCAAACTGTGGCAATTGCATCAGGTGCCTTGCGGGTGGGGGAGGGGAGCAGAATGCACCTCGGCTGGCTGCCACTGCCATGTGCCTCTGGCCCGTCACTAGCTTTACCCCAAGGTGGGACCCAGTGCCGACACTGTCCCACCCCCTTGTGGCTTTGGTACCACCATCTTTCTCCTCACAGAGCTTGACTTCTACAGATCATGTGCACAATGCGTCCACGAGAGGCTGCCTGGGTTTTCCTCTAGTCCCCACCGATCCCCTTTTTTCCAGGCATCATACTTTGCAATGTCCCCAGACAAATATGGTACTTGGGGGGAATGGGTTTCAGTGGGAGCGAGAAAGGGAGGGGCACAACAGCCAGCAATGGAGGGTCAGGCACAGTGGTGTAGTCACACATTCAGAAGTGCAGGAGCATCCCATGACAGCTGATGACATAACCACACCCACCCATCAGCCACACCCCATAGTCACATCCACCCCACTTAGATAAATGCCATATTTTTTGTGAGTTCTGTCAGAAGAAGATTATAGATAAAATAAGAAGAAAAAATTAAAAACATTTGGGGTTAGGCAAATGTTCTGTTCCATCCTCCCCCCATGTCTGCATATATGCCTTCTCTTAAAGGCACATTTAGCACGAAAGGGATATTTTAGTTAACATGGACCAAAGAAGAAAGGGAAAGTTTAAACCTTAATTCCCAGAATTTTTGATCTAGGAATGAAAATAAAACAAACCAAGAAAAAGTGAAGGGCAAGATTGGAAAAGTTGAATGGTAGAAAAAGACTATCATTTTCCTGCCATGAATGGTAGAAAAAGACTACACAAATCATGCAGTCTGTTAGTTCTGCTATTATTTAAAGCTACAAGCTAGCATTTAGAAATAGTATAGCTGGAAATCTATGCCCCTGAGCCCTGGAAGTGCCACGGAGAGTGAGAATACGGACTATGAACAGGCAGACCCAAGTTCAAATCCTGTAGCCCTAAGGCTATGGAGGAGCTTCGCAAGTTGCAGCAGCTTAATGAAGCCACGAGGTGCTACCTGAGTCATGCTGACTGGGACTCTGGATGTTCTGCTTGGTGGGGAGAGCATGGGGGTGCCACAAGAAGGAGTGCCGGAGCTCCACTCCTGACCTCTCCTGCTCCACTACATCACTGACTGGTCAAGCAGTCACCCACGGGGCTGGCTCCGTGCTGCCTCCACAGGAAGTGTGGTTCAAGCAACCAACGGTAACGGCAAATAGGCAGCATGGAACATGCAGACAGCTGTCTGGGACCTCCATGGCTGGCTGCTGCTGCACCACCAGCAACAGTTGTCTCCCACTCCCTCTGCCAGTGAATCCCCTTCCCTCCAAGCATCAGACTTGTCTGGAGCCATGGAGAAGTATGATGCTTAGAAAGAAAGGGATCAAGTGGGAGGGTGCACCATGCAAAGGGCCAGCAGTGGTGCACGCTCACCCTGTGTGAGGAGTATTCAGATGGTCGTGCTTGGGCTTGGGAGCTGGGGCAGCATCAGCATGGACGACCACCCCAAGGTGGAGCCAGTGACAGGCACAGGGCAGATCCTTGCCAGTTTGCCTCCAGCAGCACATGGCGACAAGCCGGCACTGCAGCACCGTACAGAAGCGAGAGTGTGTTGGGTATAATATTGCGTGTGCTCTCAGTTCCCAAGCCAACTGTAGTGCCCCATTGATCATGGCCTGGGTAATTAGGAACATAGGAAGCTGCCATATACTGAGTCAGACCATTGGTCTATCTAGCTCAGTATTGTCTTCACAGACTGGCAGCAGCTTCTCCAAGGTTGCAGGCAGGAATCTCTCTCAGCCCTATCTTGGAGATGCCAGGGAGGGAACTTGAAACCTTCTGCTCTTCTCAGAGCGGCTCCATCCCCTGAGGGGAATATCTTACAGTGCTCACACATCAAGTCTCCCTTTCATATGCAACCAGAGCAGACCCTGCTTAGCTATGGGGACAAGTCATGCTTGCTACCACAAGACCAGCTCTCCTTCTGAGTGTGTGCCTCAGAACATGCCCCTGGCTTCTCTGCAATACACCTGGGTGCTATGTTAGAGTTGCAGGAGTTTCTTGGCAGATGTTTTGGGCAGCTTACCTAATGGAAAAACACAGTTAAACAATAACATACCAGCAAGAGCACTGGTGAAGAAAGGGAGAGTTTTCAAAACCACTGCACAAGTCAAACTCTGGTTCTCACCAGTTTCCCCTCTAACAGGGATTCCCCTATGTTGTTGACTACAACTCCCATAATCCCCAGCCAAAGGCCATTGCAGCTGGAGATGCTGGGAGCTGTAGTGAACAACATCTGGAAATCCCTGTTAGAGGGAACAGTGGTCCTCACTGTAGTGCAAATATATGGGAACTCCCCAGGATAGAAAATCAGTTTATATGATCAGCGCCCCACACTGAGCCCTTTTATGAGTTCCACCTGATCAGAAAAGGATTATTATTAGTTCACCCCACAACAGAAGACAACTGGCCATGGTCCAGGTTTTGAAGCCCTATGGTATCTGACCTAGCATGAGCAGAATGTGTCTCATACTTGGGTAGCGCTAGCATGGATAAAGAGGAAACGGGGTGGGGGTGGGAGGATGACAAAGAAAAGATAAAGCAAGAAAGTGGTTTTAGAACAGCAAAACATGAAAACAAAAGTGGAAGTGGATCCTAGCCTTAAAGCAGGCTGTGGCTTCTTTACACACTACCACTAAGGGTTGCTTTATACCCAAGTGAATTTCAGTGGATTTACTCACTGTGTGGAGTTGTAGCATATCCTTATGTCATCATGTGACAGTCAGATGCCTGCCTTTCCTCTCCCCAATGGTGCAAAAACCTGTCACTTGTTTCAAAACACTCCAACTCCTGTACGCTATAGATGCAGCCCTCACGTCATTCAATGCAGGAATATATCTCCATTAAAAATCAATTGGAGACAATGACAGTACTACAGGACAAACAAAGTAGCTTATAAAAACACTTTGCTATGGTTTCATACTATCCTTTACCTGAACAATCTTACTAGGCACTAATACTAATGCTAAGGCAGCTGGAACACTGCAGCTTGATCCTTCAGCCTCCCTGGCAAGCTGCAAGCCTTGATCAGAAGAGGTTTACACCTTAGAGGTCTGTGCATGTGTGTGAGTGAGCACACATACTGTACTGGTATATCTACAGTGCAGGGGGTAGGGGGACTTTATTTGGATATGAGTGGTACTATCAGATAGGTTGTTAGAAGTGATCAGGGTGTGGTCCTCATCTAGTCACAGCAATACAGCTCCTGTGACAGAAATGAGGAAGGCCATACTCTGTGCAGAATGCTGTTCTCTATTTTGTTAATTTATGTGCCACTGAGTGCCTCGTTTTTGGTAGAAAACAAATTAAAAATATAAATATGTAGATATGGAGACGAGAAATTCATTCTCCACCATAGCTTCCACTGATGAACTAAACCACAACTGTGCACTTGTGTATATATAAGAAATGTAATCAAAATAGACAAGACCTTGAATGCACTAACACAAAGTACAAATCAATGTGGAAACGACATGGACAATGACAGTTACAATGGTGTAAATGCATAAAATCCTCTTATGGAGGAAAAAAAATATAATCTGGAAAAAAATATATGCCTGATATGAAAAAAAAAGAAAGCCTAACTGAAACCATCAGTTCTATACATAGAAGCCTGGCCTGCAAGCAGAAATCCTTTGACATGGAGACACCATCAATACTGGGAGCTTCTGACCAAGGAGTGTGCAGGATTCTTAAAAAGGGAAGTTCACAAGCTGCTTCACAAAGCTTGTATAGGTGTTCTTGTGAAGTTGTTCTATAGCAATGTCTCTCAGAACTGGAGAAAGTATGGAATCTCTGGTAGGGTATGTGTGAGTGAGCAATGGCATAAACAGATTCATACTGGCTCTATCTACATATGCTCCCCATTTACATAAAACACCCCACTGAAGCACTGTCTTACAACTCAACTAGGAACAGAAAGAGAGAAAGATACTGTGCTGACGACTGTGGCTGGGATAGTGTGGCCAAGTGTATACATGCACATGTTATATCCTCTAGTTCCAGAATCAGAAAAAAAATAATGCAAAGTGCATAAGTCTGCATAAAATTAACTTTGGAATATTTATTCTGACTGCAGAATTTGGAATTTGCTGACATAAGCAAGGCTTAACGATGCCTTGGAAAGAACAAGGAAGTGTGTAGGGAATGTGGACCCTGATGGAGAATAAGGAGATGCGCACAGTTCAAACACCCACTTAACTGGAGTGTTGTCAGATTCTCTGTGGAATTTTAAATGTTCTTCTCTGCAGTCCTAAGGGCAAAATGTATTTATTTAGTTATGTAAAATGGAGCTACATTCAGTTCCACAAGGACAAAGTTCTACACTTTGCAGCAAGATTATGGAGGATTCTGTCATTTCCTAATTATCTAAAGGTGATTGCCAACAGAGAAAGTGGAACTGTGCTCTCTTTTAAGGGGAAACTGTAATTGCCTCAATGGCTGGGAGCCAATATAGACCATCCTTTAATTTTTCTCTCCAGTTAGTGAAAGAGAGTTAGGGAGAGCAAGAGATTAACCCTGGACATATAAGTGGGTCTTGTTATTTTTCTTAGTTGTAGTAATTCTCGATTTTTGGACATGCCTTGCAGTAGTTATGTACTTTTCTACCTCTCAGGGGAGAATGAAAAAAATTAATTTCCTGTTTATATTAGTTAATGCCCAACTCCCTAAAACTGCAATCCTAAACATAGTTATCTGAGAGTGAGACCCTTTGAATTCAGTGTGAGACTTGCTTCTGGTCTGAATAGGATTGCACCGAACCTTAACACATATAGGTGAAGAAAACACTGATAGGGATCGCTGATAGTTTGTTAATTGCTGCAGGAAAGGCAGCTCCGGAAGTATAAAAGAATGTTGATAGATATTTCAAAAAATAATTAAAGGAAAAGGGTATTTCTTGGAGGATTTTCCCTATTGGCAAGTGACCATAGGGTGACCTACTACTTTTACAGTAACCCTTTTTCCTGATTTGTTAAAAGACAAGTAAGTGATGGGGTTCTGTCTTGGTGCCTAACATAGATAAAACATGCAAGACCATGCAAGAATGAAGTATGTTTAGCGACGAGCTGATGTGTCCACAGAGAATATTCATAGTTGGTGGGATGGGACTATCCGGATCTGAAATATCACTGCTCTTCTGTTATCAGTGTTCATTCATTTCATTCTGTTTTCCTCCTCTGCTACTTGAGTTGAAACAAGAGCAGAAGCAAACAAAGCTGCATATCAGGAAGAAACTGAGCTAAGACGCATCTATTTTTATCTGACCTGAAATAAAGCTTATTATGGCAAACTATATGAATGGGGACTGAATACTGAGGAGTGGCTGCAGTTCTCAGCAAAGACATCTTATCTGGTGGCAGAGCAGTGCTGTTCCATCCAGAAAACTACATCCAAGAGCTAATTAAACAAAAATACAGCATCAGATGAAGGATGTGTTCATGCCAATTGCAATAATTGTATCCCACAGTGAAGTGCTTGGCACCTATCTTCATATCTAAGAAGTTCTCCATCTGTGGCACAGAGGTTCCCTGCTGTGGCTTCTTCCAGGATGAAGGCGATGTGTGCTCCATAGAACAGATGCCGTGACATAGAAAGGGGTTAGGTGGTCTCTCAGTGTGGTATCTCCACCACCTGTTCCCCTTTAGTAGTGGTCTGAAAAGAATGAGGCATGAAGGAGGGAGGGACTGGCTCCCTCAGTGGGTGGAGTGCAGCTGCCTTCCTCGGACTGTTCTGATAGTTCCCCATATTCACTGTTGTAAAAAGTCTGGCCTCTGAGCTGGGACTGATATGATGGCCGAAACTGACCCCTCAGATCGGACTGATCCACTATTGATTCTGCATGGTGACTGGAGCCTTTACTGCTGTTGGGGAACAGAGAAAGCAGAGGAATCAGTTCTGAGCAAAAAATAAACACCCTAAATAACTTTCCAGCAAAAGAAAGCTAGAGACAAGCACAAACCATATCGCAAGTTGGAAGGTCTGGCAAATCTCTGACTAACATTGTAAAAGAAAGCAAAGAACACCTTTCCATGAGAAAGTGAAGGCATGAGAAAGGGATGCAAGGAGGAACGCTGGGTAAAACTTTAATGCTGCAGTCAAAAGTTTGACTTGCTATAAGCAAAACTAGTTTGACTCGCTAATGCCACATTTCAAGGAGTTTCAGTTTACCCTTAAAAAAAAAAAAATCAAAGTAGTTATCAGTGTCTGCCCTGCCAGGAAGGTGTCAACTTTATCACCAGGGATGATCTTGTTCCTCTCTGTCCTTTATTTACATGGGAGCACCTGAACAAACACGAAGTTGTTGTGCAGAGTCAACTCCTGGCAGCCACAGAGCCCTGTGGTTTTCTTTGGTAGAATACAGGAGGGGTTTATCATTGCCACATCCTGCGCAGTATGAGATGATGCCTTTCAGCAACTTCCTATCCTATATCGCTGCTCCTGATATAGATGCTCCGCATAGTCTGGGAAACATTCCAGAGGGAATTTGAACCAGCAACATCTTGCTCTCTAGGCAAGTTAGTTTCCTGCTGCACCATTAGGTGGCTTAACAAACACAAACCACTCCCCATATACTCAGCTAAATACTATAGATGGCAATAAATATCAGTTACATAAATGCAATGAATGGAGCTGTCTTGTTTGTGCACTACAGTCGTGGCTTTGAGACAAAAAGGGTGTACAACATTCACTGTACCTGTTGTCACATTAATGGGAGTGGTGGACGGGGAGAGAAGAGTAATGTCTTAATTGTGCAATTTCCATTGTCCATTCATTTCAGTTTGCAGTGCCATGCCTTTTTGAGAAGTTTTTTGAGCCATTAAAAAAAACATACCCAGATAATCTCCTTAATGCTGCTTTTGTGTATACTCTGATCCAGCAGCAGTAGTACAATATTCTGTACTCATGTAATTGGGAGTGGGGAGACAGACTGAGCACAGTTTGATGAAAAAGGGGGGTGATATTCTGTAGTGATGTTCTGTAGTCTTAGAGAAGGAGAGCACACATCCATCAAAGCCATTTAATTTTTATTTTTAAAATCAAAAACAGTTTCATGAACTGGAAGAAGGACTTGCTGTGAGAGAGATAATGTTGGTGCTCCTTAATTTCATTTCAAAGTACTACACAATTCTTATGGGACAAAGTAAACTAAGCTCCGTTAATTTCAGTGACAAAGTAAATGCTTTACTTTGCTGGTCCTGTGCTTTAGCAGTACAGCAGGAAAGTGCTTTAGCAGTACAGCAGGAAAGTGCCTTTGAAGAAGTAAAACAACAAACAAATAGGAGCAGCCCCATGCAGCCAAATTAAGCACTTAAGTATCACTCAGCAGAAGAGATATTTTGTCACTGACATTAATGGAGCTTAGTTTACTTTGTGCCATAAGAATAAAACACCTAAAAAATGAGTCATGAAAGAGTGTGTTGGAGCTGGGGAGGCTTGCCACTCTTCACTAGTGTAGCGGATTAAAACCTTTGTCTCAGAGCAAGCTCACGTGAGGGAAAGAAATGCTCAATCATCCCTGCTTGAGCTGCCTGACTAGGCTTCTCTTAAAACTTTTCTATATTTGTGGTAGGTTTAAAATGCTGCCGCCACCACCCCTCTTATGGACAAAGCTTGAACTTCCCTGGAATCCCAGGGAAAACTCTTTATTTTGCTCTTGGGCAAGTACAAAAATCTTCCACGTGCAAGCCTGCCTGTGGTGAGAAAACCGATAGCTTCTGACTGTTTGAGGACATGATTGCACCAGAGGAATCCCCCTTCGGGGCCCCCTTTTCCTGAGTTAAAAACCAACTCGTAGAGCCTTGTACAAATAAAAGAACTGACCCACTCCAGTTTTATTCAGTTATTACAGACTGCTTCCGTCTGAGGCTTTCTCAGCTTTTAAATACAGTTAAAAATACTTAGTAGGTTTCAAAAGTAGGTTTTCTTAATGCACACTTAAATGTTTATAGAGTCTTTTGCAATGCCCTAGGTAGGTTGGGCGTAGGCTATTGTTTCTTATTTTAATCACGTTACACGTAAACAATAATAGAACAGTATCAGGAATATGCAAAAGCACGCACACCAAATAAATATAAGTTTCTAATGCAAAGTCTGACTAAACAAACCTTTCCCTAGACTAAACTTCCTGAAGCCAAAGCCCAGCCTTCCTTTCCTTGAACTCACCATACTCAAGATGAGAATTCAAGCTTCCTACCTTCCTATCTTTCAAGGATCTCCAGAGTCATTCTCCTGCAGCCAACTTCCATGGCTGCATGCCCTCCTGTGCATCTCCAGCCTAACTTCTTCAACAAAGACCTCCCTTCATCCTGGCATCAGCTCTCTAGGTCCCACCCACCTGGTGTGTTGATTGGCTGAACCCTGGAGCTCGCCAGCCTGTCAGTCAAGACAGGGTTCACTTCCAGTTAACCCTTTAGTGGGAGGGGAGTCTGATCACTACAACTAGTGATGCTGTGTTCATTATCTATGATGGGCACTCAAATCCATTCCACCAAGCTTTCTCAAATTCCAATAGTTCTGTTAGCTGTAGAAAGAACTGCATGACAATATATAGTAGTTTGAGCATTGGGAACGTGACATATTTCCAAAAGAAAGATCATTTTTTTGAGAGAGCTGTGCAATTGTTGCTTAACTGTGTGGAAAGGCCCTTCATTTCCTGTTGTATTTCATCACCATGGAAGAAGCTTCCTCTTTTTGTTTCCTTGCACAGATTCAACTGGCTCCACTCAAAAGCCATTAAGCTCAATCAACCCTTTTTGTTACAAATGCCTTCAGGAATGCTGCCGCCAGCAGCGGGTTACAGGAGGATGGATGTGCTTGCATTTCTGTGTTCCCAGCACATTTACAGGAGGCTGCAGTGAGATTTGCTGCAGAGAAGCACTGCAGGGAATTGTACTTTGCTGTGGGCTGTAATACACAGATGTGAACGCTAGACAATTAAGTACCTGAATGCACCTTCTTTTCTATGTCTGTTTTCTATCCTCTCAAACTCCTCAGATGCCAAAACCATTCCACTGTCCGTCTGATTGTCCTGCAAGTAAACAGAAGCAAAAAGTGTTATTGGCCACGCATACTTTGACTTTGTCACCATAAACCTTCCTCTCTGGAAGGTGGAAACTGAAAAACAAAAGTGAGGTGGGTCAGTAGGTGGGTCTTGCAGATGAGAGGATATTTAACCCTTTGCATGCCTTGCATTTTGGGCGGTATAGAAATATGTTAAATTAAAAAAATACTGATTTTTCTAACTCGAAAACCTGCTTTTAGTAAGCCTAGAAGAGTGGGGTGGGGGGAGGCCAAGGGAGGAATAATCAGAGGACACAGGAAGAGTTAAGCACCCCTTCCTCCCAATTATGCTCCCCTCAAATGCCCCCTCTACCTTCAGACGCTTGGGCTGAAGTGTATCAGTTGGGGTGTAGCTATAATTAAGCAGATGGGTTCAAAGAACCCGAGCCCTTCAGCTCCCGAGGGCCCCCCAGCTCTACCCCTGCCTATTTTATTTATCTCCCTCACTCCAAGGGACCGCTAAGGGAGAGGGGTGAACATGGGCCCCTTCTCCCCTAGCTACATCCCTGGTATCAGTATGTCAATGACAAACATTTCTACCTCTCATCTCAGCCATGTTATCTTAAGGAAGCAGTGGTAACCCTGAACCTGGCATTATTTCTGAATGCCCATGTGACTGCTGAGGTCAGGAGTGTCTTTTACTATCTTTAGCTAAGTCCTTACCTGGAAAGGTAATATCTGGTCGCAGTTATCCATGCTCTGCTACATCCAGATTAGACTACTGTAATGTGCTATACCTGGAGTTGCCTTTGAAGACTCTTTGGATGCTTCATGGGTTCAAACATAATGATGTTGCTAGATTATGAGCAGGCAAAGCTACATGAGCATATTCCTATAGTCTCAACTACACGGGATGACAATTGGCTTCCAGGCCCAATTCAAACTGCTGGTTTGGGCCTTTAAAGCCCTTTATGATCTGGACCAAGTTACCATAAGGTCTATTCCCCTATCAACCTGCCCAGTTTTTGCAAACTACTTTTGTGACCGACTCTGTGGTCTGCCACTAGCACAGATGCATCTGGCAGGGAACAGGGACAGGAACTTCTCAGTGGTAGCCCCAAAGCTGTGGAATTCCCTTCTCAAAGGGATCCAGGTGGCCTCCTTTCTTGCTGTTTTTAAATACAAACAAAATTCATTATTGTTCTGTAACATCTTCTCTCCTTAAATTATATATTTTGGTGGTTTCAGTCATATACACTAGGGTATTGTAATATAAGTGGTATTATGTTTTTATAACTGTGTTATATGTTCTATTCTATTTCCTTGTTGTGCTGATCATAGATTGTAATAAACCTTGAACTAAACTAGATTTTAGGTATTTATGTCTTATCTGTTGGATTGTGATCTTATTGCTTGTTGCTTTTTTATCTGGCATTTCATAATATAGTTTTATTGTAATATTTGTCTTATTGGATTTCACTTGTAAGGGGCTTTGAGGTTTTTGTGTGTGTGAAAAGTGAGCTAAAATTATTAAACAAATAAACAAACAAACAAATGCTAGCATATTGGCCACATAGAATGTGTCTTAACAAATATAATGGGCCTAGATGCTAACGGCATTGTATTTTCAGCCTGATGGAGGGGTGGGATCAATCTAAGCACGTAGCCAGGCAGATACAAGGAGAAGAGAAGGATGAAAGGATAGTGCCAGGCTGGGGTATGCTGTGAGCTCTAGAATACAGGAACAAATTATGGGATATAGTTGTGAGAGGGTCCCGATTCAGGTCAGATTCACTGTATTGTATTTCCCCCCACATCTGGGCTGCATTTGTAGGCTGTATATCACACAGTTAGTAACAAAGAACTATTGCACTATAGGGGGAAATGCACGTGGGCACACACCGTTTGAATGAATGGACTAGTGCTTAGTACTACCATGAATATTTATATACTGCTTAGACGATAGTAATAGACAAGTGTATGTTCGGCTAATGATTTTTTCCTTTTTTCTCTTGCAATCTCTTTCTCTACTCACCGGATGTGCTTTATACATAGTTTGTGTCATAGGAAATTCTTCAAAAGTCTTTATTCTGGATGGACACCTTATCTGATTCCCACCAGTCAAGCAGCCGGGGAAAGACACACAGTTATAATATCTGGGGGAGGAAATAAAGCAAGCAGTAAATCTGAGATGATACTCTTCATATGCTTCAGAGCTGGTCTTGTGGTAGCAAGCATGACTTGTCCCCTTAACTAAGCAGGGTCTGTCCTGGTTGCATATGAATGGGAGACTAGAAGTGTGAGCACTGTAAGATATTCCCCTCAGGGGATGGAGCCGCTCTGGGAAGAGCAGAAGGTTCCAAGTTCCCTCTCTGGCTTCTTCAAGATAGGGCTGAGAGAGATTCCTGCCTGCAACCTTGGAGAAACCACTGTCAGTCTGTGAAGACAATACGGAGCTACGTATGTTTAAAGGCTTAAAAGACATTGTACACAGATGCATGTAAAATTCTGTTATATCTATCTATCTGTCTCAGCCTAAAAAGGGTGGGGCTGGCTGGCACTGGTGAGGCTGGTGTGGGAGGAGTTCTTAAGTCTCCCCTCGGACATGAGAGGGAAATGCAGGTTTGAATACATAGGTAAACAGATGGAGTGAAAAATTTGCCATTCCTTATCATAGCCTCATAGGGCTGGTTTTTTATTATTTAAAAAGTTTTTTTTAAATGAATGTTACACAAATCTGAGTGCAATGTCTAGTTTGGCCCTTAGAGTAACTTTACTGAGTGGACCGTTTGTTTGCATGTAGCAACTTGCAGCAGGGATACATTTGTTGTCATTTGGAATTCTTTAGTTTTTGTTGGGAATGGAGCATTTCTCTTCCTGTGCTATCCCAATAACTCCTGTTACTTTACAACTTCAGGTTATATGCAAAGGCTATGCAGCAGTTTCCTTTGTAGTACGTTCAGTACCCCCTGGAACTCCCCAGTCCAGGGGAAGCCTCTATTGCCCTATAGGACCTAGGTCATCTCATATCTATTCTCGAAAAGAGCTGGAAATATTATGATCCTTATGGATTGATCACTGGACTGGAGTACCTTTTGGCAAGAGGGTGATACTGGCATACTTGGGGTGACCCACAGATTTATTGGTGTTTAAAATATCTGAAAGAAATAACCTAAAGTGACTCCAACCAACCCCCCCACAACTGCTCCCATGTTAGACAGTGGCACAGAATGTCCGTGAGCAGATTGCAGTTATCAAACAAGCAGGTGGGCAGAGCTAATGGAACTCTGTGGTGAGGGTGGGGAGGAGGGCTTGAACAGAAAGAGCAGGACATTTATCAGCTTGAAGAATACTCCCTCAAGACAGTGGGTTTTTTGTGGGGAGGGGACACTAGTGTTCAGTCCCAGCTCCTTGTGCTTCTGAGAGGGAAAGGGGTTTGAAAAGGAGCTGAGACTGAACATCAGTGCCCCCGACAAACACTCAGAAAACAGAACAAAATAAAATCTGCAAATTTACATATGAAATAAGACCCAAGTTACAGCAGGGACACCAACTTTGCTAATTTTTGTTCTTGACCATTTCACCTTAGCCAGAGACTCTGGTAACGCACCGTGGATATGTTCTATCTATCTATCAAATTTGTATACCACCCCAAACTTTCATCTCTGGGCAGTTTACAATAACATAAAACCAGTTAAAAACATATACAAAAACTTAAAAACAATTTTAAAAATAACAGAAATTAAAACCCAAAAATATTAGAAAACTGAGAAAGCTTGGGCGAAAAGATAGGTTTTCAGATGTTTTTTGAAAATTGCCAGAGATGGAGAGGATAGTATCTCAGCATTCCACAATCTCGGAGCAGCGACCGAGAAGGCCCGTCTCTGTGTCGCCACCAAACGAGTTGGCGGTAACTGGAGACGAACCTCCTCAGATGACCTCAATGGGCGGCAGGGCTTGTAATGAAGAAGACGCTTTCTTAGATACCCAGGGCCTAAGCCGTTTAGGGCTTTGCAAGTTATAACTAGCACTTTGTATTTTGTCTGGAAACCTATTGGCAGCCAGTGTAACTCCATCAGTAAAGGAGTAACATGGTCTCTCCGAGATGACCCAGAGACCAACCTGGCTGCCGCAACATATGGCAACATTTTGTTGTGGGTCCATACTTGTGTCTATATAATCAATATATAATTTCTATATAAGAACAGATCTTGCCAATTTGTTCTCAGAAAAATCTATGGGAGGGATTCCATAGGCACAGAATGTGGAAAGATCTAGGGGTAAGCTTTTGAATATGGCATGCAGTTGTGGCTGAAGTGTTCCTCATAGCCTTGGGTGTGGGGCCAGGCTGCAGAAATGTTTGATGAAGTGGGACAGAGATGTGATCTTTCTAAAACGCATCATTAGAAAGTTGATTGGCTCTCTGTTAGGCTCTCTCTCTTGCCATGGTCATGTTTTACATTGAATCAGTTGGACACTTACCTTGCTGCTATATTGTGACAGTGTGTCCTGATGTCAAATTCCTCTTCGTCAGAGTTCTGCTGGATGGAAGACGCCACCTGGGAAAAGCCATCATCTTCAGAGCCCTGGGAGTCATTCAGTGGGATATAATCTTTCCCCTCCTGATGGAAATGTATATAAATGTTGATAAGCAAGGGGAAGGGGAGGCTTTGTACAAGGAAGAACCAGAAACAGTGGGAGTGAATACAGTTTATCTCTTTTTTTCCTGGGAGGTGGGGGAAGAACTGTCAAATATGTGTTTGTAGCATTTCTAATGGGGCTGTGTAGATATCTATTTGTGAAGGATAATGGAGAGAGAAAAATTCAGCAGGGGAGCAAGGAAATAAAATCCTTCTAGCTGAGAAAGTGATACTATGCCTTAACCTTTTCTCCTGATGAGCAAAGCTAAGATGTGCAAGGGACGCCCTCTGCTGCCGTCCATCCCATTTGACTGCTTTTAGACTGCATTAGCTCAGTGCAGTTGAATACACTGTGCCACTTGCATGGTCTTGGTCTCAGAGTACAACACACACACACACACACACACACACACACACACACACACACACACACACACGGGAAGGTGTGACTGATTGTAGTTTTAAGTGGCAGAGAGCTCTTCTTCAAGCACTACATCATACAGTCTAAGGTAAAAAGGAAAAGAATGGGAGAAACCTCTTTGCAGAGAGAACAGCTTGGTATGTCACCTATAACTGCACACGTACAAAGTTGCTTATCTTTGAGTGCGGATGAGTTTTATAGGGCCTAACAACCTCAATGGACCAGACCATCTTAGAACAAATGCTGAGGAGGCATTTAAATTTGCATTCATGCCCTCAAGAATATTTTTTTAGTTTTTAAATGCAAGCAGTCATATATTTCATAAGCCTGGATACAGTTTTAAAACTTTGTCAAGTGCACAGCATGAGGCCTGGCTAGAATCGAACACGGATGTTAAACTTGGTCATGTGTGAAATTTGGACACGAACATGTACAAGTGCAAGATAAACAGCTGGTGTGTTGTGAAATGGAATCTGTTCTGCAACTGTGACTGTTACTAGGCACCCTCTAAATTGTGAGGTTTCATGTGATATTACTTTCACTTGTCAGTGAACCCATGGGCAAGAAGGCCTCTGTTTTGGCCTACTGATCTCCACTATGGTAACGAACAGTTACAAGCTAGAGACGGACAATTTCAGGTCTGAAGAAAGGTTTTAAATGATGGAAATGTGAGAACTCTTCACAGGCTTCAAGACACTGCTAGAGATACATGATGGATCATGGATGCCATGCTATTTCTTTCTTGATGCCTCAGTTGCAGCCTATTTGAGTTCTCCCCTGCCCCCTTTTCCAGGGAGGATAAGGAACTGCCACAACCAGGAACTACATATTGGGTGTAGCTCAGACGTCGGCAATTCATTTTCCCTTGGGATGACTAATGCACAAGTTTTGGTTCATACTCGAGGTCTGACTGATTATTGTTTTGTGGTTTATTTTTGTGGGATATTTCCCCCCAAGTCAGATCAACAGTGACCTAGGGGGATTCTTGCTTTCTCCTGCATAATATGTGCCTTGGCTCACTTCACCTTTTCACGAGTTACACATGGTGGCCTCAGGCTGGCAGATCTGTTATGGCACTGAGGCCTAGAAGTTTGTACCTCAGGTTGGAGTGCAAGTTCCCCCCACGCCTGAGCATTGCCAATGCTACACAACTGCTTATGTTGCAACAGCTCTCATGTGGTTTCTGTTTGAAAGCTGAAAGCAGGCCTATGGCATTGACTGTAGGAGATCCTATCCCCACATCTCTATGGGTAATACCTATTTGCCTGTCACTACCCAAACAGCCTTCTTCAGTTATAAACAGTGCCAATCAAACTGCATTGGGACTGGGACTCCTTGGTTAGCATCTGTTTTGTAAACTACTAGTATGTGAGGCCTGCTGTTGACCAGACAAAGTAATTTTGCATAGATTACACTGATAAGAAAGTCAGTCAGTCAGTCAAATAAATTAAATACATGTAAAAGAAGTTTTCATTATTGTGCTTGCAAAAAGGAAGTAAAAGGACAGTTTGAAATGTGTAGGATTTCAACTACAAACATTATTCATTTAATTGAATTATCACCATAGATGGTAAATTTAAATAATTGTAAATTTGAATCTGAGAAAGATGGATCTGTTTCTCTTGGGCATGATGTTTTTTAGTTATTGATCTGATTATTGAGTGTTGAGAACAACAATAGTTCAAATCTGCTGAATATATTTAGAATTTATTCTTTAATACCAAAAAAAGTATTTAAACTTCCCCCCCTGCATATTCCAGTACTTCCAAAAAGTAGTGCATTCAGCTAACTTCAGCAGCAGAATTGTATATGCAAAATTTGGTATCTGTAAGTAATCGGGAAGTATGAATTTATTTTGCACAAATTCACAAACTCTCCAAAATATAAAATAGATAGGCATGCCATAAGTACAGCCCTGCTGGATCAGGCCCAAGGCCTATCTAGTCCAGCATCCTGTTTCACACAATGGCCACCAGATGTCTCTGAGAAGCTCACAGGCAAGAGGTGAGGGCATGCCCTTTCTCTTGCTGTTGCTCCCCTGCAACTGGTATTTAGAGGCATCTTGCCTTTGAGGCTGGAGGTGGTCCATAGCCAATAGACCTGTCTTCCATGAATCTATCCAAGCCCCTTTTAAAACCATCCAAGCTGGTGGCCACTGTACACTTATTCCTACCCTCTGTTTCCTGACCTTCAACTAGTTACCCATCCCTAGCACGGAGTTTCCTCTCCATTGGAAAAGTTAAATCAACAGGAGTTGGGCCATGGCGATATCTGCTCTGGTGCCCCAGTGGAGGAACATGCTCTTGAGGGAAGCCCTTCAAGGTGGAATGGAGAAGGCAGGTGAAAGTTCCTTTCTTTCAGCAGACTCACACTGTGTGTTCGTTTTATTGACATTTGAACACTTGTACCTCACATGCTCAGCCCAAACTATGGAACTGGTCTTTTCTCTGGCTTTTGTATTGCTCATAGCGAAAAATGTTCCATTAACAATAGCAATAGCACTTACACTTATATACCGCTTTTATAGCTGGAGCTCTCTAAGTGGTTTACAATGATTTAGCATATTGCCCCCAACATTCTGGGTACTCATTTTACCGACCTCGGAAGGATGGAAGGCTGAGTCAACCTTGAGCCCCTGGTCAGGATCGAACTTGTAACCTTCTGGTTACAGGGCGGCAGTTTTACCACTGCGCCACCAGGGGCTCTTTAATACCAAGCCATCCACTTAATTTAATACAAGCCATCCACACAAGGTTAAACTGGAATGGATGAGTGTGCCCCTAACCGTCTCATATCTAACTGTCTACTCAGCAGCTCAGCAAAGAAAAAACTCTTCAGACATTGCTGGCTAGCTCATCTGGCTTCTTTGAATGGGAACTTACATGCTGGACATTTTCCTGAAGAAGGTCTCCCAGAATCTCCACCAAGTCAGAGAATGTTGGTCTCTCCTTGGGATCACCATGCCAACAGCTCAGCATTATACGGTAACTGCAAAGTAAAACAATATGAGCCTTTGCAGAAAGTTGATCAATTATTTCCAATGTCAGTTAATCAGTTACAGAGCAGCTGGGACTAAATTTGTGAATCCTTTCCGAGGAAGCCCTTCCTTATGGTGGAAGCTGTAGTTGGGCACATGCACTGTTGCTATAGAAGCAAATTAAAGCATTGGGATTGTACGTCATTGCATGCTTATAGTACATTAACATAAGCAGACAAGACAAGAATGCTTCAGAACTCTGGAATATTTTGTGTATCTATATTTTGTTAGCTTATAGCATGTTCATAGCTGACTGTTTTCGAGCATTTTGACTCACATTTCCGCAGTGGCATATTCAGGAGCTCTCATCCTGGTGCCATCTTTCAGTCTCTGGCAAAATTCCTCATTGATCTGGACTCCTGGGTATGGAGAGGCACCTGAAGAGGATAATCCATAATATTGTCAGACAGCAGTGTGGGAAGGGAAGAAAGCACTGGCACATCTGCAAGAATGTTTCCATCTGCCCTTTTATGCAGAACACTATGAGAGAGCTGAGTGAGACGTTGGTCTTCTTTGTGTGTCTGTAATGGATCCTCTTTCTCAGCCATTATCCTGGGGCAAGGTCCATAGCTCAGTGGTAGAGCACATGCCTTGTATGCAGAAGGTTCCAGGTTTAATCTCTGGCATCTCCAGGAAAGCTGGGAATGACACTTGTCTGGAACCTGAAAAGCTACTGTCAGTTAGTGTAGACAATACTGAGCTGAATGGACCACTAATCTAAGGCAGTTCCTTTCTCACACTCACAAACACTTAAAGAAGCTAAATGAAATAGGCTACTTGGAAAGGCCTGGACGTGCAAGACTGAAGTTCAAGATAGCATTCAGCAGCTAATCAATTTTGGTCAGGCATTTATAAAACTGGCCGTATGCACAAGAAAGGACACTAACTTTCTAGTGAAGAAATTTTGTAGAACCAAAAGCTAGTGGATTAATTTGGGAGGTGGGAGGTTACTGGATGCAGTGCAGGGATACAGTACAGGATGGGCTGCTGAGATCCAAGAGTAGGCTTCATAATGCAAGAAGCTGCTGGTTTCAGCTCACATATAGCAAAGTGACTAATATAGAGAAACCTTGATTTTCAGATTCCAATAGTCCAGATTTTCAGGATAGTGTTGGTGAAACTGGAAGTCTAGCCATTTTGCTTCCTTATTCTGTCATTGACTGCTGTCCTGGGCATATGCTGTGTGACCTCATGAAGAAAAGTCACTTTCTGTGCTCCAAAGAATGTTTTGTGTGATAGAGTACAAACTCTTTTTGTTGTCCACTGCCTTCTGTGTCCCAAAAACTGCATGTTCTGTGTTGAAAAAACATACCATATTTTTTGGTAGAAACCCTACGGCGCATGCATCTTAAAAAGTTGTTTTAAGGTGCCTGTGGCATTTATGCTGATGCATTTATGTGAGAAAAAGGGACAGAGGGAGGCAAAGCAGCAGCACAGCAGGGTGAGAGGCTCCACACTGCCCAGACTAGAGGCTCTCATCAGCTGAGAGGGCCTCAAAGCAATGGAGGTGGAGGAGGAGGGGCAACATTACTGTTGGGCCTTCCTGGTCCTGGGTTTGCTTGTTCTCTCCTCCCCGTTTTTTCCATTTGCCATGGCTGTTTGGAGGCATTTCAGCCAAGAGAGCCTCAAAGCAATGGAGGTGGAGGCGGAGGAGTGGCGACAGCAGAGCTGGCCACATTTATTTGAATAATTGGTAATTGACTTGGTTTAGTTGCGGCATTTATGCCAATGCGGTGTTTACTATGGATTTTTAAAATAATTTCCAGCCTTTCCCGCTCATTCTGGCATTTACGCCAATGCGGTGTTTCTACTAGAAAACACGGCACTGTGGCTTATTTTAGTAACTTCCATTGCCTTCTGTGTCCCCAAAGCTGCAAAAATGTACTGTAACTTATTTTAGCAACTTTTGTGACTATGTGTTATTTGCCTTGATTTTCCAGACAATAGCTTAATTCAGACTGACTTTCCCCACGATTAGTCTGGAAAAATAGAGTTTTTTTCTGTAGAAGGAACCAGCAGTTGCAGTGTTAGGCTGGAAAAGATAAGGTTGGTGGCAAAGAAAAGGAGAGGGGGGAAGTGGCCTATATCATGAGGAAAATTACTCAAAGCATTGCCTAACTTGTCCTTAGATTTCAGTGGGACTACTCTGAATAATTTTCCTCATGTCAGCCAGTATACTTGGAAGGTCCTTGCAGCAAACCATCTACAAAACCATGTGCACATTAAAATATGAGTGCCAGAAACTGATGTTTTTAATGCACAAAGATGACATTGTGAATCTCTGAATTCTGGTTTAGCAGGCCTAATGGAGAGTCCAATTGTTCTGCACTCACCTAGAGAGAAGATCTCCCACAGGAGGACTCCAAATGACCAGACATCACTCTGGGTGGTGTAAACTTTGTCAAAGATGCTTTCTGGAGCCATCCACTTCAGTGGGAGGCGGGCCTGTGGAACAGAATTTGAAGTGTATGGTCATATGGTCCTGAATAAAGATAATAGCAGCTAAAACAGAAAAGTCACAGGAAAAATTTCAACCCTCCTATACAGACAGGCAACAACTTAGATGTGGAAGAAAGTATCTAGTAAGGAACAGCAGAAGACACTACAGTCTGCTATTATATAAAATATACTGGATAGAATAGAACAAACATCTATATAACTCACTCAATAACTCAAGGGGGTTATACAAACGACGAAGTAATTCCATAAAGCTGAATTGGCACATATACTCCAACACAGTCTGATTATTAGACAGCCCTAAAAACAGATTATATTCTGTTTTAAGTATGCTCTACACATTAGGATATATTTTTTCTCATTAAAATGGCCTTGGTTTTCTCTGTGTTGAACTGCTGGTGACTGTCATAAGGCAGTTTTGAAGGAAATAAAAATGCCTCACTGGCAAACCTTTTATGATCAGGGTGTATTGCAGTATACGTGTACATAAGGATGAATGTGTTTTGATTCAATTGGCAAGGCACATAAAAGCCAGAAAAAATTAAAAAGGCATATGCGTTTTCCAAGTGAGGAAAGCATAATGATTATTGGGCATGGCAGCCATATGCCACAGATAGCAATGCTAAAGGCTTGTGTTTAGTCTGTCCGCTAGGCCAGTCCTTCAGCCAAATACTCTCCATGGAGGTGGTCACATGCTGCACAACATCTCCATGCAGTATTGCACACACCTCTCTCTCTCTCTGGAGCCGTTTTATGGGAAGCCATGCCCTTACCACCCTGGCAGCAGCTGGGACAGCCTGTGAGGCACGGTGGGAGGTGTGTGCAGGGAGCACTGGGGACCCTTCCAACCACTGCCCCCAGAGAGCTGTACTGAGCACCTGTTCAGTGTATATGTCTGGCTCTATTCAGTGCCAGGGTAGTGCATCATACAAAGCTTCATTATGATTACAGACAGATAAGTTATGCTGACCAACTATGAACTTTTAATTCAATTTCCATTCTAGCATCTCAAATCCAGAACTCACACTGCCCTTCCGGACATAATCAGGGTCTTTGTAGATGTCCCGGGCCAGACCAAAGTCACAGATCTTCACCACATTGTTTTCTGATAGTAAGATGTTGCGAGCTGCCAAGTCTCTGTGGATGCACTAAGGGAAAACAGGAGTGGGGGAAATTAAAGGAGAGTCCTAGAAATGGATTCAAAAGTGGGAAGGACAGAGGGGAAATCGGAAAAGCTGAACAAGTGGCAGAAGTCTATTTTTTTCTTCTCAAATAAAGTAATTAAAGCAGGACACTCATGCTTTGAAGCTCTTCAATACTGATTTCCTCTGCAGTGTTAAGTCAGCTTTCCAATTATCCACTCACTGAGGGCAAGCAACAACTGCTTCTGGGTGAACAGCTTGCCAGACCCAGGACACACACATCACCATATCAAAAAGCAGGCAGGCTTTTTTCTCAGTTACATGAATGACATTTGCATTAAAAAACATAACAGGAGCCCGGATGGATCAGGCCAAAGGTCCATCTAGGCTAGTATCCTGTTTCCGAAAGTGCCCAACTATATATTCCCAGGAAACCTGTAAGCAGGGCATGAATAGGCCTCCCCTCCCCAGCTGTTTTCTTGCCCCCAGCATACTGCTTACGAACATGTAAGCTTCCTTATAGCCATCATAACCAAGAGCCATTAATATGAATTTGACATTTCCTTTTAAAACCACTGGCTATTACAATATCTTGTGGCCATGAATTCCATACATGAATGAATACAAATATGACGAGTTTTTCAACCCAAGTTCCCAAAGTGGTTTACATACAGAAATTAATTAAATGGCTGCCTGTCCCCAAAGGGCTCACAGTCTAAAAAAAAAGAAACATAAGAACACCAACAACAGCCACTGGAGGGATGCTGTGCTGGGGTTGGATAGGGCCAGTTGCTCTTCCCCTGCTAAATAAAGAGAATTATCACTTTTTAAAGGTGCCTCTTTGCTCAGTTAGCTGTGTGAAGAAGTACTTTATTTTGTCTGTACTGAATCTAATGCCAGTGAATTTCACTGGATGATCCCAAGTTCTAATATTATGAGGGAGAAAACTGTTTATTTGTCCTGTTTTTTCACACCATGAATAACTTTATAAATCTCTGTCATGTTCCCCCCCCCCTTTTTTTTTTCTTATTTAAAAATAGACTCGTATGCTTTAGCTATTCCTTGTAGGGAACAACCTTTGCTCTTGAACATTTTGGATGCCCTTGTCTACACCTTTCCCAGATCTATAATATCCTTTTCATATGGGGTTATCAGAACTGTACATAGTATTCCAAATGTCGCTGCACCATAGGCTGCTATCTGTCTATGATAAAAGAACTTCTGTTCTGTTTAGAACAGAAGTTGACCAGGGGCATGACAGAGATTTATAAAATTATGCATGGTATGAAGCAAGGAGATAGAAATTCTTAACACTAGAACTTAGGATCACTCAATGAAACTTATGGCCACAGAAGCTGATTTAGGACAGACATTTCACACGTAATTAACCTATAGAATTCACTGGCACACAATGTGATGATGGTTTAGAAGGATCTAAAAGCAGATTAGATAATTGCCTATTAGTCATAATAGCTAAATGAAACCTCCAATTTCAGAAGCAACATGCCCTTCTAGTTTAGGGGGAGGGAACATCAGGGGATTTCATGTTCTGCTCATGGCCATCCCAAAAGCATCTGGTTGGCCCCTGCTAGAAAGACAATGTTGGATGAAATGGCCCCTTGGCTTGAGTCATCACAGCTATTCATATGCCCTTATGAAGTCATTGAGAAAACAGATGCTCTAGAAAAGCCTATAGACAGAAAATGCATGTCAGGAGGAGCAGAGTGTTCACCTTTCTGGATGCTAGGAACTCCATACCACGGGCCACCTGGAAGCTGTAGCAGATCAGATCTTCCATAGTCAGAGGGCTTTGCCACAAATCGTCCACTATAGGAGAAATGCAAGAAAGGAGATTTCATTCCGGAGGTTTGGGGCATGGGGAAAAGGTGACTTTCTCCAGGCAACAGGTTACACTAATGCTCTTTTCTTGATTCCTGGAGAAATCTTGACTTCCAGGCATCTATGTTACTCCAGAGTGCTTAGGTGGAGAGCTATAGAGTGGATTAACTGGGATCAATGATTGCAATCCAGTCCACAGTTATACATACTTAAATTCTATTGAACTCAATGGGACTTGAGCACCTGAATACTAAAGTGAATAATAAAAAACACTGTAGCATTTGCACTGCTGTAAGCATGACATGATTTCACATAAATGATCACACCCCTTTGCATTAGACATTGAGGCACTTCACACGACCCGTGTGAATCGCCAGGAGGGTTTGTGCGGGGAGAGTGAGTTTAGCCCGCTCTCCCCACACATGAGCAGCTCCAAGCCCTGGATCGCTGCATCGGCCGTCCACACAGCTACCGGCTCTGTCCCGGAGCCGGTGGGGGCTGTGCAGTCCCCAGAAGTCCCAGGATGCCCTGCACAAGTGCACGGGGCATCCTGGGGAGACCCCCGAGACCGGGAGGCTTGTTTTAGCCTCCTAGTGGGGGGTCTTCTTGTGCGCTGCCGTAGTGTGAAGCTGTGCCGTGGCAGCACACGCTCAACTAAATGGGGTTAGCGGAGCGCCCGCTCCACTAACCTCATTTAAGGGGAGGGGTGGTTTGCTGCCAGGAGCTGCACGACTCCCATGGCAGCAGACGACCAGGAGAGAATGGGCTAGGCTCCCTTAGCCCGATTTCTCCTGGTCCTGAGAATAGCCCCACTGTCTTCATATAAATGGAGGTGGTGCTTAACACCTGTAAAAAGTAATCAACTGAGTTATGAGAGACACAGCAAGCGGTTCTGAGAGCTGTAGAAGGGAATAAAAACTGGGCTTAAGTCCCTCTTTGGGAATTCTGCTTCTGATAGAGAAAACTATATTTCCGTATCGGACATATAGGAAAACTTACTGCTGTCCTCCAGGAAAATAATTCTCCTAGAGCTCTTTAACTCTGACCAAGGACTATTAGTATTCGGTAATAACATTTGCCATAAAAATTTCTATATAGGTCACATACTCATTTTTCCTTGTGTTGGTATACACAAATTATCACATGACAAAGTCTTATGAAAGGAGAATTGTCAGTTCCAAGGGAAGAGCCACAACCCTCCATGACTGTCTCCATACGCACCAACCTAGTTGTGAAGAGTGAGCACAGAGACAGAGTGCTTTCTTTCTCTCTCTCTGTCAGCACAGGACTGGCTACTGTGTAAGCTGTACTCCCCTTCACGTTTTGTGCTGACTGAAGTTGCTGAGGGCCCAGCACTCTGTTTATTCCTTTCATTTTGGTTCCTTGAGGTTCTACACAAATGTAAAGTGTTCTACTTTGAATGTAAAGTGTGCATTTAAAAGTTAAGCCTGTGCAAGGAGCCCTGCTTCACTTTGGGGACCACTTCAGAGCTGTGCTTCACCCCCACTCTGAGGGGTCCTGCTTTGTTTCAGGCCAAACTCTTGGGTGCTTTGGCCAGCCTTAATAACAACTTACAGGAGCAGGAAAGAGACATACAATTTCCCTTTATTTTCACTCCTGACGCAAGGGAGCAGGAAATCGTCTTCAGAGGATTGACTTCTAAATTACTGCCCCCGCCGCATCCCCCGGAGTCCTTGGAATATTATGGGTACTCATGGGACTTGTAGTCCTTTCTAAAGCTATCACTATTGCTTCAGCCTCAGAAAAGGCCACAAATCCCAGGACTCTAAGGGAAGGAAAAAGGTAATTTTAATAACACCAACTTTATTTATATGGCAGCTGTATTACAAATTGTTCTCAAAGTAAAACTCACAGGTGGCTCACACAGTCAATTCATGGAAGATAGCTGCCTGCTCCCTCATGGCCAGGAATGAACACAGAGGAAAGCTGCATGTTTCTTGCCCCCTGCTGAGTCCAGTAGGTAGGTTTAGGTGGGCAGGTGAGAAGGGTTGAAGTGAAGTTTTGCAGGTGGTGGGGGGAAGCAAAGGGTTCAGACCAATTTACTTCACTTTGATCCTGCTTCAGCCCCAGGCAATTCTTCCAGCCAAAGTTGAATAGGTCCCCAAAGCTTCACACAGTCCTAAATCCATCTAGTGTTACTCCTTCCCTTTTCTTCTGCCTCTAGGTCCAGGATGAAAACAAACACCGTCCACCCTACCACTGGCCTAGCCCTTAATTACACTCACTAGTGTAATTAAGGCTCACTAGTATAAAGCTTAAAACGGTGCAATTTATTTTGGTCCAGGCTCCCTGCTCACACAAATGTTAATTTCTTCATGATAATTCAATATGTTGCTAGATTAAGAAGAAACACTGGATAACTGAGGCATGTGTCTCTTTACCTTCTTGTATAATGAGAGGTTGCGGTGCTGTTGCCTGGCTCTTGTTCATGAGAAATCTGCTAAGAATTGCACTGTCACTGGTACAAGACCGGCTCCTCCTGTCTGCTCTGACAGCTTCCACAATAGAACGAACTTGGATGCGCAATCTGGGGGATTTCTCCTAGGAAGACCATAGAATTATCATGAGACAGACCAACAACTGCAGTGAACCAGACACTGGTGAACATTCCTTCTCAGAACATTCCTTCTCAGTTAAGCAATCTAGAAACTCAAATTTCTGTTTAGTAGAAGGAAATTAAGGGACTAATTAAATGTGAAGGTGACAGACCAGTGTGTTATAATGCAGATAAGTAAAATGGATGTGGGACAATTTAAAGTAGATAAAGAGAGATGCAGAATCTTTCCTCTGCTGGTTGCCTTTTGCTTGTTCCCCACAATCCTTCCCCAGTTGCTTTTCTCCTGATCAATCTCTCAGATTGTGAGCAAGCTCAGCCAGGAGAAATGCAGCTGGAGGGGGTAGGAGGTTTTTGTGTGTGATGGGAAGCAGTGGGACTGCCACTTCTTCATTTAAAGCACTTCCCTGCTTTATTGTGTCAAGTCAAGGAGGCTATTCACACAATGGGGCAAAATCTGCCCCATCGTGTGAACCACCGGTCTCGGCTGTGAGCCTGGTGGTTCCTAGGCAGGTAACCTGCCTAAGTACCCCTCCCCTTAGCCTGGGTTTGCGGAGCAAGCACTCCGCAAAACTGGGCTATCTGGTTGTGAGTAGCCCCCGGAGGGGAGACAAAAAGCTGCGCGTTCGAATGGCCCCCGAGCTCCCCAGCCCCCGCCGGCTCCGTCACGGAGCCAGCAAGCATGTGGGCGGCCGATTAGGCCACCCAGGGCTCCCTTTCCGCTCGTGAGCGGGGACAGTGGGCTTAGCCCGCTCACCACCCCAAACCGGGTCTCACAGATCATGAGACCCAGTCCAAGGGTTGTGTTGCTGACATTCGTCTCAGCATATTTATTCAGACATCAAGCATTTACAGTGGAACTGAAAACATGCCTAAGCACATAACTGAACCCATTTCAAACTGGCTTTCAAGCGGGCTATGGAGCTGAGACTGCCTTGGTTGGCCTGATGGATAATCTCCAACTAGTTATTGACAGAGGGAGTGTGACAGAGTTTGGTTCCTACCTCTCTGGTAGATTCTAGATGGTGTTGCTTTGGAAACTTGCTCTGCAAAGTGAGAACTAAAGTATGGCGTTACACAAGGCTGCATACTATCTTCAGTGCTCTTTAACATCTACGTGAAACCACTGGGAGGGATAATCAGGAGGTCTGGTGCAGGGTGTTATCAATATCACCCAGATCTATTTCTCCATATCAACCTCATCAGGAAATTATTATTATTATTATTCTTTATCTGATTTCTATTATATTTATTCAATTTCTATACCGCCCTTCCAAAAATGGCTCAGGGCGGTTACACAGAGAAATAATAAATAAATAAGATGGAAATGACATAACTTCCCTGAATGCCTGCCTGTAATGGGCTGGATGAGGGATAACAAACTGAAGTTAAATCCAAATAAGATGGAGGTACTGACTGTGGGTGGTTGAAACCCAGATGGTTTAGATCTGCCTGTTCTGGGTGGGGTTACACTTCCCTCAAAATAAAAAGTAGGTAGCTTGGGAATGCTCCTGGATCCAAAACTCTCTCTGGTTTCTCAGGCTGAGGTAGTGGCCAGGAGCACTTTTTATCAGCTTCAAATGATGTCAGCTTTGACCATTTCTGGAGGAAAATAACCTTAAAACAGTGGTTTTTCTGGTAACCTCCAACCTTGACTACTGTAATGCATGCTATGTGGGGCTGCCTTTGCATATCGTCTGGAAACTACAATTGGCACAGAATACAGCATCCAGACTGGTCTTTGGGACAACCCAAAGGGATCATATAACACTGATTTTTAAAACAACATTTGTATTTGTCCATCTAGTCTATCCAAAGATCTCCCCAGATGATGAGGGTTCATATTAAAAAAGTAGGGATGTGCACAAATTGTGATTCAATCACTAATTCGAAGCACAGCCTGGGCACTTTTAAAAGGGAGGAGAACAGGTCTGTACCTGCTACTCTTCTGCTCGCCGCAACTTCCTGCTGTTGCGGTATGCTCCCCAGCTGCCCTCATGCACTGGCAGTGCTTGCCCCAGTTGACCTCGTGCACTGGCAGCATGCACGTGGCCTCTGCACATGCGCAGTTGTAATTTCTGTGGTCAGCGTGGTTGTTGTTCACACAAATGGGCACTGCACATGCACGGGGACCATGTGCATGCCACCACTGTGCAAAAGCAGCTGGGGCGAGCGCTGCCAGTGCATAAGGGCAGCTGTGGAGTCTGCCGCAGCAGCAGAAAGCTGTGGTGAGTGGTGGAGGAGAAGGTACAGTCCTGTTCTCCTCCCTTTTAAAAAGGTGCCCAGGCTGTGCTTCGAATTAGTCGAATCGAATCACGATTCGTGCACATCCCTACTTCTTTATCATGAACCCTGCTGCCCATTAGGATCATCTGGGGAGATCCAGTTACGGTTGCCACCGGCTCATTTGGTGGTGACTCAGGACCAGGCTTTCTCTGTGGCTGCCCCAGGGCTTAAGGAATATGCTTCCTGTCAAAATAAGAGCATCTCCATCTCCGATTGCTTTTAAAAAGACCCTCAAGACACACCTGTTTTCTCAGGCTTTTAACTAAAATTAATTTTAAACTATTTAATTGTTTTTATTCTGTGAAATTGTTTCGTGTTTACTCTGTATTGTGTGCACCACCTAGAGATACACATATTAGGCAGCATATAAATATGATAGACAGACAGACTTCTTTGCATCATATTCTCAGGTCTGCAACATACTAGATCTATGACACACACTTTTTTTGTCTATCTGGAAGACGAGGTTAGAAATATTACCAAGATAATGTCAGTCACATACCCCATAAGGACTAAATCCTTCCCGTTTGGTTCGCAGGTAATTGGAGAGGTTTCCATATTTACAGAATTCAACAATAACCATCAGGGGACCTGCAGAAAGAAAGCCAAAAAGCAAATATGTTCTTTAGGCAGTGTTCAGAGTATGAGGCTTCATTTTACCTTGACTGTCACACTGTACAATCTTCATGATACATCTTTATGATACACTACCAAACACAGAGGAATGTATACAAGGGCAGTGTGGCTGAGAGACTGCTGCACAGACAGATAAAAAATCTTGTATTTTCCCCTGACATCTCCTGTTAGTCATTTAAGCTGAGAAAGAATACTTACCATTTGGTTTGGTGCAGGCACCCAGCAGGTTAACCACGTTGAGATGGTTTCCGATGTGGATGAGAATCTTCAGCTCTGACATGAGTGCCTTATGCTCACTTGCAGTAGCTCCCTCTGAAAACATAAAACCATGTAACATTTACTTCCTAATCTCTGCTTCCAGCTTCATTTACATCTCTATTGGTCACCCAAACCATTCAAGCTTTTTCTCTCTCTTTCTTTCTTCCTTTCCTAAAAATGTAAACATAGCATTACACTATGAGACGTTAAAATAACCACAACGAACAAAATACACTTCCCTTCATTCCATAAAATCACTTCTACAAGGGAGAAAGGGTAGCCTACGCAACTGCACAGCATGGACAACTTCTCCAGACAATAAGTATACTGCTTTTGATTAAATGGCATGACATTTAATGCTCTCATGACTGCGCAAAAGAGCCTTTGTCCTCCAAACATTTGCCTTGATGAATCCCATGCAACATAGCCATCATCACATGCTGATTGGCCCTGCATGGCAATGCTACTGCATATACCGGTAGATGCACCATGTTCAACTTCTGTTAATTGACCCAACTGATAATTGTTTGCAAGGCATAAGCTACATTTGTAGTTCATCTGCTAATTTGCAGCATATGAAATGTATTAGCTGATGCCTTGCAAACAATTTTCAGTGGGGACTGCAAGTGTCACTCTTGAATCCCTTTTGCACAAGAGTAAATTATTCGGTAAGGTACTTGCAGCTATTGCCCCAAATAATATTTCTTGGGAAGAGTTCAACAAGTCTCTCACAGTTTAGAGTCTTCATAGGTAGGGGAGTAGGACTGGATATGTCCACCCTGCCCACTGGAAATGCTCATCTACCTTCAGGACTACTTGATACCAATGCACGTAGGCATAAGCTACATAGTAATTAACTCTTGAAATATTTAGGCTGAACTTAGCAGTCTAATTCCAATGTTTTATAACATGGACATCCAACGTACCTTCAGAGAGAACAGGTGGGTTCTAAACAGAGCATCATCTGAATTGCCCCTTGCTAATTTGGAATTATGCCTCAAGCTTTTCTGAAAAGTTAGAATTCTAAGGGGTTTGGATTTTCATGGTTGTGACTGAAGCAGATGGGTTCAGAGCTTCCTGTGGAATTTTAGACCCAGAGGTTTATTTTGACAAACAATACCCTAAATACCCAAAGGTACCCTTGAACAGCTGGTCTTGTGGAGAGCTGGTCTTATGGGGAGAGGAGAGCTGGTCTTGTGGTAGCAAGCGTGACTTGTCCCCTTAGCTAAGCAGGGTCCACCCTGGTTGTATATGGGAGACTTGATGTGTGAGAACTGTAAGATATTCCTCTTAGGGGATGGAGCAGCTCTGGGAAGAGCAGAAGATTCCAAGTTCCCTCCCTGGCATCTCCTAGATAGGGCTGTGAGGCAACCTCGGAGAAGCTGCTGCCAGTCTGTGTAGACAATACTGAGCTAGATGGACCTATGGTCTGACTCAGTATATATGGCAGCTTCCTATGTTCCTAACAGCTAATGCAAAAAAGTTGACACCTGGAGAATCTGAGCAGCACCTGTAGCTGTCTATGGAGTCAATTGTTGCTCCATTAGAGTATGTCACTCACATCTGTTTTCACATCATCACCCACAGCATAGTCCTAGCTAAATTTCTGTCTCCTGCACTGCAGTCAGTCTCTGGGAATCATAACATTTTACTGTTTCCTTTTCCTGCTCCTTACTGTTTCTCTTAAATAATCTAGTGGGCCTCGTAAGACTAGCAGTAGCAATGTCTATAGAAAAGCCACAGAATTACATTTACTGTACTTTTAAAAAGAGCTCTGCTTTAGAACTACAGCAGTTTTACATATGCAGCTCTGCATGCATATGATAATATTATTCTATATTTAAATCCTTTTTCTGTCTATGTCCCATAAAAACACTCTTTTTTTTTGGCTTCTCTGTGTATATTCAGTACAAAAATATTGCTAAATGCTTTAGGAATTTGACAAGAGTAATTTTTTTAATCCTCTCTCTCTTTTTTTAAAGTTAGAGATTTGGTTTTAAAAACCTAATGGTTAGCCAACAAACACACAAATTTAGGACACAATGTAGCCAAAGTGCTTCCTATTGATTTCAGTGGGAAAGTTAAGCACATGTTTAAATCTCTCCCATAGGAATTAATGAGACTTATCTGCTTCCACTTTAACAGCCATTACTAAACCACAAGCTTTTTCAAATAACCAGTGAAAGAATATTTTTCTACAGTTTCTCTACCCTAATTGGTACCAATTTTAATTTTAGAAGAACCCCAACAGTTAATTAAAAAAAGGAGAAAGACAGAGAAATATTTAAAAGGTACAATTTAAAATGTTACTTTGATTATGAAAATCTTTTATTAGTTTTACAGACCTTAAGGATTTCTATAAAATGAGTTATTCCCCGGCTATCAGTGTTTCAGTATGCTTATTAGCTAAAAGCAGTAATCTGTGCGATTCACAGATAGATTGGCCCTAGGTTGTTTTGTACACTTTGCGAAATATTAAAATATCTCCCCTTTCATTGGCACTACTTTGTATCAGTACTGATGCCTATTGCCTCCCCACTTCTTTCTAAAAGCTGGCTGGGTAGGCTTGCTCCCTTCCCCTTTGTCTGCTGATAAACTCTCCCACAGCAGTGGAGGAAATCACTCTCAGACCTCATCCATGGTCACTCTCCATGGCCTCCAAGAATCACTCTTTGACGTCATCCTGGGCCTGCTCAATTCCTTACTTATCCCTCCTCTCTGAAGTAATTTGTTTTTCCTGTTCAATAGCTAGCTGAGTATTCCTTCTGTCATTTTCTACATACTTCCTCCTGACTTTCTCCAACTTTTCAGCCACCCCGCTTAGCAACCCACAAAAGCCTTCTTGTTCCATCATATACTATACTTCTTGTTCAGTATAGTATGCACAATGTCCCAAGGTGGCACTGGAAAGGAAAGGCCCTTTCGTTGTGTTTTGCTGCAAGTACTGCCACTTGCAAAATGCTGTCCAGATGAACTAAATGTAAGACTGGCTCTATTAACAGATTAATGAATTTACTACTTGGTAAATGGTCATCTGTAATCAGCCATGCCAGCTTGTGCTTCTCAGGGACAGCTTTCAATCCAAGTCTGTGGCTCCTTCTAATCCTGGTGCTGCCCGACTGCCTGCCCCGATCTTCCTGGACTGGATAGCTTTTGTCCTACCTGGGCCTAAACCTAAGTTTTAAAGACTCTGTAAACCCAGTCTATGTTGTTTAGTAACATATAGCTTCTATAAGCATCATCAAAATATCATGTGGAGATATCATAGCATTTTTTTCAAATCAGTTCACTAATTTATTTATTTATTTATTTCATTTATAGACTGCCCCATCCATAGGCTCTGGGCGGTGCACAAGAAGTTTAAAAAGACATAAAACAAACACCATCTTAAAAAACACTACATAAAACAATATAAAAACAATTCAAAACAATTTAAAACCAGTTAAAATACCCCCAAACAATTTAAAAACCTTGGAAGGCCAGGCCAAACAAATAAGTTTTTAGGGTTCTCTTAAAGGCCAACAGTGAGCCTAAACTGCAGATATCTGCAGGGAGTGCATTCCATAAGTCCGGAGCAGCTACAGAGATGGTCCGTTTCCGAGTCGCCACCAGACGTACCGATGGTAACTGGAGACGGACCTCCTCAGATGACCTTAATGTGCGGTGGGGATCATGCAGAAGAAGGCGCTCTCTAAGGTAGCCCAGATCCAAGCTGTACAGGGCTTTAAAGGTAATAATCAGCACTTTGTATTTTGCCTGGAAACATATCAGCAGTCAGTGCAACTGTTTTAAAACAGGCATAATATGGTCTCTCTGGGTTACCCCAGAACCAGTCTGGCTATCGCATTTTGAACTAACTGAAGTTTCTGAACTATGTACAAAGGCAGCCCCATGTAGAGTGTATTGCAATAGAGGTGATGCACCACTGTTTTGAGGTCATTTTCATCAATGAATGGACGCAGCTGTCGATTCAGCCGAAGTTGATGGAAAGTGCTCCTGGCCATAGCTTCTACCTGAGATGCCAGAGTGAGGCCTGGATCCAAGAGCACTCCCAAGCTGTGTACCTGTTCCTTCTGGGGGAGTGTAACCAAACTCAGCACAGGGAGTTCTAACTCATCCTTCAAATTCTGATCCCCCACAATGATCACCTCTGTCTTGCTTGGATTTAGCTTCAATTTGTTATCCCTCATCCAGCCCACTGCTGCCCATAGGTAGGCATTTAGGCAGTGAATGCCATTTCCTGATGATGATGATGATAAGGGAAAATAGATTTAAGTGTCATCAGCATACTGATAACACCCTGCACCAAATTGCCTGATGACCTCACCCAGCAGTTTCATGTGATGTCAAAAAGTATTGGTGACAGAATTGCTCCTGTTTCAAAGAGCAACCGTCACCAAGTTCCACCATCTGGAATCTGCCTGAGAGATAGGAGCGGAACCACCGCAAAGCAGTGCCTCCTATCCCCAACTCCCCCAGGCGATCCAGAAGGATACCATGGTTGATGGTATCAAATGCTGCCATGAGATCCAAAAGAACCAACAGAGCCACACTCCCTCTGTCAATTCCCTGGTAAATCTTATCCATCAGGCCGACCAAGTTGGACTCAATCCCATAGCCTGCTCTAAAGCCAGTTTGAAATGTGTATAGATAATTGGTTTCCTCCCAAACTGCCTGAAGCTGGTTATCCACCACTCTCTCAGTCACCTTGCCCAACCATGGGAGATTGCAGACTGGCCTATAACTATCCATCACTGAGGGATCTAGGGAAAGCTTCTTAAGAAGTGGTCTAATAATTGCATCCTTCAAACAAGGAGGCATCCTACCCTAGGAATGTGCAAACAGGTTCGATGCCAAACATCGAATGTATCCCAGACCACGCAAAGGCCAATTGCGCAGGCAAGGCAGCCTCCAAAATGGCCGCTGCTGCGGAGGAAGGGCTGAAAAGCTGTTCAAACGGTTGGTATAGGTATGAAATGAGGCCGGCGGGGGAAGGGGGAACCTCCGTGGAACCCCCCACTGCCTCCAATAACTCCCCCAAAGGTGGTAAGTAAAAAAAATGTTCACGAACCCCCCAGGACCAAACTGGGGGCGGGGGGGGGGGGTTCAAGAGGGTGTGGGACCGAACTGGCCTGGTCCGGTTCGGGTCCAGTCCAGACTTGAACCGAACTGGACCAGTCAGTTCCATGCACACCCCTATCCTACCCTCCCTCAGCGATGAGTTAATGATATTAACTAGGCTATCTCTAACAATTTCCCTGCTAGATAGAAGCAGCCAAGTTGGGCGCACCACCCCAAGCAGCTTGTCCATGTCCTCAGGCATCACAGATTGAAACTGATCCAATCTAATACTGCAAGAGGGATTGGACACCATCCTAATAGATTCTGCAAAAATAGTGGAGTCGGTAGGAATACAAGATATTTTGTCTTCAAGAACCCATTCAAAGCATTGCAGCAGAACAAAGTCTTCAGTGACTGGTTTGAAACTGGAGGAACTTGAATCAAACTCCTCATAACCCGGGACAGCTCTGCTGAACATGAACCTGCAGAAGCAATGTGTGCAGATCAGAATTGTTTTTTTGCTACATGCACTGCTTCTGCATAAACCTTCAAATGGGGTCTATGCTGTGTCCTGTCAATTTCGAGCTGAGGATTTGTTATGTTTCCAAGAAAAGGCCTGTAAATTTAAAAACCTAATTGAAGTTCAAAATTTGGTTAGTAATTGGTTTCAGTATCATCAGTTAAATGAAATTTATAAGAAGGATCTTAAAGTTGGATTTGAGGATCAAATGTCGAGATTTGAGAAGGAGCTGTGTGAAAATGATGAAAAATTAGTTTCTAAAATGTATAAGCTCTTACTTTTGGAGGAGACAAGAGATGAAGTGGTTAAAACGACTATGGTAAAATGGGCTCAAGATGTGGGGTATAATATAGAAATGGCAGCCTGGGAAAAATTATGGAAAACTGATTTAAAGTTCACTGCATGTTATGTTTTAAAAGAAAATGATTATAAAATGATGTATAGGTCGTATTTGACACCTAAAAAACTGGCATTAATGTATAAAAATGTTTCAAACAAATGTTGGAAATGTGGACACTCTGAAGGATCTTTTTTTCATATGTGGTGGTCTTGTAGGAAGGCTAAGGCCTTTTGGGACATGATATATAATGAGTTAAAGAAAATTTTCAAAATGACATTTCCTAAGAAGCCAGAATCCTTCCTGCTGGGAATAACGCAAGGAGTGTTTTCCACAAGAAATTTAACATTCTTTATGTATGCAACCACGGCGGCCAGAATAGTATATGCGCAGAAATGGAAGGATAATGAATTGCCCTCAAAAGAAGATTAGTTGATAAAAATTTTGGAATATGCTGAGATGGCAAAACTTACAGTACTGATAAGAGATCAAAACTCTCTTGAGATCAAAACTCTCTCTTGGAATGTTTTAAAGAAGTTTGGAAACCATTCTTATTATACCTAAAGAACTATTTTTCTAATATTGATTTTTCAACAGGGTTTGAAATTTAGTAATATTAGCAAGTTGAGTAGAGTAAAATCGAGTTTGTAAGGTAAAGGATATATGTTTTGAATTACTATAGCAATGGTTGAATTGTATAGTTAGTGATTCACGTGGATTGGTGAGCGGGAAGTCAACATTTGTTTAATTGGATGTTACGAGATTAAGATATTGTAAAAATCAATTAAAAAATTAAAAGCAAAAAAAAAAAATAATTTCAAGCTGAGTTCTCTTCCACTTGTGCTCCAGTCACCTACCTTGCTGCTTCAGACCCTGCAACTCCTCTGTATATCAAGGTGCCACTTTTAAAGCAGGTCGGAAGGGACATTTAGGAGCAATTGTGTCTACTGCCCTGGTGAGTTCCCTGTTCCAGGTTCCCACCAGGGCATCGACAGAATCACTGGAAGGACCAACATTAAAAGTCTCCAAGGCTTTTTGGAATCCTCCAGGATGCAGCAGCCATCTTGGGCAGACCATCTTAATAGGTCCTCCGCCCTGCAGGGCTGGGTTGTGGCTGTGAAACCAACCAATGGTCCATTCGTGACAATGGGGAAACCACAGGATGCCCCACCCACGGAACACCCCCCTGATCTGAACAAAATACCAAATCGAGTGTGTGGCCAGCAACATGAGTTGGTTCTGAAACTAGTTGGAATCAGTGTTCCCTATAAGAGGGAATCCCAGATGTTGTTGACTACAGCTCCCAGAATCCCTAGCTGCAGTGGGTTTTGGCTGAGGATGCTGGGAGTTGTAGTCAAAAACATCCAGGATTTTCTGTTAGAGGGAACACTAGTTGGGATAGGCCCATAGTTGTCATGGCCGCTATGAGCTCCTGAGCTGCACCAGACAAGTCAGCCTCACAATGGATATTGAAGCACTAAAAGCCACCCCAGCACTAAAAGTCTGGGTGACTCCAACACCAGCTCTGTGACCAGCTCCGTCAGCTCAGTTAGGGAGTCAGTTGGGCAGCGGGGTGGATGATACACCAACGGAATCCCCCATCTATCCTTAGTTGCCAGCCTCAGAAATACACACTCAATATAAGTCAACTGTCACACAGGGGCCCTGGTAACGGAAATTGCATTCTTATGGAGCACAGCCACTCCACTGCCCAACCCCCACTTCCCCATGCCTGCTCCACAACAGAGTAGCCTGGTGGGAGAAGCCGGGCCCAAAATGGGCCACTATCGCCCCCCATCCAGGCCTCAGTTATACAAGCCAAGTCTTATAACATTAAATAAATAGCTTCAAGCTTAGCCAGCTCCAACATGGCTGTCCTTGCAATGAGAGCTCTACCAGGAGAGATAGGATACTGATTAGTGGATACTGACAGAATAGGCAGAGTCAAAGACCAAATAACTGAGAGTTAATTGCTATTTACTTTAGTGTATGGGTGCACCTAGCTGATTTGGGTGCCCAGACCTCCCAGGTCTGCGAGGCCCCCCCCCCGAAACCTACACTTGGGGGGCCTCGCTAAACCTGCATTTTAAAAATGTTATTACAGCCGCTGCACGGCTGAGGGGTGGCTGCTGGGGGTGAACGGAGCAGTCCTCCTCCGCTCTCTCCTCTCCAGTGATGGCCAGATCAATGCTGGGCCCATCCGCTCAGGCCAGTATCTTCTACCAACTGCGAGGTGTGCCTGTGCAGCTGAGAGATCACTGCAAGCTCATGATGGGCTTGCGATGATCTCTCAACTGGCGCACCTCGCAGTTGGTAGAAGATGCTGGCCTGAGCGAACGGGCCCAGCGTTGCTTCGGCCACCACCAGGGCAAGGGGAATAGGGGAGGGGGAATAGGAGAAGGACTGCTCCGCTCAGCCCCACTGGCAGCCACCCCTTGGCCATGCGGTGGCTTTAATTAAAAATAATAATGGAGGTTTGGTGGGATGGATGTGGGGTGGCTGCTGGAGCCCCCCTGGCCATTTGGAGGCTCCCCGGGCCTTAGGGGCCACGGACCGGGGCCCCAAGATCTGGGGGTTAGAGCATCTCTGCTTCAGTGAAGGAATCAGCTTAGTGGATCCTGTTGGTGTAAGCCAGGCCTGCTCAGCTTTGGCCCCGCAGCTGTTTTGGGATTATAACTCCCCAAATCCCCAGCCACAGTGGCAAGGGATGTGCACGAACCTGTTCGGAGGCCCTTTTACAGAAGTAGCTGGCACGCGTGTGCCTGGTGTGTGGGCGCATGGGCGCTTGTGACGTGCACGCACTTGTGCCCACCGGGCGCACACACACACACGCTACTTCCGGCCACTTCCGGCTGAAGAGCGAACGGGGCGGTAGGGAAATACGCTGCCACCCCATAGGACTTGAGGAAAACTGGGCGCCAGCAGGGGAAAAGCAGAGGGAGGGATAAGTGCACCCTCCCCCCCCCTTAAAGTGCACCCCACCGCCACCATCGAGCCACCTGGTGAGGTTCTGTGCACATCCCTAACAGTGGCCAATAGCCAGGGATTATGGGAGTTGCAGGCCAACATCTGCAGGAGGGCCGATGCTGAACAGCCGTTGTGAAAGTACAGGTGGGCACTGAGGAAATGATGTGGAATTTATAATGGGAAAGATGTCTTCCAGAGACAAATATGAACCAGACTTTTGTTTCCAGACAGACAACTAATACTCTAATTAACAGAAGCTAAATATTAACATAAGCTATATATTCTGCCTACCTTTGAGCATTTTAACTGCCACTGTCTCACAGCTGTTACTCTTATTAATTCCAAATGCAGAGGCTTCCATTACTTTCCCAAAAGCTCCATGGCCCAAGACTTTACCTGAAAAAGAAAGGGAAAAAAGAGTAGGATAAATAGAGGGCCAAGTGCAATGGTAAGAACTATTCAAAGTTCCCACAAATGAGTAACTTAATGGGACGAAAACAGAACAGGAAATTGGAACAACAAGAACAACAACAACAAGAAGAAGACAGAAAGAAAAGGTGTGAAAAAGGAAGAGGAAGGAATGGTGTTTTTACCATCTCCAGGGAGCTGCATTTTCAGAGAAAGAGCCAGGGAGGAAGTGAGATAGACCCAGAGTTGACAAAGCAAAGGAAGGAAGTGAGGTACCATTTGTTGCCCTTGACTAGAACGTGTGGGAAAGGTGAGGGCAACTCCGTGGATCAGGCTGGACAGGGATGATGACTTCATCATTTCTCTGACTACTGCTTGTCTGCCTCTCTTACATCAACTCCTGGGCAGCTGCACAGAGGCATGTGTGCATATACTGATCTGAAATGTGATGATGGATGTTTTGCTGGGACAATGAAAAGACCGAGTTCTGTGATTGATTGCCTGGACAATTGCTTCTGTAGGTGTGTTTTGTAATGGAAACCAGCTAACAGAAAGCCAGCGGGGTGTAGTGGTTAGAGTGTTGGACTAGGACCAGGGAGACCAGAGTTCAAATCCATGATACTTGCTGGGTGACTCTGGGCCAGTCACTCTCTCAGCCTAACCTACCTCACAGGGTTGTTGTGAAGATAAACTTAAGTATGTAGTACACCGCTCTGGGCTCCTTGGAGGAAGAGCGGGATATAAATGTAAAAACAAAACAAAACAAAAAAACCCAAACAGAAATGGCAATGAGAAAAAGAACTATCCCTATCTCTAACTAGTCACAAACAATGTGCTCCACCTTACCTAGCCGAAGTCGCTCCCGAGGGAATTCCCATTTGCTGGAGTCATATGGCAGGTATTCACATTGTTCCTCCAGAGGAACTTCGCCGGGGTCCATGATAATGGAAAGGTAGCCAGTCTTGATATCAGCATGAGCAGGCTGCAGGAGTGAAGTTAAAAGCAAGAGAGGCTAGTAGGGCTCTGTCATTTGGCAATGCACATAGAAAAATCACTTGCAGTATTCTTTTTGTCCTGATCATTTACATTGTGTTTTGGTTTTTATATCCTGGAACAGCAAAGGGGGAAAGCAGGTGGTTTGACACTTCAACATCAATACCAATAAAACGTCTATCCCAATAAAAGTGGGCATGTCTTTGAAATAAAACATTTATGGTTAATCCAGGATAACTTGCAGTTTTCCCTAGTTCTCTCTAAATTAGCATCTGAGCAAAGAATGTCACAAATCAGAGTTCATCCTTCAGATGTGCAGTATCCTAGGTCATGCTCTTGAGATGATGGAAATTAACATTATGCACATTGCTGCAGAGAACAACCAGCAATGGGGGTCAACCTAGCTAGGAGAGCAGGGCCCTTTTGATTTTCCTTCCACAGCAATTTTACTGAAGGATCCATTTTATCTTATGCATGTATATTCTGCCTTCAGAGCTGGCCTTACTATACAGCAGAGCAAAACCAAACCATCTCAGGTAGCAAATTTGGGGGAACAGATTGGGAGCCACCCTCCCCCCACCCCACTACTGCTGTTGGCAGCACCATATAACTGGAAGAGATACCACTAGCCAGCTTAGCAGTAAGGGCAGCATTACTCAAGCCTAACTCTATGGACTGAGATCCCTCCTTTTCTCCCTTTCCCTCCTCTGTGGTATCACTGCTCACTACAGCAGTGCTCTTGCTTGCTATCAATGCACAACAAAGAACCAAGGCCATGAAGCAGAAATAGCAGCAGTTCAACTGCTAGCACTTCTCACCAAGGAACTGAGCAGCCAAGTAAGTGGGTGGGGAATAAATGTGTGTGTATGTGTGGTGACAGGAGGGTGGCATTTAGTGTCCTGCTTAGGCACCAAAATGTCTTGTTTGCCTTTAAAAATCTACTGCTTGCCTTTAAAATATAATCTTACCAAGATGGCTTACATATATAAACTATTATTACATATTTTGAATAATTTGTTTGTTGGTTCATTTGTGCGAAATAAAGTCATACTTCCCGCTGACTTACAGATACCAAATTTTGCATGTTGTACCACTCAAATTAGCTGAATGCACCATGTTTTACACTGGACTATGCTTGGGCAAAGATTTGATTTTTTTTTTTAAGAAGAAACTGAATATAACCATATTTTAACTGTTATTGTTCTCAACAGATTTTAACACTTAATAATTAGATCAATAATTCCAAAATAACATCATGCCCAAGAAAAGCGGAAGTTCTTTCTCAGATTCACATTTACTGTTATTCCATTTTATTCAATTTTTATTATTCAGTTGGTCAATAAAATGAATAACGTTTGTAGTTGAAATCCTACACATTTCTAACTGTTCCTTTATTCTCTTTTTGCAAGCACATTAATACAAAATTCAATGACATGCAGGTAGCCCTCGAATAACTCTTTTGCCCATTCACAGCTCACTTTCCTGTATTCCAACTTAGTTATTGTGGGGGGCAGTTTAGGTTATCCATGGTTTTCTACCTCCCCTACTTAAATTGGTATACAGTTTAAATAGCCACTCCCCCCACTTCTCAGCTGGTGCATGGAGACATTTTAAAAAGCGGCATCCACTCTTGCAAGGTGCCATTTCTTTAAGCCTCCCCACGCATCAGCGGAGAAGTGAGGAGACTGGCTTTTTAAACTTTATACCTCCCTGTGCTTCTCAGCTGACATGCAGGGAGGTTTAAAGTTAAAATAGCCACTTTCCCTGCTTCTCAGCTGAGTGATGCATCAGGAGGTTTGACATTTAAATAGCCACTCTTCCTGTGCAGGCTGCTCCATTAACTTTTGTCACAGAAGCGGCTTGTGTAGCTAAAGAACCAAACTCCATTTTGGGGGTGAGGTCAAGCACTCTCATATCACGATTTCTGCAATATTAGAGAGTCTAATATTGTCATGATTTCTGATATTAGTCTCCTGCATTTCATTTCTCTAACTTTCTTAGCAGTGTAATCTATGCAAAATGACTTGGGCTAGTCAATGACAGGTCTCACTTACTTGTAAAATATAAAATTATCACTTTAAAATAATCACTTTAATTAAAAATTAAAACAGATCAACATAAAAAAATCAGCTGTATTCCATTGTGATTGTCAGGGCCATTGGGGGGGGGTAATGTTGAAAAGTGGATACACTCTGGCTCTGTATGACATCTTAAAAGGTCCAGTGGCTGACATCCTGACTAAATGTAATAGAATAAGTCCTTCAGATTACCTCCTAAGTACTAAGTTATTCAATACTGTAGTACTATTGACTAACTTAGTCTGGATGTCAGCCTCCGTCGCTTAATTACCAAACTGGGTACACTTGGAGGCCAGGCAGAATAAGAGACTTACCCTCTTAATGTTACAGAAGATGAGGATTAGGAGAATCCAGAAAAAGATGGTAATGACACCAGTCCCAATTAAAATAACGATTTCCACATTGGTTCTGTCATCTGAGCCTACGAGTCAAGAAGAGCAATAGCAGAATTAGCAGTTGGAGAGTTCAAAATATGCACATAGCAACACTGAGGATATATTGGGAGAGAGCAAGCAAGCAGAGCATATGCTGCTGGAAATATACAGGATTCCCTTTAAGCTAGGACAAATATAGGAGAGTGTTATTTTTGTGGTTTGAATGAAATAGGATGAAATTTCATTGTCCCCTAGGCATGGTGAAGGGCTTTTCTTTCTGATGGACTCCAATTCCTGCTTCTCCTTCAGCTTTTTCCCAAAAACCTTTCCCCCCTAGAGACTTAAGGGTTGAAGTTAATAATAGTACCTTCCACAGAGACACTGGCGGAGGAATTCACACAACCCTTGGCATTGCAGACGCTACACAGGTAAAGGCCAGCATCCTCTTCTCTCACCCTCTGGATACTCAGCCTCTGCTTGGAATCTGCCAGGTCAATCCCTGAAACAGGCAGAAGGGCAAGGGCTTTCAAGTGTGAACTGGTGGCGCCTGGGGAAGGCTTGGATTCTCAGGCCTTGGGCTTACAGTACAAGTTCTTTCTAGAGAGCAGAACCTTAACTAGACCTTGGCGACATCAGTCACTTTCGCCATCACATTTCACATCTGTTGTTGGCACTTTCAAGGAGTTATGTCTCATATACTAGCAATAAAATCATGGTTTGGATGACGACAGTGGCAGCCTTGCAGGCACAATTCTCACAGCAGGCAGCACATCAGTATGGACACAGGTAGATATAAGCATGTTGATTCCACGCAGGTATGTTTACCAGACTATGGGAAACACCTATATTGGGCAGCAGCGATAAAGGAAGATGCTGAAAGGCATCATCTCATACTGCGCGGGAGATGGCAATGGTCAACCCCTCCTGTATTCTACCAAAGACAACCCCAGGGCTCTGTGGCCGCCAGGAGTTGACACCAACTCGACAGCACACTTTATTTTACTTTACATCACAGAATATATCTTATAATTCATAGTACAGTAACTTCTGTAGATCTTAACAATGCTCAGCTTTCTTTGCGGGGGGTGGGGGGTGGGGGAGTAACAGGTTACTAGTCCTTGTGATTCTGAATAAAAGCCAGAAACTGTGCAGGAGGTAATTTCTGAAGATTTCACAGCCAGAGGAAGTCTAGGAAGGCTTCCAGTACTTAGCAGTTACACAGATTCTGCCCACCCCCGCCTTCTCAGCCCGTGTATATATAAACATACAATTTAACACAGATTAATGGTAGATTAACAATCCAAGGAACTATTGTTTCCTACAGTCTTTTGCCTTGTGCCACAATTCTGCTTTGAGGCAGATTCTAATATGGTCTGACTTGCCACTGCGGAACAGTAGCAGTGAACCTGTTATCCAAAGGAGCTATTTAGTCATGTGTACTTGAAGAGTGTATGTGGCCAGAGATTTCCGTCATTTTTAAGTTCAGAACTGATGAAGCAAGCTGCTTAATCTTAAAAGTCTCTTGCCTTATAGCTATAAGGAACTGGGGTGGCAATAACTACAGAAAAGCTATCGCTCAAGCTGTGTCTGTGGTTCCTTTTCATGCCAGCAAATGGCTCCTTTGGGCTGCTGCCCATATTTCAAGTACAGGTATTTATGGGACGGGCTTAAAGCAAACTACATAAATAAAATTGAGTTGACTGCCTGTCATTTGGAAGCATATTCTCAATCTCTATTACATTACCATATATTTTTCTTATTGCTCTGTTCCTATGCAATTAAGACACGGTGCATATATTTCTCACTTCGTAGGGCATATTAGTGCATGCATTCAAGCAAAGCAGGGAGCATGGAAGGTTTTCAGTATGAATGAATGAACTGCATTCCTACTGCATTCCCAAACTCAAGGTGGTGCATATGGGTTCCCCCCTCCCACTGTATCCTCACAACTATCCTGTGAGGCAGAGTAGACTAACAGGTGATGACTGACCCAGAAGCTTTCAAAGAGTTTCATGGCTGGGTGGGGATTTGACCTCAAGAATTCCAAGGGGGGAGATTTTGGTACAGCACTTGGATTGCTCTTGAGCTGAATGTACCACACCCATTACTGGCCATTAACCCTAGCCAGGATTTGAACTTTCAAACCTCCATATCCCCAGATCAGAAGCTTGTAAGTATTCTGCACCAGAGGAAGATTCATGTCTCCCTTCTTTCCAGCCACAGATCTTGTCTATCAGTTATACCTGACACTTCTTCGACGAGCTTCTCATCCTTATACCAGCTGATGTTTGGAATGTGTGTGCCATCCACTTTGCAGCGCATCTCTATGGAATCACTCACATTGACCAAGATGTCTGATAGGTTCTGCTTCAACCTGGGGACCTCCAGAGCTAAAGGAATAACATTCAGAAAATAAAGCGGGTTAAGCACAAACAACCAATTTGGTAGGATGACTTGTTGGCTGACAGAGAAAAGAATGAAGATTCCATGGGAAGCAGAAGACTTTGGCCTTTGGAAATACGGTGTGCATGCATGCATGAATACATGGCAACTTTTATATTTGCAAACTGCATAAAATCTGCACGGTCACTATGGAACCAGGTCCCAGCTAGCTGAAGTGTTGCATTTTTTCTCCAATGCCATTTGTATGGTTTCCAGTATGTAACAAGAAGAGGCCAAATTAAGAGGTCTCTAAGGTGATAATTAGTGAAGCTAAGGTAGCAGTATATACTCAGGGCTAGAGCATAACATTATGATGTCAGCAGCAACATTTACTGTGATCAGAGCTAACCTGGGTTGGATGCAGGGGCATAGCAAGGTTGGAGTGGGCCCAGAGACAAGATTTTAAAATGCCTCCACCCCCACTGAAACTCAGCTCCTGAAGTAAAGAAATCTTAAATGAGCCATATATATATATATCACCTATGTGCCACAATAGAACATCATCGTAAATTATTTTTTTAAAGGTTCTGTAAATTGTGGACGAAAGACATGCTGTTCTAGTCGCTCCAGGTCTTAACACCCACATCAATTTTGGAGGATGAATATAACTGAAGGAAGCCTGGGCAGGTGCGCAGCTGGGGGAGTCAGTCATGTGACTTGCCTCGGGGGGGGCCAAGGCAGTGGGCCCCCCAGACAACTGTCTCCCCTTGCCCTATTATAGTTACACCCCTGGATGGATGTAAAAATAAATCTAAAGTATGGTTTCAGATCCTGTTAAGCAGTTACAGTTAACATTGTAATGTTGTGATCATGGTTAAGTAATCATGAAGACTGCATTTATACTGGGCCATTAATATCCACAAATAATGGTCTACACAAGGTGCAATACAATGGCCATCTGTTGGTGCTGCTGTGCATGAACCAGGCAGCTGCAACAGTGCAGCGCAAACAGGGAGCTGTGCAATTACTGAGTGCCTGCAGTTGCATAGTGCTAATTCCATTGAAAACAATGGAAGTTGTGCTGCACAACTGCAGGGACACATTTTAAGTAGTCAAGCAACTGTCCATTTGTGAAATACCATTGGGGCTGCCTGGAACATTCACAGCAGCAGCAACAGCTAATGGGTAATGCCAGCATTATGTTGCGCATCATGTCACATTTTTGCCCCTAAATCCACATATCGCCAACAAGAAGAGTGACAATGTTAAGAAGTTTAACAAGACTCCTTTTGTTACAGCAGAGTCTGCTAGCCTGATCAGGATAACTATGAACACCGATACTGCTAACTGTGGATGTTTAAAATCATGTCAGCTTCTCAAAAGCCCAAGAATTACTTGGAAATAATGCTAGATGCATATTTGGAGATTATTTTATCTGTCATATGACTCATTACTTTCCCCTTTTCTCCATTTTTCTACAGCTATGAGGGTTAGCACCTGCCTTTGTCATGTCTTCAAATGAAGGCTGATCCTCCAGATTTCAAGAAGAATCAGTGACTCAAGAAGACGTGCCTTGTAAACCAATTTGCAGCTCACAGAATTGAGTGGTGAGAGTTTCATACAGCCAGGATTACTCACCACCATTCTGTTCTGATCAAAGGCCCACTCTCACCTTCAAAGTCCAGAGTAATGGAATGCCTGCAAGAGGAGGGGGAATCCTAGATGATGGTTCTGCCCCTCCCATTCTCTACATGCTCAGTTACAGGTGAGAACGGGCTCTCTGTACACACAACTGGGAATCCCGACTGCATATACAGACCTTAACTGTATACAGCTGTAAATGTGTAGAGCCCATTCTCACCTTTAACTGAACGCAGGAAGACCGAGGGTTGGAGCCAGTGGAGGCTGAAGACACATGGAAGTCAGTGAACATGATCCTGCCTTCCCCTTGAGTCAGCCTGAATTTTGAAGGTGAGAACAGGGCTTTCCTTTCCTTTCTGTGCACCTTTCAGAATCATGAAGCCCTGCCTACCAACCGGACTAGCATGTTTACAGTGGTTCTTACCATGAACAGAGATGTATTTTTTGTGGCAGTGTTTCTCATTGTTCTCCCTGTTCTGCACCTCACACACGTAGTCTCCCTCATCCTCCAGTGAGATATTTGGGATGGTGAGTGTCAAGGCAGCATAATTGGAGTTGGGTTTGAAGTGGAGTTCGCCTTGCATCTGAGTTGCGTAGTGGTGGACGTTCTTGCAGTCCAGGACCAGCGGGTTGCCCTCTTCATCATGCAGCTTGGAGAGGTTGAGCCGATACCACTGTAAGTTCTCATAGGTGTAATTATCAGCATTGCAACTAAGCCTCAGGTCCTGTCCCTCAATGGGCTCCTCTGAGGGCTGTGACTCAATTTCAAACCCATTTGGGATGGCTGCCAGGAAAGCAAGGTAAAGAAACAGATGTGTGATTGAAAACCTTAACGCTTATCGCAGATTATGCTTATAGGACAGTATTCTCTTCATGCACTTAAGGCTATGTATTGAAGGAGAGGGGGGGAAAGGCACTGCTGGCAACTGACCATTCGCATGTATTATTTAAATGCATGCTGGCTAAAGAGTCCTGTAGTCAGAGCTTTGCATGTCCTGCCCACAAGGCAACTTCAGGACCTTGGGCTTCATCCAGACATATAGAAGGATGAAAGACGCCATCCATAAATAAAACTACAATCCAGACATGGAGGAAAAGAAACCATGGCTGAAAACCTAACTAAATTCCTCAATGGAAATCCCACTGAAATTAATAGGACAAGTTAATCAGTAACTGCTCCTATTAATTTCAATAGGACTTCTGTCAAGTAATTGAGTCAGAATGTCTGCCTACGATTACTATGATTTCACATTTATATGAAATGGATTAATCTTAGTTAAACTAAGCATAACACTGAAGGCTAGGCTCAAATTATGATCGGATCCAACCAAACTCACTGACAATTTGGTTGAGTTTCAAAGTAGTTTTCATTGATAAACAATGTATTCCTGCCTGCATGTACAGTGCTCATTTTGCTCATTAAGGGCTCTTTATAGGCACCCAATCACATATGTATGTGTATATGCTGCTTGAAGAAACAAAACCTCCTAAATAATGAAACCAGGACAACATGAGAGTCTGTTCATGGAGTAGAGCACTAGGGGGTGCTACTGCACCATCCATGCTTGAGGACTGCCAGCGTTAAGGTTTAATATATATCTATGGAAAAAGAGCTCTGATCTTGAACATCAAAATCTGCTCACAGAAAGCATGAGAGGTGAACTGGGCTTGTCAAGAGATCAATGTATTTTCTGTTTTCTAACTCCAAGACTTAGATCTCACTTTGCTACTCTACTCTGCAGAGTGCAGCACACTCCATGCTGACTTTTAATCACCTATAACTTGGACACCTATTGCTCTGGGTGAAGAATGTTATACAGTGGCCTATGCTTTTGCTAGAGATTAAACCAATTTGAAATATGAAATTTCACTTTAAGATACGCATACTCAAATATGACAAAGGCAAGCCAAGTGAAAACTGCAGAATTCAAATGCTGAAATCCCAGTCTGAAAAATCTTCTTTTGGCAAAAACTCAAATATTAGTCATGATGACATATGATTTCAGGTGGCCAATGTGGAGTTCTAGTGGCAAAACTCAAATTTAAGTATCAAAATTAGAGTCTCACCATTAAAAATTATTTATTGTTCAATTTCTGTATCACTTTTCATAAGACATCCCAAGGCAGTTGACAAAAATTAAACTACAATAGAACTCCATAAAACTAACATGATGAAAGTTTCATCACATTTATATTTTTAAATTTTTGAATCCTACAAATGTTTATAAATGGCTTGTTTGAGCAAGTGTCAGAAAGAAAGATAAAGAAATGAGCCACTTTATCACAATACTCACTAGTCACATAGAAATATATCAGTCGTTCATCGCGGCCTGCTTTGTTGGAGGCTACACATTTGTACATGACAGAAACGTTGGCTTCTTGAATGACTAATTTGCTGACCGTCTGGTAAAGGGAGAGAATAGTAACATGAAGGGCATTGAGGGACACAGGACTTCCACCACTTCTAACCAATTTTTCAGGAGGGAGGATGATGTATGTATCCCTGCTCTGCAGGGAGTTGCAGAAAAGGAAGATCTAAGGGTGTGTTCACTGTTCACTCTATTTCTCCCAAGTTCATCTAGCTTCTTCTTGTATTCTCTAATTTTATTTCACTTTGCTCTTCATTCAGTATTGTCCTATTCAGATTCAGATTACTTTATTTACGGTCAATGACCAAAAGAGAGATATACAATAGTAAATGACATAAAATAGTATAATATCCTTAAAATAAGTGTATACATATATCTAAAAATGACAATTTTAAAATACACTCATAACTTTGAGACTCTTATTTTAAATACCACATAATAGTACTTAGCAACTGTTCTGGAAATTGCTGAATCTTCATCAGCTAATAAAGCTAATACTTTACAAATAAAGCTAATACTTTACAAGGAAATCCCTGGTTTTTCCCTTCAGATTATTTAGCAGGGGATTAATTAATTGCTGTCTTACATCCTGGTAAAGTGGGCACTTTAATAGAATATGGGCCATTGATTCGATCTCCTGGCCGCAAGGACATATGCGTTTTTCATAGGGCAATTTGTTATACTTCCCGTATAATAGCGCTGATGGAAAGGCATTAAACCTTGCCCTAGAGAAGGCTAATCTATGATTACAATGAGTAATCATAAACAAATAAGTAGCTGGACTTAAATCTGTCTTAAGCTGTACAGATTTATAAAACTGTGGTAAAATAGCCTTCTCATTTTGTATTTCTATATCGACCAGTCTTTGCTGCACCAATTTGTGAGCTGTAGTCACACCAGCCTCCAACAAAAAAGTGAGAGATAATCCGCAGCAGGAAAGCTTATGCATTATTTCCTTGCACCAGGATGCTTGTGGTTCTGCTGCCAGTAATTTGAGGATTAATCCTGTTGGGAAAAGATGCAGTTTTGTCCAATAGTTTATTGATAACATCCAGGCCTTGGACTCCAATTTAAGAATGCCCGCCTCTGAGCGGATCACCGCATTGGACACACAGTTGAGGGAGCCAAATAGCTTCCTCAAGAAACCTGTTTGGATTTTTTCAAGTTCGCCAAATTTTGCATACATCCCCAACTGGGCTCCATATAGAAATTGAGGAACCACTTTGATCTTGTAGAGTTTGATTGCTGCCAGAATATAGTACCCCCCCGCCTTAGACCAAAAAAATCTCTGTATTGCTGCAATATTACGCTTGGCCACTTCAGCCACTGAGCTGATGTGAGCATTCTTGGAGCCATTAGACTGGAAGGTCATCCCTAAACATTTAAATTGTTTAACCTGGTCTATTTTATGGCCTATTTATTGTCCTATGATTTCCATTCACTTCATCCCTTTTTCTTAAAAAAAAAGTAATTTCTCAATGTGTGTGCAAAGGCACGCTTTAGTCAAAGTGTCTGGGTGAAAATGAATTGCATTGATACTCTGATGAAATGCTCATTGTGCATTAAGACACACCCCTTAGCTTAAAGTTGGGACTAAATACACAGCACCTCACTACGTGCTGCTTCTTATTTACAGGGAAAGTAGGGCAATGGTGTGGCAGGGTAATGACTTGACTAGCAAGCCAGAGATTGCTGGTTTGAGTCCCTGCTGATATGTTTCCCAGACTATGGGAAGCACCTATATTGGGCAGCAGCGATACAGGAAGATGCTGAAAGGCATCATCTCATACTGCATGGGAGATGGCAATGGTCAACCCCTCCTGTATTCTACCAAAGACAACCACAGGGCTCTGTGAGTGCCAGGAGTCGACACCGAATCAACGGCACATTGTACCTTTATGGTGAAAGCGGCTTTGAAAGCCAAAAGAGGGTACATACAGACAGTTTTAAGGAAAAGCACAAAGATATGTGTATCAGATAAAAATTACCACTTGGACCCATTTAAAGAGGATTATTGACAGCACATCCAAATCTAAATAGTAGGAACAGCATATTACATGAAAAATGGCTGGTGCTGACACAGCCGAAGCTGTGTCTGCTCATGCAGGAGGTCAGATAATTGTGCAGAAAGGACCTGTTTACTTATAAACAAGTAAATCCAGGGAGTATCAACATACCTTTGGGCCACTATGTTTGACAGAAGTTGCAGTAAGTTGTGAGGTAAGGTTTAATTTGTATTAGAGTGCATCGAACCAGTGCAGATTTACAGGTATGGGCATGGTCCTTGACATTAGTTAAAACAACAACTGAAGCTAATGATATTCCATTTGGACAACTTTAGATTTTACAATGAAACAGCAAACATGGAAGCATAAATGACTTCAAGCTCTTTGTGCACACCTGGTATGATACACAAAGCAAGGATCTCACACCTTACTGCTGAGAAAATACATGAGCTCCCCCTTCACATAGCATACAGGAAGCGTGAAAAGAGAATGTGCAGGTCACTTCTGCTTCCGTTTTTGCTACTTCTGTGCAATGTCACAGTCACTATTAGTCCACAACTGTTCTCCAGTGTTCTCCAGCAACAGACAGAACTGATTTGGTGAGAAACAGCATATTTTGTAAAATACCCTAGCATTATGAATGCCAGGGAATTATCTGAGGATTCATGATAATATTACACTATTCAACTTAAGCAAGTTCCATCCTGGGAAGTACTTTGATGGGGGACTGTCTGAGAACACTATGGTCTCCTTCGAACACAATGGCAAATGGACCTGTGGTTTGCCTCCATCCCCTCCAACCCGCACACTCCCAGATGATTACATTCTCAAGTCTGGGAGCTGGCAAAGGGGGTCCTTCCAACCCTTCTTTCTTCCTTTCCTCGCATTAGTCAATGGGAGGAAAATCCATGGGCGGAGGTTTGGGGAAGAAGCCCAATCCATACATAACAGAGAAAGGAGTGGACCCTCAGTTGGGTGAGTGGAACTCACTACAAACTGAGGGTTTATTCCTAGTTTTGGGGCCCAAACTGGAACCACGGTTGGGTACGGGGACTGCGGTTCCGATAATCCCCACCACACAGGGGGCGAACCTGAGGTGATTTTGCCTCCGGTTTGACATTATGTCCGAAGGGGGCCTTAGTGAAACACTCTGAATTTCCCAAAGAAAAAGTGGGATGGGATGGATGGACAAACAGATAAAATGAACTCTCTCACAGATAATGCCAATACTAAAAAAAATCACACCAATGCCTCCATATATTTTCAGTGGATAAACTCATTCAGTGGGAACTGCTTTACCATTATGTTACCATTATGTGGGCTTTTCAGAGGCATCTGGTAGGCCATTGCGGGAAACAGGATGCTGGACTAGACAGGCCTTGGGCCTGACACTGCAGGGCTGTTCTTTTGTTAACATTCCAGGAAAATAGACCTACAGCTTAATCCTAAGTGGAGGCTCAGTGGAGTTTATATTTAAGTAAGTGTGCATAAAATTTCACCCTTAGTATGAAATCTTTACTTTTGAGTGAGTCTTTGCCCACTGGCTCTTGTGATGCAGTTTAAGCCTCCCTGCCCTTAAAAACAAAAAACAAAAACTAAGTACATGGTGGAAGTGAAAATAATTATTCCAGGTGAAAAAACTCTTATTAGTAATACATCCTTTATTTAGAGCTAGCTATATCTTTCTGCTGTCTCTCTTGCTGCAATACTGTTTACCAGGATACCAGAAATATATTTCAATATATTTACAAATATTTTCTATACATGATTCTCTTATATTGGCAAGTGGGAGAGGAAGGGGATAAAGACGATAGTGGAGACCACAAGAGACAAAGCAGGAAAAGAGGTGGGAGGAAGGGAAAGAGAAGTAAGATAAGAGAGGGGATCCAAGTAATATTCTGAAATGAACTTGTTTGTATCATCATTATGTATAATGTGTATCATTATTAATTATTATAAAGTGTTTGTATATTTGGATAATTTCCAAATGAACTTATCAATATAGCTACAGAAAACAGTCTGTTAGGGCTAAACCATAAATCCATGTTAAAATAGAACACGCAGTTTGTTCCTCTCATTCCTTTCATCTTTTCTGGCCCTTTCTGTGAAGAACTCCTGACTGGGGCATTAGAACAGGAAGTGATTTTGGAAGCACATATGAAAACAGGAAATGACTTTAGGAAACTGGGAGCCATTTGTTTGCTCTTTCGCCTGGTTCACCATTATGTGCACATGTTTGGTAACTGACATTCTCACCTAGAACGGGAAGCTAGTCACAGAGAAGCATGCATGCCTCTGGCATGCTTAGCTACCCAGGGGGAGATGGGGAGGAGCAGTTATGAAACCCTGACTAGTCACTGACAGGGTCATGCGTCAGAATGGAGGAGCGAAAAACATCCCTTTGGGAGGGAAATGCAGTATAAGATCGCACAAAACTTCTCACACTTCAAAGTGACACCTCACACATTTAATTCATATACCTATACTGGCATCATGCTCAGGTCCAAACGAGATGCAATGGTGGCAGCCCTGCACATTAAAATCAGGTTGGCAGCCTGATCTTTAAAAAGCTGGGGGAAGAAGGTCTATTTGAAGAATAGAATGGACAGGAGGGAGGGGGAAGCTAAACCCTTGACTGCTTGCACTTTTTATAGTAACAGAGTGGTAATACTGGGTGTGCCCAGCCCTTCCTTTATTAATTGCTGAATATAGAATGTCTGCTTATATACTTGCATGCTTTCTTAACCCTATTTTGCAATCACCTCTTGCCATCTCTCTCTCTCTCTCTCTCTGCAAAAAGTGAAGTATCAAATCAAAAGCACTGAATGCAAGAAGGAGTGTTCCCAGAAAAGCCGGGGATAATATACCCCCCCAAATACAATAAAAACAACAAAGAAAAAAGCCAGTTACAGAGTTTTAAATTTAAACTTCCATTGCTATTGGCTATGGCCTGGCTTCATTATAGTGAAACGGGACTTCCTATCCACTGGCTTAACTGTTGTGGCATTGTAAAATTTTCTAAGAGCATTCCAGTTGAGAGAAGGGGCTTTTTTTTTTTTAAAGGTGTTTTTTAAAAAAAGGATTCAGGAACAAACAAACCTGTCAGCACACTAGTCTAGGCCTAGTGACTACTGGTTGTAAGCGGTGCAGAGAAGGGAGTAGGCAGCATTAACATTACAGCTGTTTGAGTATTTGAATGTCTCATGCAGAGGTGCACCTAGGTAGTTTTGGAGCCTGCACCTAAAGGCCTTTGGAGCTTTCCCCCTGCCCCCGCTGCGTTAAGCATCATTTTTTAACACATAGATTCTTCAGGGCACAAACCACACCACCCAGGTCAGACTAAAGAGGATTTGGGGGCCCACAGGGGGTGTGGAGGCCCTGGACCTTGGCCCCGAAGTCCAGGGGTAAGAGCGCCTTTGGTCTCATGAGAGAAAGCTAGATATGAATGGGATGTTTGAGTAGTCTGAATGGAGTGCATGTGAATGGGGTTGTGTGTGAGAGTTAATGGGAAATGGTCACAGAAGATGTTACAAAATAGAAAAACAGCATGTGTTTGTACTGTACACAATTTTGCTGTTGCTGCCTTTATCGGAATGGCTGGTAGATATAGTAAAGTTGGCAGAACAATTATCTTGATATCAACAATTCTGCCGGCTCACAACATTGTTAATTCTGACCATTCTGCTAGGCCTTTTAAAAAGTTGTCCAATAATAAGATGCCTAAATTTCTGATTTCTAATTTTTACAACATTAACCTTAACAAACACTTAAAATTCTATCTTAAATGGTTACCCCACATTTGCTGTTCTCACATATACTGTATCTGTAGGCATAATTCCAAAAGCCAATCTGTAGTTGTAAAATATTATGTTGGAGCATAAGTGCTATTTCCAACATAACATAAGATCTGAATCTTAAGAGCTTGACTCAGGTAATGGCTTCACCATAAAACTACTGATCATCTACATCCATTTCAAACCAGCTTTTGAGCAGGCTATGAGGTTGAGACTGCCTTGGTCAGCTTGATGGATGATCTCCAATTAGGTACTAACAGAGGTAGTGTGACTCTGTTGATCCTTTTGGATCTCTTGGCAGCTTTCAATACCATTGACCATGGAATCCTTCTGGGTAACCTGAGGGAGATGGGATTAGGTGGCACTGTTTTGCAGTGGTTCCATTCCTACCTCTCAGGTAGATTCCAGATCACTTGAAGACCGCTGCTCTGCAAAAAGGGAGTTACTGTATGGAGTTCCACAAGGCTCCATACTGACTTTAATGTTCTTTAACATCTACATGAAACTGCGGGGTAAGATCCTCAGGAGATTTGGTGCAGGGTGTGATAAATATGCTGGTGACACCCAAATCTATTTCTCCCTATCAGCTTCATCAGGAAACAGCATAACTTCTCTAAATTTCTGTCTGGAGGCAGTAATGGGATGGATGAGGGATAACAAGCTGAAGTTGAATTCAAATAAGACAGAGGTACTGACTTTGGCAGGCGGTGTGTGTGTGTGTGTGTGTGTGTGTGTGTGTGTGTGTGTGTGTGTGTCAAGAGAGATGGTTTAGATCTGCCTGTTCTGAATGGGATTACACTCCCCCTGAAAGATCAGGTATGTACCTTGGGAGTGCTTTTGGATCCAAAGCTCTCAGACCAAGGCAGTGGCCAGGAGAACTTTTTATCAGCTACAGCTGATAAGTCAGCTACGCCTATTTCTGGAGGTAAATGACCATAAAACATATGCTGGTAACCTCCAGACCTGACAACTGTAATACACTCTATGTGGGGCTGCTCTTGTACGTAGTCCAGAAACTACAACTGGTACAGAATGCGGCAACCAGGTTGGCCTCTGGGACAACCCGAAGGGACTGTATAAGATCAATTTTTAAAGAATTACACTGGATGCCGACATGTTTCTGAGCGAAATACAAAATGCTGGTTATTACTTCTAAAACTTAGATCCAAGTTACTTAAGAGAGTGCCTCCTTTGTCATGAACCTATGAAGATCATCTGGGGAGGTCCGCTTATGGCTGCGGCTGGCTCATTTGGAGGCGACTCAGGGCCTTCTTTGTGGCTGCCTCAGAGCTTTGGAATGCACTCCCTGTTAAAATATGAGCTCTCCATCTCTTATTGCTTTGTAAAAGACCTTTGATACACCTGTTTTCTCAGGCTTTTAATTAAAACTAATAAGAAACTGTTTAATAGTTTTACTCTGTGAAATTATTTTGTTTTATTCTGTGAATTGTTTTTAATTGTTTTTATTCTGTGAAAGTGTTTTAATTGTTTTTATTTTATTTTTATATTGTAATTTGGATTATGTACACCACCTAGAGAGATATACATATCAGGTGGTATATAAATATGGTACATTCATTCATCCTGGTGGAAGCTTTCTTTGGCAACTGAACAATTCTGAGAGTTTAAAATTAAAAGTAGTAAAGAATAGCTACTTCTCTGCTTCATTTTAATTGAGAAAAACAGGAGCTGTGGGTGAGATGGTAAAGGACTACTAAAGGCAGTCAAGACAATATCCCGTTCTCTGTCTTATCTCTGTAGCAGGTTCTGGACTAATATTTCAGTAACAGCTTTCATACTGCCATGAGTCTCTAGAAGATAGTCAAGTATTATAAACTGTAACAGAGTGAATAGTTAATATGTGGGTTGCAAGATTTTTATAAACCTCATTAAATATGGCATTTAGTATCCTTGCTAGAATCCTTCTTAGTGCATAGAAAGTTAGGAAAATAGGAACCTAGGAAGCTGCCATACAGTATACTGAGTCAGACCATTGGTCTATCTAGCCCAGTACTGTCTTCACAGACTGGCAGCGGCTTCTCCAAGGTTGCAGGCAGGAATCTCTCTCAGCCCTATCTTGGAGAAGCCAGGGAGGGAACTTGGAACCTTCAGCTCTTCCCAGAGCTGCTCCATTCCCTGAGCCATGGCTTAGTATATCTGAGTGTTAAAACCTTCAGAGCAGCCAATACAAAATGCCACTAAGAAAACAACTTTGCAACCTTTCCAGGCCATGGACAAGAGCCCAGAGTCACCCAGGGCAAGGATGGACACTTGTATATATTGCTCACTTTCAGCTCAGCTCCTGAAGCAGTTCTACTCTACTAGTATTCATGCAGTCACAATGGGTTCATTTTTAATATGGTGAAATTAATCTTCTTATAGTAATTTCAGCGTATACCCCAAAGGTGAACACTCCCCATCAAAGTGAAATTCTCCAAACTGAAACTCATCATGTTCTCATTCAATCTATTTCTGCAGCCTGGTCAGAGATGTAGTGAGCGTTTGACGGGCGATATGTTGAAACAGCGGCATAACAGACTGACCATGCAGTGAAGCAACTCAGGCAGACTTCAGGCGAGTCTGAGGTATCTCTCTTCCATCTTCTTCCAATACTGAAAGGAAACAGGGAAGTGGTCTCACCTTGTTCCTTCCTTCCACAAACTCTGTCCAGGTGTCGATGCTCTCAATGGGGTTCACAGCATCCTGCTGCAACACATTCTTCCAGTCCTTACACTCTGGCATTCGGTCCCGCTGATGGCGCTTTACAGCCCTCCGTCTGCTACTATTTATCCAGAAGCCGTGAAAGAGAAGGAGATGAAGAAACAGGAGATCTTGTGAGCAGGGAAATCACTATAGAAAAGTGTACAGAAGAAAGCTACAATACTGGATATATTATATGATATAATTAGGAAAAAATAACTCAGTTTGAGTTCTTGGTGCTTGAATTCCTTAGATAGATGGGGCTGGTCTGCAGAAGGAGAGCCTTGTGGATATGAGTAAAAGTATTTCTAATGTTCAAGGCCTGGAGATGTCAATAGATTCTTTGATAATAGGGGTCCAGGAGTCATATTGCCACTGTTTGTGTTAAGGAGAGTCTGTCATGGTGTGTGGTATCCTGAGGTATGGGTCAGAAGACCAGGCTCAAGTGTAATGCAATGGGTACCTAGGTAGAGTGTTCTGGAAGATGAATACATGGTGGGAAAGGGCTGGGCAACTGGCAGTCCAGAGCATTTGTGAGCATGCTGGATTGTGCTGACCCTCAGTTTATTATCTGGAGATTAGTGTGGCCCCCAGGAATACAGGAGGTTAGATATCCTTGCGCTAGAGGAGATGGGAAGACAGAACTCCACTGTGGAGTGAGTAAGAGTGAGAATCTGTGTAAACAACAGGAAATCATGATGAAGTCTCTTGCATCCTCTGGAGCTGGGCTAAGCAGAAACATTGTGGCCTTGGGAGACAGTGCTCATAATTCAACAGCTCTTCTTCTTCCTGACAGCACCACAAAGCATTCTGATGAGACTGGAAATGCCCTTGTTTCCTTAACCACTCAAACAGCACATTCATGGCATCAGTATTTATATAGACACCCTACTTCCTCCAGGGTCAATAATGTCCCCTCCTCACATTCCTCTCTACTTTTGAGGCCTCTTTCTCTCTTTCAGCCTCAATATAACACTTTCCTCATAAAATGTCCTAGCAATTCTATCCAAAGGAAGAGGAGGCAGCTTCACTCCTGTGCATTAACCACCTGGAACGGAGATAGGTGTCATATAACTGTCATAGTTTCTAACAACACTTCCACAACTACTTTAGGTTGGAGTCTATCATACCATGTCAAACATGGCCTCCACAAATTTTGAAACCCACACACCATGAAACCAATCCCCCGCAGTGCATGTTGAGTGCATGTCCTGTCAGAACCAAAGTTCAAAAATCATACCTCTCCTGCTAACTGGTCAGAGTCGTTGGACAAAAGGAACATTATAGGGAGTCACAAATACCATAACAACTACAGCTGATCAGGCTATGGTGAAGTAGGGTTTGTGATCCACTGCAGCTGCTTGAGCTATGCTAATGGAGAAAGGACAGAGTGGTACTCTGTTCCCCAACCCAGCCAAAGCACGCTCCCATAAAGCAGACTGGGAGGAGCCAGAGAGTTCACACCTTTCCTTGCAACTGCTGGACTCTCCTTGGGGAGGTCTGCTTTACACTCCCAGAACCATGCAACTAAGAGGCCTATTTTGGTGTTAGATATCAAGGGGGACAGCGTCCATTAAATTCTAGCATGTTAATCTTTAGCCTAGAACTGTATGCCAGAGATCTTCACACAGATTAACTGGACTGCTGTGGTTGCTAATCTGGGCCAATGTAAATGGACATGAGAGTATTATGATTGCACTAAGTCTAAGCAAAGCCAGAAAGCTGCTTCTGGAAAAGTAGATATAACAGCCCACTCTGTCGCATTACTCTTAAATGCAGAGCACCATTGTTAATATTTCTTGCTGCAAACTTTGTAAAATGATGTTACACAAGACCAAAGTCTGGGATGAACAGGTTTTATTTAATGCTGTGTAATTCTTACAGCAACCAGACTCAAAATGATGGCAGTTCTCCGCTTGTGTTCCTTATAACTGCTTCCTTCCATGTACCCAACTAAAGGAATGCTTTGGTTCCTACCATAATTACATCTCTCTTTTAGAGCAGTTATCACTCTCTAGTAGGTTTTCTTATTACTGTAGTAATAAGATGTAGTCACGGTGGCCAACACCTTCTCTGAAGCCTCTCTTACTTACACTGAGTACTGCAACAGTTCCCTTTGTTTTGTCTTGGGGCTCTAGATTGCCTATATCTGAGGCAGGCAGGCTCATCTACATTCCAGCTTGTTTCATCTGGCATCAGCTCAAGACTTTTAATGCTCTACACAATAGGGATGTACACAGAACCATTCGGTGCTCCATTCTCAGGGTGCTGAACTGCTTCCGTCAACCGGCGTTTGAGCCAGTTCGGAGGGCAGGGGGGTTCTTTAAGGGGCAGGGGAGGCGCTGCCTACCTGCCAGCCCCTGCCCCACTGCCTTTCCCCTGCCAGCGCTCTTGCAAAAAATGGGTACACAGGGCTGCAGCGTGCCTTCCTGCAGCCCTGGTCAGTGTCTCCACGCAAATGGCTGATGCACATGTATGCTGTGCGCATGCGTCAGCCATTTGTGTGGCGATGCTGACTGAGGCTGCAGGGAGGCACACTGCAACCCTGTGCACCCACTTTTTGCGAGTGTGCTGGTGGTGGGAAAGGGTGAGGCAGGATCTGGCAGGTAGGCAGCGCCTCCCCTGCCCCTTAAAGAACCCCAACCTCCCGGGAGTGCATGGAACTGGTTCCATGCACATCCCTACTCAACAGTTCTCTTCTGCTCATCAGTCTGAGCCAACTATGTTATTGGTGTTACGTTGCTCAGTAGCTTAAGTTTCCACACTCTGTTTTGTCAGAAAGTAACTGGGTCTTTCACATGCAACCACTTAAAGACATTGCACATTCGTCATGCTGATGTCTCAGTTTCTCTTGACAAATTTCAGATGGTATCAGCTGAGATGTAACAATGGTGCTGAGACAAGCAGTTTGGTTCTCAAATGTCTCTGTATTAAAAATTGTGCAGGTAGCCCTGTGTTGTATTCTATCTAGCAAGCTTTTATGTTTTGTTAATTAGAAGTTTGTCCCTGTGGGGATCCTGCAGTAAGGGGTGGAGTCAAAAAGGAAAAGGAGGGGAAAGGGAGAAAAAATGGAGTTGTTTCTGAATAAAGCTTAAACAAACATAGGGCTTCTTTGTGTTTAAGAGGGAAGCAGCTACAAAACATTTGGTGATGAGATTTTGAACCAGCTATGTGTGTGAGCCTGCAAAGTTTGTGAAAATTCCCACACATTCATTTCATTGCATGACTGGGCCTACATTCCTGAACTGCTGCATTCTACTATTGCTGCTGCTGCTGATTGTTTCTGCTAAATCTTTGGAACACAACTGCAGATTGTTTATCTCGACTTCCACTTCCAGGCCAAGAGACAATCACAGAAGAAGAGGATGACGGAGTAGTAATTGTGTTCATCCACTCATGGAATGATCACGTCTTCTGAGTGGAAAGCGGCCCTCAGTGCTGATCAGGTGCTTACTGAACATAAACCTTACATAACTAATGGATGGCCCTGCAAAAACAGGGCACCTGGACATCTTCATGTATGAACAGACCATACATGCACGTAGCAAGTGAGCTGTCCCTTCTCAATGAGCTGCTGCTGAGGACTGATTGTTTGGTGATGTTTCTTTACAAGCAAAAGTGATAAAATTGCCCATGAAGGTCACTTGGGCTTGAGCTTGAATCAGAGAAGGCTGTTACAATTGACATTGTTACAAACTATGCCATTGGGGGATACCTATGTGTTCCTACTGCAGTGCTGTAGCAAATTTGGTTCAAACCAGTTAGACAGTTCACAAGTTAGTTCACTTGCACCTCAAAAGTTTACACATCCACCATCTTGAATTGGGGTGGATGACATCATCACAGACTATGCCATTAAGGCTATTAAACACCCTGTTTCTCCTATAGATATAGTCCTGTAATCTAGTAGGCTAAGATACAGATCCAGGTCATCCAGATAAGATTTCTTTAGACTCTTATTTATTATTTGTATTATTCTTTCTGCCATTTCATTGGACTGAGAATAGAATGGAGTTGATGTATTAGTAATAATAAATAAATTAATTAATAATAATTATTATTACATTTCTATCCCTAGAAATCTACATTTCTATCTATTTCTAGCCTGCTGGAGAGGAAGAGAAGAGGATACCATCTACTCCAGGGTGAGAGGCTGGGGTGCCTGCCTGGCTGCCTCTTCTCTTCTGCCCCCCTGGTTGCCATCTGCCTCCCCCCAGGACTGCTTGTGGAGAGGCTTTGCGGGACTGGGGCTGCAAGGGTGACTGTGCAGTTTTTCCTGGTTCCACCTGCTGAGCTTACTGCTCAGCCTATATAGGAAGATTGCCAGTGGCGGCGGGCCAGCCATCAGCAGGGTCGCCACCGAAGGGGCAACACCAAAGGGGGTTGCCCCTTTGGGGGAGCCACTTCGGGGGAGAATCGAGGGCGAGGGCTGGACATTTTGTCCAACTATTTGTATAGAGGGAGGCATTCAATAGTGGGGCTTCCATTTAATCAGTTTTAAGTTGTGCTGAAGTTGGGTTGAAGTTGTAATGTGTGTGGGTTTGTCTAGAGATGGGGAGGCAGGAAGCGCCTTCATTGAATGTGGGGCTGCTATTCCAGTGGTGGTGGGGAACAGAAGAAGTAATGTTGGCAGGTCAGCAGGCCGTTCCAGGGGAAGGGTAGTCAGAAACCTAATATCTGTCTCTCCTTCCGGCTGTCCTGCCAGCTCTTTGACCTCGGGGAGCACTGCCAACAACCCACATAACCTTACCTTGCTCCTCTGCAATGCCAGGTCAGTCCAAAATAAATCAGAACTCATCCATGGTTTGATTATGGATGAAGGGGCCGACCTGGTGTGTATTACCAAGACTTGGTTGGCGGAGGCTAGTGGCCCAGTCTGGTCCCAGCTTCTTCCTCCAGGATATTCTGTAGAGGAGCAGGTGAGGGGACGTGGGCGGGGAGGTGGAGTGGCTGTGGTCTTTAAGGATAACATCTCCCTTACCAGGGTCCCTGTTAGGGTATCGGACCATATTGAAGGTGTGTACTTGAGTTTGGGGACCAGGGATAGATTGGGACTTCTGTTGGTGTACCGATCGCCCCACTGCCCAGCGGAATCCCTTACTGAGCTCATGGACTTGGTCGTGGAACTTGCGTTGGAGACTCAAAGACTTTTGGTGCTGCGGGACTTCAATGTTCATTTAGGGACCAATTTGTCCGGGGCAGCTAAGGAGTTCATAGCAGCCATGACAACTATGGGCCTATCCCAAGCGGTCTCTGGACCGACGCATATTACAGGTCACACACTTGATTTGGTCTTTTACTCTAATCAGGGTGGTGTTCCGTGGGTGGGGACTCCTATGATCTCCCCACTGTCATGGATGGACCACCATCTGGTTAAGGTTGGACTTATAACTGCTTTCCACCTCCGCAGGGGCGAGGGGCCTATTAGAATGGTCTGCCCGAAGAGGTTACTGGATTGGGTAGGATTCCAAGAAGCCATGGAGGGATTCAATGTTGGCTCTGCTGGTGATCCTGTTGATGCCCTGGTTGAGAATTGGAACAACTTGCTCACCAGGGCAGTAGACACGATTGCTCCTAAGCGTACCCTCCAACTTGCTTTAAAATTGGCCTCTTGGTATTCGGAAGATCTACGGGGGCTGAAGCGGCAAGGTAGTCGACTGGAGCAAAAGTGGAGAAAGACTCAACTCGAATCCGACAGATTACGACATGGAGCACATTTAAAGATCTATGCTCAGGCGATACGTGCAGCAAAGAAGCGGTTCTTTTCTGCCTGTATTGCCTCTGTGAGCTGACATCCAGCGGAGTTGTTCAGGGTTGTGAGAGGACTAGTATCTGCCCCCTCTCCCTTGAACCAGAATTTGGAAGCATCAGTCACCCGCTGTGATGTGTTTAATGAATTTTTCGCAGACAAAATCTCTCGGATTCGGACCGACTTAGATGGAGACTCTACAATTAATTTGATTTCTGAGCTGGAGGTGTCCGACAACTCCTCTTATGTGATTCGACTGGATCAATTTCAGTTTGTGACTCCTGATGATGTGGACAAGCTGCTTGGAACGGTGAGGCCTACCACTTGTTCTCTTGATCCTTGTCCAACATGGCTTGTTCGATCTAGCAGGGAGTCTGTTGTAGGTGGCCTGGTAGAAATCATAAATGCTTCTCTGAGGGAGGGCAGGATGCCTCCTTGTCTTAAGGAGGCAATTATTAGACCTCTTCTAAAGAAGCCTGCATTAGATCCCTCAGAGTTGAGCAATTATAGGGCAGTTTTCAATCTCCCATGGCTGGGCAAGGTAATTGAGAGGGTGGTGGCCTCTCAGCTCCAGGCAGTCTTGGAGGAAACTGATTATCTAGACCCATTTCAAACTGGTTTTCGGGCAGGCTATGGGGTGGAGACTGCCTTGGTTGGCCTGATGGATGATCTCCAATTGGCAATTGACAGAGGAAGTGTGACTCTGTTGGTCCTCTTGGATCTCTTGGCGGCTTTTGATACTATTGACCATAGTATCCTTCTGGAACGTCTGAGGGTGTTGGGGGTGGGAGGCACTTTTTTACAGTGGTTCCGCTCCTACCTCTCGGACAGATTCCAGATGGTGTTGATTGGAGATTGTTGCTCTTCGAAATCTGAGCTTAAGTATGGTGTCCCTCAAGGCTCTGTACTCTCTCCAGTGCTTTTTAACATCTACATGGAACTACTGGGAGAGATCATCAAGGGATTTGGAGCTGGGTGTTACCAGTATGCTGATGACACCCAGATCTACTTCTCCATGTCAACTTTTTCAGGAGTTGGGCATATCCTCTCTAAATGCCTGCCTGGAAGCAGTAATGGGCTGGATGAGGGAGAATCAACTGAAGCTGAATCCAGATAAGACGGAGGTACTTATTGTGCGGGGTCAGAACTCTAGAGACGATTTTGATCTACCTGTTCTAGACGGGGTCACACTTACCCAAAAGGAACAGGTTTGCAGGTTGGGAGTACTTCTGGATCAACCTTTCTCCTTGGTTTCTCAGGCTGAGGCGGTGGCCAGGGGTGCTTTCTATCAGCTCCAGCTGATACGCCAGCTGCCCCCGTTTCTTGAGATCAATGACGTCAAAACAGTGGTACATTTGTTGGTAACCTCCAGACTTGACTTCTGTAATGTGCTCTACGTGGGGCTGCCTTTGTACATAGTCCAGAAACTTCAGTTGGTTCAGAATGCGGCAGCCAGGTTGGTCTCTGGGTCATCTCGGAGAGACCACATTACTCCTCTGTTGATGAAGCTATACTGGCTGCCAACAGGTTTCCGGGCAAAATACAACGTGCTAGTTATAAAGCCCTAAATGGCTTACGCCCTGGGTATTTAAGAGAGAGTCTTCTTCGCTATGAGCCCCACCGCCCATTGAGGTCTCTTGAGGAGGTCCATCTCCAGTTGCCGCCAACTTGTTTGGTGGCTACACAGAGACGGGCCTTCTCGGCTGCTGCCCCGAAATTGTGGAATGCGCTCCCTGCTGGGATACGAGCCTCTTCATCTCTGGCAATTTTTAAAAAACTTCTGAAAACATATCTCTTCAACCAGGCTTTCTCAGCTTTTTAAAACTTGTTTTTAAATTGTTCTGATTATTTAATTGCTCTTTTACGATGTTTTTAATTGTTAATCATTGTTTTATGTTTTATAATTTTTGTTTTAATTATTAAATGATTTTAATGGTGTTTTAATGTAAACCGCCCTGAGCCTTTTGGAAGGGCGGTATAAAAGTTTTAATCATCATCATCATCATCATCATCCCACTCTTCCTCCAAGGAGCCCAGACATGGTTATGTTTATCCTCACAACAATCCTGTGAGGTAGGATTACTGGCCCAGAGTCACCCAGTGAGTTTCATGGCTGAATGGGGATTTGAACTCAGGTCTACCCAGTCCTAGTCCAACACTCTAACTACTACATTACACTGGCTCCACTATACCACACAAAATCCCATTCTTAAAACATTTTGAAGACTCTGGAGCAAAAATGTACAGTGTTTTCACTCACAATCTTTCCTGATATACTATGCCTTGAAAATATCAATTCCCAATGTTTGATTACTGATTACTTGTGATGCTTTAATATATCTTGAATAGTAACCAACTAGACGACCACAGTATTTTTCTTTACATTCAAAAAATCAGTTTCCAGCTTTTTTGGAATCTCATGAAGTAAATAGGTTCTTTTCATTTTTTATTTCTGAAGATCTAAGATCTGATACATCACTGTAACAATTTGAGCACACTTGCTGACCGATAAGCAGCTTCTCAGGTCCTTCTTTTATATAGTTCAATTTCCAGGGGCATGGTATTCAGTTTCCTTAGGTCTTGTGGTGCTAAGATTTTGTCATTTTAAAATACAAATCCATCACTGTTTCTTCACAAATGGACTGCTGGACTAGTGTCCATTCATTTATTTTTGTATCTGGGCCCAGTTCCATTGGGAGTTGTCAGTGCTTTGGAGGTATATGCAGCAAGTGAACTTTTCTGCAAGAATACAGCATCCAATACTCTAGAACTCACATCTTCTGCCAGATTTGGCGATTATTTCACATTATAATACTTCAGACACCGTGTTCTGTAGTAGCTCCATTAACTGCTTAAATGCTACTTCATGGATTTCCACCCAATCAAGCTCAACAACATGGATCAATAACTGACTTAATAGGGTTGTCACTATCACCACATTTGAAATAAACTTTACTGGATTATTCCTAGCAAACCTTGTAGAACAGCTTTGTTATTTGGACTAGACATTTCAGCCATGGCCTTTGTTTTAGCTACATCAGGTTTTAACTTTCTGGGGGGCCGTTAATATAACCCTGAGAAGTTTTATTTCCAACACAACAGATCTGCATATTCCTTTATTCAGTTTCCATTCCTTCTCTTGTCTAGACCTCATTACAGCTTCTCATTATGTTCTTGTCCGCTTTTTCATCCTTTGGTTTAGCTCTACTGCACACAATCGGGCAGGCAGAAAGCAGGGGTAAAGCCTACCTTCCCCACAGATGATCCGAACTGGTCCCAGCCACGCTGAGCCACCACGCACACGATCGTCACAGCAGCAACTGGCTCAGTGTTCCAGAGGCTGGGGAATCCCACAATGCTCTGTGAAAGGAGCGCAGTGTATTGGGGGATTCCCCTGGGAGACTAGGTGCTCGTCTCTGTGTCAGTGCAGGTTGCAAGCAGCCTGCACCGACACATGATCCCGGAGTCTGGGTTAACAGTGTGCTTGCTAGGAGCTAAGAGATGGGCTTTGGCACTGGGTTTGGCGCTGTGGATCCCGGCGGTTCTCACGGGTAGCCAAACCCAGGCTTGGCTGCCCATGAAAACAGCCTCAATGAATGACAATGTTGTGCTTATGAAAAGGTGAATTAAATGTACATAGACTAGAATCTTTGACATTCAGATGAATTTGCCATATTCTACTACTGGCATCAAGGAGTGTAAATGTTTCAGCTCTTACCAACTTACTGATGAATTCTTCTATAGTAGGCAATTAAAAATGTTCTCTTACAGTTTCTTTGTTGATTTATTTTATTAGATATCTCTTGGTCTTAGCTGCTTTTTTCCAGGCTTAGCCAGAATAACTATTGGACTGACCCACTCTGTAGGTTCGTCTACCTTGATTATCGCCTTCAGTTTTTCTAAACAATTTAGTTCCTTTTGAAACATATCTTTGTAATCTATATCAGCATTCACACTGATCTTCTAGGTCTGATCTATTAAATGGGAGATTAGACTATAGAGTTAGTCTAATCTATAGAGTTAGTCTAACTTCCAGCCTAATAATTTTCGGTTTGCTGCATTCATTTTATGCAGATAAATAAACACTAGGAAAACCCCCACAGATCTGGCATTGTAGTACTTTATGCCTGCATTATTTCCATGCACAAACAGCAGGAAGCTTTTACGTTATTTTTGCCACCAGTATGGTCAGAAGCAAATTTCTTGTAAAAGGCAACCAAACTCTATAGTTTCCTAATAGCAGTACAAATTGCAGCAAGTACCAGATAGCAAAGTTAACATCTGGTTTACTAGATGTTTTTAAATATAGGAGAAAGAGCTGCTTAATAATAAGTTATTCTTCATCTTGGGGCATTGTATGTATCATTCTTCCTTTGGCCCACTCAACTATCCAATGGCCAACTAAGCTCATTTTACAAATTGCTTTTTCAGACAGCTATTGGTTCAGATAATATCTTATTCATATTTGTATAGAATTGCTTCACGGCTCTGGTTTAAATTGAAGCAAGACTACCCAATTTTCTCATGCTGACAGCCAAATTAGAAGCTATTTATTTGTTCAGATTTTATACTGCCTTTCATAAGACATCCTTTTAAAAAAAAGTTAAAATACAGCAAAACTACATAAAAATCACATTAAAACCTTAAAGTCAGTTAACCAATTAAAACCATAAAACACCCCAAACAAAAAAAACCCATTAAAAATACAAACAGAAGCAGGAAAGCTGAGACACCCGGCAGGCCCTAAGGGGTAAAAGCCTGAACAAATAAAAATGTCTTTAGTTGTGTTTTTTTAAAAGCCACAGATGTCAAAGAGCAGACCAGGAGAACATTCCATAGCCTGGGAGCAACAACAGAGAAGGCCCTGTTCCGCATGTATGACAATTTAGTCTATCTCAGCACTGGCACATGGAGCAAAGGCCCCTCTGACAACCTTGTTGGGTGGGCAGAAACACTTGGGAGCAGACAGTAATTCAGATATCCAGGACCCAAACCATTACAGGCTTCAAAGGTAATAACCCGCACACGGATGATAGAGGTCCATAAAATTATGCATGGTGTGGAGAAAGTGGATAGAGAGAAATTCTTCTCCCTCTCACATAACACTAGAACCAGAGGTCAGCCCATGAAATTGATTGCCAGGAAATCTAGGACCAACAAATGGAAGTACTTTTTCACGTAACGCATCATCAACTTGTGGAATTCTCTGCCACAAGATGTGGTGACAGCCAACAACCTGGATGGCTATAAGAGGGGTTTGGATAACTTCATGGAGGAGATGTGTATCAACGGCTACTAGTTGGAGGGCTATAGGCCACCTACAGCCTCAGAGGCAGGATGCCTCTGAATACCAGATGCAGGGGAGTAACAGCAGGAGAGAGGGCATGCCCTCAATTCCTGCCTGTGGCTTCCAGATGCATGTGGTGGGCCACTGTGTGAAACAGGATGCTGGACTAGATGGGCCTTGGGCCTGATCCAGCAGGGCTATTCTTATGTTCTTATGTTCTTGAATTGGTTCTGGAAACAAACTGACAGCAAAAGAGAAGCAGCTATGTAGAACATCCATCAACTAGCTTTCCTTTTTTAATGTTTAAGAGCAGGCACCCTCTCTTTTGATTGGGGGAGTGGCATTGGAGAAGGGTTTTAACTCTTCTCCCTATTTTCCCAATTTAATGCCCCCCACGTGCCCACAAAACTGCCCCACAGGGGAAAATATACAGGCTCCTGTATGGTACATTTTCCCAAGAGTCAAATACCACCTTCAAGATGAGCAAGTTAAATTGGGGAAATGATAGGGCAAGGGGAAAGGAATATCCCTCCTGCACACACCACCTTCCTAACCTAAATCAGGCCACTTTTCAATTCAAAAAAGTGGGAGATTGTATTCATGCATTTCCTCCATCAAGTCCAGCTGAGCCAATAGTTCAAAGATGTCCTCCAGTGGCCAGTAGAGAAAGGCCAATGTGGCTGGGGATGATGGATGTTGTAGTCCAACAGCAGCTGGGGATCCAAGTTTGACAACGGCTGCTCTAAGAGGAACATTCTGTGCAGACCTAATCAGAAGCAGTTTCATTCATTACCAGAAGAAAAGCACGCCCTGCTTCAGTCTGGGTTACTCCTGAAATCTGACATGCAAATGCAGTTTATCTCCCAATTTCCTGCTTACCAGAGGAATGTGGGAGCTATTTCTCCATAGTCCAATCCCATGCTAACCTCGTCACACCTGTTAGGAGGAAATGTTGGGTGGGCCAAATTACATGATCCTTTCCCACACTCTCATCAATCCTCCCTCTGGAGCCTGGATGATGCTGGCATAAGAACAACCTGTGCATCTGGTTTAGAAACTGATGATCTTGCACTAGAACCAGAATCCATTCTTTTTTCATTGTGTATCTCTTATTCTCTCTGATCAAGATAGTCACATTAACCAATTATTTTAAAAGAGTTTGATCTTCTTCTTGTGATTTTTAAGGAATTAACAGACTGCAGGGAGCTCCTGTTAACTTTATAGTTTTCTCCCCACTAGGACATCAATGGCTAGAGTGCAACTCATCACACGGACTAAAATATTTTCCGAAGTTACTGCAAGTGTCCCTCAAAGGGTCTGTGGCAATGTTGAGAAAAACCTCCCAGTATGTGTGGGGAACCACTGCACAGAAAGAATTCATTACATGGAGACAGTCATCATGTGATCTAGTTTAAATCAGTCTCCATGTGTTAGCCATATCATGCCCATTGGCCTGAAGCACCATGCCAAGACCTCCCCTCTCTTGCTGCTAGTATTAAGAATCCAGCAAAGAGTGAAGGAGGGAAGTCACTTACAGACTGCGCTGGGAGAACATCGGGCAGGGCGTCCAAGGCCTCCACTGCCACTGGATTGTTCCTGGGGCTGGGATGCCATAGACAGTGCAGGTGAGTGCTTGCCGGCTCTTGCGGGAATAGATGTTGGGTGAAGATGCTTCTTTCTCATGGATGTGTGGAGGAACTGAAATCAGAAAAATATTATGATGTCAGTCTTGGAAAAGGCTCCTCTGGAGGAGGTTGCTTGTGCTGCTTCCTCTGCCAGTCCTCTATGTGCCCAAGCCATTCTCCTGTCTCCTTCCCTCCTCCTTAACTCATGCTGCTGCCACCACCATCATAAGAAGCTGCCATATACTGAGTCAGACCCTTGGTCCATCTAGCTCAGTATTGTCTACACAGACTGGCAGTGGCTTCTTCAAGGTTGCAGGAAGGAATCTCTCTCAGCCCTGTCTTGGAGATGCCAGGGGGAAAACATGGAAACTAGATGCTCTTCGCAGAGCGGCTCTATCCCCTGAAGGGAATATCTTACAGTGCTCATGCATGTAGTCTCCCATTCAAATGCAACCAGGGCAGACCCTGCTTAGCAGGGTAGTCATGCTTGCTATCACAAGACCAGTCTCCTCCCACCATAGCTAGTTATTTTCCTTCTCCCCTAGGAAATTATTCCGGGTGTCTGTCCCAGGTAAAGTTGTGCTATCGAGTCAGTGTCAACTCTGGCGACCACAGAGCCATGTGGTTTTTCTTTGGTAGAATATAGGGGGGGGGGGTTACCATTGCCATCTCCCACGCACTATGAGATGATGCCTTTCAGCATCTTCCTATATTGCTGCTGCCCTATATAGGTGTTTCCCATAGTCTGGGAAACATACCATCAGGATTCGAACTGGCAACCTTTTGCTCGCTAGGCAAGTTACTTGCCTGCTGCGCCATTAGGTGTGTCTTAGACAGTAGCATTTTAAAGCTAAACAAGGGAGAGTGAGAGAACTTGCTTGCAGTTTTAACTGTGCTGCCCTGTGTTAAGCCCCTGGTGGCGCAGTGGTAAAACTGCCGCCCTGTAACCAGAAGGTTACAAGTTCGATCCTGACCAGGGGCTCAAGGTTGACTCAGCCTTCCATCCTTCTGAGGTCGGTAAAATGAGTACCCAGAATGTTGGGGGCAATATGCTAAATCATTGTAAACCGCTTAGAGAGCTTCCAGCTATAGAGCGGTATATAAATGTAAGTGCTATTGCTATTGCTATTAAACAGGGCAGAACTACGAAGTTCATATATGCTGGTCTTTTCCTGCTGTTGGAAGCCATTATGGTAGTGATGGGGACTCCTTGTTACCAAAGGGCAACCGTTTCCTGCTACAGATGAGCAAGCAAATACTGAATGACCAGTTGTCATATACAGTAATTCAGCACCTTTTGTTTTAGAACGTAGCAACTGAAAGTGATGGGTAAAGTGGTGTACTTGTGATAACACTGTGAAGTGTTTACAGTGCATTTAATGCATTGGAGTGCCCCCCCCCTTTCCCACAAGCACTTACGTGATGTGACTGCCAGGATGCTATGCATGACAGACTAGCTCAGTGCTAGTCCCCTGTGCAGTCTCACAGACTATGTGTAACTATATATACTTTTCTCATAATGAGACTCCTGATTTGCTCCTCTTCTCATATCTCATCATCTTTTCACCTTCTGCTCCACTGAACCAATGTGATGATCTGTACAAAGCGGAAGGATAGCAGACTAGAGGGAGTTTGAGTGCAGTGTGGTTAAGTGATGTGACTGCACCACTTGTGATGTGATGTGGCAAGTGTGGTGCACTGGGGGATTCCCCCGGGGACAGGCGCTCTAGGCACCTGTCTCTGTGTCGGTGTGAGCGACAAGTAGCCCGTGCTGACACATGATCCCCAGAGCCAGGTGAAGGGCGCATTTGCTAAGAGCCAGGCTTTGGCGGTGGGTTTGGCACTGTGGCACTGCTGGGATTCACGTGGATCCCAGCAGTTCTCATGGGCAGCCAAGCTGAGGCTTGGCTGCTCATGAGAACAGCCTCCTTATCTCTTAGATGAGTCCATCTCTGCCCTGAAACACAACCTGGAGCTACCCAGTGAAATTTATAGCTCAGCAGGTAGTTAAACACAAGTTTTCCTGGTCCCAATTTGCCACTCTACCCACAAGATTATACTGGCTCTCCATCCTCACCCTACTTAGAGTGATAAAGAACTCGGAGCTTGCCCTGACTGCATGCTTTTTAAAGCTTTCTTTCTTTCTTTCTTTCTTTCTTTCTTTCTTTCTTTCTTTCTTTCTTTCTTTCTTTCTTTCTTTCTTTCTTTCGCTTGCTACAGATAAATCTCTGATGGGAACAAGAGTTGAGAAGGCTCCTGCTCATGGACAACTTGATGGACTAAACCCACCAGGGATGAATGGGTGTCAGATGACATGCGTGCCTCCAGAGGACTGACCTTCCATTCCCAAGCTGCTGTGTCCTTACCATTGACCACCAACTGCAGACTAATGTTCTTCTCCAGGCCAGCCAGCTCGTTCCTCAGGACCAAAGTGTAAATGCCAGAATTTTGCTCTGCCACATCCTTGATCTGCATGGAGTATTGAGAGTGCCTGTGGGAAATTAACTTTCCATCCTTAAACCTAGGCAGAAGCAGAGAGAGGAGATGTGTGTGTATGGAAAAGCATATTCCTTCTGAAAGGCAATCACAGGGCTTCAGCCAATGAGATGGGGCACTTTCTCAAAAAGTGTTTGCTTCCTAATTTCCCCAAGGAATATTTCCCCATAGTGCATTTACTAGCTAAAAACCCTCAACAATTTTTGGGGGGGGGGCAGCAGGTGTATATTGAGATTAATAAATAGTTTCTTCACTGCCTTGTGATAACTTTCACAACTGCCATCTGTGATAATCCACTGCTCCTTGAGTGAGCAAGAGAATAAAATGAAGGGCTTATAATGTTTATTCTTTTATACCCAATGTACAACGTAAATTAATTTTTTATAAATAATAAAGTGAAGTAGAATTTATCTCCCTGACTCTACCTTCCATTCCAGCTTTATTCTGCCAGGCTAATCAGCCCACAGGAACTTTGGGGGGATCACCACCTTTGGCCAGGGCAGAGCTGGAACTATAAGCCTGTTTCCACAAGCCAGACCATAAGCCAGCTGCCTACACACCAGATTCCATGGCTTTCCCTTAGTCAGAAAGATCTAAGCCTGCTGCAAGTATAACAGGTGTTTCACAGCCATGGAGAATGTGAGACAGCACTTGCATGTGGGTGGATGCTTTCTCTGTGTGTGCATGTATATGTTTGGCAACAAAGCTAATGATGAGGGAGATATTTTTCCCTTGCCACTAATGTCTGCCAGAAATCTGGGGGGTGGTGAGACTGAGGAGGATTTTTTATGTCTCTGATGAAAAGACTGGCTTGTTTCTCCACAGCACAGGAGAACGCCAAAGCCCAGTTCCTCACACGATGTGGGTGGCGGGGGGCAGGGTCTCTCCTGTGGCAACAGAGTAGAGCATGATGCTTCTTAATTAGACTGGTCTTTAATTAGAGCATGGTGCTTCTTAATTAGTCCTCAAAGTCTGCTAAGCTTGTGTATTAAGAGAAAATCATTACCACTGGAACTCGGGCTGGGGGTAGGCAACCACTTTCACTGGCAGCTTCACAATTTCATCGCCTGCTGTTGCTTCAACCACTGGGCCCTTCCTCCATTCCACATTGATGAAGGGCTTCTCTGTAAAGCCAGTACAATAAAGAACACACAGAACGGAAGTTGTCAGAGAAGCTTGCTGAGGCAACAGCAGAGTTGTTAAACATAAAAAAATGAGGCCCTTTCAGAAAACAATCAGCATGTATGCACAAATATCCATTAGGTGCTAAATGTGTACGTTTGTACAGATATGGAAACAGTCTGTGATGATCACCCTAAATCACATTTTATACCATAAAAAGACACTGAGGCTATTCACACATTCAAAAACTAGTAGGACAAGTGTCCTCTATGTTTAGGAACGTAGGAAGTTGCCATATTCTGAGTCAGACCATTGGTCTATCTAGCTTAGTATGGTCTTCCACAGACTGGCAGAGGCTTCTCCAAGGTTGCAGGCAGGAATCTCTCTCAGCCCTATCTTGGAGAAGCCAGGGAGGGAACTTGGAACCTTCCGCTCTTCCCAGAGCAGCTCCATCCCCTAAGGGGAATATCTTACAGTGCTCATACTTCTAGTCTCCCATTCATATGCAACCAGGGTGGACCCTGCTTAGTTAAGGGGACACGTCATGCTTGCTACCACAAGCCCACCTCTCCTCTCCTTGGGAGATGTGCATGCCTGCGTTTGGGAGATGTGCATGCTCCAAACTATCAACTGTATGTGAGCAAACAACTAGAGAGGAGGAGGGAGTGATTGTGGGTGAGGCTGGAGGTGGGTAGGGCAGTGCTGTCCTATCCAGCTTTCATACCCAGCATTTTACCAAGGTAGAAGGAAATATGTCCTACCCAGTTTTTGATTGTGTGAACTGCCATACATCTGCCTTAGACTTCAGAAATACGAGCATACTTTATCCTAATAATAATGTTTCATTGGGTGGAAATTTGAATAGAAACTTACCAGTACGTTTGCCAGAACTTCTCTATTCAAGCAAAAGTTTGCTTTATGGGATGGTGGTGATTGGCTTATACTATAGATCACCTTTAGAATGATACAGGCACAAGGAGGACAAGTGTCTAGCTCCATACACTCAATGCACCAATCATCCAGCTGGTATAAAAACCAGCAGTCCCTTATTTACAAGGGAACTCCGCTCTGACGTCTCAGTGCCGGGGTGCTCCTACTACACTTAATATGATACTTGGTTATCTGATTACTTAGCTCAGGACAAGCCCTTAGCTCTTGTCTGCCAGGGACACTGGATTCCTGCTCTGCCAGTCCACAGTCAGAGAGTGTGGTGTGTCACATAATGGTGTTATCACCAACATGTGCAAATATGGTGGGCAACAGAGGACAAAAAGGATAGATTTCCCAGGTGGCTCTCCACTGCTTCCTTTGTCTGGGAAGTTTCCTTTCATTCAGCAAATCTCAGAGCATCTGACTTTCTCCATTGTCCAGGAGAAGGTCTGCTGTGCTGTCTTTAAGGCTGCTTTCAACTGTGTTAATTCACTAAAAGCACATAGAATATTTTCTTAGCCGGAGTTAAAGGTTTTTACCATGTACAATGACATCTATGCTCTCTTCGAGGTTCTGCTGCCCACTTGTAGCCATGCATGTATATTTTCCCAAGTCTTGCTGGCTCACATTTTGGATGATCAGGATGCTGGAGAGCTCAGTATGGGTCTGCTGGGAGCGCCTCTCAGGTACTTCTGTGACTTCCCGGTCCTTCTGCAGAAGAAGGTGATAGAAGGAAAGGAGCAGAAGATAAGAGATCAGGATAAATAATGTAGGAGGCAGTTTCTCCCCAAATCAAAGCATTCTGTCTTTCTGATTAAAAAAATGAAAGGCAGACATAGTGGTCAAAGGCTAGCTCTCACTGAGATGATAAACCTGTGTTGGGGCTGAACCACTTCAGACTGCATGTGTGGGCGCAAAGACCCTTCTCCTTTAAGTGAAAGCCCTGTGTGTGAAGAGAATCTTTTTGAATGGAAGAACATTCATCATGTGAGCTGCTCCTACCAACAGTCTGAAGTGGTACAGGCCAGACATGGGTGTACCAGCTCAGTGAGAACTAGACCAAAGAGACCTGGGAATTTCATCTCACAGCACAGAGAACATGGATATACCACAAAAAACAACAACGAGTAAAATAATTAGGCTCCAGATCCTTTTAGAACCTATTAGTGCAAACTGAGAAAAATGATGTGTGTTTATTTGTGCTGCTGTGCAACTGGGTATGTGAGGGTTAGCTCCTCCAGTCCATACAAACCAAAAACTCCCATACAAGAGGTGGAGTCAAGAGGCAAAACGAGGCACACAGAAAAGCAGAGCAACACTGCTGGGGTGGTGACAAGAAGCATCCATTGTAGAGTTGCCATACCTCTCAGAATTCCAAGTTTCTTCCAGATTTGAAGCAACTCACCTAGATTGCTTAACCCACCTGGATTTGCCCGGATTTCAGCTTTCATTTTTTAAAATAAAAGCTAAGTTCTAGCCCTTGTAGAAGTGGAGTTATGTAGCAAAATGTGCAGTCACTATTCTGCTCAACCGCTGGACCTGGATTAAGAGAGGTAACACAGGAGGCTCGCTGGGAGGGTTTCACTTTCACAAGTACAGTAACCCCCTGAGGAATCTTGCCTTTGTTTTGTTTTGATCAGCAGGGGATCTCTATCAGGCAGTTGAGAGGATAGTTTGCTTTTGATGTAAATCATTGCCTGCCACCAGGCTGTGTATTGTAATGTTTAAGGACTTTCTTGGCTTTACATTCAATGCATGCCTACTTAGAAGTAAGCACCATTGGTTTTAATCAGATCTTCTCTCAAATAAGCATGTGCAGAACTGCAGCCTTAATTAAAAAGTTATGCATTTCCTTTTGTTCTATTGCTGCTGTTAATATGTCAAGGAAAATGATCAGGCAAGGCTATCTTCCTCAACTATTGCTGGTAGATATCCAGAGCAAATACAAGTCAACTGGAAAGTGCAGCTGCTAATTTGCACATGCAAAATTATTTTAAAACCAATTTACTTAATATGCAAAACCAGAATATGGCAACTCTAATAATCCACAGTAACTAGGAAGAGATGAAGCTAGCCATTTCCCACCTGGTCATCCTGCCTGCTTTGCTGAAGGAACTCCTGTACAGGAGTCTGCTCCATTTGTTGGTAGGCCTTACGCCTCACCCCAGGTCAGTGCCAGGAAGCTAGGATTTCGCACAAAATGGCCTTTTCAGTAGAAACATTAGTGATGAGCTCACATTCCTAGTGAACAGTTTGGGGTGCATTTGGGTTAGACCAGGATTGTACTTAGGGGAGCTCTCCACCATCCTGCCCTGTGAATTGTGGGTGTGCTATAAAAATTGTGCCTGTAAGTTTCCCCCTGAACAGCTAATAGCAGCTTAAGGCAAAGATGAAACTGGCATGGTGGGGAGAAGGTTAGACAACCCCCCTCACCCTATGCCAATCCAAATTTTGCTCCTGGCTGCTTGTTGAGGAGAACAACATATAATTCTAAATAGAAAGAACGGGGCCTACTCCCTGTTTCTTTTAACACTGACATCACATTTAAAAGGAAAGGCATTTGACAGATTTTGATTATTGTTCTGGAGGTACTTCACAGTGGGAAATGACTTGCCTAGCAAGCATGAGGTTGCCAGTTCGAATCCCCACTGGTATGTTTCCCAGTCTATGGGAAACACCTATATCAGGCAGCAGCAATATAGGAAGATGCTGAAAGGCACCATCTCATACTGAGTGGGAGGAGGCAATGGTAAACCCCTCTTGTATTCTACCAAAGACAACCACAGGGCTTTGTGGATGCCAGGAGTTGACACTGACTCAACGGCACACTCTACCTTTACTTCCAATGTATGCAAACAGCCATCTTGTTTCAAGGCAGTGGACTGTAACAAAAAGACCCCCACCAGAATTGCCCAGAATTGTCTTACGTGCTGTGAATTTGGTTTTTCTTTAACATGAATTTTCAAGGGGCATTGCTTGTACTTGAAGATGTTGCTAGCACTGCCATTCTGTGGGCTCCCAGAAGCCTCTCTGCTTTTGTTTGAGACTACAGGCTTGTAGCTCCCACTCTTAACATGCTCAGGAGTCTCATAGGATTGTGGGCTCCTCGTTTGTTGGCATATGGGGACAGGTCACTTAGCAAGCAGTGGGACAATTGCCCCCAGATTCACCAGCTGCCAAGCAAACTGAAAGGGGATTAGCCTCGCACCTTTCCCTATATTAGGCAATGTCTAAGCAGACCTGAGTTAGCTTGTGAGTTAACTTCACTTTCAAGGTCTCTCTGTCCAAAGACTGACCCTTTACTTCCCCCTCCTCTGCGGTTGTCTCAAACGAGCTAAAGTGAATCACCTCAGAAGGAAAACAGATAAGGCACTGTGGATGCTACTCCCTTCCCCATTACAAAAGAGCTAAGAGGGCAATAGGAACTCAGGAGGTGCATTCATTAAAATTACTGATTGGTTTACTGGGTCCTTCTGACCTGACAGATGCCATCCTTGCATGTCCATTCAGTCCATTTACATACAGGTTGTTCTTGATTAGAGTTGTGCATGGAACTGCGGAGCTGCGGTCTGGTTCTGGGGTGGGGGTTCCTTTAAGGGCGGAGGGAGGGTGTACTTACCCCTCCCACCGCTTCCCCCCTCTGGCACACGTATTTTAGTCAGCAATTGGGGTGGCAGGATACGTCCCTGCCGCCCCTTCCCCCGCTCGGCTGCAAAAGGCTTCAGGAAGCCTTTTGCGCGTGCGCATGTCGCACGTGCATGTCACGTCTCCGCAACGTGCGGACTGGTCCGGAGGCCTGTAGAATGGCCTCCGGACCAGTCCGTGCACATCACTATTCTTGATCATTCATGCCATTGAGTTTTACTCAAGTACAGCAAACAAAGACAATGGATCCTTTTGAGATCCACCAGAATTTCCCTCCTCAGGAAGAAGGAGAAGATGGTATTTCGCCTCCGGGCCCATTTGGGGCTATAACTGGCCCTGATTTCATAAACCAGTGTGCTTTATTTGGTCTTTACACCATGGAGTCACCCACTGTTTGGGCAGTAGAGCTGACATGAGCCATAACACCAGGCCATGCCTTGCACCTTTTGGATTTACTCCTGCTGCCTATCCCCCAAACTACTTTCGGTTTTTCGCTGCTGCCTGGTTCCATCGCTGAGGAGAGAGGTCCTTCGGTTGTGCCTGAGCCATGAGGGTCCAATCGCTACTAACTGAAGGGTGAGGCTCAGTGGTCCTTCTAATTTTTTTCATCTCTGTCTGGAATGAATTTTGTTCTGGGTGGAAGTATCAAGTCACTGTGTGTGCACATGCATTCAGAGTGGGGCCTTCCTAATTCAACCTGAGCGGGATCTAAAATTAACTGAGCAGACATCAGAAAACTTGTGAGCGCACTCATGTGCGCATGCCTTAGAGGGAACAGTGACGAGGCTGTACGATAATCACTGCACCCCTCTGGGCTCTTCCTATCCCTGTTCTTTCTTAAATCCAAAAACCTGTTTCTTTGAAGCATTGTTTTCTCCAGCCAGCCCAAACACATCTAGGGGTGTTTGCCAAAGTCTGCCTGCCATTTTGTTTCAAAATATGTTTGTGAGGGCAAATATGATAAGGAATGGACTGGATTAGCAGATGTTTGGGATAGAATGTTGTTTTGTTTTTATTTTTGTTCCAGAATAAATAAGGATGAGACGAAGGCAGCAGGGAACACCAGTGATAAATACCAGTTAGGTTTGCCAAGTATTCACACATCCAGTGCTTTTCACTATGAAGCAGGAATAAAAACCAGTCATTACTAACTATCTGTAACAGCTAGAAAATAAGAGTTATGGGACAAGACAACTTACCAGTTTGGTAGGGTAATCCCAGCGGAAATCAACTCCAGAATTAAACTCAGCCCATACAGTGCAGTTAAGAACTAGCCTTTCTCCTACTAGTAGCTCCATAGCCTTCCCTGGAAACAACTGAATATCGTAAAGTTCATCACCTGGTGTAAAAAGTAGTAAGGGAAAAAAAGCTACTTAAGAAAAACACAATTCCGTCCTTCTGATAGAGAAACAGAACTTTTGCTACAGTTGTGTGAAACTGTAACCTATTCAGACTGACTAATTTTATATGTCCTTTTCGCTAGGTCTGCTTAATTTTGTAAGCAGTTGACCAAATTATCATATTATCTTAGGGCTGGATGGTCCACCCTTTCTTCCTTGAACCTTGTTGATCCAATTCCTGATTCAGTTATCCTAGTTTAACAGACAATAGCCTCCAGAATAAAGCAAGCCATAGGTGAGATAGGAATAAGGAATGTGTACCTTATCAATGCATCCATTTTGGACAAGAAATATGCTTGGTAAGATGCACCCACACTTGAAGGTATAATTATGAATGACAGTGTACTCAAATCTAAAGAATATGGAGGACATATTTTCATACTTCATTTCTCTGTTAAATTTCATTTTATTTCTCCTGAAATGGTTTCTCTGGGTATGGACTGTCTCTTCCTGAAACTGTGTATGTGTGTGTGATAGTTGATAGTTGTTTATTTACGATCTTAGATCAAACATCAATATACGCAGAATATACACAGTAAAAAGAAAATAATGGAAACAAAGTCTAAAATGTCATCAAATATATAAAATCAGGAATCTTTGACAGTAACCAATTGCTGTGCTCTAGCTTCTCTTAGTTTGGTCAATGTGTAACAAAATTTAGCAACCGCCAGGGATATTGTTGGGTCCCTGTCTTCTAATAAGCATATAAGAATTGTCTCCACTGAGTGGCTTTGGAGATCTTTCAGATACTGAGATAAAAATAAATCTCTTTCATCTGTATAAAGTGGGCAGTGTAACAGTGTGTGTGTGTTTTGGGGAGTGATGATGAACATTAAAAATACTGTATCTGCACAACTGCAGCTACAGTAAATTCCCTGTAAAGGTAGGAAAGATCCTCTCTTGGGGCAGTTTTTCCATCCGTTTTTCTAGGGTGGCTGCCTAAAGCAGCAGAATTTTGGAGCACCGCTGGGGCAACAGAAGGCTCCCTGACACCTCCACCTTCTTACCTGTGCCACTCACCATTCTGGGAGCACTTCTACGTCAAGCAGTGCCACACCACTCGCCAAAGAGCTGCTCCCAAATGGCCCTCCTCCTCCTCTGCTCCAAAAGGCAGAGGCAAACGAATGGAGCGAAAGAAAGTGGACTGAAACTAGCAGAGTGGAGGCACTCTAGGCCACCACTCTCCTCCTCAAAAAATTCCTCCTTCCACTTCCTTCTCTGGCAATGGAGGAGGGACGAAGGAGGGTGAGGACAGCTCTTACAAGTGTGCTGCTGGGTGAATTTGCAGTTGTTTTACACATATGCTCCTAAATAAAATATGTTCAGCTAATAGGCTTGGAAAAACTATGATCTGAGGTTGCATTTGCACCAGTCCTTTAAAGAGAAATGTTTTTGCAGAAAAAAATCAAGAAGGGAAGCCCCAACAGAAATGGCCTCTGGGATGTGAACTAAAATTGAACCTTCTTGTCTAATCCCTTAGACCTCTTCTTTCAACTCCAATTCTTTTCTTCTTCTACTTTTTTAAATATGAAGAACTCTCTCAATTCCTTTAAAAAGCACACTTTCCCCTTCTTAGCATACCTTTAATCTGTACTAATTCTGTTCTATAAGCCAAATATTAAATTATTCTTGTTATTCTACTTGTATTGCTGTAGAATGTGCCCGACCCTTGCACATTTTTCATTTTCCCTCTTCCCTCCTTCACTCTCTCCTTTTGTGGTGTCTTGTTTTGTTTTTAACATTGTAAAGTGACCTGCTATAAACTTGCCTGTTTTTAGTCACTGGGCAGCACTTAGCAAAACGAAGCATGTAATACATAGATTAAAGAAGAAAAACAAGAATCTGACAGAACTAGGATTCAAGTTTCATCCATTTTTCAAATGTTAGCTGTTTAGCAAATTTAAATTTAGGCCTCACTGGGAATGTCCTTGGCCAGTCTCTGTCTTTCAGCCTCAGTTTTCAGACTGTAAAATGGAAATGCTAATAACTTACCTCACAAGGTTAAGAAAATGAAAGGAAAAAATTATTTGCACTCGCATATGTGCTCCATACTTTATGAATTTGTCAAAGAGAAATTATCAATGAAATGGCCAAAGACAGTGACTGACACCCTGCCTAAATTAGTCAGCACAAGTTCTACTGAAATTAATAGGACAGGTTATTCAAGAAGATTAATTTCAATGTGACTTCTGCTGAATAATTTAGTCAGGATGTCAGTATTTCTGTACCTGGGAAGGAGTGCAGCTTTCATGTAATGATTAGCACACTCATACATAGGGCTCAGCCTCACTCTCACATATTCTCCCCCGCCCCCCTCCACATATTTTCATACAAAATACATAATGCAACTCTTCTTTCAGTCTCTTTGTAATTTGAATGCAACACCTACATGGCCAAAATGCTTATTTGCATTAGAATTGCTTCTTCTCTTCCATGTTAATGTGGCAGTCAAATGTAAATATAAGTAATTTTAAGCTTCCTGTGAAAAGGTTTTTAATGTGGCAGAGAAAGTGGAAGAGGCATCTCTGTAATGCAAATGAACATGCTCAACAGCATAGATTCTATATTATATTTACAGTGTTGTATTGGAAAGCAACTGAACAAGAGCCATTTTAAGCCTCATATGGGAAATCAGTTTTTGTACTGCAAAAGCACCTTTACAAGGCACTTTCAGAGTCATCAGCTCTGTTCCAAAGCTTACCTGCAATGTGGAGAACAAAGAAACTGGATCTGAAGGGCTTTCCATCAATCAAAGTTTCACAATGAACAAATAAACAGTCCCAGATCAGAGAGGTAGGAACGAGCATCCCTCTTTTGTTGTCCCAGAAAATGTTGTTCCCATCTGGGTAGAAGGCAGAGGTTGTCTACAAACAGAAACAGTTCTGAAAACTCTTTTTAAAATTATACACATTACTACTCCATTTAAAAAAAAATTCTTTCAAGGCTTCTCAGGGTTGTCCTAACACAGTGGTCAGCATCCAGACTACATTCAACAACAAAAAATAGTTATATACCGCTTTTCATCAAAAGTTTCCATAGAAAAATAATAAACAAAGAAGATGGCAGAAAGGAGGAGGAAGAACATTCCTCCTGAGTAATCCTGTTGAAATTTTAAAATCCTATGGAGTAACTCTTGGGTAGGACTCTTGAATAACTTAATCTGGATGCTGCTCAGTATTTTACATCTGAGGGGGAAAAAACACCTAGAGAAAGTGATACTTTGGAATGTTACCAAAGGGGTGTGTGTGTGTCTCCTACACTTCCCTAATGAAATCTAAACATGCTGCCAATTGAAGTTCCCACCCTCCGCCATTTTGATTTCTGCAATGAATTCCATGTGAGGGAAAGGATATATGAACGATGAGGTGGAAAAACCATCCCAGAGGGCAACGGACATTGTTGTGCAGTTTTCTGCTGAAGCAGATTGCACCAGTTGCTGAGTAGGAAGGTGAAGGTGAGGATGTTACATAATTGGAGTCAGCAGAAGGCATAAATTCATATCCCAGGAAAGTAGTGAGATTAAATTTTGCACATGCTACATTGGCCACCTAATGGTGCAGTGGGAAAATGACTTGAATAGCAAGCCAGAGGTTGCCGGTTCAAATCTCTGCTGGCATGTTTCCTAGACTATGGGAAGACTATGGGAAACACCTATATCGGGCAGCAGCAATATAGGAAGATGCTGCTGCGCAGGAGAAGGCCCCTCCTCCATACTGTGCAGGAGAAGGCCCCTCCTGTATTCTACCAAAGACAACTACAGGGCTCTGTGGTTGCCAGGAGTAGACACCGACTCAACGGCACACTTTACCTTTACCATTTTCCTCAGACATGGAACCTGGTAGATGGAATGTATTGGTCTTTCAGGATGAATATTTCCCTTTGCATTTGTGAGAAAGCAGCAAATGCAGTAGTGTACTGGCCCTCCGTGGAGTTTCTAAGGGCAATGATGCCCCTTAAGAGACTGCATCCCATGCAAAGGACTACTTCACACATCATACTTTTTTAGGGGTATATCTAAAATGTTTGAATTGTTTTCACTTAAAAGTGAAAAGTGTAAATGCCACAAACGTGTTCACCTTATACAGGCACACTCATCAGTGAGGCATGAATAGCTACAACTTCTTGCTGAGTGTACACTTGATTGCAAAGCTGGCTTTGCCTCTGGGTAATGTGTGACATGACTCTCACAGTGTCCCCAAAGGCCATGAAACTTTCAGAAATGGAAGCTGTCATGGCAGCAACAACAGAGGTTGCTATTTATTTTATTATTTATTTATTTATCATATGTTTATACCTCCTGATATGTACTTCTCTATTGACACGCCAGACACAGAAGCTCTAGAGAACTGAATGTGTGAAGTGTTTCTCCTTTCCTCTTCAAAATGCCTGCATAATAGCAATACATCTCCCCAGAAAGATCAGTAACATTGCACAGTGACTCACAGGGAATCTGAAGAGCGCAGTGCAAAAGAGAACAGAGACCAAAATGAAGGGCGGGGCGGGGGATGTGACTGGGAAACATCACTAAGGATTTTAAAGGATAGCCTGTTTGTCAAACACCATCATCCGGGGTGTTTTCTCTGTTCCTCTTAAAGTTGTTAAGAGAGAAACAAGGCAGAGTCCCGAGCCATTCTGCCAGGAGGCTTCTTACCGAGAGCAAAGTGATGTTAAGGTCTGGAATGGATACCAGGCATGGTACGCAGATAGTCTCCTTCTTGTAGATAAGAAGAGTTCCTGGTTTATTGATAAATGGCTGTTCAAAGTCTGAGAATGAAACAACAGAGAATCATGGAAAAATAGCAACAGAATCATGGAACAACATATAAAACAAGAAAAGTGATTATTATTCTCCCTAGTAGTATTCTTTTTAAACAGCTAAAATCTGTAGGAAACTGTACTGAGTCTGGCATCAGTATAAGAAGACTGTATCAATATGAGAAGGGGAAGCATACACTGCCCTTGTGATCAACACTCTGGCCCAAAACTAAATGAGACATCAGAGCTTTTCCTGGCATTTTTTTTTCTTTCTCAAAAAGAAGTTGTGTGGCGGGGAGGGCCCAATTTGAATGGGGGCTACAGCATAGGAGGAGGGTTCTTAACCCTTCCCCCCTTGCAGCCATTTCTCAGCTCAAACTGCCCATCCAAACTACTATTAGCTGTCAGGGAGGAAAGTATCTATAACTTTTCCTTGCTATGGCTACCAGCAGGGGAGATTTGGATCAGAGCTACTCTGCAGGGGGAGAAAGTTAGAGCCAAACAAGACTCCACCATGGCTGCTTTTGAGAATGTAAAACAGATAGTGGTCGCGCCCAACATGTTGCTCCCACACACCATTCTCTCTATTTTTTTTCTTCTGTGTGCAGAATGAATTTTGTTCTGGGTGGCAGTATCAAGGCAGTGTGAGTGTGCACATACATTCAGAGTGGGGCCTTCCTGATGCAACCTAAATCTAAAATTAACTGAGCGGACATCAAAAAACCCGTGAGCGCACGCACGTGTGCATGCCTTATAGGGAACACTGCTCCCCTGTCAGATCTAGACTGGCACTTAGGCGAACAGGCTGACTGTTGGGCTCTAATCGCTAATACATTTCATAACCAAAGAACATCCAGTGAGAAAAGGAAATACTTCTCCAGATATGTTGGCCACTGTATCTGCTACAAGGGTGGATAAACTACTACTCTTTATCCTAGTGGATAAATTGTTTGACCAGAAGCAGATAGACTTGTGTTTAAATCTCTCCTCAACCCAATGTTTCTCTCTCAGCCTAACCTACCTCATAAGGTTGTTGTGAGGATAAAATTGAATAACCCTTTGTCCTGAGCTTCCTGGAGGAAGAGCAGGATGCAAATATGATAAAAATGCCTAAAGTCAATAATGGGATGGATGAGGGCTAAAACTTAAGCTGAATCCAGATGGAGGTACTGTGGGTGGAACAGACCATGGAGATTTTTATGATTTATTTATTCATTCAATTTTTTATACTGGTAAATGGTATGCAGTTGAGATGGTATGCAGTTGCATTCTCCTTTACAGAGAGCATGGAGCTCAACTCTCCTTTAACAACGAACTCTCCTTTAACAAAGCCTGCAGAAGGTGCTCAGCCCAGCATTGCTGCTAGATGCCCAAATGGCATCCAGAGCTCAGAGTGTCTTTTTCATGCTTCAGTTGGTATGCCAGCCTTATCTCTCTTCCTGGAAAGGAATGACCTGGCTACAGTTCTCCATTCCTTAACAACCCCAGAATTGATTATTATGTGTTTTCTGTGAGGTTACTACTTTGTCTTCAGAAACCTCAACTGGTACAGAATACGGCAGCCAGGCTGTTGAAAGGGACAAGCCAAAAAAGCATGTGTCACCTGTACTCAAGGAATGTAACTGGCTCCAGGTTTGTTTCTTGGTACAGTTCACAAAGTATTAGCGTTTGCTTTTAAAAGCGCTGAACAGTCTGGGAGCAGGATACCTGAAGCACTACCCACTCCAGTTTGAATCTGCCTGGCACCTGAGAAAGCCCTTCTCAGAAGGCCCTTCTTTATGCCCCTTTTCTAGTGCCTTCTGTGATTTTGCCCTGATTGTGGAAATCCCTTCCAAGGATGATACATCTGGCCTGAAGATACCCGAGTCAAAAGGATAGATTTTGCCTGGTTTCAGGGGAGGGGCGAAAGCGGCTTCATTGATTTGTTGTGTTGGTTTTAATTTTAGGTTTTGGCTTCAAACTCTCCTATTGGTCGTTTTATTGCTTTTATTGATGTATAATGGCATGTTCTTAGTTTTTTTAATCTGCTGTTTTTTAAATCTTTTTTTGATACCTTCATGATTAAGTGGATTTGAGTGCAATCTCTAACGCTTAAATGTATATGTACACACACACACACACACACACACACACACACACACACACACTCCCTACCTCTCTACTTGAATTTGGATAATCTTTGGCATGGAAAATTATGTTTTGTTTCCATTCTAATGCACTGAACTATGGGTGAGGGGCAGCAGCCTAGCTGGCATAATGCAGGAAATTCGCCTGACTGCTTTTCATCTCTGTTTTGTTAGTTACAGTACACCTGCATCCAAGTCAAAGTTTCCCCCCTCGTAATTGTTTGCTTAGTACATGGGTTCTTAACCTGAGGTTCATGGACCCCAGTAGGTCCAGGTGGTCCATGGAAAATCTTTGATGCATTGCATTTTATTTGCTTTCTGGTATGCCAGGATAAAGTTTTTGAAAATAATTCTCCTGAGTACTTATTCCCCCCCCGCCCCATTTTTTTCATATGTATGAAAATATATAAGGGGGTTGAGAGTCCATTGGTAATACTTAAGGATCTGCATGGTCCATAGATGGTAAATGTTTAGGATACCCTGGTTTAGCATGTGCTTCTTGCCACTAAAAGCAAATCATTTAAGTGGGTGTATAAACTCCTCCTGTATTCTACCAAAGACAACCACAGGGCTCTGTGGTCACCAGGAGCTGACACTGAATTGATGGCACATTTTACCTTTACCTTTATTAACCTTACAGAATTCCTAACTACAGCTTAGGGTGATCCATCAATTGATATAGCAATAATCTTTGTACAATAGAAACAAACTCAGATCCTTAAATGCCAATTCAAAAATCAGTAATAAAAATATTTGCTAAAACGCTTTTAAAATCTCAAAACAACAGAGGCTACACTCCTCTGCCCCACATTGCAAGTCCCTATTAAACAGAATGGGTCTTACTTCCCAAAAAAATATGTACAGGATAGAGCTGAGTTTAATTCATCTGGCATTTCAACTTCTTTTGGCAATTTCAAACATGTAAATATTCATGATTTCAGCATAGTTATCAAATATGGTAACACAGAAAAGAATTTAAGTGGGAATTCCCTCATGTCCCAAAGCTGTCCTCCAATTCCATAGCATCTCATTATTTTTTGTTGGGTTTCACAGATGCCACAAGTGGCTATAACCACAGGATTATTACATCAGGTATTAAACGAAATCAATAGGGTGTGGCTATATAAACAATACATGATTTTCATCTTCACACCCCAGTTTATAGACCAGGGATTGCTGAGGCTTCCAAAAAGGAGGAGTGTTACAAGTTCCACCCGTACTACCAAGCCACTTCTACCATACTTCCCTCAGTTTCATAATTGCTAAATGGAGCCTCCATGTTCAGAAACAGTACACTTCTGTATACCAGATACTGGGGACAAGAAACAGAGGAACAGAGTTGCCTTCTTCAGGCACTCCTTGCGAGCTCCCCAGAGGCATTTGCTGGCCCCTGCTGCAAACAAGGCAAGTGATCTGCCCCAAACGATAAATTGAGCCCTTTCTCACTATCAGTGAGAAGGGCTTGAGGGCACGTGGAGAAGAAGGCTGCTGAAGCTCACCTCCCCAGCAGATGATCGTTGGGTCCATGCTGGGTGCGCAGATTGCCTGCCCAGACGGACAAGGGCTGCCCCCGAAAATCCCATGTTTAAGAGGCTAGTTCTACAGGTTGGTTTGCCGCTGAAGCGCCGCTGGGATCAGGAGGGATCTTGGCGGTTCTCACATGCAGCCAAGGCTCCCTTAGCCTGGTCTTGGCTGCACATGAGAACAACCTGACTGTGTACAAGGCAGATGTGAAATGCAAGTCCCAGACATCAAACCACTCTCTGGACCCCGCACTTCCTGCTGCCACATCCCTTTTACAGAAGACAAACTAGAGACACCTATGAGACAAGTGTCTTGCTCAAAGTCAAAAACTGAGTACAAGGCAGAAGTACTGTCTTAGCACCAAATCCCCCAACCAAGTTTTCCCCTTCCAGTCATTATCAGTCTTTTACTCCAACCTATGTTGCCATGCCATGGCATGCCATGCTCAATTTGAATTGCTCCTCCTCTTCCCCCATCACAACCCCGCCCCCCCTTCACATATTTTCAGAGATAAAGGAAATTCAGGCAGCCTCATGTAGAAATGAAACATTGCTCTATGTTATTCCAATTCTATGTTATTCTATGTTATTCTAATTATTCCATAATTAACTCATGGAATTCACTGCTGCAAGGTATGCTGATGGCCATTAGTTCAGATGGCTTTATAAAAGGGATGAGACAGATTTGTGGAAGATAGGAGCTATATACTAGTGAGAGAGCAAAGCAGGGGCATAACTATAATAGGGCAAGGGGAGACAGTTGTCTGGGGGCCCACTGCCTTGGGGGGCCTCCCAGAGGCAAGTCACATGACTGACTCCCCCAGCTGCGCACCTGCCCGGGCTTTCTTTATCCTCCGAAACTGATGTGAGTGTCAAGACCTGGAGCTACCAGAAGAGCATGTCTTTCTCTAGTACCATTAAATGACTTGCATCACCCACAATTTACAAAACCTTAAAAAAAAAATTTAGGATGATGTTCTATTGTGGTACATAGGAGATAGATAGACAGACAGACAGACAGACAGACAGATAGATAGATAGATAGATATAAATAAATTTTACTATGCTTTCTGTTACCACTATTCAGCCTCATTTAAGATTTCTTTACTTCATGAGTTGAGCTTCAGTGAGTGGGGGGCATTTTAAAATCTTGTCTCTGGGCCCACTCCAACCTTGCTATGCCCCTGGAGCAAAGGCTTCTTTCTTTGCATGCAAAAGACCCTAGGTTCAAGCCCTGGCATCTCTAGGCAGGACTGGAAAAGACACTTGTTTGAAACCCTGGAGAGCTGCTGCTAGTCAAGGCAATACTGAGCTAGGCGGACCACAGTATAAGGGCAGCTTCTTACGTGCAAGACAGATTACCCAGGATAGCTAAATGTTCAGAGGCAGGATACCCTGAATCCCCGAAGATTCTGGGGACAGACAGGGAGGACCATCATCTTCATGCCCTGCTTGTGAACTTCTGGTAGCATTTGGCTGACTACGCTTGGAGACAGAATGCTGGACTAGAGGGACCTTGGCCTGACCCCACTGGGATCTTCTTAAGCTCTAATGCAACAACCAGACCTTGAAATGCCACTCCTCTGCCCCACATACATCACACATGTCTTTTCTCTTTTCACAGTCACTTGGCTTCATAATCAACAATCAACCCAGTTCTAAATTTAATTCCAGATTTCCCCCAGATTCCTTCTACCGCTTCCCCTTCTAGAACTCCATTTTTCTCACTTACGTCTGTTCTCAGCTCTTTGAATGTGTTGTGAGATGTGTGTGCTTGCATGTGCAGTTATCTCCAGGTGTGTGGTTTCTGCCTTTGGGCCAGTGGGAGGGGAAGGATCCACCCCCCCTCCCCAGTGTCTCTTTAGTGTCCCCAAGAGTGGTATATTTCTAATAAAGAAGTGGGAGAGAGTCTTGCCAAATTTCTGCTTGTAAGCACCTCTCTTCCCTGCCTGCCTGCCTGCCTGCTCCTCGGGACTTAAAGAAATGTGTCTTTTTGCCGACTTTTTCAGTAGAGCTCACACAATCGCACCAAGAAGCACTCTTGGGGTGTGTGTGTGTGTGTTGAGGTAGAACAGATCACTGTCTTTATTAACTACACAGCCTAAGAATAAGAACACAGCCTCAGAACTGCCCAGAGATGTGAGTTTTGGGCAGAATAAAAATGTGTCAAATAAATAAATAAATACATACATACATACATACATACATACATACATACATACCTGCAGTAGCGAGCATGAATTGTCCCCTATGCTAAGCAGGATCTCCCCTGTCCTGCATTTGGATGGGTGACTATATGTAAGCATTGTTGGCTGTACAAGATTCCCCTTAGGGGATGAGACCATAGCTCAGTGGTAGAACATTTGCTTTGTGTGTAGAAGGCACCAGGTTCAATCCCTGGCAGCATCTCCAGGTGGGGCTGGGAGATACTCCTGCCTTAAACCTTGGAGAGCTGCTGCCAGTCAGAGCAGACAATGCTGAGCTAGATGGACCAAGAGTCTGGTTCTGTATAAGTCAGCTTCCTATGTTCAGCTTACAGCTTCAAGAGGAGTGAGAACAAAGGTGTGAAATTAAAAACAACAACAACTCTGGGACAACTGTTGTTCAGTCAGCAGGCACCCAGCCTCACCATCATTATCCAGCCCTCACTGTGAAAAAGGCTTTTCTCTGACAGCTTTTTAAAGGGCTGCAAAGACACATTTATTCATCCAGGCTTCTAATGAGATTGATAGAATCCATCACTGTTTTTAAATTGTTTTAATGTTTCAGTTTTGTTTTAATCTGTGTTGTTTTATTGTAAACTGCCCAGAGACATGAGTTTGGAGTGCTATATAAATATGCCAAATAAATAAATAGATAGATAAATGCATGCATGCATACATACATACAGCGTAGGTGCCCAAACAATGCTCTGGTCTCATCTGCATAGGCAGGAGGGGGTGCAACCTGTGCATTCTTTTAGTGCACTGACACTGATTCCAAATCTTGAAGCCTGTTTAGGTTCTGACTGCTCTCTTAAGGGTGGACACAAACACACACTCACACACACACACTCAGCATGCTGTGCACACTGTTTATAGATGTGCAGGTGTAATACATACAGGAGGATACATGCACACCATTTTTCACACAGCACATAATTAATCTATGGAATTCTCTGCCACAGGATGTAGAGATGGCCACTAGCTTGGATGGTTTTAAATGGGGCTTAGACAAATTCATCGAGGACAGGTCTATCAATGGCTACTAGTCTGTTGGCTATAGGCCACCTCCAGCCTCAGAGGCAAGATGCCTTAAATACCAGTTGCAGGGAAGCAACAGCAGGAGAGAGGGCACACTCTCACCTCTTGACTGTGGGATTTACAGAGGCATCTGGTGGGAAGAGACAGGAAGCTGGACTAGATAGGCCTTGGGCCTGATCCAGCAGGGCTGTTCTTATGTTCTTATGACAGATCTGTAATAATAAACTTCACATGGGTAGACAAGTAACTAGACTAAAAAGTTACCTGATCAATCAAAGTTCATTTCATTGTGACTTGTTCCACAACTCTTCAGCAGTCTCAACCATTAAAAAAAACAAGAGGTTCTAGTAGGAACTAATCTGCCTACTTTCCTTTCACTATAATTTTAATTGGTAATTACCATCTTCACAAGTTATCCATTGGGGTGTCCATATGTGTCCCTAAAACTGCACCCAATTCAGGTAAATCAGTTAGATGGTTCACAAGTTAGCCCACTTGCACCTCAAATGTTCACACATCTGCCATCTTTAACTGGGGTGGATGAAATCATCACAAACCACACCACTGAAGTACCAAATTTGGTTCAAATCGGTCCAGGCATTGCAAAGTTGATAGGGGCGTGCGCGCGCACACACACACACACACACACACACACACACACAAAGCTGGGTGATCGCATAAGCTTACTTCCCTTAAGGAAAGTAGGCTAAAAATGATGGAGATAATAGTGGGGATATGTACAATGAGTTATTCTGTATTTTAATTTTGTTATTATTGATCACAGCACAACCATTTTCTCTAAAGAAAACCAGTTGTTAATCAGGTGTTAGCATCTTTTCCAGCTTGCCTAACCTAAAGATCTTTTGTCCTCCCTTTGTGTGTGCAATGTGGAGACACTGCAGTTAGGCCAATATGTCCTTCAGACACTCCTTGCTGAGGGATCAAACCCTGTCACAATCAGTTGACAATAATCAAACCTTAGTGGACAACTGCTTGTCTTCCTTCCTCATGACTCATATCTCAGTCCTTGTCCAATCTAAAACATAACCTCATGCTTGTGGATTGATTCAACATCACCTGACTGATAGCGTCACTACTTATACTTAAAACTAGAAGCTTTCTCCATAAAGAATTCTGTTCTTTTGAAGACCTTGGCTTCATGAGATCTTCTTGGGCCTCTGTACAGAGTAACACTTCTCTGCCAGTAGAGTGGGATCTTGCTTAAGGACTTCTTGGAAAGCTAATCTTGTCCTGCCCCTTCCTATTGCTAGCCAAGTCAAAGCTATTTTATTTATTTCAGACACTTGTATCCTGTCTCTCCCCCCACCACCCGCACCATAAAATAACACTCAAGGTGGCTCACAAAACACAAGTACAAAAAAAAATAAAAAAATCAAAACTATGTTTTTTAAAAAAACAATTCAGGCAACAACACTCATGTGAAGTAAGAAAGTAAAAGTTAATGAGATGAAGGGAAATGGTGAAACTTGTTCAAGATATACCGGAAAGTCTGTGACAGAGACTGTGAATAAGTTAGGCATCTTATATTGATCATTAACACACCCTGTTCTTCTCCAGAAGCTCATTATATCTACAAATCACCAATTCGATTTCTTGTTATGCTGGCAAAGGGTAAAGTAGTTCTAGATTCAGAGAGAGAAAATGTACTTCAGCAGCTTCCTAAGATCGTAGCTCAGGGTCATAAAAGAGACATATTTTCATGGGCAGTGTTGTACATCAGCGTCTCTTTTCCTAAGTGCTCCTGACTAGAGGTTTTGGATTTTATTCCATCTCTGTGTTTTTTATATAAATATTCCTCCAGGATGTATCTGAAGAGCAGCCACAGATGTTCATAGCAAAGACCAAGAGTAGATTAGATTAAGAGAGAACTAACATTCACAAGGGGAAATTCCTGCCAAACTTCTAATGCCTCTGGCTATTGTTATTTTGAGTTTGTTATCTGAGAATGATTTATTTTAAAATACCAGCAACAGTTGCTCAGCTGGCAAACTGCAGGGGCTCACTATTAATTGCTCATATTATATTCACACTGGACTGGACATATCCAAAGTCCATGATCTGCACTGATATCCACATAACTCAAAAGCAATTGCAATTTCCCTTTAAACAGCTACTCCCTGTTTTCAAAGTGTTTTGTGCCTCACCCCAGGGAAAGGAAGGCTGTTGCTAGTGCGGGCATGTGGGTGGAAAAATGTCCCCACTTTATCCCCCTACCTCACTTCCTTCCTTTCCCCCGACTCTGGCTTTTCTCCCCACTCCCGTGCCACTCTTCCATCCATGTCCTCCTTCACGCCAGCAGGAAGGAAAAGGAAGTGTGGAGGAGGAGAGGAGAGTGCTGGGCTAGACTAGAGTGGCCCACTACTCTCCTCTTCCACACTCCTATTCCACACTCCTAAAGTGTATTTAGGATAAAGCGGTGTGTGCAATAAGGAGTGATGATAAATGTTACTGTGGCTAAGGCGTGTTCTTGAGTTTGGGACCAACAAGATGGGGCCAGTAGGGCACAAAAACTTTGTCCATCAGTTTGACTTACAGATTTTCACACATCCAAGAGTCAATTCGCATAGTGCTGGGGTACTTTGGTTGCTACTTCTATGTCACATAACACTCAAATAACCTCTGTAGAAAGAAATCATGTTAAGTGATATGGTTACTTCCTATAACAGCATCATCCTTCCCCTGGAGCCAGTAATGCTGTTTGGCATGGGAAGTAACCTTCCAATCAGGAAGAGGAACAGTGTGCCACTGGGTAAGAACTGAGGGAAGTGGTTGGCCAGCTGAGGTGGCAAGACAATGAACAATCTGCCTCTCCCAAACCTCACCTCACCTCACCTCAGCCAGCTTCATTTGCAGGCCAGCCACGTCCTTACACAAAATAAGTAAGTAAATATTACTATCCCCATATTTGTCATGATCCCTGCTCCGAGCAGCAGCATGGAATTTAAATCTGAGAAGTGGGAAACAGAAGAGCCAGGCTAGCCTCAAGCCCAGACAGCAGGCCAGAGCCTGGCATCAGGGCAACTCCAGAACTAGCGCTCACTGAGACTGAGCCCAAGTCTCCAGGGAACCAGTCTGGGAACTCCAAACTGGAGGGCCACCCTGGTCTCTAGGCAGGGAGGCATATTCTGAGCCTGGAGACCTCATTCTACCTCTGGCACTTGTCACTAGGAGCTATCCAGGGTGCTGCAACCTCCACCGCCCTGCCCTGCTTATTTCTGATTTTAGGATGGGACAATACTATAGCTGGAGAACGGAGGCTGAGAGGAAGCGGCTTGCCTAAGGCCACCTAGTGAATTCATGGCAGAGGCAAGATTTAAACTGCGGAAGTAAAGGTAAGGTGAAGTGTGCCGTTGAGTCGATTTTGACTCCTGGCGCCCACAGGGCCCTGTGGCTTTCTTGGGTAGAATACAGGAGAGGTTTACCATTGCCTCGGTTTGCAGTCATGTCCTGTGGACAAGAGCCCATGAGGTTGGCAAGGCGGGTTGCAGCACTTTGGACAGCTCTGCCGAACAAGTTGCTCTGACTGTAGGCAGAGGTAGAATGAGCTCTTAAAAACCTAAGACTCCCCCTCCTGGGCTACACCTCCTTGCCTGGAAAGTGGAAGTCTTATATCGGCAGCCTTCTGGCCTTGAGTCTCACATGCCACCTCCTCTTTATCTGATTCCACCAGTGTGCCACCAGTTGTCAGGGAGTGCAAGAGTGTGTGTGGGGGGGCGGGGGCTGGCACTTCAGGTTCCAAGGTTGCTGCTTTGTGGTGGGGGCTCAGGCCCTGAGGGCACTGTTTTGGGGGGAGCTCCAACTTTGGGGCTCTCTCAGACTCTGGCCCAATGCCAGGCATCTGGACTGGATCCAGCACTAGTCACACCTCCTTAGAGGTCAGACTTGAATCACTATGCAGAGTAGAGTTCATGACACCTAACCATCATGCTACGTCAGCTCTCCGATCACACTATGTGGGGAAAGCAGGATTTTTTTAAAAAAAGACAGAATGTATTTTTCATATTAACTGAATTCATGTTTTGGGGAGATTCTTAGCAATCTACAACATTCTACAGCAATCACATTTATTACAAGAAAGTTCAAATGGACTAATCCGGAACATTCTCTGAGTCAATGAAACCCTAGAGAAAGGAGATATTTAGACATTCTTCTGTTATCTTTATATGTTATGTACATAGTATAGGTATATATTTCTTTTTTGTATGTACATGATGCCCCAGTTTTCCATGGATTCTCCCATCACGGTTTTGGCTATTAGCAGTTGGGCTACAGCCACACAATTTACATTATTGTGGGGGTGATTTGGGTGTACCTGCAGTTCCTGCATGCGTGTTTCACACTTCTGGTGTCATTTCTGGCTTGGAGGCAGCATGGAGCCATGTTGGGGCATCCCCCACCCCAATATTTAGAGGATTTTGGGGTGAAATTCAGAAGGATGGGGGGGGCATTACTGGAGGAGCTGGAGGGTTCCCGGTACTGTGCTGTACTCCTCTTATTTATGTTTCTCCCCCTTTTGATTATTTTTAGCACTTTAAAATGTGCTGAGGAACCTAACCTCAAGATCCCCAAATATTGCAGTTTCATCATTTTGTAGGCGGACCATAACCCCTGTGAAAAATGAGGGCTTCCTAGTTTTCAATAATGATATTATTATATACTAAGCAACTCATGGAGAAAGCAGGAAAGATTGCAATACTAACAAGAGAGAGCTTAGACGTTCACATTGAGCCATGTATAGCATAAGCATAGCCCTGATGCTTCAGGCCCAAGGCCTATCTAGTCCAGCATCCTATTTCCCACAGTGGCCCACCAGATGCCTCTGAGAAGCACACGTGGGGCATGCCCTGTCTCCTGCTGTCGCTACCCTGCAACTGGTATTTAGAGGCATCCTGCCTCTGTGGCTGAAGGTGGTTTAGAGCCATCAGACTAGTAGCCACTGATAGGCCTGTCCTCCATGAGTTTGTCTAAACCCCTTTTAAAACCATCCAAGCTAGTGGCGATCACCACATCCCATGGCAGAGAATTCCATTAACTATGCACTGTGTGAAAAAGTACTTCCTTTTGTTGGTCCGAAATTTCCTGGCAAGCAGTTTCATGGGATGACCTCTGGTCTCAGTGTTGTGAGAGAGGGAGAAAAATTTATCTCTGTCCACTCTCTCTACTCCATGCATAATTTTATACACCTCAATCATGTCTCCCCTTAGTCACTTATTTTCCAAACTAAAAAGCCCCAGATGCTGTAGCCCTGCCTCATAAGGAAGGTGCTCTGTGCCCCTGATCATCTTGGTTGCCCTCTTCTGCACCTTTTCCAGTTCCACAATAGCCTTCTATAGATACGGTGACCAGAACTGCACGCAGTACTCCAAATGTGGCCACACCATAGATTTGTATAAGGGCATTATAATGCAAGGAGGCAAGGAGGCTGTTAACATGAGCAGCCCTACCCAAGTTTTGGCAGCCTACTGGGGTAGGGCTACTTGTGGGAAGTGCCGGGATTGTCACTGATCCCAGTGCTGCCTCCCCAAGTAGTGTGCCCTTTTACTCAGGTTCCTGGCCATGTGTCTGCTTAGGCTGCAAGCAGTCTGAGCAGGCACAGAGAAGGCACCTAGAGCGCCTGGCTTGAGGAAAACCCCCTCAATGCACCATGCTCCTTTGGAGACCCAGCTGCATTCCCCCAGCCTCCAGAACTCGGTGCTGATGGGAGCAGCACAGACTGTGTGGGAGCATGAGCTGCTTGTTCTGCACATGGATTGTGATCATCTAGGGGTTAAGCAAGCTTGATCTTGCCTCCCCGCCCCTGCTGCACCCTCCACACTTGCCAAGAATGGTCATGAGAACAACCTAAAAGAGTTCTTGATGTTACCCCTAGTGCAAAGTCTCTCCTAATTTTAAATGCTAATTCTGCTTGACTGACAGAATGTACTCCTAAGACAGAAACTTTTACAAGCAGAAAAATGTTGTATGTCAGGACTTCAATTAATTGGCAAAAATCTAGGGAGTTTAGCATATCCAGGGATATCGCATTTTATGATTCAGGTGCAGAGGCAAAGCAGTGTGTGACTGCTGCCTCCACACTCTTCAGTGCTAGCATTCTATTTAGCAGTACAGCTTTTCATCCTTCTCTGCTCCAGTTTTATTGAAAGCAGCTCTCACTTTTTAGCCTTCTCTCCTCAGCAATGGATTTAAATGTATCTTAAAACAAAAAATCAGACAAGGCCATTGCTGTAATTCTAGGGTGCCATGGAACTGAAAATTCCTGCATTCCAGTCCAACAGAAACATTCACCCCAGGCACCAATGTAATTGAATCCCCCAGACAGAGCAGATCTTCAGCAATCCCACACAAGAGGATGAATATTGATTTGTTCTCAGCAGGAGAAGGCTTGACACCCTTCCCTTCTAAACTCTCCTGGATTTAATCAGCCTTATGCAGATGAGAGAGGGAACCAGCATATTTACAGAGAGAAATTCAGAGAGCATGAAGCATGAATTTAACCCTGACCAGGTGCCACTGGGAGAAACACTATGCAGCCTCAGAGCTTGGGGGACAGGGCAGCCTTTTACAAAATCACTCTGAATGTTACAGATTTTCTTTTTATCCTCCATTCAGTTGGCAGCTTCTATCTCCTAGCTGATATCCCTTCACCATGGTTTCTTATATCTAGGGCCCGAAGTAGCTGGAACATGCTCATATGACTGGAATAGAGAGTCTGTGCTTTCATTTCCTCTTTGCTTCTTTGAAAACTTGTGGTCAGGACATTTCTGACCACCAAACATAGCTCCTGAATTATAATGGGCCTTGGGCAGCGGGCAGCCAGACATGCTAGCCAGTCAATGTTCTCATATAGTTTTTGTTGCCTGAGGGACCATGCTCACTGAAGCTGACCCCAGTAGGGGTCACCTGGGTGGTTAGGGCACTGACTACTGCTGTGGTTGACCACTGCTGCCCAGTAAGCCTGTCCATTGGGCTCCGGCTTACTGGACAATGGTGGGCAGCAACAGTCAAATGTTTCTCTTAGTTGTGGTACAATTTTAAATTCTCCATGTCCCAACCCTCTGATGCTGGGACAAATGGTAAGAATTACCAGGTGGCAGTGGGCAGCAGTGGCAGTGGCTGCTGCTCCAGTGTAGCCACTCACAGCTAGAGCGGCAGTGCTAAAGGAAGAGTATCCATCAGCTCCCCTTTTAGCTTCCCTGGATGAATGGGCACCATCGGGAGGGGCCCCACAATGGTGCCCAGCTGAGCAGTGGATGGATGCTCTTCTTTCAGTTCCACTGCTGCTTGGCACTGAAGGAAGACTGTCCATCCACTGCCTAGTTAGCTTTTCCAGGTGGCCAGGTACAAAGGGGATGTGGGGAAGTCAGCAGTGTGTGTGCTGTGGAGGGGTAAAAGCTCACTGCACCATTATGGGGCCTTTATATTTTGCAAACTGCATTGAATGTTTTGTTAGGGGAAACAGCCAGTAGCTACATCAATTAAAGAATCTGCTATCCCTGCTTCTTGGAGTGGGGTATGGGAGCCAATAAATCTGATATGGGTTTAGAGACAACGTTGAATCCCGCTGAATGACTAAGTACCCTATGGTTGTACATGTGCAATTGCTGCCTCTGGCTCTACTTGAAGCACAAAGAAACTCATAGTGTCCTCCCAAAACAAAATATGCAGCTATATATGTTTCTTTATAGCACTTCCAGCCCATCTAGGTAATGGGGAAACCCTTTAACAGCATGGTGCAGGAATATAGCAATACTATAAGCAAGCATAATTGTGGAGCAGGTCAAGATTAAAACAAGCTGGTAAAATTGTACACGAAAATCTCTCCCTTGCACTGCTTTAACCTGCATTGACATTTCACTATCAAAAGAAAAAATACCTCTCCTTCACAATGAATTTAGCTCCAAATAAATTTTCCTTGATCAACTTGCTACATGATTCAGAGTTGCTATATCTATGTCTATGTCTATGTCTATGTCTATGTCTATGTCTATCTCTATCTCTATATCTATATCTGTAATGTAGATTGGCCAATAATTTGTTTCACCTGGAGTCTAATCTACTTCGCCCTCTTACCTCTCACAAACACATAGGTGCTGACTGCAGTGGTGCCCTCGATTTTGGCATTGATGTACTTGTAGTAACAGCGGTAGTAGCCCGTGTCGTTAGCCTGAGCCCCTGTCAGTGTCAAGACCTTGCAGTAGGGCTTTGTGTCAGTGCCCTCACAATCCTCTTCCTTGACTGTTCGGATACCGTCGAGACTCACCAACACCACTGATTCATTCTCCTTTCCAATCTGGACAGGGTCCTCTTGGCCTCCAGGCCACGACCACTCCAGGGGATGCTGGCCTCTTTATTGGAAAGAAGAAGAAACACCAAAAACTGTGTTAAGGGGATTATTATTTATTATTATGGTAAGTCTCAAATTCTGAGATGGACTCCTTTTCCCTTTCCTAATGCCAGCACTACAAATTTAGGGAGTCAACTGAATTCCTTCAACGTTCTCATTATCTCTGTCCCTCATATATTTTCCTGTTCAAATTTAATTTCAAATCATGTTCATTAACCTGCCCACCTCAGATTTCTCTTAACATGCATTGTTCTTGTAACAGATGCACCAACAAAAACAATTTTCCAGACAAAAGGAGGGGAGCAGTTTTGGCAGTAGATCATTGTTGCCTGTGACAAAAATTGGTTGTTACTATCTGTAAGCATACTAAGCAGGTAAATAGAACACATTGGTGGCTCTTCCTTTGTTTGTATTCATTTATGAATGTATATTTTGCATTTTTAGTAGAATAATCCAAATGGGTTAAGTACATTAAAGCAGGATTACAGTTACAATAAAAGATTTAAAAGTACCACAAAAACAAGAACCACCATTACAAATTCAAAGTCTAATATTATATAGTATCACCAGCCTTCCATAATATATTTATTATTTTATTTATTATTCATCTATTACATTTATAAACGCCCCATCCAAAGGCTCTGGGAAGTGTACAACAAATTTTTAAAGATGTAAAATCACACATAATATGATTTTATTTTATTTTTTTATTGGCTGACATGATCTGCCACCCTCCAGCGATGAAATGTGGCAGCCTTCCTGCACGGAGGGCTTCTTTTCTCAGTGGTCTGGGTGCAGAGGGGGAGGGGGAGGGATTTGTGCACCCCTCCCTTCCCTCCAAAAGCCTTTTACACTCCTAGAAACCTGTTCCTGAGGGCTGTATGACTGTCTCCCTCTCCACACCTGGACTTCTGTTAAAAGGAGCCCTCAGTGCAGGGACACTGAAGACTTCTTGTGGAACCGAAGATCTCCACAGCCCTCTTCCCAGCACTGGAGCAGACCTGGTCATTACCTTCCATTATCTTCCCATCAACCTGTGAGGTAGATCAGGCTGAAAGAGAACGACTAGCCCAGGGTCACCCAGCAAGCTTTGGGAATGAGCATGGATTCGAAACCGGATGTCCCTAAGATAAGTATCCACCACCACGCCATAGTGGCTCGCTCACTCCACAAATGTTGTGAAGGGTTCAAAAGAGTCAGGAAGGCTCTGCTAGTGCTAGATAGGAAAAGACACAGTGCAAACATTTGTCCAGCAGTATCTTGCTCCTGCTCTGAGCAAGACGTTGGACTAGAAGACCTTCCTCCCAACTCTAAAATTCTATGCTTCCCAGCCAGCTGCTTCACTCTTTTTACTAGCTCTCAAGCCTTCCCTAGTGGAGCTGTAACAGAAACTGTGGCAGAACAAGACATTGCTTAAATTGAAGAGGCTTCAGGTAGGACTTAGGACCAACATTGTTTTCTTGTGTCTGACTTGGCCTGGGTTTACAGTCTCCCTACAGGATCCGCATATCTAAGGAAATGGTTGCAGAAATGGCCTCTGGGGCAACAGGAAGCAAGCAAAGGTCACGGTGCGCACTGTGGCTTAGCCAGGCAGAATGGCTGAGCAGGGGAGTCTCATCAAGGGCCTGGGCAGATTAATGGTCCTGCCTGGCAAACTATTCCAAGTTGGCAGCCAAAATGAGCACTCTGAGGGGAAGCATGTGGAGCAGATAAGGCTGAAGTGTGGGGAGGACTTGAGGCTGAAAGAGCAGCAAGCCAGAAAGCACAGGAGGGTGAGAAAGGCACCACAACCTCAGAGCAACTGCAGGCAGAAAGAGGAAACTATATGAAGCTGGAAGAAGAGTATACTGGGACCAGTCACTTACAGCATATATTATATAGGTGTTATACCAGACAAATGGTCATGGCTTCTTCAGAGAATTTCTGGGAACTGATATTTGTTGAGGTTGCTGAGAATTCTCAGTTAGAGAACCAGACTGGGCATTGCCTGGTCAGCCAGGCCCACAGCTAGGGGCCTGAAGCTAGGGTTCTTGTGTGTAACGTTTGCTGTGTGGTGGCATGCATATATTATACCAACCCGCATATGTAAATTTTATGCAAAATGGAGACTTTTAGAGACTTTTTTTTTTTTGGTGAACAGCACCAACTATTGCTGACAGATTTTGACTATTTTCATCACGTGGACCTGGCAACCCTACCTGAAGCTCTAGGGCCCACCTTCTATCAGTGGTGAGGCAAGCCTTTCAGCTGGGACACTTGCACCACTGCTACCTTCTCCCAGCACCCCCATCTGCAAATGGGAGCATCCCCCCAAGGGACAAAGACCCCTAGCTCTCCTCACATAACTGCAGTTCCCGGGGTTTTTGTGCAAAGAAAATGACTATTAAATCAGTTTTTGCATGGAGTATAGATATGTCTGTAGACCTTGTGTGTACCTTTTGGACTCAAGTAGCAAAATTAAAGGTCCTAGAATTGGAACTGGGGGAGAAGGGAGAGCTTGCCCCGACAGTTGTGCTCAGCTTCACAGATGTGACATCACAAACAAGACCCCCCATTTATCTTTGGGGGACAGGCAAGAATGGTGGTAACCCCAAATTGCAACTGACTGTGAAGGCTAGTCCAAGTCTGTGGACCCCTGAGCATGTTACTATCATCCCCTTGTACAGCTCCCAGAAGTACCCTGATTACCCTGATTAAAGGCTTCCAGAAATGCTGATAGTTTGGAAGACTGAATCTGCATGAGAGAAATCCTGGCAGGCACTTTTGCAAGCCAGACTCACCCTGATCTTTCATGTCCTATCACTGCCTACTGCCTATCAGTGCCAAGGAGGGTAGTGTGATCAACCTGTAGTAGCAGTTAAAAGCATTCCTTGTACACTCTCACTATCATATTGTAGATAGCAATACTTCACACCTTTCTAAATGTTTTGTGATTAGGCTGTCTGGTGCTTGCTGGAAGTTGCATGCAGTAAGGGCTGATAGTCCCAGTTTCTTATACTTTCTTTTGGAGCTATGCTGCCAATTCCCATATGTAATACTGCTCAGTCTTTGAGTAGGATCTGTGTAGATTCTTTGTAGCCTCTCTATACTGAAGCTTCCAGGGCAAACTTATAGGAATTTGTCGCAAATCCTTTCATTCAGCCTAGTGAAGCTCATGGAAGTCTTGCCTATGTGAACTTCTCCCTAGTTTTGGAGTTTTGAACTACCTGGTTGTTTTTGCAGTTTTACTCCAATAAGCTAACAATAACCCACCATTCTACAGTTTTGGATTTCCAGACTTTGCCAGACCACTACACATGCACAGTTGGCTGCAATTTTCAATTTGACCCCCCCCCTTCCCCCGTCTTACTGGTCACTAATGCAAGTGAGAATATGCATGGCAAAAGTAAATCCTGATGCAAGTCTATGGCCACTCCAAGTCTATGACCACTTTTTGTGCTGAAATTTAATCAGTGCACACATGGACTTGTGCACATCATAGAACATAGGAAGCTGCCTTGTACTGAGTCAGACCATTGGTCCATCTAGCTCAGCATTGTCTACACAGACTGGCAGTGGCTTCTCCAAGGATGAAGGCAGGAATCTCTCTCAGCCCTATCTTGGAGATGCCAGAGAGGCGACTTGGAACCTTTTGCATGCAGATGCTCTTTCCAGAGTGGCCCCATCTCCTAAGGTGAATATCTTACTGTGCTCACTCATGTAGTCTCCCATTCAAATGCAAACTAGGGTGGACCCTACTTAGCAAAGGGGACAATTCATGCTTGCTACCACAAGTCCAGTTGCTACATAATGGCGCAGTGGGGAAATGCTTGACTAACAAGCAGAAGGTTGCTGGTTCAGATCCCCACTGGTACTATATCAGGCAGCAGTGATATGGGAAGATGCTCATACTGCGCAGGAGGAGGCAATGGTAAACCCCTCCTGTATTTTATCAAAAGAAAACCACAGGGCTCTGTGGGCACCAGGAGTCGAAATTGACTTGATGGCACACTTTATCTTTACATCACAACAAGTTCAGCTCTTCTCTCTTCCTTTGTGTCTCTCCTCCTCACCAGTAAGGAGGTGGGGCACAAAATAAAAACTGCATATACACTAGTTTTGGAATTAATTTTGTAAATGCTCCAAGTAAAACTGAAAGGCAGGAGAAGTGGAATATGGGGCCAAACAATTACAAAACAGAATGGTGGACATCTCTGCTCATCCTGAATTCAGTTTTTGCACTGGAACTAGTGATTGTTGCATTGTACATCTCCTTCTCTTGTTTTATTTCATTCTGGTTTTATTAAGGTATAACTCAGAGGAATATATTCCTGGAACTAAACATATGTGCAAAAAAGCAAAAACCTCTACGTTTTGTAGAAGAAGCTGGGATGGCTAAGGCCCATCTGAATTCTGATTGTTAGCAGCAGCTAGAGCTATTCTTTCCAGAGCTACAACATGAACACACTTCTTTCTAGTCCTCCAGTGAAACACAGTGAGATAAGTTGCTTTAAGCTAATTTTTAAATAATATTGACTTATTTCAAAAATCTCCTCCTGGCTTATCCCAGCTTACCCCCCACCATTGCTCTCCCCAATGGACTAGATTTTGCATATTTTTAATAAACTCCCCCAGCTCTCACTAATGTGAGCCATGTCTATTCATGGTGGTCTATGGTCAAGTGGAGAGAGTGCGAAGCACAGCTGGGCAAGATTAAAGATACACAAACATGGAGGAAGTTGCTTTTAATTCAGATTATGAAGTTGCTGCAGGTGGTGGGCAAGGAAGAATAAAAAAGGTAAACTGTTTTCTTGGGGAGGCCATCTCAAGGCACTGCAGAAATTAAAACTCACACCTAGAACTGAGGAGGAGAAGCTGAACTATGTCTTTAGCACAGAAAAGAATATGGCTGGGGCAAATAGCAGTCATGGAAAGTAGAAATTGATTAAAACTGTGATAGGGGTGGAGAATCAATCCCCTTCTCCTCCATGCCAAAGTTCTGATGCTCCCCCTCAAGACGGCTATTTAGGAAACAAAAACCAGGCACACCGCTGTAACATGTATTTTGGCTTTGATGCTGCCCTGACAAGGTGTCAAAGAAATTTTTTCAGATGAAGCCAGGATGAAGGTATCATATTTCAATATGGCTTGCACTGAAGGTTTATTTCACTGAGGGCCAGTTCTTTAGTTACTTATGGAATGAAGGAACCAAACCTTGTGGTTTGATATCCATGATGTTGTACACAGATATGGGCCCTATTCTTTATTGGTGACCTTTGATCAGGACTATATTAAATTGACTATATGGCCTGAAAGCACAAGATGAGAACACTTCCTTCCTGCTGCATACAAGCTGGCATGTATGCTAGAATCTCCCCCTGGAGAATTAAAGATGATCTGGATCACAACACCAGTGAGGGATGGAGAATCAACTATTTGGGAAGATTCCTTTGTATAACGCAGAAATCAGGTCAGCTTCTTTGCATTGGCAACAGCAGTTTTCCTCATAAAAGTCCAGACTGGAAATAAGACACTTGTCTGCTCCCATGATTCTCTGTCATATAAATAAATGCTTAACAAGATTTGAACTGAAAATACAATGTTATAACTGGTGTTCTCTCCCTAGGAGGAGGCATTAAAGGAACACATTTATGATAAGGAGATGGGCATGTTAAGTTAAGCAGGAGGAGGAGACAGAGACTCAGCCATTGTAAACTGTGCTACATTTTAGCTGATGTGGACCACAGTTGCCTAGGGAGGAAAACGTTCAGCAACATATAGGTTTTGAGCAGAAAGTGCAAGTCTGCAGGAAGTGTGGATGCATGGCAATGCTGCATTGGCCCAGACATGACTGTACGTGTGTGCAGGGGCACTGACTTTTGGGCCTTCTCTATAGCTGTTCATTTATATAGTAATAACTATAGAAATCACTGCCTGTAACAAAGGTGACAGAAAGCGGGGGGGGGGGGCCTTTTCAGGTCACTATTCATAATTAATAATAATAAACGTTACTATTATTAATTATGAATAGTGACCTGAAAAGCACCCCCCCCGCTTTCTGTTACCTCTTTTACAGGCAGTGAAAATGAAAGGAGGCTTTTAAAAAAAAAAGGTTTTGTGAAGGTCCCACTTCAACAAACTGTTCAAGGCAGGGCTTATTTCCGTATCTTTTTGTAACCACTACGAAAAATGCCATGGCTCATAATGTACCGGGGAATGACGACACAGGGAGTTGACATTTCTCCCTCCCCGCCCCACCTCCAGCACCTAAATGATTTTTGTAGCATTATTTCTTGGTGCATTTCAGACAGGAGTGGCTCGCTCATGAGGCAACATTCTCAGGTGGACTGCAGGCCGCTGCAGACATCATCCATTTGCCTGGAGCTACTGCCCCAGTCTCACCTCTGCTGCCATCTCTGCATTTGCTGACCAGTGAGCTGATCCTTCCCTGCACTTGACTCTTTCCTCCTTGCCCTGCCCACCAAGCTAGGGGCTGTCACTGAAGCCTATGCTCTTCTTCTGGTGCTAACTCCACTCTTGTCTGTGGGCTGCCCCTTGCCAACTTCCCTCCATTGATGGCTGCCTCTTTTACTTCCAGCACCAAACCTTTGGTGCGGGAATGAAGAGTGAGGCCACAGTGAGAGGCACTCAGTGAGAGGCAGCACAGGCTGCCTGTTAACACCAAGGAGGAGAAAACAGAGGCACATGTTGGCTTCAAGAGAAGAACACAGTGCATGTGGTATCAGGAAGCTTGCACTGCCTCCTGTCTCACTAACCCATCTCTTGCTGTTTTTCTCCCTATCCTGAGAGAAGCAATGGGTGACAGGCTAGCAAAATGGGAAACAGTGTAAAGCTTCCCGATACAGCAAGGAGCAGCACAGCGTGCACTCCATCCTTGTGTTGGGGCTGGCACGCAGGGATGAGCCGGTGCTGATTCCAGGGTGGGGAAATGGTGGCTGGCCACCACCCACAGAGATGTGACAGGTTTTTATTTATTTATTTTTTAAAAGCAAGTCTCCCCACTCTGAACAATTTGTCCAAATGGGGTGCCCCCTCCCAAAAAACTACATGAACTAAGAACATAAGAACAAAAGAACAGCCCTGCTGGATCAGGCCCAAGGCCCATCTAGTCCAGCATCCTGTTTCGCACAGTGGCCCACCAAATGCCTCTGAGAAGCCACAGACAGGAGTTGAGGGTGTGCCCTCTCTCCTGCCATTACTCCCCTGCAACTGGTACTCAGAGGCATCCTGCCTTTGAGGCTGGAGGTGGCCCACAGCCCTCTGACTGATAGCCATTGATAGACCTTTCCTCCATGAAGTCATCCAAACCCCTTTTAAAGCCATCCAGGATGTTGGCTGTCACCACATCCTGTGGCAGAGAGATAAGAACATCTTATCTCTTAACACAACTGCCCCTTCAGGACTCATACATTTGCTGAAATCCTATGCAGCAAATATAATCAGACGGCATCACACTTATGCAAGTATTTAAAATATTTTTCCCTCTGAAAAGGCACCCAAGGCAACTAATATACAAAATAAATAACACAATAATATAGTCATTATCACAATAAAATCATTAAGAGCTGCAAACCACACTCCATAGCAAGGGGAAGACACCCCCGCCCCCTGATGATAATAAGTATAATGGTTGGGAAAAGACCTACTGAAATGAAAATGCTTCACAATGGCAGCAGAATGTGCAAAGAAGGAGCAAATTGAATCCTCCATCACAGAGAATTCAGGTGGATGCCACCACTGAGAATGCTGTCTTGCAAATATAGTCACCCAGACTTATGATAACAGGAGGACATGAAATAGAATATTTTCAGATGAGTGCAGGGAATAACCTGTTCTGTATGTGAGAAGGCAGTTCTTCAGATAGTTTGGTTCTAAGGCCATTTAGGGCTTTACAGGCAATCCAGTCCCTTGAATTGCACCCAGAATGAATTAGCAGTCAATGCAGTCTACCACAGTACAGACTTGTCAACCTAACTTCTGTCCCAGAAAAACTGCAGAAAGCATTATGGAAAGCATCATTAAAGCTATTTTGGTCTTTGCCATATCACAGGGTACTTTTGTAAGCCCCTTTAATTTCAAAAGTGGTTTGCTGTGTGGCATTATGGCATCTGCTGTTCGAGAAATAACAAGCTCGAAGTCTCCTTCAGCATGTGGAACTAGTTGTTATTCCACATGGATCTTAGCTTTGAATCTCAGTCTTTGTATTTGCTTTTATGATGACCTTGAATTTGAACACATGGATGAAAGTAGTGCTTATTCTAGGCAGCAACAGTGAGGCGCTATTTCATATGCCAAATCACAACCTCTCAAAAGTCCACTGGGGAACACTACCTAAATATTAAAATCAACATTCAGGCATTTATAATCAGAGAGTACAGAGAAGATATGTATATTGAGATATGTATATTGTTCTTGCCAAACCCTGCAATTAGCTACGGTTGACGGATCTTGGCTCTCCTGATGTGCCAAGTATCTGACAGGTCACTACTCCATGTTTTGATCCAGCTTTCCTGAGAAGAAAGAGAGAGAGGACATGCCCAGTTGCAAGGGAGCAACAGCAGGCTTGGGGGCAAGCCCTCACCTCTTGCCTGTGCGCTTCTCAGAGGCATCTGGTGGGCCATTGTGTGAAACAGGATGTTGGACTAGATGGGCCTTGGGCCTGATCCAGCAGGGCTGTTCTTATATTCTTAGATTCAGAGGTTCACATTTCAATTTGCTATGTTAGGAGTTTGAAGCCTTATTTCTAGGGCTGCCTGCAGCACTTAATTGATTGATCCATTAGATTACAACAACAACAAATATTTATAACAGCTTTTCAACAAAAGTTTCCAAAGCGGTTTACACAGAGAAATAAATAAATAAGATGGATCAGATTAGCTGATCTAAAGACATTTAATCAACTAAAAAGGTGCCTCAGATTAATTGGGGGCAGGAGATTTACAATATAGATTATACAAACACTGACAAATCTCAAAGAAGCCTCCTCCCCTCTCAAAAAAGAAATAATGCCTCTTCTAAGGCGATTCCTGATATGAGGCACATGCCTGTATTATCTGAACACAAAGGAAGCATGCTTCTTGATTCAGAAGTATTGTTTTTACCGATATGCAAATTGAATTGATTGAATAAACAACTACATCTCATATGATTGATTGTGTCTTTAATCAGTTGATAGGCCTATTTGTTTTATCGATTAGACCCATAGCCAAATTGGCTGTAAACTTAGAACCTACATACTCTTACACATCCCCTCTCACCACTATTGGCAAGTATACATCGTCAGTATACTATGGTCAGTATACCTAGTGCCCAGACATACATTTTATGTGGTCACTTTGTACACCCAAAACCTGAAGGCTGCTGTTTATTTTCAGAGTGGTGCTAGAAGGCGACAATTTGCAATGGAAAACAGTGGATGGGAGTGGATTGCTTAACCCTGCAACTCCTTCCTCCCCACCTGGTTTTCCCCATGCTGGGTGCCAGACCTGTGTTTCCATCACAAATTGGCAGTAATTAACATCTGGAATAGGACTGTAACCAATCAAGTGGCATTCAGCCTTTCCAGCTGTTCTGAAAGCAGGAGGTAGTTTCCTGCCAAGTGCCAATGAATGGACTTCAAGAATTCTTGACAATAACAGCTGGCAAGAGTGAAGGACATTGTTATTTGACTCTTACCTGCAAGTAATATTCAGTGTATCCTTAGTGTTGATCACATATTCCTCTTCTATGATGCTGAGAGTGGGCGGGGTCATAGAATAGCCACTCACCCGATCTAGGGAGAGAAAAATAGGTTCATGGTATAGCAGAATGCCACATCTGATCAATTAGCATTATTTACTGCATCCATTTTATCAAGTGCCTGCCATGGCCTGGCTTGGTTTGTCTGATTAACACTGCAGGAAATATTCAGTAACAGGCATAACACGATTCAGTTTCTATGTTTTAATTAACGAGTTATAGGGGACAGAATAGGCATCCTGTAAAAGCAGGGCGTACCTGTCATTGGTGTTCCAGTTAGTAACACTGCCTTCACTTGGTTTGTCACCAGGGGTGGCCCTTTCATGAGGCGAGCTGAAAGCGTTGCCTCAGGTGGCAGATTATGGGGTGCCAGCAGGGTGGCAAATGCCTCCCACAGCTACTATTGGAGTAGCTCTTCTTGCAAAGCTTGCAAGAAAAATGAAGAGAAAAGAGCAGGCAGCTGGCAAACTTCCCTCCTCCCTGTCCCCTGCACTACTTTCAAAACATGCAAGGGCCAGTTCTGAAAGCAGTCTGGCCCTCATCAGGGTCCTGGGGCAAAACAACATTTGGCATCTTGTCACAGGTCCCACAATGCCGTGGGCTGCCCCTGCTCATCACTGTAGCATCTTTTTCAAAGTTAAAAAGGGGTGACACAGATCCATTAAATGTATATTTAGATGTGGCAGGACCTGCTTTGCGGATACTTACCAATCCAATTATGCCATGGCTGCCCTAAATTATTTTACTGCTGATCTGCAAGGGCCTAAGCTCCATTCTAACCATTAGATATTATAGCTCCAGCAGTGGGTAGCAAGGGAACACACAGCCCTTGAACAAAGGCAACGGAGTAGAAAAGGTTGTGAAGAAGCCCACAGCACTGGAGGAACATTAAGCATCACTCAAGCTCCGAAAGAAGCTCATGATAAGTTCTCATGTAGCCTGACTTGAAAATTGCTTTCTTTATTAGTAATCTCATAATCTAAGATATACTGAATTTGATATCCTATGGCATTGGTGAGGAGCCCCTTTATGCATAGGCCCCTAGTTTTTAAAAAAAGCAAAAAATATACACACTGGCCTGATTAGATTCGTCTTGAAAGCCGGAATCACAAAAACAGGAGCTATTTTTGATATTTACACTCTCTTTTAAAAGGGAGAAAATAGCAGTGTTTGAATCTGAAATAATTCTGATATCAGATATCAGCTACTGCTTAAATCACTGGGATAAACAATGCACTACTGCCTTACCTGAATAAGAAGTTCATAATAATTATCGCACCATTTCAGTAACACGGTGCTGTATGAGAAAAGCAGTATTTGTTTTTCAGTAACACTGTGGTGAAAGTGATTTCATAAGAACAAAGGAAGCTGCCATATACTAAGTCAGACCATTGGCCCATCTAGCTCAGTATTGTCTACACAGACTGGCAGCATCTTCTCCAAGGTTGCAGGCAGGAATCTCTCTCAGCCCTATCTTGGAGAAGCCAGGCAGGGAATTTGGAACCTGGATGCTCTTCCCAGAGCAGCTCCATCCCCTAAGGGGGTGATCTTTCAGTGCTCACACATCTAGTCTCCCATTCATATGCAACCAGGGTGTACCCTGTTTAGCAAAGGGGACAAATCATCCTTTCCACCACAAGACCAACTCTCCTCTCTTTAATTTAACTCCTTAACCAGTACATGTATGTGCTTCAGAAGAACAAAGGGAGACTTCAGGGAGGAGAATGGTAAAGAGAAACAGCAAACTTTCTCAGAATGAATTACAATCTTGAAACATAGGTAAGAATGAAATGCCAGAGAATCGGAAGAGGGCATATCTGAGGAAAGGATTCCCCACAGACTGGTGAGAAACGTGCAGATTCGCATCCAGATCACAAGAATGACCCACCCAAAATGTAGCTTTGTGTAGACAGCCTTGCTCTTTTTAATTGTTTTACACTTCCTTCCCACCAAGAAGTCATTCTGACAGCAGTGATTTGACTAAGTGTATCTATAGTAACTGGACTGGCATCAGCAATCTCACACTTCTGACTCTGATGGTTATGCTTGTCTCTCAATCATGCTTTTCCTGTAGTAATAATTGGAGTAATACTAGCAGCAGCAGCCGCCACCCAAACAACAGCAATATAAGATAACAGGATGGAGGCAGACCCTCCCTGGATTATTTAGTTTTTTTCTTTGTTCAAGGCATTCAGAGTCATGTTTTCCAAGTATGAAGCAGATGTTCTTAAGAAGCCTCCCCACTTTTCCTAAGAAGTCTCTGACAACTTTTCTTGTTGAATGAGACCAATCGCATCACCATATCACAATGGACAGAAATTCTTGGGCCAGATTAGAACCAAACATTAGGGCATGCTCAGATTGCAATAATTTAGGGTATCAATAGCGGACACGGACCTGCATAGGAAATGAAAGCTGCAGAACCCACATATATGGCTTCCCATAATGGCATGGATATGTCCTGAGCAGCCAGAGAATTCTCTGAGGGTTTATGGTGCTCTTTCATTGATAAAGTTAAGCTTGTATAGGTTTGGTAAGTTTCCTGACAAGAGACCACTCAGGAGCACCATGCAAGATGCTCTGAGCTTCAGTGGAATATAGATGTAGATAAAACACGAGTCTGGACACTAGTTTAGGATACAAATCGTCTGGACACTTACCATTTCCCAGTTGTGCACTACACCATCAAATGAGGAATATCGGAAGCTTCTGTGTGAATATGAACTAACAGGGAGGGTTCATAGCTCACTGGCAGCACATCCATAGGTCCCTGGCAGAACACTGAAGGTCCCAGGTTCAATCCCTGCAATATTCAGGTTTTTAAAAAAGGGATCAGGTAGCAGGTGACAGGAAAGGCCTCTGTTTGAGACCCTGGAGTTGCTGCCAGTTAGAGTAGACAATGTTGGGCTAGATGGACCAACAATCTGATTCGGTATAAGGCAAGTTAATATGTTCATTGACCATCTGACCAAGATGGTGAGCATAACTAGAAGAAAATAGAAGCAAAAAATTAAACATCACTCAGTGAGCATGAACACTTAGCTCACAGACTTCAGGCCTGGCCAATTTGATTTCCTGGTACAGACACTACCAATGCAGTATGTGACCAGAACATGGAGAAAAAAATGGCTCTATTGCACAGATAACATTTGAATCAGGTCACTGCATGGTAGATTTTTCACATGTGGAGCCTCCCTATGGTTCCATTTGAGAACTGCTGGTTTTTGCTATGCAAGAGAACTACTGTTCATTTAACTGTTGAATTAAATGTACTAAGCCTTGGTGTTCTTTGGTTTACATAAATGGAATCCATGGCTCTCATCATGACTGATTACAGCCCTTTTGGTATGGATTGGCCTAATTAAAATATATCCCATAAAAATATGACCAGAGTAAAAGAAATGATATACAAACAATGGATATTGATCTCCAGGTCAGTAACTGAAGCCTCATTTGAGGGTAGCAGGAAGGACACTCTGAGTCTGAGCTCTAGGGGGTTGCCTCCCACCACCCCAAATAAGAACACTATGGCAAAAGGATGAGTAATTAGTCCCCAGCTATTGGCTAGAGCATGAGCTCTCACAGGAAACGTTTTTCACCCTCCCTTGTCAGAAAGGTTTCTGCTCTGCTGCCATTTATCCTGAGACTGCAAAAGTGAAAAAGAGAACACTTTGGCTTCTGCCACCAGTCTGAAGAATAAGGGCTGCTGGATTGTTTTCAGTCTAATTTCTGAATAGAAGAAGGTGGCTTATGAGATCCCCACGTTTGTGTGCCCCTCTAATAACCTTTTCATTTACAATTGGATACAAACTGTATTCACAGCATATGGGAGGGGGTCCTAGAGGACCACAAAAGGAGTGTTTTTTGTCTACCTGCCATGTTGTTTCAAGGAGGTGGCCACAAGATTTTACTGTATCAGTTTTTTGTTTTGTTTTTGGCTTGGTGCATATTTCATTTGAATGTGCCCTTATATGGTAAGAACAAATAATCAACATAACTAAGCAAATTCTAACTTCTGTTTTTCAGGGGTTTGCCCTCATATGGCGATTGTTCACCATGTAAAACTATCAAGATAGCCTACTTCAGGGTGACTTTGAGAAAGTAATGCAAGTATAGATTCTCTGAGGATCTTCTGTGTGAGGAGATAAACACTGAGTGAAGAAGTCTATACATATATTTACATTTCCCATCCCATCCCCAATTTTAAATGCAAGACGAGTTAGAGATTTTTATTGCCTTCTGATTTTTGAAATCCTTCTGGCTTGCATTTTCACAATATTAATACAATACTTTTAAACATTTTAATTAACACATTTTTCATTACTCGCACCAGCAATTAAAGCTCAACTTCTGAAACATGAACACTCATACAGCAGCCAGATCATAGGTCCCTGTACAGATTTTATACTGAAGAGCATTGGTCCTTCTAGTTCAGTGGTGTCAGCATTTCAGACAGCAGTCTTTCCTTGCCATACCTGGAGATGCAAGGGATCAAATCTGGTGCCTTCTGTGTGGAAAGCATGTCTCTGCCACTTAGCTACAGCTCTTCCCCCATACTGAACTATGATCTCTCCCTTAGTCCACAATACCTCAATCAGGTTAGGTCCTAGCCCTGGGCACTGAGGTTTCTGATTAAATCTCTAGAACCCTTGGTAGCCAGATAAAAGCACAAACACAAGATGAAAAACTGTGCTGATGCTGCAGTTCCGAATTAAAAATATATAATGAATGTGTGGGAGAAAAGGGAGCAGTGCAGGTGGAAAGGGTTAAGCCTCATATCCTCCCTTAAGCTATCACTTAAGAAAGTGTTCGATGACAAAGAGACAAAAACATTTGGACGTTGTACAAAAAAAATGTGTTTTATGGTTATGAAAATAAATGAAAGCATTTTTGTGAAATCCCTTGAAAATATAATCATTCTAAAGCAAAAATATTTCTGATGCATTTGGAATACAAATCTGTATTTCCAATTTACTGCCAAACATGTCTGTCTCTAGTACAAATCCTGGTGTTCAGATTACTATGATTTTTTTAACAGAAACAGTTTCACCATGCCCCAGTACATGTTTAGTAAAGTCTTGTGAATAACCAGGATAAAGATTAAGTGAGGATATTATGAAGCATTTGGGGGTTTAAGCATCCAACCCAAAATTGTAGCAGGAGATCATGGATTAAAAGACCCTGAAACATGTAGCCCTAAGTGTATAACCCAGGCAATCAGTTCTGCAGAGCAACCAATCTGCTTCCTCATACTGGAGGCGGAACACATTCTTTTCTTACTTCACTTTGACTAGTCAAATTTCTGGAAAATATGGAAGGTGAAGGCATTTGGAAGAATCAGTAGAAGGAAGGTGATTCTTAGTGCAATAAGCAAAATTCAAAATTCTGTTGCCAAATTTTATTTTCCATGGTTTGAACACCATTTTGGAAAATGGCCATCATCCTTCAGAAATTGTTATGGAAGGTGATGATATTTGCAGGGATGAGTAGTGGTATCAACTAATAATTTCTTAGAAATGAAAAAAACAAACAAACTTGTGCTGAATTTCAAAATCAAGATTGCCAACTTTTATAGCTCATGTTTTGATTGGCCACTGAGTCAGCATGTTTGAGAGCAACACACACACACATAAAATGAAGCTCTGGGCCAGACAGATGCCACAGCATTTTTAAGTGAGAGTCTTCTGGTGGTGTGGCTCTGTCATTTCGGTATTCCAAAGGTTATTTAGGGATAAATATATACACTCAAAGTTCCTCATTAAGATTATGTGCATTGTTATGTATTGCCAAAGGGATAGCACACCTGGGCATGATCAAGCCGAGCTAGCAGTGTCCATCAGGCTGGACACGAACACAAGAACATCTCACAGGCACCATCTCACAGCAGTGTGGGTGCAATTTGGGCTGCCCCAATGCTTATTTTGGGGTGCACATGCCCCATTCCTTATTTAGTTAATGGGCACTGGCTACTTGGTGAAAGGGGAAATATATATAGGAACATAGGAAACTGCCATATACTGAGTCAGACCATTGGTCTATCTAGCTCACTATTGTCTTCACAGACTGGCAGCGGCTTCTCCAAGGTTGCAGGCAGGAGTCTCTCTCAGCCCTATCTTGGAGATGCCAGGGAGGGAACTTGAAAATTTCTGAATGCAAATGCTCTTCCCAGAGCAGCTCCATCCCCTGGGGGTGGAATATCTTACAGTGCTTACACATGTGATCTCCCATTCAAATGCAAACCAGTGTAGACCCTGCTTAGCAAAGGGGGAAATTCATGCTTGCTACCACAAGACCAGATCTCCTCCCATAAATAATATCCTCTCATATGTTTGAGAGGGACTTACACTATAATGAAGCATGGGGATGGACAGGACACTAAGACAGCTCAAATATGACAGTCCCCTGGTTGGTTGGCTGGGTTAGGGTGCATGATTTAAAGTGGCCCAAAATTTATTTTGGAAAGCATATCCCAAGTACTTTATTCACTTAACAAGTTCAGGTAAGAATTAATCTGCCTACTCTCCTTTCACTACAATCTTAATTGATAATTACCAACCTCACAAGTTAGCCCACTTCAGCCTTAAATGTTCACACATCTGCCAACTTGAATTGGGGTGGATGATATCACCACAAACTATGCCTTTGAGCTGTCCCTATGTGTCACTTACTACAACTGTGACAAGTTTGGTTCAAATTGTTTAGCGGTTCACAATATAGCCCACTTGCGGCTCAAACATTCAGACATCCACCATCTTGAATCAGGGTGTATGGAATCATTACAAATTATGCCATTGATTGAGGGATCCTTATGTGTCCCTACAAATGTAGCAAATTTGGTTCAGATTGGTTAGGCAGTTCACAAGTTAGCCCTCTTACACCTCAAACATTCACACATCCGCTATCTTGAATCAGGATGGATAATATCATATTAAACTACACCACTGTGGTGTCCCTTTGTATCACTCACTACAACTGTGCCAAATTTGGTTCACAAGTCAGCCCACTTGCACCTCAAATGTATATGTGGTGGTCATCTTGAATCAGGGTGGATGACATCATCACAAACTATGCCACTGAGGTGTCCCTATTTATCCCTACAATTGTAGCAAATTTGGTTCAAATTGGTTAAATGGTCCACAAGTTAGCCCATTTACACCTCAAACGTTTACATGTCTGCCAACTTCAATTGGGGTGGATGACATCATCACAAACTACGCCATTGAGATGTCCCTATGTGTCTCTATAACTGTACCCAATTTGGTTCATAATGGTCCAGGCACTGTGAAATTGAATTTGGGGGTGGGGGAGGACAGGACACACACACACACACACACACACACACACACACGCAAGACATACAAAATGCCTGGTGATCTGATAAGCTTAATTTTCTTAAAGAAAGTAGGCTAAAAATATAAGTTTCTGAGAAATGATGGCAAAATGGTGGGATATATTATTTGGCAATCTGGATCTTTAAATTCAGTACACTAAGAGACACTTGATTGCTGCTAATTCCTTAAAAATGCCTTCACCAAGTTTTCCAGTGGCTTTTTCTGGATTTCTACTTTATGAAACTTAATGGTCTGAGCAAGCAATAAGGCCCTCACTATGCTTCTTCCAATTTTTCTGGTGAAGTATGCTTCAGTGGTACTCATGAAAAGTGGAGTTTAGCTAACCAGAAGCTGGGGCACCTTCATGATGGCTATATCACTCTGTTGCTCACAGCCTTCTTGGATATTTCTTCCCCTTGTGAAGTGCTGAGATAATACAACATCCCGTAAGGCACTGTTTTCTCCTTTTACCCAACTGGATACGTAAAGTGTCTGACACTGCTGTAGTGCAGTATTTTGTTTTTTGTTTAAATAGTGTTACCAGATCTTTGAAGCTATTGTTCCCTAACTTACCCAGCAAACATCCTTGGTTTGCTGAGCTGAGCTCTTTCTAAATCCAAGTGTTTATAGGACAAGAGATGGCATCCCTGTCCCTAGCAGTCACTAGCCAGTACACCTCCCTTAGGTGGGCTGCATGTCCCCTCCCATGCAGACAATTGTGGGTGACTGAGATGTGAGTGGTAATCAACCTGTACATGGCTGGATGCCTAGATCCTTGTGCAACACACTGAACTGGGTGGAGGGTACAAGGAAGGATGCACAGGAACAAAAATTGAAGCCATCTCTCTCAGCTTTATGACCTATTAGGCAACAACTCCATGAAAGGGTGGGGGAAGAAAGAAAATGTACGGTTTGTGCAGGTTTAGGAATCCGAGATTCCTGCAGATGTATCCTGTCTGTAGCTCTACACAAGTACAACAGGAAAAGGAACAAACTCTCAACTGGAATACACCACAAGCTGCATTCACTGCACTGAGTGTAGTTGTACAAACATCTGTAACATTGACTTGTCAGCTTGGAGTCATCCTTCCCATCAATTTGTCCTACATGCCTTGGTTCCTCTTTTGTTTCCTTTCTTCTGCACCTTCTCACAGTAGCAAAAGGGAGCTTTCCAAGTGACATTTGGAAATCACAGCTGTGAAATTTCTCCTTCTATATGCAACTTCTATGAATTAATCTGGAAAAGAGCTACAATCTTTAAGGTTTGTTATTCGGCCTCCACACCTAAACAGGGTAGTGACTAGAGGTGTAGAGTTACTCGAAGCACATGGAGTAAGAGTGAGGAATATTCAAAGTGCTGACAGTTGGTGTTTTTTTAAAAAAAATAATAATTAAAACACTGGGGTTGTTATAACATACTATCGCTTTAAGGGGCAGGGCCGGAAAACCTCTAGATGAAATAGACCATGTGAGAGAACTGGAGAAAACAGTTTCACTGTTGTAGCAGAGATCTGTGTGAGTGCTGGAGGCTGTATGATCTCCTCAGGGGCTTGAACCGCTGCACAGATGGGCCACTAGCCTTTAGTGGCACAGATGGACCACTGTTCAGAGAAAACCCTCAGCAGGGGAAGAGCTACCATTGTTCAAGCATATTCCATGAACACTGGCTGCTGTATCCCCAGGGGCTGCCAGGGCCCTGTCATCCTCCGCTGCAAACTTGGCCTCTGTGGGCCCTCCTTGCCCCCACCGCTGCCTCCTCCTTCCTTTCCTTACAGCCTCCTGCCACCTTCTTCTTTCTCTCCCTGCCCCCGCCGCACACCATGCCAGCTGTTGCAGCAAGTGGGGGATGCGATGCTATGAGAGGAAGCATCTCATCCCCTAACTTCACACTCCTCAAGTCTGTCAGGAAATGTCTCCCTGCACACAGGGAGACAAATGTCTCCCCCACACTCCCTGCTGCAACAGCCAGTACTGGACAATGAGGTGGTGGGAGGAAGGAGGAGGAGGAGGATGGAGGTGGCAGTGGCAACGAGTGGAGAAGGAAGGAGGCGGCAAGGTGAACATCTAAGAGAATTATCTTCTTCGCTATGAACCTCACCGTCCATTGCGACCATCAGGGCAGCTTTGTCTGCAGTTGCCACTGGCTCATCTGGTGGCTACTCAGGGAGAGGCCTCTATTGCTGCCCTGAGGCTCTGGAATCCACTCCCTGCCGAAACAAGAGCTTCCCCATCTCAGAAAACTTTTAAAAAGTCAGTCAAGACACATTTGTTCACCCAGGCTTTTAATTAGATACTGTTTTGATAGTTTTTAACATTGCTTCAATGTTAAAGTTTTGTAATTCTATCCTTTTTATTTTGTTGTAATCTGTATTTTATTGTAAGATAAACAATATGTCCGGAGATGTAAGTTTTGGGTGGGATATAAATATGTTAAGTAAATAAAAGTGGGGCTGCATAGAGGGGCTAGCACAATTCCCCTGCCCTTATAAAAAACTAGGGGGTGATGATGAGGTAGAAGAACACAAGATGCCATGAGGCTTATTATGCCCCTGGTCCTCAGAAAAGCTGTATTTGTTCTTTCACCAGTCCAAATGTTTTTGGCCCTGAGACTTTCCAGTAAGTTGTAAGTAATAATTCTCATCATTAGAAGTCCACTTTGTGCCGCTGGTCTCACATCTTCAACAATTATATTGAGGTCTACGGAGACAACTTGTGAAAAATAAAAGCAGGGGAGGAACATCTAATCTACTGTACTCTATATTTCTGTAAGGCAGAAAAATGATTGTTATTTATCATTTCCATAGCAATTTGTGCACAAAACATTTAAATCCTTATGTAATATATCCTCACAATATTCGCTTACTTGCTCACGGCTGCCCTTGACTCAACCGGTCATTGAACACAGGAGTTCAAACATTTTGTCCCCCTGCATCATAATAACTCCCTACTTAAGTGGCAAGCAACCCTTTCAAATATGGGGTGGCCCTTCAAATGAGGGGTGTCTGGCAATGGCAAGATGTCTGAGGACATTTCCGAAAGTTGACAATAGTCTTTGGAATGCATGGGCAGCCATTTTGCTGTTGCTTTCTCAAACAGCCTACACTTGCAGCTTTGGAACTAGTCGCAGACTTCAGGATATCAAGGAAAGATCGAACATTCAGATTCAAAGTCTCCTCCTTCTACAAGCCATCACTGTTCCTTTTGCAGTCACTTCTGTATAGTTGAGCTTCTGAAAAAACTGATCCGACCCTCCCCCACCCCGGTTGGAATTCTCCCCTGGGGCCTGCAAGGCACAATCTGCCCCTCCTGACAGTTGATTTTGGCAAGATTTGCTATGAAAATGGCAGCTGACTAACATGCAGATGGTTTGTGTCTCTAGTAAAATCCCAAGGTGTGAGAGAGATACTTCTGCTAGAATCTAAATGCCCCCACTCCCTTTCCAAGATTTATATGCTGTCACGCTCACCCTTTAGACTTTTTCTCTACAGCCTCATGGACCAAACACCAAGTGAGCTCAGAGACATACAGAGTGTGACTATAGGAAGAAGTGCAAGCCACTGTATCTCATATGTGCATATATTATTTGAATATGCACAGACTTAACATGGAGAAAGAATTAGTGTAATTAAAAAGGCATGCAGCAGCTCCAGCAATATTTGTTTTTTCAAGATGGTCTCCAAGAGAGTTGGCAGCAGGATATTAAAACAAACAGAAGAGGATTGATGGGACACTGACAAAGGAAGCAAGATTCTGCAGCCTCTCACACCTTGTCTATTTCTGGAAAACTGTGCTTCCTATCGGTTTTCCTTTCCTTGATCTCTCATTTTATGGCCCTTAGAGGGGCAAGCTGCAGACAACAGACATTATCCAAACTGGATTTATTGTCTGTTATGGCTTAAATTTACTTGTCACCAGACTTCTGTTCATGGAGATTGCTGATTCAGCACTTCTTATGCAATGACTATATCATTATTGGCAAGACTGAGAAGTAATTCCTGCTTTGACCATTCCTCTTTGTTCCTGAAACAGATATCTCATTGCTGGACTATCAGGGAATGAGGGCTAATCTCCCTGAAACAACACTTGTTAGTGAGTGCAGTATGCATCAGAAAGAGCCCTTGGTGTACTGAGAGATTAGAACAGCAGCCCTTAATGGTCTTGGCACTGGCTCTTCACTAAAGTTACCACCTATTATTATTTTTACTCTCTCCCCCCCTCAGATAGTTACAGAGGAATGCTTAAAGCTAAGTAATGCCAAGTTGTACACAAGAGACTGCCCACAGAAGAGAGTTAATATCCAGAAAGCCCTTCATTTAATAAAAAATGCATAAATCAGATGCCCAGGCCATGGGAAGTAAAAAAGGAGAAAAGTCACACTTGCAGCAGTTCTTTTGATTAATCTTGTAGTTGGGGCTCTGAGTCTTCTGACAGATACCATCACATTTTCAAGATCCTCCCTCAAACCTGGCTGCTCTGATGTAACGCAGGGCCAAACGACAGACTTGTTAAATGTGTCAGAGTGTGTACTCATGAGCAGCACCCACACAGAGCCACTGTTTGGATCATGACTAGTATTCTGATGTATGGGTATTTAACCCTTTACCTGCCAAAAGTGCCTCCCAGTTGGTAAAGGTAAAGTTGTACTGTTGAGTCGGTGTCAACTCCTGGCGACCACAGAGGCCTGTGGTTGTCTTTGGTAGAATACAAGAGGGGTTTACCATTGCCAGTATGAGATGATGCCTTTCAGGGTATAGGTGTTTCCCATAGTCTGGGAAACACAGTCTGGGAAACATACCAGTGGGATTCGAACCAGCAACCTCTTGCTCCCTAGGCAAGTTACTTCCCCTCTGTGCCATTAGGTCCCAGAAGGTATTTATTTATTTAATTTATTTGAAATATGTCTATACTGCCCCAAACTCATGTATTTAAGCCCAAAGGGCCATTGTAGAAATGGGATGGGGGTAGGGCATTGGCAGGGAGGGGATGGGGGTGGGTAGGCGGAGCATCTGTTTTGCATGCAAAAGGCCCCAGGTTCAGACCCTGCCATCTCCAGGCACAGATGGGAAAGACTCCTGCCTGAAACCTTTAAGAGCCACCAGCCAGTCAGAGTAGACAATACTGAGCTATATGGACCAATGGTCTGTCTCAGCAGATGGCAGCTTCTTATGTTTCAATGAGATTTTCAGCAGGAAAACATTACAGACACAGAATTAGTTGCCGCTTACCTCCCCCTTCTCCACATGTTTTGACCCAAATTGTGGCCCTGCATGGCTGCTACTCATGAACAAGATTAGGCCTGTAACTATTACTGACACATTTAACATTAGGTATAGTTTGTCAGGAAGCGGGAAGAAAAAATAACAGCTCTTCTGCATTGTCACTGATGATCTTCAAGGACCCTTTGAAGTTGTAAGAGTTGTGTTAATTTCCTTGCAAATTAAATTGGTGTCAGAAGTTGTACAAAATTTTTTTCTCAAAAAGATGATTGCCCTATCTGAATTATGTAGACCAACAGAAAAAATATGACAAGCCAGCATATTTATTCTGTAATGGATACAATGTAAAATTCATATCAAAAATTTTTGAAACAGTTTGACCGTTTTGGGACAGGAGGGAGGGTGAGGGAAGAAGGGTGTGGGGTTTGCTTTGTGGCTATTGTTCTTTTAAAAGATATCAGATATGTACAGCTATGACTTGTATAAGAAGAAGAAAATATGACAAAAGGTTTACAAAAAAGATGAGTGGCAGACTCAGAGAAGAGCTGGTGTATAAAGGAAATGGGCTACAAATCAGAAAATCTCCAGGCTGATCCCTGCATCTTCCATTAACTTACCAGGTGGCTTTAGTCAAGCCCCTCCCTCTCAGGTTCAGACCCTATCTGCAATATGCGGATAACAATGTTACTTAAAAGGTTTGCTGTAAGGATAACAAGATAATACATGTGATGTGCTTTGAGCACTCAAAAAGCACTATACAAATGCCAAGTATTATTATTAAAAGAATATGAAGATACATTATTATCCATATTAAAGCCTTCTGGGAACCCTCATTTCAGCCAACAGAGATAATATTGTGGGTGAAATTCATAAATTTCATAAATGATCTAGAAGCAGGGGTAAGCAGCGATGTGGCCAAATTTGCAGATGATACCAAACTCTTCCGGGTAGTGAAATCTAAAATGGATTGTGAGCAGCTCCAAAAGGATCTCTCCAAACTGGGGGAGTGGGCGACAAAATGGCAAATGCGGTTCAATGTTAGCAAGTGTAAAGTGATGCACATTGGGACAAAAAAACCCAACTTCAAGTATACGCTGATGGGATCCGAGCTGTCGGTGACGGACCAGGAGAGGGATCTTGGGGTTGTGGTGGACAACTTGTTGAAAGTGTCGACTCAATGTGCGGCAGCTGTGAAAAAGGCAAATTCCATGCTAGGGATCATTAGAAAAGGGATTGAAAATAAAACGGCTAACATTATAATGCCCTCATACAAAACTATGGTGCGACCACACTTGGAGTACTGCGTACAATTCTGGTCACCACATCTTAAAAAGGACATTGTTGAACTGGAGAAGGTACAGAAGAGGGCAACCAAGATGATCTGGGGCCTAGAGCACCTTTCTTATGAGGCAAGACTACAACACCTGGGGCTTTTTAGTTTAGAAAAAAGATGTCTGCGGGGAGACATGATAGAGGTCTATAAAATCATGCATGGCGTGGAGAAAGTGGAGAGAGAGAGATTCTTTTCCCTCTCACACAACACTAGAACCAGGGGTCACTCCATGAAATTGATTGCCAGGAGGTCTAGGACCAACAAACGGAAGTACTTTTTCACACAACGCGTGATCCACTTGTGGAACTCTCTGCCACAGGATGTGGTGACAGCCAACAACCTGGATGGCTTTAAGAGGGGTTTGGATGACTTCATGGAGGAGAGGTCTATCAATGGCTACTAGTCAGAGGGCTGTGGGCCACCTCCAGCCTCAAGGGGAGGGTGCCTCTGAGTACCAGTTGCAGGGGAGTAATGGCAGGAGAGAGGGCATGCCCTCAACTCCTGCCTTGAGGCTTCCAGTGGCATCTGGTGGGCCACTGTGCGAAACAGGATGCTGGACTAGATGGGCCTTGGGCCTGATCCAGCAGGGCTGTTCTTATGTTCTTATGAAAAGCATCATAGTGTTTTTCCTCTGGGGCACCATTTCAGATATTGGTGGTGGAGGTTTATAGCAAAGTTCAAAGGCTTGCTTAATCCTGTTGTCAGGATTAAATGACAAAAGAGCATTGTACTTTCAGAGCATTTGAAGGCATACATTTTATACCTCATAACAACCAAAACTATTCTTGAGAAATCCTCACATAATCTAGGAGACTAAGGTGCATCAAGATTGGCAGTGTTCTACATTATTTGCTATAGCAAACCATGCAGAGAAGTGGCACAGCCTCTCTGTCCCTGTTTGTACGTTGATTTCATGCAAACCCTTGTACCTCAATAGAGTATTAGCTAGTGACTGGAGTACATATCAGAAACATTCTTTGGCAGTCTGCCAGATTAATATAACAGCTGTTTCTTAGTGGTCCCATCCTGGCAGTTCACTGTAATTCATCACAGGCACGTTTTTCTGTGATTGGCCTAGACAGAAGTCTCACTGTATCCTTCTCAGCCACTGTCCCCTCCCCTCCCCTCCCCTCCCCTCCCCCTCCACTATGGGTCTCTTTGCTTTTGGGGGATGATGAATGTATTCCTCTCTGCACGCTTCTCCCAGTTACTATGTCCCTACCATTGACCATCCAGCTGCCACACACCTACTTCCAGGCTGTACACAAACCCTGTCTTTTATCTGGGGCCAGGCAGTTCCATCTCCCCGCTGCCTGGCTATGACCCAGTTCCACATGCCCATCAGCTGTCATCCTAGCCTAATGATGGTTAGCCAAAGATGTTTGCACCTCATTTCATGTATGCATTGTGCAGCTTCAAGGGCAGGCATTTGGTCAGAGCCAGAACAATACATGGTCCTTGCTTTGCTAATTGGGAAGATCACAGAGCAAGGCAGGTGCTGTGTAGAATTTCAGAGGTGAGAATGAAATACAGAAGACACATTTTCAAAAGCTTCCTTTCCTGCCAGCAGGAAGTCCACTTCTACATTCTCACCACTAGTTCTCAAAATGCTTCAGCAGTTTTTGCATTTTGCTCTTGGGGAAATAACCTGACCTGCTAATTAAGTTCTTCCCAGAGAAGTGTTCTGTTTGCACACACACTTTATCACCAGTGGTCCCAGTATTGAGAGAGAGAGAACTGAAGTATTTAAAACAATAGAAAATATCTAACAATGGAGTTTCATCAATTTGTTCCCTTGTTTCCCAGTGTTCTGCTTGACTTCATGAAACTCTCTCTTCTCTCTTGTCCAGGGCCATAACTATAACAGGGCAAGGGGAGACAGTTGTCTGGGGGCCCACTGCCTTGGGGGGCCTCCCAGAGGCAAGTCACATGACTGACTCCTCCAGTCGTGCACCCGCCCGGGCTTCCTTCAGTTGTATTCATCCTCTGAAATTGATGTGAGTGTTAAGACCTGGAGCTACCAGAGCAGCATGTCTTTCTCTAGTACCATTAAATGACTTGCATCGTCACAATTTACAAAACCTTAAAAAAAATAATTTAGGATGATGTTCTATTGTGGCACATAGGATAGATAGATAGATAGATAGACAGACAGACAGACAGATAGATAGAACTATGCTTTTTGTTACCACTATTCAGCCTCATTTAAGATTTCTTTACTTCATGAGCTGAGCTTCAGTGAGGGGGGCCCCATTTTAAAATCTTGTCTCTGGGCCCACTCCAACCTTGCTACGCCCCTGCTATTGTCTCTCTTCATATATTTCCTAGCTTAGCAGCAGACCCCACATCCCACTCAAGCCCCTTTTCTGTTTTCTCCCTATATTCCCCCTCTTTGTCCACATCGTCCTTTTTACACTCTCTGTCATGCTCTAGATATAGCTCCTATGCAATGGCTCCTTTCACACACATGCTGAGCCACATGGAAGTCATTTCCCTTTGCTGCTATTCCACGCAGCTGCGGGATGTGTCTGAATCCACCTGCTCTTGTAATGACTACAGGTAGCAGGTCCTTGGGCATCTCCAGCTTTCCAGGATTGTACTGCCTTTTAATTCATGCAGAAGTGCTGGATGGGACAGTGGAGGATGGTATAGAAAAAAGACTAACAGCCACTATGTGGGAGTAAGGCTTGAAAATTGGGATCTGTTCCAAGCCTTAGAGTCAGCAGAAAAAGATGGGCTGCAGGGAGGAGAAAGAACCAGTTCTGAACAAGAGAATGAAGTTAATTTTCTTAACTAGCAAAGCAAATGGCCCTCCTCTATCCCCCCCCTCTCCTCTTTGTTTGCTTCCAAGTTGATCTCTGAGCATTTCCAGATATTAGTGTAAGTTGGCAGCAAACTCAGTGTCTAGACAGCCTTTTGGGTTAGTTCCTTGTGTCAACAAGAGAAGAGGTTATTGCTGGCTAGTGATGTCAGCCCCACAAGTGGCAGGATAAGGCCGCAGATTTTGTCTTCCTAGTTCCGAGTTTCTTCCATCTCTCTTGTTACAGCTAGAAATGAACATTCACACTGTTTGGCACCAAATCATTTGGTTTCAAAAGCACAATGAGCACACAAGAACACCCAGTCTAACATTTATGGATGCTCTCAGAAGGTCCCACAAATCCACAACAAAGTGTGGGTTAGATTTGCCATTAGGAGTAAATAAAGGGGGTCAAATTAACTGTGCAATTAGCATCTCAACCTAGTGGATGTGTTTGCTAAGACCATATGGTACTACTGTTCAAAGTTATGTATTGGTTCTCTCTGTACTTTCCAGATACTATTCCAGTTGCTTTTATGAACATATAAAGATCTACACTGTTTGGACTGTAAATGCCTTAAGCTGAAATAAAATATAAAGGGAGCCTGCAGTACATTCACAAACCTGCAATCCTGTTTTTACAATTTTTAGATGAGCATACCAGCAGAGAGCAAGGGGGGTGGGTGGGTGGGAATATGACTGACAGACTGAATTGGCACTCAGTGCATTGATATGTTTGTCTTACAGCTTAGCTGAGAAGGTGGACTTGCAGTACAGCTGGATTATGCCGCAAGTTCTCTTTTTAAAGTACATCTGGCTCTAGACTTATGAGACCAGCTCTCTTCTCCCTCCCTCTCTCTCTATTATTATTATTAACATTTTATATCCCGCTCTTCCTCCAAGGAGCCCAGAATGGTGTACATAAATCTTGGGACCTTGAGAGGAGAGCTGGTCTTGTGGTAGCAAGCATGACTTGTCCCCATAGCTAAGCAGGGTCTGCCCTGGTTGTATATGAATGGGAGACTTGATGTGTGAGCACTGCAAGATAATCCCCTCAGGGGATGAAGCTGCTCTGGGAAGAGCAGAAGGTTTCAAGTTCCCTCCCTGGCTTCTCCAAGATAGGGCTGAGAGAGATTCCTGCCTGCAACCTTGGAGAAGCTGCTGCCAGTCTGTGAAGACAATACTGGGCTAGACAGACCAATGGTCTGACTCAGTATATGGCAGTTTCCTATGTTCCTATGTACTACATACTTAAGTTTCTTATGGCCTTAATCGTCAGTCAGTCAAGGGCATAACTATAATTGAACAAAGGGGCAGCGGAGTGGGGGTGACCTTAACGTCCCTGGAATGCCTGAGGGAGGATGTATAGTGACAGCTTGCTCTTTGCTTTCCCCCTTGCACCTCTACAAAGAAAGCGGGGTGTGTGTGTGTGTGTGTGTGTCCTAGGGCTAACTTCACATTTTCCCCAGGGCCCACTCCTACCTTGTTATGCTTAAGTCAGAATTGGCCGCTTGATATTGTCTACCACATGTCAGATGAGGGGGGCATCTGAGGACTAGCAGACAAGTAAACCCTGTGTTGCCTCCCCAACTCTGAAAATGACTTTTATAGGAACATTTTCTGAGGTGATACAAAACATTTTAATATGGCTAGAAATTTGCAAAGGGTTATATTCATATTCATTCATTCAGTTTATATACTGCCTTTCCTGATGTGGCTCAGGGCAGTTTACATTAAAATCAAATACAAAAACAAAACAATAAAAATAAAAATGTAAACCAGATAAAAATTAAAATTAAAAAACTATAGAGATAATTAAAAGCCAAGCTAAAAAGATGGGTGTTTAAGGTTTCCAAGGAAGATAATCCTCTCATATCCAAGGGGAGCGCATTCACAACCCAGGGGTGACAACTGAGAAGGCCCGATCCCAGGTTGCAACCAGATGAACCAGTGGCACTTAAAGATCTTAATGATCTTAATGAGCGGTGGGGATCTTGCAGGGAAAAGCATTCTCTCAGGTCCTAAGGACCTAAACCATTAAGGGTTTTAAAGGTAATAACCAGCATTTTGCCCAGAAACATATTGGCAACCCGTGCAACTGTTTAAGAATAGCCTTAATGTGGTTTCTCCAGGATACTCCAGAGACCAATCTGGCTGCTGCATTTTGAACTAACTGAAGTTTCTGAACTATGTACAAAGGCAGCCCTATATAGAGTAAATTGCAGTAGTCCAACCTGGAGGTTACTAGCTGGTGTACCACTCTTTTCTCAAGGAACAGGCGGAGTTGTCAAATCAGTCATAGCTGGTAAAAAGCGCTCCTGGCTGCAGCCTCAGCCTGAGGCACCAGGGTTAGACCCGGGTCCATGAGCAATCCCAAACTATGAAATTGTTCTTTCTGGGGGAATGTAACTTCATCCAGAACAGGAAGTTCTATCCCATCTTGCAGATTACGATCAACAATGAGCACCTCTGTCTTGCTTGGATTCACCTTCAGTCTATTATCCCTCATCCAGGCCATTACTGCCTCTAGGCAGGCATTTAAAGAGCTAATGCCATTTCCTGATACTGATGACAAGAAGAATTAGATTTGGGTGTCATCAGCAAATTGATAACATCCAGTACCATATTAGCTGTGCATTTATACTTTTAGTTTATTTTAATTCATAAATGTGTAGATATACAGTAACCTTATTCGGCCTTAAATTTTGGTATTCAAATCTGAACTATTTTAAACTATTTTTAAAAAGAGTTTTTAAACTGTTTTGTACTGTATTTTGTATTTTCTTCTTTTTTGTCTGTTATGATTTAATGTGTTATGTATTTTTTTTGTATGTTTCAGTACTCTGTTGTGAGCTGCCCAGAGAATAATTTGTTATTGAGCAGCTAGTAAATTAACTGTATTATGTATTATTATTTACTACTACTATGATGTCAACAGTGACAAAATGTACATGCAAATAAATAAACTCACACCCAAAGCAGATGAATAGAATTCATACTGTGTGCTATTTTCATAGGATCCAAGCCAATCCTTTCCCTGTTTTTCAGAAGAGGGCATCAGGCAACATCCCATGTGTGCTCCACATGGGGTTAATTTTATGTCTTCCATCAATGTCTTGCTCCCATCACATGCAAGATTAATTGCAGAGTTTCATCTAGTTCCCTCTCCCTTAGAAATGTATAGCTAATTTCTAGTCAACATTTTGCCATAATTTACAAGGTGCTGATTACAACAAGAGTACCTCTGCCCACCCAACCAGAGTTAATCACATTGAAAGTTAGTCCAAATCCTTTATTTATCCCAGGTGTGGGTAAATAAAATAAACTAGGGATTAGTCAATGTCCTCTAATGTTCCACAGGTGGTGCTAATTAAACTGTTAAGCTCCCAGGCCTACCCTAAGATAATTCATAACACTGGGAAACTAACTCTGTTCCTTTCCCAAGTGGAATCTACTATGGAGTACAGCCGGTTTGAGATAAATGGCTGTACTTAAACTATTTTAAAAAACAAATAAGTAAATAAAAAGGCTGTGAGCCAATTCATTAACTGATTAAATCAATTTCTCAGTAGAGGTGTTTTGAAGACACACACTGAAGAGTAAACCTTCTCTTAGCTAAACCTTAGAAGTAATTTCTTGTTGGAAAAACTACATGCCCCTGAATAAAGGTAAGTACACAACCTCTTGGTTTCACAAATTGTAAGCATGTAAGGTTCCCCTTACTTGTGTGGAGGTTAATATCAAAAATTCAGCCTTCCTTCAATTGCAGGCACCAACAAAGAACTTTGGTAGCACTGCAGCATGGGTGTAGCTACAATGCCTCTCGCAAAAAGGAGGTGGGAGGAGGGGGAACCATCTTCATTTTTTGTCCGAGCCCACTTCAATCTTGCTACATCCTTGGGTAGAAGAATCTTGAAAAGAAAAACTTAAAGTTACTTTGAAGACCCATGAAGCAGGAAAGAAATCTGTCTAGTTCTCAAAAAAGTGGGAAACCTGTGCCTTCTGGGTTGTACCATTGCAGATTTCACACATGGGGCTCACATAATCGAATGGTCCTTCATGACAAAAACAAATCAATCATCCAAACAGAAAAATAGATTTCAGGGAGAGAGGTTCTTCTCCTGGATGTGTTCATTTTCTACATGGATGGATTAATTTCTATGGCAAAACTCAGTTATGTCAGCCCTCAACTGAAATCTGAAGTGGTACAGCCCAGATAGAGGCTCTTCCACATCAGAGAGAACTAGACCAGACAGACAGCACAGCTACTAAGAAAATGCTCTGACTACTACTTAGGAATGAAAAAGACAGCCATATAAACAGCACAGAGACAACTGATATCTGAAGACATGTCTGTGGAGCAGAAATGAGAATGTCAAAGGATGGTGGAGGAGCTGGCTAGGGTGCTTAGCAAGATATAATTTTAAGCAATATATAATTTTAACTAACACACACACACACATGTTATTTGAACATCATCACCAAAAAAAAGAAGACTGTCTACTTGGCAAGTGGAAGTCACTGCCATCATTGGTGCATGAACAGCTGAAGTGAAAGAAAGAGAAGGCATCAGGTGTTGGTTTCAGGGTTCCCTTTAAGGCAGGGATTCTCAACGTGTGGGTCCCCAGAGGTAACTGGACTTCAACTCCCATAATTCCCAACCAAAGGCCACTGGGGCTGAGGATTATGGGAGTTGAAGTCCAATAATATCTGGGGACCCACACGTTGAGAAACCCTGCGAAGGTGTGCACACACATTTTTTGATGTCCGCTCAGTTAATTTTAGTTCCCGCTCAGGTTAAATCAGGAAGACATCACTCTGAATGCATGTGCGCACACATTGCCTTGCTGCCACCCAGAACAAAACTCATTCCGCACACAAGATGAAAAAAAATTAGAGAAAACATTGGTTGGTTGTGGTGTACTTTAATGATTCCAAAGGAGAGGACTGATGGAACCAAGAAGTCCACATAAATGATTAAGCTCTGTTGGCCTTCAAAATGGCCTGTCAACCCAGGTAGCATATACGCCACAAAGGAATCCATGTTGCAGTGATGAGGAGAGAGGGGCTGATGCTACATCATACTAGTCAGGGCAAGATATAAAACTTGGAGTCAGGTTACTGGGATACAGTGTTCCCTCTAAGGCATGCGTGTGCACACACGCTCACATGGTTTTTGATGTTCACTCAGTTAATTTTAGATCCTGCTCAGGTTTAATCAGTAAGGTCCCACTCTGAATGCATGCGTGCACATACTGCCCAGAACAAAACTCATTCCACACACAGATGAAAAAAATTAGAGTGAACACTGCTGGGATAGGTTAGTGCATCTCACATTTCTCTTTCTCTCTCTCTTCTCTTTTCCAAAAATGTTTATTTAATAGGAAAGAAAAGAATAACATATATAAAATTAACAGATACAAACCAAGAAAAAACACTATTTACGTTTACATCCCCTTGGATTACATCTTATACAAAATTTAAATCACGACAGCATATCTCTCATCAAATAATAATAAACTAAAGTAGTATTAGTAACCAATGTAAAAATGTTTAAGACCTTATCAAAGCTAGTAACCACTTCTGCCTCCTCAAGGAGGCCTACCTTCCACTTGAAAGTTGTAAACATATTGGCTAAACATAGCTGTTTGAACAACATGGTTAAATTTGGCATCAGCTCTGAATATTCTTTTAAAACATACTAATGCTCTACAAGAAACTGTCACAGAACCACTAGATCAAAATGGGTGACGCCAAGAAGCTAGGATACTTTGTTTAATGGAGTTGGAACATTCTGGAATATTTTGAAATGTGATAGAATAATACAGAGGATGTGGCTATCTTAAATTGTTCTTTGACAAAACATTATTATGGCTGGAGAGAAAGTTCCAATTAGCCTGCATGCTTAGGTTCAACAAAAGACTCCTGGGACTAAATAAGGACATAAACGGATGGGCGGGGTGGGGGGGGACCTGTAAGGGCCAATCATCTGCAGGGGTGGGGACAAGTTAGTCCTTTAAAAAGAGTGAGCTGCTCTTCAATGACTTTATTGTCAATACCTTAGTGCAACAGTGCCTCCTCAAACTACTATTAAATATATTCTTACAACACTCAGGTAAAGGGAACTGTGAAGTGTGTGTGTGTATACACACAACACACAGAGTCTATTGTAGTTGGAGCTATAGGGTGCATTTGTTTCTGTCTATCCAATATGAAAATTATGTAGATCAAGACAGAGATTAAGATGGTTTCATGTTCAGTCTGAACTCAAACACTGACATATAAATAATCTTCCAATATATTTGATTAAATGCCACATTGCACAGGTCCAGCATTTGTTGCTTGTACTGTTGAGGTCTGACTATATTTTCCCCTCACTCGTTTGCTGTGGAGTGGAGCTGAGCTCAGCACTACCACAATTGGAAAAATGTGTGGAGCAGGAAAAACAGTTTTTGCCCAGATCCTTCTATGCAGCATAATTGTTGAAGATGCAGGCATTCCAATAGACGGGAGATGGCAATGCTGTTATTATACTATCCCTCTGAGGTAGTTCGATCAGTAGAATTTTCTGTTCTACAGATGACAAACTAAGTTTTACGTGTGGTTTTTAAATAAATTAATAAATCATAAATAAATATGTTTATAAGACAAACACCAAACTTTATCTATCTATCTAACAAACAAACTTTACTTTGGTCTCTGTCCAGCAAACAACCTTTTAGCTACACATACTTCACTAAATTAACACAAAAGAAACAATAAGTTTTAAGCAGAACTAACAGAGCCTGCTCTTTGCTTCTTTCAGCACTCCAAGGACATGTAGCAGAATACATCACAATCTACAGCCAATTTGAATCAGATGCAAGTCCTTCTAATTTGAGTGGATGTTTCAAGATGTTTGCTTCAAGACAGTAGACTGAAATAAAACTACCCCCATCAGGATCCCCTAGGACCCTCTTCCATAAGTTATTTTGATTGGACTGTAATCATATGAGTTCTAAAGGGGTGGTGCTGAAAATCGGAGTGGTTGTCATCTTGTTTCAAGGTGGTCAAAGGAAAGTAACTCCATCAGGATCCCGCCTGCCTCCCTCCGACATACTGTAAGTTTTGTTTCTCTTGGACTCTAAACATAAAAGTTATCACACACACACCACATGGTGATCTCTTAAAGCCTTCTTCATTTTGGAAAGGACTCTTAAAAACAGAATGAAAAGCAACAATGGAAAAATCTATTAAAAAATTCAACAAATTACAATCTAACACTTATAGACAACATAGTCCAACCACTACTTCATCAAAAAAAATCTGCATATTGGATAGAATATCCTTTAATTGTGTCTATTCAGTACCAAGGTCATCAACTGTACTAACTTGGCAGAATACAATTGGCTTTTCAATCATTTCTTAAATGGATGGAATGTTGTCAGAATTCCATTTAGTAGCAACTGGAATTTCTGACATTATCAACATAATTTATATTATTGTTTTCCTATATGCTGAATATTTAATGTAACCAAGTAACCCCACTTTTGGTTTTCATGATATTATACACTGTGTGACAGACTTGAAAAACCTAATAATGTCAATCCAACAGAATTTAATTTTTGAACAATCCTACCAAAAATATGCAAAACCAGCTGTTCTGGTTTTGACATAATCAGGCCCTATAAATCATTAACATGCATCTCTGTGTTTCATGTTTCCATATGGATTGCAATATCTATTAATCTCAGAAAAACGGGGCGGTTGAGTGCCAGAATATCATGGCATTAATATCTGAGACAGCCTCACACGTAACAGCATTTTTAAAAGCCTGGTGGTTGGGTGTCTGGGGGACATTACCGGAACTTTCTAATGCCTTCTGGTCTTGCCTTCAAGTTCATATGCAGGATCCTTGGCATATTGCCAGGTATTTTGAACAATATTTAATGTTTAGAAAACAGTAGTAAGAGGGAGGGGGAATGGTCCCTTCTCTTCCTAATATGTTTGCCATATGTGCACGCCCTTGAAGTAAAAGTAGAAGACATACGGCAGTGGCAGAATAGGGAACAGAAACCAAACTTTGGTACGTTTCCAACTGCATTGTGCCTTCTAGGGGTCCATCAGGGAATAGCATTTGTTCCTTTGGTCTGTGTCCTTCTGACTGTTTATCTGTCTGTGTTTCTCCCTGGCCCATTCAGGAAACTCTCTCTCATCATCCCCCTGCTTTGCTGTAGCCTGATTTCCTGTGTTCTCTGGCCAGGTTTACCCTTCATTTTCCTCCCCCCCTCCCCCCACACCATGACTGTGAGGCCCTGTTTGCATTTCCCTCCCTGTCAGCTTTCCTCCCCCCACCCGCCCCGCCTTTTCTCTCCCTGCTCCATCCTCTTAGAGAGGAGATGTCCTGAGCCAAAGTTAGCCTGTCAGGTAACCCACATGTCCGGTCTAGAGCCAGCAGGTCAGTCGGGGCCACTCTGCAGACCTCCTCTCGGATTTGGGTTGTCAGCAGCCCCTTCCATCCTTCTGGGAAGCTGGATATTATCAGCTAGTTTCACTTGTAGAAGGGATGCTCCTAGCACATCTGAAAGCACTCCTTTCCCTTTGGAGTCTGCCTGCCTGCTAATAACTGAAGACATGCCCCTCTTATACTGGCAAGGCGGCCAGCCATTTCCTTCTCTAGGATTGCCCCCTTTCTCCCCTATCAAGGCACGACAGGCAGAAATTCAACAAGCGAATAACATAGGAAGCTGCCTTGTAGGGATGTGCACGGAACTGGCTGGCCTGGTTCAGTTCAAGGCCAGATCGGCCTCCAATGGAACCAGGCCAGTTCAGTCCAGCACCCCTTAGAACCGCCCCCCCCGGTTCGGTCTGGAGGGGTTGAGAAGGGTTTTGGGGGGATTTTTTTAAACCTTTAGTCCCTTCAGGGGGGCTTCCTATGGGCCACAGGGGTGTGTGTCTGTGAAGGTTCTCCCTCCTCCACTGGCCATGATCATCACTGCCACGGCCCATTTTAGATATTATTTCAGCCCATTCAGGCCTCTGTATCTTTGCGCAGAGGCAATTTTGAGGCCTGGGGCCTCGCAGAGGCTATTTGCGCATGTGCGGTGGCCATTTTAAATGCAGTTGTCTTTTTTAAAAACTAAAAAGCCCCAGATGTTGGAGTCTGGCCTCAAAAAGAAGGTGCTCCAGGCTCCTGAACATCTTGGTTGCCCTCTTCTGCACCTTTTCCGGTTCTACAATGTCCTCCTTAAGATATGGTGACCAGAACTGTACGCAGCACTCCACAGATTTGTATAAGGGCATTACAATATTAGCATTTTTATTTTCAATCCCCTTCCTAATGATCCCTGCCATGGAATTCACCTTTTTCACAGCTGCTGCGCAGTCAACACTTTCAACGAGCTGTCCACCATGACCCCAAGATCCCTCTCCTGGGCTCAGATCCCATCAATGTATATGTGAAGTTGGGGGGGGGGGATTTGCCCCATACTTGCTAACACTGAACTGCATTTGCCATTTTGTTGCCCACTCCCCCAGTTTGGAGAGATCCTTTTGGAGCTCCTCACAAACCTACTTTAAAGGTAAAGGTAAAGTGTGCCGACGAGTCAATTCCAACTCCTGGTGTCCACAGAGCCCTGTGGTTGTCTCTGGTAGAATACAGGAGGGGTTTATTATTGCCTTCTCCCACACAATATGAGATGATACCTTTCAGCATCTTCCTATATCGCTGCTGCCCGATATAGGTGTTTCCCATAGTCTGGGAAACATACCAGCAGGGATTCAAACCGGCAACCTTCTGCTTGTTGGTCAAGCATTTCCCTGCTGCGCCACTTAAGGTGGCTCTCTGCATTATTTGGGGATTTCTGCCTGACAGCTCTGTTTTCTTTCCTTTTGAGACAGATGAGGTTTCCCAAGCATGTAAGCTTTCTTTATCCTTCCATGAGGTTAATAAACCCACAAGGGCTTCTCTGATAGTCATGAGCCAGAATCCATAACAGCACAGAGAGGACCACCTTGAGATCACTTAATTCTTACAGGGCAAATAATCTAATATTTTATGCTGTCATTTCTAGTATGTGATAGGGCTGAAGGACTTCACAGGCTTCTTTCTTTAATAAAATGTTTTTTATTTGCATTTGCAAAAGAGTAAATCAATTAAGGTTTGAAACAATAGAAACAATATAGGATTAATTTATACAGATATCTCTGGCAGCCTGCAACTAGTAGTAATCATATAATTAGATGATATAGGCATCAAATGAATTCAGTTTTTTTTCAGAGAAAAAAGATGTTTCAAATGCACTGGCTATCTCTGGCTTCCCATGGCCAATTAGACATATTTTCATAATTAGGCAGAATGTCAAGACCTTCAGAGAACGCTTTTTATTTTAAAATGGCCAGGTCTACCAATTGTTTTCCTATTTAAAATGGTTCCTGTACACAATAACTCAAACCCCAGGAGGTGCTCACAGTCAGAATACAATAGTAGGGAAGTGTTTATATATGTTGACTTTCATTTAAGGATAACAATTACTAACAAGGAGACTGCACTAAATAACCCAGTATGCTTGAGAGGGTTTGAAAATCACATGAACTAGTTGGTTGCATCATGCCTTCAAGCTGTAGCAACACAATGATGGAGGCAAAATCACAAAAAGTATAGAAACATTACAAAATCTGTAAAAGCTCCAATTGCCTCTAGTCTTGATGAAGCAGACAGTGGCTGATATCCAGACTAAGTTACTAGACAGTACTACTCAGTACTATACTTATCTGAAGGACTGCGTAATTTGAGGAGCACTTCCATTTAGTCAGGATGTCAGCCAGTATATTCACATATGCTCATAAGTACATTACAGATTCTGCCTGCACCGGTTTTTTAAAAAAAATATTCAGTTCTTCTTGGTACATCAATCTAAAAATAATGCACCAACTTTAGGTTTTCATGGGACCTGATTCCTAGAAAATATCCTTCTGGTATGTTATTCAGACCACCATTCAGGATGTGTGGAAACTGGGGGAAACCTAAACCAGGAAACTGTCAGGGTCTGATAATGAACTGTGTAGACCAATATTTAACCAAGCTTTTCTTAGCGGAAACAAGGAAAAAGCCCAACAACAAAATCAAAATATTTCCTAGGTATGGGGCAGAGCGTGGGGCGGGGGTGCGTGTGTATGTTCACCGCACAAAACAGGAGTGATGGTCAGAAGCAGGAGTAAGGGGTATCTGGTGGGGTAAAGGGCTTCAGGCAAGAACTGTGAGCAGTGGTGGATATGGCAAGAGACACAGAATCTGGACACAGTACTGCCAGGTTTGGCAGCCACCCTGGAAAGACTTCTAATGAAGTGTAGGATATATATGTGTAAAATTTAAAATATACACAGCAGAGAGAAAGCAGATAAGCAGAACGGAGCAGGTGGAGGTGAGATTCTTCTGCTGTTCTTGCACCCAGACAGCTCTTGAAGCCTGGGAATGATAAGGAGGAAAAATGTTTTCCTCCATTTTCCTAGGCTTGCTTCACATCATCATGAGCTGATAGATTCAATCCAATTCATATTTACTTAAACAGGACTGCATTGGATCACAAAAAATGCTGTGCATGTAAAGTAATATCAATCCACGTTGCATTGAGCTGTGCCAGGGTGTATTGTTCTCTCACAAAATAAAATGTTAATTGTACATGGGAATAATAGCCACCTGAAAGTAGGGGTGTGCAGAGTGTTCTGAGTTCGGAACGTTCTGACTTCAAATGGGCTGATTCGAGTGTTCTGAGCACGGAACAGAACACCCTTTAAAAGGGGTTCCTGTTCCAAGCTCCGAACGAAATAAGTCTGTTCTGTTCGGAACTTTCTGAGTGTTCTGGCTTGTTTTTTTTTAAATTTAAGATAGTGAGGGTGGCACTGGGGGAGGCGAGAGGTACCTTTTTAATATTAAATTAATCTACACTCTTACCAGTGGTACTGCAAGCTGCCACCGCTGTGATACCCCAGCTGCCATCACGCGCGGTGATGGCACGTCTCTGGAACTCACCTGGTCTCCGCGCATGCACAGAGGTACCTCTTGTCATATGTACACGTATTCTATAGCACTGCCCTCACTATCTTTTTTTTTTTTTTAAGCTGGAACACTCAGAATGTTCTGAAAGGAATGGACTTATTCCATAGATACACCAGGTCATCCCAGTGTTTCAGTTGAAAGGTTTGGGCCATGTTGCATTCTGTTCAGAGTTCGGAACACAACACAAAACCCATTCTGTGCACACCTCTACCTGAAAGTACAATTATGCCCTTAGGATGGCAGCAGGTAGCCACTGGAATAGTCCTGCCAACGTGAGGTGTCAACAGTGGGTCTGAATCTGATGCAGAAGCTGTTAGACAAAGTTCTACAGTTTATACTGTAAAGCAGATGATCCAGTCCCTTTAGCCCATTTCACACATTATATTCAGCTTATGTACAATCTGTATACAGTGTACATCCATACAGCTATTCCCACATTATGTTAAACACACATACAGTAGTACATTTCCTATCCGTAACCTGCATTTGTTGGGCCAGTTTCACTTGTATATGAATATATGTACAGCCATTCACACAAAAATATGTGCCTAGACACCAGTATATGAAGGGGAAGAATGGCAGTCCAACTTCCACTAGCAGAGCAAACCCAGTTTGGGGAGAATTCAGCCAAGCAAGAGGTCTGGAGACAGTTCTTTAAGTTTGAAGAACAATAAGGATTTATTTAGAAGTTACGAAAGGTTAGGAAAGCTGAGCTCAAGGCTGAAAGGGGAGAGAGACTAAAACAAACAACCATCTCTAGAGAGACAAAATGGAGACTAACACTGGAAGAATAAAGAGCACTTCTATCCACTATGAACCCTAAACCCCCCTAGGGGTCACTATGAGACATTACAGCTGACAGCTGATGCTGCCAGGGTCCTAGCTCCAACAGTATGCACATACAACACACAGTAATGTCTGGATAGGGCTGCTATTCTTTTAAAAGTCTATAAAACTGTGGTCATGGTAGAAGCAAGGGTTTCAGTTGTCCATTATTAACCAAGAACTTATTTCACTGTCGACACACATTTTTAAACTTACGCAAGTGTCTAGAGTTTGCACAGGACCACATTTATTGTTCTTTTTATGCAGTATTGTAATAAAACATGTTTTCATTTAGGTTGGGTTAGTAAGAGGTCAGTTCTGTGTGGAATCTTTTGCCTTCCCATTCATAGCAATAATAGCTAATAGCAACTAAGCCAGAGGCTTTTATCAACTGTAAAGTATTACATTTCTCTTCCAACCCTCAAATTAAAAGAATATATTCTAATTCTAGCTGATTTCAAACCCTCTCCAACTGATACATTCTTTGAAATGCCACCCAGGTCTTGTTATTGCTCCGGAGGACAGAGAGCCAGGGATTAAAGGCCTTCAGTTAGAATTAGTTTTTATTTGTCTAAGCAGCTGGAGGTGGGGAGGGGCAGTAAATAATGGAAAATGCCAAGCCCTGGGAGCAGCACAGGCCTTGCTGTCCAACAGCCACGGAACTGCAAAGTCAAGAGCAAGCTCAGGGCTTGTCAAAGCTACACATCAACATTATGGAGTGGGTGTTGAGGAAGGGATCAGGAAGGCCATCGATTAAATAACAAAACAAAACACCCATCTTTCTGTTCCTCCAATGAGAATGTGGAAAACATTTTGGGCACAATTCATAGTTGGTCTACTCTTTCAAATACCATCTTTGGCCTTTTGGTAATGTTTCCAATGGCTGACATCTGCCTGCATGCTTCTAACAACAACTTGCATGCAATATTAGCCCGCACACTTCCAAAGTGTGGGTGCTCTTGCACAAGTGCCCACTGACTTTTGACATTCTCCTCATTCTATAAGCTCTCTGTTACAGTGGAATCACAACCCTGACCCTCGTGGACATGTTTTTGCTGCAAAAGAGCACTTCTGGAGCACAGGGAGAGTGCTGAAAACAGTCACATTCTGGTGCAAGAGTACCCAGGCTGTTGTCAGAAGCACACCTGTAGTGTTAGTCACTGGCACCAGGATGTCAGCTACTCTTTCCTTCGTCTGTCCTCTTATCCCAAAGAAATGGCCCTGCAAATATTAATGCACTCTGCATGCAATAATGCAAGTCTGCCTTCTAGAATGCATTCAGTGCAGGGACTGACATGCAGTTACTATGTAGACAGTTGATGTGCAATGTGCATCTAGTGAGGCACAGACCAAAGCAGACATAATACTTAACAATGGTTACTAGTAACTACAGTTTGCTGCCTTATCCTGATTTCTGGCAAAGATTCTAAATTGGCAGTGAAATCACATGTGCATTTATTATATTAGGCTTTGCTTTTGGAGAGTGTGCATATAGGGAGATACTAATGAGAGCTGCTCATAACCTCATAAGCAGAAAAACTGCTTTAACAATGGGTTGCTTGGTGCAGATTAATACATAGCACTATATACCGCAGCAAGGAATAAAAATTATATGCTCATTTCTCTATTGCAATCCTAGCTACTGAGGCTGTTGGGAGAGACAAAAACTGCCACTGTCCATTTCTCACCACAACACCATCTCATAAACAGACCAAACTACAACTCAAGGAAGACAGGCAGGCACTCAAATTTTCCTTTGTTAATCTGAGATCCAGCAAAACCAGATAGAAACCAAATAACAGCAAGCAATAGCACAGCAAACATATTATACTTAGTGCTGGAAAAAACCACAAAATCAAAACTTACTTACTTCCAGAAACAGGAGGACAGAGCAGTCATCGCCTGATGGACCAATGGTCTGACAAGAAACAAAGCTTATACACTGAGAAGAAGTCTTCTTTCTTCTCTTCTCCAGTGTACATCCCTGCCTGCCCACCTACCTGCCCATGTCTGGACAACACCATGGTCTCAGATTGGTGCTGGGCCCCAGCTGACATGCTGCCTCATGGGTTAGGGCACCAGTCCTTCATCTCACTATCAGTCATGATGGTGGCATGTATCAGCAGCACTAATGGGTAGACCTTGACAAATCTAGGGTTGGGGTTAGCCATGGTGACGTAAGCTTACAGTGGTGTTGTAGCAGGTGGGAGTGACCATGAGTCACTTACCCTCCATGGCCAGCTCGGGATAGATGAGCAGGGGGAGGTTAGCCTTCAGAAAGACCGGCCACTCCATCATATCAGCATCCATGGAGAACACCCTCTCACTCTGGACACTGGTTGGCAAACCTGAGAGGAGCTGTCCAGCCACTGCCACCAAGTCTGGCCTGACTTGGCAATGCATTGCCCAAAACTGGTTCAGCTCGGTCTCCCGGCCTGCCACCAGCTCCTGCAGATACTGCAGCACACACCACTCAGCACTGCTTCAGGGCTTGGTGGGCTCCTCCCATACCCCTGGCAAGGTGCCAAGGAACCCCTCCATGAACTACCAGGTGGAACATGGCGGTGGAGTACTGCAGGCTCTATTGGCCCTGCCAGGAACACCACGCTACTGGACTGGGAAGTGGAGGTGATGCTGCTGCTAGGGATGGACTGCACACTCCAGCATCCTTCTCCTGGTTGTGCCCCAGCCTCTTCTCCCTGGCTTACCTAACCTCTGCAACCAGAAGGTCCCTCCACCTGGTCAGGAGTGACAGTGTTGCCCTTCATCATAGGAAGGACAAAACATGTGCTGCTGATTCAGGGTGCTCTGAGCCGATCCACCACTCCAGTCCTCAGCTGACCTGACAAGGCAATTGCTCCCTGAGTGGTCAGCATGCTCCAGAGCTCACCCATCATCTTCTCAAGGAGAAGAGTGGTGGGCAAAGCCTGGCTCAGTGTTGCTGTCTTGGCACACAAGCTGTTTGTGACAACAAAGAACGGTTTGAGTGCCAAGAAAACCATGGAAAGGAGCTCTCAGTGCTGGTTAGACAGGTCGCACACTTCCAAGCCACGCCTCCTTGCCAGGGTATGGATGGCTGCCTCTTGGTCCTGCAGGCGCTGGAGCAAGAGAAAGGTGGAGATCCACCAGGTCAGAACATCCTGAGGGATCAGGTGTAGGTGAAGCTCAAGCTGCCTCTCCTTGAGCATCTGCCTATGCTTTTTACTCAGGTGGCTGTTATCTTGCAGCACCTCTCCACAAGAGCAGCTGTGGCAGAAGCAGGATGGCACCCGGTGCCTGCAGCAGGAATGTCTCACCTGGTTGCAGCCCCAGAAGGGCCAAGCACATCCTGCATGACTAGGCTCAGAGTGCGCACCACACAATGGATGAACACAAACTGATCCTGCCTGGCTGACTTAGTTATGATAACGCATAGGCAAAGTATGGTGGCAAATTTTGAGGAGTGGCAAATTTGCCTATGCGTTAACCCACCACTTGCACTTGGGCAGTGGAGTGGCAGGGACAGTGGTGAGAGCTCCTAGTTGGCTGGCCTACCTCCCAAATCATGATAGGTCAAGCCATTTTTGGCACATTGGGGGAATCTGTGCTCCATTTACTTGTAAAGTAAACCTTTGCCGGGGCATCAAATCTTTGGCCGCCTATGGGTGGCAAAGCTTAATCCACCCCTGATGTTGGCAGCATTGTCAGTGACCATGAATCCTTGGTGAAGGGTTGGCTGCCCAGACAGCCAACACCCCACCTGGTGATCTATGGCCACCAACAGCTCATCTGCTGTGTGGTCAGTGTCCAGCACCTCCACATGCAGCACAGCCCACCTGTGCTTTGCTGCATGGGAGGGGTTGGCAATGCCACCAGCAGCAGATTTCCCCTCACTCTCCTGCCCCCACCAGTACGTCGTGAGGGACAGGAAAGCAGCATGCCTCCCACTGAGACGGGTCCACAGATCCACAGTGAAGTGCACGCTGGTGTCAAGCTTTGCTGTGCACAGCAGCCCCAACATGAACTCCCTGCCCTACCCACCTGCTGAAGGTGGTCTGTGAGGGGATACTGTAGTCAGGGGCAAGCAGTTGGAGTAGCCAGCATAAGCCAGAATGGCTGGTCACCCAAAGTGATCATCTCCCCAATGGCCTGGATGATGAGATGAGGTTCTGAGTGACCAGACCACCAACTGCACAGGCAACTTCCCCTGCTTGGGAGCAGGACCAGTTGCCTTGCCGCTAGCTGATGACACCCCAGGCCTATTGCTGCCAGCAGGAGCAGGATACCCCACCCCCCGGGTGATGCTGTTGCAGGTGCTGCAGCATCCCCAACATCATAAGATGCTAGCGGTCCTTCCCCCTGCTGGCCTGTGTCATACAGTGGAGGCAGGCAGCATGGTGTGGGTCACCATGGCAGAGCGCAAAGTGGTCCCACACCAAGCTGCTATTGGTCCGGGACGGTGGTGGTGGTGGTGGTGGTACTGCAGCTGTTGGCTCATTCTGGGGGCCGCCAATACTACCACCCTCCATCCAGGGCTGAGAAGGTCCAGGAAGCAAAATTAGTTCCTGTTCCTCCTGTCTCAGCACTCCTGTTACACTGCACTGTGGGACCAGGCTCCTCCAGAAAGGACTGTGGTGCACAGAAGCTAGGGAGGAGAAAAAAAAACCCCAAACAAAGAAGTAAGCTTTACGTGGGGGAGGGCTTTTTTTTTTTTTTAAGGGGATTGAGCAACGATGAGCAAAGTCAAAGAGAAAGGAAAGCTTGATCTTCATTTTGAGCACTACACTTAGAAAAGTTAGTATTGTACGAGTTGGAAAACGTTAGTCATGGAGAACATAAGGCAGAAATAATCGAATTCTGAAATAGTTCCAGTGACTTTACTGGTAAAACATTTTTTATGGATTATAATCTATGGCACCAATCCTAAATATCCTTACACCTCTTTGTTTTAACAACCATCAGATTTACTGGAAAAATAACACAGTAAAATGTAGACCGTACAAAAAGTTCTTGGCATGCAAAGGGGACAATATTCTGCTTTAAAATGCTACGTGCCCTGTAGTCATCCAGTAAATTTGGGAAATCCTCTATGTGGATACAATGAGAAATGTAACATAATGCTTACATAGTATTGGATTGGATGGGGGCTACACTAGATTTGGATATCCAGAATGTTTAAATAACTAGGTTTACGATTTAAAAAATCATTATATTCCTTTCTGTAAACTCATGCAAGGTATACATACGGATGTATTAATTAAATAGCTACAATAGTATGTATTAAAATAGCTGCAAACTCTGCACAAACTGTACAGGTAACTGAAGTACATGCATGGCTGTACTGACTGGGATCTCTGAATTTTTAACTAATCTTTTGCCAGTTTTCTTTTAATTCACAGCAATTTTTGGTAGATCCATCCAAGGACTTGCTTGAGTCCACGAGAGAACAAATCTGACCTTCCAGGGACATAAAGTGACTGATGTATCTCACAGAAAGTGACCGATGTAAGACCCCTGCCAAAAGCTGGTGAAGACTAGTGGTTAAAAGCACAAACTGGCATCTCCCAATGCAAACCTAAACTCATCCCATACCCTCCAACATTCCACCAGTTAAAATTCTGTAAGTGTGCAGGGGGTGTGTCTAAGCCACGGGGGGGGGGGGGCAGGGTGTACAATTCTGACTACAAGCATGGCACAAATGGAAAGCAGGTAATAAAGCACATGCAGAGCACATTATTCTAGATTACCAAAGCCATCCAGTAATTCATAGTGTGGCTCTAGGCTGGAAAGCCATAATCTCAGCTCCCCATAAAATAATACTGGCCTTCTTTATAGAGGTGTAAAGATTATTTAGATAATGTATGCAAAACACTTGGACCACTTAGTGAAAAGCAGTATATAAAGTGATGATCCAACAGGTGGGGGGAAAAAAACACCTAACATGGTTGAAAGATTTGTTCCTCACCCAGTATATGTATTCAAGTTGTAAACTCTTATTTCCATTATGGATATGTTAAGGAAGGACTACTGAATCCTTATAGATGGTATCAGTTTCATAACTGACACCATATCATAAGTTAGTTAGGACTCATCAGCATGTTACAATTATTTCAGTGGGACTTAACTACCCATTATAATTTTATCTGTATTTGGGCCCTTAAATATATTTCATAAATCATGAAAAACCTGGCTTTCCACAGATCTCAGTTCCACACTTCCTTGATTATTCAAATTTGCCATGGTGTTTCGCCCAGTTCAGACCATTCTGAAAAGTAAAGCAACCCCTGGAATTTTTATTCCTAATTTTAATCAGGCAACATTCTCTAGGAAGTCATTGAATGTAGAAAGACAAATGTAGGATTTAGCTTGGTAATAAAAACTTCCTTCCTTCTTTCTGAAGCACACTCTGCAGGACTCTGCTGTGTACCTTTTTGCTCTGTCAACATCTCCCGAGACTTGAGCCATCAGCTATTCTGGTAGCTGAGCCACCATCTGCTAGAGATCATGCTTCTTCCTTCCTGCAGATGCTAACCACTATAGTGGAATTGTGGAAAGCGTTAAAACCATTGGCAAGGAAAACTGAATAGGTGGCAAGTTGAAGTAAACAGAAAAGGGCAGCAAGCTATTCCAGAGATATATAATCTGGCACAACCACCAGTTGTCTTCACATCCCCTTTTGTTACAACAACCCAAACAATCCTGCACACTATTATGTATGGTCAGGGCAGATGTGTATGTACACTAACTCAGCAACAAAGCCTGCCAGTTAATGGTGATGCAGAATGGGCAGGTACCAGGGAGAACTGGTTGGAGAGGATGCTGAACTTGCCTACCAGCTCTCCCACACAGCCCCAATCTCAGGCTTTCACCCACCCCACATCCCAGGCTCATTTTTAAATTTTAATGTGTTTCGAATGTGTTTTTATCTTTTTATGATTATATTGTATGTTTTAATTCTGTACACTGCCTAGAGATTTTTTTTATACTAGGCAGTATATAAATTCAATAAATTATTAAATAATAATAATAATAAATAAATTTCCAGTCTCAGAGCTAGCCAAGGTAAAACACAGGGGAAATCCGGCATGGGAGTGCGGGAGGTGCTATGGGAGAAAACTGGTGGACGGGAAAGATTTAAGCACTCATATACTCAGCAATACTCCCCTTCAATTGTCTGCCCCTCATACACATGTTAGGAGACAAGCATGGCATTAGAAACCCAAAATACACAGTTTCTCATGGCGTTAGAAACCCCATGTCTACCTCACAATACACAGTTCTCCCTGGTGAAATTTTGCATTTAAAAATCTCATATTCTGCAGCCAGAAAACTACAATTGTTTTAGTAATCTAAATCACACTAATTGAAGATATTTGCACAACTGCATGCCTTAAAGCACCTTTCACTTCTTCCCTACATAGAACCAGCATGGTGTAGTGTAATTATTTATTTATTATTATTATTATTATTATTATTATTATTACAGAGTGGCTGGTGCAACAACTGAAAGTGGAGCCTATGTGTGGACAGTGATATCTGTGTGGCTTCTCCTTTCAGATGTTGCACCAAATGTGTGAATAGCAAGGGCAGGACCATGCTGCCCACAGCCCTGACCCCCTGCTGTACATTTAGGAAGTGTGTGTGTAGATCGTTGTGTTTTGAATCCAGAGTCACATTATCCTCTTACGTGGCTTGGAAACTGGAGGGCTATCCAATTCCTTATTTCATGTTCTCCTATTTGTGTTTTCCAATTGTTTCTCTCCAGAGCTCTCATTTCCCCCCATACATCAATCATGATGTGGAAAATGACACCATTGGTATAGAGAAGTTTAAACTACAGATTACGCTAGAGTACACATTGGAGTTTATATGGATGGCTATGATAAAGACGTTCATTGGCCCTTGAACCAGCAAGATGGGTTGCTCCATGACCAAGGGGGGGAAATGGAAACATATGGTGGCTGTGACTTTTGGACATATCTTAATTACATTCAGATTTTTTAATAAGCAAATATCTGTTTACCTAAACTTAGGTTCTGGTATGTACTGTAGGTCATGTTGGAATTCCATTTGTGGTGAGCATACATGTCTAAATGTCTCATCAGTGCTCTTTGCACACAAAGCTGTCTGGCTGCCTTCAACCTCCAGCTGACAAGCCCTGCGTCACCATGTACCAGGCCATTGTTATCGCTGGCCTTGCTGACACATTGTCACCACAAGCAAATGGAAAACTCTGCCCAGATCTGGACACTAGCCAGGAGGCTCTACTCCAGGACCCCCCTCTCCTCTCTCCATGAACTCCTCCCTACATCAGCTGGTTCTGCCGCCCACATTAGAACTCCTCCGAAGAATGTCATCTTTTCACAGCCTTGATGACTTTCCAGCTTGTACAAATGAGTGAGCAGGGAAACACAGGGAAACACAGGGAAACACAGATGTGGTCCTCCTTTGGAAGAGGCTCCTTATTAAATGGCCAGTGCCAATGCTGCCCAAGCGAAAGGGGAAGGGGGAGCAGGCTAGGCATGCTGCTGTCCTCCGCCATCCTAGCCCTACTGAAAACTAACCTATTGCCTCCCATGACACCCATCGTAAAGGGGTCTCAGAGCTGTTATCAGGCCATGACAGTTTCCGCCATCGGATTCCTCCTGCCCATCAGGAAAGCTAAATAAGGAACGTAGTTCAGGCGGCTGCAGGAAAAGGGGAAATGCAGGACATCCGGCCCAGCTGCCAATTTTTCCTTTCCCATGAACCACTGCTGACCTCCACCATCAAGGGCTTGGACATCATGCCTGGCATCCTAGCCAGCCATCTTCGTTTAACTCTTTGGTGGCTGACCTGTTGATACCTAGCTTAGCCATGTAGTGGATGGGGCACAGTGTCTCTTCTTGTTACACCAGCTCGAAAGAGAGGAATGCTTAACACAGTTTGATTTCAACAACTGCTTGGCTTGCTTCCATTTAGAAAATGCAGGCCTTGGCAGTGCACAAATTTAAGCAGTTAGTCCAGCAAACCTTGGACTATGCACATCTATTCAATTAATACAAGGGCTCTAAACATGTGTAGGTCACAAAAAACAGAAGCGGCTTTCTTTATCACAATACAGGCAGGTTTACAGCTGCTTGTTTACATTATGACTGCTCACATACTTCCAAGTCACTGAAATGAATATTTCCTGGTATGAAGGTATTAGAGGAGTAAATAATATGTTTTAGGCCATCTGTGAACAGGTAAACCCTACGAATTTCCTGGTCCTCTTGCAAACCTACTAGCGCTGAAGGAGAAAGCCCCAAGAGGTTCACATCTTTCCAGCTCTCTTTACTAAAAGATATCATGTTGGGTTTTTACTTTTACTGTCTGATTGGGTAGCTCATTTACGTTTTTAAAAATCCATACTGGTAATGCATAATACAGAGGTAGAAGTGAGGGAATCCATATTATATAGAAGACATAGCTGTGAAAAAAGCAGCAATATAGTCTAACAGTACCCGGAATAAAGGTCAGAGGGACTACTTGAAGACTGCAGTTACAGCATCTTAGGCTAAGATTCAAGAGGAATCTTGGTTAAGAACACTTTATGCCCAGTCCTTCACGCTATGCAATTTTGCATTCATAGATTCATGGAACGGGAGAGGGGTGCTTGTTGGTCACCTAGTCTAACCCTCTGCTTGATACAAGAAATCCAGAGCTAAATCATCTGGCTGCTGCCTGTAGACCTCTAAAGAGTGTGAGTCCACTTCCCCAGATAACTGGTTCCATTGTCAAACTGTGTTAGGAAGTTTTTCCTAATGTTCAGCCAAAATCTAGCCTTTTGTAACTTAATTATGTCTAGTCCTGCTTTCTGGGATAGCAGTGAACAAGTCCTTGCCCTCTTCTATTGATAGCCCTTCAGATATTTGAAGAGTCCCCTCAGTCTTCTCCAGGATAAAAATAGCCAGTTCCTTCCATCTCTCATCATGTGGCTTTTGTTGCCATCATCTCTAAACCTGTTCCAATGTATCTACATCCTCCTTAAAATGCAGCACCCAGAACTGGACACCCGGTGATTCATGCTTGCCTTGTGATTTTGCAACAGTATCCTTTTTGTGTGCTTTATGGGGACATTTAAGGACTGCAGTGCAATATCTGAATTTTCACTTGGCACTTGCCAGCTTGCTTTAGTTTCTCCATCACCTCTGGATTTGGCCCACTGATACCTTTTAGAGTCACACAGGTAGTCACATTTCAGTTGAGCTGGCATTGCATGCTTTTCTGTAATGTGATAAGAGTGTTGCAAGAAAAGCAACAGAAGTGAGTGGGAAAGTAAAAGGCGGACTGGAATTTCTCCTTTGTAAAGAAAGTATTCTAAAAAGCATAGTGGACAATCTGCAGCTCAGTTTTTTTTAGAGGGGTGGAGCCAGACTTAAAAATGCAGGAGCGGCTGTCTGCCTTGACTTATCCATTAAGCCAAGTTGTGCTCCTTTAATGACAAGACAGTTTAGAGAGGCAATAACACTTTGTGCTTTAAGGACCATTACAGTTCTGACCTCTGAAGAAATGCACTCATGGGACTCATCTAACCCTCCTCCTCATTAACCACTTGAAATAAGCAACAAAGGTCTAAGATAGCCAGAGGCAACAGAAATCCTAGGATTAATGTATACAGTCATTGGATAGCAGAGCAGCTGCAGAAGTACTTCCATGCCCACAAAGGAGAAATTATGGCTGCACTGCAGCCCACTGGAATGCTGAGCACCCAGTTGCAAGCTACAGGGAGCAAGGGGGTCTCTGCTCAACCCATTGTGTGAAGCGTCCTCAGTGCAGCAGGTGCTGCGACACTTGGGGAGCCATCGGGGAGAAGCGAGGCCATAACACATTCCACATGCCCTCCATAGACGTGAAAGCATGCTCCGCTGCGTCTGCCGCAAGGATTTGTCTGCCTCCCTCAGCTACATTCCTGGAGGCTGTGAGCTGGAGTTTTACTTGGCCTTGTGCCAAAAGGATGCTTTTAGCACTCTCACTGTAAATGGAGACTGGATCCACAGAGTGGGGCGGTCAGCTTGGTGTGGACTAGCCCTCTCTTCTGCACGGTACTGGCCAGAGAGATGGGTGCACCCCAAACCATGCAGCTTGGATGGGCCTGGGGGGAACTGACTGTATACTGCAGAGCTCATCACTTTCCCCTTGATTCCATGCTCTGTGCTGGACCAACGCAAATCAAGGAGTGGTCACAGAATGGGTTTTGAAAGAATGCAACAGAACAAGAAATCTGTAAACCTGCCCCTTCCTTTGAATGGCAGCAGTCCTAGATTACAAAATTAAAGTTTGCTCAACAGCATCTGTGATTAGTTTTTCCAGACTCCTGAGCATCTTTGTTGCCTCCTCTGAAATGGGAGAGGCTTCAGAGGAGGGCAACAAAGATGGTCAGCACAGCAGTCTGGAAAACAAGTCCTATGAAGGGACTTGGCAAGTTTAGCCTGGAGAAGGGACAACTGAGTGGGGAATGATAGCAAATACCTCAAGGGCGACCATGTAAAAGAGGACAAATATTTGATCTCTCTTTTCCAAATGGCAGGACTAGATCTAATGAGCTTAAGTTACAGGAAGGAAGATTTTTGGCTGAACATTAGGAGAAACAGCAAGAGCACTTCGACAAGGAAATCAACTTCCCGTGGGGGTGATGGGCTCTCCCTAACTGGATGTTTTCAAGCAGAGACTGGACAGCCATCTGCTGAGGATGTTCTAGCTCTGGATTTCCTGCATCAAGGAGGGGGCTGGGTCAGATGGCTTACAACACCCTGCCCCCTCTATGATTCTATGCAATTGTGGGTCAGCCTCAGTATTCCCTGTAACAGGGGTTTCCAGATGTTGTTGACTACAATTCCCATCATCCTTAGCCAAAGGCCATTGCAGCTGGGGATGCTGGGAGTTGTAGTCAGCAACATCTGGGGATCCCTGTTATAAGGAACACTGGTCAGCCCTGGTGCCAGGTACGCATATGGCAAAAGATAAAGTGCGCCATCAAGTCGGTGTTGACTCCTGGTGACCACAGCTCTGTGGTTGTCTTTGGTAGAATACAGGAGAAGTTTACCACTGCCATTTCCCATGCAGTATGAGAGGATGCCTTTCAGCATCTTCCTATATGGTAGCCCCACATTAATGCTCAAGTCAGTGATTCCAGATAGTACAAATGACCACATGTTCCTGTATGCCTGATCTGCACGGATGCATAACTTCTCTTTAGTCAGAACACAGAACCATTACATGCACCTCTTTTGAGTACAGTTTCTAAGAAAATCACTCTACAGCCAAGACATCTGCTACTGTTTTTGAAGCATCTTCTTTATCACACATGATCTTTGCTTTCGTTCTTTGAGTGATCTTTCAGTTGCATCATTTTTCTCACAGCTACTCTAGCTTTAAAACATAAATAAATATGATCAATGGAAGAAGAACTATGGTAGTAATCAAGTACTTTTGAGTGTGTGAATGTTCACTGCCAGTGCTGCATGATTCCTTGGAGCATCGAGTCTCTCATTCTCCACTAGTTTTAACTACTGCTTACGGGTACTTGATTATGGCCACTGAAGAAAGAAAAGCTCCTTACCAATAAAACCTACATATACTAACACTCACAACCAGTAGGGTGAATTGGGGCAATTTCCCTGGGCCCCCCGTGCTTTTGCCCCTCCCTGACTCTCCTCTGGCAGAAGTGGCTTTGTGCGGTGCTAGGCCAGCCGGCCGGCCAGCTTCAGTTCCATGTGCCGTTGGGTTTCCTGGGAGCGAGGCCACCACTCAATCCCTGATGCAAGTCCAGACTGGGCCAGGCTTCCCAGGTGGCTCTATCCCTTGCCCACCTAGACAACCCGTGCCCACAAAACCGCTGCCATCACTGCTGGCTCCCACCGCCTCCTTTTCACTGGCTCCATCCAGCTGACAACAGCCGGGACATGCAGCAAACCCCCTGCCCGGCAGAGGAACCCCCCTCCCCAGGCCTTGCCAGGCCCCCCACTCCCCCACATGTGTGCTCTGGCATGCTGCCTGCCTGGCTCCCAAGGGAGCAGCACAGCTCTGCTGGAGGAGGAGGAGGCCCTGCTCTCCCCTAGGAGCAGCCCCCACTGCAGCCCAGCACACCCAGCCTGCCCCCCCTTTCACTTCAGAGCCAGCCACGAGGCAAGAGCACGCTTAGGAACAGCCCTCTGTGCTGGCACCCGGGCAGGACTGGGCAGACCAGCCCTTGCCTCAGCTGGAGGCAAAACATCTCCCTACTCAGTTGGATGGTGTCAATAGCCTCCAACCCAGGGGTGAGGCTGGTGAGTCAGAGGGTCTAGGTAGTTATATGTAAAAGTTAATCATTTGTGTTTACGTATGGCATACAATTTATATTTCTATTCTATATACAAATCAGGCTCACTCTGATTTGTCCTGACCATCGGACTCCCCCCAGGACAGCCCTGCTTATGACAGAAGTTAGAAACAGGCGGTGGAGTGTGAAGGGTGTTATACCTGCTGTCAAAACTGTTGGGCATAGGAGGTCTCCGTGCCATTCCGATCCTATACACACATCTAGAGGAAAGTAAGTTCACAGGAACATAGGAAGAGAGCCTTACTGGATCAGGCCCAAGGCCTATCTAGTCCAGCATCCTCTTTCCCACAGTGACCCATCAGATGCTGCTGGGAAACCCACAAGGAGGAAACAAAGGCATGTGCCCCCTTTCTAGCTGTTGCTCTTCTGCCAATGGTATTCAGAGGTAGGTATCTTGTCCCTGCACTTGGAGGTGGCCTATGCCCATCTTGACTTTGTCTAACCCCCTCTTAGAGCCATCCAAGCTAATGGCCATCACCACATCCTGCAGCAACAAATTCTACAGACTAATAATAACAATAAATAATAATAATAATAATAATAATAATAATAATAATAATAATAATAATAATAATTATTATTATTATTATTAATAATACACTTTTGTTAGCCACCCCATAACAAATTTTTCTCTGGGTGGTTCACAACGCAGCATTAAAACATCAAGTAACAACATATAACACATGAACTCACAACACAATCAATCAATCAATCAATCAATAAGATACAAAACAATTTAAAAACTTGTTTTTAAAAGTTTTAAAAGTCAAATCAAATTTGACAATCAAAATGTAATACTGCCTTTTGTCCCAAGTCTTCTAGTTCTATGGAAATCCGTCTAGTTTCATGTATAGGAACCGAATGACACTCCAGTGCTTCCCAACAATGAGCTTAGGAGGGAGTCGTCATTGGCACAGCTCATATTGCCTGCCTACCTCTTAAAACCTCGTCTCAGTCAAGCCCTCTGGTTTCACAACAGATTTAAGAACATATACAATAACGACATAATCCTTTCATCATCCCTGCGACGGAAGCATCATCTTGGTGCAATTCTCCGTCCAAAACGGAGCTCTCACACTGCAGTGCGGTCAGTCACTCCATCCTCATGGTAGCAAGCCAGTGTGTCTTGGCCAGAGCCAGCATCACCTCATCCACTGCACCCCAGTGCAGCATACAAGACAGCCCTGCTGGATCACATTAAGAGCATCATTCTGGTCTGGTGGGGCAGTGGTGCTAGGCTGCCTCAGTTGCCTCTCACCTACTGCTCACGCAGGATTTTACATCACTTTGGAGTATGGCAAAGAACACCACAACAGTGATGAATCATGGAGCTGGGGTTATGGAAAATTGACTTATGTTGTAAACATTGATCTTACCACATGTAAAGCTTCCTGCATTAAGATGTTGCTTATGGTCTCCCTGGTTCTTTATGGCCTCCCCATTTGAACTCTAGCAAGTCATGTACTCCTCTTCAGAAGTATTTTCTCCATCTCAGCAAATGTGGCCTACATTTTATGGTTCCCCCCCACCTCCCAAGTCTGGTTGGCACTTCATGGAGCATGTTTACTCAGAAGTAAGCCACACAAGGTTCAGTGGGCTCTCCTTCCAAGTAAGTGTGCACAGAATTGCAGCTCTTTTTTTCTTTCTTTTTTTAAATTTACTTTTACTGTGCTATATGAATCAATGTGCTTTGCTGCTAAAATGCAACCCAGATATGCATCTTAGCCTGCCTGCCTGCATCTGTGACAACAGTTACTTTCACCAAGAGGCTACAGTGGTCGCCCAGAATTAAAATTAGTCCAGAGTGTTCATAAACAAAAATGAACACCCTAATAAATTAGATTGGAAATGATGACTTTTTTAAAAAGTAGTGCTTACGCGGCACAGCCCATATTCAGTGATTTGGTTCAAACATTCAGGCACAGAGGGCCATATCAGCCAACCTCACATCGCAGCCCGCTCACTTAAAATGACATAACAGCCGCAAGTCACACGCAACAGGCAATGCATTTAAAAGAAACACATACACACAGATTCATCACAAAACAAAGACAAGCTAGATTAGTTCAGGATCGCACTAGACGGCAATCTGAATTCCCTGAGGAAGCAGCGTAGGCTGGAACCCTACAAATCCGTGTTACGGGATTAATTCGAAGGGCCATGCGTACGTAGGCTCCTTCCCTGCCCCGACTTGGCGGAGTACAGCCGGTCAGAGGAAAAGATTAGTCACCTAAGATCGCCCTCTGGTGGGTGAATGAAGCTCAGGTCAACTTCGACCAGGGAAGCGGCTGCATGGAAAAAGACGCGCTTGCTGAAGGAAGCGGGTGGGTTGACAGATGCTATGCCCAGAGTGGTGGAACTGGACAAAAGGGGGAAATACAGAAGAAAGAGGAGGGGGAAAGGGCCAAAAAGGAAGGGCAACGGGGCAGAAGGCTGGCAGAAATCATGGTGGCGGTGCATAATGTAAGGCTGCAAAGTGGCCAGCGGAAGGGAAAGGGAGCAAACGGGCCGGGAGGGCCGGCGGGTGGCACAGACCGAAGAAAGAAAAAGGCCCGCTGAGCAGAATGACAGAAGGGACGTGGTCACGTGGGAAGTGGGCAAAGGGAAATCCAAGGGCTGAGAGCAGTCCGCGACAAGTGGGTGTCCCTGGGAAACTGGAACGGAGTCGGGCGGGAGGCGAGGCGGGACACCTGACAGGGGCGGCGGCGGAGGGTGGCGATGGCCCCCCTGGATCGCCCGTCTGCAGCCCAGAGCCAGCGGTGCCCGTCCCGCCGTCTCTTTCTTCCCATCCCCGCTGCCACCAGCAGGTCCTCGGCTTGCGCGGCGCAAGCGTGCGCTCCGCCGACGGCGCGCCTGCGCGGGCTCACCTGCTTCCGAGACGATGCCGATCCAGAGCCAGAGGGACAGCGTGCACACCCTCTTCATTTCCAGCGCCGGGGCGCGGGCCCGTCGGGAAGAGGCAGCTGCGGCCGAAGCGACGCCTGGCAAGGGGGCTGTGCTGGCGAGGCAGTCCCGACCGGTGCGAAGCTGCCCCCACGCCTGCGAGGCTTCACTCCCGCGCGGCTCAGCGCCCGCTTTCGCCTCCATCCATCCCCCTCAGGCAGAGCGGAGGCGCCTTCGGAGCTCAGCCCCGCTTCCCTTTCCTTTTCCTCTCCCGACGCTTAACTGCGGCCGCGAGCGAAACCCACTTAGTCGGCTCGGCCAAGTTTGCTGGAGCGCAAGAGTTGGGCCGGCGTGTTCGCGAGAGGGACGGCGAGCCGGCGGGAGGAACCGGGGGGGGGGGAGGAGGAGGGGGGAAGGAAGGAGGCGGGGAGGGGGGTGGGGGTAATAGGCGGCCACGACGGAAGGGCTGGTGGCTGAGCCGAGCGGCGCAGCAGGGCGAAGGGGCAACGTGGAGGAAAGTGTGAAGGCGGGAGGGACCTGGCCGCAGAGCGCGGGGGTCGGGGGTGGGGCTTGCTGCTGGGGAGCGAAGTGGAGCCCCGCGGGGTGTTGGCTGAGGGGAGGCTGGGCAGTGGTGGGGGCGAAGCGAGGCGGGGCGTGGAGTTGGCCGCAGTGGGGGGTCCCAAGAAGGAGAAAGGAGGGCGAGTGGGAGCAACTTGGGCTCTGGGGCTGCTGCTGAGGAAGAGGAGAAAGTCGTCCTAGTCCGAGGAGGGGAAGGGGTGGGCAGAGAGGCGGCGTGGTGGCGCCCTGCCAGCAGGTAAAGGAGCGGGCCAGGGGTGGCGGCTCCGCGGTCGGCGGCTGCTGCTGCTGCTGCTGCTTAGAGTACAGAGCGTTCGCTCAGGTGCGCCTTGGTCGCTGACTCTTCTGCAGTGCAGTGGGGATGAACAGGTTGTTCGTTTCTGGGTGAGGTTTCCGGTGTCTTTATGTGGCAGGTAGAAATTCAACAGGATTGTCTTCAGTGACGGGAAGGCCTCGCCTGTTTTGTGTCGTTTTGTTTTTTGCCTGTATGCTGCTGTTAAAGGCACAGGAGTTCTGCCAAGTCGTAACTCTAGGAGAGGTGGCTATTTCTTTAACTAAAGGCGCAAGCGCAAGTACTGGGGAACTTCTTGGTGCTCTGCTGTAAACTGTAGTCTCTGTGTTCACCTGGAAATAAGTGAGCATAGGCTTGAGCACAAGGAGACTTTCTTTTTGAGTAAACCTACATAGGAGGATTGTGCTGTGGATGTGAATGCAACCAAGAAATAGCCCCTCCCAAGGTACAACATGGTGGCACATAGCTTTGTATGGACTGTACTATCTGGATGCTGATGTTGAGATTCTGCATAAATGGCAAGACTTCTCCTGGCTGATGGGACATTGTTGCTTGCAGGGATGGATGCTCTGAAGAAAGACACTGAACCCTCAAAAGGTCTTCTGCAGATGTTGTGCAAAAACCAAAGGATATATATGGGAGAGAGAGAGAATATAAGACAGCCAGATGTGTAAATATTGAGAAGACTTGGACTGGGTAGACCTGGGCTCAAATCTCTACAGCCTTAAAACTCACTGGGTGGCCTTGGACCATTCAGAATCACTCAGCCTGATCTGCTACCCTGGCAGGATTTTTGTGAAGATAAAATGGAACCTCATGTATGCCCCTCTAAGCTCCTTAGAGGTAGAATAACAATGGTAATGTACAGCAAGTGCATAGATATATGTATAGAGTTGGAGAGAAAGAAACATCTACAGTTCATTTACAAAGGCATTCTGACACAGGTATATTAATAAACATCACTGCCATACATGTCTGTCAACATGGGTGAACAAAAACATGGTTATTTATACACAAATCCGTGCACACGTATTCAGAACTGTATAGAGTGTGCATGCATAATATCACCTCTGCATACACAAGAACATAAGCCTATGTATGCATATGTGCACATGCACATAGATAAGAGCATTTTAAACACATGGGAATCATTGGAAGATCTCTCTCCAGCTGCAAAACCAGCGCCTCAGGGACCTGACCTGCCATTTCCTCCTCCAGCTGTTTGTTGTTTTGTTTCCCTTCCTCTCCTTCCCCTCCCCCTTTTAGCAAAGCCCACATTAATAAGTGCATAACGAATCTTTCAAAGCAGAGCTAGGACAAAGGCAACCAAGATGTGCCAAGGAACAGCATGACTCGTTGGCATCTGCAGGCAAGCTGTTCTTGGGCCGAGGCTACTTAGAAGCTGTTCTGCCCACAAAGCAGAGTTCCGTAGCCTTTTGATCCCACTCGCAGTACTAGAGCAGACAGCCATAGAGTGGAGCCAAGCTTTCTCCACAGTGGAATTTGAAGTGTGTTTCAGGGTTCCTCCAAGGAGAGATGGAAATTTGAAGATAATTTCAGGTTGCATCCCTAATCTCATATCTCATTACAATCAAGTTGGTCCCTAGTTCCCAATTTCTTATTTGTCACAGAAGCAAAGAGCTGCATGAGCATCCTGAACAAGGAAGCAGGTTTTATGCCATTGCACCCCAAAATAAGCTTTGGATTGCCACTTACATATCCCCATCACTGGAAGAGTGTCCTCTACAAGAGGATTCAGCCCAGTCCAAAGTGTAGTACTACCTACCCATTTCCTTATTTGTAAGTGTTGCTTGGGAATATCATGTGTCAACTCACTGTGTGTAAAAATAAGCCATGCTGAATCCTTATGCATCTTGTACAGGAGAGTTTTCTGGCGATGAATGTATATAATGTGGTAATCCAAAGCCTATTTGAATGAAACAAATAGTTCGTCTCTTATTCAGGCTGTTAATTTGTCCCTGAGACAAATAAGGAACTGGGGACTGGAAACCATCCTCAGCATTGTCCTCTCAATTTGGAGAGGAAGTTAATTCCTGATACTTTGTGAACTTATAGGTGCTGGCAGCCCAAAACTTGGTTCCTTATTGAGGCTGTTCATTGAGAGCTCTTTGTCTCTGAGAAAAATACAGAATTGTAACTAGAAACCAACTGTAGCATTGTCCTCTCAATTTGGAGGGGAAGAAGATTATTCCTGATTCTTTGTGAATGTTTAAGTGTTGATAGCCAGATAAATGCTAGCTTTGTCTACAATTTTATGGGATGTTATCCTTTTGTGAATGGCCTGTAGAGAAGATAATAACTCTTTAATAATCCTGTGATAGCACATTTTAAAATTTCTGATTGTTAGAAGCTTATGGGCCATGTCACACCTTGCATAGCAGGCTTGTTTCCCAATGTGCCTTGCAACCATGTTTGAAGGTGAGAAACATTTCTGTAAACATGGGGGTGGGGGACCCAGTGGCCCTGCATTGAGTTGCTGTGATATTTAGGGTATTGAAATCTATTTAGGGTAGTGAAATCCACAAAAGATTGTGAGGAGCTCCAAAAAGATCTCTCCAAACTGGGGGAGTGGGTGACAAAATGGCAAATGTGGTTCAATGTAAGCAAGTGTGAAGTGATGCATATTGGGGCAAACCCCCCAGCTTCACATATACACTGGTGGGATCTAAGCTGTCAATGACCAGGAGAGAGTGTGGTGGACAGCTCATTGAAAGTGTCCATTCAGTGCGCAGCAGCTGTGAAAAAGGCCAATTCCATGCTAGGAGTCATTAGGAAGGGAGTTGAAAATAAAAATGCTAATATTATAATGCCCTTGTGCTAAACTATGGTGCGGCCACACCTGGAGTACTGCGTACAGTTCTGGTCACCATATCTTTAAAAGTATATTGTAGAACTGGATAAGGTGCAGAAGAGGGCAATCAAGATGATCAGGGGCCTGGAGCACCTTCCTTATGAGGCTATCTACAGAATCTGGGGCTCTTTAATTTGGAAAAGAGGCAATTGAGGGGAGACATGATAGAGGTGTATAAAATTATGCATGGTGTGGAGAGAGTGGACAGAGAGAAATTTTTCTCCCTCTTTCACAACACTAGAACAAGGGATCATCCCACAAAACAGATTTTTTAAAAGTACAGAACTGAAAGTTGCCTTTCACTTTATCATATATCTGAGATTTTCCCTGAGTCTCCTAGAAATCTCTAGCCCAGTGATCTTCATTATTTTTCACTCTGGCCAAAAAACTCTCCTTCAACATATGCCATTTCACACTGTACTAGCCTCTGCAGCTATTCTGCATTTTTCTCAGTGCTAGGGCCTAGAGGCCAGGGCCCTTTAAGAGAGCCAAAGCCTCTTTAAGTGTTCTAGGAGGAAAGCACTGGGAAGGACTATACTTCCCAGTATTCTGTGCATGCTTTCCAAGATGGTGCAGGGGCTCAAGAATGGTTCCGTCTCCCTTAAAGAAGCCCTCTGGCACTGGGCAGAGCACAGCACTGCATGGTGAGAACGGTTGTCTCTGCATGGTGCGGGGGTGGGCTGTGCAGACTATTCAGCTTTGGCTGAAACTTCACACAGGCCCAATAAACAATTAGTCAGGGGGCCACACTTAAGGTTGATGGGGGCTGCCACCGCCCCCACCCCTGCCCATACAGTGAAGAACCCTCCCCTCTCCCCATTTCCCTTCTTCCTGTACGGCCTCTCTCCTTCAATAGTACTTGAAGAACATTGCAGTCAGACAAGCAGCCTCCAGACGGTGGGACTGATGAAAATGGCATGGAATTCACGGTACAACAGACAGGAAGTATAGAACTGTACAGGTGTTAAACAATGTGTGGATAATTGTAGATGTGTACAGATCTGTGTATGTGTACAGTATACACAGATTGTGAGGCTATTCACAGGCACGTGCAAAACCGGGAGAAGGGAGCCCAGTCCAGTTTTGCACGTGCGTGTGAACTGCTCGGATCAGGCCCCATCAGGGCAGTAAACCCACCTAAGTAGCCTCCCTTCTAGATGAGGTCAAGGGAGTGGATGCTCCCTTAACGCTCCCTCACCCCCATTTTTGTGCTCATATGCAGCCGCGGCTGGCACACTTGGGAGGGGGAGAGGGGATCTCAATAACGCACCGTGCACATGCTCTGGGGGTGGGGTGATGTGTGGCGGCGCTTCCCTGCACCCCCAACCTCCAGAGCTACCAGCAGGAGCCATTGCTCGTCTGGGCGGGCAATCCACCTACCTAAGGAGGACAGCTGCTCATCTGCGGGGAGGGCGAGTGTAATCCGCTCTCCCTGCAGACCACCCCACTGATCGTGAGATGAGCTCCTGTATGTTGAACATAACTTGTGAATAAGGCTAAACTAAAATTTCACTGCAACTGCAAGTCTCATCTATTCATTTTTGTTAAAATATCAATTTCCACTTTAAAATGATGTATACACAGCCATTTTGCCATGATGAAACTCAGGATTAGTAGGTCTGAAGTTAAAGGCCTTTCACCATTTTCTAAGAAAGTTACATGTGTACTGTGTCAAAACATCAGCAAGGATACAGATTGAGTTTGTTGTCTTTGTCATATTGTGTTTGGAGGTTCTTCTGATTTACAAACTTCTGATTTACCAGAATGCAAAGCATACGACAGCCTGATCATATGCATGTTTACTGCATGTGAAGTAAGCTCCCACAGAAGTCAGTGAGGCTTACTCCCAAGTAAAAGTGCACAGGATTGTAGTCCAACAGGCAGGCAAGTCCTCTCTGGCTGCAACTTTTAACTACAGAATAGTCCAATCAAAATAAGTTCTATTGTTTATGTATATTGTGGATTGCAACCATGTGGATTGAGTATATATTATGGATTGCAATTAAGACTCCATGTCCCAGCAAAAAAGTGTTAACTTTGGAGGCACTTGTTGGTTTGTGTGATACTGACACAGCAGGATGGATCAGCAGCACCTCAGCAATGCAGCAGGGGGCCTCTCTCCTTTCCCTGCCATGGTCAAAAGATTCCTAAGATTGCCCCAAATTTCAGTGGAACCATTCACAGTGAAGAATGACACCAAACACGTTTTTTGCAGGATGGAGTCTTGTCAGGCAGTTCAGATATAACAACCAAGAAGCTAATGTAAATAACGTTAGAAGAAAAATGGTTTTATTTTTAAACAGGAGAGGGAGAAAATGCAAAAGTAAAAATCAAAGCCAAAGAGCCATAAACAAATATTGTTAAATTATCAGCTTGTAAATGTAGAGTTTTGGCTTTGTATAAATGTACACAGTGTCATAATTTCCAGATTCAAGTTACATTCAAACCCAGGCAATCTGGACACCAGCCTTTGCATTACAGTGTATATATTTCCCAGCATGAGGTGAGAGCGGGTGGGTGGATTGTGCTACAGAAATTTATCAATTATACAACCTTGCAGACATCAAAAAAAGAAGCTGGGAATAAGAACCATGTGCTCAACTATTCCAAATGGTATGAATAGCATGTGTTCTCAACTGCTTCCCCAAACCATTTTAAATATACATAATGCCCTTTCCCCAAAATGTAGAGGTGATGAAAAGAAACTGCAAGTATTGGAAATATCTGGTACCTCTATAATGCACAATTCTAAGATTTATAATTCCTAAAATAGAAATATGTAATTTACTAGGCCTGTAACATTTAGGTGATTACTTGGTTTGCTTAGCCAATTAATTTTAATTGGGTACAGTATTTTTTTAAACTATTTTAAATACAGGGATTTAAAACACCTGTAGATGGCAGTCACTACTAAGACTCTACACATGATCAGTGTGCAGAGCTGAAAGGGGTTTTGTGAGGAGAGCGGGCTTGACCACTCTCTCCACAGATTATCACTCATCCCTCCTCGGGTGGGCGGATCGCCTGCCCAGATAGCGGCAGCTTGGTTCTGGTGCTCCCACAGCCGGCTGCAGCTCGGCCAGCAGCTCCAGGGGTCGGGCCAAGGGAAGCACTTCCGTGTGGCATCCTACCCCCAGAGCCCCAGAAATGTGCCATGCGAGTGTGCTGTGCATTCCTGGGATTCCCCCTCCCCTCTCCCCACCCTCTGAGTGTGCCCACCATGGATGTGAGCAGCCATGGCTAACCCACAATCATTAAAATGGCTCCATTAACCTCATTTAAGGAGGAGGGAGGGTGTTTAGGCAGTCTTGCTGTCGTGAAGCTACTGGGCTCACCTGGTGGTTCTCATGAGTGAGTGAAACCAGGTTAAGGGAGCCCAGCCCAGTTTTAAGGGAGCCCAGCCCAGTTAAGGGAGGTTAAGGGAGCCCAGCCCAGCTCGCTCGTGAGAATTGCCAGGCCCGGTGGCTCCATGGTGGCAAGCCTGCCTAACTAAATACCCTCCCCCTTAAATGAGGTTAACAGAGTGAGCGCTCCATTAACCTCATCTTAACGATTGTGTGTCCACTGTGGTGGTTTGTAGCCGTGACGGACACACTCGGGGAGGGGGGAATCCCAGGAATGCACCATGCATTACTGGGGCTCCGGGGGGGGGGTTGACGCACTGCATGGTGGCACTTCCCTTTGCCCAACCCCCAGAGCTGCCTGGTGAGCTGTGGCGGCACACTGGAGTGCCGGAGCCAGGCCGCCACTCATCTGGGCGGGTGATCCGCGCAACCGAGGAGGGGTGGATGATCATCTGTGGGGAGAGCAGGTCCACTCTCCCCACAGAACCCCTTTTGGCTCTGCACACTGATCATGTGTAGAGCCTTCTCCTTTCTTAAACAGGAGGGAATATCTGTTTTAAGATGGTGCCTCATACAACACGAGTGCATCATCCAAAACCAGAAAGTAATAGTGACCCCCCCCCCCCAGAACTATTGCTTTATTCACGTGTAAATTTATGTAGGTGTAACTAATTAAAACACTTACAGTTAATCATCTAAGATTTCTTTCACTGGGTGAAAACACTGTAACTTATAATTTTTTGATGTTTTTAGAACACTGGTTGGAAGATAAAACTCATCATACCTGCACACTTTCTCTGTTTAGAATCGCTCCTTTCCTAACCTGAAATCCCACTGGTTATGATTTGGATTGTATGTTCAGCAGCTCACTCAAGTTTTCAAATGAAATAAGACTAGAGTTCTGACTTCTGTTATTTTTGTTTAGTCTATGGCCTATTTTCTTGGGTAACCATCACTCAATCATAGTTTCCCTACAAGAGTGACTGCAGATTCTACTTATGATTAGCCATGGCATGTGAAGGTCTCACTGGGTCATATTCTAGACCAGTGACATCCCCAAATAAGAAGCATTGCACACGTGCACGCATGCACACCATGTTTTTTGAAGAAGCTTTCCATAGAAACTTTTCATTCGGAAGCTGTTTCCCCAATGTTTCCACAAAGGAATAACAGTCGTTTATTACAGCATCACCCTGAAACAAAGGGTTGCCAACTTTTAAAAACAGGTGTACTCCTTTTATCACAAATCAGCCGCTTGGGCACCCCATAGAGATACTTAGCATGTATCCCCCCCCCCACACACACATTTAAATGTGTGTGTGTGTGTGTGTGTGCGGTATATGCATCTATTATATATTTTGAAGAGTTGGTTAGTTGGTTTGTGTAAAATAAAGTCATACTTCCTGATAACCTACAGATACCAAATTTTGCATACACAACCCTGCCACTGGAATTCGCTGAATGCACTACATTTTACAATGGGATATGCTGGGGGAAAGATTTTTTTTTTTTTTTGGCAATTTTGCAATTTTAAAAGAAGAAATTCTAAATGTAACCAGCAGACTTGAAGTCTTATGGTTCTCAACAGATTTTTAACACTCAATAAACAGATCAACAATTCCAAAACCACATCATGCCCCAAAGAAGCAGGCAATATTTTTTGGATTCCAGTTTACTATTACAGTATTCAATTTTATCATATATGGTAATTGGTCAACATAATGAATAATGTTTGAAGTTGAAATCCCACACATTTCACACTGTTCTTTTACTTCCAATTTGTAAGCACATTAACAAAAAAATTCTATTGCATATATTTAATTTCTTGAACTTTCCTATAAGTGTAATCTATACAAAATGACTTTTCCCAGTCAATGATGGGCCTCACCTACAAGAATATACATGAAAACACAAATTTAAGTGTTACAGTTAGGGAGAGAGGCTGCTACAGTCACTAGCTCACATCCAAACTAAGTTGCTCATAAGCAGTCTTGTTGAAATTAATGGGACAAGTTTACTTTGGGACATGCCAACTTTCTGAAGCCTGTCAGTCAGGCTGAGGAGGGAAGGATATGCTGAGCTTCAACATGTAGCCAGGGAATTGGGAGCACCCTTCAGCAGACCCATCATTGAGAATGTATTGACTTCAAAATGGCAATCCTCAGAGAGGGAACAAATAGTGTGGCTTTAGTGTGCAGAGTCAGGCGGGCTCTGAAGACCTTCTGGGAGCCCTTCAAATACCCTTAGGAGTACTACTATCCCCTGTTGGGAACCCCTGCTATAGAAGAAGGAGAAAACACTGTGCAGAAATAATGGGACCTGGCAGTACAGCTACAGTCACAGGTAACCAGTGCTAAGTACATAAGGATTCCATTAGAGCTCATTTCCAGCTTGGATCACTGAGCTTTTCATTCAAACCCAATAGAACAACTGCTAGCCCCTTGCAGAGTCTTGCCAGCAAAACCTACCCCAGCCCGTAGCTTCCAACAACTCACATGGTCAGATTCACTCTTGACCATGGAGAGGGGCACCTATTTCTGTGACCCTAGAGCTATGCCAGAGCTTGCTGTCTGGCTGTTCTACCAATTTAGCGATCTCTGGATGATTGATTGCCCTGTCTTTTGGGGATCAGTTAGCTCAGGCTGTGATAGATTGAACTGGTTCGTTACTTCTACCTGGATTTAGTTTTTTGTCTTTGTGCATGGACAGAATCTCGAAAGGACGTTTCCAGATGATGGATAGCCATCGGAATCCTCCCGGTTTGACTCTGCAGAGGGAATTCTCACTCATGAAGGATTTGCTTGAAGAATTGCAAATGGGAGGGGGAAAGTCTGGCCCCGACGCACTACTTGAGACAATGGATTTACTGTATTTACCCAAACAGAAGATGATCCTGAATTTAAGATGACCCCCTTAAAAAATATGGGTTAAATATTTGTTATATTATTTATCCAAAAGGAAGAGGACCCTAAGTTTAGAACAATCCCCCCAATTTCTAACATCAAAGAACTTGGAAAAATCAAGTCTTAGATTTAGGTAAAAATAGTATGTACACTTTCTGTAAACACTTTAGTGATCTATTAAACAGTTTGCCCACATCCGTTGTCACATCTGACTTCAGTTGGTTTGTTTTTACATTGCTTTATATCTATAAAGTGAATATATAATCTAAATTGGGTATATTACATGTTTAGTTTCTCTTCTACACTGTATTTCATATGAGCATAGTGACAGTCGTCCTTAGGACAAAAAGAACAAGAGAGACTCATATAGACTTAATTGGATCCTGTGTGAAAGACGGTCTATGTTTATTAGAATATCAGTAGGTAAGGCCCATCATTCAGCAGACAAAGTAATTTTGTGTAGATTACACTTATATGTAAATTCAAGAAATTAAATATATGTAATAGAATTTTTTATTAATGTGCTTGCAAAAGGGAACTAAAATAACAGTTTGAAATTTGTGGGATTTCAACTTCAAACATTATTCATTTTATTAAATCCTTACCATAGATAGTAAATTTGAATCATAGTAAACTGGATTATGAGAAAGATTCTCTTGAGCATGATGTGGTTTTGGAATTATTGATCCGATAGTTGAGTGTTAAACATCTTTTGAGAACAATAACAGTTAAAGTCTGCTGATTATATTAAGAATTTCTTCTAAAAATATGATCTTAAAAAAACCTTCCCCCCAGCATATTGCAGTGTAAAAAGGAGTGCATTCAGCTAATTTTAGTGGCAGGGTTGTATATGCAAACTTTGATATCTATATGTCATTGGGAAGTATGACTTAATTTCATACCAACCAACCAACAAATGCTTCAAAATATATAACTGATATAGTTGTATGTTAAGACTTCTGCTCTGTAACTAATCACATGGTTTTCAGTCTCATTTATGCATGCTTAAATTTGACAAAAGTCAGCAGGACCTACTCCCATGTAATGGATACAGGATTGCTGCCTTAAAGTTTGTTCCACACTTATTCATTTTTATTCATCCAACTGGTTAAGTGGCAAGGTAGACAACTGGAGTGCAAGTGGAGAAAGAATCGATTAGAATCTGACAGATTACAACATAGAGCACATTTGAAGACTTATGTTCTGGCAATATGTGCAGCAAAGAAGTGATTATTTTACGCCCATATTGCATCCACAAGCTCACACCCAGTGGAGTTGTTCAGGGTTGTCCTTGAATCAGCAACCCCAATGGCTGTGACATTATTAATGAGTTAATTGTGGATAAAATCTCTTGTATTTGGGCCGACTTAGACAGACCCCACAATTATTGCAGAGTCTAATGCAGTGGTGTCCAGCAACTCCTCTTATGTGGTTAGGCTGGCTCAATTTCAGTTTGTGACTCCTGATGATGTGGATAAGCTGCATGGAATGGTGTGGCCTACCACCTGCTCTCTTGACCCTTGACCGACATGGGTTTATAGTATCTGGCAGGGGGGTTGTTGAAGAGGTTCCAGATGGTGTTGCTTCGAGATTGTTGTTCTTCAACATGGAACTTTTATATGGCATCCGTCAGGGCTCCATACTGTCTCCAATGGGCTAGAGACTGAATCCAAATAAAATGGAGGTACTCAGGGCCGCCCCTAGAAGGGTATGGGCCTGGGGGCAAGCAGCACTCCTCAGCCACCACTCCTCATCCCCCACTTGCCCTCCCACCCTGCTGAGGGGGAGAGAGAAGGGGGGGGGCATCTGCTGCCCACTATTGCAAAAAGGACTAGTTGTACCCCTGTCTGCAGGTCTGACCCACCAGGGCTCTCCTTATGTTCTCATGTGGTGCAGGGGGAGAGCCATGGAAACAGCTGGGAATGGAAGCCTCTGGCAATCTCCAGAAGTGCTTGTTGCCACCGCGGCTGGGAGACACTCATCCCAGCTTGCTCAGTGGTGGCCACACTTTGGGCTTTGGGTCCAGCAAGCTCTCTGCTCAATGGTCCTGCACACACAAACATCCATTCCCCTAACTCCCTCTTATGTTAGTTCATGCTGTGATTGTTCACATCTAAAACACTACCACACGAGAGTCAAAGGGACTGTCTGGAGCAACATGTGTCTGGCTGAACCCCAGGAGAAGGGTATGTGGGTTTGCATTGGGGCAGAAGCTGACACTGTTTCCCACTCTTTGAGTTTATTTGACAAACATTAAATAGAATAAAATTACTCTCCCACCATTGCCTTAGATTGCCAAACATCCAGGGCTATGGAGAACTTGAAACCCCAACATCTGTATAATAAAAATAATGGCCAGGGTGAGATTTTGAATTCAGGCTATTTTTTCAATTTCAAAATGTTTTTGCTGTGTCAGTTTCCCAAACAACATCTTGCAAAACTTGCAAAAGTTTGTCGTGTTCATTTGTCTTAATCATATAGGATGTTCTCAGTAATGGTTTTATGCACAGCTAAAGTGCAGTATACTGCAAGCAGTGCAAAATTGTCCCTTCTCACCAGAACTTGGGTGACTGATTGTGCCTCCTACATTGGAATAGCCATATTGAGTGAAGCAAAGTACAATTGTATTTTGAAGTTGAGTAGTTATTTTATACGCTTGAGTACACAACCCTGAATGGAAGCTGCCCTCAAAATGATTTCTCGTAACCCCATATTCCACTCCTGGAATTTCCTGGTTTCACCTGTTTTAGTAGTGTACTGTCACGAAGAAGAAGAAGAAGAAGAAGAAGAAGAAGAAGAAGAAGAAGAAGAAGAAGAAGAAGAAGAAGAAGAAGAAGAAGAAATTACTCTAATCATCATTGATCAGTTCCAGTGTGCAGCAGTTAGTCATGGCAAAAAGACAGAGGCCTTGGCCTTGATTGTCCTAATTTTAAAGTAACTGAAATTCCTGTCTTCGGTGAACATGGAACCCAGTTATTAAGAATCCACTGCACAATGTGAAAAATATTTCCTGTTGATCATGTAAAATTTGAATCATGTTAATTTCATTGTACGCCCTCCCGTTCTAGTATGTTATGAAATACTAAACCTTGCCCTCTGCTTTCTTTTTTCTTAGTTCTTCAGGATTTTATCTGGTACTTTCCATCACTTTTTTCACCCAGTTACAGCGCCCTTCCTCATATGATAAATATTCTTTACCCCAACATTTTGTACCCCAGAACATTTCTAGTTTATTATGACTAGAACTGTACACAATATTTGAGGTAGACACTGATTTTCCTAAGAACCTTATGATATCTTCTCCTTTATTTCTCCAAATGATCTGCTTGCCTGTTTGACTACTGCAGCCCTTTGCATTGAAGCATTCAGGGAGTTATCTATAATTAAATTATAATCCATCTTCTGTGTCAATAACCCCTTTTACTTTGAACATGAAAGTGTTGAGTATTGTGTGAAGTACAGCTGGATTGGTGTTTTTCAAGAGCACTTGTTTTGCTCTTGTTTAATATTGTATTTAATTACCCCTTCTCCCAGTCCTAAGAGATCCTCTCTGCACATTTCCACCACTTTGCTATTTGTTCCCTTTCCAAGCTGTTCAACTGGGAGTTCAACTACCCTTTCACAAAAAGGGATTCATTCTCAGAGGAATGGTTGAGCTTCTTTGTTCAATGTACAAGAGTTAATCTCCATGTTGAATCATTCCAACATTGCCATGTCATTTCTCACACATGATATCTGGTATACATATACCTATCATCCTGCCACACGATCCTGGGCTAGAGAGGACATCAGCTGGACAGCATTACATTTACCAGAGAGATACAGAAAGTGTGTGATCACCTTTTCAAAATAATTCTGTGACATAAGTCACAAACAGACAGGAAAGGAGTGGGATAATAAAGAGGAGTTGTACAAAGTTACAAGGATTTTCTTTTGCAGTGTAGAGATTATCAGAGTAATAAGTGAAGCCTGGAGAAAATATTACAGGGGAAAGGCAGCTCTGGCTAAGCTAACCGAAAACAGGAGAGTGAGAGCTGAAAGGAGGAAGGGAAAGAGCCACAGCCATGTACCCCAGCCACTTATCAAAGTCAAACTCAAGCTGAATATGAATCCATCAAATATGAAGGTCAACATCTGAGTAAAGGATGAAAGCAAAGTAGCTCTCAGCCAGGGGCATAGCGAGACCCTCCGGGGGCCCAGGGACAAATTTGTTGTAGGGGCTCCCCCCATTGTGCACGCGAATTGCGTGCATGCCCCAAGCCATGCCCCCTACACCTGACATCTCCCTGCTGCCACCCCTGCTCTTGCCCCACCACTGCTTCTTCTCTTTGCCCCTGTGCGGTGGTGGCGGGTGCTGTGGCTGGGCCAGGCCTCTCCTTTCTGGCCAGCCAGCGTGCCCCCCTCTCTCTCACTGGCCGAACTGGACGCTTGCACAGTTTGACAATGGAAGTCGTATGGCTGTGATGTCACAGGCATGCAACTTCCTTAGTCAAGCTGCACAGGCACACAGTTTGGCCAAACGGGGAGAGAGAGTGTGAGAGAGGCACGCTGGCTGGGCCAAAGAGGAGAAGCCCGGCTCAGCCACAGTGCCTGCTCTTGCCACACGGAGGCAAAGATAAGAAGAGGTGGGGCAAGGGCAGCGGCACAAGAGCGGCGGTGGGGCAGGGCAAGGCCGGTCTGCTTAGGGGCCCCCTGACCCTCTGGGCCCTGCTCATCCAATGGCTGCTACGCCCATGCTCTCAGCTTTAGAGACATTATGTCCTCCAATGGGCCTGCATATTTTTATTTCCATTTTACAGTCAGAGAAGGTCTTATAGTATTATTTGCCCAAGTCTAGGAACACAGGGAACTGCCTTATACACTGAGTTAGACCATTGGTCCATCTAGCTCAGTACCGTGCTAGCAATACTGGCAGTGGCTTCTCCAAGGTTTCAGGCAGGAATTTTTCTCAACCCAACCTGGAGATGCCAGGGATTGAAGCTGTAAGTGACCTGCATGCAAAGCAGACTGGCTAATATAAACCTTACACATCACTGGCCCTCAGATTTCCCCATGGTCAAATCTATTGAACTCCAGAACTTTTAGGGCATGGATCTGATCATGGGTGAGATTTGGGTGTCAGCAATTGGTACCTTACTTTTTTATGGCAGAAGCACAAGTGCAGAGGTGTATCTAGGGAAAATAGCGCCTAGGGCAAGCACTGAAATTGCGCCCCCTGTCCAAACATCTGACACCCATCTTTCAGATAACTTTACTATACTATCAGCTGAAAAATATAAGTCGGCTCGTTAATCTTTTAAAATTTCAAAAACTATTTAGCAGTGGATGTAGCCAGACCAAAAAATGCTGGAAAACTACAAATTGCAATATGCTGGGGCTCATGAAATACCCAAATACTATGTGGAGGTGTACTTGGAAAACTAAACAGAAGTGCGTTGTCTAATTCTTTACTATGCATTGTAGCATCACTATTACATAAGTTTTAAAAATAAATGGAGAATTTGACTTTTCCCAGATACTCTGAAAATAATTAAAGGATATGCAGAGTAAACTGTGTCACTGCTTGGAATATATTCTCGTATTTCAGAAAGACAGTTAAAATGAGAGAAAGAGAGCAAGAAACTCCCAGTGGGCCTTAATACTAAGGATTTCACACTGATTCAAAGACAAACTCACCATTAATAGCCATATTATTAAGACACCACATTTAATAGGGATGTGCATTTCGTTTCGGGCACAGATCGTTCTGTGCCCGAAACAACGAATTTCGGGTGATTCGGAGCCGATCCGAATCACCCCTGCGCACCTCCGAAAATTTCTGTGCCCGATCCGAATCACCCCGATTTCGTGAAAAAAAATTCGGGTGATTCGGACCTCCGTGGGCATGTCTGCAGCCTCCATTTTGTGGCTGCAGAATTGCCTTCTTCTTCCCCCTCCATTTTAATTCTGACAGCTCTTTGAATTTCCCGCCTTTTTTCTCCATTGACTTCAATGCAGAAAAATTTTCCCATTCACCTCCATTGAAAATAAAAGTTCCTACCTGCAGAGGAAAATGACCAAATAAGGTTTGGATAGTAAATCACACCCTCCCATTGGCCAGGTACAGTTGGATGTAGGGTCAAGGGTGGGGGTGATTTTTGGAGGGCTTTGCAGGAGGGTATTTAAGGGGCCACCAGTAGCCATTTTCTTCCTTTCTGCTGCCTTGCGTGGGAGAAGAGACACAAGAGAGAGATCTGCTGCCTTGCTTAGTAAGTCTTGCCTCCATTTTGATTTTGGATTTTTGTGGGTGCTGTTTTTCTGCATTTACGCCAGTGCTCTGCCTTGTTGGTTGGTTTTCTGCTTTATTTAAGCAATTTTTAAAATAAAGAGAGAAGAGGGTGGATTTTTTTTTAAAGAAACCTCTGCCTTGCAGAGGTTTCCCACTGCTCATTTTTAAATCCTTGTTGGGGCTAGAAGAGGGGGAGAATTTTTTTTTCTAAGGAAACCTCTTCCTTTCAGGGGCAAACCACTTTTCAATTTTTAATCCATTTTTGGATTAAAAGAGGGTGAGATTTTTTTTTAAAAAAAGAAACCTCTGCCTTGCAGAGGCAAACCCTCTGCTCATTTTTTAATCCTTGTTGGGGCTAGAAGAGGGGGAGATTATTTTTAAGGAAAGGATTGGAAGGAAACCTCTTCCTTGCAGAGCAAACCTCCTCTTCCCATTTTTTAAAATCCTTTTCTGGATTAAAAGAGGGTGAGATTTTTTTTTTTTAAAGAAACCTCTGCCTTGCAGAGGCAAACCCTCTGCTCATTTTTTAATCCTTGTTGGGGCTAGAAGAGGGGGAGATTTTTTTTAAGGAAAGGATTGGAAGGAAACCTCTTCCTTGCAGGGCAAACCTCCTCTTCCCATTTTTTTTAAATCCTTTTTTGTGAAGAGAAGAAGAGGAATAGATTTTAGATTTTTTTTTAAACATCTGACTGCCTGCAAGCATTGCCAGCCTGCAGCCCTTGGTGGGAAAGGAGGGTGTTTTTTCTCCTTTTGAATCCCCCCACCCTATTTTTTGCCAAACCACTTTTTTGGGCAATTTTTTTCTGCGGAGAGTCACTGCTGCCTGTGCCTGCTGCCTGCCTGCCTGCCTGCCTGCCTGCCTGCACTCCAGGCCCACCTGTGTGACCAGCCACCAGACCAGACCCTCAGAGGTGGACGCCAGAGACCCGGCGTTGGAGAAGCCTACACCTGAGTGAGATTGGCCCAGCCATTTTATATTTTACACACGCACACAACACACAGACACACGCACGTCACACACGGCGTTCTAATCTGTAGTGTTCCATTCTTTAACTGTGCGTTTGGGGTTTATTAATTTTTCCCTGTTTTTAGGTTTTTGGGGTTTTCACTTTTCTCTATAAGTGTTGTGTGATAGTTGTTGTAAGGTTGGGTTTTAAATAAATAGTGTTTTAAATAAATAGGGTTTCAAAGTGTTGTGATAGTTGTAAGATTGGGTTTTAAATAAATAGTGTTTTAAATAAATAGGGTTTTAAATTGTTGTGATAGTTGTAAGATTGGGTTTTAAATAGTGTTTTAAATAAATAGGGTTCTAAATAACTAGGGATTGTGTGTAACCTTCCCCGGTAGCTAGCTATTAGGAGGAGGTTCAACTGTAGAGTAGCAGTAGACTGTAAGAGTGGCCTGGCCTAGTAGTGCTGCAACTTTATATTTCTGTTGCTGCTTTTGTGTATTTTGCAGAAATATTTTTTAAGGGCCTAGTCTGCCCACAGTTACTTTTCCATCTTGTTTGCCTGTGTAATTGACACAGAGATAATTTTTTGAAACATTTTTGTAACTGTGTGCTACTTTCAGACCACAGAGAGAGTAACTTTCCCCTGTGGTGGAGTGCGTTCGATACATTAGTAACAACAACACAAGTTACTTGCAACAAATAAATTCTCCAGTCTATTCCATTCAAAGTGACCAGCAGTCAGAGAAAGATAATATAACTAAACTTACTTTCACTTCTACTGACTAAGTGCACTGCACACTGTGTGCACAAGGCTCCAGCCTTAAATAACTCCTCCTGCACCTGTGCACAGCACAGCAGCTGAGCTAGTATCTTAATTTTTAATTTTTACATTTTTTTGTTGCACAGCCTGCTTCTGTTGTATCGCGCATCAAGTAACTCCCACTGTCTCCCAGTCCCTCTGTGGCTGACTGACTGTGTCGTCGTGTGATACACATTCATTGCACGGCGTAAGCAACTTCTGACTGGGATCTTGCAGCAGCAGCATTTGTGCCAACAACAACAACAACAAGCCCTAAGCAAGGAGGCAGTCACCGGCACCGCAGCACATCCACTGTTTTTCTGGCCCTCTAGTACCTGCTGCCCCCTGAGACAACTACCCCTTCTTCACATTTTGAAATTTTTAAAAAAGTTTTAAAAAGCAATGGTTGGGAGGACAGCAGGAAAAGGGAGGGCGCAAGTAAGTGGGAGGCTTGTCTTCCCTACAGCTGGTCGTGGCAGGGGGCGGCAAGAGGGGCCTACTCCCCAGGTCACCCCCGGCCCTGCTTCGGCGCGCAGGCTTGACTTCTTCTCGGGTCAGCCTGGCCCTATGCCAGGGCCTGCGTCCAGGCAGGATTTAGGGGGGGGGGGCTCCCAGATTGCCAGGGAAGAAGATCTTCCTGTGGCAGCTGAGGAGGTGGTGCTGGTGGAGGAGGTTGGCAGTCCAGCCAGATCCACCTTGCGGACCCCCCAAACGGTCACTATGGGGGTTGGTGGGGGGCTCAGTCTGGCATCTGAGGGGGCTCAGGAGGAGGGAAGATCTTCTCCTGCCCCTGGGCCTTCCCATGCCAGCGCTGAGGGCATTGGTGGTGGTATGCCCGAGAAGGAACCAGCAAAAGTTCCACCAACAAAGCGACCTCGTGTCGCTGGGGAGTCTGGCAGTGTGGTCTGGGATCACTTTGAGCTTAGCCCTGGTGATCCCACCCATGCTGTGTGCACCCACTGCAAGGCACTGGTCAGCAGAGGCAAGGACCCTATGCACTTCACAACCTCGGGGCTGTGGTCGCACATGCGTCGGCGGCACCCAGGTGTGGAGACCTCTGCTGGCACTGGCAGTAGGCCCGGTGCCTCACCTGGTAGCAGAAGCAGTAGTAGTGGCAGCAGTAGCAAGCGGCCAGCGGCTCCTGCCCACAGGCAGGAAAAGCTGACCGATCATCAGTGGGTGCAATCTCTTGGGAAGCGGTCTGATCGTCCAAAGCCTCATCTCGTGACTCGGGCCATTGGTGAGATGATCGCTCTTGATGACCAGCCGTTCTCCATTGTCGACAATGTCGGCTTCCGGCGTCTGCTCCAGCTGCTTTCTCCGGAGTACAAGATCCCCTCAAGGACCACTTTCAGCAGGAGGGTGGTCCCCTCCCTGTACCGTGCGTGCAGGGGGGCCGTGTTGGCCAAGCTGCGTGCAGCTGGGCCAAACACCAGTGTGCATTTCACTGCGGATATCTGGACTAGCCGCAGTGGGCTGCACACTGCCTTCATGTCCCTGACAGCCCATTGGTGGGGGCATGGGGGTGAGGGGACATCTGGCGCTGCTGGTGCTGTATCCAGCTCCTCCCATGCATGCACGCCTTCTTGGGCAGTGTTGCATGTGGAGGCGATGGACACAGACCACACTTCAGATGAGTTGGCTGCCGTCATGGAGCGGCAGGTGGGGGCGTGGCTGGCCGGGGAGCCAACCCTCCGCCGGGGCTTCATGGTGACGGACAACACAGCCAACATCACCAAGGCTGCTAGGCGGGTTTACGGTGTGAACATCGCTTGCGCTGCGCACACCTTGAACCTCGTAGTGAAGGGTGCGCTTGGCCTCAAGGAGGCGCCGAAGAAGGCCAAGGAGCACCAGCGTGTTCGGGGCTCTTCCAGTAGTTTAGGTCAGGATCCTGCTGCTCCCGTGGCCGCCCTGGTGGAGCGTTGCCGCCAGGTAGCGGGCCACTTCCACCGGAGTGAAAAGGCAAGGCGCCAGCTCAAGGCCAGACAGATCGAGCTGGGCCTGCCCGAACACCAAATCCCCCAGGATGTTCCTACCCGGTGGAACTCCACCTTTCTCTTGCTCCGGCGCATGCATGAGCAAGAGGGAGCACTCAACAGCCTGGGGACGCGTGGTTGCTTGGATCTGTGCAAGTCTCTCTATGATGACTGGCCGGTGATCTTAGTACTAGAGCCGTTCTATTCTGCAACGAACGACTTGTGTACTCAGACCGCCACGCTGAGCCTGGCTTTGCCCACTGCTATTCTCCTGGAGAAGGCAATGAGCGATCTCCAGACCACTCTGACCACTGGGGTTGCGATTGCCCTGGCAGGTCGGTTGAGGACTGGGGTAGTTGAGCGGCTCAAGACACCATGGGCCGCATCTGCATGGCATGTCCTGGCATGCATTTGTGACCCAAGGATGAAGGGCAGCGCTGTGCCTCCTGGCGAGCTGCCCAGGTGGAGGGGCCTCCTGGTCGAACACGTGAAGCGTGAAGAGGAAAGGAGGCTAGGGATAGGTGCAGCAGACGACCAGGAGGAGGGGTCTTGGTCGCAGGCTGGCACTGCGCATCCCACCCCCAGCAGCAGCAGCAGCAGCAGCAGCACTGACACCACCCCCACTTCTTCCCAGTCCAGCGGCGTGGTTTCTCCGGCAGTGGGACCAGCAGAGCAGCCAGTGCGACCTCGAACCACCACCCGGTGGCTCAGGGGCTATGCTAGTCTCATGCCTGGGAGACGGGAGGATCCTGTCCCTCGCCCCAGCCGTGCTGAGCAGACTGTTCTGCAGTACCTGGAGGAGGCGACGGAAGACGAGGAGAGTGAGCCGTTCCCCTTTTGGGCAACGCGTCGCAAAGTCTGGCCGGACTTGGCATCCGTTGCTGTCCGGTTTCTCTCTTGCCCGCCAACCAGCGTCTCGAGCGAGAGGTTGTTCTCCATGGCCGGGGACGTGGTGACTCCTCTGCGCTCACGCCTGGATGCTGATTTGGTCGAGCAGCTCGTCTTCTTGAAGGCCAACCTCCCCCTGCTGGGCTACCCCGAACTGGCCGTGGAGGGCGAGTGATTCGCGTCACCCCCCCTATGTAGCGCCTCCCACGCCACGGCAGTTCATCCTGGCCAGAAGATGTGTCACAGTCCATCCCTCTAAGCCCACCCTGCCACTAAAACATGCCCCGTGCTGCTGGCACATCCAGACACGCATGCATACACAGGCACCGCTGCACTGTCAGCCTGGGATGGTGGACTGCCAGGTGAGTGCTCCCAGCATGAGGGAGGGGTTACCACAGATGTGGCAGAGAGAGACGACAACTCCCATTTCCCACTGTCCTGATGGCTGGCCACCATCAAGACTAGGGACAATGGGAGCTGTAGTCGCTGTCTCTGCAGAAGAAATCTGTGGTGGCCCCCCCCCTGATGCTGGGAACACCCACTTGCCCAGTGCTGAAGGCTGGGCCTTAGGGCAGCGCACCATCCATCCACAACCTCAGAGACAGGCTGCTGCGTGTGCGTGTGTGGGGGGCACAGTCAGGATTGGAAGGGACATCCCTGGGGGAGAGTAGTGGCTCTGTGCAATGGGCCTGTGCCTCCTGGCGAGGGGGGCACACACACTGTCACTGAGTGGGCTTGCCGCTAATTGCTAGCCTGCTTGCCTGCTAAAACTGTCATCATTGCTTCCTCCCATGAACAATTGCATTGAAGCTGTAATCTAAAAAAGGTCTGTCTGCTGCTTTTCTCAATGTGATGTAATTATTTCTGATTTCGGCTTGCTTGTCAGGTGATGTCTAGTTTACTTCTTTCTTAATCTTCATGCTCTCCTCTGTTCAAATCCAAATATGTGGTTTGCCTTGGTCTACTGAGCTATTAGGTTGTCGCCGCCGCCGCTGATTGAGATGGTCTGCTCTGCTGCTGCCTGCTTTTTCTGGCCACAATGGGAGTAGTACTACTGCTGTGCCTGAAGCGGCACACACACACACATGCACCCACCCTCCCCTCCCCTCCCCCCAAAAAGCTGTGTTGCCAATGATGAGCTTGATGCTGGTGCAGCCCTCACACAAATGTCTGTCTCACGCAGACAGAGAGAGCACACATTGCAACCTGAGGCGACACAGCCCTTTTCAGCCCTAACCCTCTTGCAGAGTGAGTGACTTGAGCAGCAAACCCGCACAGTGCACACACACAGGGGAATAAAGGCATCTTCTAGACTCCGAACTAGTGGTAATGTCATATCATGTGATTGCACAGTCTTTCTGCCCAGTATCTGCGGCATGCATTGGGATGCAATCCGAAAAAGCCTGCAAAAATTCTAGCTTGCTTTGTTGCAGAGACCTCTTCGTGGTATGTGGTGTTGTTGTGTGATGTGGTGTGGAGTGGTGTGTCCGTGTGGGGCCCGGTAAAGGACAGGACAGGTGCAATTCACTGTGCCTGTGCATGTGTGTGGGGAGATGCATCATTGCATTATGTTTCCAAATGAAGATCGGGTCATGTTTGCGAGTTGATTGACAGCATTTTATTTGAAGATTGTGCTTGCCGATACATAGATGCGGCGATCTCATGCCACAGAGTCAGACAGGAAAAGAAATGTCCAGAGACACGTGCGTGCTGCCATTCTCTTCTTATCTGCCATCATCATCCGTTACTCTTCAAAGCTGTGTGGGCGAGGAGGGGGCAACAACAACATGCCAAGACTTGCTGCTCTACTTGCGGAGTGTTGTTGTCTTGCGTGCGTCCTCCACATGCTATGCGTGTTCCCTCCTGGCTGTGCCTGTCTGTTGACTGTAGTGGGCGAAAAAAGTTTGGATGAGGTGAGGTTCAGGGCAGGGCACTGTTGCTGGACTTGGAGTGGGATATGGGGCAGCAGAGTGGGGTGGGGTGGGGTGGTAGTGCCTAATGAGTGTAGGCTGCCACCCCAATTTCAGGGGGGTGGGAGGGACAGAGGGCTGATTTTTTGTGAATTACTGAAGTTTTTGTGTCTTTGGGGCAGATGGGGGGGACAGAAAGTGTATCTGCCCCAAAAGAGTGGGGTGGGGTGGTAGTGCCTAATGGGTGTAGGCTGCCGCCCATATTTCAGGGGGGTGGGAGGGACAGAGGGCTGATTTTTTGTGAATTTCTGAAGTTTTTGTGTCTTTGGGGCAGATGGGGGGGGACAGAAAGTGTATCTGCCCCAAAAGAGTGGGGTGGGGTGGTAGTGCCTAATGGGTGTAGGCTGCCACCCCAATTTCAGGGGGGTGGGACAGAGGGCTGATTTTTTGTGAATTTCTGAGGGTTTTCTTGGGTGCAGCAGAGCAGAGTGCTAGATTGATTCATTCCCATACTCGTCATAGTAATTAAGGAGAGAGTGAGAGAAAAGTGAGAGTGTTAGGGTCATCTAGAGTTGAGAGTACTATATGTTGCATGAATGAATGAATCAATCACTCACTCTGCTGCACCCAAGAAAACCCTCAGAAATTCACAAAAAATCAGCACTCTGTCCCACCCCCCTGAAATTGGGGTGGCAGCCTAAACCCATTGGGCACTACCACCCCACCCCACTCTTTTGGGGCAGATACACTTTCTGCCCCCCCATCTGCCCCAAAGACACAAAAACTTAAGAAATTCACAAAAAATAAGCCCTCTGTCCCACCCCCCTGAAATTGGGGTGGCAGCCTACACCCATTAGGCACTACCACCCCACCCCACTCTTTTGGGGCAGATATGCTTTCTGCCCCCAATCTGCCCCAAAGACACAAAAACTTCAAAAAATCACAAAAAATCAGCCCTTTGTCCCATCCCCCTGAAATTTGGGTGGTAGCCTACACCCATTAGGCACTACCACCCCACCCCACTCTTTTGGCTCCAGGGTCCTTTTTGCTGATCCGAATCGATTCGGATTCGGATTCGGATTAAATTCGAATCCGAAACGAATCGGGGGTGATTCGGGTCAGCAAAATTCGGACACAGAACAGAACAAAGGTGATTCAGCTCGGGTCCCGAGCCGAATCACCGAAAACCCGAAATGCACACCCCTAACATTTAACTCACTTATCATAAGAAGCAAAGTAAGAGCAAATGAATACCATCTTAGCTCATAAGCTTCAGCTCAGTATTCAAAAGCCCTGATTCTCTGTACATAGTGCTAAACTGAATATGTGTGTTAAACTGAATATGCGTCTGCAAAGGTTACCCCTCCCACCGCTGGCCTCTAGGGCCTCGCAGAGATCATTTGAGCATGTGCAGTGGCCATTTTTAAAAAATAATTTTTTAAAATGGCTGCTGAAAACAAAATGGCCACTGTGCATGCTCAAATGGCCTCTGTGAGGCCTGGCATGGCCTAGGGCCTCACAGAGGCCATTTGAGCATGTGCAGTGGCCATTTTGTTTTTGGTGGCCATTTTTTTTAAAAAAAATAATAATTTTAGGAATTTGTGCCCCCCTTCAAGTGGTGCCCAGGGCACGTGCCCTGCCTGCACTACCCTAGATACACCCCTGCACAAGCGAGAATGTAAGAAAGCTCTAGATTGGTCTTGACTCTATGGTGAAGTGGGATTTGAAACACACACTTTTGCTAGGCACAAATCCAATATTACCTACTGTGCCATATAGGCTAATTCAACTACCCTCCTTGACACATGGTGGTCTATGCCTAAGGCATGCCCATGAGTAGTAACCCACCCATCTTTTCCTTTAAAAGTCCACACACATGCGAACACACACAGATTCTGGGTTTGACATTTATACACTGGAATGGGTTCAGAGGAGGACAACAAAGATGGCGAGGGGTTTGGAAACCCTCAAGTCCTTTGAGGAATGGTTAAGGGAGCCAGGCACGTATAGGCTAAAAAGGAAAAGACTAAAGGGACATATGGCAGCTGTCTTCAAATACCTGAAGAACTGTCACATAGAGCAAGCTTGTTCTCTGTTGCTTCTGAAGGCAGGAGTAGAACCAATTGGTTGAAATGGCAGAGAAGCTGATTTAGGGTAGACACTGGGCAGCATTTCCCAAACTGTAAGAGCTGCTTGACAGTGGAGCAATCTGCCTTGTGCAGTGGTGGTGGGCACTCCTTGGCTGGAGGCTTCCGATCAGAGGCTGGGCTGCCATCTGCCAGGGATATTGTCAGGATTCCTGATCGGAGCTGGAGGTTGGCTCAGAAGACCTCCAAGGCCCCTCCTGTCAACTCTATCCCATGATTCTTGGAATACTTCATTCTGGGGCAAGTAACACTCTTTCCCTTTGGTATATCAGAATGAACATTATTTAGGAAGCATTCTTAGGACTGTTATGGAAATCAAGTGAGATACAAGCACGCAAACAGTAAATATAAAATGGCTTTAATGTTTGGATTTAACAGTTTTCTTATCTCCTTGAGCTGGTGTGAGAACAGAGTCCTTGGAAACGGTGGAGTGCCCCCCTCGTTAGTTCTTGTTAGTCATGCCCAGATGAGATAAATCATTCCTCATCAAGTCTTTATCAATGAGCTTTAGTCATGCTGGTTGATACCTTGCCACCAAGTAGTCCAATACTACAATTCGTACTACTTTAATGGAGGATAAGGCCCTGGGTATGAATGGGACAGGACATTTCTGCAAACATTAAGTAAGAGGAGGACCAGAGGTGTGGCAGATAAATGAACAGGCAGAGAATGACAGAGAAGTGGCACGCCTTACACCCAGGAGGAAACAGAGTGTCAGCACACTGAAAAGAGTGTTGATGGCAGTGGAAAGCAAAGGGTGAGAATCATGAGACCTTGGCTTCAGTTCTACATATTTATCTGCTCTCTTGGAGGATGAACAATATTTGATCCTCCATAGGATGCAGGGAGGAAGATTTGTGTACTACCTGAAGAACAGGGACAGCATGAGTCATGATCCTGCACACATGTTAAATCGCACGTCATGCTGACCATGGTCAAGCCTTTACCACTCTGCCATCTAATGGTAGGAAGTGAAATTGGATTTTGTTTACACATAAGCCACAGGATAAATTTCCAGCATAGATGCTCCTGGTTGTAGGCAGGGTTCATACAATCACAAAGATCCTGGTTAAAACATTAATCATAATTATGAAGCCAGTGGAGCTGATTGTGTGAATCCAGAATTTCAGATCAATTCTGGTCATATCACTTTGGTTAACCAGCATTTAATCAGGATAGATAACCAGGATTCAATCCTGGTTATCTATCTTGGTTAAATGCTGGTTAACCAGAGGGGTTTGATCAGGATTGCCATGAAATTCTGGGTTCATATGATCAACTCTGTTGGACTTACTAATCCTGATTAACCTTTTAAACAGGATCCTTGTGACTGTGTGAACCCACCCGTGGTCAAACGACTGTGCTCCTGAATGCACCCCAAAAGGATAAGTGGTACCATATGATTATTTAATAACACCAGCAAAAAAAATTAACGTACATGTTGGTTTCTCACTATTTATTACGATTCAGTTTTATGAGCAAGTAAAATATATATGTGTTGTCCATTAAGCTGTTTAAAGTAATTACAATATGCTAAATCATTGTAAACCGCTTAGAGAGCTCCAGCTATAGAGAGGTATATAAATGTAAGTGCTATTGCTATTGCTATTGCTATTGCTAAAGTAATTACACAGGAAAAATGGCACATACTTAATATAAATGTATTGATAGTTAGAATATTTTAGCAAAATCAAGCCAAGAGAACCCGGGGGGGGGGGAGGAACTGCATAGATGAGTGATTTATTATTTTTTGTAAGATTGTACACTGAATAAGTTATACAAATAAAGAGGGAAAACAGCAGTATAGTTTGGGCAGGACAGAATTTCTTTCTGAATTTTTGGGGTAAGGAAAAGAGTTGCCCTTAAACATGTATCAAAACACTTTCTCCCATTTTATAATAGATATATGGTATTAAAAGTGAAAAATACTACTTTAAAAATAAAACCTCAATCTCAACTTGATTTAGTTTAAGGGTTTAAATTTATCATAATTCTAGGCTGTCTCCTAAAGAAGCCTCGATCTAAATTAACTTTACCTTGATCCTTTTTAAAAGCTGTGTCTCAAGAATCTTTGTAACCATCAACCCTTGGTCTTCACACACACACCCGGGATGCCTCTGTGTACCATGCCACGTGATAATGCTGCAGCTGTTTGTTGTTGAACTGTAGAGTAACCTAAAGTGGGGCTCCTGCAAGAGGCAGGTAACAATCACATCGTGATAGCCTCTTTGCTATCCCTCTTTCTCCTGTGTGGCATCCATATCACATATATGCCTCATTTCAAACTGTTCATAATTATTGTTGGCATTCACTTGTCCATGGTCATCACTCCAAATTATGATTGATCATTCAAGGCTGCGAAATCCTAAATGTTCAAACAGGTTTTAAAAAATCTGGATTACAACTATTCTTCCCTTTAAAATTATATGTAAAGTTAGTTGTCATTGCTTGCTTAAGCATATTAACCCATGGAGTTGCATTGCCATAATGTATTTTGAAAAGGAAAGTTTGTAATGAAACTTGTGACGCTCATGCATAAAAGGGGAAAATCAAAAGTGTAAATTTTATGGACACATAGGAAAGCTATAGTTTAATTTTAAAATGTGTTTGAGTTAAATACTAAATGGGGATATTTTATTAGATTGCAGTATTTTAAATGACTAAGCAGAGCCAAATGATTGGATTTTAGCTGTGCACAGAGCATTTGAGTAAAACAACCAACCATTTCATCTTTAGCACCCACATTGCTGGCTCTGAAATGACTATAAGGGCTGAATTATGGTATCACCTGGGGCCAGCAAAATAATATATGGACATTTTGACATGTTCGGTGTTTTTTTTCAAAGCTGTCAGCAATTCATTTCCTGATGGTGACCCCAGCAGGGGCTTCAATGTGCTTCCTCCCCTCCTGACCCAGAGTGCATTCTCTCCCAATACAAGTCTCTTCCTTATACAGGACAGGAGGCAGATGGGTCAAGGGCACAGTCAATGAATTAAACAAGAGGTGCATGCTGGGAGTTGGAATACATCCTTTTGAGTCCAGCACATTGACCAGGAGATTTTACATAAAATATGTCACACTTTTAAAACCAACAAACCAACAAACTTTGTTTTCATTCCTCCTGCCGCAATTTGTCATTCTAGTCCTGAGCCATTTTTGGAAGGGCGGTACAGAAATCAATCAATCAATCAATCAATCAATCAATCAATCAGATAGATAGATAGATAGATAGATAATCCAGAACAAACACCCTCCCAGAGCATTTTCAGACAGCAGGCTTTTCCGTAAGTTAACCATGAGTCTTTACTGTGAGTTCGAAGCTGCCAAAAAACCCCAATGCAAAAAGTGGATTTTTTATACCACACGGATATAAATTGGGCTACACTCTAACATGCAATGAAAAACTCAAATCGTATGTAAAGTGCTACCTGATAGCTCGCAGGGACTTCGGGGTAAATGTGGCTAATATCTGAACACACGTCATCCATTCTGGAGGAGATGCAACCTAAAAGCCACATGCGAAAAATCATGTAACTCCAGTGAGCATGATTTCCTCCTCCTCCTCCTCCTCCTCTTCCTCCTCCTCCTCTTCCTCCTCCTCCACCACCACCACCACCACCACCTCCTCCTCCTCCACCTCCTCCTTCTCCTCAACCAATTGTTTATTTAACTGATTGTTTTCGAAGGGACACACTACACGTTACAAACAAGTAGGAATGTGCACAAACCAAGGTCTGAGCACTGGTTCAGCACTGCAGGGAGGGGAACAGCAAGCGAGATCTTTGAAAAAGAGGATAGTAGGTCCTTACCTGCTCTCCACCACTGTATGCAGTTTCCTGCTGTGGTGGCACTTGTCCCAAGAACCCGTGCGCAGTGTCAGTCAGCACATGGCATCCGTGCATGTGCGTGCCAATGCAGCACACAGGTTCTTGTGGGCAACACCATCGCAGCAGGAAGCTGCATGTCGTAGCAGAGAACAGGTAAGGACCTGCTCTTCTCTTTTTTAAAGATCCTGCTCCCTGCAGCACCCAACCAGCTTGGACCCCATCTGAACTGGTTTGGAGCCAAACCAGTGCACGAACCTCAGTTCGTGCACATCCCTACACACAAATCTGCTTCGAATGAAAACCAGTTTTTGGGTGGGAAAGGTTTTCAGCTGACAAAGAGACACAAGGAGGAGATGCTTAACTCTTCCCCCATCTATTACTCTTTTTTCTGCAACTCCTTTCTCAAGTTGTTTTTCCCCATTGGAAAAGGGGGTTTCAGATGTGTCTTTACCCTCAGAATCACCTGTCCAGAACCATACGAAGCAATACTTTTGGGGTGGTTGTGGTTTACAGTAGGAAAAACCAGAAGGCAGGGAAAGTCCTAAAAGGATCCTCAGCCACTCCTCTGCTGAAAAATACACCCCTTCCCTTTCACTACAAAAAACAGCCTGCCATTGGCTTTAGATGCAGCCATTTGCAAGCAGTATGTACTTTGTCCCTAAGATCTGATTGGGGGATAACTACAATTGACAAACAATTGCGGGGGACACACATATGTTCCTGGGCCTGTGTGAGAGAGGGAGGGTTTGCTGGCTAAATGACAGTTTGCTCTTGGCTCTCCGCCTTGTGCCTTTCTAAGGAAGGTGGCAGAGCGAGGGAGGGAGGGAGAGACCAATCTCCACTCCCCCCTACCGAGCCCATTAAATTTTTGCTATGCCCCTGGATCTGGTTCACATATCATGTGTGAACCTAAGTCGGGTTTTCTGTAGAATTTCACAGATGAATTAATGTTTGAGTTGCTTTTCAGTGCCCATTACTCAAAAAGTTATGCAAGTATGCAAGTAAGTATGTATGTAAGGGCTTTAAATAAGATATTATCAGCACATTGAATTGCACCCAGAAATTCAGCTGGAAACCAGTGATGTTTCCTGAGCAACTTCAAGAAGTGACATGAGGATTCTGCCTCTACTATCTATCTATCTATCTATCTATCTATCTATCTATCTATCTATCTATCTATCTATCTATTTATTTCTATACTGCCCTTCCAAAAATGGCTCAGGGCGGTTTACACAGAGAAATAACAAACAAATAAGATGGCTCCCTGTCCCCAAAGGGCTCACAATCTAAAAAGAAACATAAGATAGACACCAACAACAGTCACAGGAGGTACTGTGCTGGGGGTAGATAGGGCCAGTTACTCTCCCTCTGCTAAATAAAGAGAATCTCCATGTTAAAAGGTGCTTCTTTGCCAAGTTAGCAGGGGTTAAACGATATCTCTCTACAAGCAAGTCATCTCTTGAGTCACCAAGTATGGAACATGCATATGTGAATGTAATGTAATGCTATATAATGTATACCTTGCACTTTCCCATCTTTTCAAACAGAGATTGAAGTAATCTGGTTCATAAAAAGATGAATACTGCTTTGCAAAGTATTCTGAATAGGGGAGGCTCTACACATGTGCACTGTAGTAATGTTTGTGATTATAGATTTGCTCTGATGAATGCAAAATAGAAAGAATTGCAAATGGAGCAGCAAAAGCAATCATCCAAGCACAATTGCTAACCCATATACTGAGGGGATGGTACAGCCAGGAAACGATGCAAAACGGGATGCCTTTTCCTGTTCAAGAGAGATTAGATTTGCTGCTTAGTCCCACAGCAGCAACTGTGTGGGTCAGCCAGCTTCTTCATTGAATTAAACTGTCTTCACCTTTCCTTATGGCCTGGACCCTGGCAAAACATCCCCAGGAACTTTGTTTTTCCCCTCCCTGCAGGAGATCTCAAACAAACAAGCTCTTTGCTGTTCTGTTTTCATTTCATCTGTGGCCAGCAGGCCGTAAGGGAGCTCGTTCTTCTCCAGGACATCCACAGACAAAAATGGGATGAACCAACGCCTCGGGTCCTGCAGAAGCACTGCTGGATAGTGGGGAGTTGAGGAGCCAAAAGTGGCTCGAAGCCCTGGAAAGAAGAGCCGGCAGCCCAAAGCTGTAGTTACAGCACATGACGCTGGTTCTTGGAAGATGAGAAACCAGCATATGGCACATGACGTTGAAAAACCAAATAAACATTCAGCAAAGAGACTCTCCCACCAAGCACATTCTTCTCCCAGAGCCAAAAGCTGCTCTGCCTCTAGGGCTTGTGCAGCTCAGACACTGCCTTGGTGAGAAGCAATTTATATATTGCACCTTAATTCCACTTTTACTTCGGTTAAGTCCCGTCCCATCCCCCCACCACCACTTTATTTGCATGGGAGGTAGAGGGTGACTGGCTGAAGGTCCCACCTTGAGGCTGTTCTCACAAGCAGCCATGCCCAGGCTAGGGCAGTCGAGCCTGGGCTAAGCAGCTCATGTGGATCTCCCGGGTCCACACGGATCCTGGCACTCCTGCCCAGCCTAACCCCACTCCTAAGCCTGGCTCTTAGCCGAGGTTAAAAGAGCAAGCGCTCCTTTAACCTGCAGGGGCGGATTAAGCTTTTTGCTGCCCATAGGCAGCCAAGATTTGCCGCTTGGTGGGGGGAGCGGGGGGAGCAAAACCTTTTTTTTTAACTTTTAAAAACTGCCACTGCACAGCTGTGGCACAGTAGGGACAGTGGTGAGAGCTCCTAGTAGGCACCCACCTCCGGAATCCTGTCTGTCCGGGTGCAGCTGCTGCTGGGCATGGGTGGCAGAGACGGCAGCGAGAGACCTCCTCATACGGGCCCACCTTCCTCCCAAATGACAGAGGTTGGGCCCATTTTGGCCCTCTGTGCACACACGCACGTGTGCAGAGGGCTGAAATTGGACCGGCCTCTGTCATTTGGGAGGAAGGTGGGCCCGTATGAGGAGGTCTCTCGCCGCCACCTCTGCCGCTGCCTCGGCAGGATTTGGGAGGTGGGTGGGCCCACCAGGAGCTCTCGCTGCCATACAACGGCAGTTTTAAAAGTTTTTTAAAAAAAGTTTTTAAAAAGATTTAATGTGCCGCTCCTCCAGGATTTGCTGCCGTAGGCTATTGCCTCTATTGCCTCTGTGTTAATCCACCTTTGTTAACCTGTCTGCCAGGCTCGTGTGTCTCCTCGGCTCCGCAGAGCTTATTCACAGATGAATATGTGAATATCCCACAAGGCACCGGTCGTGCCGTGCGACGATTCCCCCACCAGATGATGCCTAGAGCACTCAACTGGTGGGGGAGATCCCACAAGGCACCGCAGGGTGCTTTGTGTGATATGCGGAGGCTGGAAAACAAGTCTGGGCCTCTGTTGCTCCTGGCAGTGCAGGTCTGTGGGTGTAAAGCTTGCATGCCAAAAGGATCAGGAGCAGTCATCTGGAGGTTGAACCCTGCTCCCCCCCTTGGTCCGTCCTGCTGCCCACCTGGTTGTGTGAATGGGCTCAGTGAGTTTTACAGCTGAGTGGGGATTTGAACCCAGGCTTCTCCGGTCCTAATTCAAAACTCTTACCACTACACCACATTGGCTCTCTGTTTGTAGAGGGTCACCTGTTGCATGATGCTGCCTGAAAACATCCCATGCACCACTTCTGCTGTAACCCAGTGGGGGGACTGGTTATCTGCAGGCTTTTGCTATATGCTGTTAGAGTGTCACCACGACGCTGTCGTCTTGAAATTATGGAGTTGTGCTTGTGCTACATTACAGTAGGCCATAGTTAGAGCTGCTGTCTTGGATGCTTTAAAGCAGTGACCATGGGATAATGTTCAGTTCCTTGGGAAGCGAAGAGCAAAAGAGAAGTTGGGCACCTTTTACCAAGCTGTTGCTCTCCTTGTTCTGGATGCAAAGGTCTGAGCATGTGGCTTATCTTGGGGCTAGGCACATCCTACCCCCATTGTCCTCACATACTTGAGGTTTTAGCCTGGACTGGCCCTTGCACATTAACTCAGGTCTGTGGTGCTGACTTCAGGACCAGCCCTGGAAGTGTAGTCTCTATGGCTGATTTCCCAGTGTCACAGCAATAGAGTCAATGGCTAGAGCATCTACCAGTATTTGAACTGCTGGTACACTACAGGGTATGTACATTAAACAGGTAGCTCAAGGTGCATTCACCGCACCACAAGCCTCTTTTTTTGATGTATATTTGGGTTGCTGCACACAGGGAATGGGAAATAGGTAGAGACACCAGTAGAGACACATTTGGGGAAAAGACACAAACTGGGGTCAGTTGATGAGTAGGAGAGAGTGGGTGAAAGGGGCAACCAGGATAAAACCAGAGAGGGGAAATGAGCAGGCTTAGTCCTGAGGAACTGGGAAGGGAGTGAGCAAAGCCCTACTGAGATCACGGAGAGGAAGGAGATTAGCTTTATTCAGACCTCTGGAGAAGCCTGTGGAAGACAATTTGAAACAGGAGCCCGAACACACTCTGGTAAAAGGACTAGGAAAGGGTGGTGAGACCCAATTTCATTCTCTGAAGGGAACAAAACTGGGACTCATGACCTGCCCTCCTGGCTGAGGGACAAACCTTGGGGCAGAATTATGTAGATGGAAGGAAGTGTTGCTCTCTGGGAAGGGAAACCTGAGGAGACAGAGGTCCTTGTGTTGCCAGGTGGGTGGGCACCAATGGGAGACAGGATGGCAGTTTTGAACCTGTGGGAATTTAAGCTAATAGAATCCATCATAGATGGGTCCCGGTGGCTGGAATTGTTTAAACTGGGAGATACACCAGATTGGAACCATTCTTAGGGGAATTGGGCTAGAATGGATATCTGCCTGGGCACTAAGCCAAGAAAATCCTTTGACTGCCTTCCATGCTCTCATGAGAGGGTGGTTCGTCATCAGAAGGTTGGTGACTCTAAGAGGCAAAAGGTGTCTTTCTTTTGCCATCTGGCTATGCTCCAGGCACTCTCTGATGAGCAGAGCTCCCCTCTCAGGAGGCACATGGTCTTGGGGCATAGAACAGTGTTGGGTGTAATCTTGATTTTCTACTCATTTCTAATAAAGAACAGTAAAGAATACAGTTGGGTGAGGGCAGCAGCCTTAGTTAGGCACCAGTGTGCACTCTAGAGGGGAGGTGTTGTTTCATTCATGAATGTTGAAGGGTGTCCCAGAGCAGTTTTAAGTGCAGAATGGCCCCAATGGGCTAGACTCATTGGTTGGAGGAGCCTCTGCCTCTGATGATGTTTCTGCCACTGCCACTGCTTTGACCATCCCAGCCATTTCTGCTGGCTGGAAATTAAAAGTACAAATCCCCCTTTTACTCTCTCCCCCGCTTAGGCTAAGGAATCCCTCTTTACTTGTAAAGGGGAATCCTCTCCAGATCCCCCTTTCCAAGTATACCCCTGAACGAACCCATTAATTGGTTCTTAGAACCGGGCTTGCTCCGGTTTGAACTCGGACCACCCGAACTGGGCCGGTTCGATGTCAAGCCTGGCTCGAATAGAGCCGGCTTGCACATCCTGAATCTAGCTCAGTATCGTGTCTAATTAATGTTCAGCTCCAGATGCTTCAGAGAAGGTTAAGAACAACACTGCAGACACCTAGGTTATGGACAATACCCTGACAGTGTATAGTTATCTAGCAAAAAACACATTTTGTACTCTATAAAAAAGACCTAACCAGTTTTAAAAGCTTGCCTGGTAATCTGAACATATTCCATTAAGAATTCCTTTCCACAAGTCTACATTTCAGCACTCAGCCTTACCAGGACATTGCATTTGCAGATTCCAGTCAAGTGATGTAAGCTTAAGTGCCTTCTTAAGATCTGAAATGGCAGGCATAACACTGTTGCAATGCTAGAGGAGGAAGGGAAGCTTCTTGTCATTAAGCATCCATTTTAAAGTACAGGTTTTCAAACTTTTTACCAAGGGAATCATTCAAACAGAATGGAGAAGCCTGCTGGAGAAGAGGATAAGAGAATACCATCTCCCCCAGGGTGTGAGACTGGGGTGCCTGCCTCTTCTCTCTTCTGCCCTCCCTGGTTGCCATCTGCTTCCCCCCAGGACTGCTTGTGGAGAGGCTTTGCAGGACTGGGGCTGTAAGGGTGAGTGGGCAGTTTTTCCTGGTTCCACCTGCTGAGCTTGCTGCTCAGCCTATATAGGAAGACTGCCAGTGGCGGTTGGCCCGCCACCGGTAGTGTCGACACCGAAGGGGCGACACCAAAGGGGATTGCCCCCTTGGGGGAGCCCCCTTGGGGGAGAAACGAGGGTGAGGGCTGGACACTTTGTCCAACCATTTGTATAGAGGGAGGCATTCAATAGTGGGGCTTCTATTTAATCCATTTTAAGTTGTGCTGAGGTTGGGTTGAAGTTGTAATGTGTGTGGGTTTGTCTGGAGATGGGGAGCCAGGGAGTGCCTTCGTTGAAGGTAGGGCAGCTATTCCGGTGGTGTTGGGTAAAAGAAGAAGATACGCTGGCAGGTCAGCAGGCTGTTCCAGGGGAAGGGTGGTCAGAAATCTAATAGCTGTCCCCCTTTCCGGCTGTCCTGCTAGGGCTTTGACCTTGGGGAGCACTGCCAACATCCCACACAACCTTCCTTTGCTCCTCTGCAATGCCAGGTTGGTCCAAAATAAATCAGAACTCATCCATGATTTGATCATGGATGAAGGGTTTGACCTGATGTGTATTATTGAGACTTGGTTGGGGGAGACTAGTGGTCCAGTTTGGTCCCAGTTTCTCCTGCCAGGATATTCTGTAGAGGAGCAGGTAAGGGGACGTGGGCGGGGAAGTGGAGTGGCTGTGGTCTATAAGGATAACATCTCCCTTACCAGGGTCCCTTTTAGGGTATCAGACCATATCGAATGTGTGTACTTGAGATTGGGACTTCTGTTGGTGTACCGATCGCCCCGCTGCCCAGCGGAATCCCTTATTGAGCTCACAGACTTGGTCGCGGAACTTGCGTTGGAGTCTCCCAGACTTTTGGTGCTGGGGGATTTCAATATTCATTTTGGGACCAATTTATCCGGGGCAGCTTATCCGGGGCAGTTCATAGCGGCCATGACGACTATGGGCCTATCCCAAGCGGTCTCTGGCTTGACGCATATTGCAGGTCACACGCTTGTTTTGGTCTTTTATTCTGATCAGGGTGGTGTTCCGTGGGTGGGGACTCCTACGATCTCCCCGTTGTCATGGACGGACCACCATCTGGTTAAGGTTGGACTTACAACCGCTTTCCACTTTCGTAGGGGCGAGGGGCCTATTAGAATGGTCCGTCCGAAGAGGTTACTGGATCCAGTAGGATTCCAAGAAGCCTTGGAGGGATTTAATGTTGGCTCTGCTGGTGATCCTGTTGATGCCCTGGTTGAGAACTGGAACTTGCTCACCAGGGCATTAGACACGATTGCTCCTATGCGTCCCCTCCAACCTGCTTCAAAATTGGCCCCTTGGTATACGGAAGATCTATGGGGGCTGAAGCGGCAAGGTAGGAGACTGGAGCGCAAGTGGAGAAAAACTCAACTTGAATCCGACAGATTACAACATGGAGCACATTTAAAGATCTATGCTCAGGCAATACGTGCAGCAAAGAAGCGGTTCTTTTCTGCTCGTATTGCCTCTGCGAGTTCACGTCCAGCGGAGTTGTTCAGGGTTGTGAGGGGACTAGTATCTGCTCCCTCTCCCTTGAACCAGAATTTGGAGGCATCAGTTACCCGCTGTGGTGTGTTTAATGAATTTTTCGCAGACAAAAACTCTTGGATTTGGGCCGACCTAGATGGAGACTCCACAATTAATTTGATGTCTGAAATGGAGGTGTCCGACAACTCCTCTTATATGATTCGACTGGATCAATTTCAGTTTGTGATTCCTGATGATGTGGACAAGCTGCTTGGAGCAGTGAGGCCTACCACTTGTCCTCTTGATCCTTGTCCAACATGGCTTGTTCGATCTAGCAGGGAGGCTGTTGTAGGTGGCCTGGTAGAAATCATAAATGCTTATCTGAGGGAGGGCAGGATGCCTCCTTGTCTTAAGGAGGCAATCATTAGACCTCTTCTAAAGAAGCCTGCGTTAGATCCCACAGAGTTGAGCAATTATAGGCCAGTTTCCAATCTTCCATGGCTGGGCAAGGTAATTGAGAGGGTGGTGGCCTCTCAGCTCCAGGCGGTCTTGGAGGAAACTGATTATCTAGACCCATTTCAAACTGGTTTTTGGGCGGGCTATGGGGTGGAGACTGCATTGGTTGGCCTGATGGATGATCTCCAATTGGGAATTGACAGAGGAAGAGTGACTCTGTTGGTCCTCTTGGATCTCTCGGCAGCTTTCGATACTATCGACCATAGTATCCTTCTGGAACGTCTGAGGGGGGTGAGGGTGGGAGGCACTGTTTTACAGTGGTTCTGCTCCTACCTCTCGGACAGATTCCAGATGGTGTCGATTGGGGACTGTTGCTCTTCAAAATCTGAGCTTAAGTATGGTGTTCCTCAAAGCTCCATACTCTCTCCAATGCTTTTTAACATCTACATGAAACCGCTGGGAGAGATCATCAGGGGATTTGGAGCTGGGTGTTACCAGTATGCTGATGACAGCCAGATCTACTTCTCCATGTCAACTTCTTCAGGAGTTGGCATATCCTCTCTAAATGCCTGCCTGGAAGCAGTAATGGGCTGGATGAGGGAGAATAAACTGAAGCTGAATCCAGATAAGACGGAGGTACTTATTGTGCGGGGTTGGAACTCTAGAGACGATTTTGATCTACCTGTTCTAGATGGGGTCACACTTCCTCAAAAGGAACAGGTTCGCAGTCTGGTAGTACTACTGGATCAACGTCTCTCCTTGGTTTCTCAGGTTGAGGCGGTGGCCAGGGGTGCTTTCTATCAGCTCTGGCTGATACACCAGCTGCCCCCGTTTCTCGAGATCAATGACCTCAAAACAGTGGTACATCTGTTGGTAACCTCCAAACTGGACTTCTGTAATGCCCTCTATGTGGGGCTGCCTTTGTACGTAGTCCGGAAACTTCAGTTGGTTCAGAATGCGGCAGCCAGGTTGGTCTCTAGGTCATCTCGGAGAGACCACATTACTCCTCTGTTGATGAAGCTATACTGGCTGCCAATAGGTTTCCGGGAAAAATACAAAGTGCTAGTTATAACTTATAAAGCCCTAAACTGGCTAGGCCCTGGGTATTTAAGAGAGCGTCTTCTTCGCTATGAGCCCCACCGGCCGTTGAGGTCACTTGAGGAGGTCCGTCTCCAGTTGCCACCAACTCGTATGGTGGCTACACAGAGACGGGCCTTCTCGGCTGCAGCCCCGAGATTGTGGAATGCGCTCCCTGCTGAGATACGATCCTCCCCATCTCTGGCAATTTTCAGAAAACACCTGAAAACACATCTCTTCAACCAAGCTTTCTCAGCTTTTTAATACTTGTTTTTAAATTGTTCTGATTATTTAATTGTTGTTTTATGATGTTTTTAATGGTTAATCATTGTTTTATGCTTTATAATTTTTGTTTTAATTATTAACTGATTTTAATGGTGTTTTAATGTAAACCGCCCTGAGCCTTTTGGAAGGGCGGTATAAAAGTTTAAATAACAAACAAACAAACAAACAACAATTATTTTTCTCCAGTAATCACCTGAAAGTTCACCCTATTTGATGGCCGAGTGTGTGTGTCATCTGTCTTTAAGGGTGATAGGTGGGATGATCTAAAACCCATTTTGAACAGTTTAAGGGCCCATTCACCAATGTTGCCATGACTAAAGTGGTTGGTCTAGTTCATAATTTGGGAATAAACATTGTACATCCCTAGTATCAGATACTGATAGACTCTCAGTCAACTTTTGGAGATGAGACAGATACATAGCACCATTCATTCTCCATGTTCTGCCAAAAAGGAAACAAACATGTGGTATCCTCTGCAGTAAGTATTTCTGAGTGATGCTGGTACAGTAGAAGACCTGTTAAGGACTTATAGTGTTTGTAGGTCCACAGGAACCTTCCAGTGGTGTGCTGGCCCATATCTTTGAAAGCTGGAAATACTTGTGGGGAAGCAGGCCCACATGTATACTCCTCACCACATGAATGACATGTGGAATCCAGACATGCACCAATATGGGATGCCCCTGCATTTCTCATTATCCTTCCACTTCTGACTACAGGAATAGGATGGACATGTGTACAGCCACATCATACAATACATCGCACATGAAGAGGGACATCTGTGTGTGGGCCTGCTGCATATAAAAGTATATCCCAGTTTCAAACTTAAGATACACCAATCCCAAATCTGTGAATTCTAAAAACTAAAAACCAAATTTTTGTTGGAAGTGAAGGACTCTGCACTGGCTCATGCCTCGGTGACAGAGGGAGACAGATTAGTGAGTCAGAGGGCTAGAGGGGTCAAGGCATTGGTCATCCCTTCTCTACTGCTCTGACACTATCCCTTTGATATGTAGATTGCTACTCTCAGGGACTCTCTTCCTTCCTGTCTCTTCCTCTTCCCTTTCTTCTCCCTTGCAACACCCACGCTCCTCTCTCCCTGCACCATATGTGCAGAGATACAGAAACCATCCCTCTGCATCCAGCTAGCTAGCTAGATTAGAGATCCTATCTCTCCACTTTACTATCTAGAATGGAGATAGTATATCTAATAAAGACTCCTCATATTGATTTGAAACTATGAACTGGTTCCAAGTTTCTTTTACTCTCAGCATACACACATGCCTAGGCAGACTCCTCTGTGTTTTGCCTCTGTGCTCTCTGCTGTAATAGAAGGGTATCTCTTACCAGAGAGAATTCCCAACAGTTTTATTAGCAACCAGTCACATGAGGAGGAAGGAGTGCAGTCTGGCCAGGGATACGCTGCTGAACCTGCCAGTCCAGCTGAGGGAGGAGTGGACTAAGTCCAAGCACCTAGCCAGCCAGTTGAGGGAGGGAGGGGGCAGGGGCAGGCTTGGGATATGCTGTAGAATTCTGGCCACATGGTTTCTGAACAAGAGAGGAATTTCTGGGAAATAGGTTTGATTTTTGCTATAAACGCTGGAGGACGCACACAGGAGGGGAAGCACCACGCCAACAGGAACAAGAGAAAAACGGAGGAATGGTGCACCAATTTTTAAATTGGAAAAATAGGTCCCAACACATTTTGAAATGTGCCGGAACCTATTTTTCTAATAAACCACCAGCACACCATTCCGGTTTTCTTCTCATGCCTTGGCAAGACTTACTTGAGGGGTGTGTGTAAGAGACATGGGGAGGGGGAGAAAGGAACGGGGGTATCTTTATGCCTTGGAGCTCACTTCAACTTTGCTACACTCCTTCTCACAGCTGAGGTAAAAGGTTTCGACACTAGTGAGCAATACCAGTGCCTGCTACCGAAGGCTCAGAAATCAGGATAAAGCCATTTAAGTAGTTATAATGTAAGGCTTGGATAGCAGAAATCCCTCTTTCCCCATGGTTCTTAAGCCATAATTACTCCTAGTCATGTATCTGTCCTCTTTCTGAATGTTTGAGCACTTAAAGTGATTACTAAAATGTTCCAAATTGTGCAAAACTACGCATTTCACAATCCAGTTTATGCTGTTAAATTCACACACATTTGTATGACCTTTTTGCTGATTTTGATTTTTAATGAGGGTAGATTAAGGATGCATCCATCTCAGTCCCTTTATGTGGTACAGAAAAAGATGAAGGCAGTCTGTTCACAAAACGTTTTGGCCCTCCTGGAATGCTGAGAAAGAAGAGATTGCTTTGTTCACTGCCAGGGCAAAATAATATAACACTGGTGACTCCTGGCTGCTGGAAGATTAGATAACCGTGACAAATCCATCAAGTCAAGCATCTTCAACCATTTTCTCATCCCTCAAAGTTGCAGGCTTCTGCCAATGAAGATGTGCGTCTTGCCAGCTGGGCCTGGATCCACCAGGTTTATTGAAAGACTGAAGCTACAGAAAGGCTCCTGATAATCTCCCCCTTCGGAAAGGTTGCTGACAGACAAGTGTTTCTCAGCCAGGAGGTGACATAGCCAGTTTCCTCAAGTGTTAAAGCAGCACTGACAAGAGTCCAAACCCATCACTCCAATCCCACTCTTTGGAATCTAAACAAATTGCAGAATCAGGCTTTTAGAGCACCATTTGTTACATTCCTCAAAATTACAGGCCTCTCATATTTCATTTTAGAACACGTTTTCAGCCCTCAAGGTTGGGGAGAAAAGTGGCAGAGAAGCAATTGCCTTTGAATAAACACCCTTTTGTCTGCCCTTCTCTGCTTGAAATAGCCATCACCCCACTTTCAAGTTGGTTGGTAGCAATCTGCATTAACAAGGGCTGCCACAGGCACATTTAATTACATGCCAGCCTCCCAAGTGGAGGCGCATATTAAACACAGGATGGCTCTGCAACGGTTTATACACAACTGCACGCAGCAGAGATTGAGCCAGACAGAGTAGAAGAGCCATAAGGGACTAGCCTAAAGGCCCATTTATTCCAGTACAATAGTGACCAGTTCACTTTTGAGTGAAAGGCTGCTTATTCATTTAGATGACGACGACATAATGCTGGTTATTACCTTTAAAGTCCTAAACAACTTGGACCCCAGGTACCTTAAGGATAATCCGCTATCAGCGGAATCTACCCACCTGACTTGGGAGCGCTCTGCTCCGTGTGTCATTTGTTGCGTACATGAGACAGGGCTTTCTGAGTTATTGCCCCTAGGCTGTGGAATGTGTTCTCAAGTGAGATCCACAGGTCTCCCTCACTCCCAACCTTTTGGAGGCTAATGAAGATTGCCCTTTTCACTCAGGTTTTTCACTAATTAGTTGTCCTGTGCCTTCCTTTTTAGCCTATTTTCCTTAAGGAAAGTAAGCTTATGAGATCACCCGGCATTCTGTGTCTATGTCCATGTGTGTGCCTCCCACCATCAACTTTGCAATGCCTGGACCAATATGAACCAAATTTGGTACAGTTGTGAACATTTGAGATGTAAGTGGGCTCCTTAACCCTAACTGATTGGGACCAAACTTAGCCCAGTTGTAGAGATAATTGGGGGGGGGGAGTAGACAGATTAGTTCTCACCAGAACAACTTGTCATTAGTTTTGTATCCATATCTGTTGGCTTTTAGTTGTATTTTTAATGATTTTTAAGATGATTGTTTTGTTTGTTGTTGATTACTTCGTTGTTTACCACCCTGAGGTCCCCGGACAAGGATGGTATACAAACGTAAACAAATAGCAGCAGCTGAGGAGGTAAATCTGTGTTTGGTCTGTACCACTTCTGATGGCAGAGAGGTGCTCACATGATAAATGCTCCTCCATATAACTTCCCTTTACACTGAAAACTGCATGTTGGCAAGAAGGGTTCTAGTCCTCTCCTTGACATGATAAACATAGAAAACCAGAAATAATGTTTTTGACCAGGCGCATTCCAGGAATAGGTCTATGATTTGGGGGCACATGATACAGCAACCCTGAAGTAGCTCTGGGTGCAACCCTCCACTGGGAACTTTATGCAAGCTGCCTTGACTTCTATGATCAAAGAAAGGCAGGATGTGAACATAATGAATACATTCAATCATATTGAAGCCTCACTTGCAGTCTGACGTGGTACAGTTGAGACTCAGGTTTGCCACTGATCTCTTATTTGGGAGACCTAGATCCAGCAACCAGAGCTTTCGCTAAGGCTACCTTGTGAGTTAATAAATGACACAAGGTGAGATTTGATACAGAGGCTTCTTGGTTCACAGCTCAATCTTTCTGCCAAAATTATACAAATGCAAGGTAAAGTGTGCCGTCGAATTGGTGTCGACTCTTGGCGACCACAGAGCCATGTGGTTGCCATTGGTAGAATACAGGAGGGGTTTACCATTGCCTCCTCCCATGCAGTATGAGATGATGCCTTTCAGCATCTTTCCTATATTGCTGCTGGCTAATATCATAATAGCAGGGATTCAAACCAGCAACCGTTGGCTTGCTAGTCAAGTCATTTCCCTGCTGTGCCATGATGTGGCTTTACACAAATGTAGGTGGAAACTAACCACAAAAAAGAGAATCCAACTCAGACTGCCATGCTTTAACCTTAATGACACAGAACTCAGAAAATACAGCTTGCCTACCCAACATAGGCTGCTGCATGTTCGGAGAATCTTATAAACAACTAACTCAGAATACAATGCCAAAAATTATAGACATGCCCCAATTGTTTCAGTCAGTCAGTGTATTGTTTGATCAGACAGAGCCCTCTGGTGGTAAACTGAAGAACAGGAACTCCTTGTATCCTCTGAGAAAACAAAATTTCAAGAGAAGGAAATTCCACTCCTCTTATGAAGAAATTCTTTAATGTCAACACTAGATGAAAGGCTGATTTATCAAGTATTATTGTGCAGGGCTGGAAAAGCAGTGGAAACAGAATGATTGCTTATGAAACTGAGACCTCCTGGAGAAGAATGGGCAGAGGCAAGCATTTTTTATTTGGCATAGTAAAAGATGACATAAATTTTTACTGTAATGAGAACAAATTGTTGATTGTACAGCCCACCTTGGCAGGGGCCTCTGACACACTGTTGCCAATACAGAACAGCTCTGATATACTGTGCCCAGCTACTCCAGCTATTAAGGCATTTTAATGGCATTTTCCAGTAGTTCACTAGTGGTCTGCCAGAAGTTCTTGTAAGATGCTGAGAACCCCTCAGCAATGCAAAGGCGTTGCTTCTCATGAACCACTTCTGCAATGCAGTTGGTAACTTATTTCCATCTGGGAAAGCGAAAGGGGATGAGATCTGGACTGACGACAATTTGTCACCCAATGCATTTCACGTACTGAAGTCCTCTATCAAGCACAATTCTAATTTAGTCCTTTCAAGGAGAGATCAGAGTCACCATCCACACCACCTGATTGTGAGATGGTGGGGGGAGACAATGATGGTCTCTCCTTAAAAACTGAATTGTGCTTGATGGAAAACTTCAATACTCGAAATACACTGGGCAACCAATGGTCTTCTCTGCACCTTGAGTTCTCCTGCCCTTTCATTTCTGCCGTATGTGGGCTCAGGGTTGTTATGATGGCAGGACTGATCAGAAAGGAAGACTGAAAGTAGATGTTCCTGTACATATATATACTAAATGGGAAAAGCCACTACTCTGGGGAAGAACGGCAAGTGTGTCAGAATCTGGATAATTTAGTATAATTTTTTAATTTCATATTTTTCTATGCAGTTCTGTTATTATTGGTTGTATCTTGTTTGTGTTTATTTGGGTGAAGCTTATTTAAGATGTGCTTTTAATATAAAGAGTGTGTGTGTGTGGGGCGGGGCAAGACTCAGGAGCATCCACAGAACGACAGCTAATAATCCTGAATGTTAATCCCAACAGGGGATGGAAGTCTATACTACAAGAACAAAATGTTTGTCAGCATAGGGGCAGTAAGCCAACCTTTCCCATGCTGGAAATTGTTATATCCCAGCAAATACTTCTCATTTTAGAGATAGGGAAAAGATCCCAAATGCAAAAAAGAAAAGAAAAAAGAAAAGAAAGTAGGTTCTACTAGAGCAGGCCTGCACAACATAAGGCCCGGGGGCCGGATTTGGCCCCCAGGGACTATTTTACTGGCCCCCAGGTATCCTGCAACAACACAGGACCTGGAAAATGCCCACAGTGCCATCCTGTGCATGCTGTGCATCCTGCTCATAGTGCCATCCTGTGCATGCTTTCTCAGAAATTTGCTCCATGGTGTGCCCAGTGAGGCTTACTCCCATGTAAGCATGCCTAGCTTGCAGCCTGAAAGCAACAACAATTTAGGGAGATGAGAGGACTTGGCATTTGTTTGTGGCTGGCATGCACTCTAGGGGCCCCACTGATTGAGCAGGAACAGGACCTATTCTCTGGCCACTATCCTTGGTTAAAAATATGGTCCATTGACAGTGGGAATAGAGCCACAAGTAATTAACAATATTTTTAATTTTAATGTAATGTGCTAAAAATTTGACCTCGGCCCCTGCACACCAAGTTGTGGATGGTTCTGGCCCGCCAGGGCATTTGAGTTGTGCAGCTCTGTACTAGAGCCTCAGTGAATTCAAATCAGATGTAGTCTGCTGGTAGGGAGACTCCACGTGTGCTTATAAATTGAGATGGCAGATCTTCATGGGCTCTGCATTCTTCTTGCCATCACTGAAGCAAGTGCTGAAGAAAGGGTAGAATTTGCAAGCCACAGCCTGATGGAAGGTGAAGAGATGGGACATGTCCTTAGCGTTATAGAAGGTCACTTTGCTCTTCTGGCAGTCCAGCAGGACACCCACCTTTTCCAGCAAGTGCTGGGGCTTCAGACGCACTGCAGGAGTAGCTGCAGCCCAATATTCGGCACTCTCACGTAGCCGTACAGCCCAGTAGCCATTCTCGGGGCACAGTCTGACTTTTGCCGCCCGGTCCACGGAATCTGCTGCCACACCCAGATCCCACTTGGTCTTGTTGCCTACCCAGACCTCCCAGTAATGTCTCCCGCTCTCAAAAGATTCCTTGGACAGCACATTCACACACTGCAGGAAACGGGTAGGCTTCCTTGGCACAGGTTGAGGCGTCTCTCTCTCCGTCACTGAAGTCAGGTCTCTGGAGATCATGAGGTGAGGGTGGGCTGAGTCCGGGTCCAAGGTCAGAGGGGCAGGAGCTGTTAGAAAGGGCATAATGGAACCAATCACTGTGTTGCTACATGTATCCAAGTGTTCTGCTTCCATGGCTGTTGCAATGAGACAAACTCACCTGGGTGGATGGATTTCAATATCCTTCTCCAAAACATGTACTGCAGAGGCCCATCAAACCTGTCCTTGTACTGCTCTATACTAAAGGCAGGCAATGCTTCCACCTGCACTGGTGGCCTGGAGCAGAGAGAAAATTCTGCTAAGCAAGTCAATATTCAGATAAGGAAATCACAGTATTGCAGAGTGAATCACACTAGATCAGATAGCTTTTCAACCAGCTTCTTTGTACATTCCATAGCCAATTTCTCATACACACAGTGCTTTACCATTCTGTGCAGAGTTCCTGAATTCCCAGCTTCATAAGGATGGAGCACTATGTGGAAACTATGTGCAAATTTGCGTAGTCCATGTCACAACTAGGACCCCAGGTCAAAATACAGCAGGCTATCCAGTGGACCATATTGTATGCAGATGTTTCAAGGGACATCTCACTGAAAATGGCCACCTTTCCTAAGGCCTGTACTTTACAGCCATTCTAAGACCTCAGCATGCCCCTGGCTTTCCTCTGCCCTTGAACAGTCTATGGACTGAATGTCCAAAGTGCCAGAAGCAAGTACTCACAAGTCCCATGGAAGCCAACTCCGCCCCCCCCCCCAATGAAGAATGAAAACACATATTATAAGGGAATGCAAACTGCCAATTTCTGCAAGCTACTGAAGAACAGTGTGAGCCAAATGCTATGAAACCAATTCTTCTCAGTCTTTGACAGCAATTTTTGTTGAGGGGTGTGAGAAGAAACATTAAAATCCTCATGCAGCAGCGTATGCCCTGGTGGTAAAGAGGTTTAGCCCAAGAGATTATCTGGAGACAATAGGCTGAGTTCAAAAAACAAATGAAGATGTATTAATTCACTAAATATCACATACTAAGAGAAAGCCACTGAACAAAATACCCAAACAGGCACTAGCCTTCAACCACTGAACAATTATAATGGACTCTAAGTGACCAAGACAGACCTATAACATCTCATGCTTCTAGTGGCCAGAAGAGGATACTGCAGTGCTTTAGAATTCTCACTTCTAAGAATTTCAGCCTTAAACTTATCCTTATTATAAGAGACCTCTTTTTTCTCTCCAGCACAGAGGACAGAGAAACAAATCATTCCAGTAATCTTTCACTGAAATCAGCTACGAGGACAAGAAGAATGTATGAGATCACTGAGTCATTAGATAAAAGTTTAACAAAAGTTTAAATCAGGCTGGCTTACACAACTTGTGACCTACAAAGCTGAATGGAACCCACCGCTCACATAATGTGCCTCACCAGGGGCTCAGTCAACCTCTTTTTTCTCCTGCCTGCCTGGCACTGTGAACACTGGAAGACTGTCAAGTCTTCAAATGCCACAACAGCATTTGGCTGGGTGGTTTACAAACAGTGCAGGTCTGCCTTCAAGCCCATTTGCCCCGTTACTCTCTTTTAATGGATTCATTCTGAGCACTCTCCCCACCACCCTTAAGTAGTTGAACCTGGGGGCTTTGTTCCTGTCCATTATTATTTACATCCTTAGCCATGGATGCCGTTGAATTTCTATAGAACAGCATCCAAAGAACAGATCTACTTATATTCCCTCAGGCTGCACATCAGCCTCTAGTGAAATAATTATTTACGACTCTTTAAAAACAACAGCGCCGATACCCTTCCTCCTACAAAAACAATCCCTCAGTGGAGTAGGTGAGATAAGACGCTCATGGAAAAAATAAGCAACTCTTTTTCTTTCCAGACACGTACCTGACAATCACGTTTTCCACCTGCAACAAGAAGCAGAGAAATTAACAAACACCTCACTTAATCCTTGCAGCTGGAGTTGTAATTTAAACTGTGCTCTTTCTTGCATTTGAGCAGATAATTAAAAATAAAATTTCAACAACACAAATTCAAGTGGAAGCTAACCCTGAACAGGCAGGGCCAGTGGTGGTATATAAACAAACAAGTCTAAAAGCAGGAGAGAGAAAAGAGAAAATGGGTTCTCAATTCCTCTGTCCTCCAGATTGTCTCCATTTCAGCTCTGCAAAAAAGAGAGAGGTGTAACTTGAGTGTGAGGACGCAAAGACACAAGATAGCAAAAAGCACTGCTCATGCAAATAGCGGATGTCGTCAGGGGACTGCCAGTGATCATTACTAAGGTCTCATTCTTCCTCTCCACTTTGATTCATTGGTCTACTCCCATTAGGGACTGCTCAAGGAATTACTGCTAAGACAAAACATCTCTGACTGGTGGAGAAGCTCGCAGCTCGAGAATCTGAATGTCTCAGGGTAGTTCTGATGCTTGTCTAGTGCAGAGAAAGGGCAAGACTCATTGCTGACTGCATCTGGCAAGCCTGATTGCAGGCAACAAGCTCAGGCCATTGGAGGCCTAAGAGCAGCCCCTGAAAACCACAGAAAGCTTTCCACAAGCCTCACTCATAGGTGAACTCATAGGTGCCAAGAGAATGTCAAGACTGTGTTAATTCTCTTCTTGCCCTCCGCACATCATAGCAATCTTTATAGTCTTAGTAAAGTAAAGTTGTGCCATCAAGTCGGTGTCGACTCCTGGCATCCACAGAGCCCTGTGGTTTTCTTTTGTAGGATAAAGGAGGGGTTGACCATTGCCATCTCCTGCGCAGTATGAGATGATGCCTTTCAGCATCTTCCTATATCGCTGCTGCCTGATATAGGTGTTCCCCATAGTCTGGGAAACATACCAGCGGGGATTCGAACTGGCAACCTCTTGCTCCCTAGGCAAGTTACTTCCCTGCTGCGCCATTAGGTGGCTTATAGTCTTAGTACCATTTTGCAATTATTAACAGCTCAAAAGACAAGGGCACAAGGAGGGCTTATGTCTTGCCATGGTAGGATTGCTTTTACAGGCTTCTGAGTGATATTAGCATGAAATTCCCCCTGTCAACCACAACCTGAAGCTCTCCATTGTTGTTGGACTACAACTCCCATTATCTCCAGCCACAACTGATTGAGGATGGGGAGGATGGGAGTTGTAGTCCAACAACAGTTGGAGACCCTCAGGTTGGGTACGCCTAATATAGAGGCTTCCTGTTTGGATGGTCTTCTTGATCCTGGGGCACTGGTTTCTGCAATTCCTGGTTTGTCTATTTGGCTTCAGCCCCTGGTTTCCTCTCAGTTAGCCTCTTGATCCTGGTTCCTGTTTGCTCAGCTTCAGCCCCTGGCTTTGGCTTGGCCTCCTGGCTCACTTCTGGCTCCCCGTTCTTGATCTGTTCCTTCCACTTCAGGTTATTTGCTTGGTCCTCCCAGACCTGAATTTGGACTATACTGTGGTGGCTGTCCATGGCACAGCTTTGACAAAGCCACTGCATGTTAAGTGTGCAGTGTGCAACGTGTCTGCGTGAGAATGCAGAGTGGGTGCAACGCATGACTAGGAAACTAAGTGGCAAAGCACAATCTTGTGGGGCAGGGGGCTGACATGCATTGCTCAAGTCCCCAGCCCGCCCCACCTTCCCTGAACTGGCTCAAGCAGTCTCACCTCCAGCAACGAGTTCTCCAGTTTGTCCAGCTTTTGCTGTATGTACCTCATGCTCTTCTTTAACCCAGAGATCCCCTCCTCTACTTGTGCAGAGGCTCCTTGCAGCTTCACCAGCCACTGTTTCTCCTCTCTGGCTAGCTCCATCAGTGCTGTTCTTTCCTCCTTCACCAGGAGCCGATGAAGATACTCAAATTCTGCCCGGATCTTTAAGTTCAGCTCACCAGATGTTTTCTAATCAGATCACAAGAAAGAGCAGAAGGATGTGAGCATAGGAACATGGGAAGCTGCCATATACTGAGTCAGACCATAGGTCCATCTAGCTCAGTATTGTCTACACCAGGGATTCTCAACGTTAGGTCCTCAGATGTTATTGGACTTCAACTTCCATAATTCCTAGCCCCAGTGGCCTTTGGTTGGGGATTTTGGGAGTTGAAGTCCAAAAACATCTGGGGACCCAACGTTGAGAATCCCTGGTCTACACAGACCGGCTTCTCCAAGGTTGCAGGCAGGAATCTTTCTCAGCCTTATCTTGGAGAAGCCAGGGAGGGAACTTGAAACCTTCTGCTCTTCCCAGAGTGGCTCCATCCCCTGAGGGGTGCAACCAGGGCACACCCTGCTTAACTAAGGAGACAAGTCATGCTTGCTACCACAAGACCAGCTCACCTCTCCTTCCTCTTGAAGGAAGCACACGGAGTACATTTACATTCCTAAAGGATTCTAGAGCTAAAACTTTTATGAGATAAATAAAAGAAAGCAAGTAAAGCATTTATATCAACTGCCTCAGTCATTCATTCAACATATTTGTATACCACCCAAAACTCACGTCTCTGGGCAGTTTACAATAAAACAATACAAACAAAAATAAGAAGGTCAAACACATTACAAACAAAACAACAACAAACACATTGCAAAACAATACAAACAGCGAAATTAAAAGGTTAGACATGTAAAATTATTACAATAATTTAAAACTTAAAACAATGTTAACAACTATTAAAAGTATCTAATTAAAAGCCTGGGTGAATAGATGTGTGTTAATAATCCCTTTAATGTGTGTCTTAATTACCCTCGGGATAGGAATGGAAAAGGTAGTCCCTGAGAAGCCACCAGATGAGCTGGTGGCAACTGCAGATGAACCTCTCCAGATGATGTTAATGGGAGGTGGGGATCATGGTGAAGAGGACGTTCTCTTAAATACCAGGGCCTAAGCTGTTTAGGGCTTTATAGGTTATAACCAAAACTTTGTATCTTGCCCAGAAACATATCGGCAGCCAGTGTAATTCCTTTAGTATAGGAGTGATATGGTCTCTCCGAGATGACCCAGAGACCAACCTGGCTGCCGCATTCTGTACCAACTGCAATTTCCAGACTTTGAACAAAGGAAGCCCCACATAGAGCGCATTGCAGTAGTCAAGTCTGGAGGTTACCAGCATAAGTACCACTATTCTGAGGTTGCTTATCTCAAGAAACAGATGCAGCTGGTGTACCAGTCAAAGCTGATAGAAAGCACCTCTGGCCACTGCCTCAACCTGGAACAGCAGGGAGAGGTTTGGATTCAAAAGCACCCACAGACTGAGTACCTGTTCCTTCTGGGGAAGTGTGACCCCATCCAGAACAGGCAGATCAAACCCATCTCCTGAGTTCTGAACCCGCAATATAAGTACCTCCATCTTATCTAGATTTAGTTTCAGTTTGTTATTCCTCATCCAGCCCATGATTGTCTCCAGGCAGGCATTTAGGAAGGTCATACCCTCCCCTGATGACGTTGACATGGAGAAATAAATTTGGGTGTCATCAGCATACTGATAACACCCTGCACCAAATCTCCTGATGATCTCTCCCAGCAATTTCATGTAGATGTTAAACAACATTGGAGACAATATGGAACCCTGAGGGACACCATACGAAAGTTCAGAGTTTGAAGGGCAACAGTCTCCAAGAGACACCATCTGGAACCTGCCCAAGATGTATGAGTGGAACCACCACAAAACAGAGCCTCCTACCCTCAACCCTCTAAGATGCTTCAGAAGGATATTATGGTCGATAATATTGAAGACTGCCAAGAGATCCAAAAGGATCAACAGAATCACATTCCCTCTGCCAATTCCAAATTGGAAATAATCTATCAGGCCGAACAAGGCAGTCTCCACCCCATAGCCCGCCCAAAAGCCAGCTTGAAATGGGTCTAGATAATCAGTTTCATCCAAGACAGCCTGGAGCTGGGAGGCCACCACCCTTCAATCACCTTGCCCAGCCACGGAAGGTTGAAGACAGGCCTGTAATTGCTTAATAGGGATGTGCATGAACTGGTTCTGAGGCCCTTTTATGGGCCTCCAAACTGGTTCAAATCCTGGCCGGCTCGAAGGTTCAATGGCAGGGGGGATGGCTTCAAGGGCGGGGGAGGATGCCTTTACCACCACCCCCGCCGCGTTTCCCCCACCGGCACGTGATTCCCTAAGAGCCAGTCGGGGTGGCAGCGTACCTCCCTGCCGCTCCATCCCAACGTTGAATGGATATAACCAGAAGTACTAGCTGCACCTGCGTGCACGCACGTGAGGTCCGTGCATGAGTGCGATGTGCGCATGCATGTGTGCGATGCACGCAGCCGCAGCTAGTACTTCCGGTTATATCTGGACAACACTGCAACGGAGCGGCAGGGAGGTACGCTGCTGCCCCGGCGGGCTTTTAGGGAATCGCACGCTGGTGGAGGAAACGGGGGCAGGGAGTGTATCCTCTCTCACCCTTAAAGCCACCCCACCACCATTGGACTGGCCCTGGCTGGTTCAGTGCACATCCCTACTGCTTAAATCTGAGGGATCCAACGCTGGCTTCTTCAAAATAGGTCTAAAATTGCCTACTTAAGGCAAGGAGGCATCCTGCCCTCTCTCAGAGAAGCATTTATAATCTCTACCAGGCCTTCTACAACAACCCTGCTGCCTGATAGTATAAGCCATATCGGGCAAGAGAACAGGTGGTAGGTTGTATTGTTCCATGCAGATTGTCCACATCCTCAGGAGCCACAAACTGAAACTGATCCAGCTTAACCACTTAAGAGGCTTAGACAAACATTTTTGCTGCCACAGTTTAGGGCTACAAATTCAAAGGGTTGCACGAGGAGCTCTGCATCTGCAGCAGGGCTGCTGCACTCAACCATCTACTGGAAGCAACAATAAGCTACCCCTGAAACTCAGAAGTGGCTGCTGATAAAGTATGAGGAACAGGTCCTGGAAAACAAGGGGTACACATGCATACCAAGGAAGCACTGGTGCATTCACATAAGTCCTTATGCATGCCTAACACCAGCCAGCCAGTGTGGTGTAGTGGTTAGAGTGCTGGACTAGGACCGGGGAGACCCGAGTTCAAATCCCCATTCAGCCATGAGACTTGCTGGGTGACTCTGGGCCAGTCACTTCTCTCTCAGCCTAACCTATTTCACAGGGTTGTTGTGAGGAGAGACTTAAGTATGTAGTACACCGCTCTGGGCTCCTTGGAGGAAAGGTGGGATATAAAATGTAATAAAATCATAATAATAACACACCTCCTCTGGGTTGCAACCCAAAGAATGAACTTGGAAAGCTTTCTGCAACCTATGATCTAAAAGCAAACATGCAGCGAGGCCGAGCCTGAGAATCAGGCGGCACTATATACCATGCCTTTATCACACTGGGAAGATTGCTGGGTTCACCATGAGGAAGAACTTAAAAGTAATGCTATGTTTGTACAAAGTCATCACAAGTAAACAAATGACAGAACCTATTAATGAACCAAGACTGGAGCCCACAGTCTCTAACAGACAGGGTGACTTTCCCACCTAAGCCAGCTATGGACTCAAGGGTGACCATCCCACCTAAACCAAATATTAATTCAATTCATCTACTCCCAGGGAGAGGAATTCAAATCCAAGCAAGCAAGTTCCAAGTGAACAATGATATTCTCAGTGTACCACCCTCTAGTAGTACATGTTAATCTAGTATATTCCTCTGCACAAAACTGAACCTCAAGAATTCTTGCTTTTCCCCTTTCAGCACTGAATACCTTGTGGTATCAGGCATTTCTTCTGGATCAAACAACTCTTTGATTCCTTCTATTAAATATTTTCATCAAGAGGGCACAATTAGCAAAGTGTTTCTAAAGACAGAGTGAAAATGGAACTTCTCTCCAGCTACTTAGTCTATGGATTTACTGGCTGTCTATCTAAATCAAAGTTCCATTGCTCATCAGAGACTCCCACCCTGCTCTTTTGGTAGGCTTCAGTACTAAACCAGAAGGTCAGGAGAGGATACCTGAATGCAGGCAAGAAGCTGAGGCAAGACAAACCCTCCACTGACTGACTGACACACTTTGCCAGTCACCATGGCTTGTTGGACTGGTATATACATCAAACAATACAAACAAACAACCCATGACATCTGAATTACAGATGTGCAGAGCACCTCTTGGGTTACACCCACTGTACACATCCTCTGCCATGAAAAGGGGGAGGAGACAGTTCAAGCTGAACTTTGCACGTGGATGGCTTGTAGAGAGATACACGGTTTAGGTGCATCCAATCCTTGACAAACACCCTACAGTGAAATGTCTAGGTTCTCTGAGCAGAATCCCAAGAAACTCGGCAATGGATAGCACTTGAGAATGAACTGCAAAGTAACCAATGCCACAGAATAGTAACAAAAGATGGGATGTTCCATCCAGTGCCAATCAAATTTAAACGGTCTGACCTTTCCATTTCATTGGGAGCACACAAATTCTTTTTGTTAGAGAGGAATAATATAAAGCCTCCCCCACGCCTTTGTATTCTTGATAGCATTCGGTTATTTTGTACACCTCTATTACAGCCTTACTCCACTTGCTGTGCTTTGAGTTACATTTCCCCTGTAAGCCTGACAATTCAGATCCTTCTATGGTCACAAAGAAGTCTTGCCAAAGAACTAATCATTTCATTTCATTTCAGATGAGATGACCAGAATGAAATACAAAGGCCCAAGAGAGGACACATTATGGATGTATAAAGAACAGCCTCAACATAAGTCTCTCTCTCTCTCTCATTATTTGGTTTGTCTTTTTTTTTTAAGCCTCTGCTGCACACACTGAATAGGAGGGTTTCCATAGTGAGAGTCTATTATGAGTGATTAGAGTGCATTTTGAATTCAAATTATTCCTTCTGAAGTGCAAGCTACTTGCGACTTGCAATACTGACCAGCAACGCTTGTTAAACTAGGCTGGCATAGTTCTTTTGATGTGGCTGACAGACACTGGCCTCAACCAACACACACGATATTATGCCTCTCACAAGTTGTGCCAACACACAGCTCATCCACTTTCCCTCAGCTCTACTCCACTCTGCTTGAGGTGCGAAATCTCAATCCTCTCTTCCATCCCCACAAATTACAACTGCTGGGAGTAAGACCATCCATTTAGATTCCTTATCTAGTCTGCCTCCTTCCCAATTTCCAACTCTTTTCTCTCTCTGGGGAATCTCACAAGCAAGGCATGAAGCCAGCAGCCCTCACAGGTTGTCTGAGGCACACTGCCTCTGAACACTGTCAGTTCTGATCATGGCAAAAGGCTGTTGATAAACATACAGGTGAAACTCGGAAAATTAGAATATCGTGCAAAAGTCCATTAATTTCAGTAATGCAAATTAAAAGGTGAAACTGATATATGAGACAGATGCATTACATGCAAAGCGAGATAAGTCAAGCCTTAATTTGTTATAATTGTGATGATCATGGCGTACAGCTCATGAAAACCCCAAATCCACAATCTCAGAAAATTAGAATATTACATGGAACCAAGAAGACAAGGATTGAAGAATAGAACAATATTGGACCTCTGAAAAGTATAAGCATGCATATGTATTCAGTACTTGGTTTGGGCCCCTTTTGCAGCAATTACTGCCTCAATGCGGCGTGGCATGGATGCTATCAGCCTGTGGCACTGATGAGGTATTATGGAAGATCAGGATGCTTCATTAGCGGCCTTCAGCAATTCTACATTGTTTGGTCTCATGTCTCTCATCCTTCTCTTGGCAATGCCCCATAGATTCTCTATGGGGTCAGGTCAGGCGAGTTTGCTGGCCAATCAAGCACAGTACACTGTATACTTTTCAGAGGTCCGATATTGTTCTATTCTACAATCCTTGTCTTCTTGGTTCCATGTAATATTCTAATTTTCTGAGATTGTGGATTTGGGGTTTTCATGAGCTGTACGCCATGATCATCACAATTATAACAAATTAAGGCTTGACTTATCTCGCTTTGCATGTAATGCGTCTGTCTCATATATCAGTTTCACCTTTTAATTTGCATTACTGAAATTAATGGACTTTTGCACGATATTCTAATTTTCCGAGTTTCACCTGTATAACCCCTAAATCTGTCTATCAACAAAGCTAGTGGCCATCACCACTACTGCAAATTGTCTTGTTCCTAAATAGGACACCCACGAGGAAAGATCAGGCAATCAGAGTTGCAGCACCCTGGATAGCAACCTCACCCAGTGAGCAACCCTCTCCAACAAGAGCCAGAGGCAGAATGAGATCCCAAATACCTCCAGGCCCAGACCACCCATTCTGGGCCCCACCTTCTCACATGGAGGTCATCCAAAGGGCCAGTCCTTGGGTGTGGAGTCTAGCACACCTCCTTCAGTCCCTCCTAGCCTGCCCCACGCGCTGCTGGCAGACCCTGGGTAGTGTGAGGCACGTGGTGCAAAACAGACCAGTTCACCAGGGGGCTCAGGCCCAGTGAGTATTGGTCCTGCAGTGTCTGGCTCTGTTGACTGCTAGCTGACAAGCGTAGGCTCCAGTCCAGTGTCTGGGTCTGGACTGCGACCAGCTCCTCTGACCCAAATGCTCCCCCTTCTCAGGGTCTGACTACACTACAGCTGGGCTGGGGTCCGGATACACATGCAGAGGAGTAAAAACTGATCTGGCAAAGGAAACCAGCAGGCAAGTGCTCCAACATCTAACAGAGATCATATATTAAGGCAGAGAGTTGTACGATAATCTCCCTTTTTCTTTTTTTAAACCAGGACTCCAAGGTCTACCAGTCAGAGCCAGGTGTAGGTGATAGTTTGAAGGGTGGCATCAGTAACCCCATGCACCCCACAAGCTACACATTGGGATAAGTTAATAAAAATGAGTACAAACCTACATCTGTGTTATTGCAGAAGAGGGAGTCTAACACAAAATTCTAACATTGGCTCACAGGGCTGCACAAAACACCTGATCAAAGACAACTTTGATCAGGTGTTTTATCCTTTACTCAAGTATATCCTTCTTATATAACAGGTGTGGAACCCTGAGGCTAAAAGGTAAGTGATTGGCACACGGCCAGCCGTGTCAATTCTTTTTTTAAACTTGCAATATTTGTTGCTATTGTTAAACTCCTGGGAGTCAGAAGCCCTTAGTGATCTACTACAGATCAGCTGGAAATCTCCTAGCCTTCCTTCTGCCTTCTCACAATGTTAGGGATTATTTTTGACATTTTACAAAACTTTCAGTCAGTCAGTCTTTATTAGTACAGCCAATGGCCAGAATTACAAAAATAAAATCATTTAGAATTAACAACTTCATTTCAAATAACACCACAAATATAATTTTTTTTAGCAACATTGAGTAAATTCTAGTGATGTGCACGGACCGGTCCGGAGGCCATTCTACAGGCCTCCAGACCAGTCTAGACATGGGTGGTTCGGGCGGATTGGGATGGGGGTTCCTTTAAGGGCAGGGGGAGGGTTTACTTACCCCTCCCGCCACTTCTCCCCCTCCGGTGCACGTATTTTAGTCAGTAATTGGGGCGGCAGGATACCTCCCTACCGCCCCTTCTCCTGCCTTTTGCGCGTGTGCATGTCGCGCACGTGCTTCACGGCTCCATGACGTGCACGCGCGGCCACACACGCACATGCACGTCACGGAGACGTGAAGCATGCACATGACATGCGCAAAACAGCCTTTTGCAGCCAAGTGGGGGAAGGGGCAGCAGGGACGTATCCTGTCACCCCAATTACTGACTAAAATACGTGTGCCAGAGGGGGAAAGCGGCGGGAGGCATAAGTAAACCCTCCCCCTCCCCTTAAAGGGAACCCCCACCCCAGTGCCGGACCGCAGCTCCGCGGTTCCATGCACACCTCTAGTAAATTCTCCTCTAAATAATCAATTTCAGTTAATCCTGGAAACAGGATAAGTTGAGGAGAAATATATTTCTTCCTAATGTCACTGTAAAATTGGCAATACAAAAGGACATGAGTCGTCGTCTCAACTTCTCCCGATCCACACGGACAAACACGACAATGATAAGGAGTATTTTGGAATCTCCCCTGCAGCACAGCTGTATTCATGGCGTTACAGCGGGCCAAAGTTAGAGCCCTGTGAAATTTAGGTACAGTAAGAAGAGATAAATACCTAGCTGGAGAATAGCTTACAGTTTCAACATTCAGGAAAACACACTTAGGAATCAGGCTCCTGTCAATCTGAGATTCCACATCCAGAATCCTTTCCTTAAGTCTGCCCCAGCCGCCTCATAAGGCAAACTAAGAATGGCTGCAGGCAAAAATCTGTAATACTGCAATCTTCCTTCAATAGCTTCCAACCAAGCTGAACGATAAGTATCTTGAAAAATCAATGAGACAATACTAATAGCCCTAAACATCAATTCGAACCAATAACGCAAAATGAAAAACCATGCCCAAGCGTCAACCTTAATCAATCCTGCCTCAAGGCGCAGCACTACTCTGGGCACACAACCAGGTACTTGGAAGATGTTTTTCAGAAAGGTCGATTGTACTGCCTCAACTTTCTCAAAATTTGAGTACAGCCCCAATTGAACACCATACAGTAGCTGAGGCCTTACCTTTGCATTAAATAGTCTGATGGCTGCTGGAACATACTGAGCACCCCTAGAGCGGAAGGACTGGATCAAATTGGCACTTCTTCTTCCATTCTGGATAACATAATCTCTGTGCAATAGTCGTGATCCAGTAGCAGAAAACACAATCCCGAGATATTTGAATTGTTTCACTTGTTCAAGCTGAACTCCATTAAGGAACCAGCGATGTAAACTAGGGCACCTCGCAAATATCACAAAACTGTAGGAAACATTAAAAAATAACAACAGTGTGCTCTTACCATGGTAAGACCATACACTTTTGACAATTCCATCCAGCTCTACGTTGTTGTTGCTGTTATTATTATGTGAAACTTGGTATGGGAACCCACAACATGGAAGTCTGACTTCATTGGAGTGTGTAGGAGTATTTAAAGATTATTGTAAATGCCATTTAGATGTCTCATCACAGGCATTCTGACATACAGTGCCCTGCCTTTAAGCAGCAGGAATACTGTGTACCACTGAGTTCCCGCCTCAGTACATATGCGCCATTTATAAGATTACCGTCACTGGACCTGTTCCAGCACCTTGATGGTATGGATAGCAAATCAAAACAGAGATGGATAGCAAGTAAGTCTATAATGAATGAGTGCTACCTCCTCAGTGACTGCTGAGGAAGCAGTAGAGAAGCTGCATACTATCTGATATGATCTCTGGACCAGTCTGATCGGTCCTAAAAGGCTCCCAACTCAAACTTGTTCACTTCTTTCCTAGAGTTTACTTCTTTTTCTATTGTTTCTCAACTCCTCTACTTGCTTTACTACATGCCACCTATGCTGCTTCCAGTTCCCCTTATTAGTTTCACTGGGCCTAGACTTCCATTCCCCCAAACTCAAACAGATCCATAAATTCTGTTTATCCTTTTCAGATTCCCATTAGTCCAGCACAGACAACAATTCTGTGTATCATCTGTGCAAGGCTAGAGCCCGCCAACTCTCTAGGACAAATACATGTATGGTGAATTTTTCATTATCCAAGTTCAAATGTGTAGCTGTCCATTTTAAATACATTCTGTATCCTCCATATTGTACGTTCCAGTTGGGACCCAAAGAAAGGATGTTGGTTGGAAAGATAAAACTATTTCTTTATTTCTCTCTTCCCCTCAACCTCTAAGTTTAGTTGCCATTGCTCAGTATCATTTTCTCCCCACTAATAGTGAACTTACAAAGCAATCATGATTACTCACTGGTTTAACCACAACAAAGAGAGGGACAAAGAATCTGTAGAACTACTATTGCACTATGGACCAAATCAAATCTTTATTAGAGTCAATGACCAGCTTAATATAGTGAGTAATCACAATATAACAACAGCAACAATACTATGGATCATGGAATCCAGCTTCCAATGAAGAGTCTAGTTCACTGGTCAGAACTCTGAAAACTGAATGGCTGCTTTCATTGTATTTTAAAAACAAAACAGTCAAGCTTCTAATACTCATGTTTAAAAGGTTGTGGGGTTGGGTTTTTTTGTGGTTTTTTTGCAATGTCTATTAGTTGTCTGATTAGTTTGCAATCAAGGATCACCACATATTCATTTCCCTCTATACTGGAGCTACACTGGATTTTTTTTAAAAAAAGAAACCTATTGAAAAAAGAAAACTATTACTGCAACATCACAGATATACTACAGATGGTAGCTTGGATATTTTATGGCAGGGGTAGGTGACCTTCAGCACTCCACTGTTGTTGAACTACAATTCCCATCATCCCCAGCCACAATTGTGGCTGTAGGAGTTGTAGAAGGAGGTTGTAGTAGTTCAACAACAGCGGGTGTGCCAAAGGTCACCTACCCATCTTATGGGAATGGGTGGATAGATAGAAATGTTGCTCTTTATAGGAGATACAGAAAGGGCAGGTTTTAATCACTGCATTGAACAATAACTACTCACTTTTGCAGTAGCACCCAAGAAAAGCATGCAAACAATGTGCAGATTGTAGGTTGAGTATCTTGCCTGTATGGATTTCACTGTATGTACAGATGCCAAGAAGCCATGACAAAGCTGTGATGAGTAGCTTTCCAGAGCAGATACAGACAATGCAAGACATGTGAGCAACCGTTACACCTGATCCACATTGGCACTAATAGACAATTAGGTTTAAGAGTTCCTCTCTCTGTGTTGCTATTTCTGCACAGCTATCTCTTATTTTACCCACTAGCCCAGGCTTAAAAATAAAATACCCTCAACATCTGCATAAAGGGGAAAAATACGCAAAATGTCTATGTTCGTTACAATAATTCATTCCATTGGGAAGTTCAGATTTTTTTTTTAAAAAAAAATTTTTTTAATTAGACCCTACATCCTGGAAGTTTTCAGTGTGGAATTCAAGGCATCCTGGACTATCACTTTCATCATGAACTCATGTTGCATTGTGTGTGCTGGAGTGCTGAAGAGGTCACAGTGTACAATATGTTCAGAAAGACCATTAAAAGCCTGAAGACTAAAAAGTGCAGATGTGTTTGCAGAGAGTATGTTATCTTTCAAATGTGTTAAAACATTTACAGATGACAACGACTGCAACATATCCAACCTAAACAGCAAGAAAGAATGAGACACTCAAGCTGGTGATATGCTTTTGAATCAGAGGTTGGCAGCTACCCAAAGCTAGCACCTGCCCAGGCCAGATGTCAACTGCTTTTAGCAGTCCCTAGACCTGGACCATCGAGCTCCTATCTAGGACTTGCCCAGGGGCGTATCTAGGGTGGGGCAGGCAGGGCACGTGCCCCGGGCGTCACTTGAAGGGGGGGGGCGCCATTCCTTAAAATTAAAAAAAAAATTAAAATGGCCATCAAAAACAAAATGGCCACCACAGATGCTCAAATGGCCTCTGCGAGGCCCTAAGCCACGCCAGGCCTCGCAGAGGCCATTTAAGCATTGCGGTGGCCATTTTGTTTTCAGCGGCCATTTAAAAAAAAAAATATTTAAAAATAGCCACCACACATGCTCAAATGGTCCCTGCGAGGCCCTAGGCCTCGCCCAGCCTCACAGAGGCCATTTGAGCATGTGTTGCAGCCTCCAAAATGGCCACCACACCAATCTTTGCAGGCCCGAATAGGCCTGAAAATCAGCCCGGGACGAGCTGTGGCGGTGAATTAAGAGGCCAGCAGGGGGAAGGGGAATGGTGAGTTTGTCTTTGAATCAGTGTGAAATCCTTAGTATTAAGGCTCACTGGGAGTTTCAGAAAGACAGTTAAAATGAAAGAAAGAGAGCAAGAAATACTAGAATATATTCCAAGCAGTGACACAGTTTACTCTGCATATCCTTTAATTATTTTCAGAGTATCTGGGAAAAGTCAAATTCTCCATTTATTTTTAAAACTTATGTAATAGTGATGCTACAATTCATAGTAGAGAATTAGACAGGTACTTCTGTTTAGTTTTCCAAGTACACCTCCACATAGTATACGGGTATTTCATGAGCCCCAGCATACTGAAATTTGTGGTTTTCCAGCATATTTTGGTCTGGCTACATCCACTGCTAAATAGTTTTTGAAATATTAAAAGATGAACGAGCTTCACTTGTATTTTTCAGCTGATATTATGGTAAAATTATCTGAAAGATGGGTGTCAGATGTTTGGACAGGGGGCGCAATTTCAGTGCTTGCCCTAGGCGCTATTTTCCCTAGATACGCCTCTGGACTTGCCTTACCAGCTTATTAGGCTCCACTAACTGCTCCTATCGCCAAGAACTGGATTCCTCTCATGGTCAGAGATTACTTCTCTGAATGTTAAACAGATTGCTTGAGGGGGGAAAAGATTCATGGGATACTATTCTGAATTAGCTTAGCAGTGCTCCTTGTGAAGTTGAATGAGCCACCATGAATGAAAAACACTGCAATTCTTGACTTAGAAAGTCACGAGTGCCAATCACGCTCAGTCAAGACTGCTAGAACATAAAATCAGGAAAGACAGGCCCCAAGCTGAACTCACTCCAGCTAACTCAGTACTGGCTATCTATACTGCCTGGCAGCGACTCGCCAAGGTTTCAGGCAGGAGTCTCTCCCAGCCCTACCTGGAGATGCCAGGGAGCGAATCTGGTACAGCTGCTCTTCCCCTGAGCTATCGCCTCATCCCCTAAGAGGAACATCTTACAGCAGACTGTGTTTATATGTACTCACCCATCCAAAGGCAAACCTTGCTTAGCAAAGGGGACAATGCATGCTTGCTAGTACCACAAGACTCGCTGTCCTACCATAAGACTTCCTATAGTCTTCTAGGCACAATTCAAGGCGCTGGTTGGTTTTGACTTATGATGAAGTGCTAGATAACATGGGCTTTACATACCCTACATCATCAGCACATCCTGTTATGGACTCCAATCCAGCCAGAAATGATCTGCACATGCTCTGTAAATGTGAATTGTCCACTAGGGACGAGCATGAACTGAGATTTGGACTGGTTCAGCACTGCGGGGAGGGGAGTGGGCAGCAGGATCTCCCCCCCTTTTTTTTAAAGGAGAGCAGATCCTTACCTGCTCTCTGCTGCTACAGGCAGCTTCTTGCTGTGGTGGGGCTTCTCCCAAGCACCCACACACTACGCACAGCACCAGCACACACATGGCATCTGCTCATGCGCCATTTGTGTGGTCAGTGGCGATAGAAAGCAGGCAAGGAACTATTCTTTAAAGAAAAAAACCAACCCCGCTACTTGCTCCCCTCGGCACTGAACCAGTACATGAACCTCGGTTCATACACAACCCTATTGCGCACTTATTTCTACCACCCCCCCACACTGCCTGTACATGTGTCAAAAACTCACATTTGGTTCCTGCCTCCTAGTGCATGCACATGCTATTAAAAAAATGCATGAGCAATTGCCACAAACAACTAACTACACCCAGGTTTCAAACTTTTTCTACATGGAAGTTCTTCCCATGTAGGAAGTGTACGATATTCAGATGTGTCTGGAGAGATTTTCCTATTCCTTTGGATCAAGACCAAGGAGTGTAGGGGAGCAGAGAGATGCCTCAGGGTTGCTGACAAGATCTTCTGGGCCCACTAGTCGTACCCTAGCTGTACTTGGGATACTTACTGGGAACTTCTTCTGGGAAACAGGATATCAAGATACGACTCCTGAACATACAATAACTTCACTGAGCTAGGTACCTCTCCCAAACTTTAGATCCTCCACAACAACCTTGTCAGCACTCCTCATCCCCACTTCTGTGTAGTCCAGGGAAGCTTACAGTAATCAACTTGTCTTGTTTTTTCTTTCTTTCCTAGTCAGTGGTGGTAGGGACCGATCCCCCAAACCCAGTACAAAACAGGCAGCCTTCCCTTCTTTTATCATCTCACCATCTGCAGTTATTTAAGATAATTTTGTGGTCCTCCGCCCACCCCAAGATGGAAGAGGCTGGATTTCACCGAGTGAAATTTGATTTGTAAACCTGGTGGCATGGCAAGGGGAGAGGTTTGAGATACTTTGCAGCTTAGTGGCATTAAGCCGTCTCTCTCGCTGTATGCTCCCCAGTAATTCCCCTACTGCTCCCTCTGGGCAAATGCTGCAATTAGAGGTATTGATCTTTCCTTCTGCAGAGGTGCCTCAGCTGACTGATTGTTATCTGGGCCGATGACTGGTTTGTGCCAACCCTACAGCAACTGTTATTCACTGGGCCATTTTATCTTTTTGCCTGCAATTTAAGATGACCATTAACATGGAAGCTCAAAAACAGCAAGACACCCGGTTTGCAGCCCTGATAATTGGATAAGCTTTTTCAAGGCCCAGATTTGGATCGTTTTCCATTTCTCTTCACTCTTTTCTCCATTTAAGATTCTCCAATTAATCTTTTCCAGTCTTTTCTCACAGGCAGTCAAAAAAGCAGCATACCAGTTAACTCTTTGCTTATAGGCAGTCTACACCACCTCTTGTGCCACAATCAGATCAGCATGCCAGCCCAGAGTCTACAAGGAAGGGAAACTGGTGAAAGCAACATTACCGACAGACTGCAGATATTCTTCTTTGTCACATGCTTCATTTTCAACAGTTTCTCATGTTCCATCTGATAAGACTGTAATGCCTTTTTGAGATGTTTCTAAGAGTGGGGGGAAATAAAATAAAGGAAGGCTTAATTAGTTTGTCTGCATCTGTCTGTCTTGCCTATCCACTAGAGAGCCAATATGGAATTGTGGATGGAATGCTGGATTTACACCAGAGAGACCTGGCGACAGTGGGCCAATCATGTTCCTCAACCTAACCTACCTCACAAGGTTGTTGTGAAGATAGAATGGGATATCTTCACTCTGAGATATCCCAGCACCCTGAGTTCCTTGGAGGAAAAGTGGGAGACTAATAATAAATAGATGAGGGTGACATTAAAAAAGCCCTCAAGGACTGCTTCACCCATATGAACCTACATGAACCCTAAGCTCGGTTTGCTCTCTAGCCCATCACTTCTGGAGATATGATGGGTAGGCCTCACCAGAGTGAGGCAGAGCGTGAGTGCTTTTGGGTGGTGCTGCCATCACTTGGAATACCCTGCCTGCCTGGTGAGATTTGATGGACTTCCTCTTTTCTGGTTTTTAAAAACATTTTTACTGAAACAGGCGTGTCATTTTCTGTTTTGATTGATTTAATGCTACTTTGATGATGCTGGGTTTTTTTAATTGTGGCAATAAATAAAAACTTGCCAATCCTCAACCTCTCTCTCTCCACCCACATCTTGTGTCCCATGTATGCTGTTAGCCCCCTGAGTGGGAACTGCCATAATATCTGTGTTCTGTACCGCTCACTGCTGGTGCTAATTAAATATTAAATCACAACAGCAATAATTCTAATGCAGCAAATGTAATTGTCTCTAGGTGGGACAAGGAGCAACTGTTTGAGCAAGGAGCTGCGTCTCTCCAATGAATCGCAAGTAGAGTCATCGGCAGCTTGTGACAGTCATCTCCCAACCTTCCTCCAAGGTGCTGAGAGCAGCACAGGGTGACCCTATGCGGTAGGTAAGTTAGGCCGAGAGAGCATGCTGTGCCAAATCGCCATGGGCCCCCAAGCTGAGAATCTCAGACTCAGCTTAGCTCAGGCATTCATCTTCACAGGAGATTCAACATGTTTATCCTGCATGCGTTATGGCTGGAGTTGCTTTAGCCTTTGTTTTGTTAAATGAGTAGAGTATGAAACCTTGAACTCTGATCAGCACTAGTCCCTACAAACAACACTGAAGTGACCCAAGTCAACAGAGAAGAACAAATATTTAGAAGAATAAAACTAGCCAGTGGATTAAAGCTGCCTGGGAGCTAAAGGCAGGGCATCTCTGCATAGGGAGGAGATGTCCACTGGACACCACTGTTCCCTCTAACAGGGATTCCCAGATGTTGTTCACTACAACTCCCAGCATCTCCAGTTGCAAAGGCCTTTGGCTAGGGATTATGGGGGTTGTAGTCAACAACATCTTGGAATCCCTGTTAGAGAGAGAGTACACTGCTGGGCTTTGCAGAGCCAAACCACAGACATGTCACCCTCTAGCAAAATAAACTAGAAAACAGGGAGATGGGATACAAACTCTGTATGTGTATGTATATATGTCATTGTCAAAGGGCTTCTTCTTGCCTTTGCTCTGAAGGCTGCAATGGAAACTGTTTGAGAAGAGACACTATTAGAAATCAAAAGGAGCCTCTAACTCCACGTCGTTCCCACACACACATACTCCAACTGAGTTTTCTATTTGTTCAGAACACCCTATCGGGCCAAAGCTGTCTGTCTCACACTTTTATTAATTATTTTATACTATACTCTTCTTGCTGCAGCTATTGCTAAGCACCCTGTTTCACACCAATCTACAAAGTGGCTGACAGCCTGACTAAGTTACTCAGTAGTACTAGTCAGGAGTTACTCTAAAGGACTCCCAAATTTCAATAAGACTTCTTCTGGTAAATTTAGTCAGGATGTCAAGTCAGTGTCCCTAGTTTAGACCTACTATTTGGTCATCACTGGTCTATCAACACTCTTCAAATACAAGAGGCATCAAGTGCCACCATTAATTCAGGAAGTCACCCTCCCCGAGTCAGTCAGCATGAACAAAATGTCAAGATGCTGAGGGAAAGAAGTCATCACCCTACTGCCATGAAGCTACTCACCTGCATTTGTTTCCTGTGCTCCTCCGACTCCGAGGTGCACCTCCGAACTGTCTCCACTACGCCAGAAACAAGGTAGTGGGGGCGAAAGGACCGGTTGGGGAACTCTTGTCGGCACTGGGGACAAGTGGCAACTTGTGAGCTTCTGCCCCAATAGCCCTGGATGCACTCCTTGCAAAAATGGTGCATGCATTCCAACATGACTGGATCCCGGAAAAGATCGTAGCAGATGGCACAGGTCAGTTCTTCCCTGAGGCTCTGCTCCTGACTCTTGTGGGCCATGACTGCACAAACATAAAGTATGTTCAGTCTGACATGAAGAGAACGCCCTGGATCCCATTCTATCCTGCATACTCACAGGAAACCTCCACTGGAACACAGAGACAAGTCAGTTCTGTGTGTGGGCGGTTCCAAATTGGTACTAACGGCAGACTGGCAGGAATGTACAAGCCCTCTCTGTACTACGGTCGCCATATTTTGTTTGGTAGGGCTCTCGTGCCTTTAATGGCTTCAAGAGAGCAACAAATTCAACAGTTGCACTTTTCTTAGAAGGGAGATACATCAATGATAAAAGTTGCATGTGTTGCTTTCTTGCCTCCCCCAGCATTCCTGCCAAAAAGCGGGTAGCAATGCCATTCTGTATGGGGGTCTCCAAAGAGATGGCAAGAGTTGGCTTGCCGCCTGTCTACCTGACAGCGACCTGACAGACAGAAGTTCAGCAGGTGAAAGACTTCCCTTCAGTACCTCTCCGTACTGGGGAAAGCAACACCAGTAGAACTTCTAACCATCAGTTAAAATCACAGGAGAGCCAAGCTAGAAAAAGGCCACGGAGGAAGAGATGCTGTGACAGAGAGCAGAGATACCCACGGTGTTCCCACGCAGTTCACAGACTGCAGCCAGATGAAGGGCGGGGCGGGGGAGACGACTCCCCCCTGAGTTGGAAGCGGGGCCCTAACCTCTTTCTAGAGCCTCCGCCTGGGCCCTCCTCCCCTCCAGTCATGGGCAAGGGGCAGGGCTATGCTGGGGTTTCCTACCACCAAGTCCACTTTCCACCAGCACCTGGCACAGCGGGCCGATCTCCTCTACGGACCCCGTTTCGTGCTTTTGCTCCCGGCCAAGGGCTCCTCCTGGCTAAAAGCCTTCCGAACTTCTACTTTCATGGAATGACACGCCCACCCCGTTGCGCCTGAGCGACAGCCGCTTCCTGCAATCAGGGCATAGCCCGGAAAGGCTATCTGGTCCTCTATTGGTCGATAAAGACGCCCCCTTTGCGGGCCCCTCCGATCCCTAGCGTGCGAGTAACGCGAGGCCAGACGAGCGCTGGGTCAGCTGCCCAATATTGCCTCCGGGAGGTACTGGCGGCAGGAGGACCCTCCTAGAAGCGAGAAGGAGGGAGCTGCCTCTTGCCTGCGTGTAGTGCTAGATCATCATTAGAAGCAAGTACGCAGGCGCTGTATTGGGCTGGCGAGACTGAATATGGAGTGATGAGGGTCTCGTCCACTAGCAGCGCCCTAGACATCACCGTAGTTCAGCATCGCTTCTGAAAGTTATGCTACCTCTGCGCAGTTTCTGCCCGTCTTCCTTCTCCGACTGCTGCTTTCGAGGAGCGATTTTGATCGAAGAATTGGCACAGAGGGGGTGAGGTGGGTGGGAAAGAGTCCCCTTCCGTAATCCCAGTCAACTCCCCCGCCCACTGTTTTTTGTTTTTTTTTTAAGTCTTTTTTAGTTACAATGGCTGCACTTTGAAATGTTGCCTTTTTGCACTAAGTGGCTCAGTGGGGAAATGCTTGACTAACAAGCAAAAGGTTGCCGGTTTGAATTCCCTCTGGGACTATATTGGGCAGTAGCGATATAGGAAGATGCTGAAATATCTCATACTGTGCGGGAGAAGGCAATGCTAAACCCCCCTGGATTCTACCAAAGAAAACCACAGGGCTCTGTGGGCTCCAGGAGCTGAAATCAACTTGACGGCACACCTTACCTTTGTCACCTCACAAGGCTCCAGGGAAAGAAGCAACATCATAATGTGTCTTTCCCCGGGGGCATTTCTGGGAAAAGTGACCACCCCCTGTAACTATAGGGAGTGACCATTCTCCCCCCTCCACCTGTAATAACCTGGGAAAGGACACAGCATTGTGACATTGCTTCCTTTCCTGGGGCATTTTGGGGCAATACCCAGTGAGGAAAGGTGGCATTTTAAAGTGTTATCACTGTAGTTGCCCGGAAGGCAGTCGATTTCCCATTGGAAGAGAAAAAGAAGCCAGTTCTTCAGTGCAAGTAAGCCTTGCTCAAGTCGGCTCAGAAGTATTGTTCTTATTAAAAGAACAGTAATTGTATACAGCAAACCTCACGAAGCAGTTCACATACAAGCATTAAAATGATAAGCCTCAATAAAAAGTTATATGATAAAGCAGTAAAGACATGTAACAAAACCATTTTAAGAGTCAGATATTTTCATGATGTTTTGCCACCTCTCTCCTGAGAGCAAGATATATCCTTTATAGCCCTGTGGTGGCAGTGGGGAGGGAGGGGCCACTTCAGCTGGGACAAAGGGAGCTGTGTCCAAACCATTTTCCTATTCCAGAAATTGTCTAGATGGGCTTCAACAGGGCTGCCAGCCATGTAAGCAGGAAACTCTCCAAAGGCCATCAGGAACTCATCTGGATCTATCAGCCTCTAGAGGTGTGCAGAAACCCAGTTCCACTTAAATCAAACCGGTCTCGAGATGAACTGGGTCCAGTCCGGTTTTGGGCACACTTGAGCCAGGCCTGGTTCGGTTTGAACTTTTCCTAGCTCAAGTTGGCTCAGAATTACGGGTAAAGGGTGCACTTTTAGGCCTCCAAAGGCCTTTAGGTCCAGGCTCCAAAATTTCCTAGGTCCACCTCTGGCCACACACCCCACTTAGATAGAAACAATAATGTGGGGGTTCTGTTACAAGAAGTCAAGGATCAAGAAGTCAGAACTTGCGTTTTGGCCGGTATAAAAATGTGATTAAAATGTGATAAAATCAATCAATCAATAAAATGTAGACTCTAGCGAATGTACTAGAATGAATTACAGGGAATGGCCACTCAAATGTATAGAAATCGAATGTATGTAAATAAATAAATAAATAAATAAATGCACTGGTTCCTTCCAAATGGCCATAGGAATGCATGGAATTTCCAAATGGCAATTGTATGCATTCCCTGTCATTTGTTTCCGAATGTCCTCACACTAGTCCACCATAGGACTTGCATGCTGATGGTCCCAGGTTCAATTCCTAGCAGCATCTCTAGGTAGGGCTGGGAAAGACCCCTGCCTGAAACCATGGAGAGCTGCTGCCAGTCTGTGCAGAGAGTACTGAGCTAAGTGGATTATGGGTCTGACTCCTTGATAAGGCAGCTTCCTATGTTCCTAAGACAGGAAGAATGGTAATAAACAATTGGCATAGCAAGACCAGCACATTATTTCCATGTAGAAAGCCAAGGGCTTGGCATCCCTGCTGAGACCCTGGAAGAAAAAAAGTACTGGGATTGCATCCCTGCCCATCCCTGCAGCACTACACCACTGACTGATTATTTGCCCACCCCTGCCGGAGAGGTTAGCAATCCCTGTGAGCCTAACCCTCACCAAGTAGTGCTCTGTCCATAACAGAGAGACTGCGATTGTATATAATCCACTTAGCTACGAGTGTAACACCTGAGGACAGCAGGGCAAATCTTCCGATGTTCACATTATGACTCCTAGCCATTACACCTATCAGCCCGATGAGCTGTGGCTCAAAGCAGACTTTAGTAAGTACATCCATTACCATGATCTCATAACAGGGTTTGGGCTTAGCAAACTTAGTTGTACTGTGGGGTATTGTAATCACATTCCCATCTAAGTTAGAACTGTTGAACTGAGATATACAGCATCATTAGTTTCATCATTATTCTCCCAAACACTATTGAAGTGGGAGATATAAAACATAACGGCTAAACAATCTTGTTTCTTTCCTATCCCTTCCCCCGATTGTCTGCTTGCAAAATTGTATTTCGGTGCCAGTCTTGATCTCTGCCTCTCTTGTTCTCTGCAAAGTGGCAAGATGCATAAATGCACCAGCAAGATGGACAGAAAGGGGGAGATGGTCACAGGATCACTGCAGTTGCCTTTGGTCTGTGGCGGCTGTGGGGAAGCTCAGGCAGCAGAGTTAGTCCCACCTGGTAACATCAGGAGTCCTATTCATGCTGCTGTTTTCCTTCAAACAGCTGAGAAATTAATCCAACACAGAAAAAGGGAAATTATCTGTAATAAATGAAATTAAGAATGAAACCAAATTAATGTTCTTACCTGCTATGTAAAGCATAGTGTTTAACAGGAAACTGAGCAGTGATTAGTCTTGCGTGTGGGAAATTCAGGTTCAAAACTCTGCTCGGCCATGAAAGTCATGGCTTTGAAGAAGTCTCTCTCTCTCTTAGCCTAACCTACTGTGAGGATGAAATGAGATAATCCTGGATTCTTGGAAGTCAAACAGGATTCAGATATGATAACGTTTAAAATGAATGAGTGAGTGAAAATAAAAAAGATATAGCAATTATATAGCACTATTGAGATTTAAACAGAGATTAATCAAGAACAGGAAGGCCCTCTAATAATAAAGGTCCTGATACTTTAACCCAAAGGGATCATGTTTTTTTGCTTGTTGGTGCTAAGGACTTTAGTTTTCAAGAGTTCTACAAGCACAAGATCTACATTTTAAAAAATTGTATTGATTTATCATATATTTATCATATTTGTGATAAATCAATATTTATTTATATTTTATACTTTATCATATCAATATTTTATATTTTATCATATCAATATTTATCATATTGATTTAGCATCATCGATCAAAAAATCAGTTGTTCATGCGATACAGTTCTACGGTTTGGTACTAAAGTAACTTTGGGGGTAGCTTTTGGGAAACATAGTTTCCTATCCTTCTTGGCCAGTAATATCTTTAGGTTCAAAACATTGCCATTGTGCACTTGACTCCAGGGTGTATAAAGTGGGAAAACAGTGGAATAAAGGAATAAACACCAGCTTCAGCAGAGGGGAGAAGAAAGAGGAAGGGAGTGTATCATCTACCCTATGTCACCCTGTTCTGGAAGACAGTGAGGCTATTCTCACGATCGGCCGAAATCGGGCTAAGGTAGCCTAGCCCGATTTCAGCTGATCGTGTGCTGCAACGGGAGTCACGCGGCTCCCAGCAGCAAACCTCCCCTCTCGTTAACCTCATCTTTTTGATCATGTGTCGCCGCGGGGCACGTTGACACACGAGTAGACCCCCGACCGGGAGGCTACAAGCAGCCTCCTGGGCTCAGAGGTCTCTCCAGGATGCCCCCTGTGCTTACGCGGGGCATTCTGGAACTTCCGGGGCCCCCGCCGTCTCTGTGACAGAGCTGGCAGTCGTGCGGGCAGTCGATCCGGCCGCCCAGGGCTCGTTAAGCCCGCTCTCCCCGCAAACCTCATTTTGGCGAGTCTCACTAATCGTGCGACTCGCCTCAGTGAGTAGAGCTTGTGGTAAATACCAGCAGCTGCCTCCCTGTTTTCCTGAGACTCTCTCTCTCTCTCTTTGGGAGCAACATTGCTGCAGGCTTCTCTTGGTGGTGGAGTTGCAGCTCCCAGGAGGGCCCAGAGACTCAGAACTCTCTGTTGGGCCTTGCATCATTTCCTGGGCTGGGCTGTGTGTGTGGGGGGGTGGGGGGTGGGGGGTGGGGTGGTAAATGTAATTCTCCCCCCCCACACTGTAATTTATAAACGCTTTATTTTCCTCTCTAAGCCCCCTGTCTGAGTGACTACCGGTTCACAGTGCTTCTACCTGGTGCTGGGCTCCTCAGACAGAGTGGGGATTCTGTTGATGTTGGAAGTGAAGGACTTTGCGCTGTCTCTTGTCTCAATGATAGTGGAGGACAGACTAGTGAGTCAGAGAGCTAAAGGGTCAAGACACTGGTCATCCCTTCTCTACTGCTCTGACACTATCCCTTTGGACTGTAGATTGCTACTCTCAGGGACACTTCCTTCCAGCCACTTCCTTCCTCTCCCCCTTCCTCTTCCTGTGTCTTCTACCTTGCAACATGCAAGCCCCTCTTCCCTGCACCATGTGTGCAAAGATGCAGAATCCATCTGCATCCAGCTAGCTAGCTAGATTAGAGATCCTAACTCCTCACTTTCCCATCTAGAATGGAGTTCTCTAATAAATACCACTTATATTGATTTGAAACTATGAACTGGCTCCAAGTTACTTTACTCTCAGCATACACACATGCCTAACTAAATTCTGCTGTGTTGTGCCTCTGTGTACTCTGCTATAATGAAAAGGGGTTTCTCTTCCCAGAGAGAATTCCGAACAGTTGGTGTGCTGTAGGGATGTGCATGGTCCGGAGCAGTCTGGACCAGCACCGAAGGGGGGCCTTCCTTTTAGGGCGGGGAGGGCTTGCTTACCTCTCCTGCCTCTTTGCCCCCTCCAGCGCCCATATTCTATAGTATAATTGGGGCGCTGGAAACCAGCCGCCCCAGCCGCCTCCGCCGCCCCCCCCCACCCCCGCGTGCGGATTAGGGGCAAAGAAAAGCTAATGCCGCCCCACTCGCCCTCCCTCCCACCCACCCGCCGCTCCCCCGAGTGCTCACCACGTTTGCGGAAAAATAGAGAGGAGCTCACGCAGAGCTCCTCTCTTGCCAAAGTCTCCGGCCCAACTGGGGCCTTGGGCGCACGCGCATGCGCGATAGAACTTCTTAACTAATAGAACTTTCGCCGGAGGCCCGGTCTACCTGCCGGGAAGAGGCTGGGTAGACCGGGCCTCCGGCGAAAGTTCTATTAGTTAAGAAGTTCTATCGCGCGTGCACGCGCGCCCAAGGCCCCAGTTGGGCCGGAGACTTTGGCAAGAGAGGAGCTCTGCGTGAGCTCCTCTCTATTTTTCCGCAAATGTGGTGAGCACTTGGGGGGGGGGGGGCGGCGGGGGGGTGGGAGGGAGGGCGGGGGTGGGGGTGGCATTAACTTTTCTTTGCCCCTAATCCGCACGCGGGGGTGGGGGTGGGGCGGCGGAGGCGGCTGGGGCGGCTGGTTTCCAGCGCCCCAATTATACTATAGAATATGGGCGCTGGAGGGGGCAAAGAGGCGGGAGGGGTAAGCAAGCCCTCCCGCCCTTAAAGGAAGACCCCCCACCCGGACCCGGACCAGCCAAGTCCGAACCGGTCTGGAAGTTCGGAGGCCTTTAGAATGGCCTCCAGACCACACCCCTAGTGTGCTGCCCACCCTATTACCCAGCTGTCTTCCTGCCTGAGCTCACGGAGGTGGTCTCAGATTTGGTGTTGAGGACTCCCAGAATGATTGTTCTGGGTGACTTCAACTTCCATGCTGAGGCTGCCTTGTCTGGAGTGGCTCAGGACTTCATGGCTGCCATGACAACCATGGGGCTGTCCCAACATGTTGTTGGCCCAATAGGGGCACACTCTGGATCAGATTTGTTCGACTGGAGGGTTAGAGTCTCAGTGGCTACTCCACTCTGCTTGGGTGGGGGACCTATTGAAATGGTCCACCCCTGGAGATTGATGGGCTCCAAGTGATTCTTGAGGGCTCTGGGGGATTTTCCAGCTGGCATGGCAGGCGCTCCTGTTGAAGCTCTAGTTGCTCTCTGGAATGGAGAGGAGGCTCAGGCAGGCAACACGATCACTCCCAAGTGCCCTCTCCCACAAAGTAGAGCCCATGCAGCACCTTGGCATACACCTGAGCTGAGGGTGATGAAGCAAGCTGGGAGACAGCTGGAACGTACGTGGAGGAAAACTCAAGGTGAGTCTGAGTGAATACTGGTTAGAGCTCAGTACTGAGCCTATTCTGTGGCAGTGATTGAACACAAGAAATGTTTTTTTCGCCTACCATTCTATCCTCTCAATGTCCAGCAGGGCTTTTCCAAGAGGTGCTGGGTGTCTTGAAATCTGGTCAGGGCAAGATATATTAGAATGCTATGACACATTTGCACAGCACTTTGAGGGTAAAGTCACCTGCATTCAGCATGAGATGGACTCTACAGTTTATGCCGGGTCATTGGGAGAGGTGCCCAGAGTAACACCTTGCTCAGTTTTGCTGGAGGAGTTTCAGTTATTGGTTCCCTAGGATGTGGACAAGGAATTCAGTCAAGTTCGGCCAACCATGTGCATGCTTGACCTTTGACCTTCATAGCTTATTAAATCTATCAGGAGGGAATTTTTAGCTGGGTCCAGCAGGTTCTAAATGCCTCATTGAGAGAGGCAGTGGTCCCAGCTCCATTGAAGGAAGCTATTATTCATCCACTCCTAAAGAAACCCAGTCTGGACCCAGAGGATGTAAACAACTATAGGCCTGTGGCCAATATTCCCTTCCTGGGCAAGGTGTTTGAGCATGTCGTGGCTGACCAGCTCCTAACACTCTTGGAGGAAATGGATTATCTACAGGCCTGTAAACAGCCTCAACATTTTTTGCGAGGAGGGGGGGATTGCAGGAAGGTTATAAAATGTTCAGTGAAAACAGTCAGTGAGGCTGGGGAGGAAAGATAATTTTTTGGTATGGCAGGTACTCACCATGCCACCAGCTGGCTACAGGCCCGATCATCTAGATCTGTTTCATTTAGTCTTCAGGCCTGGCTTTGGAACAGAAACTGCTTTGGTTGCCCTGTGGGATGACCTGTGCAGAGAGAGACAAGGGGAGTGCAACCCTGTTAATCCTCTTGGACCTCTCAGTGACTTTCAATACCATTGACCATGGTATCCTTTGGGATAGGCTGGCCAAGTTGGGTGTGGGAGGCACTGCTTGGAAGTGGTTCCACTCCTATCTCGAGGCCCATTTCCAAAAGGAGGTGGTGGTGATTTCTGCTCAACCCCTTGGCAATTGTGCTTTGGGGTTCCGCAGGGTTCCATTCTCTCCCCTGCAGTTTACATGAAACTGCTGGGAGAGTTCATCCAGAGATTTGGCCTGAGGTCTCATCCGTATGTGGATGACACTCAGTTGAATCTCTCTTTTTCATCTCATGCAGGTGAGGTGGTGACTGTTCTGAATCAGTGGCTGGATGCAGTAATGGACTGGATGAGGATGAACAAGTTGAGACTCAATCCAGACAAGACAGAAGTACTGCTGGTTGGTGGTTCTTCTGCCCGGGGATTGCACTCCCAGGCAGAGGAATGATGTTCAGCCTGTTCTAGATGGGGTTACACTCCCCTGAAGGACCAGATTCACAGTCTGGCAGTGCTCACTGATCTAGCACGGTCGTTAGAGGCTCAAGTGGCCTCTGTGGCTTGGAGTGCTTTTTATCAGCTTTGGCTGACATGCTAACCGTGACTGTAGCTGGATAGAGATATCTTGGCCACAGTTACTCATGCTCTGGTAACCTCTTGCTTAGATTATTGCAATGAATTGTATGTGGGCTGCCTTTGAAAACAATCTGGAAACTGGAGCTGGTACAAAATAGGGCTGCAAGATTATTAACTGGGACTGGACATTTTGATCATATCATGCCAGTGCTTTGTCTTTTCCTGGTGTCCCTGCCAACTGAGGTGAGACAGGTAGCTACTACTAGGCCTTTTCTGTGGTTGCACCCCATTTATGGAATAGCCTCCCCAGTGTGGTTTGCCTGGCTTCATCACTTTGTTCTTTTAGACACCAGGTAAAAACCTTTTTGTTCACTCGGGCCTTTTAAATTTTGATTTTTAAATTTGCTTTTCAAAACTATTTTTTAAGAAAAGTTTTTAATTGCTTTATATTGTATTTTGTATCTCTCCTTTTGGTCTGTTGTGATTTAATGTGCTATGTGTTTTTATGTGATGTTTTAATGCTGTGTTGTGAGCCACCCAGAGAACAATTTGTTATGGTGCAGCTAACAAAGTTTGATTACATCATCATCATCATCATCTAATAATAATAATAATAAAAAATTACAGCAGATAAACTACAGAAGGCCACACTATTTGTGACAGCATGAATACTACGATGATATCTTTAATTTTTCTTTAGTTATCCTAGACCCTTGGAAAGGGCCCGATAATTAAAGTACTAAATCCAGTCAATAACATCTGGTAGACTGGGTGTAAGTATAATAAATAAATAAATAAATAAATAAATAAATAAATAAATAAATAAGCAAGCAAGCAAGCAAGCAAGCAAGCAAACCAGTATTACAATTTTGGCTACACCAGCTTGTACTGATTATTTTTATTATTATTTTTAAAAAACTACTACCACTAATCAATTATGTCCACATTCAACATAATACCTTTGTTTCACATTTCTTCAGCAGGGCCTTAGCTAAGCACTTGGTAGAAGCCCAATAATGTGGCAAAGGAGTGATGCAGGAAAGCTTAGCACATGTTGACTGAGTTCCAGCTGCTCCCAGTGGATGCTGAGATGGTCATATGACCCTGCTGCAGTGCATTTGCTGTGGCATGGGTAGCCTGGAGGAAGGCAACGGGACTTCCAGCTGGCCAGCAGTTCAGGTGTGCTGCAGGTAGCTGAGCAGCTGTGATCCAGGTGGGTAGTAGATGGGCCTGCAAATATGGTCCATGTGGATGGCAGACAACTCGACTTATTCTGCAACCTAGGTGGAGGACAGGCAGGGTAGGGACAGCAGCAATTGCCAAGGTTACAAGCTGCTTTTCAAATACTGCTGACACATTCTCTTTTCTCCCCTCAACTGAATTTTAATTGATTAGTATTCTGCAGCTAGTCTGGCCTGCAAGATTAGAACCCATATCTAGTATGTGCTGGAATGGAATGTTCTGGAATGGCACAACAATTATGGTGGCACTGCGGTTATGTCATGGAAAGAGCCTTGGAATGCCCAGGTCCCCAGATCCCTTTCCTGTTGGGAAGGGGTGCATGCATGAATACAATGTGTACAGCTAGTAGAAATTGCCCTGTCATCTCCTTTGGGCCTCTGGCAGTATTATAGATCAGAGTGGATATAGGAGACTACCTTACACTATGTCAGATCATTGGTCTGTCTAAGCCAGAATTTTCTACACTGACTGGCAGTGACCCTTCAGACTTCAGACAGGGGTCATATCTGGAGTCTGAAGAAGCCAGGGATTAAACCTGCGACCTTCTGTTTACAAAGCATGTGCTCCATTACTGATCTCTGATCCCATCCTTAATGCATGAGCATGTGCATGGCTAAGGTTTGCTGTTTGTAGCAACCTAGATTTCACAAAATACCCCTGTGTAATTTCTTTTGCAAACAAAACGAGGAATAAAAATTGGCAGAAGCACAGCTGCAGATGGGAATGAGAACAAACAAAGGAGACTGGTGGTCAGGAGCAAGATTGGTGGGTGTAGGAGAAAGAAATCGTGTCATGGCTCTGCCTTCAAGTAAGTTTCAATTCACCTTTTTTGTTTAGAGTTTAGCACAACACTTTTTTTCGGATACAAAACAATTTCTAACACACCTCCATCTTCACCCACCATTATTCCTTCCCACACCCATTTAACCCCATGCAAAAATGTATTACACAAGAATGTGTAAATTATATACATTTACACATACAAAGGGAGGTGTATGGAATCCAACAAAAAACCAGAAGTGAAGAAAGGGGAAAGATGGGATGGGTGAGGAGCTTAGGCAGTCATGTTTTGAAGAGCTCTAATAATTCAGGCCATATGTTGTTAAACGTAGCACTACTGTCCCCTCTGTTAAATGGCACTCATTCCTTTACTGCCAGGTTTAATAGGGCCTCTGACCAACATGCCGGGGATTTGCAATTTTGCAGAATTAATGTTTGGGTACCATGGTATCCCTTAACAATCACAAACCTTGATATGCAGTGATCTCTCAACAATGAGGAAGGCTTGGTTGTCGTGCACGCAGGACAGGGCCTTCTCTGTTGCTGCCCCCAGACTCTGGAATGCTCTCCCGGTGGCTATTCCTTTTAAGGAACAGCCACTCCCTCGGTGGCTATCCTTCAATTACTATTAGTAATTGAGAGGGTGGTGGTCTCCCAACTCCAGGCAGTCTTGGATGGAACTGATTATCTAGACCCGTTTCAGACCGACTTTCGGGTGGGTTATGGGGTGGAGACAGGGCCGGTGCTAGGGTTTTTTGCGCCCTAGGCGAGATCACCTTCTGGCGCCCCCCCCCCCCGCCACACCCCCAACATACTGTGCATACATAACACATGTTTGCCCACCATAAGCAGATTCCTACATCAGATGCCAACATGCAGTATATACTCCTATGTTGTGGAGGAGGAGAGCTGGTCTTGTGGTAGCAAGCATGACTGGTCCCCTTAGCTAAGCAGGGTCCACCCTGGTTTGCATTTGAATGGGAGACTAGAAGTGTGAGCATTGGAAGATATTCCCCTCAGGAGATGGAGCCACTCTGGGAAGAGCATCTAGGTCCCAAGTTCCCTCCATGGCAGCATCTCCAAGATAGGGCTGCAAGAGACTCCTGCCTGCAACCTTGGAGAAGCCGCTGCCAGACTGGGTAGACAATACTGAGCTAGATAGACCAATGGTGTGACTCAGTATATGGCAGCTTCCTATGTTCCTAAATACTACTGCAGCACACACACAAGACACCTGTCCCATCCTGACACTCAGCCAACTTCCATAATCAAGATCCTACACACACACCCACAACTGCCTACTCCTAGATTGACAAGGAATACAAGCCACACCTAATGGCACAGCAGGGAAGTAACTTGCCTAGGGAGCAAAAGGTTGCTGGTTCGAATGGAAACACCTATATCGGGCAGCAGTGATATAGGAAGATGCTGAAAGGCAACATTTCTTACTACGTGGAAGGAGGCAATGGTAAACCGCTCCTGTATTCTACCAAAGAAAACCACAGGGTTCTGTGGTTGCCAGGAGTCAAAACCAACTTGATAGCACAAGAAACCACACCAGGGCTACCAACTTTCCAATAAGCCTCTGTACCCCCTTCTCAGTGTTCCAACAAGCCAGCAGCCAAGTCAGGTAAAGAAACATCAAATTGCATTTCACTTAAAGCAAACATTTATAGCCAGGAAGGAAGGAAGGAAGGGGGAAGGAAAGAGATAGATACATAGACAGATAAATAGACGACAAGTAAGGGAGAGCGAGTGCTTGAGAGAGAGAGAGAAGGAAGGAAAGAGGGAAGGAAGGAAAGAGATAGATAGATAGATAGATAGATAGATAGATAGATAGATAGATAGATAGATGATAGGAAGTGAGGGAGAGAGAGAGAGAAAAAGAAAGGCAGAGAAGAGGGAAGGAAAGAGAGAGAAGGAGTGAGGGAGAGTGAGTGAGAGAGAGAGAGAAAGGAAGGAAGGAAGGAAGGGGGAAGGAAAGAGATAGACACATAGACAGATAGCTAGACAAGAAGTGAAGGAGTAAGGGAGAGCGAGTGAGAGAGAGAGAGAAGGAAGGAAGGAAAGAGATAGATAGATGATAGGAAGTGAGGGAGAGAGTCATCAATCAATGACTATCAAACACTAAATAAAGGTCATGAATTATATCCAAGTGGACTGATTTTAGTACCATATTATTAATTTTTCTTTAAAGCTTTTCTAGTGCAACACAGCTCTCATATCAGAAGTGCTTGGTTATTATCTGCTTTAAAAATAATTAAAAATTATTATTATCTGCGCAGGGCTGCCTGCCTGCAGTGGAGCTGAGCCGAGCCGAGCCGAGCCGGGGAAGGCCCTCTGCACACGCTGGGAAGTCGGAACGACTCCCCAACGCCAAGAAGTTTAGAGCGCGCGGCGGCGGATCCGCCTCCTGGACCGGGAGCGGACCACGGTGGGCCGGGGGCTCCGCGATGGGGCTCCCCCGGCGCGCCCTCTTCTCGCCAAGCAGCCTCCTCCCAGCCCGCTCACCTCGGCTTGCCGCTCACTGCGCCGCGGGGCGCTCTTGGCGGGGCTGTCCCAGGCGCCTCCTGCCGCCGCCGCCTCCGCGCACCCCCCTGCTCCTCGGGCCCGGCTTCATCGCGCGGCAGCTGCTCTGGCAGCGGCGGGGCCAGGGACTGGGAGGGGCTTTTCAAGGTGGAGAGGTGGCGCCCTCCCCGTCCCGCCCGACAGGACACACCCCCGCCCAGCGCTGGGCTGACGGGACGGGAGGCCCAGCCAGCCTCTTCTTGTGCCCGGATCCAGATCCCGAGGGCAAGGCTCCTTCGGGGCGAAGGGGTGCCTCTGAGCACGTGCAGAGGGCCCAGGGGTATGGGGGAGGGCGTGCGCCGCTGAAGGGGCAACGAGCATTTCGGAGCGTGGGAAGGAGGCTTTGTCCCAGCAGGGGGACTTTTTGGCGCCAGCGCCCCCTCCATTTTGGCGCTCTAGGCAACTGCCTAGTTCGCCTTAATGGACGCGCCGGCCCTGGGTGGAGACTGCCTTGGTTGGCCTGATGGATGATCTCCAATTGGGAATTGTCAGAGGAAAGGTGAGACTGTTGGTCCTTTTGGACCTCTTGGCGGCTTTCAATACTATCGACCATAGTATCCTTCTGGAGTGTCTGAGGGGGTTGGAGGTGGGAGGCACTGCTTTGCAGTGGTTCCACTCTTACCTCTTGGGCAGATTTCAGATGGTGTCTCTTGGAGACTGTTGCTCTTCAACACCTGAGCTTAAGTATGGTGTCCCTCAAGGCTCCATACTTTCTCCGATGTTGTTTATCATCAACATGAAACTGCCGGGAGAGATCATCAGGAGATTTGGTGCAGGGTGTTATCAATATGCTGATGACACTCAAATCTATTTCTCCATGTCAATGTCATCAGGAGAAGGCATAACCTCCCTAAATGCCTGCCTGGAGGCATTGATGGGCTGGATGAGAGGTAACAAGCTGAGACTGAATCCAGATAAGACGGAGGTACTTATTGTGCGGGGTCAGAACTTGGGAGATGATTTTGATCTGCCTGTTCTGGATGGGGTCACACTTCCCCAGAAGGAACAGGTACACAGTCTGGGGTTGCTTCTGGACACAAAACTCTCCCTGGTGTCCCAGGTTGAGGCAATGACCAGAGGTGACCAGCTTTGGTTGATACGCCAATTGCGTCCATTCCTTAAGATAAATGACCTCAGAACAGTAATTCATCTGCTGGTCACCTCCAGACTTGACTACTGCAATGCGCTCTATGTAGGGCTGCCTCTGTACATAGTCTGGAAACTGCAGTTAGTCCAGAATGCGGCAACCAGATTGGTCTCTGGGTCATCTTGGAGATACCATATCACTCCTATCTTAAAACATCTACACTCTCTGCTGGTAAGTTTCTGGGCAGAGTACAAGGTTTTGGTTATAACCTATAAAGCCCTAAACAGCATGGGCCCTGGGTGTTTAAGAGAACATCTTCTTTGCTATGAACCACACCACCCATTGAGATCATCTGGAGAGGTTCATCTGCAGTTGCCACCGGCTCGTCTGGTGGTTACTCAGGGACGGGCCTTCTCCATTGCTGCCCTGAGGCTTTGGAACACACTTCCTGCTGAAATAAGAGCCTCCCCATATCTTACAACTTCTAAAACGGCAGTCAAGATGCATTTGTTCACCCAGACTTTTAATTAGGTACTGTTTTGTTTTAATTGTTTTAACTTTTTAATTTTAATTGTTGACATATTTTAAACTTTTATTGACTGTTTTTATTGTTTTGTAAACTGCCCAGAGAACTTGCATTTTAGGCAGTATAGGAATGTATTAAATAACTAAATAACTTAAATATTTGCTCCTCGATCTCCATCACAGTGTTTAGAAAGTGTGTTAAATCTTGGCTTTTGACCCAGGCTTTTATATGATTGTCCCTATTGCTGCTTCTTTGTATTTTGTACAGTTTTTATCCTTGTATTTTAAATCTTTTTAGTCAGATTTGTTTTATATTTTAGCTTAATATTTTAATTGTGTCATTTTAATAGTCTAATTTTAATTATAGTCTCATTTTAATTGTGTCATTTTTATAGTTACATGAACAGTTTTAATTTTTGTGTAAACCACCTTCGGATTGTTTTAATGAAAGGCTGTATATAAATTTAACAAACAAACAAACAAACAAACAAACAAATAAATAAATAAATCTCCCGTGTGGAAAGTACATAGCCAAGAATCATATTGCAAACAGAATGTCTCAAAGCTCTAGCAAGGATTTTTAAAGTCATAGAAGCTGGTTCTATAATGAGACTGCACTTTGTTGCATGCAGTACCTCAATGCTCCATGAGGTGGCAGTGCAGGAAATATGGTTCGAGGACAAGAGTGTAGAATATGGATAGGCAACTGGAGGCCTGGGGACAAGAGTGGTGGTCCATATCACCACTCACCAGAGACAACTGGTGTAGTTGTTGTTGCCAGGCAGACAGTCCACAGTCAAGTCAATGAGCACAAGTTTAGATGGCTGGGCAGGCCAAGGTCAATCCATGAGCAGCATATATAAATAAATAAATATATAACTATATAAGGGCTAGATAGAGCATAGTCGGGCAAGCCATGATCAAACCAATGAGCAGCATCTACAAGGGACTAGGCAGAGCAGAGCAAAACCAGGCAGGCTGTGCCAAACTGATGAGCAGCAAGTACTAGGGGCTAGCAGAGACGTGTCAGACAGGCTAAGATCAGAACCAGTGAGAGCAGAAATCCAGAGAACAACCAGTTAAGCAGATCTAGGAAGAGCTTCAGGCTAGCTGCCTGTTGCCCTGACAGAGACCTGGAGCAGACTGCAGGCTTATATTCCCTGTAGCCCAGGTTTGAAGGGAAATAACTCCACCCCCAAGAGCAAGGCTTGGAGAGTTAAAAGGGGCCTCACCTGCTATCTTGGCTTCTGTTACTGGTGAAACTCACTCATGGACCCCTCTGATTCTGAGTCTGGAGACAATGCAGACAGTGTTCTCTGGCTCGATAAGAGGGGGCTGGCTGACACCTTGGGGAGTGGGGTCCCTGGAGGTCCCGGAGGGTCCTGGGTCTTACAGCTGTACCTTGGGATCCTGCCCTCCATCTTCCTCCTCATCAGAGGTTTCATCCAGGGTTGATGGGGGGTGGGCATGACTGTGGGAATTGACCCTGGCCCACAAAGACTTCCCAGCTGCCCCCGCCCCACATACACATAGCCCGAATTCCAAGGATTCTCTGTTCACTATTATGCACCTCGGCCACTTGCTCTTCCGCTTAGACACAGAAAAAGGGGGTCTTTAGCTCCCTGTTGCACAGTCTGCACTGCAGCAGAGGGTATGTTGTCGATGCACCTCAGCTGCCCTTTCCCTCCCCTACACACTGTGCAAAAGTCAAGAGACAAGTGGGAAGGAGTATTCCAGAGGGAGACGTCTGGCCGTGCCCCTCTTGCTGGTCACACTGAGAAAGAGAAGGTCAACAAGACCAAGCTCCTGTGGAAGTGAGTGGAGCCAATATTGTTGGCTCTTCAGCTCTTAATTCAAAATACAGCCCTGTTAAAAATGAGTTGCAGACTAGAAATGTAGAAATTCGTTAGACTTGGTCAATTTCCAGAACACTGGATTGACCCAGTATATATTTCTTTCACTTGTGTTATGCAAACCCTGAATTATCCAGCTCTGGAGTTCCCAACTTGAGTGCCCGGATGTTGCTCAACTACAGATCCCATCATCCCTTGTCCAAAGATAAGTGCAAATGGGGATGATGGGAGTTGTCCAACAACATTTGGGGACTCAAGTTGGAAACCCCTTCTTGGATTCTCCTGATGGCACCCTTTTTGATGCTTTCTCCTTTCATAACTGAAGGGTCTCCACAACTATTTTTTGCAGCTAAAGACTCAGTGTAACAAAGAGTTTGTAATCTGGGAAGGAAACTGTTATAATTATCTTTCCTCTTTTCTGGAAAAGATAATTCCCTCTGGTTTTTTTTTTTAATTGAGCAGCACACTATTATTGTTAGTACTGTACAAGCACTTATAAAATTGCAGATGACAATCACTATCTTAGAAGATGTATTATTCCCCTTTCTGTCTCTCACAGGAAGGGGTCCCTTTTCTAGGATGATGGCTCCTGTGACCCATGCATGCCACCATGGGTTTATTACTGATATTTAAAATGTATAAACTGCTTTTCCTGAAAGCAGCATACAAAAGGGCCCTGAAAGCAGCATACAAAAAAGCAATACAAATACAATAGAAGCTCAACAAAGGAAAAATAAACCCATAAAAAACAACAGACAGCAGCAAACATTCAGCAGCAGAGACAGCAGCTTCAACTTACCTACCAGGAGGTCAGCTAACCAGTACTGAAAGCTGACTGAAATAGAGAGTCTTTGCTAAACATCTGAAGGTCCACAGGAAGGGGCTAGGCGAGCTCCCTAGGAGAGGCAGTTCTGCAGTCTTTGAAGTACATTTATATAGAACTGAAGCCTCAGACATTTACATGAACATTTATTCTGCATTTCAGGCAGCTTAATTTTAAGCCTCACAGAGATTGATGGGGCAGTAGCCAAGCTATTGATCTCAGACCATGGTTGAACTACATTTCATTCTGGCTGCAGCAAGGGTAGCAGGGAGAAGCTGCTCATTTGATCAGAGAAGTAGTAGAGGGGATGGGTGGGGGTTTATGCATTCCAGTAGCTTGGGGAGGGCCCACGACTGCCCCATGACTGGGCTGCCTGCTCCCCCAGCCCAGCAGAAGCACCCCACCCCCCTGAGGCGGCTCTCCCCACGGTTTCCATTGCATGTGCAGGGCACCCCTTCTTTCCTAACCAAGCACGGCAGTGGTGGCGGCTGAGCAGTGGGCCATTCCCTCAAAGAGGTTTCCGCCACACATATGCAGCAGGGAGAAAAGGGGCATTGGGGCCCCCACTGCCGGGTGCCTGTTGTGGTAAGCGTGGTGGCCCCAACAGCAGCTGTGCACAGGTTCTGCCTGTGAACCTTTCTCATCATGCCATTTTCCTGAACTAAATCACACAAATGCACAAACTGCGGATTGTTCCAAAGGTGATCAGGTAGGTGCTGAATGATTGAATGTGCTGAATTCTCTGTGCAGTCTGTCTCATTCTTGGAATAAAAATTAATTGTTTCTTTGAGCAAAGCCTTGTTTGTGTCACATTAAACATGGCTTCTCTCCTTGCTCTTATTTGTATTGCAATATATGCAACACCTTCTGATAATTTTATGTAGTTCAGGAGTGGGCTAAATTAGTGTATCCTATTTGTATTTTCTGTCTGCACTCTTGCTGTGAAGCATCGCTTAGATAATCTTGTGCTGATGGTGTGCCTCAGGGTCTCCATTAGTATTTATTCCCATATGTGTTGTTTTTCTGCAATTATTATACATGGTCCTGGTGTATATAATTAAAAGAGATATCAGCTCTAAAACAATACACTTTAGACAAAGAAGAAAACCGAAATAGGAAAAGAGGATTTAAACACTTACAGAATCTGAATATGAACAAAGCAACTTCTTGTATTCTTCAAATGATCCAGTCATCTTTTGAATTTTGTTCTTTGGACGTTTGTCCCAGTGGGGATCCTGTAGAAGGTGAGGGTGGAATCAGAAATAAAAGGGAGGGAAAGGGGGGTGTAGCAAGGTTGGAGTGGGCCCAGAGACAAGATTTTAAAATGGGCCCCCTGTCACTGAAGCTCAGCTCATGAAGTAAAGACATCGTAAATGAGGCTGAATAGTGGTAATCAAAAGCAGAATAAAAATTTTATATATATCTCCTATGTGCCACAATAGAACATCATCCTAAATTATTTTTTTAAAGGTTTTGTAAATTGTGGACGATGCAAGTCATTTAATGGTACTAGAGAAAGACATGCTGTTCTGGTAGCTCCAGGTCTTAACACTCACATCAATTTCGGAGGATGAATACAACTGAGGGAAACTCGGGTGGGTGCACGGCTGGGGGAGTCAGTCATGTGACTTCCCTCTGGGGGGCCCCTCAAGGCAGTGGGCCCCCAGACAACTGTCTCCCCTTGCCCTATCATAGTTATGCCCCTGGAGAAGGTTTAGTAAGTTCTAGTAAGAACTAATCAGCCTACTTTCCTTTCACTGTCTCTGCAACTGGATTATATTTGGTTCAAATCGAGGTCCACAAGTTAGATCTCTTGCGCCTCAAATGTTCATGCATCCGCCATCTTGGATCGGGGTGGATGACATCATTACAAACTACACCATTGAGGTGTCCCTGTGTGTCACTCACTACAACTGTACCAAATTTGGTGCAAATTGATTAGTCAGTCCTCAGGTTAGTGCGCTTGCATCTCAAAAGTTCACACATCCACCATCTTGGATCTGGAAGGATGACATCATCTCAAACCACACCATTGGGGCATCCATATGTTTACATACAGCTGTAGCAAATTTGATTCAAATTGGTTAGAGTGTCAACAAGTTAGTGAACTTGCACCTCAAAGGTTTATGTGTACGCCATCTTGAATTGGGTTGGATGACATTGTCACAATCTATGCCATTGAGGTGTCCCTATGCGTTCCTACAGCTGTAGCAAATTTAGTTCAAATCGGATAAGCGGTTCACAAGTTAGCTCACTTGCGCCTCAAAAGTATATGGTTCCGCCATCTTGAATCAGGGTGGATGTCATCATTGCAAAATACACTACTGAGGTGTCCCTGTGTGTCACTCACTACAACTGTATCTAATTTGGTTCAAATCAGCTAGACAGTCCACTTGTGCCTCAAAGGTTTACACGTCTGCCATCTTGGATTGGGAAGGATAGATGATATCATTACAAACTACACCATTGAGGTGTCCCTATGTGTCCCTACTGCAGCAGAAAATTTGGTACAAATCGGTTAAGCGGTTCACAATTCAGCCCACTTGCATCTCAATAGTTTACACATCCACCAACTTGAATCAGTATGGATGACATCATCAGAAACTATGCCATTATCTATCTATCTATCTATCTATCTATCTATCTATCTATCTATCTATCTATCTATCTAATACATTTCTATACTGCCCAAAATGTAAGTTCTCTGGGAGGTTTACCATCAATTGAGGTGTCCCTGTTTGTCACTCACTGCAACTGTACCTAATTTAGTTCAAATGGGTTAGACAGTCCACAAATTAGCCTGCTTGTGCCTCAGATGTTCACGTAATAAAGAGGGGAAAGGGGAAATCCCACCGTGACTACAAAACAAAAAATGCAGATAATAATGACCAAACACTGAAAATATAAATAAACACTAGAAATATATATTCAGAAATAATAAGTCAGTAATAAATGATCCATAACATTAATAAACAATACACAAATTGCCTTCTCATAATGCAGAATACATAAACAAAGGCATGTGCAATAACAGTCAAAAGTTAAGGAAGGAGGTGTAACTGAGCCAGGCAAAAATTGGACTGCAGGATGAAATAGGCAAAGAAAAGTATCAAAATCAAAATGGAAGTGGCAGATGACAAAAGCACTGCGTCAGACGTGGTCTCAGAAAGATGTGTGGACGTCCTCAATAGCGAAATGCTCCATACCGTCCGCACAGAGGTGAAGATGTAAAATCACAAACATGCTGATAGCAGAGAACCCGTCGAGCATGCTTCCATAAATAAGCTGACCTGGATCAGAGATAAAGCCCACTGCTTGTCCTTGTGGAGAAAAACAAACTTCATGAATCAATGTCATTCATGAATCAAAGTCGAACCAATGCCGGAAAGGACTGTAAGACTGTGTCAAGCTTAAGAAATGGGATACCAGTACTAATGTTGTTTTGGAGGCTGATGAAGCTTTGTGGGCAAAACGGCACATATCTGGAAGAGCCGTTCGACTTTGAGGTGTCCCTCTGTGTCTCTACAACTGTTCCCGATTTGGTTCATATTGGTCCAGGTGTGGCAAAGTTGATCTGGGGGACACACATATGGACACATGTACAGACACACAGAATGCAAGGTGATCTCATAAGCCTACTGGAAAGTAGGCTAAAAAATGGAGTTGTTTCTAATAAAGCATAAACAAAAATAATATTGCTTTGAGTTCATGAGGGAAGGAGCCATAAAATACAACAAATTCTAAATAAATTGACATAACTGTACGAAATAGGAGTGTGCACGGAGTCCTTTTTGCAGTTTGGTTTGAATTTGGACTGAATTTGAACCAAATTGCTGGTCTGTGAACTGCTTTTGGTTGAACTGAACAACTGCTTCAGTCTGATCTATGAAGCTGTCTCGACCCGGTTTGACCCGGTTCAATGGTTCAAGGGGCTATGCTTGTAAAGGGGCATCTGGTGAAGATTCTCTTTTACAAGCAAAAGGGATTCTTGCCTTTACAAGGCTCCTAAGGGTGGTGGTGGTGGGGTAGTGGAATGGTTCCAGCCTCTGCGGATGCATGGAGGCCGGAACTGTGCTGCAGCTGCCACCAGAGGATTGGTAAGCACTTACTTTTAAAGGTGTACTCTTGCTGCCTCCGCTACTCTTAGTTGGGGGGTGTTCGATCCAGGGTCGGACCGAACAGGAGATGGTTCGGTTTGACCCTGGACCATCGAAATGAACAGGTTCGATGTCGAACTTATCAAATATCAAACCTGTTCGCACATCCCTGGTATAATTTATTTTGTTTTAACTGGTGTTTTAATTTTTGTTGTCATTTGTTTTAACTAATGTTTTAACGTTTTCTGTTTGTTTGCTCTGTTGTAAACCGCCCAGAGATGTGAGTTTTGGGCGGTATAAAACTATGTTACATAAATAAATAATAAAATAAACCAACTATGTACAGTTGTCTACAACCTTTTCCTCCATAACTGGCCTTCAGATATTTGAAGACAGTTATCATGTCCCCTGTTGTATCCTTTCTAGTAATCTTTTGCAGTTTGTTTGTTTGTCTGGACATTTGTCCTGGGGGGAGTCCTGTAGAGAGTGTGGGGGAGGATACAGAAAGGAAACGGGAGGAAAAGGAGGAGGAGAAAATGGAGTTGTTGCTGAACAAACTTTTAGTTAAATCTACATAAGATTTCCTTGTGTGTATGAAGTAAGCAGCTATACAACATCCTCCTTAGACTCCCCCACCCAGGTTAAACATATCCAGTTTCTTCACCCATTCCTCATAGGGCATTTCTTCCAGACTACTCATCATCTTTGTTGCTCACCTTTGAACATGTAACAGCTCCTGCCAAGCTCCTGAGGCTTTCTGGTCAGGGGCGTATCTAGGGTAGGGCAGGCAGGGCATGTGCCCCAGGTGCAACTTGAAGGGGGGCACAATTTTTTAAAATTAAAAAATTTACAAAAATGGCTGCCAAAACCAAAAGGGCCGCCACACATGCTCAAATGGCCTCTGTGAGGCCCTAGGCCATGCCAGGCCTCGTAGAGGCCATTTGAGCATGCACGGTGGCCAATTTGTTTTCAGCGGCCATTTTAAAAAAAACACAATTATTTTAAAAATGGCCACCGCACATGTTCAAATGGTCCCTGTGAGGCTCTAGAGGCCCGCGGGGGGAGGCATAACCTTTGTAGATACCCCCTCCATGGCCTATAGGAAGTGCCCCAAAGGGGCCACAGGTAAAAGAAATTTTTAAAAATTTAATATAATATAAATTACTTTACACATATTCAGTTTGGCACTATGTACAGAGAATCAGGGCTTCGGAATACTGAGCTGAAGCTTATGAGCTAGGATAGTATTCATTTGCTCTTTCTTTGCTTCTTGTGATAAGAGAGTTAAATGTGATGTCTTAATAATATGGTGGTTAATGGTGAGTTTGTCTTTGAATCAGTGTGAAATCCTTAGTATTAAGGCCCACTGGGAGTTTCTTGCTCTCTTTCTCTCATTTTAACTGTCTTTCTGAAATACTAGAATATATTCCAGGCAGTGACACAGTTTACTCTGCATATCCTTTAATTATTTTCAGAGTATCTGGGAAAAGTCAAATTCTCCATTTATGTATAAAACTTATGTGATAGTGATGCTACAATGCATAGTAGAGAATTAGACAGGGACTTCTGTTTAGTTTCCCAAGTACACCTCCACATAGTATTTGAGTATGTCATGAGCCCCCGCATACTGAAATTTGTAGTTTTCCAGCATTTTTTGGTCTGGCTACATCCACTGCCAAATAGTTTTTGAAATTTTAAAAGATTAACAAGCTTGACTTGTATCTTTGGTCTGATATTATGGTAAAGTTATCTGAAAGATGGGTGTCAGATGTTTGGACGGGGGGGGGTGCAATTTCAGTGCCTGCCCTAGGCACTATTTTCCCTAGATACGCCTCTGTTTCTGGTAGCTCTACAGGAGCATTCCTAGAAGAGGCTTTGAGCTCCCATCTCCACTGAATGCAGGGTGTATGTTCACATCTTGGCCAGATTTACCCTGAAGTTCATGCAATATATCAGAGGTTTCCCCCTGCATTTTGGAGCCTAGCCTGTTTTATGTCCAGGATAGAAAAATCAACTTTTAATGTCGTAGTATCTGATATGCCCCGAACTTGCAGTAAAGCCTTGCAATAAACCCGCAGTAAAGCCTGCTGTCTGGGAAAACTGCAGATGTCTGGGTTTGCTCCTCCCTCCCCTCCCTTACCTTCCAGCCAATCCTGCAAATCTGATAGGCTGGCTGAGTGGGGGTATGGCCATGCCGTTTTAAATCTCTGTTTCTTTGCTGGTCTAGAATTGTTTTTACCTTCTCTGCCACTAAAGAAGCAACCCAAAGAGGTGACTCTCTTTGGTGTTGCCCCCTTTGGCTCTGACTTGCCTGTGGGTCACCCCCAAACTTTCATTCCCTTTCCCTAGAAGCCCCTGCCCAAGGCGGAAGTTGGTAAGTTCTCTGTGGAGTGGGAAAGCAAGTGAGGCTACTCTCCTCTCTATCACCGCACAACTCAGGATGTTTCCAACTTTCTTCCCCTTCCGCTTGCAGAGTTCTGAGGGGCCAGATCGGGAGGACCCCCCCCTCATTCTGATGCTATGTATAACAGGGGAACAGACCAAGTAAAAGAAATAATGGATAGATAAGTGAATAGAGCATAAATGAATTGCAGCAGAGAAAAATCTTTCTACTTTGCTCACACACTGATGCCAGGACTTTTAGTAATTTTGGACCCTAGCATGATGAGTTCAGAATATTACTAGATAGGCTTGCCCATGTTTTTCTAGAAGTGCACCACAGTCTTTAATGGCTCCAGGGCTTTTTCCAGATTACATGCTGCAACAGTTTCGCAACGTGTCCGCTAAGTGCCCCTCCATATTGCCCGCGTTTTGACATTGCGGTTGCTGCGCTGTCAGCAGGGTGCCATTTATATTTCCCATGCCTTGTTTGGGATTTTATTGATGTGTTGTATCCCTACAACATTGTAAATCCATTGCAGGAAAGTAGCTGTATTTTCCCAGTTTAGGAGGCTTGCCCTGTTGATTATGCATTGCAGTGTGTTGTGGTGTGGTGTAGATGGTTCAAAACACAGTGTGACAATTTTGTTTATTTTTACAGCCCCTTTCCGCTCCATTACATTCTATTTCTTATTATTTCTTTTTAAAAATGTCTTATTTCTTATTTTTTTATTGTGCAAAGGGGGAGCAGCAGGTGAGTGGGCAGCCACCCCTCCTTGCTGCTCTCCAGAGTGCTCTGCTGCTTCCTCGCCTCTCACCCCTTACCCTGAAAGGTCATCACATCATTCCCCCACCCCATGACCCCATTGGCCCAAGTGGAGCAGGAGCAGGGGGCAGATAGATGCATTTCAAGGAGAATATGGACACCTCCTGCCTGGAAAACATGTTGCAGTGGATGGCAATATGAATGGCCACTAGCCTACCATGAAGCACTGAACAACCCCTTACTCTCGGTTTGAAACTGTTGCATTTTTCCGTCGCATTTTGCAACCCTTTAACCAGCGCAAATCTTGTAGTCCAGAAAACACCCAGGAAAGGCAGAAATTCATCAGTTGAAGATTGTTCTATAACTGCACAGTTATTTCAATCTGCATAGTTTGAAAACTTCATCTACTTAAGTTCTCATGCAGCTGGTAAAGGCACAAGACTTGGGAACCCTGACAGACAAATGCTGACAAACCTATTACTACTTATCATAAGAACAGCCCTGCCGGATCAGGCTCAAGGCCTCTCTAGTCCAGCGTCCTGTTTCACAAAGTGGCCCACCAGATGGCTCTGGGAAGCCCACGGGCAAGAGCTGAGGCAGTGGTATAGCAAGGTTGGAGTGGGTCTGGAGACAAAAAGTGAAGATGGGCCCCCTTGCTCCCGATCTTCTTTGTTCCCCCTCCTCCATATATTTGTTGCAGAAAAACTGTAAGGACATGATGAAAACAAGATTCTTAGAATGCCCTTTCTTTCGCTCCTATGCATATACTGTTACACCCTTTTCATAGATCCATACACTTTCACACACTTACTTGTGCACACATATTCCCCAAGTTCAGAAACATTTTTAACATAAATGCCTACTACTGTGACCTGATATATGCATACATACAACCCTAGCAATGCTCCTATCCCTTTTTGCCCATTTGTGCGCTCTCTTTCTCTGTTTCTCTCTCAACACATAAACAAACCGTTTATTCCCAACAAGCATGCAGTCTTGGGAGTTATAGTTTAGAATTACCACACCCCAGAAAAGGGGTCTGAAACTCATCAAAGTTGCTCCAAGGACTCCAGATACCACATGAGGAGAAGTAAGAAAGGACTTGACTTTTGAGGACTGGCAAAATCTGTACACCAAGGACAACAAAATGAGCCATGGCCAGAGGTATCCCTATGCTTCCAGACATAAGAAATGAGAAGCACTGAAAATAACTCAGTGCATACTTCTGAGAGGCTTCTCACATGTTTTCATATGGCAGCTTGCACTAGGAAGAATGGTACAAGTGTAGATATGCTGCTGGGAAATTGAACATGTACTGAAATAATGAGACGCCTGGGTTTAAAGTATAAAGAGGTGATTTTGAAAGTGGGTGTTATGATTTCATAGTGAACACAGAGGTGTAGCTAGGTAATTTTGGACCCTGGACCTAATGGGGGGACCCCTTGAAAGATAAACACACACACACACACACACACACACACACTCCTCCTCCACATCCCAGAATGCTCAAGAAAAGGTTGGAATTTTAAAATTATTTTTAGAAGATATTCTGAATGTGCTCTTCACTGACCTGCAAATGCCAAATTTTGCAGGGACAATCCTACCATTTAAATTAGCTGAATGCACTACTTTTCACACCAGAATACATTTAGGGAAAGGTTGAATGTATTTATTTTGTATTTTCATAAGAAATTATGAACATACCTATAAATATCAGATTTTGTATGACAATCCTGCCACTCTCTCATCTTCCTCTCCCCCTTGCAGAGGTGTTGCTAGGTACTTAAAAGATCTGGGGCATGGGTCCACAGGGCTTGGCTGAGACTGACAGCCTCCCCACTTTTTGACAATTAAACAATTTCATGCTCTCCAAAGGTACCCAACAGTACTTTGCTTCCCTGCTGAAAATGAGAATTTGAATCTCTTTTAAGTCCTGCATAAGATTTCTCCTGCAATCAGTACACACACAGCTGAGAACCAGTGTTATGTAGTGGTTAGAGTGTTAAGACTAGGAATTGGGGATTTGCATTCAAATCATTTCCCATGAAGCTCACTGCGGGACTCACTTTATTTATTTATTTATTTATTTATTTATTTAACCAATCATCCCATCCAGAGGCCCTGGGCGTTGTACAACAACTTCTAAAAAGACATTAAAACACACAATTCAAAACACAGTGCTAAAAACAATATAAAAACAATTAAAACCATTTAAAACCAATTACAATACTTTTAAAATTTATTTTATTTTTATTGTTGAATGTATATACCGCCTTTCATTAAAAGCAACCCCAGGGCGGTTTACAAAAGTTAAAACATACAATAAAATGACAGTAAAAACATTAAGCTAAAAATATAAAACAAATCTAATTTAAAAACTATAAGATACATGCATAAAAACTATAAATGGATAAAAACACATAGAAGCAGCAATAGAAACAGTCGTATAAAAGCCTTGATAAAAAGCCAAGATTTAAGAAGCTTTCTAAAAGCCGTGATGGAGTCCGAGGAGCGAATGGCCACCGGGAGAGCATTCCAGAGTCTGGGGGCAGCAACAGAGAAGGCCCTGTCCCAAGTGCATGACAGCCGAGCCTCCTTCTTTGTCGGCACCTGGAGCAGGGCACCCTCAGATGTCCTAGTCAAGTGGGCAGCAACCCTTGGGAGCAGGCGGTCCCTCAAGTACCCCGGGGCTAAACCGTTAAGGGCTTTAAAGGTCAAAACCAGCACCTTGAATTGAACCCAGAAACGAACTGGCATCCAGTTCAGCTCTTTCAGGATGGGTGTGATGTGCTCCCACCAGGCAGCTCCAGATAAAACCCTAGCTGCTGCATTTTACACTAGCCGCAGTTTCTGGATATTCTTCAAGGGCAGCCCCATGTACAGCGCATTACAGTAATCCAGCCGCGATGTGACTAAGGCATGGGTAACCGTGGCCAGATCTGCCTTCTCGAGAAAGGGATGCAGCTGGCGCACTAGCTGAAGCCATGCAAAGGCACCCCTGGCCACCGCCTCCACCTGAGCTTCCAAAAGCAGAGCTGGGTCCAGTAGTACCCCCAAGCTGTGTATTTGCTCCTTCAAGGGGAGTGCAACCCCATCCAGAACCGGTAAAATTACCTCATCCTGATTGGCTCTCCTACTGACCAACAGTACTTCCGTCTCGTCCGAATTCAATTTCAGTTTATTAGCCCACATCCAACCCATCATGGCCTCCAGCCCCCGATTCAGGACATCCACCGCCTCCCTAGGATCAGATGACAAGGAGAGATAGAGCTGAGTGTCATCCGCACATTGCTGACAACTCAGTCCAAGTCCCCAGATGACCTCTCCCAGCGGCTTCATGTAGATGTTAAACAGCATGGGAGACAAGACCAAACCCTGCAGGACCCCACAGGCCAACGGCCAAGGGGCCAAGCAGTAGTCCCCCAGCACCACCTTCTGGACCCTCCCCCCAAGAAAGGACTGGAACCACTGCAACGCAGTACCTCCGATTCCCATACCCGAGAGGTGGCCCAGAAGGATACCATGGTCGATGGTATTGAACGCCACCGAGAGGTCCAGCAGAACCAACAGGGACGCACTCTCCCTGTCTATTTCCTGGCGTAGGTCATCCACTAGAGTAACCAAGGCAGTCTCAGTCCCATACCCGGGGTGGAAGCCAGATTGAAAAGGGTCCAGATAATCTGTATCATCCAAGACCCTCTGCAGCTGGGACGACACCACACGCTCTATCACCTTGCCCAAAAAGGGAAGGTTAGACACAGGTCTATAGTTGTCCAGGTTGGAGGGATCAAGGGAGGGCATTTTTAATAGTGGTCTTACCACCGCCTCCTTGAGGCACGATGGCATCCTGCCCTCCCTTAATGAAGCATTAATGATCACCTCCAAGCATCTGTCTGTACCCTCCCTGGCAGCTTTTATTAGCCATGAAGGGCAAGGGTCAAGAGCGCACGATGTCGCCCGCACACTGCACAGTATCTTGTCCACATCCTCAGGCTGCACCAACCGAAAACGGGACCAGATGGTACCAAAGGCGTGTCTGCCGGAACTGCCAAAACTCTGGAGTCCAGGTCAGCACGGATGCGAGCGACTTTATCTGCAAAGTGACAGGCAAACTGGTCACAGTGAGCTGTAGATGATTCCTCCCCCATTACCTGGGGGGATGTGTGGAGCAATGTTTTTACCACATGAAACAGCTCTGTTTGTCTGCACTGAGCAGACGCAATGGAGGCGGAGAAAAAACATTTCTTCGCCGCCCCCACTGCCACAGAGTAGTCCCTAAAATGGGCTCTAGCCCATGTTAGGTCAGATTTGTCAGAACTCTTCCTCCAGCATCGTTCCAGCCGTCGCCCGAGTTGCTTTATCGCCCTAAGCTCCGAGGAAAACCAAGGAGCAGATCGGGCTCCACCAAGCTGAAGAGGGCATTTAGGAGCAACCGTGTCAACAGCCCGGGCCGTCTCTCCATTCCAGAGATCGACCAGGGCCTCGACAGGTCACCAGCTCTGGACACTGGAAACTCCTCAAGGGCTGTCTAGAATCCAAGCGGATCCATAAGACTCCGGGGGTGGACCATTCTAATCAGCCCACCACCTCTGCAGAGAGCAGATGGAGCAGTCAAACTAAACCCCACCAGATGATGATCTGTCCATGACAAGGGAGTCGTCTCAGATTCCCCCACCTCCAGATCATTTATTTCTCGGTCGGCAAAAACCAGATCTAGAGTATGTCCTGCCATGTGAGTAGGGCCCGATACCTGCTGAGACAGGCCCATGGTTGCCATGGAGTCCATGAAATCCTGAGCCACACCCACTAGGGGGGCCTCAGCGTAGACATTGAAATCTCCCGAAACAATAAGCCTGGGGGAACCCAAGGCCACCTCCGAGACCACCCCCGCCAGCTCAGGTAGGGAGACTGAATTGCAGCGGGGTGGTCGGTACACCAGCAGAATCTCCAGCCTGTCTCGGAGGCTCACCCTCAAGGACAAACACTCGAAATTCTGAGATTGCCTGACCGGGCACCTGGAAATGGGGAGGATCTCTCGATAGATGACTGCAACGCTCCCTTCCTGACCCTCGAGGCAGGGCTGTTGCACAATCTGGAAACCTGGAGGACAGAGCTGAGAAAGACCAACCCTGCCCCGCTCATCCAACCAGGTCTCCATCTGGTTGGTAAAAAGATACATTCTCTCTCCTCCAAACCTTCCTGATAGGATTGTTGTGAGGATAAAAGAGGTAAAGAAGAACAGGGACACTACCCTTTGGAGCACAGGAGGAACTCTTTGGAGAAAGCACAGGATATGTATGATTGGAGTGCATTTGGCTAAAAGTCATTGATGTTGACTTTTAGCCACATGCACTCCAATCATAAGCATGTAAACTCAGAAGCAAATTCAACCAGTTTTATTTCACACCTATCACAGCAGCAAGCAGTGCAGTTCGATCCTTTCTGTGAACTACATTTGAACAGAAAATATGTGACTACAATATATGTCAAACAGAAGAAAAAGCCACGGTTTGCTATTAATTTAGGTTTATATATCCATCAATCTGATTTCAAACAGGGCAACAGAATGACATGCATGGAGTTACCCTTAGTTTTTACAGATAAGCATTTCAAGGTCAAGAGAGCTTTTAAAAGTACTTTGCTGTGATCTGATTTGCAAAGCTTTATTTTGAAGAAAGCGTATAAAACAGATGTGCTGTATATGGTGATGGAGGATGAAAAAATGTTTAATGCTCATTTTAGCAATTTGTGAAGGTTGCAGGCTGGAGTCTCTCATTCCCATCTTGGAGATGCCAGGGAGGGAACTTGAAACCTTCTGCTTGCAAGCATGCAAATGCTCTTCCCAGAGTGTTTGCATCCCCTCAGGGGAATATGTTATAGTGCTCACACAGGTAGTTTCCCATTCAAATGCAAACCAGGGTGGACTCTACTTAGCAAAGGGGACAATCCATGTTTGCTACCACAAGACCAGCTCTCCTCCAGTCTCGTCCAGTCCATGTACCTTTCTGACTCCCTGAGCTTCTGCAGGTCAGCCACCTTGGTTTTGAGGCAACGAACTTGTTCCCTGAGAGCCAGGAATTTGGAAAGTCTCCTTTGCACAATTATTAAAGGTAAAGGAGCCCTGCCCTCCCTTTGTATTCAGTTACCCTCATCTAAAGAGAGTATGACATATTTGAGATGAGCTGTGTGTGTATAAAGCACTTGTGGGCAAACACTCTTTCCTTTTAATAGTGCTTGCCTATGAACAAAACCTGGCCATTGGAAGAAGGCGATTAAAAAATGGATGGGTCTTAAACTGAATTTAAGAAGCCCTTCTAGATATGACAGCTTAAAATGGATAAATGGTTCAATAATGCAAGTTCCCTTTTGCTAGCAGGTGGCTTTGTCATCACGGTTTGTTTCATAGTGAGATGTCTGGGATCATAAACACCTCCAAGTGATGAGCCCGCCAAGTCCAGTTCCGTGTCTCTTTGGATAATCTAGTCTTTTGTTATGACATAATTTATCTCAGCCTCCTACAGTATAACATAAATATCCTCGCATTCTGCTGCATCCAAGAGAACTCTCCCAGCCGAGTTTTTAAAAAGCATTGAAGGAGTTTATGGCTATGTTTAGAGAAGACAAAGAGAAGACAAAGGAGGAGGAGAGAAGACAAAAGGGGGGAATACGGTAGCCACCTTCAAGTCTCCCAAGGGCTGTCACCACGAAGAAGGAGCAAACTTGTTTTTGGTCTAGTCCTGAGGGCAGGACTAGAACCAGTGGGTTGAAATTACAAGGAGGCATGCTTGATTTAGGCTAGATATTAGGAATATTTTTCAAATGGTATGAGCTGTTCAACACAGTAGTGGTCTATGCATTGGGGTGGGTGGGGGGTGGGGTGTTGTTGTTGTTGTTGTTGTTTTTAAATTATACCCCGCTCTTCCTCCAAGGAGCCCAGAGCGGTGTACTAAATACTTGTTCCTCCTCACAACAACCATGTGAAGTAGGTTAGGCTGAGAGAGAAGTGACTGGCCCAGAGTCACCCAGCTAGTATCATTGCTGAATGGGGATTTGAACTTGGGTCTCCCCAGTCCTAGTCCAGCACTCTAACCACTACACCACACTGGCTCCTATGAGCCCCAGGTGTGGCTTGCACACATTTTCCTCCCCGTGTCTGAAATGCCTCGCCTCCCTCAATGCCATGTTAACCCCAGGCATGTCGGCTGCTCATTTGCCCAGTTCCCAACCCAACAAAGAAGAAGAATCAGTCCACGAGTCTCAGGTTAAGACAGCCACTGGGGTGGGGGGGAAAGACAGTGGGAATGAGACACACATACTGCAACTTGTTGACTGCTTCCCAGAGGCGTATCTAGGGAAAATAGCGCCTAGGGCAAACACTGAAATTGCACCCCCCCTGTCCAAACATCTGACACCCATCTTTCAGATAACTTTACCATAATATCAGACCAAAAATACAAGTCAGGCTCATTAATCTTTTAATATTTCAAAAACTATTTAGCAGTGGATGTAGCCAGACCAAAAAATGCTGGAAAACCACAAATTTCAGTATGCTGGGGCTCATGAAATACCCAAATACTATGTGGAGGTGTACTTGGAAAACTAAACAGAAGTGCCTGTCTAATTCTCTACTATGCATTGTAGCATCACTATTATGTAAGTTTTAAAAATAAATGGAGAATTTGACTTTTCCCAGATACTTTGAAAATAATTAAAGGATATGCAGAGTAAACTGTGTCACTGCTTGGAATACATTCTAGTATTTCAGAAAGACAGTTAAAATGAGAGAAAGAGAGCAAGAAACTTCCAGTGGGCCTTAATACTAAGGATTTCACACTGATTCAAAGACAAACTCGCCATTCAGCTCAGTATTCACAAGCCCTGATTCTCTGTACATAGTACCAAACTGAATATGTGTACAGTGACTTTATATATATATATATATATATATATATATATATATATATATATATATAAATAAATTACTTGTAGCCCCTTCGGGGGGCTTCCTAAAGGCCATGGGGGGGTCTGCAAAGGTTCCCCCTCCCCTCACCAGCCTCTTAATTCATCGCCGCAGCCTGTCCCGGGCTGATTTTCAGGCTTGTTCGGGCCTGCAATGATCAGCGTGGTGGCCACTTTGGAAGCTGCCACACATGCTCATATGGCCTCTGTGAGGCCTGGCATGGCCTAGGGCCTCACAGAGGCCATTTGAGCATGCACAGTGGCCATTTTGGTTTTGGCAGCCATTTTTCTAAAAATAATAATTTTAAAAAGTGGCGCCCTCTTCAAGAGGCGCCTGGGGCATGTGCCCTTCCCGCCCTACCCTAGATACGCCCCTGCTGCTTCCCCAGTACAGGCTCCTCCTCCTGCTACAGTCTTGGAGGTATGTATAAGCGCTGTGACACAGAATAGCAATAGCAATAGCAATAGCACTTACATTTATATACCGCTCTATAGCCGGAGCTCTCTAAGCGGTTTACAATGATTTAGCATATTGCCCCCAACATTCTGGGTACTCATTTTACCGACCTCGGAAGGATGGAAGGCTGAGTCAACCTTGAGCCCTTGGTCAGGATCGAACTTGTAACCTTCTGGTTACAGGGCGGCAGTTTTACCACTGCGCCACCAGGGGCTCTGGTGAGCAGGAGAGCAGGCTTGTTCTCTGTTGCTCCTGAAGACAGGACGAGAACCAATGGGTTGAAATGACAAGGAAGCAGATTCAGGCTAGATATTAGTGGGGACTTCTGAACTGTAGAGCTGCTTGACAGAGGACCCGGCCATCTGCCTTGTGCACTGGTGGACTCACCTTTGCAGAAGGTTTCCGATCAGAGGCTGGTCAGTCATCTGTCAGGTATTCTGTAGCAGTTCCTAGGGATGTACCCGGAACCAGGTGGGAGTGGTCTGACGGCAGGGTATGTGTGCTGCTTTAAGAGCAAGGAGGGTGCACTTACCCCTCCCTCTGCTCTTCCTGTGCCGATGATCCTTTTTCCCTAAAATCCATCATGGGGGGGAGCGTACCTCCCTGCCGCCCCGTTGCCTCCATTTCCCAGATACAACTGGAAGTATCTGATGTGCTGTTGCACGCCGGGCACGAGCGCGTGCACATCACACTGTTGCATATATGCTTGTGATGTGCATGCACCCATGTCCAGTTTGTTGTAAACTGCCCAGAGATGTGAGTTCTATCTATCAAAAAGATAGATAGATAGATAGATAGATAGATAGATAGATAGATAGACGTATTTCGGAAAAGGTGTTCCGTTGGTAAATAAAGTAAAGTTAATTATTCTATGGCAATCTCATGTAAATATGTGGGGCCTCTCTAAATGAAGTCATGTCTTGCATTGCAGTCACATATAACCTTGTAGCAACACAATTGTAACAGACCATAAGCTGCCAATGGCATTGAGCTATGTGTACTTTGCACCTTGACCAACAGCAACATATCAGGGGATGTAACAAATTTTCTTTGCTCCATCTATACTAGGACCCTTTTTCTAGGTTTCCTTTTAAAGCAAATGTAGCCAAGTTGAAGTCCTTGCGATTATTGTTCAAATCTATTTATAAATGTGTGGATAGACATACTGTTGAGATGTAATAGTGCTGAAACAGACAGAGAGAGTTGAAACAAACTGCCCTGAGGAGCTTACAATCCTGAATTTCAACAGAATGGGAGACAATAGAGGGAAGGGAGGGTAACAGGGAAAGAGTAGCCACAATGATAGTATTGGGACTATGACTTCCTTTTTGCCAGAAAAATATTTTAGATACATGTGCAATTTCCACTTCCCCACACACTTCTAGGATTATTCCTAGAAGTGTATAGGATAGCTCCTTCACAGCCGCTGCTGGCAGGAGTGTGGAGACTTTTCTTGTGACAGTAGCAATTCATGCAATTTAGATGTTGTGGAATATCCCATATGTGTTGTGCGTGTTCTGCTTCTGAATGCTGGCATTAACGGGCAGCATTCAGTCCAGTTTCTTCATTCTTCGTGCACCTGCATGCAGTTTCTCCTCCTTCAGAAAGGGCTGCATTCCTATTTGTCACCATAGGATATTTTATGCTCTCTTAAAGGGTGCACTGCCTTCCATACAACTGTGAATTCCCACCTCCCTCACTCCTCCAAGCAAGCAATACATTTGTGATCTCAGTGGAATAGAAGGATCCCTGGCGGGGGGCGGGGAGAAAAAGCTAAGTGTTTTCACTAAGTGGTAAATGGAGCAAAGACCTCCTGTCGCACAGAGGGAAAATAGAACCGCTTGTAGGTACAACCACATGGAAGAATTGCTTCCTATACTAGGATATTTTTGCTAGACAGTGTGATAAAGCACTCCCAGATCCTAAATATTTGAAGGTAAAGTAGCTGAATAACTTCCAAATATTAAGAGCTTCTGAGTTCCGTACCATTTATAACAGGGCTGCATAACTTTGGCCCTGCTGCAGATGTTGGACTACAACCTCCATTATCTCTGACTATTGGCCACTGTGGCTGGGGATAATGGGAACTGTAGTCCAAGAACAGCTGGAGGACCAAAGTTGTGCAGTCTTGATTTTTAATGTACTGACTGGAATGGAAAGAGGTGTCACGCCCTCAATCTCAGACAGCAAGGAGGAAGGGGAAGCTGTCAACTTTCCAGCCGATGCAGGAGTGTCTGAGGGGCAGAGCCCGGCTGTCAGTGTTCAAGAAATGGCTGTGGTAGATCCAGCTAATGATTCAGAGCAGGCACAGCAACCTGAGACAGCAGAAATCGTGAAGGACCAATCCGAAGAGGAGCTATGCAATCAACCTCCACTGACTCCACAACAGCGGTGTCTTACGAGACGCAGGACTCAACTAGAGACTATTAGGAGGAGCAAACGCCTCTTGCAGAGGGCTGATAAGCCTTGAATTCCTGCCAGCTGGGAGCTCTCGGCTTGCACTATAAATTACATCACCAGCTATCTACTCACTGCTGAAAAGCAACATTTGTCAATCTCCGTGTCGACAGCGTGCAGCCAAGTCTGGTCAAGACGAACTTTCTGAGCCGCATCCTGTTGCATCAGCTCCGTTTTGTCCCGTGATCTTCCCTGGCAGTTGGCCAGACCCTGACAATAGAAACCAATCACCTCAACTGGATTGGGACATAACTGAATGAGAGAGAAAGAGGAAAGTTGGTTAAAACTCAGTGGAAAGGCCCATAACTGAAAAACAAAATGGTGAAATAGCAAATACCATTTAGCAGAGAACATGCTTTGGTTACTCGTCCATCTGAAACAATGGAGCTGTGCTAGTCTGCATCATGGCAGCACCAGCACTTTGTGAGAAGCACTGGTGCTTCCTTAGTTTGCATGTCAGTCACTGAACACCATTTTGTTTGTGTTAGCAACATGCTGTGAGAATCCATGCGGTACAGGACTAGAACAGGGGCTGACATCCAGACTGAAGTGGCTCAGTAGTACTAAAGGTAAAGTGTGCCATCAAGTCTATTTCGACTTCTGGCGCCCACAGGTCCCTGTGGTTTTCTTTGGTAGAATACAAAAGGGGTTTACCCTTGCCTCCTCCTACGCAGTATGAGATGATGCCTTCCTATATCGCTGCTGCCCAATATAGTACCAGCGGGGATTCGAACCAGCAACCTTCTGCTTGTTAGTCAAGCATTTCCCTGCTGCACCACATAAGGTGACTTTCAATAGTACTACTCAAGAGTTGTTCTAAAGAACTACTTAGCTTCACTAGGACTGCTCAGGAGTAATTTAGTCTGGCTGCCAGCCACTGATTCTAATGGGCTTTCTCCATTCCTATTTCCCCCAGTGCTTTACCGGTCCACTAGCAGGTGATCACATCAGCTGTGCATATGACAGACCTAACTCTATAGCTTATTTTGGAACAGGTCCAAAATTGCATAACAAAGAGTCTTTCATTGCCTAAGAATGGCCATAGATCTTCCACTGGCACGTCAAGGTCATTATTTTGGACACAGTTTCACTGGGATTATAAATAATTTGGAACACAGTGGACATCTTGATTGCAAAAATCCTCTATGGACAGAGGTCCCATGACAGAGCTGTTCATGACAGTTCATGTTCAAAATCAGAAAATGCAACCAAACATTTTGCCGTACTCAAACCTTTCCAACCAGCAAAAACAAGAGTTGCTTTAAGTCTTGTGGCATAAGTTTTCATAGACTACCTCATTAGAAGCATGAGGTGTTCTTCTCAGACTAGTTGGCAGATTATATTTAAACTCACACACAATTAGAGAGAAAAGATGTAAACAGTGGAGTCAAAAGACCATGAAATGTGAGAGGTACAGCCTATGATATCCCTGTGCAAAGCAGAAATGTATACAAGATAAGCTCTGACTATTTAGGGGCACTTCCAGAGGTGTTGCCTTATAGCGCCACTTAGTTGTTGCGTTTCTGTTTGGATTTGTCAGCAGAACAGCATCACTGCTTCTACACCAGCATGTTTTTGTGTGCATTTTAAGCACTGTCCAAAAAAGCCAACAGTCAATATCAAAAGGTGGAACAGTAGTGCTAAAACCAGTCTACACCCATAGTCCTTATGCAGCTGTACTGCTGCTGATTCCAAGAAAGTCAGAAAAACTCCATTAATCAATGCATGGGGAAAGTCCAGGCTGAGAACAAATGGATGATGGCATCGTGTGGACCCCCTGTAAGGAGTGAGTGAAGAGCGTGTGACAATCCCAAACTAAACACTCTGTCTGGAAGGCCCATCACAGCTGGAACTGGCAATCACTTCCTAGCTTTGCTTCATCAATGTAACACTGTGGTAGGACAAAAAAATTTTTGGCTCCTGTTAGGCTTGTCCACACAACCATGTACCGGGTAAGACAAACTTCCGGCCCAGTTTTGGGAGCTGTGCATGCTCCTGGCTTTTGGTCATGCGTGAGTGAAAAACAAGGTAGGAGGTGGGGAGCGGGATTGTCTGCTAAGCTCCAGCTGGGTAGGATAAACTGCAAAGCATGCCAGTTTCCACCCCCAGCTTCTGAATAAGGTAGGAGGAAAAACCACCTCCCGCAGCTGAGGCTTAACAGATGATAATGCTCCCCATCGCCTGCCTTGCTTCTTACAAGCACATGACTGAAAAGATGGAGGGCACACAGTTCCTGAAACCAGGTAGGGCACTTGTCCTACCCAGTTCCCAGATGTGTGACCAAGTCTACTGAATCCTACATGAATTCACCCAAACCTGCTGAGACATTCTGGTCCAGCAGAGAGAAATCTCTCTTTTGTTGAGAAGTGGTCACTGTCAGGTCAGCAGGATGGTTCCTGGGGAACAGAAATTTTCTGAAATCACACACGTTCTGTTTTGTTTTCACAAAACTAAATGTTGCCACCTTTGATATCCAATTTGTGTCCATTTATTTCTTTGTGTAGAATCTGACTGGTTTGTCCCATGTAGACAGCAAAAGGGCATTGCTGGCAGGTGATGGCATATAACACATCGGAGAATGAGCAGGTAAATTAGCTTTGAGTGGTACAGATTTAGATCCTGTAATAATGTCTCCTGAGTAGATGTGTGGACAGACTTAGTTCTGGGTTTTGTTGCAGGGCTGGGCCTTTTCTCTGTTGGGTGGCTACTTGTTGCTGGTGAGTAGCTGTTTGAAATTAGTGAGCTGTCAAAGCAAGCACAGGCTTTTCCAACTAGAAAAAGGAAAGATCACTATGAGAGAGTCTTCCAGAATGTATTTTTAGAAAATACAAAATGGTGGCATCACACATTCTTTCCCCCTGACACTTGCACATGGAGATCGCTTGCTAAAAAATCAGTGTGGGAGTGGTTATGTCCACTTCTCTACCAGTTAATGTAATGGAAAGTGAGTCCTCTGGCTCTTCTAGCAACTACAGTACTCCCCAGATATTTAACATGTGGTTATTCGCTAAATCACAAAGCACATGTAAAGCTGACATAACAATTTGGAATAGCTGTATACCTCTACCACCTGCAATTTTCATATGTGGCTGCTGTATGGTTAGTGAAAGCACACAGCACAAAACCTGGTCACAGCTCCAGAGTAATTCCATTTCAGAGTGAGTTTCAGCTATGTAAAATCCTTTTTTTCTCCTCCATGTGCAAAAGGCTCAGGATTTCTAAAATGAGGTCTGAAAATACTAATGCCTTTGGCAACAGCACTGTTAAATGAAAGATGGCAGAATAACCCAAGTACAGAAGACTTTGGCTGAATGCTGATGGGTTTAGACCAACATGGTTTAAAATGGTTTGCCCTATATTATAAACAGTCTCAGAGCAGCTGTGGAATTCAACTCCATAGAATCCAGAATGTAAAAATACCATTGTTTGCCTCCTAAAACTAAGCAGCACCAATGATATAATTTGCAGGGCACCACTGTAATTCTAACTCATTCCCATAAATTGTTATTATCATTATATATGAGTGAGCAGTGGATTTGCTTAGCTCCCCTAACACCAGCACTCCAAAGTCAGAACTGCTCTATGAACAGTTAAAAATAAAACCTTTTATCCTTTGTATAACTTTACTTGGAACAATGTAAATATTAAAGTCTTGTTAAGAAGCCTGTTTCAGAATGGTTGCTTGGCTGTTCAGCTCCATCCACTTGTTTGGCACCTGTACTGGGGCAGGCTGAAGCTTGCATACTGATCTAGCTGCTGTCATGTTAGGGGGAGCTAAGCAAATTGACTGCCCGTTCACTCATATATAATGATAATAACAATTTATGGGAATGGATTAGAATTACACATGAAGAGCCCTGATGGATCGGACAAAAGTTCATCTAGTCCAGCATCCTTTCTCCCACAGTGGCCCATCATATGCCTCTGGGAAGCCCACAATATGAAGGCAATAGCCTTTTTCTGTGGTTTCTCTTCAACAATTTGTATTCCGTGGCATAGTGCTTCTGAACTTGGAGATTTCATATAGCCACTAAGATGACTCGTAGCAGTCGGTGATGGACTTGCCCTCTATTAATTTGTTGAATCCCCTTTTAAAGCCATCTAAGCTAATGGCCATCACCACATTTTGTGACGGGGCTTTCATAAAGCAATTGTGCATTGTCTGAAGAAGTACTTTCTTTTGTCTATTCTGAATCTCCTTTCAATCAGTTTCAGTGCGTGGGTTCAGATGTAATGCACAACCATGATTTATTTTGTATAACTTGAGTTACTTCTGTTGTCCAAACCTGTGCCCTGCTCACTAACCAGTTTATTTTTGGCTGGCTAACCAAACTCTGTACCCAAGACTTGAAGCTGGCTCATCTACCTTGCTTAAGCATAACCATAGTTTGGTGTCATATCCAAACCTGCCCCTTGGCAGGTTCTGTTATTAACAGAACTCAAGAACTCAGTTAACAGAGTTAACAGAACTCAAGTTCTGTTATCATGAGAGAGAAAGGCAAAACCTCTCTCTATCCACTTCTGCTACACCGCACATAATTTTATGCATGAATGCCAGCATGGGGACAGAATGGGGACAGAATGCCAGCAAGGGGACAGAATCCTGCTTTCTGCTAGTCTGCTTCTGCTCACCCCTCATTATAATGTCATGACCCTGGATCTGGAACCTTCCCACTTAGGGGGACAGAGAGTTCAGAGGAGGAAACAGGCTGGGAACAACCAAAGATCCAGCCCCTGAGTACCCACTTACTGCTGGGGCACTCAACACCAGGAGAGCTGTGGGAACCCAAGCGTACACTCCCACAGGGGTGTAGCAAGGTTGGAGTGGGCCCAGAGACAAGATTTTTAAATGCCACCCCACCCCCACCCCACTGAAGCTCAGTTCATGAAGTAAAGAAATCTTAAATGAGGCTGAATAGTGGTGTGCCACAATAGAACATCATCCTAAATTATTTTTTAAAAGGTTTTGTAAATTGTGGATGATCCAAGTCATTTAATGGTACTAGAGAAAGACATGCTCTTCTGGTAGCTCCAGGTCTTGACACTCACATAAATTTCGGAGGATGAATACAACTGAAGGAAGCCTGGGCGGGTGCACAGCTGGGGGAGTCAGTCATGTGACTTGCCTTGGGGGGGGGCAAGCCCTTGCCCTATTATAGTTACGCCCCTGCACCCCCACTTCACCTTGAGGACACATATTTGCTCTCTAACCTGGAGGACCTACTGGCTGAGGACCTAGTGGCTGTAGCAATGGCCCTCTAGTGTCACCAGAGCCAGTGCTTGAGGAGTTAGGTGGGGCCTCTTTAGGGCCTCTTTAACAGCTCCTTGTTAAAAAAAAATTCACCCTGCTCAGGACACAGCTATAAGAAATGGCAGTCTGCTGCTAGGCTTTGCTGGAGCAACACTGTTCTATCCTGCATTATGCAGCCCTGTTGTCCTGCCTGGACATTTTTCACAACTGGCTTTTAGTTCGCATCTCCTCTAGAATGGAGATATGTGAATGCAACCCACATATCACATAAGTCCCTGCAAACTATCAGGGAGCACTTCACACACAATTTGGGTTTTTCATTGTGCATTAGAATGTAGCCCAATTTATATCCGTGGTTAAAAAATCCCACTTTTTGTGTCGTTTTTGGTTTTTTTGGGGCAACTTGGAACTTGCAGTAAAGCCTCACAGTAAAACCATGGTAAAGCCTGCTGTCTGGGAAAGCACCAGGTCCCAGGCAGCTATCTGTAGTCTAGACATTTGTGGAGACCCTGGCAGAGCCTGGAGCAGAACATACAAATAGCTGTCATTTTAAAAAGACATGCAAGTCGGAGCAACCTGACTCATACTGTTTTCCCACAGCATGGCTGTGCTGCCTTCTGGGGAGTAGAAGTGGTCACTGGCAAATGAGATCGAACCAATCTCTGTTCCAGCTCCAATGCAATTGCTCCAGTCTTTATTGGCAACATTTCAAAATTTGTGTAGAAGGTTGAACACTTTCAGCCTCTGCAAACTCAGTTTTTTGAGGGATATTTCCGAAAGGCTTCATATAAGTCTTTTACAAAACAGCATTTAATGCAGTTACGTCAAATATCAACTTGTCCTGTTCAATACCCTTACAACTTGTTTCCCCCCCAAACACCTAACTCACTCAGCAGCAGAATGTTGGGTTTAAAATATGCTAAATAAATAAATAAATACATACATAGAATCAAGAGAACATAAATCAGATTCGGGGCGGAGCCACCATAGTGCGAATGGGGGCCCTGCCTTGTGCCCCAGCCACGCCCCCTGTGCCTGACATCAGACACAGAGGGCGTGGTTTTGCTCACAAACTAGCCCACTTTTGGGCGGTCGTGTGCTCCAACGGGAGCCGCTTGGCTGCCGGTATCTAACTGCCCTAAATACCCCTCCCCTTAGCCAAGGTTAACGGAGCGGTCGCTCCATTAACCTCGTCATTTTGCTCATGTGTCACCATGGCGCGCGGTGATACACAAGTAGACCCCCGACCAGGAGGCTGCAAGCAGCCTCCTAGGCTTGGGGATCTCTCCAGGATGCCCCATGCGCTCGTGCAGGGCATCCTGGGACTTCCGGGGGCCGTGCAGCCCCCAATCCCCGCAGCCCCTGCCGGCTCCATGATGGAACCGACAGTCATGTGGCTGCTGGCTTGATAGTCTGTGGGGAGAGCGGACTAAGCCCGCTCTCCCCACAAACCCCCTTCCGGCGAGTCTCACTGATCGTGAGAATCGCCTCATAGTCTAAACAGGCTATTATGACTTTTGTATAGTCTTCTTCTTTCCTCTGAAGGTGGAATCAATACATTATGCCTTCAGTGGCAGTCCCTTCACCCTCTTCCTCCTCTGAAATGTCTAGTTCAACTTGCCTTGTATATCTTTTCATCCTCACTGTGTATTTTCTTTGTCTCTAACCCCCCCGCCCGCCCACCCCTGCTAGCAGCCGCCAATTTTGTGGAGTGGGTATGGAAATGCACAGAACTATATTTAAGCTGAACTAAATGGGACTTGGGGCAGGAGCAAGGGAATCTAACAAAGGGCTACCATTTGGGTGGCAACCCTGTGATTTCTATAATACGTAGTTGCTCCCGTCATGCTGCTGTAATGTGTTTAGAGGTGGAGAGAGAGAGATTTTACAGCCGTAGAACTTTTTCCTGGCTTAGAGTCACAAGCTGACCTGTCAAGGACTCTGGCATGTTAATGAGGGAGATTTGCCATACCAGCTCTTCTCGAGACAGCTAGGAGTCCACACATCCACATTCCATGTGGAATCCTAGAGCTGCTTTTCTCTCCACTGCAAGGCAGATCTTTACTGGGAGTATGAAATAAGATGGCCTCTCTACTGTTTGTTTGCATATTTATTCCGCACTTCACATATATTATCCTAACACTATACAAAAAAGGAAGAGGCATTGATTTCACAGATATCTTATGTAAAATAAAGCCAGGTTTGAACCAGGAACTCTGTGGACGCAACAGTGCTCCCCTGCACTCTCTGGGCTGGTTAGTGAAGGGAACAGCAGTGCTGGCTGCAGAAGTCATGCCACAGTCTGTAATCCTCCTGATCTAGAAAACCAAGCCAGCACCAGAGAGTCAATCTGGTGCCACTGGCTGAAAGATCTGCTTGTTTGCTTCAGGGGTAAAATGTGAGATGCAGTGGATTCTGATAATTGATCCCGTGTGGATTCAGTGCAGGTCATCCACACAAACTGAGGTGCTGAGGTGCTTCACACGACACATGTAAAGCTCCAGGGAGCAGCCTGTGCAGGGAGAGCGGGCCACCTCCAAGTCCTGGGTGGCCAGATTGGCCGCCCACATGACTGCTGGCTCCGGGCATTCTAGAGAGACCCCCCAAGGCCAGGAGGTCTACTCGTATGTTGCTGCGTGCCGCAGCAGCACACGTACAAAAAAATGAGGTTAACTCTTGCTCTGTTAACCTCATTTAACCTCATTTAAGGGGAGGGGGAATTAGGCGGGCTAGCCACCTTGGAACCACCGGGCTTGCCTGCATGTTCCCATGATCAGTAGAAAGCAGGCTAGGCTCTCTTAGCCCGCTTTCTACAGATCGTGGGAATAGCTCCACAGAGTTTCTTCCTGCAGTTCACCTGCAGTTCTTCATCCACATGGTACATTTGTATCATAAACTACCATGGTTATTGGTCTCCGAAGCTTCCCTTTCCTCCCAGTACCCCACCCACCCACTGTTGGAGCTAGGACCCTGGCAGCATGCAATGGTCCAGTTGCAATGTCTCATAGTGATCACTATGGGTCATGGATAAAAGTGCTGGACTCCTCCCCTCTTTGTTCTTCCAGTGTTAGTCTCCATTTTGTCTCTCCAGCAATGGCTGTTTTGGTCTCTCTCTTCAGCCATGAGCTACAGCTGAAATAAGCTGCAGGCTTTTTCACATTTGTTTGTAACCGTTTCTTTACATAAATCCTTGTAGTTCTTCAGTACTAAAGAACTGCCTTAAGACCTCTTGCTTTGCTGCTTTCTCACCAAACTGGTTTTGCTCTGCTATTTGGGAACTGAACTGCCATTCTTCCCCTATACCCACCATATCCCTCCTCTTTCTTTTTGATATCTTGTCCACTATCTCTGCCAACTCTGCAGCTTGCTCTGCAAAAAAGACAATTTACAGACAAAAGCAGTGGAAATAGTGGATACTGAAAGATGTTAAGACAGAAATTCAAACACAGATTAATTATTATTATGATTTATTATGTATTAATCATCATTATCCCCTTCTTCCATGCCATCCTGCCGATTGCTGCTATGGTTTTGTAAAAACCTCAACTGCATACTACACATTCCCAGAGTTAATGAACATTAGCCACCATGCTGCCTTCCTGCTGTGACCTTTTCAAAGCCTTTGGCTGCATGATACATGTTGTTAATGAACATGAGAGAATGCACAACATGGAGGAAGACAGTAGTGAGACCTTTCTCATGACTGCAGAGAAAGGGCTCGAGGGAGAGTGGGGAGTATGCCTTAAAATGCTCAATCACACACACACACACACCCTGCAGACAATCTTCGGCATCTTGCTGGGTGGGCAGATCATCTGCCGAGATGATTGGCGGCTTCTGCTGGCAGCAGGGAAGTTGGGGGTGGGGGTGGGTAGGGGTGGGAGGCCCCTTGAACTCCAGAATGCATGGCGAGTGCAAACAATACATTAAGGGGATCCCCGCAATGCCAGCAAGCAGCCGGGGCTGGCAGATGATCAGAAAAGGGAGCTTGCTCCCTTAACCTTGTTTTGAAGGCAGGCTCTAGAGGCAAGTTTGCCACTGCGCTGCTGCCAGGAGCCAAGCAGCTCCCTGTGGTTCTCATGTGCAGGTGTAACAGGGCTGGCCTTCTTTAGCTTGGTTTTGCCTGCATGTGAGAATAACCTCAGAATGTTGTTTCTGTTCTGCTATATAGACTTCTTCTTCCTCCTCCTCCTCCTCCTCCTCCACTGCACTTCCCCATTTATCACAGCCTGCCCACCCGCCCCAATTCCTGGGGTGGGGGCAGAGGCGTATCTAGGGGAAATAGTGCCTGGGGCAAACATTGAAATTGTGCCCCCTGTCCAAACATCTGACACCTATCTTTCAGATAACTTTACCATAATATCAGCTGAAAAATACAAGTCAAGCTCATTAATCTTTTAATATTTCAAAAACTATTCAGCAGTGGACGTAGCCAGACCAAAAAATGCTGGAAGACTACAAATTTCAGTATGTGGGGGCTCATGAAATACCCAAATACTATGTGGAGATGTACTTGGAAAACTAAACAGAAGTGCCTGTCTAATTCTCTACTATGCATTGTAGCATCACCATTACATAAGTTTTAAAAATCAATGGAGAATTTGACTTTTCCCAGATGCTCTGAAAATAATTAAAGGATATTCAGGGTAAACTGTGTCACTGCTTGGAATATATTCTAGTCTTTCAGAAAGACAGTTAAAATGAGAGAAAGAGAGCAAGAAACTTCCAGTGGGCCTTAATACTAAGGATTTCACACTGATTCAAAGACAAACTCACCATTAATAGCCATATTATTAAGACATCACATTTAACTCACTTATCACAAGAAGCAAAGTAAGAGCAAATGAAAACAATCCTAGCTCATAAGCTTCAGCTCAGTATTCACAAGCCCTGATTCCCTGTACATAGTGCCAATCTGAATATGTGTACAGTGTCTTATATTATATACTAGTGATTTTAAGCCCATTAAATTAACGGGTGCTAGTAGTACTTTGGTGCCGCCTATCTCCGCCTCCTCTGGCTGCAGCATGCCGGTCCCCTCTTTCTATGGCCGTTTCTGCCTCCTTTACCTCCGCTGCCCCCTCTGTCCTCCCAGTCCTCTCGTACCCCCTCTGCCCTCCCGGCCCTCCAGCTGCCGCTTCTGCCCTCCCCGTATCCCGTTCCTTGGCCACCTCTGCCCTCCTCAGCAGTCAGCTGCTTCTGCCCTCCCCGTATCCCGTTCCTTGGCCACCTCTGCCCTCCTCAGCAGTCAGCTGCTTCTGCCCTCCTTCCCCGCACTCGGTCTGGATCCTGGCCCCGCCGTTTGTTTCCTCTCTCTGATCGGGCCGGTCCCGCTGCCGCCGCCTTTTTCCGCCGTCCCCCCCCCCGCAGTCAGGCCGGTCCCTTTTCCGCCATTCCCCCCCCACATGTTCAGGCCGGTCCCGCTGCCGCTGCCTTTCCCTGCCCCGTGTCTTTCCCTGCCCCGTCTTTCCCTGCTCCAAACATGGCCGCCCGTGTCCATGCGGCCGTATCTTTCTCGGATGTTCTGGGCATGCGCGGAGCGCATGCCCAAAACGGCCGAGAAAGCCATGGGCCGCAAAGACACGGGATTACAACCAAGGGCTTTATTATAGAGGATATATATATATTTTATTTTTTTAAACCTGTAGCCCCTTCAGGGGGCTTCCTAAAGGCTGTGGGGGGGGGTCTGCAAAGGCTCCCCCTCCCCCCGCTGGCCTCTAGGGCCTCACAGGGACCATGTGAGCATGTGCAGTGGCCATTTTAAAAAATAATCTTTTTTTAAAAAAATGGCTGCTGAAAACAAAATGGCCACCGTGCATGCTCAGATGGCCTCTGCAAGGCCTGGCATGGCCGAGGGCCTCACAGAGGCCATTTGTCCATGCACGATGGCCATTTTATTTTCGGCAGCCTTAAAAATTTTTTTTTTTTTAACAAAATGGCGCCCCCCTTCAAGTGGCGCCTGGGGCACGTGCCCTGCCTGCCCTACCCTAGATACGCCCCTGGGTGGTGGAGAAGGGCTGTTATTACTGTCATGAGAGCTCAGAGGAAGGCAGCCATTATAGGAGAAAACTACTTTATTGTGTAAACAGGAAGAGACAAATTCAACAAGAAGTACAGGCAGGAAGCAGGGAGGGAGTCAGGACTCCAATGAAGATCACTACTAGCAAATGCTAGTGCCACCTACTGGGCAGACATATTAGAGCAAAATTTCCACACATCTCCCACAACTTTCTTAAACCGACCACAGTTAATGGTGGTTGTTGTTGTTGTTGTTTGTTGTTAAAACATCACATCTAAATAATTGGCAATTCATAGGTCTATTTTCTCATCTTGAAACTTCAGGGGTTTCTGGATAATTTGTCCAGAATGAGTAGTGTGCCGAGTACTGATATTGTCATTTTGATAACATTGCAACCTGGGGTTGCAGGTGCTGTTTCGTCATCTGAAGGTTGTACATTCTCAGGTATGATAAGGAGATGTCTGCGATCTCTGTTGCATGTTCCACTAACCATCTCAACTGAATATGATCTGGGTGTCTCTCTCCTCCCTACAACTGTAGCAGGAGTTTGCCATGACTTTTCTCCATTATGTTTTATATAGACTCTGTTTCCAGGCTCTAAGTGATTGTCTCCATTACTGCTTCTTTGTATATTGTATGGTATTTTTCTGTATGTATTTAATTTTTAAAAAATTAGATCTGTTTTTATATTTTAGCATAATATTTTAATTGTGTAATTTTTATAGTCTTGTTTTAACTTTTTCTATGTGAACCGCCTTGTGATTTTTTTAATGGAAGGCGATATATAAATTTAACAATACATACATACATACATACATAAGTTTGGTAGTGGTTGTACTGAATGTTGCCTATTGTAGAAATGCCCATAGCTGTCCTTGGCTTTGTGATTTAAAGATGCAACTTTGTGCAGATCAGACCACCCGGGAGCCAGATTTTTCTCTAGGGTTGGAACTGGTGTTTCCTCTAAGGCATGCACACTCACAGGTTTTTGAGGTCTGCTCAGTTAATTTTATATCCCACTCAAGTTGAATCAGGAAGGCCCTACACTGAATGCAAGAGCACACACGATGCCTTGATACTGCCACTCAGAACAAAACTCAATCCACGCAGCAATGAAAAAAAAATTAGAGAGAGCACTGGTTGCAGGGGCGTAACTACTATTAGGCAAGGGGAGGTGGCTGCCTGGGGCCCCCCACACCTCAAGGGCCCCCCCAGAGGCAAGTCACATGTGAAGTGAGTGTGTGTGTATCAGCGAGGGGCCCATTTTAAAATTTTGTCTCTGGGTCCACTCCAGCCTCGTTACGCCCCGACCGGTTGGAACAGGTGTTCTGATTTGTCTGCTCATTAACAGTTCTGCTGGGCTATATCCAGTAGCTATCAATTGTGTGGATTTGTAGCTCAGGAGAGCTAGATGTGGATCATCCTGTTGCAAAATTTTCTTAGCAGTCTGTACTGCCCTCTCTGCTTCCCCATGGTTAAAGTTAAATAATATGCAAAAGAGCTTGAATTCCGCTGCTGTAAACTGAGGCGCATTGTCTGTCACAGGCTCTTCTGGGAATCCAAAACAGGCAAAGTTGTTCTTCAGTTGTGTAATGACACTGCAACACGTGATAGTGGACAAGGAAAGTATCTCAATATATCTGGAAAAATAGTCTATGATGACCAAGTAGTGTTGGCTTTGAAATTCACACAGGTCTGCTGCAAGTCTATATCAAGGTCTAGTAGGCAAGGATGTGGTAATTAAAGGCTCTTTTCATTGAGCTGGTATATTCTTTCTGCAATAATCACAATATGAGACCTTGGTCTTTAAGCAATTTCCAATACTGGGCCACCATATCGTCTGCTTGGCATGCTCACGGCATTTTGTTAAGCCTTGATGGCCTTGGTGAATAAGGTCTGGGATTTCTTTCCTCATTGTTTGCAGCACAACAATATGATTTCCTTTTGTTATTAGTCCACCTGATTCACTGAGTTGGCCATGTTTACCAAAGTATTGCTTCGATAGCTCTGAAGTGTCAATATATTCAGGCCACCCATTTCTGATATACTGTAAGACCTCTTGAAGTTCTGGATCATGCTGAGTAGCTGTTTTGATCTGAAGAAGCCGTTTGTCAGATGTTTTCATGAAGATGTGTACTGCATCAAGATAAGCTTGTACTTCCTCCTCTAGGTCATAGGAGTTTTCCTTCTGTATGGGACTACGTGATAAGGCGTCTGCAAGTACCAGCTTTTTGGAACATATTCAACTATTGGGTTGAACCTCATCATTCTTATCAAAAGACATTGGCGTCATAGTGGTGCTTGATCCAAATCTTTCCCCTTGATTAGGGTCACCAAGGGTTTGTGGTCAGTGAACAGTCTGAAGGATGATAGACCACACAAATATCTGTAGAAAGTTTTGCATTCCCAAATACTGGCTAGTCATTCTTTCTCTATCTCTGCATAACATTGTTCTTTTTCTGTAAGAGTCCTAGAGCAGAATGCAACCGGCATCCACTCTGACCCGTGTAATTGGATAAGAATCCCACCCAATCCATAACTGCTTGCATCAGCACTAACCATTGTAGGCCTGTTTGGATCATAGAGATGCAAAACTGGGGCATTTGAGATCATGTCTTTTATTTTCATAGAGGAGGCCTCTTGATCTGGCCCCAAGCTCCAGGATGTATTGGATCACAGTAGCAGGTTTAGTGGCTATGTCTCTCTGGAGAGGTCCTGCAGCTATTGACTGAGATAAGTCACCATTCCTAGAAAGAGTCTCAATCCAGTTATGTTTGTAGGTGCTTTTAAATTTCTAATGGCTTTTACTTTCTTAGGGCATGGCTTCATACACTGTTCTGTAATCACTTGTCCTAAGAACTCTATTTCAGTTTGGTAGAAAATGCATTTTTCTTTGTTTAGTTTAAGCCCGGACTCCTTGATCAGATTTAGGACAAAGGTTAGAATTTTATCATGCTCTTCTAGTGATGTGCCATGTACTAAGATATCATCCATGAAAACAATGACCCCCTTTATGCCCCTAAGGACTTCTGTCATCTTCCTCTAGAAGATCTCAGGAGCGCTGGTGATCCCGAAGGGCAAGCACTGGAAACAGAATCTCCCAAAGGATGTTATAAATGTTGTTAGTTTGGCACTCTGATCTGTTAGAGGTATTTGTGAGAAGTCACTTGAAGCTTCCAGTTTGAAAAATACTTTGACTCCATTCACTTTTGGAAGTAGATCTTCCAGCGTTGGGAGTCTGTGAATATGAACTGAATATGAATAGTAAATAATCTTGACTTAACTGGATTTCATTTTTAAGGCTTCTATAATTTTGGATCTGATATTGTGCTCTTATGTAACCAATAACAGACTCTTTTGATGATCCTGCTGTTTGCCATCAAGGTCTATGTCTACAGAGGGAGATAGAGTTTGCTTATGTGGAGAGGAGAAGTATGATGAGCTCATATACCAGATCCACTCTGAGACTTTCCCTTGACACTTTTTCCCATTTTTAGGAGTTAATGGATATGATTTACGGCTTTGTTTAGCTGGGACTCAGAGCTTTTGTCTTAAGCAACTGCCATCAACTGTCACAGAACTTTACAAATTGAACAAACTCACCTGCTTTCTTTGGGAAGGATTTTTCGGCCAAGGCATTACAAGTATCTGGAAATGGCCCAGTTCTCTATTAGTATGTTCTGCTGGATCAGGCTCAAGGCCCATCTAGTCCAGCATCCTGTTTCACTCAGTGACCAACCAGATACCTTCAGGACACCCACAGGCAGGGGGTGAGCTCTTGCCTGCAGTGAGGCAAGACTTGCCCTTGCAGAAGCCATGCTGGTTCTCCTTCAGCAAGGCCCATTTAACAATTTTGTCCTTAAGTATGCTTTCCATCAATTTGCCTGGCACAGAAGTGAAGCTAATTACTGGCCTGTAATTTCCTAGATTCCCCGCTGGATCCCTTCTTAAAAATCAGAGTTACATTAGCTACTTTCCAGTCCTCTGGTACAGAGCCTGATTGTAAGGACAAGTTACATATTTTTGCTAGGAGATCAGCAATTTCACATTTGAGTTCCTTCAGAACTCTGATTCCATCTGGCCCTGGTGATTTGTTCACTTTTAGTTCTTCGAGACAGTTTAGAACATCTTCCCTTATCACCTCAAATTGGCCCAGTTCTTCAGCCTCTGAGCCTGAGAAGCCCAGTTCTGGAGAAGGTATATGGCCAGTATTCACCACCGTGAAGACAGATGTGAAGAATTTATTCAGCTTCTCTGCAATCTCCTTATCCTCCTTAATACTACCGTTCACACCCTCAAAATCTAAGGGTCCAACTGCCTCCCTGGCAGCAGAACGTTTCTGCTGCTGATATATTTATAGAAGCTTTTGGTATTCCCCTTGACACTTCTAGCTACATACTCCTCAAACTCTCTTTTTGCTTCCCTTATTGTCTCCTTGCATTTCTTTTGCCAGAGTTTATGTTCCTTTCTGTTCTCTTCATTTGGGCAGGACTTCCACTTTCTGAAGGAAGTCTTCTCCCCTTCTATGGCTTCCCTATCTACTTGTTAGCCATGCTGGTGTCCTCCCGAACCTGGTGGTACCTTTCCTCCTCCTTGATATAAATTCCAACTGAGCTTCTACTATTGTCACATTTTAAATAGGTCCCATGCTTTCTGGAGTGGTTTGACCCTCCGGACTTTCCCTTTCAGCTTCCTTTTTACCAGTCCCCTCATTTTTGATAAACTCATTACTGTAAAGAAAGAGCAAGCCCAGAATGAATTTTAATATGAAATTATTCAGAACTTATACGTTTCAACGACTTTGTGCTATAAAGCAACCTGTGTTGGTGAAACATCATGTTGCTTATGCAAAGCTATTGTTTCATGTTTGTATTTATCTGCCCCTCATATACCAGGACTGTTCGGACATTACAAGTGTGTATGTGGTGACAGAGTAGGATCTTGCCTGCTGACCTCACCTGTGTGTGCATTCAACATAATGTCTGAAAGAGCTAGTGCCAAGTTCAGGCAGAGGGAAGTATCTCAGAGCCAAACTAGATGTTAGGAGCAACTGTGTACTTATTGAACAGGTGCTTACCTCATTTGCTGATAAACCGGGGTCTAGCCTTAAACTAAAAGGAATGTGTGGGGGACAGGAGTGAAAATTGCCCAGTCTCCTATCTAATATTGATAGGCAGGTAGAAAACTAAGCAGCTGAACACCTCAGCTGCTCTCAACTAAAATTCGTTTTTTGATTGAGTTTGGCAGTGGAAGGCACTCACTCTGGAGCCTGCTACTAGAAGCATCTAGGGCTGGATTGAAATATCCAGCCCTTGACAGTTCTCTGACATTTTGGTGGATGTAGTGTGTGGAGGTGAGAGTTCTGGTAATACATAGACACTTTTTGGAGGAGCTCTGCAAGTTTCTTCTAAATTTGATTAAATTCATTGTGATAGCATATCATTCCTTAGTGCATTCCAAGAAAGAAAATGGCATCAGCCGCATGACAAAGCCAGTGCTTAACATGGCTGTCATTGTCCACAGCGTTGTTAAAGTGGGAGGGGGAGATTTTAAAGAGACATGCCACTACCCTGCTATATGGAAGCCCCCCTGTCCCTTTGGTAAACTTTAGAAAACTTTGTAAGGGTCCTCACTGACCCCCGCATTTCATCCGCCCACAAAAATGGGGGCAAAAATGGAGGGTATTCCAATCCAGACCTAGAAGCAACTGCTATATTCTGCTTCATGGTAAGGCAACCATTGGCCACAACCAGAGAGCAAGGGTGATGCAGAAAGTGCCTGCAAAGCAAATCGCATCAGATTCTGGTTCATCAGCTGAGCCAAAGCACAAGGGCAATGGAGCCAACATTGTTTCATATTACAAACGGAAGACATCATTTTATTAATGAACAAACTGTAAACCTCTGAGTAATTCAGAGTCTGTCAGTGAGGGAAAATGGAAACAGTAGAAAAGTTCCCCTATGGTTGAATAATGTGTTATGATAGAGTAATGAGTTAGAAGGTTTTCTAAAAAAGCAATTATATAAATGGTTTCTCCCTTATAGTAAAGGAAACATGGGAAGAACTACTGTCACTATTTACTTCACCCATGTCATAGAATGCTTGTGAGAGGGCCAAGCAGCTGCAGTTTGCCATTAACGTAGCATGGATATTATACATGGTGCATAGCAGGCGAAAAGGGCAAGAGCTTGTGTGTCTTTCCTTGTTGGGTATAGAATCTCTAGTGTCAACTGGGGCCTACACATGTAAATGACTATGACCCTGCTTGCACAATCCTTGAACCACAAAAAAAGAAGCAGAAGGATCACATTAGCAGGTCTTCTTCTGTAGGTGGGACTGTACGTTTATCAGGGCAGAAACTTGTTTTTCTGTTTATTTTTCTATAGAATAACACTTTCAGAACACACCTACTTGTCATTTGTATGCACCAATTATATATATATATATATATATATATATATATATATATATATATATATGAATGAAGTTGGTCTTTACATTTGTAGCACCCAGTTCAGACTAGAGGTGCATGACAGTGGGACACACCAACTTGAGGTTCATTCCTGTGTTCTGCTGCACATACAATCCACACACCACGGTTCAGTGGTCCTCACTTTTCATTCCATCAAGTTTCTTTTCAGCTATAAGATTCTGCATCAGACTTTACAGAATTTGCTACTCCAGCCACTGGTATGTATATGCCAGGCATCCTTGCCAAAGGAAATATATGGAAGTGTTTTTCCACCCTGTCTGAGAATACCACCCTGTTCCAAAGAAACTGTGGGCTATCCTTTAGGGCAGAGCAAGCAGGGCAACTGCCCTAGGCCCTTCTTATTTAACACCCATTGAAATTAACTGGAAGGGCCCCCCATACTGGCTGATTTGCCCCAGGCCCTGCACCCCACCAGGGGCGTAACTATAATAGGGCAAGGGGAGACAGTTGTCTGGGGGCCCACTGCCTTGGTGGGGGGGCCCAGAGGCAAGTCACATGACTGACTCCCCCAGCCGCGCACCTGTCCGGGCTTCCTTCAGTTGTATTCATCCTCCGAAATTGATGTGAGTGTCAAGACCTGGAGCTACCAGAACAGCATGTCTTTCTCTAGTACCATTAAATGACTTGCATTGTCTGCATAATTTAGGATGATGTTCTATTGTGGCGCACACACACACACACACACACACTTTATTATGCTTTCTGTTACCACTATTCAGCCTCATTTAAGACTCCTTTACTTCATGAGCTGAGCTTCAGTGAGGGGGGGCCCATTTTAAAATCTTGTCTCTGGGCCCACTCCAACCTTGCTATGCCCCTGCACGCCACCAAGGCTCTTTAGGGACAGCCCTGACTATGAACCTAGGTCAGGATCCAGCACAGAGTTAGGCAATCCTTCTGCCCATTGACATGAATATAGATGCTAATGTTGTTCCTCCCGTTCAGGCATCCAAAAGCCAGCCTTTCAGAAGGCACCTGCTCATCAGTAACTCCCACTGCAAGTCCTTTAAGCTCCTTTTCAAAAGAGCACAGTCAACTGACAGCAGGATTCTTTTAGAAATCCCAGCTTTCTGTCTGTCAATCAAGCAGGTTTCCTGAGCACTGAATGCAAAAGGCTCGTCAAATTACATTTCATTAATAATTGTCCTGACTTTGGTCTTGTGTAGAGCTGTCATTTAGTCAGTGTTTGTGCTGGCACCAGCACCCTCCCAAGTCTCTTCCTCCTGCTACAGTCACTTTTCAGAAAGCACTTTTGGCTGCTGCTCTAAAAAGTAATTGCTGTGTCATAAAATCTGCATTCTAGCTGAAGGGAGCGAATGATCAACCGTGAACGGAATCTAAAGGGTCAAGCAGGCCCTTGGAAGGTATAGGCGTGCTCAGGGTATCAGTAACGGGGGTGCATCACTGAGTATTTAAAATTGTATAATATGACACAATACATAAGTCATGATAAAAGGTTAAGAGATTGTCTGTCATGATGTTAACAGAACACAAGAGAGATCTGATGCAGCTGTCAGGTGTGTAGATTACCTCTGACAGCAAACCTCAGGGCGGTTTTAACTGTACACCGCCCTGAGCCATTTTGGAAGGGCAGTATATAAATCAAATCAAATCAAATCAATCAATCAATCAGATAGATGACTTCAAAAATAACAAATGTGGGTCTCCGTTCTACAAAAGTCATTTTTATTTATAGAAGGTTAGGGTTAGAATTAGGGTCTCCGACCTTCTGAGTCTGGCCAAGATAACTGAGAGGGTGGTGGCCTCCCAGCTCCAGGTAGTTTTGGAAGAAACTGATGATCTAGACCCATTTCAAACTGGCTTTTGGGCGGGCTTTGGGGTGGAGACTGCCTTGTTCGGCCTGATGGATGATTTCCAATTGGGAATTGACAGAGGGAGTGCAACTGTTGGTCACTTTGGATCTCTTCGGCTTTCAATATTATCAACCATAGTATCCTTCTGAAGCGTCTGAGAAGGGATGTAGGAGGCCCTGTTTTGAGGTGGTTCCACTCCTACCTCTTGGGCAGGTTCCAGATGGTGTCCCTTTGAGACTGTTGCTCTTCAAAATCTGAACGTTTGTATGGTGTCCCTCAGGGCTCCATATTGTTTCCAATGTTAACATCTACATGAAAATGCTGGAACAGGGGTGCAGCTAGGGGAGAGGCAGCCTGTGTTCACCCCTCTCCCTGGCAGCCCCTCGGAGTGAGGGAGATAATGAAGAAAATAGGGAGGGGTGGAGCTGGGGGCCCCTCAGGAGTTGGGAGCCCCGGGTTCTTTGAACCCATCCACTCAGTTATACCCCTGCGCTGGGATAGATCATCCAAAGATATGGTGCAGGGTGTTATCAGTATGCTGATGACACCCAAATCTATTTCTCCATGACATCATCATCAGGAAATGGCATAGCCCCCCTAAATGCCTTCCTGGAGGCAGTGATGGGCTGTATAAGGGATAAAAACTGAGATTGAATCCAGATAAGATGGAGGTACTTCTTGTGCGGGGTCAGAACTCGGGAGAAGATTTTGATCTGCCAGTTCTGGATGGGGTTGCACTTTACCAGAAGGAACAGTTTTGCCGTCTGGGGGTGTTTCTAACCTCTTCCTGGGGGTGTTTCTAACCTCTCCCTACTGTCCCAAATTGAGACGGTTGCCAGGGGTGCTTTCTATCAGCTTCAGCTGATATGCCAACTAGTTCTGTTTCTCGAGATAAGCAACCTCAGAACAGTAGTACATATGCTGGTAACCTCCAGACTTGACTACTGCAATGTGCTCTATGTGGGGCTGCCTTTGTTTTAAGTCTGGGAACTGCAGTTGGTCCAGAATGTGGCAGACAGCTTGGTCTCTGGGTCATCTCAGAAAGACTATATTACTCCTGTGTTGAAAGAGCTGCTGATATGTTTCTGGGCAAAATACAAAGTGCTGGTTATCCTCTATAATAAAAGCCTTGCCTGTCCGTCCGTGTTGCCCAGGCGTGTGTCCGTGTTGCCCAGGCGTGTGGCCACCATGTTGGGTGTCTTGCAGGTGGTGGTGGGTGGCGAGCGGAGGAGGAAACGGCCAGGCGAGCGGAGGAGGCAGCGGGGGAAGCTGGGCGAGGCGGCGGCGGGCCTGGCCAGAGCCGCGGACTCGCCCGGAGGAGGCGGTGGGCCTGGCGGGGGGAGGCCAGGGAAGACGGCGGCGGGGCCCAGCGACGCGGCGGGGGTGGCCGCAAGGGCGGGGGAGAGGGCGGGGCGGGGGCTACGAGGAAGGCAGAGACGGCAGCGGGGGGACCAGGAGGGTAGAGGTGGCAGCGGGAGGAAACGGAAAAAAGAGAGGGGAGACAAAGAAAAGAAAGGAAAGGGGAGGCCGCCGGTGGGGCCCCCGCAAAGCGAGGAGGCGGGGGGAAGCTGGCCGAAGATGGCGGGGGCGGGCGGCACTCTTGGCGGCGGCGGAACTCTCCCGTACTAGTGCCCGTTATTTCAATGGGCTTGAAAACACTAGTAACCTATAAAGCCCTAAATAGCTTAGGCCCTGGGTATTTAAGAGAACGTCTTCTTTGCCATGACCCCCAGCACCCTTTGAGATCATCTGGAGAGGTTCATTTACAGTTGCCACTGGCTCATCTGGTGGCTACTCGGGAACGGGCCTTCTCCGTGGCTGCCCTGGACTTTGAAATGCTCTCCCTATTGAAATAAGAGCCTCTCCATCTCCGACAACTTTAAAAAAGGCAATTAAGACACATTTGTTCACCCAGGCTTTTAATTAGATTTACAGTTTTTAATTGTTTTTAACAGTTTTAATATTGTGTTAAATTGTACATTGTTTTTAATGATTTAATGTTTTCATTTCATTTTAATTTGTACTGTTTTTATTTTAAACCACTCAGAGACAAAGGTTTTGGCCGATATATAAATTGGTTAAATGAATAAATTTTATGTAAAACCCTTTTTATTTTAATAGGCAAATAGTACATTACCTGTCCTTTTGTCCTTGTCAAAGTCTCATGGAGTCAAGTCTCCAAGAAATCAGATGGAAGGGTCAGAGGCACTATATAGTCCAGAGCAGGCTGAAGTCAAGGTTCAGAGCAATGAACAAAGGTCAGAGGGGTTAGAGGCAGGTAAGAAGATCTTCCAGATGGTCAGGTTCCAAAAGGCAGAAGTGAAGGAGAAGAGAAAGTGAAGCTGAGGCAAGGCAAGGTGAGGGGAAGCAAGATTTATTTATTTATTTATTAGAAGCATTTAATATATCACCCACTCCAAAGACTCCGGGCAGTGTACAATGACATAACATTAAAAAATTGGAATAAAAATTACATTAAAAATTGCAAACTGAAATAGATAATGGAAAGGAAGTAGAGTAAACTACAGGTCAAATGCCCAGTGGAAAAGAAAGGTCTTCAATAAGGATTTATAGACCAGAAAAGAGGGGGCTAGATGAATCTGAAGGGGAAGAGAATTCCAAAGAAGTGGGTCAGCAACCAAAAAAGCCCTTTCGCAGGTCCTAGAACTCCGAACCTCTTGAAAATCAGGGACCGACAAAAATGCCATCTGAAATGATCTAACAGGACGAGATGTAACTGGATGGGTAAACAGCCGCCAAGCCCCACAAAACTTTGAAGGTCAGAACCAGGACTTTGAACTGAATTCGGAAGTGAATGGGTAACCAGTGAAGCAACTGTAGGAGCGGTATTACCCTATCATATCTCTTGGCACCCATAAGAAGGTGAGCCACTGCATTCTGGACCCGCTGAAGCTTCCCGATCATCTTCAAAGGTAACCCTAAGTAAAGCGTGTTACAGTAGTCTAAGTGGGAGATGACATGATCACTTGGTCTGCTTGAGTGATAAGTTGCAGTGATGAGTGATGAGTTGCAGTGATGAGTGACGAGTTGCAGACCAAGATCACTTGGTCTGGTTGAGTGATGAGTTGCAGTACTTTCTCTGGCCACTGTCTGGGTGGTTCTGCAGCACAGCAAAGTTTAGGCTAGTAGTTTCTTCTAGCTGTGAGCTACCCCAGTGTAGGGATGTGCATGGACTGAGTTTCATGCACAGGTTTGGCACCAAACCAGTTTGGGTGAGGGCCGAACTGGTTTGGTGCTCCAAGGCACCAGCAGGGGGGTGGAGAGCAGCGAGCGGCACCTTTAAAAGGGAATATTCAGCAGGTCATTACCTGTTCCCCATCACTCCATGTTGATTCCTGCTGCAGCGGCGCACCCCCCAACAGCCCGTGCGTAGTGGTGGCACACACATGATTTCCACGGATGCGTGGACGCATTCGCATGGTCAGCACGGTGTTGCTGACCACACAAATAGTGTCAACGCATGCATGGAGGCCATGTGTGTGCCATGGTGGCACGTGAGGTGTTGGGGGGGCAGGATGCCACTGCAGCAGGGACCTGCATGGAGCAGTGGAGAGCAGGTAAGGTCCTGCTGTACTCTCTTTTAAAGGTGTTAGTCACAGCTCCCCTCCTCCCAACAGTGCCTTGGAGTGCTGAACCAGCTTAGCCCACGCCTGAACCGATTCAGCGCCAGACCAAGGTCCGTGCACATCCCTACTCCATTGATGCAGAAAGAAAGATGCCTGCACCCTGCTGTGCCCTGCTAGTTCAGTTCTGTTGATATTTCCTAGTCCTGTCCACACAGAAAGTGGCTCCATACTGGATGAGGATGATATACTGACTGCTGAAGCAATGGAAATCAAACTGGACCGTTATTTTCTGCAGTAAGTGTTGGCAAACTTCTCTGCAACTGTTTGAACACCCCACACTTTGAGCAAGGCCTACTTTCTGATGATGTGTGGTGGTAGTGAGACCAATATCTAGGACTTTGCCCAACAGTGCTTTGTACCTCCTGGCCTCTGCTTGGGGCACCCTGAAGGGGACATGAGGAACATGCCTGAGGTCACTGAGTGACATCCAAATGAATGCTGTACTCACAGAAATATGTTCTGGTCATGAAAGGGGGAGGGGCAATTTTCACTAATCCCAGCACCTTCCCTCTTTGGGGGTTGGGGCACCTTCAGGGACATATTTTCAGTAGACACAGGGAACAGCAGAGGGAAGGAGGGATCTGTGAAAATTGCCCCTTACCCCTTGCATGAGCAAAACATACTTCCCCATGTGCAGTGTTAGGAACATAAGAAGCTGCCATATACTGAGTCAGACCATTGGTCTATCTAGCTCAGTATTCACAGACTGGCAGCAGCTTCTCCAAGGTTGCAGTCAGGAATCTCTTTCAGCCCTATCTTTGAGATGCCAGAGAGGGAATTTGGAACCTAGATGCTCTTCCCAGAGCAGCTCCATCCCCTGAGGGGAATATCTTACAGTGCTCACTCTTCTAGTCTCCCATTCATATGCAACCAGGGTGGACCCTGCTTAGCTAAGGGGACAAGTTATACTTGCTACCACAAGACCAGCTCTCCTCTCTAGTTTGAATCTTACTCAGTGTGAAGACTGAGGGGAGGTCAGAGGATATTGTGCTTGCACTCTGCCTGTGCTTGCACTCTCCCTTACAATACAAACCTTGCAGGAAAACATAGAAGGGAAGTGATATGCAGCAATAAAAACATATTTATTGCAATTTTTAAAAACAATTTTTAAAAAATATTTTAAAACCCATCTTTTTACTCAGGCTTTTTCAGCTTCTTAATAATGTATAGGTTTTTAATTCTGTGATTGATTTTTAAATTGTTAGTTTTTAATTGTTTTTATGTGTTTGTATATGTGTTTTAAACTGTTTTATCATTGTGAACCGCCCAGAGACACGAGTTTGGGGCGGTATAAAAATGTAATAAATAAATAGATAAATAAATATCAAATCCTGACAAGACAGGAGCAAAATGAGATAATAATGAGGATGGCAATTAAATCTGCACCAGTAGCTTGCCAGGGCCTCAATACCTGAAGGAGAGCTTTGCAAAACCACACAAGAACTCCCACCTTAGAGACTGGTATCCCAGCTAACAGACAGTTGGCTGATATGGCTTTTTATATTTTGTAATAGGAACAGATTTTTCACTTATCTAATCTAGTGCAGCTCAGGATCAGCCCCTCAGAGAGTCTGCAGCTTCCATCAGTAAGTAACCAACTTCGGCCTTTTAAGTCCTTTTCTATTCTTTACAAGGTGCTTGCTCATTTGCACCGTAATTGAAGATTCTCTTATCTCCTTCGGCTGCTTTCATTTGCTGTCATTGATGTGTAGCAGTAGCAGCAGCAGAAATCCAATCTTACTATCTTATCTCTTGTCTATTTTGTATGCAGGTTGTCACTGTTGATACATGCCAGTGGGATTAGCTTCTGTAGGTTCGTCTGATTATTAAATTGTACAGGAATGAATTGAGAAGACATTAACAAAAATATTTATAAATGCTGTGCTTTACAGAGGTGGAGTGGATGACATTGTAGAATTTAAAGGATTCCATGGAACAGCTAATCTAATCTCTATTCTTAAAACAGGACAATTTAGACTGCAGGCATTCCCAGATTATATCTGTCCAAAAGAAAGAGATTTCATAATCTCCCTAGAGCAACATATTCCATTGCTGAACTGAACAACATGGAGTTACAAAGCAAGACACTGGGCTGTAGACAGCCTCCTCAGATCAGAGCAACTCTCAGTGGGTTAGCTGTGTTCATTTGCTGCAACATCAACAAGAAAGAGTCCTGTGGCACTTTAGAAGACTGACAAATGTACTGAAGCATAGACTTGCATGTACTAGAGGCCACTTCATTAGATGCATGAAGTGTGATGTAAAGGTGAAATGTATAAGATAAACACAGTCACTATTCACAACAGTGTTGACTGGTGATAACACAATCTTCCTAGTTTTACTAAGGCAATTAAACCCCTGGATGGTTTTCACACCTGGCCTTTAGTTTGCATTTCCTCCAGAATGGAGGGGGGTGCTTTCACATATCAGCCAAATTTTCCCTGAAGTCCCTGCGGGCTATTGGGGAGCACTTCACACATAATTCGGTGTTTTTTATTGCACATTATTGTGTAGCCCGATTTATATCCGGGATTTTAAAAAAATCCACATTTTGCTTTGGCTTTTGGGGGCAACTTTGAACTCACAGTAAAGCCTTCTGTCTGGGAAAGCTCCTATAGGGGGAAAAGAAACCATTGCCTTGACCGCAGCCAAAACAATTGTCCTTTTAAATTCTAATTCAGCTAATTCACCTCCTTTGATGTGATTCAACAAACTGATTTGAGTTAGAGACTTACTGACCAGTCTGGTTTCCTGGACTGACCACAAACAGGAGCGGAGAGAAAGGCATTGCAATGGTGCTCAGGAATAGTTTGCCAGCAGGGTCCAGTTTAGTGGAGCACACAATGATCACACACAAATCAATCTGGATCAACAAGGTTGTTCACTTGCTGAGGTCAGAGCTGAAGTGTCTATTTAGGGGGCTGAAAGCAGTATGGGGGTGGGGGGGGAACTGGCAGGTTAGAGGGCAGGTGGGTAAGCAAGAAGGCTGACAGGGAAGCAGATGAGCTGAAAACAATGCAGCACAGTTCCAGCAGGCAAGATCCAACTTAGCTCTTGTCCAGGAGCGACCAGTGGAGTGCAGACAGCATTGCATTCACTTGGAATCAGCATTGATTGCCTTCAATGACATTGTTCTGCGGCCTGCAATGGCACGGTCATTCAGGAGAAGAGGGCCAGTTTTGAAAAAGAACACAAAGAAATAGTGCTCGGTGCTGGTGCAGCAGTTGTCCAGGGCTCTAAAGAGGCTCACTCACTCTGGAGTATTGCTGTTGCCTGAATGTCAGGTATAGAAGGGAAGGCTGCCTCATTCTGTGTCAAAGAGGATGCTCCCACTGTGTGAATACTTTAGCCACCTTTTTTTGCCTCCCCCCAAAGATCACCAAAATAGTAGGGGGACTATTTGTTGGGGAGAAAGGGCTCCTGAAAGGCATCTCTGTTTCAGCTCAGCCCTGTCATATATTCTCCAATATTCATTGAAAAATCATTTTAGTTATTATTATTATTATTATTATTATTATTATTATTATTATTATTAACAACAACAACAACAACAATAAATAAATACAAATAAATAAATACAATAAATAAATAAATACAATAATAATAATAATAATAATAATACAAGAAGGCCTTCGACTCATTGCCTCACACATGGATACTAAACTGTTTAGAAATAACTGGTGTCAGCAAAAACATCCAGATATTTATTTAAAAAGCAATGAGCATGTGGAGTACACAGTTAACAATCAATGGCGAGACACTTGGACAGGTTAGCATTAGAAGAGGTATTTTCCAAGGGGACTCACTATCCCCTCTGTTTGTAATCGCCATGACTCCACTTTCACAAATACTAAACAGAACAGGCCTCGGATACCAAACATCTAAAACATCAAGTAAAACAAACCATCTGCTGTACATGGACAATCTGAAGTATGGAAAGTCCCAGTCAGAAATCGAATCCCTGCTAAACACTGTCCATATATTTAGTAGCAATATAGCAATGGAGTTTGGACTAGACAAGTGTGCTGCATTAATAATGAACAGAGGAAAAATAACAAAAACAGAAGGAATAGAACTGCCCAATGGAAGCAACATCAAGAACCTGGAAGAGAAAGAACATTACAAATACTTGGGCATTCTCCAGGCTGATAACATCACACACACTGAAGTTAAAAGAAAAATTGGAAGTGAATACAGAGTTAGAAAAATCCGTCCAAACTCAATGGCGGGAACATCATACAAGACATAAACACTTGGGCTATACCTGTTATCAGATACACTGCAGGAATAATAGACTGGACCCAGGCAGAGCTAGAGATGCTAGATCGTAAGACCAGGAAAAGAATGACCATCAATCATGCTCTGCACCCCCGCAGTGATGTAGATAGGCTCTACCTCCCTCGCAGCTCAGGTGGAAGAGGAATGCTGCAAGTCCATCAAACAGTAGAGGAGGAGAAAAGAGGCCTTGAAGAATATATCAAGGACAGTGAAGAAGATGCACTTAAAAGGGTCAATAACGCAAAACTATTCAACACCAATGAAAGAAAGCAGGCCTACAAGAAAGAACAAGTCAAGAACCGAGCAGAAAAATGGAAAAATAAGCCACTGCATGGTCAATATTTGCAAAATATAAGTGGAAAATCAGACATCACCAAGACCTGGCAATGGCTTAAGAATGGCAACTTGAAGAAAGAAACAGAGGGTTTAATACTGGCTGCACAAGAACAGGCACTAAGAACAAATGCAATAAGAGCAAAAGTAGAAAAGTCAACAACAAACAGCAAATGCCGCCTTTGTAAAGAAGCAGATGAAACAGTGGACCACCTAATCAGCTGTTGTAAAAAGATCGCACAGACTAACTACAAACAAAGGCATGACAAGGTAGTAGGGATGGTACACTGGAACATCTGCAAAAAATACAAGCTACCTGTAGGCAAACATTGGTGGGACCATAAAATTGAATAGGTGGTAGAAAACAAAGAAGCAAAAATATTATGGGACTTCCAACTACAAACAGACAAACATCTGCCACACAATACACCAGATATAACTGTAGTCGAGAAGAAAGAAAAACAAGTCAAAATAATCAACACAGCAATACCAGGGGATAGCAGAAAAGAAGAAAAAGAAATTGAAAAAATCACAAAATACAAAGATCTACAAATTGAAATTGAAAGGCTGTGGCAGAAAAAGACCAAAATAATCCCAGTGGTAATTGGCACCCTAGGTGCAGTTCCAAAAGACCTTGAAGAGCACCTCAACACCATAGGGGCCACAGAAATCAACATCAACCAATTACAAAAAGCAGCTTTACTGGGAACAGCCTATATTCTGTGATGATATCTATAATAACAGCAACAACATTGATAATAAAATTCAGCCATCCTAGGTCTTTGGGAAGGACTCGATGTCTGTATAAAACAAACCAGTCAATAACACCTTTCTGACTGTGTAAACCACCACCACCACCACCACAACAACAATCCTCTCTCTGATTGTAGGCAGCTGTGGTTATGTAAAATATCAAAAATTTATTGTGGGTTTTCATACTGCATAATATATCAATATACAGTATCTTTCCACTTTTACACATGTACAACTTCTCTCCCTCCCTTCCTCCCCCTTCTCCCTCCCTGCCCCACTCTCATAGGAACATAGGAAGCTGCCATATACTGAGTCAGACCATTGGTCTATGTAGCTCAGTATTGCCTTCACAGACTGGCAGCGGCTTCTCCAAGGTTACATGCAGGAATCTCTCTCAGCCTTATCTTGGAGAAGCTAGGGAGGGAACTTGGAACCTTCTGCTCTTCTCAGAGTGGCTTCATCCCCTGAGGGGTGCAACCAGGGCAGACCCTGCTTAGCTAAGCGGACAAGTCATGCTTGCTACCACAAGACCAACTCTTCTCCCCTGTATGCTTACCAATTCCTCTCAAATCCCCATTACACTCCCCTGAAACCCTTTTTCTCTTCACATCCTTCCTGAGTTATGGTACCTGGAATTCAGCACAGGATAGCCTTCTTAGCGATTAACAGAGAGGTACCATTACTTCTCAAAACTTGGGATGATCGCTCATTCATAGAACCTAAAAGGGCAGTTGCCTCTTGTACTCTATTGTATTATTGCATAATATTTTTGGTGCTCATACAGTTTGCTAGCATAATATTCTGCCACTTTATTCTACCACAATAGCTTCTTATTGCATCTGTGGGCAATTTGCTGAAGATTGTGGTTAAAACTGTTGAATTAATTGCATTTAGGCATTATTGTGTTCAAAAATGAAGATGTCTTGAATGTGTGATGTAATTTCTGCCTTTCTGGAGTGAGACGGTGAAGTGTTTGAAAGAACATTATAAATGGTTGTGATATATGCACACATAATAAAACAGATGTCTTAAAATGGAGAGGGTGCCTTTAAAATGTTTGTCTCTTTTATATCACTAGGACGTAGCTTCCCAAGGAATCACAGCTATGTACTGCAAATCATCTTAACAAAAGCTACTAGTCTGAGTGCTATAGGCCTCCAGCCTCAGAGGCAGGATGCCTCTCAATACCAATTGCAGGGGAGCAACAGCAGGAGAGAGGGCATGCCCTCAGCTCTTGCCTTTGGGCTCCCCAGTGGCATCTGGTGGGCCACTGTGTGAAACAGGATGCTGGACTAGAGAAGCCGGGCTGTTCTTGTATTCTTATAACTCCCCTCCTGGGGCAAATAGCAGATGCACAGTCTCCCCAAACTGAATTGGGGCTGTGGTGGGGGCAAAGGCTTAAACCCCGCTCCTGCATACTGCTGTCCCAATCTAGATGCCCCCTCCTGCTGCAGCTGCTATTTACCAAAAACAGGTGCAGACACACACATGCACATTCAAGCAATAAGTTTGAAGGCACATCTGGTTTGGCCCAGAGATGCACACTTAACCATGGACTTCTGGGCTGAAGTCCAGGGCCTCCACACCCCCTGGGGCTCCCCAAATCCTCTTTAGTCTGTCACAGGTGGTGTGGTCACCATGCTGTGCCCCCCGGCTTGTGCTGTGCCAGGGGGCCAAGCATGGTTGTGATCAGCGCCGGGCAGGACCTCTGCTTTAGAGACAGAGGGTGGAGTGGGGAAAGAGAGATGTGGGGTGGGAATTCCCCTCCCCTTCGCCTTGTGCGGGGGGGGGGGGGAGGGAGTTTGTCTCAGCCACCCTGGACATGAGGCCCTAGAAGTGGCCTGATTGGCCAATTTGCAAAAAGGGGCGTGGTTTCGGCTGCAGCACGGTCGATCCACGCCTCTACTCTTCAGTTCTTTTTAGGATCTGCATGAGGAAGGAGCTCTTTACTTGGGCTCCTTCCACTTAGGCCTGGGGAGGGTTTGCCCAGGAGTGGGCGTGGCAGTTCTCCAGCGGGTTCCTTCAGGTCCCGCTGTGCAGGGCATTAGGTAGACAAGTCTCCAGGCTTTGCAGAATACCAGCGGGGCTCTGTGGCCTGTGGGCCCGATCGCAGCCTTCTCCAGTGTCCTGTTCCGGCATCTGCATCACAGCAGGGCTTTGGCCCTTTGGTTTGTTGCAGGCCCGGGAGGGCCGTGGGGTGGGGCATTTTGCAAGTTTGTCTACAGCTTTCTTGGCTCTCCTGATCTTTGGAAGGGGTTTCTGGCTGCTTTTGGGGGCCTTGTTGTGAGGGGTTGTTGCTGGGCTTTCGAGTTGGCTTCTGGGGTTTTTTCCTTGAGCTTTGGTATCCCCTGGGGGTGGTTAAGGTTTTTTCCCTTCGTGCAAACCTCTCCCACATCTATAGGGTTGCTCTGTAGAGCAAGAATTGGGGGTTGGCTTCTCCTTCTAATATTGGTTGAGGGCTTGTGGGTGTTTTCACGATGCCCAGGAAAGCTAAGGAGAAAAAGGGTGGGAAGCCTGTTAGGCAGCCCAAAGCCCCCCCCCCTTCTTCCTCGGATGAGGATGATGAAGAAATGGCCCTTATTAGGGGCTTGATTGGTAGGATGGAGGCCTTGGAGAAGTCTCGCAGCACTCCTTCTGATAAGGGTGCTGGTCCTTCTGGCGGGGTGGTGGTGTCCCTCCTCCCAAGGTGCCTCGCAGGACCAGGGGGGCTGCCCGGAATCAGCTTTTAAAATCACTCTCTAGTAGGTTGGAGGCGTTGGAAAAAGGGGGGGGCAGCCGGCCCGGCTCCTCCCTCAGGTCCGCAAGATCCATCCATGCCTGATGACCTGGTTCCTGGAAGGCCTGCTCCCGTGGCTCCATTGCCGTCGCCTGAGGACCCGGCTGCTGTGCTGCCTGCTCCGTCGCTTCCACTGCCTGCTGCGCCGGTTGAACCTCCGCCTGTGGACCCTAGAGTACCGGTGGCCCCGGGTGAGCCAGCAGCACCTACACCTCCCAGCGGCATCGGCCAGTGGCCCTATGTACCCTGGCCGATGCCAGCGAGCGGGAGTTGGGGAGTACATTCATATTGGCCTCCTTATACACATCCTTGGGGTTTAGGTCCCCCTGTTAGTATACCGGGGGTTACGGCTGGCCTGCAAGGGGCGGGTGAGCGGGTATGGATGGGCGCTGTGCCCCCGGGTACTCCGGTTGCCCCACCTGCAGGTGTGATCCCTAGCCCGGTTCCAGCGATTTCTGGTACCATCGGTCACTATCCCATGGGGATTCTCCCCGCCGGTTATCATGCCCCATACGGTGGCATGGGGCTGCTGCTTGGTGACCACTTACTGCCTGCTACCAAGGAAAAGATTTTGAAGGGAGTATATTGACATTTTTAGTCTCCTTTTTCGCGAGCCAGGAGTAAAACATAAAGAAGGGGAATCCTTTAAGGACCACGAGGCCACTAAGCGTAAGCCAGTTGAGAAGATGTGGAATAACTGGTTGTCAGGATTTACCATTTATATGGGCATCATAGTTCAGGCGCAGCCTGCCTGTGGCCCGGCGCTTTTAAAATAAATGGATATGATCCATAGGGCAGTGTCCGATTTTGCCGGCTCCTCTTGGATCCGGTATGATGAGAGTTTTCGCATGAGGGCTGCCTTGGACCCTTCCCTACTGTGGGACACCCCTTTACAGGAATTGTGGTTAGTTATTATGTCCCCGCCCCGCCCCGTAGAAGGGGATCGGTCAGACAGTGGCCACCTGTTATCTAGGGCAGCGGTCCCATCGACATCAGGCGGGGCTGGCCAGCAGTGGGTTCAACCCCACCTGGTCTGCTGGGAGTACAATACCCACGGTAAGTGTACCCGATCCCCCTGCCACTTCAAACGCGCATGCGGCGTGTGTGGGGCCAAGCATCCTAGCTCTGCCTGCCCTAGGGCCAAGTTCAGTAGCTCAGGGTCCGAGTTCCGGCCGGGCAGCAAGAACAAGAAGGGTGCCCCTCCTCCACCCCCTGCGGGGAAAGGGCCCCAGCCCCATCAAGCTTGATGTACTGGAGCTTTTGCTCCGGGACTATCCGGATCGGGTTGTGGCTGCCTATTTGAACCGGGGTTTCCAGGAAGGTTTTAGGATACCGTCTTCGGCCCGTTGTGGGCTTAGTAGCTCTCATAACTTGAGGTCTGTCATAGGTAAGGAACAGGCGGTTCTCAAGAAAATCAATAAGCAGGGGGCAGCTGGTAGGGTTTGGGGCCCGTTCGAGAGCACTCCCTTCCCGGGTTTGAGGGTCTCGCCCCTGTGGGTGGTCCCTAAGAAGGTACCTGGCGAATTTGGGTTAATTCACCATCTATCTCACCCTCGGGGGTCATCAGTGAATGATGGCATCCCGGATAGTTTGTGCTCAGTATGATACGCATCTTTTGATGATGCTGTCTGGGTGGTTAGGGGCCTGGGACCAGGGGCCCTTATGGCCAAGTGTGATATCAAGTCCGCCTTCCGCTTGCTGCCCGTTCACCCCAGTGATTTTGAGCTGCTGGGCTTCGCCTTTGCCGGGCGATTCTATTTTGACCGTGCCCTGCCCATGGGCTGCTCCATTTCTTGCGCAGCTTTTGAGGCTTTCAGTACATTTCTGGAATGGGCAGTGCAGCGGAGGGCGGGGCTTATATCCACCTCGCATTACCTGGTTGATTTTCTTTTTGTAGGGCGGGGCTATTCTGAGGAATGCCAGCATTTGCTTCGCTCCTTTATGGAGCTGGCGGACGAGCTGGGGTTCCCTTTGGCAAGGGACAAAATGGAAGGCCCCATCACGAGGCTCTCCTTTTTGCGGATTGAACTTGACTCAGTTGCTGGTTGTTCAAGGTTACCCCAGGAAAAATTGTTGGCCCTTCTGGACATAGTTAGGGCAGCTGGCTGAGCCCAAAAAATTACCCTGAGGGATTTACAAGTGTTAGTGGGCCATCTTAATTTTGCATGTAGGGTGGTGGCCCCAAGTCGGGCATTTTTGCGGCGGCTGTGTGATATGATGGCTGGCCTTTGGGCCCCCCATCATGGGGTCAGGATTACTGAGGGCGCTAGAGCTGACCTCTCCCTTTGGGAATCCTTTCTGTTGGGTTTCAATGGGGTAGCCTTTTGGAGGAATGAACTGTTAGTGGAGGCTGACCTACAAGTCCATTCCAATGCAGCAGGTGGAGTGGGTTTTGGGGTCTATTTTAGGGGTCGCTGGTGTGCGGCCCCCTGGCCCGTCGAGTGGGTGAGACAAGGGTTAGGTAGGGATCTTATGTTTCTGGAGCTTTTTCCTATCGTAGTTGCAGTGCACATTTGGGCCGACGAGTCTTCTAACTCGTTGGTCCGGTTCTGGTGTGACAACCAGGCAGTAGTGCAGATCATCAACTCACAAACCTCTCGCTCCCGGAGGGTTATGGGGCTGGTCGGGGCCCTGGTGTTGCAGTGCCTCCGGGCTAACATCTTGTTCCGGTCCCGGCATGTTCCGGGCGTGCGCAACGACATAGCTGATGCTCTGTCTCGTTTTCAGTCGCACAGGTTCAGACAGTTAGCTCCCGAGGCGGCACTGCAACCGGATCTCATGCCCGCCTTTCTGTGGCAGCTTGGCAGTTGGAGGCACAACAGGCCATAGCGGCGTCTCTGGCGCCCAGCACCAGAGCCAGTTATGCGGCTAAGCTTCAAGCCTTTTCCTTGTTTTGAGGATCTGAAGCTTTGGAGGAGGTTTGGCCTGTTCCAGTGTGCCAGCTGCAACAGTTCCTCATTATGTTACGTAGGGCGGGGCGGGCTGTGTCCACACTTGGCGGCTACTTAGCTGCTCTGGCCTTTACAGCACAGGTAAAAGGGGTTAGTGATTTTTCAGCGGATCCTCGGGTACGGCGCATGCTCGAGGGCTGGTCCAGGGAGAACCCGGGCAGCCTCGGCTCTAGACGTCCTTTCACCATAGATTTGGTTGCCGCAGTGCTGCAGCAACTTGAGGCCGCTGTGCTAACCAGTGGGAGGTAACTCTTTTTCGGGCGGCTGTTTTAGTCACCTTTTTCGGCGCCTTTCGTCCAGGTGAGTTGCTACCATGGAACAGGGGCTCCCCGAGGGACCGTTGTTTGCAATTTTCTGATTTGTCACTCAGTGACGGGGTGGCACAGCTTTTTCTACGCCGTTCTAAGACGGATCAACATGGTAAAGGGCAGTTGGTGCGCTTGGCAGCTGCCTCTGACCCTGGCATTTGCCCGGTGATCGCCTTGCAGCACTACGCGGCCCTCGGGCCTGCCTCAGCGGGGTGCCTGTTTGTCCACGCGGATCAGGCACCTCTTACCCAATACCAGTTCCTGGCAGTGGTAAGAAGGGCATTGGTTGCAGCTGGGGTGCCGCCTGAAGGGCTCACATTACACTCCTTCAGGATTGGGGCGGCTACTACAGCTTCCCGGTTGGGCCTACAAGAGGCCGTGGTACGGCGGATTGGCCGGCGGAAGTCCGTGGCGGTCAGGCGTTATGTGCACTGACAGCGGACTATATTATCTGGATTGATCGAATTTTCTTTTTGGCAGGTGCTGGTGGGGCAGCGGCTCCTGTACGGGTCCTGATCTGTGGCCATTCGTTGGTCTTTTGGGCCTTCAAGTGTACCAGCACCTCCCACTGGGGTTCACAGCTGGGGTTTGGACGAAGAGCCCTGGTGTATTGGTTGGGCATGCGGGGCATGCTGTGGAGTCAGCTGCTCCCGGCCATTAAGGATCACTTAGCTAGATTCCCTGTGCCCACCGTTCTTGTCCTTCACTTGGGTGAGAATGACAGGCAGGCGGACTGGCCTGTCCATGGTGCAGCAAGCCGCCTCCGATTTGATCGTACTGCGCAGGTGGATGCCCGGGGTTCGTATCCTCTGGATCAATTGGCTTCAGCGCAGGGTTTGGCGCGCTGCGTTTAACGGGTTTAAGTTAGAAAAGGCCCGGCGCAAGGTTTCGGCCGCCATAGGTAAGTTAGTTTTGGCGGCTGGGGGGGACATCATTAGGCAACCTGATTTAGCAGCTCGCTTCCACGAGCTATATCGCCCGGATGGTGTTCACCTTTCCGAGGCTGGGTGCGATTTGTATTTACGCAATATTCGGAATGGGCTTGCTGCACTGTTGGATGGCATGGGGCAGGGAGGCCAAGCAAGGGCTGACCTCCCTGGGTGGCAGTAACAGTGCGGGCTAAGGGGTAAGTGGTTGGTTAGAGTATGGTGAGCACCCTTGGATATTGTAAGGTGGAATGGTCAATCGCTCCTTTGTAGCCTGTGCGGCACGGGGAGAAATTGATTGCCAGGAAACCTGCTTAAGGATTTCATCAACCTTTGGGCTGTGCGGTCTGGGGTGGGTGAAGACCTTGAGCTGTCCAGATCCCCTCTTCTCTGGAGGGCGGTTGGCTTTGAAGGAGACAGGTGGGGTATACCCGCTTGTTTCCTGAGCCAGGGTGTGTCGCCCATGTCAGGTGATGAATAGGATGGTAGCATCCTAGCTCACGCCTAGGGGCCCGCACTGTTCTATGTTGGTGATTAATCACCTGGTTTACAGTCCGCCTATGCCTATTTGTTTATTAATAAACGTGGCCCGTTTCATCCATTTAACGTCTCTGTGTCTTCTTGGGCCGGGGTCTGGGGACAATTCCCCTCCCCTTCGCCTTGTGCGGGGGGGAGGGAGTTTGTCTCAGCCACCCTGGACATGAGGCCCTAGAAGTGGCCTGATTGGCCAATTTGCAAAAAGGGGCGTGGTTTCGGCTGCAGCACGGTCGATCCACGCCTCTACTCTTCAGTTCTTTTTAGGATCTCCCTCCCTCCCTCCCTGATGCAGAGCGGGTTCAGTGACTGGTCGCTTCGGGGCCGAGTAGGAATTTTTTGCTCCCAACGTATTGGCCTTTGTTGGGGGTTTTTTCGCCTACTCCGTTCTGTACTCAGTTGTTAGTTAGTTTTAGGTTGGCCACGTGGGCAGTAACAGTGCGGGCTAAGGGGTAAGTGGTTGGTTAGAGTATGGTGAGCACCCTTGGATATTGTAAGGTGGAATGGTCAATCGCTCCTTTGTAGCCTGTGCGGCACGGGGAGAAATTGATTGCCAGGAAACCTGCTTAAGGATTTCATCAACCTTTGGGCTGTGCGGTCCGGGGTGGGTGAAGACCTTGAGCTGTCCAGATCCCCTCTTCTCTGGAGGGCGGTTGGCTTTGAAGGAGACAGGTGGGGTATACCCGCTTGTTTCCTGAGCCAGGGTGTGTCGCCCATGTCAGGTGATGAATAGGATGGTAGCATCCTAGCTCACGCCTAGGGGCCCGCACTGTTCTATGTTGGTGATTAATCACCTGGTTTACAGTCCGCCTATGCCTATTTGTTTATTAATAAACGTGGCCCGTTTCATCCATTTAACGTCTCTGTGTCTTCTTGGGCCGGGGTCTGGGGACAATATCTTAAGTTGAATGTTGAAATGTTTCTGCTAATGCATATCTGCATATATATTCATGTTTTATATTCTTACATTATTGTGAGTTCAGTTGCTGTTTGTATCCTCAGGAACCCATGTATTAAAAATACTGGTGTGTCATGGACTCTGTGTGTGTAGGGGGGTGATGCTAAACAACAAAAAAGAAATATTTATATACAAGAGTTTCCAAAGAGGTTTACATAGAGAATTAATTAATTGATTAATTAATTAAGTGGATCTCTGTCTCCAAAGGGCTCACAGTCTAAAAAGAAACATAAGATAGACACCAGCAGCAGTCACTGGAGGTACTGTGCTGGGGGTGGTGAGGGCCAGTTACTCTCCACCTGCTAAATAAAGAGAATCACCATGTTAAAAACTCTTTGCCCAGTTAGCAGGGGTTAACTTGCAGCGGGTTGGGAGAGAGGCTCCAAAGGTCCAGGCTCCAAAATTATATCTAGGTGCACCTGTGGTTTGGCCTAAACACTTCACAAGTTTATATGTCCAGCTGGCATATTAGTTGCCTTCATACCTTTCAGAAGCCAGGAATCAACCCCACTCTTCTCACAAGTTGTGACTGAGTCAACTCTGTCCTTAAAGGATTGAGAATCTTCCTTCTTATCTACACAACATGCTGCAGATGTCCTCCACTAGGATAGTCAGAGCCATTCTCATTGGGAACTGAAAGCAATTTTTCATAGTTGCAGTTATTTGGGATGCCTTCTCATTCTCCTGCTCCTGACAGTCATTCTCTTCCATGCAGTTTTCTCTCCCTCCAATATCTCACCTTTACAGTCTCCTCCTGCTGTTGTCCTTGCTCCAGGCTCCTCCTGCTGTTGCCCTTGCTCCAGTCTTCATTGCTTACAGTCTTCATTGTTCCATCTTCTTACTTCTTGTTCATGTTCTAAGCTCTGCCTCTACTGATGGAGTGCCCTTAGTTTCTTCCCTCCTAACATACTGCATACAATCTGTCTGAAAATTAATCCTTTTGTGATGTTGTGCTATTTATGAGATGATTTGGCACATAACTCTTGGCATGCTGCAGTATGAGTAGGGGATGACAAGAAGTTCAAACCCCATCCAGGCTGTTGGCTGTCACCACATCTTGTGGCAGAGAATTCCATAGGTTAATTATGCATTGTGTGAAAAAGTACTTCCTTTTGTCAGTCCTAAATTTATTGACAATTAGTTTCGGGTTCTAATGTTATGAGAAAGGGACAAAAGTTTCTCTCTATCCACTTTCTCCACATCATGCATGATTTTATAGACCTCTATCATGTCTCCCTTGAGTTGTCTTTTTTCTAAATTAAAAAGCCACAGGTGTTGTAGCCTTGCCTTATAAGGAAGGTGCTCCAGGCCCCTGATCATCTTGGTTGCCCTCTTCTGCACCTTTTCCAGTTCTACAATGTCCTTCTTTAGATGTGGTGACCAAAATTGTACACAGTACTCCAGGTGTGGCTGCACCATAGTTTTGTTTAAGGGTATTATAATATTAGCAGTTCTATTTTCAGTCCCCTTCCTAACGATCCCTAGCATGGAATTGGTCCTTTTCACAGCTGCCGCACATTGAGTCGACACTTTCAATGAGCTGTCCACCATGACCCCAATATCCCCCTCCTGGTCAGTCACTGACAGCTCAGATCACATCAGCATATATGTGAAGTTGGGCTTTTTTGCCCCAATATTCATCACTTTACACTTGCTAACAATGAACCACATTTGCCATTTTGTTGCCCACTCCCCCAGTTTGGAGATATTCTTTTGGAGCTCCTCACAATCTCTTTTGGATTTCCCCACCCTATATAGTTTGGTGTCTTCTGCAAATTTGGCCACTTCACTGCTTGCTTACCCCAACTTCTCGATAATTTATGAATAAATTTAAAAGCACCAGTATAGATCCCTGGGGGACCCCACTTCTTACTTCCCTCCATTTAGAGAACAGTCCATTTATACCTACTTTCTGTTTTATTTATTTATTTATTTATTTTATTTAGCAAACTTATTGACAGCTTGACTTCTATAGACTCGAGGCGGTTTACATATATTAAAACAATAATAAAACAACAATAAAAACAAGAGAAAAAAGGGAAATAGAAGGAAGAAGAAAACATTAAAAACTAAAATCTTGGCAAAATAGGTAAGTTTTCAAAAGGACAGAAGGGAAGGGGCATTTTCTGTCCTTCAACCAGTTACCAATCCACACATGAACCTGTCCCCTTATCCCACAACTGCTAAGTTTTCTCAAGAGTTTTTTAATGAGGAACTTTGTTAAAAGCTTTTTGAAAGTCCAAGTGTACTATGTCAACTGAATCATCTTTATCCACACACCTGTTGACACTCTATCTAAAAGAATTCCAAAATGGTGGTGAAGCAAGATTTACCTTTGCAGAAGCCATTATGTTTCTCCCTTAGCAGAGCCTGTTCTTCTATATGCTCCACAATTATCCTTGAGAATGCTTTTCATCAATTTGCCTGGAACAGATGTTAGGCTAACCAGCCTGTAATTCTCGGATCCCTCTTGAACCCTTTTTGAAAACCAGTGTTACAATGGCTACTTTCCAGTCCTCCAGTACAGAGCCTGATTGTAGGGATAAGTTATGTACTTTGCAAGGAAGACAGCAATCTCACATTTGATATTTTTAAGGACTCTTGGGTGCATGCCATCTGGCCCCGGTGATTTGTTAAATTTTAATTTTTCCAGTTCAGAATGTCATCTCTCATCACCTCTGTCTGACTCAGTTCTTTATCCTCTGTACCTGAGAAACCCAGTTCAGGCACAGGTATACACTCAGTATCCTCTGCTGTGAAGACAGATGCAAAGAACTCATTTAGCTTCCCTGCAATCTCCATTCCTCCTTAATAATCCCTTTCGCTCCCCTAATTTAATGGACCAACCACCTTGTGTCTCTTTTGCCTGAGTTTGTGTTCCTTTCTGTTCTCTTCATTTGGGCAAGCCTTCCAATTTCTGAAGTAATTCTTCTTTTCAGCAAAGCCTCATTTTAGAGAAGTTTCCTCATATGAAATTCAAAGTGTCTGTGTTAGATGTCCTTGGTGATTCTCTCTCCACATGTATGCTGAATTTGATCACACTATGGTCACTGTTCCCTAAAGGTTCCATGACACTGACATCTCACACCAGGTCCTGGGCACCGTTCAGGATTAAGTCCAAGGTTGCCTTCTTTCTGGTTGGTTCCATGACCAACTGTTCTAGGGCACAGTCATTCAGTGTATCTAGAAATTTAGCCTCTTTTTCATTACCTGAATGTGAATTAACCCAGCCTATGTGTGTGCAATTGAAGTCACCCATTATTACAGCTCTGTCTCTCTTTGACACCTACCTGATTTCTTTGGCAACTCCCAGTCACTGTCAGTGTTTTGATCTGGAGAGTGATAACAGGTCCCTAGTACCACACTCCCTTTCATGCCTTGTATTGTCACCCACAGAATTTGTATGGAAGACTCTAGTCTTCCTATCTTTTCTCGCTGATTAAGATTCTATCCCTTCTTTAACATACAGTGCTACTCCACCTCCAGTTTGCCCCTGCCTGTTCTTTCTATAGAATTTATATCCAGGAATAACAGTATCCCACTGGTTCTTACTGTTGCACCATGTTTCCAGTATGACCACTATATCTATGTTTTCATTAATAGCCAAGCACTCCAGCTTGCTCTTAGTTGCTGAGGGCCAAAATGTGTTTGCCACTGAGGGCCAAAATGTGTTTAAAGTCAAGTCTTGTTTGAGCCTCAGTCTGTTGCAACAAAAACAACAAAGAGTCTTGTGGCATCTTATAGGCATCTTGTGAGTAAGAGCATTTGTGGGTTAATGCTCACTTCATCACATGCGAATGCTCACTTCATCAGATGCATGAAGTATTCTCCTCAGCTGGCAAATAACTGTATATTTATACCGATATCTGACTACATGGGGAAAGTGGTAAACAATGGGGCCAAGTGGCCATGAAATGCAAGAGGTGCCATTTGCAAAGAGGTACATAAAAACATAAGAACAGCCCTGCTGGATCAGGCCCAAGAAAGCCCATCTAGTCCAGCATCCTGTTTCACACAGTGGCCCACCAGATGTCGCTGTAAGCCACAGGCAGGAGTTGAGGGCGTGCCCTCTCTCCTGCTGTTACTCCCCTGCAACTGGTACTCAGAGGCATCCTGCCTCTGAGGCTGGAGGTGGCCTTTAGCCCTCCAACTAGTAGCCATTGATAGACCTCTCTTCCATGAAGTTATCCAAACCCTTCTTAAAGCCAATCAGGTTGTTGGTTGTTACCTCTTGCACCCCATAGCCATTTGGCCGCACCATTTACAGGTTTTTATCCCTCTATCCATACATAAGGGTTTTTATCTCCTGTGATTCATTGCCTTGAGAGGACATGGTCCTGAAGGGAGGGATATAAATGTTTTAAATAGGTAAGAACATAAATAAATAAATAAATAAAATGCAACTAAGAATTACACTTCATGCATCTGGTGAAGTGGCGTCTAGTCTAGTTCACAAAAGCTGATCCCACAATAAATCCATTAGTTTTTAAAGTATCACTCAACTATTTGTTGCATTTCTTAAAGGTTTACATTAATTCCTGGTCCCGACCACATTTGGAAACAACAGGACACCTATAGTCAGCTTGACCGACTATAGGAATCCTGATATAACACATTCTGTGATGAAATGCTCAAAGCAGTAATTCAGAATTATGCACTGTCAGAAGGCTGACAAAATGATGGTGGTTGTAAAGTGGGGGGAAGGGAAACCAGGGTTTATGGAGTAGGTAGGCCTTGGCTTTCTGCAACAGCCAATAAGTTGCCTTTCAGAACTGTAAGAGGTAAAGAGATTTAGTGCAAATCTTTCCCTAGTTGATCATTTCCATTGATTAAAGGAGAAGGCCAGCTAGCTGACTGGCTGTCTCTAAGCCCAGCAGCATCTGGGGGTTCATATAAATAATTAGACACACAGGATGCGGTTGGTGTTCTCAGCATGATGCTGAAGGAACACAAATTCAATCATAATTACTTTATGGCACAAAAAGATGAAAGAGGCTGGCACGCAGCCAAACCCCATAGCAAAGTAAGGCAACAAAGGGCAAGTGTCACTGCTCCGTTAGGGGGAGCCTTCAGCCTCGGCTGACTTGTGCATGGGCAGGGGTGGCGATACAATTTGTTAACTGACATATTTTGATTAAGCTGTGGTCATCTGATCTGCTTCATCCCCATTTAAAGTGAGGCTGCCTTGATGGGACAGGATTTCTCTAAGAGATGGGAAGTTTGGCAGGAAAGTGGTAATTGGGTGCAATGGAATGATACCAACATGGATGGTGTACAAATTTTTTCAGAGACTTGGAAGCAGTATTCTCTTGTTGTCTATGCCCCTATAAGGTTTTCCAAATGGTGATTTACTCCTCCTTCACTACCCTTAGGGCAGGATGGAGTTCATACATGGGAGGGATTTGCAGCAACTTCAAAACGGTGCAGTTCATACAGCCAGCAGCATTACTCAGCTTTATTCCTATTTGCCCATAATGTGCAATATGTGTCCTTTAAAAAGTTGCACTTTTGAAACTGGGTTTGTGGAATACTCCAGCTTTCTTGGTTGGAGGTGGTGCTTCTCCTGCTGTGTCCTCCTTCAGCCTGGCTTTCCCCCTCTTTCCTCTTCCCTCCTCTCTTTGCCGCTGTTCACTTCCTCCCTCTTCTTCAGTCATTACATTTGCGCATCTCCAGCCTGATGGAGCCCTCTCTGCCCTGCATGGATCTCCAGCCACAGCAGACTTAGATGAACCTCTACCCAGAGGGAGCACAGAGCCTTTGATTTATAAGAAAAAAAGCTGGAGATTGAGATGGAATGGAGGTTTGTTTGCGCATGCACCAACAAAAGTTTCCTCAAAGCAAAAGCAGAGTCTGGATGGGATGGGGGGGCCCACATGGAGGAATGGCAGCAATGAATAGCCCCCATTTGTCTCGATATATGCTTACTTATGGTTCTGTGCACTTTACATGCTCTCATCCTAATTTGCACCACTTCCTTCTGCAATAAAGCCTGTGGTATGGGAACCCTCCATGTTTGTTTGTGCCCCACCCCCGTGTTTGAAGCTGTGCTCGAGGAAAGCTTAAATTAGCTCCCAGAAGTGCAACCTGTGCTGTTGCAATAGATGTTGCAAAAACTGTGTTTTGGAATGCTGTTCAGTGTTGACCAGTGGAGCCAGATGGTCTGGGAGGAGGTGAATGGACTGATGTGTCTTGTCTGGAGAAGAAGTCATCCATTGTCCACCATGCATTTTCAGTAGATACTTTGAGAAGGTTGCTCAGCTTCAGTCTGACCTTGGTGCCTTTATTAAAGGAGAATCCAAACTGGACTAAGCAGCAGCAGCAGCAGCTTCTTGCTTTTGCTCGGAGCATTTTCAGCCTATGGACCTTGGGGATGTGGACAGATTGTGGCTGTGAGGGCTACCACGTGCAGTTTTGTCCCTCCTGGTTTGTGGAACCAAGCCAGAACATGTGGGCTATCTTCTCACTGGAATACTTGGTGCTTCTTTGGGTGAGGAGGTACACCACTTTTCCAGCTTCTCTTAGGGAGGCAATGATTGGGGTCCTGGTTACAATCCCACCCCCAACTCTGAGCAGAAATAACAATAGCCCAATTCTGATGTCCACTGAATGCATGGAGAGGAGGAGCAGAATCATGGCACCCCCACCATGAACATATTTGCATTTATTTTTAGGATCTACATTGATCCTATGCACATACAACTGCACTGTGTAGGGTTGTTCAGACCTTAAAAATGAATGAATGTAGGTTAGGGGATGAGGACTGCTGCTGTAATCCTGTTCCACCAACACATATTCACTGTGTACCAGAAGGGTGATCTAGCCAGTCAGATGTTTCTGATCTCCCCTTTTTGAGGAAAATGGTTGAGCGTCTGGTGGTGGTGCAGTCTCAGACGTAGCTGGATAAGATAGGTTTTTCCACCCAGTTCCATACCAAACTGGCTTCCATCTTGAGTTTGGAAATAAGGCAGACTTGGTAGCCTGGTATTACATATTATCCAACCCTGCTCTAAATTTGAATGTCTTAGGTCCACAACACCCAATAAAGTGAACTCTTGGGAGAAGGAGAAGGGCAGCATATAAGGGCTTCTAGTCACCTTAGTGTCAAAAAGGGCAGCCCAGAAAGGCTAACTTCTCCTATCCAAATGCAGCACTTTTCAATATTCTATGCAGCTGGCACTTCACAGGGAGGGTAGAGGTTGAATCTATATGTCTTGCCCTGCCTCGGTGTGTCTGAAACATATATGATCTCTTTGAAGTTCCTGTCTACATATTTATAAGCCACAAGGAAACTATAGTATTGTTGGTGCTGACAGGACTAGTGGGTGTCTATGCAGGGCATGCACTGAATGCCCATCTCACAATTATAGAAGCTATTCCACGACCAGCAGAAACCGGGCTAAGGGAGCCCAGCCTGGTTTCTGCTGGTCATGAGAACCACCAGGAGCTGTGCAGCTCCCAGTGGTGGCCCGGCGGCAAGCCTGCTTATGGAGCCACCCCGTTAAGTGAGGTTAATGGAGTGTGTGCTCCATTAAACTCATTCAATTCACTCAGGGTGGGGGGAGGAGGAGGGGGTCCCAGGAATGCACCACGCACTTGTGCGGTGCATTACTGGGGCTCCGGGGGGCGGGGGCGGGGCACTGTGTGATGGTGCTTTCCTTCACCCAACTCCCAGAGCTGCCAGGTGAGACACAGAGAAGGGTATGTGATCGTCTGCGGGGAGAGCAGGTCAAAGCTGCTCTCCCTGCAAACCTCCTCCCGGCGCTGCACACTGCTTGTGTGAAGCGTCCCATAGTGTCTCCAACTATCCTTTCATCCATCACTTCTACCAAGGTGTTTAAGGTTGCCAAGAGAGCTCAGTGACAGGCTGGCTATCTACAAAGTAGGTGCATGATCTGGTTTTTATAAGCGGCGCTGACAGCAAAGTTGAGGATCACAACAGATGATACATTCTTTGTCAAAGGTTTATGATGTGTGGTGCAGCTTGCAGAAGATTTCTCTGTTACACAGGTCTGTTTGTGTTGAAGCTTGACCAGTTTCTTGTGCTCTGGCAGTGATAGACAGTGGCTGCATTTGCACATCACGTGGAATTGTGGGTCCAAAGGACCCATGGTTCTGCTCCCCTCTCCCCCTGCTCTCCTGTCTGTATCTGGACGACAGGGAGAGCATCCTTTCTGCAGTCAGCGAGAATGCAAAGAGGACTGGGAACTGGCTGTGTGGGCTTCCTGAAGGACAGCCCACACAGCCAATCATGTCAGAGTTGAGGGAGGAGCTTCCTCCCTCAACTCCGGTTCCAGGGGATGCAGCCTGCAGTTCCTAAATTGGATGACATGCAGGCTGCATCTAACCTTGGGTTGTGGTGACGAAACTCACTACAATCTGAAGGTTCAGATTGGAGTTCCAAATCTGAACCCTCAGTTTCGTTACCACGCCAAACTGTATTTCCCTTCATTTGGACATAACGCCTGCAGAACCACTGGGCCATTCAACTGTGGTTCTACATTACGTGCAGATGTGGCCATTGTTTCCAAGTGACAGGGCTGCTTTATTCTTTATCTGGATTTTTCTTTCATTTGCTAGTTAATGGTCCATAGTCTTGTGCACACCAAACAACAAGGTCACTGACTTAACCCTGCTGAGAAGCCCCTCACTGTCATTGGGCAGGATCTGGATTAACTTCATCATGACTAAACACTATTGAAATAAATGGATTATGACTAATGTAAGTCCCATTAATTTCAATGGGACTTAGTCGTGACTAACTGGATCTGGATCCTGCCCCGCTCTTTGTAGCTTCTTTGGCTGAGGCAAGGCTGTGACCAGAGAACAGCTTGTTTGTCCCATTAGTGCTCCATGGCAATTTCTCAATATCCCAGGCCCCTTGACCCTGTTTAGCTGTGGGAGAGGTGGAAACTCAGAGTGTTTCTCTGATTAAGCAACTCAAAGCCTATAAAAAAAAATCTATTTGTTAGCCAGAAAAATTCTGCCCCCCCCACCCCCCGCCCTGGGTTTAATCTTTGGTGATAAACCCTCCTCTGGGACCTGTTTTAGCTGTGGGAGAAGAGAGAGGATTAATGTAAAGGATATAAGAAAATGTGTACCCTGGCAGACATTTCTGCTGGCATCTAAGCTTTCAAGATGTTTTTATTGCAACATCACAACATTCCAGAAATTAGCAGAGTCCCTCCTTGCTTAATTCTCGCTACCCCAAGCTGCTATTGTGATGGAACTAAATTGTTTTGTTGCAGCTATGGGAAAAGCACAATGAAGAGCTTTAAGTGATGATACAAATTTTTGTCACTGATATGAGCAAACCGATTAATCTTAAACAAGTCTCTGCACCTAAATAGATACATTAGTTATTCAAGCTTCAACTGGTATGTCAAATCAGATGAAAAAGAAACTTGCAGGTTCCTTCTTCAAGTTAGCATTTAAAACTTTCAAATATATTTTGCATTTAGGATAAAACCACTGTGGCTTTCTTTCATAAAATGTGAACCACAAGCAACTGAAGCCGACAATGCTCTTTTGAACTTTGTGGGCCAAACGACACATTACCCCAAACATGTGGCTACTGCCAACTCATATCTTCTCTTCAGGTCTCCTGATACTGTTTAGTTAAAGCAGATGCATGATGCGATATCAATGTGCTTGGCATTTGGCTGCCCTTTGTGCAGGAAAGGGAAATGCTACGTGTGACGGATCTTTCATCTGTGTTAATTAAAATGACCAGAGAATGCAAAGTGAAATTCGGCTGTATGTAGACACACCTTTAAAAGCTACATCTTACTCCAGGTCTGTTCGGATTTGAATGTGTCTCTTTCTTAGAGGCTAGACCCATTTGGGCTCTAGTGTTTTACCGTAAGGAGGATAATCTACATTCCCAATTCCCAAATGGATAACAAATAAATTAAAAATAGCTGCCTTTCATTCCAACAACCTGTGGAAGATTTTATTTATTAAATTGTGTGTTATGTTGAAGTTAAGAAAAATTGACACCCTTCCTTCAACATCCTCAAAAACGTACCTGTGTTGAACATTTAACAATGCAATGTGAACTATTAATTAAATATCTTTAATTGGTTGCATCCTTAAAATAAATATTCAGATTCTGTACCAAGGCAACCTGTGATCAGAATAACAAATGCAAATTAAGAATACTTGCCTATATTTGACTATATTTATTCTGCTTCTAGTTATCTGGGTTTCCAAACAACTTAAATGTTTTGATGTAGACTGAGGAGCAGGAAAAGGGAAAGACATAGAGTTGGTTTGGATGATACTTTACTGACCCACACGATTAGAAAGAGGACGTGCTGAGAATGCATCTGTCTTAACGTCTTTGTGGGTGTCCCAATTCCCTCCCTATATGTCCCTTTATTGCATAGAGAGGCTCCCTTGTTCATCTGAATGGCTTATTTGAAGTATGTGTAGAGTGGTGATTCAGATGAACAGCCCCCCTTCCACACAGTAAAGTGACATTACAGGAGGGTGTTGGGATGTCCACAGAAGACCCCTTGAGTGCATTCTTGGCACATCCCCTTTTTAATCATATGGGCCAATAATGGATTGTCCAAGCCGATCCGCAGAGATGAAAGACAAGTGCAGAGATGAAAGGCAACTGCAACCTTACTCCGGATGCTGGAATTTCTGCTCAGCTGCTTTCTTGCTTTTGAGATTTTAGCAGAGATCAGTCTTTTTTCTCCAGCCACAAAGATTGGAAATGTTTCGTAAAAGCAAAAGTTTGGGTTCTGGAGGTGACTGAATCCTCTGTCATAATCATGTCCTGTCCATGTGCTGCTCCCAGTAGAGAGTCTTCTAAACCTCAGAGTATGCAAAGCATCTTCCTATTTCCTACAAATGCTGTGTACAACATGTTTATGAACTGCAGGATAGAAAATGCACTGTATTTCTAAACTTGTGTTCTTCAGGCAACATTGAATGACTGCCAGATGGTATGTGGCACATCTGTAGAAGAAACAATCTGTGTACATTTGTTTTTTCATCCCATTTTGTTAATAGGAATATTCATTGTCTATATTCCAAGTTGATCTGGCACTGATGCTCAAATAGATCCACTCAGGGGTCCAAAGACTGACATTCAGTTGTCTCTAAGGAAAGTTGCTTACATCCAAACAGCCTGTCAGATGAAGAAGGGTACTAATACTATGCTGCACAAACCCGTATTGCCAGATGCAAAGTGTGCCTGCTTGTGCCCATCAGGAGTGTACATGTCACCACATGTCACAAGGTTGCCACAAGGGCAACCAGTCCCCTTATAGGCAATATCTGCTTTGATATGGTATGAGATATGATATGATATGATATGATATGATAGATGACATCACATGTAAGAACAGCCTGAAGAAATAAGTGAGTATCATGAGCCTGGTTAATCTCTAGACAGTGAGGCGAGTCTCACGATCGGTGAGACCTGCCTTAAGAGGGTTTGTGGGGAGAGTGGGCTTAGCCTGCTCTCCCCACAGATGATCACAATTGCAGCCCTGGGCAGCTGGATTGGCCGCCCACATGACTGCTGGCTCTGTCATAGAGCTGGCGGGGGTTGCGGAAATTGGGGGCCGTGCGGCCCCCAGAAGTTCCAGGATACTCTGGATAAGTTCCAGGATATGTGTGAGTGTGCAAGGCATGCTGGAGAGACCCTCAAGCCTGGGAGGCTGCTTGCAGCCTCCTGGCCAGGGGTCTCCTCATGTGTTGCCGCAGTGCGGAGCCACGCTGCAACAATACATGATAAAAAAAGATGAGGTTAACGGAGCGCTCGCTCTGTTAACCTCGGCTAAGGGGAGGGGTACTTTGGGAGGTTTGCTGCTGGGAGCCGTGCAGCTCTCGTTGCAGCACATGATCGGCAAAAAGTGGGCTAGGCTCCCTTAGCCTGCTTTTTGCCGATCGTGAGAATCGCCTCAGTATTTATTATGGATGCATATGGTCACATCTTGTGTTAAAGCACTCACCAGAGACTTCTGGGTACAGCTTGCCTAGTAAATTAACAAGTATGGTTATGCCACAAAGCACTTGGATACAACTAACTACATATGCTCATTTACTGAATGGCTAGAAACTGCAGGTGATGGGAAAGAGATGCTAATGTGTTAAAGAGAAAGAGACTTCCTTTTGTCTGTTGGCTTTCTTTTGTCTGTTGAACCATCTGGTACTTTGGCACTGCGCACCTGCTGCTGTGTTTCCAACACTGGTCCACTTTGAACCAGTATGTTTAGGAATCAACTCTTGGTTTGCCTTTTTGTAAGGATTGCATCTCGAGATGCACAAGGATTCATCTTCAAGCTTATTGGCTTTTATTTCTCAAAAGTAGAGAGAAGCTTTTCATTCTTTGGTTCTATATTCACTCTTTGGATTGAATCTCTTGAAGATTGAATCTCTTCAATTTCAAGCTGAAGTATCTGAAAACCTGTTGTGTTTCCTTTCAGATGTATGCCTCTGTTGGAAGTCGAACTGCACCACTGGCAGTGAGAAGACAGCTCATACTGGAGATTCATTTCCTCGATGTTGGTTGTCAGTCCAGGATAAACATGTGCTTCCCACCACCCCATTCTCTCCATTTCTAATGCAAGACAACAACTATCAGGATGACCAGGGATAATAAAAACCTTCTCCTAGCAGTAGTAATTCACCTTGAAATGTCACCTGAGAGGAAACTTGGCAACTCTAGGATAGGTCTTTATACTAGATAGTGCCAAGGAGACAGCAAAATTCTCCTTTATTACCAGATCTGCTCTTAGACCTCATCAAAATGTTACAATAGAAGGCAGACCTAGAAGTCCTGCTTCATGGTGCTCTTACTCCTGGAAGATCAACCTGGCATTGGTCCTCTGAGGGGTGGTGGTGTCACATGTCTGGCACATTTTCTGTTAATTGTAGCCTTTGGAGGTCTTTAGCACACCAATCCCCCCCCCCCGCCCCAATAAAGGCTGGCCTTGTGGTAGGAAGCATGACTTGTCCCCTTAAGCAGGGTCCACCCTGGTTGCATATGAATGGGAGACGATGTGTGAGCACTGTAAGATATTCCCTTTAGGGGATGGGGCCACTGGGAAGAGCAGAAGGTTCCAAGTTCCCTCCCTGGCATCTCCAAGATAGGGCTGAGAGAGATCCCTGCCTGCAACCTTGGAGAAGCCACTACCAGTCTGTGTAGACAACACAGAGCTAGATGAACCAAGGGTCTGAATCAGTAGAAGGCAGCTTCCTATGTTCGTAAAGGCATGCATGGTACTGCACCATTATTACTGGCCAACATGCTGCTCAGCAGGCGGTGGGCAAGAGAAAGGCTGCACATTCGCAGGGAGTCTTCAGCTTTCCTTCAGTGAAGGCTTCTTGTGCAGCCAAAGGGGCTTAGAGGGGGATGTGCCGGTGGTGGTGGGTGATTTTAGCTCCTTTCCCCTCACTGCAAAAGACATTTCTGTTTGCAAGAATATATTCTTGAGGGTCATGCTGCTCTCAGGAACATATTCCTGCAAGTGGAAAGTTCTTTTGCAGCGAGGGGAGAGGAGTGAAAACTCCCTTGCCCCACTCTGTGCCTCCTTGGCTGCACATGAAACTTTGCCATGGGGACACTGAAGGCTCCTTGCGAATGTGCAGCCCTTCTTCTGCCCACCTACTACTATACTGCAAGCGGGTCATTATTCTCATCAATATGATTTATATACTGCTTTTCAGCAAAAATGCTCACAAAGTGGTAAGGATTCATGTGGTTGCATGCTCCAAGCACTTATTTCTGTTATCATGCTACAGCCCAATCCTGAGTCTGTATGATGGATTGGAAGTACGGAGTACAATGAAGCTATTCTTCCTAATAAGTGTGCATTATATTATAGCATTTTGCTTTCCCAAAACTGCAGACTTCAATATGGTAAGTGCATAGGCAATGATAAATGAACTCTCGCAGATACACTCAGGAATGGATAATCTCTAATATGGTGAATGTTTTGCATAAAGAGAAGGCATGAAAAATGGCGCAAGGAAAATAAGTGATTCACCCAGGACCATCAAGCTGCTCAGTGCCAGAGGCATACACAGCATTGATTTGCTGAATCCCTGGATGGTGCTGTAGACGATGCTCATCTTGCCGTCTGTCACCTATATTTCACTGGTAGAGAATCTAGTTTGATCATCATAGGACATTCAGCTGTGTAAGAAGCCCCGCAGTGGCTGAACAAAGCATGAGCAGCAGCTACAGCAGCAGCAGCCGTTGGCTCCCTCTCTCCCTCTGCTTTGCTGATTGCCAAACACACGCCCCTCTGTCTCGCATTCAGTATCTAACGGAGCATCCAGCTTGGTGGGCTAGGGATTGTCAGTCACTTTCAGAGGCAGAAGCCTGCCTTGTTAATTCTGCTCAAGAATGAGGCAGGTACCAGAGAAAAGGGCAGCATCTTTGTAATTGGAGGCGGAAGGCTTTCTCCAAAAGAGTTACTTTGAGAAAGTGCTTTATTCTTGGTCACTACAAGTTGCTTTCATACAGTGGAAGAAGAATCGGAAGAAATAAACAAAAGAGCTGGCTTCAGCACAGCAATGAACCAGTAACTTCAGGTAAGTAGCTTCCCTTTAATTTCATCCCTCAATAAGGACAATCAGAGGGAAACTCTTTTTTCATTTGCTGGGAGGTTTGTGGGGTGGGAGGGAGAATTTGTGACTTCTTCTGTATGTGGAAGCTTTTATATGTTTCACCTCTGCCATCACTTGTAAAACAGCATTTTTTGCAGCTAATTTTAAGCTGCAGATAAACGACAGCTTTTCATAACGCTGAAGGTGGTAAGATGGAAGCAGCATTGTTTCCCATGGCATATGCACGCATTTCTTTTCTCTCATCGTGATCCCAGGTCAAACAGGTTTTGAAGGTTTTTGAAGCACTTCAAAACTTCTGATTGAACACAGACAATAGAGGGGCGAAGTGCCTAGCAGGGCAATGGTGCATCAGGTTGCTTCACCTCTCTGAAAAGACTGTTATCTGTTACTGCTTTGGGATGTTGGTAGTGAGGCAAGTGCAAACAGGAGAAGTTTCAACATGTTTGTGAGGTGAAGCTGGAATTGGGAATTTGGGAAGCAGGATGCTGAGGGGAAAGAAAGGTGTGGGAAAGGCCAATGAGCAGCACACTTGGTTTTGTGTGGTGCGTTTGTTTGTTTTTTAACCTAAGATGACATGGTAGCTTTCTGTTCCCTTCTGGACCCTATCTACTTTCCAGGCAGCTTTTGCAAAATGATGTGAAGTCAGTTTCTCCCTGTCCTAGAAGCTCTGTCCTATGGTTTCATCCACAGAGACTAGGTTTACAGACTGAAGGACAAGATTCTTGCAGTTGCCTGTGTAGCTTTGTGCCATCAGTGCCATTTTGTGAACTGATTTCTAGTCTACAGCCAGAACATAACCAGTGGGTCTGTTCTTGAGCATTTGACAGCCTTTGACAGTTTCAGCATCCATAGTGAAGTCCTGCCATGGGATAGACCAAACTCAAAGAAATGGAGCAACTGCTGGATACTCCCATTCTAGGATGTGCAATACAGACCCTTCACTGGTAGTGCCTCCTACACACCGTCCTCTCCCTCTATTCAATCACCATCCTAGTCCTTTTCTAAACTAAGCAGCAGAGCACCTTTACAGGCATAATTCTTGACTTAGTCTTGGAAAAGAAAGGATTTCATTGGTCCAGTTCCATTCCTTTTAATGACCGAATGGAAAACTCGTGTTTGGGTACGAATAGACTGTTTCCCATGGATGGGCTACTGTGCTAAGCTAGCCAGATTTTGACCTGTCATGTGCATTGCATTGCTGTCCACCCCATTTTTATTTCCTGACTGATTTGGAATTATACCAGGTATCTTTAGAGAACAGCTGTCTTGTTTTTCCTGCAAACTCCTAGAGAGTGAGTTCTATTGAGTCAAAATTCTAAGAAGTAACCTGCTCTTAGGACTGCAATGCACATCTTACAAGGTGCACAAGCATCTGGGTCACTAATCATGAGAAAAAAGGTTGTTCAAATGGGAGTGCTTGGGTTAGGATGATATGGTTGGGTTTCTGCATCATTAGGCCATCAAGTCCAGTCATTAATATGATGGAGGGGTCAGCTGTTTGCTTAGTTGTCATTATGACCCCAAAGGCTGAAGATTCAAGTTTCAAGCACAGACCTATGGCTTACTGAGCTTGGAAGGTGTCCCTGGGACTTGGAGACTGAAGCCTGCACTCTTGGATGCTTCAGGACATTCATGTGACTCTCAGTTTTGTAATCCTTTCCAGTTCTCTTTTGCCCCTCATTTTCTCCTGTCTCTGAAATTGTTTCCATCCATCATAATGAATGGCTGTTTTTGCTAATCTCTAGAGTCAGATGCTTGACATAGAAAAGCAACAGGAATTTTGAAAGGAAAGACTGAAGATTTTGTGATTGGTGGTGAAGGTAGTCTTTCTTTCTGTACACCATGTTGCAGACTGCAATTTGCAAAAAGCAACAACATGCAATGTGTGTGATTGCCCCCTTCTGGTTGCCAAGGGCAATAACTTGGTCCTCTCATGTGCTAGGGAGAGTGTTCTGTGTTCTCAGATAAGGTTGTTTTCTTCCCAGGCACATAGGCACATCTTGAACTAAAAAATGACATTAGGTAAAAGGTATCAGGCAGTAATAATCAGACAATAGCTTAATGCACATAGTTGAGCTGTTTAGCATGAAACTAAGTGCAATAAGCAGTACCAAAAATGAAGTTCATAGTTGTGCAAGTTTTAATACAACAATAACCCCTGTCCTGCATTCCTGTTTGAACGTGCTGTCAATCTAATCCCTTGATCTGCTATTTGGACAAAGCAGGGATAATTCAGCACAGAGAATTGATCTGGTTCCCAATTCCAAGTGGCTTGCAGGTGTAAGAGACACTCAAAAAACCCTCAGTGAAAACCCTCAGATATTCTACATGAGCTGGAACAAAACAACTAATTAGTGTTCATCAGTTCATCTTCCAGGCTGTTTTCTTCAAAGACCTTGCAGATACAGATATTATTTTTGTGAGTGCTCTGATGGGATGCTGTAAGATGTTCGTATACAGAGTATTCTGTGCCTGAATTTTTTTTTTATTTTAAAAAAATGTCCAATAGAACTTAAAGTAAAGTTGTGTCATTGAGTTGGTTACGACTCCTGGCGACCACAGAGCCCTGTGGTTGTCTTTGGTAGGAGGGGTTTACCATTGCCATCTCCCATGCAGTATGAGAGGATGCCTTTCAGCATCTTCCTATATCGCTGCTGCCCAACATGAGACCATTGGTCTATCTAGCTTAGTATTGTCTACTCTGACTCGCACAGGTCTTTCCCAGCTCTACCTGGAGATGCCAAGGATTGAATCTGGGACCTTCTACCACTGAGCTACAGCCCCATTCCTTAAGGACACTGCCTTGGAGCAGACAGTGCTCAGAGGAAGTCACTCATCCCAACGCAAACCCAGATGAACCTGGCTTAGCAAAGGGGACAATTCATGCTTACTCCCGCAAGACCAACTCTCCAACTCACAGTGCTATTTATGAAAGAGTTCTACTTTCTCCACAGACGTATAGAGTAATTATTAGCAGAATATTTGTTATACCACTGTTTCTTTATCTGGAAATACTGCGGGACAAAGGAAACAAAGTACTTATAGACTAGGAGCAGAGAGAATTATTATTTTATCTTGTAGGTATCTTCCTAATCGATCTGTCAGTCACACCCACCAATATACAATATTCTTAGAAAGATTTTAGGATTTAAGGTAATTACTTTTCTCCCAGGGATGCAGACCCCCCCCCACAAGCATTCAGGGAACGCCCCCCTTCATTTTATTGAACTCCCTCCGCCAACTCTTAATAACCCATATCCAGTGCTGGATTTAGGCACAAGCTAAGTAAGCTGCAGTTTAGGGCTTCACATAATAAGCAGCTTTTGCATTTAAAAAAACAAAACAAAAAAGGCCTACATTTCCAATTTTACATAATGTATTTTCCTTTAAAGATATTTATAATGCAAATAGACTTGTTGCAAGATAACTGTTAGATTATTAGTTTTTTGTTGCATCTTTGCCAAGTAAAAACAAAGCTTTATTATTTCTCTTTTCCTTGTCTTTTTGTTAGAATAATAAATGTTTGTGTAAGGCTGTAGAGCCTTTTTTGCTTGACATAATTTAGGTGTCATAATCTGGCCCTGACCATATCTTCCTAAAAAAGTTTTCCTCTCCCCACCCCCACCCCCACAAGGAATTAAGTGAAGGGTTGCTCCTCAAGCTCTTCCTCTGTCTGCAATCATTCATTTATTCATGTCATTCATTCATTCATTTATATATTTATTTATTTATTTAGCACCATCCATAGCTTACAAAGAATGAAAGCCACACCTCTGCCCCAAAGTTTGCTAACTACATATATCAACACAGGGGAAACAACAGAGAAAGGGAAGGGGGATAAAGATGAGCTAAATAGGAGAAGAATATACAAATGTTTCAGTTACAGTTCCTGAGCTTAGCTATGGTAAGGAAGAGGTGTGGCTCGTGAACGCGCCACCGGGTGGGGGGGCGGCTTCTTTAAGGTAAACGGAGCCGGTGCTCCATGATGCCCAGCAGCCCCCGTGGCGTGGAATCACCTCCGCCACTCACCTGGCTCACCTGGCTCCCCCACACAGACACACACACACACACAGAATGCCAGGTGATCTCATAAGCCTACTGGAAAGTAGGCTAAAAAGGAATTTCCCCTGTGAAACCTTGAAATAATGCTTAAACAGGTAGGAAGAGAACCATCTGAGAACAGAGCTGGAGAGGCACAGAGGGAATCAAGCTAGAGAGAAGCCCTATTCAGATATTATGTTGTACATGCATTGGGGTGTATGCACACATGTACATGTTTTGAGTGGATTACTGTATGTGCATGTGTTCAATTTAAATGCAGGTAGAGACAGGAATGCTTCACAATGCAGGTAAAAATAGGAAGTGTACTGCAGTATTCAATGTATGTGTGAAGACTGTATGTGTAGAAAGATCTGTACATGTGTACACTGTACACAGGCTGTATGTATGTTGAATATACCAGGTGAAAGGGCCAGAGTGGTCAACCATATCAGCAGCCATACAGAATAGAGCCTTTTGATTTTGCAGTGAGAGATCACTGATGATTTTTGTGAGGGCAGTTTCAGTGGGATGCAGTGGGCGGAAGCGAGGTGGTCAGGATCAGAACTGGAGGGAAGGAAGTCCAGGCACCAGGAGAAAGAGCAACACATTCTGGAAGTCTAGAGGCAAAAGGTAGAAGTGAGAGTGAGCAGTAGTTGGAAAGAGAGTAGGTGAAAGAGAATGTGTGGTGAATTGGTGTGTCAAAATTTCCTTTCTTGACTCAGGTCAGTTAATGAATCAACTGGCTGAACTGGTTTTAGCCACCTTTTAGCAGCCTTCTCAGTCAACTAGCTCAGAAATGACTTCTATCAGTGATGAGTCATTTCCGCAGTGTGCTCAGAGGAGCTGCCTACAAATGATTAAAAACCCTTAACTTTCAAAACCCAGGAAGCAAAAGAAAAAGGAAAGGTTCTGGTAACCCAGAACCTTCTGGTAGTATAATTTCGCTGTCACCAAGCACTTGGAAACTTGCAAGGTTCCGACCCATGGACTAGAGTGCTTTATTCCAGGATCTCTCCAAACTGGGGGAGAGGGTGTCAAAGTGGCAAATGCAATTCAATGTTGGCAAGTGTAAAGTGATGCACATTGGGACAAAAAAACCCAACTTCAAGTATACGCTGATGGGAGCTGAGCTGTTGGTGACTGACCAGGAGAGGGATCTTGGGGTCATGGTGGATAGCTCGTTGAAAGTGTCAACTCAATGTGCAGCAGCTGTGAAAAAGGCCAATTCTATGCTAGGGGTCATTAGGAAGGGGATTGAAAATAAAACGGCTAATATTATAATGCCCTTATACAAAACTATGGTGCGACCACACTTGGAGTACTGCGTACAATTCTGGTCACCACATCTAAAAAAGGACATTGGAGAACTGGAAAAGGTGCAGAAGAGGGCAACCAAGATAATCAGGGGCCTGGAGCACCTTCCTTATGAGGCAAGACTACAACACCTGGGGCTTTTTAGTTTAGAAAAAATATGACTGTGGGGAGGCATGATAGAGGTGTGTAAAATCATGCATGGTGTGGAGAAAGTGGATAGAGAGAAATTCTTCTCCCTCTCCCATAACACTAGAACCAGGGGTCATCCCATGAAATGGATTGCCGGGAAATCTAGGAGCAACAAATGGAAGTACTTTTTCACACAACGCATAATCAACTTGTGAAATTCTCTGCCACAAGATGTGGTGACAGCCAACAACCTGGATGGCTTTTAAGAAGGGTTTGGATAACTTCATGGTCTATTAACGGCTACTAGTTGGAGGGCTGTGGGCCACCTCCAGCCTCAAAGGCAGGATGCCTTTGAGTACCAGTTGCAGGGGAGTGACAGCAGGAGAGAGGGCATGCCCTCAACTCCTGCCTGTGGCTTCCAGTGGCACTCCTGCCTGTGGCTTCCAGATTTCTCTTAGCAAGGGGGTGCAGACAAAAACCTACTTCACAGGGTTGTTGTGAGGAGAAACTTAAGTATGTAGTACACCGCTCTGGGCTCGTTGGAGGAAGAGCGGGATATAAAGTGTAAATAAATAAATAAATAAATAAGAGGCAAAACTAAAGAAAAACCTTTCCCTCCCATGTGCTTTGCCTGCACATGGAGTTAATTATTAATTTGGCCAGGCTCTCATTGGGATGCGTTTTGCACCAGAGAAATCCCCCTTCTAGCCCCCCCTTCACCTGATGGGTTAATAACCAAAACTTGGAGGCTTGTGAAAAGTTAAAAAAAAAGAGAGAAAAGATTTGTTATTAAAATTACTACAGACTAGTTCTGTCTGAGACATTTAGCTTTTTAAAGTGTGCCGTCGAGTCGCTGTCAACTCCTGGCAACCAGAGAGCCCTGTGGTTGTCTTTGGTAGAATACAGGAGGGTTTGCCATTGCCATCTCCTGCACAGTATGAGATGATGACTTTCAGCATCTTCCTACATTGCTGCTGCCCGACATAGGTGTTTCCCACAATCTGGGAATCATACCAGCGGGGATTCAAACTGGAAATCTCTGGCTTGGCTTGCTAGTCAAGTCATTTCCCTGTTGCGCCATTAGGTGGCTACCTTTTTAGCTTTTTAGATACACTTAAAAATGTTTAACTTGGTTACAAGAATGCTTCAATATGTCTTAATGGTTCTAAGGCGGCACACTTTGAAATCTTAGTTACTTAGTTGCAAGGAACAGATATTTAGGAAAATGCAAAGCACACACACAAACAAATATAAATCCCTGATGCAAAGTCTGTTTCCCTTTGCTAAACTCCTGAAGCCAAAGACTCTGGCTTCCATCCCTTGAACTTACCAAACTCCTGATGAGAATCAAACCTCTTGCAATCCTGTCTTACAAGGATCTGCAGTCACCCTGCTGCAACAAAACTGCATTGCTGGATGTTCTCCTCCATACTCCCAGCATAGACTTCCTTTCTTATTCCCAGAATTCCCCCCTGAAGCTCTCATGTCCCACCCACCTGGAGGACTGATAGGTTGAGCCCTGGAGGTTACCAGCCTGTCAGTCAGGACAGGGGTTCACTTCCTGTTAACCCTCCAGAGGGAAGGGAGACTGGTCACTACACGAGGGAAAGCTGGAAGAGGGAGAGTGACAGAGAAAATAAGAACAGAATCAATGGTGCTTGGAAGCTCTACTCATGTGCTGAAGTGCTTTGAAATTCAATTCCCTGCACTCTATGTTTAAGCATTTGTCTACAGTGACAAAAGCTGTACTCCTGGAGTGATCTCCCTGGGACTGAAATGGTGAGGCTCCCAAACACTCCAGTCATGGGAAGAATCTCTCCATGAGTGCAGAGTACAGAGACATGAGTTTGTCTCTGTAGCAATAGCACTTAGCAATAGCACTTACATTTATATACCACTTTATAGCCGGAGCTCTCTAAGCGGTTTACAATGATTTAGCATATTGCCCCCCAACATTCTGGGTACTCATTTTACCGACCTCGGAAGGATGGAAGGCTGAGTCAACCTTGAGCCCCTGGTCAGGATCGAACTTGCAACCTTCTGGTTACAGGGCGGCAGTTTTACCACTGCGCCACCAGAGGCTCTGTAGACAAATACTGTCTGTAGACAAATACTGAAAGCCTGGAGAGTGGGGTGGGAAGTGGGGTGGGGTTCCCGAGCACATCAGTGCAAGGAGAGAGCTTCCAAGCACAGGTGCTATTTCACCTGAACACAGCTAAAGAGAGACTGCTGAAAAAGAGGGCTTCAATGGCAGCAGTGATGACTTGTGGTGGGGGGAGACACGGGGGGGGGGATTACCAATACACCACTCTTGGCATTCTTATACATCTCTTGTAGAGAGTGAGGGAGGGTGAGGATCAGCATTCCTAGGGAAAGAGAGAAAAATACAAATGGACCACATTAGTAATAATATGGCCCACACTAGTCACAATGACAGAGTGTTGAGGTAACAGAAGTTACTTCTGAATCGATTCAGAAGTAAACATTTAAGAGAGGATGAAGGCAAAGGAAGCTTGACACCAAATATGGAATTTGGCACAAATATTGGGAAGACCTGGCAGCAATTTAAGGTTAATCCATTATGACTGAAACAGCAAAGGTGGATACAAGCTGTCATGGGGAAACAGCACAACAACTAGAGAGATGAGTCTTAATAGGTAGATAAAAATATAGAACTTATTTGTATTCTCCTCATTCCTCACGCTCATAGCTGGAAATGGAAACAGCTTCCATCCCATGATAATCCTATTTGAACCAGAGGAAGCAGGCTGGTGGTTCTTTTGACTAATGATGATTATGATTGCAGATGGGGCATCTCTCTGCATGCAGCTTTTATTATTTCCCTCCAATCTATGCTCCTCCCATTCCACTAGCAGGAGGCAATAAATGCTCACTGTGTGTAGAAAAATTGTAATTAAGATGCTCTGTTTTTCCTTTTGTCTCCAGAGGAATTCTCCCTGGTTATCTCTGCACCTCTTCCTTTCCTTATCAGTTTATCCTGCCCTTATCAGTTATCTTCACTCCCTGACTCAAAGTATAATGTCAGGAACAGTTTTAGGTAAGGTCCACACTTTGCAAACTGACACAATTCATAGAGCAGGGCTCCACAAAATGTGCCAAATTAATTATAAAAATGCTGTAAAATGTCAAAATTAACAAGCTATATTTGGGTGGGAGGTAAAAGACAAGAAGTTCATAATATGCCTCAGAACGGCCTCTTTTATTCCTAGTTGACAAAAACAGTATGTACAGAAAAAAAAAATTATCTTATAAGTTTAATGCCCACTATAAATGATCATTCAGGGCTTGTTACTGGTTTAGTAATATCAAAGGTGGAGAATATACAAACCACACTTTCATACAAATATTAGCTTCAGGGAAATGTATATAAGTATACTTATGTGTTCTTGCCGCCACCCCTGCCCCCCTGAACACACAACAAAAATGTGAGCTGAGAGAACTACAATTCTATTTAAAAGAGAGGACAAGTGTGTTATCAGAACTGCTCCGAAGTGCTAGCTAAGCACTCTTATTATGCTTTTGGCTTAACATGGGGAATCAGCTTGACTATGTGGGACAGGGGCGGAGCCATCATTGGGCGAAAGGGTTCAAAGAACCCAGGCCACCAATGGGGAAAGGCCACCAAGCCCTGTGGCTTGGGCTCCATAGAAGCCCAGAGCAAACTCCCCCCTCCCATGCCCGGGCCACTGAGAGCCCAGGCAAACGCTTTGCCAATTATTTCAGGCAGCTCCGACTGCCCGATAGAACGTTTTCTCCTTCCTCTCCCTCTCTGGTAACGTCCTATCAGGTAGCCAACACTGCCTGAAATGATGGGCTGAGAGCTTGTCCGGGCTCTTGGCAGCCCAGGCCACGCCCCCTTGGGCTCTCAGCTTGTCATTTCAGGCAGTGTCGGCTGCCTAATGGGACGTTTTCCCCTTTCTCTCCCTCCAGAGAGGGAGAGGAAAGGAAAAACATTCTATGGGGCAGTCAGAGCTGCCTGAAATAATTGGCAAAGAGTTCGCCCAGGCTCTTGGCGGCCCAGGTGTGGGAGGGGGGAGTTCGCTCTGGGCTCCTCTGGAGCCCAAGCCACGCCCTCATGCACGTGATGTCACGCGCACGGGCGTATTGGAGGGGGCCACCAAGTGGGGCTGGACGCAGGTCGCCGCTTGGCTGGCTCTGCACCTGATGTGGGAGCAGTCTGTTACAGTATTAATTTCTGTCAGCTTTTGGTCTTGGAAATTATGAGGAAGTGTAGATGCAGTTTAAAGATTTATTTAGGATAAAATTGGGGAACAGGGAATTAAGAAGGATTGGTTAGGCAGAGCAATAAAATCTCAACTAGCAGTCTTGATGAGAATCTCATGAAGAATTTTAGGTTAAAGTCCAAATTATAAATACATCCACTTAAGGCTTGTAGTAGAATGGTCTGAGAAATGTAAGAGAAAAGGGGGCGAGAAGATTTCAGAGAAGCTGGAGGTTAGTTTATCTCTCCTTGTCCGTTGTTGCGTCTGAAGCACTTGTGGAATAGGGGTGAGAGCAGATGTCCTTGCCGGGGGAAGGCAGCAGAAAAGTGGGAAGAAGAAGAAGAAGAAGAAGAAGAAGAAGAAGAAGAAGAAGAGGAGGCTGGTGAGTGGTGTGGAGCTGCCAGTCCCAGAGGTGCTCTTACTCCCAGACCATGGGGCCCCAGTCTGTGGGGCCCCAGTCTGTGGGGCCTCCAAATGTCCAGGGGGCCTCCTGCCGCCAACCTGCACCCACCCTGCCATGCCGAACTGCCAATCTTTTCCATAACTTTAGCTGTCATGTGCACGGCCAGGGGGTGGGGGGTGAGCCAAACAGGCCTCTCCCCTGTGGTAATGTCACAGGTTTGCAAAGATCTATTCCAACTGTGCAGGTGTGCTGGAGCGTCTCAAAGTTCTCAAGGGCAGCTGGGCCAGATGGACTGGCCCAGCGGCTGGCAGCTGCACCGCCTGCTGCCACCACGGCAGAGAAAAAGGCTTGCTCAGCTCACCCCCCACCCCATGGCTGCATACATGGCAGCTACAATTATGGAAAAGATCGGTGGTTCAGCGGGACAGAAGTGGCAGAGACTAGCCCAAATTGCAGGCTTCTTTTTATGAGGGGTGGCCTTGTAGCAGGGGCAGTCCAGGCGCCATAACTACCTAGGTGTGCCACTGGCCACTCCTGACAACCCGACTGGTGTAAAACCAGGCAGGCTAGAGTCCAAAGCAGGTTCAGGATCAGGTTCCAATGCAGGTCCAGGTTCTGAAGCCATGTGGCTGTGGCAGGAGTACTTGTACTCCAAAACATATCTGGGGGCAAGGCATAGATCATTGCCTATGATTGCCATACTGGAGGGGGTGAAACTCCTGCGGGACAAAGAAGTTCATAGCTGCATGGGCTAGTCAACTTGGGTGTAAACCCAAGGAACAAAAGGCTGGAAATGGCTTGGGTGAAGTGTATGTGCAGGTTTGAATGGGTGGCCTTAAGCTTATCTGAGAACCAGGATGTCTTTTCCAGGTGGGAAGATTTTTTTTTTCTTAACTCCTAATGACTTCCTTCCTTGGCTCTGGTCAGCTCACTAGGTCGTTGACAGAGGGGATGCACCGTGCTTATCTGAGTTACTGTGCAGAAGAATCATCTCTTGCAGGAGGGAATTAGTTATTCCCTCTGAGACCATGTTTTCAATCTGGGGTCTGCTTTGTTAGCTTTCTTCTCTTTGATAGAGAAATAAGGAGAGGTGCTCCCCCGCCCTGCCCCGTGGATGATTTCTTTTCAGTCTTTGTTATTGTGACCTTGGGGTACCATTGCCCCATGTCTTGTTTATCCTAAGTGACCATTTGCAAGTTTTGTCATATATGGGCATGTGCAGAGTTCATGGTCCTGTGAGCTTAGGTATCTGAAATGGAAGCTGTGGTCCCACAGTTCCAAATCATATAGAGAGGTGCTGTTTGAGCCCCAAAATAATCTGTTTTGGCAAAAAATATTCTTGCTGAAGCAGAATAAGGTCTCATTTTATACCACCTTAAGTGGCGCAGCGGGGAAATGCTTGACTAACAAGCAGAAGGTTGCCAGTTTGAATCCCCGCTGCTACTATATTGAGCAGCAGCAATATAGGAAGATGCTGAAAGGCATCATCTCAGACTGCGTGGGAGGAGGCAATGGTAAACCCCTCCTGTATTCTACCAAAAACAAACACAGGGCTCTGTGGGTGCCAGGAGTAAAAATCAACTTGACGGTACACTTTAATTGGAGAGGAGAGCTGGTCTTGTGGCAGCAAGCATGACTTGTCCCCTTAGCTAAGCAGGGTCTGCCCTGGTTGCATATGAATGGGAGACTAGAAGTGTGAGCACTGCAAGATATTCCCCTTATGGGATGGGGCTGCTCTGGGAAGAGCAGAACGTTTCAAGTTCCCTCCCTGGCTTCTCCAAGATAGGGCTGAGAGAGATTCCAGCCTGCAGCCTTGGAGAAGCCACTGCCAGTCTGTGAAGACAATACTGAGCTAGATAGACCAATGTTCTGACTCAGTATACGGCAGCTTCCTATGTTCCTATGTTCATCTAATCCGGGATCCTGTTTCCAAATGCAGATATTTCAGTGAAGCTTACAAACAAGGCACAAAAGAAAAACCCATCTTCTGGTATTCAGACATAAACACTTTCTTCTGTTGGTCCTGATTCCATTCTCCATCAATTTCACTGTGAAGTCCTTCTCATGATCAGAGAGAAGGGCTAGGGCTAGCTGCGGGGAGGGTGGTTAAGTTCACCCTCCCCACAGACGCGCCCTCATTGCTGGGTGGCCAGATTGGCCGCCCAGAAAATTACCAGCTCCTACTTGGAATCAGGAGGGAGCAGGAATGTTAGGGGGCCGGGAGGCCCCTGGAACTTTGCGGTGCATTACGGTGAGCCTCTCAATGCTGGTTGGGAGGCTACTCGTGTGTCGATGCTGCACGAAGCCGTGCGGCACCGACATGCAAGCAGTTAGCCTGCTTTGGGGGCACCCTCGCACCAACAACCCGGGCTAAGCGGTGGGCTCCATAAGAGGGCTTGCTGCCGGGCCACTGGCGGGAGACGTGCGGCTCCTGGCGGTACACACACGCAGCACAAACTAGGCCGGTTTGTGCTGCACATGTGAATAGCCTCATAAAATAGGAGTATTATGAGAGAGGAAGAAAACAACTTTCTCTTTCCACTTTCATAATTTTGTAACCTTCTATCATGTTTATCCATTCATCTTTTTTCTAAACTAAACATCCTCAAATGCTATGCTTTAGCCTTTCCTCATAGAGAAGGTGCTCCAACTGCTTGATCATTCTGGTTGCTATTTTCTGCATCTTATCCAGTACTATCATAAGAACTATATATTAGAACTATAATCCAGTTCTAATCATTTTTTGGCATGGGGTGACCAGAACTGTGTGCAATGTTCCAGATATGACTGCGCCATAGATTTATATTAAGTATTGTGATACAAAGTATGATGATACTTTGTGATACTTAAGGATCCAGAAGTTGAGAAATATGCCGCAGACTAGCACTAGGTAGGGTTTCAATGAAGGCCTTGGAAAGGATATTTATATGCTGTGACGTGTCTATAACTACAAAGATTAGAATAGTTCAGACAATGTTTCCCCCCGTGACACTCTATGGATGTGAAAGCTGGACTTTGAAGAAGCAAAATAGAAAAAGTATTGATGCTTTTGAACTTTGGTGCTGGAGAAGACTTTTGAGGATACCATTGTTAGCCAGGAAAACAAACAAATGAACCATGGAACAAATCAATCCAGAATTTTCATTCAAGGCACAAATGACCAGGCTCAAACTATCATACTTTGGACACATTATGCGAAGACCCAGCTCCTTTGAGAAGTCCATAATGCTGAAGTTGAAGGAAAGAGAAGAAGAGGACGATCAGCAGCAAAGTGGATGGACTCGATTATGACAGCAATGAATGCACCACTGAGAGACCTTAAAGGCCAGGTTGAAGACAGATCATCCTGGAAAGAATCTATCGATGTGGTCGCTAAGAGTTGACACCAACTTGATGACACTTAATCAATCAATTGTGATACTGACCATTTTATTTTCTATCACTTTCCAAAAAACTCTAAAATGGATTTTGCCTTTTTCCATTGCTGTTGCATGTGAAGCAGACGTTTTATTTTTTTTAATAAGAATTTTTATTAAGAAGTAAACCAAAGGAGACAGAGACAAATCACCATAAAGACAATATAAAACCAATCATTTTTCATAATGAAAAACCTCATTTTTCTAATTAATTACATCAGTAAAGAAAAGATATCTAGAACAAGATAAAGCAAAAGAAATTCATACTCTTAAAGTAGTAAAATCTGATCAGCTTCTTGTAAGTTACATATCGAGAACACTAAAAGTCAAATCCAGAAAACAGGAACAAAGTTTGACCATAACGGATATTATAATTTATAAAGGGTTCCCAAACAGACATGAATGATTTAGTAGATATACCATATACATAAGCCGAGACTTTCGAAATTGAAGCATAGTCCCACACTTTCAAAAACCAATAGTTTAAGGAAGGAATTTCCAAAATACGCCAATTAGAAGCATATATAATCCTAGCCACTGTGATCATATATAAATACAATTCGTTTAATTTGGCAGGAATATAAGGTTTTATCATACTTAAAAGAAAAATTTCTGGAAGAAAGGGAATCTTAACTTCTAAGATTTGTTCAATTTTAATATGAATTTGTTTCCAAAACTGTTGAGCTTTACCACAATTCCACCAAATATGGTAGAATGAGCCTAAATGTGAGTTACATTTCCAACATTTCTTAGAGAAAGAATAATCTACTAGCCGACCCCCACACAGAGCATCTGTGTGCTCTTTGGGGCCAGCTACCTCTCCCCCCCACACACACCTGCCCCAGTCTCTGGCCAGGCCCAGGCTGCCGGATAAGAGCGCCGCCGTGGTGGCCGAGGTGCTGCTGCTGCGGACGGGCCTGCCTTGCCTTGCCTCAGCAGCCGGGCCCGCTGCCTCCTTGCCTCCGCGGCCACCTCTGCAGCCGCCGCAACCACAGCGGTCGGGCTGCCTCCGCCTCCGCAGTCGCCTCCGTGGTTCTCCTGGGTGCCGCGGCCAGGCCGAGTGCCGCCACCGCGGCCGGGCCGGGCTGGGCCCGCCACCACCACCACCGTCCTGCCGGACCGGGCCGCCCCCGCCCTGCCGCTGCCGCACCACCACCACTGGGCCGCCCCCACCGCCTCACATCTGCAGCCAGGCTGGGGCCTGCCGCCTTGCCTCTGCAGCCGCCCAGCCAGCCAATTCTCCTGGCTCAGCCAGCCAATTCGAGATCCAAGTCAAGCTACTAGCATGATAATAAAGTTTCAAGTTAGGAACTCCAAGACCACCTCTTTCTTTGGAATCTTGCATCACCTTAAATCAAATCCTGGGTTTTTTATAACTCCAGATGAATGAATTGAGCTGTCTGCCATTTATTCAATATCTTGTCGTCTATCTTTATAGGGATCATTTGAAAAAGTAAGTTCATCTTAGGTAATACATTCATTTTTACTGCAGAGATTCTTCCAAGCCAAGATAGATTCAGTCTCTTCCAGCTATCCAGATCAGCCATAATTGATTTCCAAATTGGAACATAGTTATTCTTAAACAAATCTTTATTGCTCCTCGTGGGATTAATCCCCAAATATTTTATTGGCTTCTTCATTACTTGTAATCTTAAAACTTTAGAGAAGTATTCTATCTCTTCTTCTGAAAGATTCCATGTCATGATCTGAGTTTTATCTCTGTTAATCTTATAGCCAGAAACTGAACCATACTGATGTATCTGTGTCATTAATGTATCCAAGGAGTCTTTGACTTGTGTGACAGTAAGGAATACATCATCAGCATATAGTTTTATTTTATGTTCACAATCACCTATTTTGATACCTTGAATCCGCTGATTTTGTCTAATTTTAGTTGCCAAATGTTCAAGAGCAAGTATAAAGAGCAACGGAGAAAGTGGATATCCTTGTCTAGTACCTTTATTGATGATACATTTTGAAGACAAGGATCCATTGAGAATAATTTTTGCTGATTGCTGTTGATATATAGTACGAATCCAGGATAAAAAATGAGGACCACAGTTCATTTTTTCCAACAGTGAGAACAGGAAAGGCCATTCCAAATTGTCAAAGGCTTTTTCGGCATCTAGGAAAAGCATAGCTGTTTTTGTACGTGTCATGGTTACTTTATCAATTGCATTCAATACATAACTTATATTATCTTTCATAAGTCTTTTCGGGATAAAACCAGATTGGTCAGTATGGACTATTTCAGACAGGAAATTTCTTAATCTCATCACCAAGATTGAGGTAAAACCATTTTTTTTCTGCAGCCAACTCTACAAGCCGGGGAAGTGGACAGCTAACCATCTGGTAGAATGAGCCCAGACCAGCAAGTGTGAATAGCTTCTTATCATATTTGGATAGTGAAGCATCACCCTATGGAGTGGGGTGTCAAACAGTCAGAAATAGGGACTTTTCAAAGGAAATAAATGAGTTGTATTAAAGAGCACAATAAATGAATTTTATTAAAGAGTATTGAGTATTGGTTGCAGTACTGGGATTGAAGGCTGTTCTGAGAAAGGAGGAGCAAGTGGGGGCTGATGAAGACAAGCCCCTTATGGAAAAAACAAAGGGGAGACAAGAACAAGGGTGGGGAGGGAAGAGAGCAGTTTATACCTCTCCTGTTCTGTTGTAGTTGAGGTGAAGGGTGAATCTCAGGTGGGGAGATTTGGGGTTCCACACTGCAGGAAGGTCTTCACTGTGGGGACATGGGAACTTCAAGCCTTCCAGGTTAGTACCTGGATCCAAAATGTATAGGTGTCAGATGAGCATTGGGGTCCATTTTGGCCAAGTCCAAGGAGCAGGGTTGAGCAGAAAAGAAGGAGGTTCCAGGGCAGTACAGAACAAAGTGTTCACCAGCAGTATGCTCTCTAATTTTTAGCCTACTATCCAGTAGGCTTATGAAATCACCCAACATTCTGCATTTGTGTCCGAGTCTGCGTGCGTGCGTATTTCATTGTGTCCCCCACCCAACTTCACAATGCCTGGACCAATATGGACCAAATTGGGTACAGTTGTAGGGACACATAGGGACACCTCAGTGGTGCAGTTTGTGATGATGTCATCCACCCTGATCCAAGATGGCAGACGCGTAAACCTTTGAGACGCAAGTGGGCTAACTTGTGAACTGCCTAACCGATTTGAACCAAATTTGCTACATCTGTAGGGACACATAGGGTTGCCCAAATGGTGTGGTGTGATGACGTTATCCACTCCAATACAAGATGGCGTCCATGTGAATATCTGAGGTGCAAGTGGGCTAATTTGTGGACTGTCTAACCATTTTGAACCAAATTAGGTACAGTTGCAGTGAGTGACACACAGGGACACCTCAACAGTGTAGTTTGTGATGATGTAATCCACACCAATTCAAGATGGCAGACACATAAACTTCTGGGGTACAATTGGGCTAACTTGTGGACAATCTAACCGATCTGAACCAAATTTGCTACAGCTGTATTGACACATAGGGATGCCCCAGTGGTGTAGTTTGTGATGATGTCATCCACCCCTATTCAAGAAGGTGGGGGTCCAAGCTTTTGAAGTGCAAGTGGGCTAACTTGTAAACCGCTTAACCAATTTGAACCAAATTTGCTATAGCTGTATGGACACATGGGGATGCCCCAATGGTGTAGTTTGTGATGATGTCATCCACCTCAATCCAAGATGGTGGATGTGTGAACTTTTGAGGCACAAGTGCACTAACTTGAGGACTGTCTAACGGATTTGAACCAAATTTGGTACAGTTGTAGTGAGTGACACACAGGGACACCTCAATGGTGTAGTTTGCAATGATGTCATCCACCCTAATCCAAGATGGCTGATGCATGAACATTTGAGGTGCAAGAGATCTAACTTGTGGACCTTGATTTGAACCAAATTTAGTCCAGTTGTAGAGACAGTGAAAGGAAAGTAGGCTGATTAGTTCTTACTAGAAAAACTTGTTTTACCTATAAGCCTGCTGTGCAGGTGGCGGCGAGCTCCTTCCTCCTCCCCTCCCCCGGGTGACAGCATGGCCTCCAGGCTCTGCTATCTGCAGCCCGTTTCTGGCTTTCCTTCACATGGAAGTAAAGCCGGAAATGGACTGCAGATAGCAGAGCCCGGAGGCCATGGAGTCACCTGGGAGGAGGGAGGAGTTCACCGCTGCACGCACAGAGGGCTTTCAGAGGTTAAAAAAAGGGGCACTGTGACTCTCCCTTCCTTGCCCGCTCACCCTGCATCCAGCCACCATGGTGCCCCATCCTGCCACAGACGGCGGCGAGCTTTAGGGGGCAAAAGGGGGAACTTTCCCCTGGCTTCCTTCCCCACAGCTACTGCCGCCACTGCAGCTTTAAAAGAAGAAGTAAAAATGGGGAACTTTCCTCTCACCCCCCCTCCCAGCAGCCACTACCACCGTCACTCCTCAAATTTTGCCGCTGTGGGCAGATGCCTCCTCTGCCTCTGCATTAATCCATCGTTGGGTATGTCAACCTGTTTTGGTAGTCAGAGGAGCTGCATAGGTGGGTCAGCACTATTCAGCAAGAACACAAATGCATTAGGACTTATTTATTTATTTATTTATTGTTAAATTTATATACTGCCTTTCATTAAAGCAATCCCAAGGCGGTTTACAGCAAAAAATTTAAACACAAGATGGTTAAAAAGGCACAATTAAAATATTAAGTGGGGAAAAAATTAAACAAATCTGATTAAAAATTTAAAACAAAAGCATAAAAGCAAGACAGACTATAAAGAGCAGCAGCAGAGAATCAAATAAATGCCTGGGCAAAAAGCCAAGATTTTACACTTTTTCTAAAAGCTGTGATGGAGACCGAGGAGTGAATAGCCACCGGGAGAGCATTCCAGAGTCTGGGGGCAGCAACAGAGAAGGCCCTGTCCCGCGTGCACAACAACCGAGCCTCCCTCATTGTCGGCACCCAGAGCAGAGCCCCCTCAGATGACCTCGTCAAGCGTGCAGCAACCGTTGGGAGCAGGCGGTCCCTCAGGTATCCCGGGCCCAAACCGTTAAGGGATTTAAAGGGCAAAACCAGCACCATGTGACTTGAAGTACAGCAGTTTAGTCAGTGGGTAAGAGTTGCTCTGATTGCATTACGATGTAGTCAGTAGGTCTATGGAAACTTTCCATTTTTCCAGGACAGTTACTTGCTGAGCTGGCAATTTAGTATTATCAAATATTCAAGAGCACTGGGCATGGTTCCCACTAGGCTCAAAGCACAACACCCCTGTCTACATATTAGATACCAATGTATCTAGATCTATTTCTCCATACCAACTTCATCAGGAAATGGCATGACCTCGCTAAGTGCCTGCCTGGAAGTGATATTGGGCTGGATGAGGAATAACAGGCTGAAGTTGAATCTAAACTTGCCTGAAATGGAAGCCGCCCCTCACAGCACAAGCTTTGGTTCATGCAGCAGTTTTCTCAGCCTAGATGAGAGCTAAATTTCGTGTGTGTGTGATTGTGTGCATGATCACACTTTGGCAACAACATGAGATCATTCACACAATCAAGGATTGTGTTGTACCCAGATTTGGGAGCTATATGTCCTCCCAAATTCCGGGTAAAGCTGGGAAGCTTTTCCTCCTACCTTGCTTCCACACAATCACTTCTACCCAGGTTTTCCTCCTACCTTGCTTCCATACAACTGAAAATTGTGAGCACACATAGATCCCAAACCTGCATTTAACACAGTTTTGATTGTGTGAATCACCTCTGAGTTGTCTTCAGCAAGGCTTGCTCTTCCATATGTCAAATTACTCTAGTTTTAAAATGCTTTATATCAATTTATCAGCAACAGGTACTCAGCTAATCAGCCTGTCATTTCCTGGCTCTTCCCCAAACATTTTTGTTAAAATTGGTGTTAACATTGGTGACCTTCCAGTTTTCTGTTAAGGATGCCAATTATGGTAGCGGTTCATATTTTTGTTAGAAGATCAACAATTGCACATTCGGTCTCTTTAAGAACTCACCTGTGTAACCACCATACCCAGTAATTTGTTAATTTTTAATTTGCCAGTTAGCCCTAGAACTTTGTCTCTTGCGGCTCATATGTAACTTGGTTCTTTAGGTGTCTTATCCCCAAAACTGGCTCAGATGTGGAGTTCAACATCTACCACTGTGAAGTTCAGTGCAAATAATTAATTTATTTTATCTGCAATCTCCTTGTCGTCCTTCTCTAATCATTTCACATTTCTGATTCTACAAATTCTTCCTTATCCACGAGACTCTTTTATTTTAACTGCACTGTACTAACAGTAATACTGTTATATCATGTGCTGCTGTTATATCATTATATACAGGGGCACACCTAGGTAACTTTGGCACCCAGACCTGAAGAGCTTTGGAGGCCCTCCCCCTGCTGTGAGCCCCCACATTTTTAAATGATACCATATCTCCCCCTGCTGCTTCTCCTTCCTCCTGAGGGGCCTCCAAATGATCTGGTGGCCTCCTCATAGCCCCGCCACTCCTGCCCCATTGCTCCTCTGCTGCACAGATGCCACTATTTTGCCCTCTTCACCACCGGGGGGTGGGAGGTGAGCCAAGTGGAGCAGGTCATGGCCACCCCCCCTCCTGTGGCTGCAGCAGCTGCAGTTGGGCCTGTGGCATGCCTGTGCAGGTGGGCCCCCCACCTGAGTATGGAGTGTCGCGTGCCCATGATGTCGGGCAGCAGCGGTGGCGGGGTGGCAGAGCAGCAGCAGGGCAGAAGTGGCAGGATTATGTTGTTTTGTGATTTGTTGTGTTTTTTGTGTTATATGAATAAATGGTGAATACTTTATAGATAGCTTTTTGGCTCGTCTGATGGCTACTCAGGGACGGGCCTTCTCCATTGTTGCCCTGAGGCTTTGGAAAACACTTCCTGCTGAAATAAGAGCCTCCCCATCTCTTACAACTTTTAAAAGGGCAATCAAGATGCATTTGTTCACCCAGGCTTTTAATTAGATATTGTTTTAATTGTGTTTTAATAGTTTTAACTTTTTAAATTTTAACTGTTGAAATATGTTAATCTTTTTATTGTTTGTTTTAATTGTCTTGAAAACCGCCCAGAGAACTTGTGTTTTGGGTGGTATAAAAATATGTTTAAATAAATAAATAAATAAATAAATAAAATAGTCCCCAAAGCAGTTTACATCAATATAAATATAAATGAAAAGGCACCCTGTCCCCAAAGGGCTTACAAGGTAAAAAAGAAACATAAGATAGACACCAGCAATAGCCACTGGAGGGATACTGTGCTGGGGATGGATAGGGCCAGTTGCTTTCCCCCTGTTAAATAAAAAGAATTGCCACTTTAAGAAGGTGCCTCTTTGCTCAGTTAGCAGGGGACTAACTGAGCAATGTGTTTTTATTGGATGCTTTTTTTAATGTGTTGTGAGCCACCCAGAGAACAATTTGTTATTTGCTAACAAATAATGCTTATTAGTTGTTCTGAACATCAGATGATTTCATGCAGTATTACTCAAATTAGATAATATTCAAGAAGGTTAAATGATTTTTATTGTCTAACATGCTAAAGGATAACTTGCATATAATAGATGCTGTTTCCTCAGAGTTTGTTGGTGAGATCATTCCGATTGATGATGCTCGGCCATGAAACCCATTAGGTAAAAAGACCATTGTTTCCAGCCAGGTTCAGGTGAGGATTAAAGGTCTCTTTCTCGCTTTCCCAGAGAGGGCATTTCCCCCACTGGCCGGTAGTAGGATCAGCAAGGAGAAGGCAGAAAAACAAAGGCCAAAGAGGAGCCAGGGCTTTCATTGGCTTTCAGACTGAGACAGCCCTACTAAGCTATTTCCTATACATTCATTTTACATAGGCTGTACTGTACTAGCTGTTCTCTGCTTCCATGACCAACCTGGCTTCTAGTCCATCTAATAACATAGACACCGAAGCTATTCCCATGATCAGCAAAAAATGGGCTAGAGAAGGCTAGCCTGATTTCTCCTGATTGTGGGAAGCAACGGGAGCCATGTGGCTCCCGGTGGCGGCTCAGCGGCCAGCCCACTTACAGAGCCCACCATTTAACCCCGGTTTCGGGCATGAGAGCGCCCCAAAGTCAAAAGGATGGCATGTCGCTATGGCACAGCTCTGCGCTGCAGCGACTCATGAGTAAACCCAACAAGGAAACTACAACAAGCCTCTTGGCATCGGGAGGCTCCCCAGAATGCCCTGTGCACTCGTGTGTGTCATTCAGAGACTTCTGGGTGGCAGGAGGCCCCCGAACCCCGCTGCCCCAACCGGCTCTGTGATGGAGCTGGCAATCATCCGGGCAGCCAATCTGGCCACCCAGGTAGGGCTCCCTGCTCATCTGCGGGGAGAGAGGGTCAAGTCGGCTCTCCGCGCAAACCCCCTTTAGGCTTCTCATGAACTGTCATTCTTCTAGAGTTACATACATCAAAGGGAAATCTAACAGTATTAACCTAGCTTGCTACTTGCATGCATAGTAAACTCGTGATGCTGTTGAGGCAGCACATTAATTATTATTACTATTCGAGTTTCTGTTTTGTTGCCCGAACTTCTGGCATAAACACAAATGCCTTCCAGTTGTTGTCTTCTACTCTTATCCAGTTCTTTAGACTAATATTCCTCCCCCACTTTCTAATCTGTATTAGTGGCCTCAAATAATTGTATTATCTCTGCATTTTTCTGCACTGACCTCCAGAAGACTTCCCCCAGCCTTAATGAAGTACAGTCCAGCAGTCTGCCTTGTTGGAACCTTATCCCATTATATTACGTGCTGTTGTTGTTTTAAGTAGGAGGGCAGAGAGCCCATTTGTTTATTCTGTTAAATCATTTCTACAACATGTCTGAATCCTGGGAGCTTATGTAACAACTGGATGCTCCCTCCATATCGAGTCAAAGGGGCCTTTCCCGCAATCATTCAGGGGGAAGGCAGGGTTAAGCCTACTTTTCCTGCAGATGGTCAGGATTGGCCCCAGCCGTGCCATGGTGGCGACTGGCGTGGCATTCCAGAGGCTGGGGGAAACGCTCAGTGAGTGTGGTGCGTTGGGAGATTCCGCAGGGAGACCAGCGCTCTAGGTGATTGTCTCTGTGTCATCATAGGTTGCAAGCCACCCAGGCTGACACACAACCCCAGAGCCTGGGTTAATGGTGCGCTCGCTTGGTTAACCCAGGCTAAGAGCTGGGCTTTGGCACTGGGTTTGGTGCTGCGGCACCACCACGATCCACATGGACCCCAGCGGTTCTCACCGGCAGCCAAGCCCAACCTTGGCTGCCCAAGCCTGGGAACAGTCTCCTTGATAGCGATCCCTCCATATGGGCTAGGCTAGAACTCTTCTCTGTGACATCAGGTTTTCTAAAGGGAGACAATTTTCTGAAAGGAGAAATAATCATTCATGTGTGACCCCATCTCTGCTCTGAAACTGACCACTGAGACAGAGCTGTTGCAGTTCAGTAGGAACAAGGACAACATCTTTCCCCAGGAAAAGAAGTGTACAGTACTCTCACATGGCTAAGATACTTCTAGGCTACCAAGGGAATGAAAGTTTGGTATACACACAGAACACACTGAGGCTGTTCTCACAAGCAGTCAAGACCGGGCTAGGGCAGCTAAGCCTGGGCATGGCTCCTGGCAGTGCCTCGGCACCAAACCTGCCTCGGTATCCCGCCTCTTAAATGAGGTTAAAGGAGCAAGTACCTGACTGTGTGTCAGTGCCAGCTGCTTTCAGCCAGTGCTGAAACACTGATGGGCACCCGCCTGTCACTGGGGGGATCCCCACAAAGCACTGTGGGCTCATGCGGTGCATTGTGGGATATCCGGGGGCCGGGACGACACATCCCTGCCTCAGTGATGTCAGGGGTAGCAGTGGAGTGTCTGGGCGTGCATTCTGTGTGCCCAGCACCACAGGATGAGCTTCTGTGAGGGAGATAAACTTTGCAAGGCTTCCTCCCAGCCCGCCTGCCTGCCCTCACACTTGATCATGAGAAAGGCCCCATAAGTACTAGGAAAGTCTGAAAAGGGATTATTTCTCCATCTGTTGTTCGGAACTCGGGATGAAGTTTACATGGTAAGAGAAACCAGAGTTTCACAAGCTAATGGCATGTGGTGTGGAATGTTTGCCTGCGAGAGTTCTGCTGCCTTTTCACACACTTCACTCAGACCATGATTCTGAAGTGGGAGGGCTGCCAGTAGATGCTCCAAACATCGATGTGTGTGTGCCACAGGATAATAAATCTCCTATAGAGTTATAGCAAAACAGTGGTAATTCTGTAAAGGTAATTCTGTTTATGTTTCATTTATTTTGCTGTTGTTTTTATATCCTGCCTTTCCTCCAAGGAGCTCAGAGTGGCATACATTTTACCTTTACAATAACCCTGTGAAATAGGTTGGGCTGGGACAGAAATCTTATTCACACATTAAGTTACACACGTACAATCTGTGTACAGTGTACACATGTACAGTTATTCACAGTTAGGGTCAACACACATACAGCAGTACACTTTTTATCTGTACCATGCATTTGAAGGTTTACCATGCATTTACCTTTGTCACAAACCATGCCGCTTGTTACGATCTTCTGGAGAGGTCTGGTTATGGATGCCACCAGCTTGTTTGGTGACGACCCATGATTGGACTTTCTCTGTGGCTGCCCCAGGGCTTTGGAATATGCTCCCTACTGAAATAAGAGCACCTCCTTCTCTGTTTGTTCTCAGGAAGACCCTCAAGACTCTCCTGTTTTTGCAGGCTTTTAATTAGAATGAATTTTATTAATTTTTAAAACTTGCTTTAATATCTATTTCAACCTTGAGCCCCTGGAGGCGCAGTGGTAAAACTGCCACCTTGTAACCAGAAGGTTACAAGTTCGATCCTGACCAGGGGCTCAAGGTTGACTCAGCCTTCCATCCTTCCGAGGTCGGTAAAATGAGTACCCAGAATGTTGGGGGCAATATGCTAAATCATTGTAAACCGCTTAGAGAGCTCCGGCTATAGAGCGGTATATAAATGTAAGTGCTATTGCTATTGCTATTTTATTCTATTGCTTTTATTCTCATGTAGTTTAATCTGTAACTTTTAAATATTTTAAATTTTGTACACTGCCTAGCGATGTACATATCAGGTGGTATAGAAATATGATAACTAAATAAATTTACCATGCACTCTGCGCTCGCCCAGTGCCCAGCCGTGGACATCACCAGGGCCTGCGGGCCAGTTGGCGCTGGCAAGCATGGCCAGGCCCAGGCACAGCAGCTAGAAATCAATAAGCTGGCCCCAGGGGAGCTGGTGAGTGCTGGCAGTGCCGGCACCCCCAAGTTGCTGTCGTTGCCTCACTCTGACCCTGCCCAGGCCAAGCCCGGAACTTGCTCCAGCCCCTCAACAAGTGCAGGTCAGCAGCAATGGCGGCACTGTGCAAAACATGCCCACCTGCCCACCTTTAGTGCAAGAGAAAGTGCCGCATGTTCAGCAGCCCCGGGCCAGGGCAGCTCGTCATCTGCAGCAAGGCCCTGGTTGTTGACCTGGAAGCCACTAAAAGTTTTTAAGGAGGGGTCTCGTGGCGGGGTGTGTATATGTCTCTGAAGGGTCTAAAATTACCTAGGCGCGCCACTGAAGGTGCCAGTGAGCAAATGTTAAAACACTTTATTAATAGAATTGAAAAATGCTTAACATTAGATGCCATTGCATCCACAGCATTGAACATACCTTGGACTGACATCTATTAATATATCTAATAATCCAAAAGTGGTAATTCTCTTATATTTAGCATGGGGAAGCAACAGTCCCTGTCCAGCCCAGCACTGCATTCCTTCAGTGGTGCTTCTTTTTAGACTGTGAGCACTCTGGGGTCAGGGACAGAGGGGCACCTAGGTAATTTTGGAGCCTGGACCGAAAGGCAAGGTATGGAGGTAGGCCAGCGGTGGTCTGGGTTATGCTGCTGCAGCGGCCCCCTAGCACTGGCCATTGTATCTGATGTCAGACACAGGGAGCATTTAGCCATACCTTCTGTGTCTGAAGACAGACGCGGGGGTGTGGTTTTAAAGGCAAGAAGAGTCACTCCAGCCACTCTGCGAATGCAGCACTGGCTGGTTTAGCTCCCAAACAGGGCCACATGGCCCCATTTGGGAGCTGAATCATGCCCCCCATATCTGGCATCAGATGTGTGTGTGGGAGTGTCTGGAGTGTGAGGCGTGGCCCCCGAGGGGTGGCAGCCTGGGTTCTTTGAACCCATTCGTTCAATGGTGGCTCCGCCCCTGCTAAAGGCCCACCCTCCCCTTCAAATTAAGCATCATCAAGCTTGGCTGGGCAACCACAATACCCAGGACAGACTAAAGAGGATTTGGGGCCCCAAGACCAGAGATTAGAGCACCTCTGGTCAGGGAATCATCAGTCATCTCCTCCTCCTCCTCCTCCTCCTCCTCCTTCCCATTTTGAGTACCTTTTCACTGGAAAGTAGCATATACACACGTGGACAATAGGATTCCAATCAGGGCTCATAGAAGCCCACTTCAGAATAGTCCAATGTTTTGTCCTTAGCCATTCTTGGGTGGTTTTAGCTATGTGTTTTAGGTCATTATCCTGTTGGAGGATCCATGACCTGCGACTGAGACAGAACTTTCTGACACTGGGCAGTAGGTTTTGCTCCAGAATGTCTTGATAGTCTTGAGATTTCATTGTTCCCTGCACAGACTGTGGACAGACTGCACAGACTGATGTGACTTGCCCAAAAGCTCAAGTTTTGTCATAAACAAGCCAGACTGGAATTTGCTAAAATGCATATTAACAAGCCACAATGATTCTGGGAGAATGTCCTTTGGACAGATGAGACAAAACTGGAGCTTTTTGGCAAGTCACATCAGCTCTATGTCCACAGACGAAAAAACAAAGCTTCCAAAGAAAAGAACACCATACCTACTGTGAAACATGGAGGAGGCTCGGTTATGTTTTGGGGCTGCTTTGCTGCGTCTGGCATGGGGTGCCTTGAGTCTGTGCAGGGAACAATGAAATCTTGGAAACCTCCTCCTCCTCCGTTGTCTCTCCATTGAGCCTGGCAGCCTGGTTGTTGCTGGGCACAATGGCCACCTGCCGCCCTCTTCATTGCATGGCATTGTGTTGCTGCTGGGAACGAGGGCCATCTGGCAGCATATTGCTGCTGGGCAGAACAGCCACCTGCCACCCCGTCCACTGAGCTCAGCAGCTGTGTTGCTGTTGAGTACAAGGCCAAGGGCCCCATGTGATGAACAAGCCAGCCCCCAGCACAACTGCCTTCCCCTCCTCCTAGCATGAAGATGGAAAGGGAAGGAACAGAGAGTAGTAGAGAAAATGGGTTGAAAGTGCATGGCTCTGGTTCCTTGCCCTTTCCTTTAGAATTGCAGGTGGGTGGGGGGAGAACCCTTCCCACTCCATGCAACTGGAAGGAGGAGAGGAGGCAGTGATGGGGAGAGCCTGTTGGGTGGAATTTTTAATTCCAGTCCTCACCACCGCCTCCTGTATTGTCCAAATGAGGTGGGGGGGGGGCGCACAGGCAGCCAAACAAGAGATTTGGGCCATCCAGACAAACATTTGGGCCACTTGCCCTTGTGCCCAGTGGTCACAAACACCGATGCTGTTGATGCCAGTGTGTGTGAGCCCAAACAAGAAAAGGGCGGGGGGGGAGAGAAAAGAAAATACAGGGAGCAGAGGAAGGGGAGGAAGCAGCTGAGACCAATCTAAATGGTCTCCCTTTCTCTTCCTTGGCATACCAAGCAGCAGAGCTTTGCAGCCAAGTAGACTGGATTCCTGTAGCAGCTCCCAAGAGGTGTTATGAACATTGTTTTCCCAAATGAGAAATGAACAGAGGGCCATTTATTATAAATTACAACATAACACTAGCCTCTTGTCATTGTCTGGCCAGCTGTTATTTTCTTCCATTTGTTTAAGAAACTAGCATAAATCACTGTGAGCATTTCACAGGGCAACAGAGCTATTGTTCCTCAAGACAGATACTCCAGGGCATTTTCTGGACTACAGGATTTGCAACAGTTAATGCATTGCAAACTGTGATGGAAAAGTGCAACAGTTTCAAAACGAGAGTAAAGGGTTGTTTAATGCTCCATTGTAAGCTGGTGGCCATTCATATTTCCCATCCACTGAAACGTATTTTCCAGGCAGAGAGTGTCCATCTTCTCATTGAAACGCATTTATCTGCCCCTCCTCCTGATCCATTTGGGCCAATGGAGTCGTGGAGTGTGTGTGACGTGATTTTTTAAAAATTATTTTTTTTAATGGGGGAGCAAAAGTGGTGAGTCTGGAAGGAGGGAAGAGAGGAACTGGAGCACCTGGGTGGGCGCTCTCTTCCATGGTGGCGGTGGCCAGTGGTCCCTTAGCTCCCCCGCCAGGGCTGCTGAGGGCAGCCCTAACAGCAGCAACCTCTACCACTCCTCCTCATTTGGTGCCCCAGGCAGAGCCTTGCTAGGGCCAGGCAGCCTTGCAGCAGTGGTGGGGCACCTTTCTCCTCTCCGCTGTCACCCTCACTGCTTCCTTCCTGCTGGGCCTTCTCCTAAAGGAGGATGGCAGTGGCGTGCCTCCAGAGAAATAGATAGAGAGATAGAGATAGGAGAGAGGTGGAGGGGAGGGGAGTGCTCCTCCAGTGAGGGCTGTGAGATTGCACAGAAGTAAATGAATCATGATTCAGTTCAATCAGCTTCCTTTTAAGTAAGTGACTGTTCTCTCTTCCTGCCCTTTGCTTTGTAGTATTTATTATTTATTTATTTAACATATTTGTTTACCACCCAAAACAGAAGTCTCTGGACGGTTTACAACAAAACAAAACAAATAAAAAGGCTAAAACATTACAACAATTTAGAATTTAAAATGTTAAAACTATTTAAAATTATCAAACAATTAAAACAGTATCTATTTAAAAGCCTAGCTGAACAAATGTATCTTGACTGCCTTTTTAAAAGTTGTAAGAGACGAGGAGGCTCTTAAGCAAGTGGGATTGCACAGTAGTAAATAATTTAGTTCAATGGGCTTCCTCTTCAGTAAAATGTGCACGAGAAAAGGTTGGACTCAGAAATCTGCTCAGCTGCTCTCCCCTCTCCTTCTGTGTTGACAAGCTCAAGTTAAGTTGGAAGCAAGTGGAGGAGGAGGGAGGTGTGGGGCTTGGGATTGGTGGGGAGGAAAGGAGGGGGAAACTAAGATTTCTCTTTGCCTGTTTCTCTCCCCATGATGAGGGGGCAGAGGAAGCAAGCAGGGACGGTAGGGTGCGGGGAGAACTGTCCATCCTGCAAAACACCACAATGCATACAATGCAGGGAAAGGCTCTCTACAATGGAAAAATGAAGCTACTTTCCTGCAGCGCATTTACAATGCTGTAGGGCAAAAACGCATAATTCAAATTCAAATCAAGGCATGGGAAATATGAACAGCACCCTGGTGTGAATGAATGCAGCAATACCAATTTGGAAACACAGGCAATACTGAGGGACACTTAGCGGATACGTTGCGAGTATGTCACAGCGTGTAATCTGGAAAATGCTCAGAAGCAACTAATTATGTTTATGCACCAAACATACATAATTAGGGTTGCCAGGTCCAGATGGTGAAAAAAGTCTATATCCATCACCAAAATAGTGGAAATATAGGACCCTTTTCTCCAAAAAGAGTCACCAAAAATTCTCCACTTTGCATAAAATTCACATATGCTTATTAGTATTATATATACATATGTTGATAAAAATGGGATAATATGAGAATAAATACAGCTCACCACTGTGAACCTGATGACCAGGCGAACTGTATGTCTGCTCAGTCTGCTGTCTAGGTGCCGAGTTCTCAAGGCTCCTGCTTCTTAACCATAAATTCATCTCCTAGTTAGGTTTACCACACACACAGTTCTCTGTCCTCCCCCTGTTCTCTCTGTTCTCTCCAGCCAGGCCAGCAATTTCACTTCTCGGTCCAAGGCAGGGCAGCCCGCTAGCTAACTGAGCCAGCCTCTTTGCAAGCTGGTGCAGTGGTGCATGCATGGTCTCCCACTCTCTTGCTGTTCTCTGCGACTACAAACATGTATATACCATTTTTCATCAGAAAGTTTCACAGTGCTTTTCAAAGAAAAATAAATGAAATGCTCTCCTGTCTCCAAAGGGCTCACAATCTAAAAAGAAACGCAAGTTAACACCAGCGTCAGCTACTGAAGGAATGCTGTGCTGGGGTTGGTTAGAACCACTTTAAAAGGTGCCTTTTTACTCAGATAGCAGGGGTAACTGCTAGTTCTCACGGCTGCCACCACCGGAAGGAAGCAAGCTGCACCTGCCAGGCCCACCTATCCTTGCTCTTGTATCATATGGCTCTGCAACCTGCCATTGAAACAGATCCTCCACCTCCACTCTGGCTTACCCATTGGATGGATGGTCAGTAGGATGCTGGCAGGGGAAGGAGACAAAGAAAGAGAAATCGCTCATGAGAGCAAAGTGTTCTGAGTGAACAAAATGTTCCAGCTGCTCCCCAGAACTTCAGACACCACACCACATGCAAAAAACTTGTTCCATCCTCCAAATAGTCTATTCCTCCTAATGCAAAGAAAGAAAGAAAGAAAGAAAGAAAAAGAAAGAAAGAAAGAAAGAAAAAAAAGGCAAAAGTTGCACGTCCTCTATAAAAGTCCATAGTTGGCAACCCTATACGTAATACCATTATTTCAAACATCTTTCTCATAAGCCCCACTGACTTCACAGAGACTGTTTTTCAGGAGTGTAGTGTGTGAAATTTGAAACATCTTCTTTTGAGAGAAATTAAGAGAGCTGGTCTTGTGGTAGCAAGCATGACTTGTCCCTTTAGCTAAGCAGGGTCTGCCCTAGTTGCATATGAAAGGGAGACTAGAAGTGTGAGCACTGTAAGATATTCCCCTTAGGGGATGGAGCTGCTCTGGGAAGAGCATCTAGGTTCCAAGTTCCCTCCCTGGCATCTCCAAGATGGGGCTGAGAGAGACTCCTGCCTGCAATCTTGGCGAAGCTGCTGCCAGTCGGTGTAGACAATACTGAGTGAGATGGACCAATGGTCTGACTCAGTATTTGGCAGCTTCCTATGTACTTCAAAAAAATGCAAAACACAATCATCACACGTTCAAATTTACATACTTTCTTCATGCTAGATAGAATGGTTAGAGCAAGTGTTTAGAACATCACAAGGCTGGATGTGATGTAGGATGAGTTAATTATTACTTGGAAATACATAATATTGCAGCGATATTATTTGGAATCTAAGAACATGAGAAGAGCCTTGCTGGATCAGGCCCAAGGCCTATCCAGTCCAGCATCCTGTTTGCCACAGTGGCCCACCAGATATCTCTGGGAAGCCTACAAGTAGGAGATGAAGCCCTGCCCCTTCTCCTGCTGTTGTTCTGACCCTCAAGGCCAGGGGCGTATGGGAGGGGAGAATGGGCCTATGTTCACTACTTGGTGGCTTCCCCTCTCCCTGAAGTGCCCTCTAGTGGGTGGACACAATGGGCAGGCACCCCTCCTGCCACACTATCACAATCTCATTCAGCTCTGTATCTAGGCTATGTCCTGCATTAATATATTTTACTTGATTTTGCAACACCATCAGTGCAATTTCAGCCTCAAATTATTCCATCTGGAGGATTCCCCATGCATCTTATACTGCATTATTTATATTATTTATTTATTTAAAATATTTATACCCCGCCCCTCCAGTGCAATACTGCTCGGGGCAGCTTACAACAATAAGATAGACACAGATACAAGTAATAAAATTAATTTTTTTTAAAAAAAGTCAGATTAAAAACAATTATTAGGTTCCAATTAAAACTGAAAATTACAAAAAGCTAAAGAAGCTAAAGAACCTACCAGATCTAACAAAATAATAATGATATTTAAAAGCCTCCTTAAAAAGGTGTGTTTTAAGATGTTTTTTAAAAACACTGAGGGAGGGAACATAGCGAAGCTCTTCAGGGAGGGCATTCCAAAGCAGAGGGGCCACAAGCGAAAAGGCCCTGTTTCTAGTCCCCGCCAACCAGATCTCTGTTAGTGGCAGGGTCATGAGCAAGGCCTGAGATGATGATCAGAGGGCCCTGGCAGATTCATATGGGCGAATGCGGTCTGATGGGCCCTCTGTACAGGTCATTCTTCCCCTCCATTGCTAATAGCATCTTCACTTTTGGCTCCAAATATGGACCTGAGTATGGCTAGAGATATAGTAGGTGTTCTGCAAGCCTAAAGAGCCTAATAAGGCCCTCGAGCCTTATGTTTGACACCCTTGCTCTAGCACACACCCATCTTATGCATGTTTACTCAGAAGCAAGTCCACTCCATCCACTGGAGTGTACCCCTAGGTAAATGTGCACAGGATTGGTGCCTTAATCACAGTCATGGTTGAAACTCAAATTCTAGCCTCTTCCAAGGCTGTTATTGTTTACATATGTATTTGTAATTCTTCCCCATCTTTCACTCAAATGTGATTGTTCTGAAAAGCAGAGCCAAGGTCACAAGAGACCAAAAGAGCCAGACTGCAGATCAATGGCTGGCTGCTTCTAATAGCTAAGTAGAAGGTCTGGTTCATATGATTGCATTAGCCTGGCATTTAGTGGGGTCTTTCTAGCCCATTCAGTTTTAGACAAACATGATTTGTTGAAACAAACAGATAAATAATTCAACTGAAGGCAGCCTCTTAGCTCTCTGGTCAGTATTAATTTTATCACATGTATGGAATGGGATCATCTAACTGGGTCAGGCTTTCCTTTTGCAGTGGCCCTGGTAACTACATATGGAAACCAATAATGTGCAATTTTAATGTGAAAGATGGGTGGTGGGAATTTAGGGGTGGGGGTTAGTTTGGAAGGCCATCCTGGATATGTCAATGTAATCTGATATATGGGAAGATTTTCTCCTGCTGGAAATGTCCTTATTTTTAAAAAATTGTGCTTGTTTCCTTATTCACAGAAAGTTGCAAACTGTATTCAAAAAATCTTCAGTCCAAAACCAAAACATAGGCATGGGGCTGCTTGATCAAGCCAACAGCACCATCGTTCTGGAAGAATTCGTCTTGGATAAAAAGCTGCCAGTTGATTGGCACACAAAGGGCCTTGTCACCCCTAGTCAGGGCCTCCAAGGATCCAGTTATCATATGATGGACAGTACGAAGATCTTAGGGGTCCAGATCATACTGATAGCAGCCTACTCCCTAATAATTCTTCTGGGGTTCATTGGCAACTCCTTAGTCATTTACATGATTGTGAGGTACAAAACCATGAGGACTGTAACTAACTTTTTCATTGCTAACCTGGCTCTGGCAGATTTAATGGTGGACACACTCTGCTTACCCTTCACTTTGGCCTACACACTGCTGGATGAGTGGAGGTTTGGGGCTGTACTTTGTCACTTGGTCTTCTATGCTCAAGCTTTAAGTGTTCATGTGTCTACCCTCACCTTAACTGTGATTGCTCTGGACAGGTACAGATGCATTGTTTTTCACCTAGACAGCAGGATATCCAAGAAGATCAGCTTCACTATCATAGCTATTACATGGATAGTAGCTGCTGTCCTAGCCAGCCCATTGGCCATCTTCCGAGAGTACAGGTATGAAGAAATTCCATACATCGATCTCAGATTGGCTGTCTGCTCTGAAAAATGGCCTTCAGAAAACAGAGATGCCACCATATACAGCTTATCCATGCTCCTCTTGCAGTATGTTCTCCCTCTTTCCATCATTTGCTATGCCTACATCAGGATATGGTTCAAGCTGAGAAGTCATATCAGTCCCATTGCTAGGAATGACAGTCACTGCCGCAGGAGAAAGACCACAAAGATGCTGGTGATGGTCGTGGTAGTGTTTGCCATCTCTTGGCTCCCTTTCCATATTTTCCAACTTGCCAGTGACCTAGATCTGGTGCTCATCTTCCATGAGTATAAACTTCTTTATACAGTTTTCCATGTTGTGGCCATGTGCTCCACTTTTGCCAATCCTTTGCTCTATGGCTGGATGAATAAGAACTACCGAAATGGCTTCCTCATGTTCTTCCGCTGCCAGAACAAGCCGGAGAGATTATATACAGAAGGATCAATCAGAGGGCGGTCCTACACTTGTAGAGCAACCACCTTCAATGGGAGCATCAAACACTCAGCAGGCAATGGACAGCTACCAACTTATGTTTAGTACATAAGCAATTGTATCTCCACAAAGAGGCTGGAACCTCGGTGGTGTCCTCTAGGACTGGTGCATTTTCTAAACATAGAAATGTGTTGTATTGCCAAACTGCTGTCACTCTCATAGCCAAATGGGAGAACCTTGTGTAAGTCTAAACAAAGAACCTTTGTTCTATCTCATGAAACAAGTTAATTAATCCTTGCCTTGTGTTCTGTGCTGCTTGTTACATACACATTGGAAAATATGTTCTACAAAGGATGCTTTCCTTTTCTGTAAGAGATATGATACCATTTGGCTTCAATGTTATCTTAAGGGATGGGAAATCAATGGACAGGATTATTAACTATTCTTATGCATCCAATGAGAATATCTGCACCACTACTGAAAAATAGGATAATATGGTAAACATTAAATGCATTGTATATTCTTCTAATTGGCATGTCCTTCGTTCTTTTGAACTTCTCACTGAAAATCCCTATTATTTCATACACAGTCTTCAACTTTAAGACCAAACTATTGCCATTATATTATGGGCAACTTTTGGACAGGTATACATAACAGCTGGGAGGCAAAAGGGATGCCATACGTAGATTTTGTAGAAACTCTGGCTTAAAATTCTGAATTTTAAGTTTTCAAAACTATTGCAGATGAACCAATGTGCCAAATATGTATTGGTGTCATCAGTAGTGATAGTTACTGTTGTGGTGTGTCCAGAATGGAAGGTTTCCTTGCAATCACCTACTGATATTGGTGTGATGAGCACAGTGATCCCTGAGATCAGTCACTGTTTGCCCTCCACTTCCAAGGTCTATAATCTAAAAAATCTATATATATAAAAGGCTAAGGCCGTATGTGGCAAGATACGTCCTAAGGCTAAGGATACACATGTGGCAAAAATCTCTCTATATAAAAGGCTAAGGACGTATGTGGCAAGCCCCACCCACACAGTGCTTTACCAATCGGAGGTAACAGAGCAGATGGTGATTGGGCAGTGGGGATTCCATATGCAGATAGGGAGGAGCAGCCTGTAATGGTTAAGGTCAGTTGGAATGGAACTGTTACTGGTCAGAAGATGTGCTTGATTGTAGAGAAGAACAGAATCTATCTATCTATAAAAGGATAGTGGGCAGGGGTCTGTGAAGAGAGGGGTTGTAATGGAGGAAAGAGCCCCTCAGGAGAAGGAGGCTGCCACTGTGTGAATTAGATGAGGAAACAAGATGAACAAGATCTGTTAACTCAGGAAGGAGGAGAGAGCGAGAGAAAGAAAAAAAAAAGAAGGGAGAAGAATAAAGACAGAGGGAAAGAGTGAGCAGAGGAGAGAGAAAGAGAGAAAAAGAAGGGAGGGGAAGAGAGAAAAAAGGAAGGGCTAAGGACAGGCCCAGGCCTGTCAGTAGCCTGAGGGGAATGAGCCGCCATGGCAGTGGCGGTGAGGAAGGGCCTGGTCAACCGCTGCTGCTGCTGCTGGGGGCTACCGAAGCCATTGGCAGAGGGAGGTAGGGAGGCGATGGATGGGTCTGGGCCTGTCAGCGTTCTGAGGGGAACGAACGGCCATGGCAGCAGTGACAGTGAGGAAGGGCCCAGTCAACCACCACTGCTGCTGCTCCTGCAGGGAGGAGCAGGAGTGGGACTCGGGTGAGGGTGGGGAGGTTTCTGGGGTTAGGGGGCTGCAGCTGGCCAATCGGCGCCGGCAACGCTGCAGCCACAACCAAGAGGGGTGGGGGGATGGAGCAACTGGATGGAAGAGCAACCAAGAGGGGTGAGGGGGATGGAAACAACGGGATGGAGGTGGATCAGGAGAGCAGCTCAGGTTAGGGTGGAGCGATCTCTGAGGTGAGGGGGCTGTGGAGGGGGTGAGTGGAGCAATCAAGTACTAGCACGCAGATGCTCTGAGTGGGTTAAGCTAGTAACCTTTAAATGAGGTACATGCTTAGGTTTTCAGGGAGAAAAACTGAGGCTATCCTTCCTTCTCCATCACCAAAGCCTTATTTTCTTCTTTGGTAGTGCAAACGTGCATACAATCACCTAGGCACAATGATAATTTTGGGGCTTAACAGATAATGAGGTCGTGCACATGACCTCACTGGGGAGGGTGGGCAGGCAGTGGGGAAGGCAGGAGCTCACCTGCCCTCCCTGGTAGATGAGCAGCTGCCGTCCTCCCCTTCGCCGCACCATGTGCCAACATGAATGGTGGTGTTGTGGAGGATGACTCCCCCCTCCCATATCCCAGGGCATGAGCTTGGTGGTGGTTCTAGTTAGAGCAGCCATCACACTTGGCCGCTCCGCCCCCCTACCTCACTGCTAGAAATGACAGTGGGCTGGGGGAAAGCTGTTTAACCTGGAGGTGATTGCCCAGATGATCACGAGGTTCGCTTAACCTCGGCTAAATGCCAGGTTTGAAAGTGGGGCTTGCTGCAGGTGCAGCATGGGGAACAACCTTGCTCCTGGTGCTTCACATGTGCAGCTTAAGCCAGGCTGAGCTGCCTTGGCCTGGGTTAGGCTGCATGTGCGAATACCCTTAACATATTGTTAGCTATCCCTAACTATTACATGGTCCTTTCTCAAGGCCCCCCTCATGTTTTGGCAAGTGGGATCAAATATAGCAAGACATGCAAATGCTCACATTCAGCATATACAATAAAACATATTTTAAAAATCTGAGACAATCATGATCAGATTATGGAGGGAGGAGGTATGTGTGTACAGGAATTCAACCCTTCAATTCAACAGGGAAAGGGCCCTCCATTCTCACACCGTTCCTAAGAAGTTACATTTTCTGTTGATCATAATGTGTCATAGTAGGGGAAAATGAGAGCATCAACATCATCAAAGATGGGGCTGTCTTAATACCGAGAACTTTTGCATAGTGCCATCCACTGCCTATTTCCAAATAAAAGATATTGAGGGACAGATACCTCCATTTGATTTACTTTTACAAGCTGATTTACTTGTAATTAATTTTTTTATTTACTTTTACTAGCTACATGTACTGCATGTAGCTAGTTCCAAGCTGTCCTTGGAACTGCAGCTTCTGTCAATCCAGTTTGAAATTTATCCCCTTTTCACATAGGTTTATGTCTGATATCTCAGAGGAAATGGGAGATCTTGGTTGGTGGGGTGGGGGGGAGGCCTCAATGAGTTCATTGGATCCACTAAAGAATTACTGCTAAAATTTTAGCCTAATTCCTAGTGACAGGAAGTGAGGTACAAAGATGTTATCTCTTCCTCACACACAACCAGGATATTCCCCAGTACACTTCTGCATATACTGAACATTTTGTTTATACTTCTGCTCTACCATCACCACAGGAACTGTATGCTGAAGGTGCCACACTTCTGCAGGGAAGCCAAACATGAAACCAACCTGGGCGCTTTCCAGATTACACCCTGCAACAGGGTCACGATGAATCTCTGAAGTGTGCTTCCACACTTCCTGTGTTGTGACACCTCAGTCCCTACTCTGACAGCAAGGTGCCGTTCATATTTCCAATGCCTTGTTTCGAATTTAATCACTGCGATATAGTGCTATGAAGTCACATATCCGGCATTAAAAAGTTGATATATTTTCGGGTTGTTAGTTTTCATGAGACTGTTCCCCCTGCTATTTACATTTTGAAAGTGATTTGCCTGAACGGAAGCATTTTGCTGCTGTTGAGTGGCTAATCTGGAAAGCACCCTGGACTGAGCAAGCTCAACCTTCTGGGTGAAGCAGAAGGCGGGTGAATAATAAAGGTTGCATGAGATGATCGCACTAGAGGTTGCTTCCAAGAGTCTTTTATTCTGGCTTTATCTATATAATTTTGTTCTAAGAATACAAGAACCAACTAGGCTGAATCAGACCAGGGGAACATCTAATCCAGCACTCTTTCCCCCCTCAAAAAGCAGGCAACTAGATATCCCTGGGAGTCATATAATAAGTGAAACAAGATGGAGGCAACTGTGCCTTTTGCTTGCCCCAGAATCTGTTTTCCAGAGGTTACCACCTCCTTAGCTGTCATATGCAACTCATCCTCCATTACATTGATCCTCCATTAATTCATTTTACTAATCATCTGAGCTCTTAGCTGTAATCATATCTTGTGATAATAAACCACCTACCCCCGGAAAAAAATATTTTAGTAAATAAAACTGGAAACATAAAAAAACAAATATGATACTGCTTAACAAGTAGCTCCTGGGGTTTGATACAAACAACTCAATGCCATGAGTTTAGTTAATGAATCAACACTCCAATGCTATTTTGCCTTGGTCCTGTAAACATTCCTGATCACACTAGTACAGTATCAAAGATGCAGAAATCTCCAATTACTACTAGAGGAAGTGGATGAAGGCAAGGGCATCTCATCACACCATTCCACATAGAAATCCTGTACATTAATCCCATGGATGGGGAAAGAAGTAGTAAGCAACAGTTCTAATCTTGCTTGCAGTAAAGTCAGTTGTTAGATTGAGTAGTGCTGTCGACTGCTGTCGGAGTGTCAGAAGATGAAGAGAAGCAGCAAAACAAGTGGAGTGAGAAAATCTTCTGTGTGTATAGTTCATGGGGAGAGCTTTGGGGGACACAATTCATAGCACATTGAAAGGCTAGCTATTCAGTATATTAAAATTAAATTGTAAAACACACCATATTGTGGTTATGTTTTTGCAACTCATAACAAGAGATACAGGTTTTTCTGAGGAAGACTCACATGTCGTATGAAATTGAGGTGTGAGGGAGAGAATCACAATGGACCCTCCCATCCTCCCTAGATGGTACTTCTTCTATGTATGTGGAACAGGAAGAACCTGTAATAGAACTGTTGATTAAATGGATATTCATCCAGCATTCCAGAAGAGCTGTGCAAGAGGCTAAATTTTTGTTGAGGTAAAATTACAGTAACAGTACTGGAGGATAAGAGATAAGTTTATTTGGTCATTGACCAGCAAAGAGTACTGGAGGATTGTTAGCCACTTTTGATATTTTTAATGCAGTAAGGGTACCAATTTTAAATAAATTTCATTATACATGTTTTATCTCAGGAGGGATTCATAAAAAGAAAGATACCTAAAGCCTACGCTACTACTACTATTGATTTTTTTAAAAAAAATCTTTGAGGCTATGTCAGCCAGAGAAGTGTATTTTTAGCTTCACAATGAAAAGAGGCTTGATTGCCACAGCAATTTTAACAGCTTGTCACTTGTGTGTCATTTGAAACCTGTGCTCAACCAAGTGGAAATGAATTATCCCAAATTCAGAAATAATACTTGACATACCACCTAATTAAAGAAAAGAGAGGAAGAGAGGTTAGCAGGACTGAACTACAGCAAGCAGCAAGAGGGGTTCAGTTGTGTTCCTCCCCAGAATTTGATTTCAGAACCTGAGCTCAACCAGGCAGCATATGAATTGAAAATATCTGAACAGTTCCCCTGAGCAGGTACAGAGTGTACCAGGGATGGGTACCTGCTGTCCCCACCTCCATTCGTTTATCCCCGTCCTTTAAAGGCAAAATCAACATCAGCCCCATCCTCCAATCTATGGGAAGCAAGTTATTCATTATAAGAAGAGAATTCGTAACCAGAGAGGGCTGCAAGTCTGAGGTGGCCCTTGGTGAAGTGTTCTGAGGTCTGTGGTGGCGATGACACAGAGGCCTCTGAAGGTAAGCCCCCATTTGTGAATGAGACAGACAAAAGCAGGCAACAATGGAGCAACTCTTTTGATTCAAGAGAGTTCTCTATTCCAGCATGAAGTTAATGTTTCCAGCCAACCTTGAGCAGCTGGTACAAGCAAATACATACACGAAACCAAAACTATTATTTAGGAAATAACTGGGAATACTGCATGTATAACTGACATTGACTTTGCACACTCATAATGTGTCTGTTCTGAATTATATTTACCCTGGTTAACAAGTCTCTCCTAGTTTAATTTCTGGCAATACTAGATTTCCCTGGAAAGTGAACCTCTGCCTTACCCATTTTATTGACTCCCAGTTTCAAATACCTGCTATTTTTTCCCCTACTAGTTTGGCTGCTTGCTACACACTTCTTGGCAAAGACATCAGACATCATGCTTTCTTTACATTTCTAAAAGCAGCTCGCTTAGGAGCAGTACTGTAACAAGCTTAATGGACATTTTACATTATCACCTTGTTTTCTTAATCATTCCCTCCTGCCTGCAAAAAAATAAAATAATAATAATAAATCCAGATATCGGATTATTTTAATGCTTTTTTTTTGTACCTATATTATGCTCTAGCATGTGGCCTAGCTGCTGCACCATAAAACCCTTCATTTACCTGCCTATCATTTAATTTGAATTGGACTGCTTCCAGGTAAGTCTTCACACTCAAGACTTGTTCACATGTACTCTGAGTGTTCATGGTGGGTATGTGTAAGAGCAGGATTGCAATGGCTGGCCCAGACTCCCTATGTGTGTACAGTTTGTATGTGTGCAGATACACACAGATTGCATATCCAGGAAAAAGCAGGATCCCCAACTGCATAGACAGACCGACACATGTGCAATTTATATGCACTTCAGGTCTGTTCACACAGTTTACTGCATGTACATAGATTGGGGTTGGGGCTTGCCATCACAATCCTGCTTCTTCCTGCCCCCACATTCATTATGCCAGTGTTGGTCATGTAAAGATATGTTCCCTCCATATCCTAGAATTTCACACAGACATGCAAATAGGCAGGAATGTGATCTACAACATTTATAAAAGGAAAGACGTAGAGTGGTGGGAGGATTTCCGTGCTGTTTAAGGGTTAGGTAAATTAAGTGGTTCTTGGAATATGCACATTTTAAAATGGGGGACGCAACACCTTTTACATTGCATGTATTGCTTTAATTGTAGGAGATCAGGGAGCTAGATTTGAATTAAGTTATGAGTCTGTGGTAAGACTACATCAGAATAAGCTTTTTATTGATAATTTCTTTGAAAACAAACACATACATGCGTAATTCCAAAACAGCAAAAATAATCCCATAATTTCCCCCTTCACGGTTGACTAAAGACTAAATTTGGGTTTCATCCAAATGAGTGGGAATGCTCCCTTTGTTTTTGATGGGACCAGGTTTACCCCAGAAGATTCAGAGGCCATATGCTAAACACAATTGCTCTGTATATCACATTCCATCACATGGCTGTGCATCTTCCTCAAGCACATAGGGAATGATTGTAAATCCCCCCAACCCAAAGAGGCTTAAAGGAGTGGAAACTATTCTGTTTTGTGCATAAACATTTCGCAAAGCAATTTAATACTCATAAGCGCTTGTCAAAATAAAACAGTGTATTCCGCCACATAAGAACACTCTCTCAGCTATGATGGATGGGGAACCTAAGCAGTTTCCTGTGAGCAAGCCAAAGGTATTTTCCTTTGACATTATACACAAAACAGCTGGATGTACAACGCTACAGAGATGATTCTATGAACAAACATGTAACTGGATTTGCACCTCCAATCACATATACCCATAAATATACCAAAGATCATCACTTTTTAAAAAATGAATGAGACCTGAAGACAAACTGGTGCTTTTATACTACAGCATCTTTAGACTTTATATCACAACCCCGGCAAATGTTCTACCATATAGCTACAAACAGATTTCTACTACATTTGTTTCTTATCCTTCCTCCAAGAAACTGAGAGCTGCATTTTAGCCTCACAACCACCTTCTGAAGTAGGTCAGGTGAAGAGACAGAGGCTTACACAGGGCAAAACAAGTCAGGAAGTGAGCATGGGTTTCCTATATCCAAACCCAAGGCCCCAGCCCCTGTACCTCAAAACATGCTTCACAGGGCACCATCTTGACCCACCATTTCCAACCACCTAGCTATAAATAAGGGGGACTCCTGCTCTCCTTGATCCTGTCTCGTGGGTGAGTTGAAGAGGTCCCTCCATCAGGTCACTGGCTTCTAAAGCTTTTACCAAAGACTTTCCAAAAAACATGTAATAATGAGCAATAGACTTGTGTCTTCATGCAGAACACGACTACCCATCAGCCTTTTGCCCACCAACTTAAACTCCCTTAACGTTTTATTCTTCCCAAAACATACTGCCAACAACCGACAACCCCTCGCCTTCCAACTCCTGCATTGCAGCAGTTAGTGAGTCTTGACTGCAATTCATGAAATGCATTAGGATTAGAAAGGAACATATGACATATGCAGACACAGAGCTGAAAAATTAGATTTGTTATTATCATTACATGTCAGGAATTTACTCTGCTTTAAGACCTGGGATGAATCAATCTACAAATGTTTTGCATTGCAAATCAGATGTTTCCTCCTTTTCCTTCCATGGACAAACAATGTCAAATGGCTGGTCTCCTTACAGCATGAGAGACTGGATATAGCCATTAAAAACATAAATCAATAGCCTTGGACTTTTAACAGAGGACCTGCAGTAATATGAATACCATATCAGGAGACGAAATCAGTTCTTCTAGTATACATTAATGAAAGAAATCATTCTGCCAAATAGAGGTCACAGTATAATAGAGGGGCCAACAATTTCCCCCAAGACTAGGCATGTATCATTTTATTATTATACTAATTTAAGCCAAGGCAAATACATTTCTGCCCGGGCAAAATCTGTAATTATTTCAGTGCCTTATCTATGTGGGATTATCTTGCTGTGACTCAATGATGAACAATGTGGACTTTGAAGCTAGCGGATGCCCTGCTTTGTGAAAAAGGCAACCTTGCCAAATTTGGGTATCAGACTTTTAAAATCTGGCTTTTCACAGGGGAAAGAGATTTGGATCATTCAGTCTGAACTAACATAGCTATATTATCTCCTTTCAGTGTATCCTGTCTCTATTCTGAAGTTATTTAAGTGCCAGAAACAATACTGCATCCACTTGTCAGAATATTACTCTTTCCCTTGAGCTAATCTCAATGAAAAGGATTTGGCAAAATACACGAGAAGGGATTTAGCTATTTCTAGTCTTAATGCTGTTTATATTACAAGATAAATGAGAGACAGAGCTTGCAATCCATGGGCCATTTACATTAGAGTATTGCTGATGTAGACATATAGGCCATATAGTTGGGTGCACTTAAATTCTTTGAAATCTATAGGTGTAAGCATGCCTAAAACCGTTTTGGCCACTAACTTTCAGTGAGCCAGTTACAGGATTCAGTTCCAAACTACAGATGTGGAAGGTCTGTGATCAGATTGACTCAAATGGTTATTTTAGGTACGAGCAGCTGCAGGGGTCTCCTGATTCCAGTAGTGATGCCAGGAGAGGGTTTTTGTTGTTGTTAACTCTTTCTCCTGTACCATTTTCCTGATTTTCCTGACCTCCCCAAAGCTGCTGTTTGCCCCACTGGAGATAGATATGTGTGGATTCAAACTAGAGCCACTTGCACCATACATTCAGCACAAAGGGAAACACCAGTTTGTCTCCAGAAATATAGACACTAAAATTCTATTTCAAGACAGAGGTTCTGTTGGTCGGTGGCTCATCTGCCTGGGTTAATGATGTTCAGCTTGTTCTAGATGGGGTTGCATTCATAGGAACATAGGAAACTGCCATATACTAAGTCAGACCATTGATCTATTTAGCTCAGCATTGTCTTCACAGACTGGCAGTGGCTTCTCCAAGGTTGCAGGCAGGAATCTCTCTCAGCCCTATCTTGGAGAAGCCAGGGAGGGAACTTGAAACCTTCTGCTCTTCCCAGAGCGGCTTCATCCCCTGAGAGGAATATCTTGCAGTGCTCACACATCAAGTCTCCCATTCATATGCAACCAGGGCAGACCCTGCTTAGCTATGGGGACAAGTCATGCTTGCTACCACAAGACCAGCTCTCCTCTCCATTCCCCCTAAAAGGAGCAAGTTTGCAGTGTGGGTGTATTCATTGATCCAGCATTGTCAAATGGCCTCTGTGGCTTGGGGTGTCTTTTTTCAGCTTTGGTTGATACACCAGCTGAGACCTTAAATGGACAGAGATAGCTTGGCCAGTTACTCATGCTCTGGTAACCTCTCACTTAGATTACTGCAATGCATTGTACATGGGGCTGCCTTAGAAAAAGGTCTGGAAACTGCAGTTGGTCCAAAGTAGGGCAGTAAGATTATTAACTGGAGTAGGCATTTTGACCATATCATGTTAATGCTTTGCTAGCTGCACTGGTTCTCAGTCTGTTTCCAGGTCCCATTCATTTTGATGTTTTAACCTTTAACCCTAAACAGCTTGGGACCAGGTTACCTGAGACAGCCTTGCCGCATACGTTCCGACTTGGATCTTAAGGTCTTCTTTGGAGGCCTGCTCCAAATGTCCCTGCCAAATGAGGTGAGGCAGGTGGCTACGAGGGAGAGGGCCTTTTCAGTCGTGGCACCCCATCTATGGAATAGTGAGGCTTGCCTTGTGTCATACTATGTTCTTTTAAACACCAGGTGAAAATCTTTGTTCACTCAGGCTTTTAAAAATTGATTTAAGATTTTTTTAAAAATGTTTTGTATTGTTTTTTGCATTCTCTATTACATATTGTAATTTGTTGGTCCTGTTTTATGTGCTTTTATTGGATTCTTGTTGCTGTCATGAGCCACCCAAGAACAATTTTTATGGAGCGGATAACAAATAAAATTTATATTATTATTTTTAATTATTATCATCATCATCATCAGAATGCCTCATACCAGACAATAATCTAGCAGCAGCATTCTGAACCAACTCAAGTTTCTGAATATTCTCCAAAGACAACTTGTACAGCATGTTGCAATAATGTAATTTGAACACAACTTGGTATAAATGGCTATGTCCGGGTCTAATTTCTCCAGGAAGAGAACCGGTGCACCAAATGAAGCTGCTGAAAAGTGGTCCTGATCCCCCCTGACATCTGGGCATCCAGCAGCAGCACTGGATCCAGACACATTACCAAGCTATGTGCTTAATTCTTAAGAGGGAGTGCAACCCCATCCAAAACAAGGTGAACACCTAACTCCAGGTCAATAGAATCCCCAGTGAGCATTACTTTCATCTTGTCTGAAGTAAGCTACAGTGTATTCAGCCACATCCACAAATCTTGGATGGGTGTACACAAAAGATCACTGGCACAATCCTTTCACTGTCTTTGAAACATGTGGAAGTCAACTCTGATGCACATCTTTACTTCCCTTAGTACTAATCCACCACTGCATCATTCAACTCCAAGACTCTCATGGATCTAAGTAGATATACATTTCGTAACAGTTTCAAACATAATTAGCAGTTAGTGCTTATTTTCTACACAAAAATTTGCATAGATAAAAATAAAACTGAGATTATTGAAACAAAATCTGACTTTTGAGGTCATTTTATCAGTTAGGAGTGGTTCATCTTATTCACAAAATGACTGATCTTTCAGTCTCTTGGTGAAATTAATGTTTGATTGAGAAGAGCAGGAATATTCAGTCAGGTTCTCAACTCAAGAGTTTGAGTGCAAATTGGATATAGTATGCATCCACTCAACAGAACAGCTTCATGTTGGTCTTAAAAGCTGAACTTGTTCTACATAGGAAATCTCCCCTCCCCCCCCCACACAATTACTAGGGTAGGGTGGTAAATGTGGGAGTTGATGGGCTGTAGGAAGTCTGGAGGTTTGTGGTCTGTTGCTCCATGAATACTGGGAACCACTGGTGTCTGATGATATATGTGATTCAGATTGAAAGGGAATATTCCAGTAAAGCACAATTGCTGGATATTCCTAGACCTCTGGAGCATATTTTTATTATGAGCAGAACAATATTTCAGTAACGATAGTGACCTTGATCCCCTTTTCACTGATCATCTGTTTTGTTAAGGCCCATTTTGGAAAACATCTAGTACTTCAGTGTGTGTCTTTCTTCCTAGAAACTGTGGCGGAATGTAACAAAACAGAAACTGAGGCTTGTTAAGTTTATTGAACAAAGTTACTAGTGTTTATTACTTAACTATAACCAAATTATAAACAACAATCTTACTCTGAATGAAAGATCATCCTAACAGGAGAAACAACAGTCTGAGCTTTCCAGTAAGAAATACAAACTGGGCAATCAGTCTACAGAACTGATCATTGACCCAAACATTTTAAACTTTGCTACAAGTCTATACACAGATATACATGCATCAGTGGCAAGAACAAAGACAATGAATACAGGTGGACCTCGGTATCTGTGTGGCGGTTCTGTTCTCCGCTACTACTGTGGATATTACTGTGGATACTGAAACTGCGGATACTGATGCATTAAGTCAATGGAAATGGGAGGGTTAAGTTCCAGAAAGCTGGAGAAAAGGGCAAAAATAAACCCAAAATGGGAAAAAAGGAGGAAGGAGAGGTGCCCTATTGTGCTCTGCGGGTCTCCAGCTGTCCAGGAATGCCTCCCCCCCAGTCCCAATTCCCTGTTTCCCCCCATGAAAAATCACAGGGGGAAACAAGGTATTTCTTTACTTTATTTATTTTAAACGAGCCACAAAATGGCTCCTTTTCTTAAAATGGTGGTTGGAAATGACCTCCAAAGTCATATCTGGTCCCCGTGACCCACAGATATGCAGAATTAACCCCCCGCCTTTTAAAAACACTTATGTTGAGGTCGGACATCAATAACCCAGCTGTGGATATGCGAATCCGCATATAACAAGGTTCTGCTGTATACACATAAATCCCAACAGAAACTGCCGATGAATAGAAGTGAGGTATCAGTGCAAATGCATTGATATCTCACTTCATATTTCCAGGGCTGAGCCCTGGTACTGAAAACATTTTAGGGTCCTTTCAATACCAGGGGTTACAGTTTCATTATTATTACACAGCTTTTCAACAAAAAAAGTTCACAACACAGTTTTACACACACACACACTCACACACACACACACAGCCACATAGAAATCTTGTTCTCAGCAGAACTGGTACTCCCAGGCCCTTGCAGTATATATCAGCTGAGAGGTTGGGGAGGAGAGCTCTCCCCTTGCAGTTTCTCACAGCTCACAGATTCCCAAATGCCGTACACATGCCAACCTGGATTACTCTCGCTTTATCTACTCTGTCATGGCTGACAGCCCAGGCCTCCACATGTAACCTGCCTTGCAAAATAATCCCTCACCATGTCATTGTCATTTCATCTAGCAGAAGCATTGCACCTCAATGTCTCCCATTGCGTTCCACTCCACTCATCAACAGCAATCAGCGTTCACTGAAGCAATGGTGGCATTTCTAAAAGCCGAATTTTTGAGTTTCAGAAACAACACTATGAATGGCCAGAGAAGTGACACATTTTTACTTGCTTCTAGAGGCAACAGGCTGGTCTGGTTCTGGCTAGTTGCAGCAGGAAACAGAACTACTGGACTCCATGGACAGATGCTGCTGGTTGGATCCAGCAAGACAATTCCTATCTTTCTATTTGAACAATATTACAGTGATGAAGGGGTTGGGGTCCCACCAGTAACTCACAGGAGCTTTGCAGAAGAGTTGTCACGTGAGTCACAAGACTCATAAAGAATATTAGTTTAAATACAAAGAGGAAGGTCAGTTAGAATATGACAAACAGGCCCAAAGGAAAAATTCTCTTGGATCGTCCTATTTAAAAGCATGGTAAAATACTAGTTGTAGAAAATCTTATGCATATGTGTAGACATCCTTGACAAGTTAACTAGCATCGCAAGGTTATAACCTAGCAAACCCCCATTTTGAATTTGTTGTTTAATTTGATTTTTGGCCTAACTTTTATTGGGGGGAGGGCGCTGTGCACTTCTCCTCTCCCATAGACAGGCGTACACACCTTGCTCAATATTTTAATAGGGAGTAAACTATAGCACAAACACCTGTTCCTGATTTCTAAGTGTGTGTGGGGGCGGGGGTAAAGCTACAGTTGCTCAGTGGTGAGAAGCGAGCTCTCTGCATATGCTCAGAAGTACCCAGTTAGGATTTTACATATTTCTGGTGAAGAATGCTCTGCCGTGGATTCATTTATTGTTCTTGAACTAATCCCTTATTGCTGAGCCTCAGTGTTCCTCAGCTACAGAACGGAACCAATGTCCTCTAGATGGTTTAATGTACTCGAGTGCTCAGATATATGTCTTTGACCTGCTTTATTTATTATTTCTCTGTGTAAGCCGCACTGAGCCATTTTTGGAAGGGTGGTATAGAAATCCATCAATCCATCAATCCATCAATCCAATGAATGAATGAATGAATGAATGAATAAATAAATAAATAAATAAAATCCCCTGCTAACTGGGCAAGGAGGCACCTTTTACCATGGTGAGTCTCTTTATTTAGCAGGGTAGAGTAACTGGCCCTATTGACCCCAGCACAGTACTTCCAGTGTCTGTTGCTGGTGTGTGTCTTATGTTTCTTTTTAGAATGTGAGCCATTTGGGGACAGGGAGTCATCTTATTTGTTTGTTATTTCTCTTTGTAAACCACCCTGAGCCATTTTTGGAAGGGCGGTATAGAAATTGAATTAATAATAATAATAATAATAATAATAATAATAATAATAATAATAATAATAATAAAATCAGCTGTTGTAAAAAGATCGCATAGACTGACTACAAACAAAGGTATGACAAGGTAGCAGGGATGATACACTGGAACATCTGCAAAAAATACAAGCTACCTGTAGCCAAAAATTGGTGGGACCATAAAATTGAAAAAGTTGAAGAAAATGAAGATGTAAAAATATTATGGGACTTCCGACTACAAACAGACAAACATCTGCCACACAATACACCAGATATAATGGTAGTCGGTAAGAAAGAAAAACAAGTCAAAATAATTGACATAGCAATACCAGGGGATAGCAGAAGAAAAAGAAATGGAAAAAAATCAGAAAATACAAAGATCTACAAATTGAAATTGAAAGGCTGTGGCAGAAAAAGACCAAAATAATCCCAGTGGTAACTGGTGCCCTGGGTGCAGTTCCAAAAGACCTTGAAGAGCACCTCAACACCATAGGGGCCACAGAAATCACCATCAGCCAATTACAAAAAGCAGCTTTACTGGGAACAGCCTATATTTTGCGACGATATCTATAATAACCAACAGTATTGATGATAAAATTATGGCATCCCAGGTCCTTGGGAAGGACTCGATGTCTGGATAAAACAAACCAGTCAATAACACCTGTCTGACTGTGTAAACAAGAAATAATAATAATAATAATAATAATAATAATAATAATAATAATGATGTTTAGAAACAACTGGTGTCAGCAAAAACATTCAGATATTTATTTAAAAAGCAATGAGCATGTGGAGTACACAGTTAACAATCAATGGTGAGACACTTGGACAGGTTAGCATTAGAAGAGGCATTTTCCAAGGGGACTCGCTATCCCCTCTGTTGTTTGTAATCGCCATGACTCCACCTTCACAAATACTAAACAAAACAGGCCTCGGATACCAAGCATCTAAAACATCAAGTAAAATAAACCATCTGCTGTACATGGACGATCTGAAGTTGTATGCAAAGTCCCAGTCAGAAATCGAAGCACTGCTAAACACTGTCTGTATATTCAGTAGCGATATAGCAATGGAGTTTGGACTAGACAAGTGTGCTGCATTAATAATGAACAGAGGGAAAATAAGAAAAACAGAAGGAATAGAACTGCCCAATGGAAGCAAGATCAAGAACCTGGAAGAGAAAGAACATTACAAATACTTGGGCATTCTCCAGGCTGATAACATCGCACACACTGAAGTTAAAAGAAAAATGGGAAGTGAATACATCAGGAGAGTTAGAAAAATCCTAAAGTCCAAACTCAATGGCGGGAATACCATACAAGCCATAAACACCTGGGCTATACCTGTTATCAGATACACTGCAGGAATAATAGACTGGTCCCAGGCTGAGCTAGAGACGCTGGATCGTAAGACCAGGAAAATCATGACCATCAATCATGCTCTGCACTCCCGCAGTGATGTCGATAGGCTATACCTCCCTCGCAGCTCAGGTGGAAGAGGAATGCTGCAAGTTCATCAAACAGTAGAGGAGGAGAAAAGAGGCCTTGAAGAATATATCAAGGACAGTGAAGAAGATGCACTTAAAATGGTCAATAACGCAAAACTATTCAACACCAATGAAAGAAAGCAGGCCTACAAGAAAGAACAAGTCAAGAACCAAGCAGAAAGCATGGTCAATATTTGCACAATATAAGTGGAAAATCAGACATCACCAAGACCTGGCAATGGCTTAAGAATGGTTACTTGAAGAAAGAAACAGAGGGTTTAATACTGGCAGCGCAAGAACAGGCAATAAGAACAAATGCAATAAGAGCCAAAGTCGAAAAATCCAGGACAAACAGCAAGTGCCGCCTTTGTAAAGAAGCAGATGAAACAGTGGACCACCTAATCAGCTGTTGTAAAAGGATTGCACAGACTGACTACAGACAAAGGCATGACAAGGTAGCAGGGATGATACACTGGAACATCTGCAAAAAATACAAGCTACCTGTAGCCAAAAATTGGTGGGACCATAAAATTGAAAAAGTTGAAGAAAATGAAGATGTAAAAATATTATGGGACTTCCGACTACAAACAGACAAACATCTGCCACACAATACACCAGATATAACGGTAGTCGAGAAGAAAGAAAAACAAGTCAAAATAATAGACATAGCAATACCAGGGGATAGCAGAATAGAAGAAAAAGAAATTGAAAAAAATCAGAAAATACAAAGATCTACAAATTGAAATTGAAAGGCTGTGGCAGAAAAAGACCAAAATAATCCCAGTGGTAATTGGTGCCCTGGGTGCAGTTTCAAAAGACCTTGAAGAGCACCTCAACACCATAGGGGCCACAGAAATCACCATCAGCCAATTACAAAAAGCAGCTTTACTGGGAACAGCCTATATTCTGCGACGATATCTATAACAATTGACAATAAAATTCTGGCATCCCAGGTCCTTGGGAAGGACTCGATGTCTGGATAAAATAAACCAGTCAATAACACCTGTCTGACTGTGTAAACAAGAAATAACAATAATAATAATAATAAATGTAATAATAATAAATAATAAAATGTAGTCTGTAGCTAATCTCACTGCTTTTGTCACTGCTTTTTGTCTGGAACCATTTGCTTGCAAGCATTTTTAACTGTCACTTTCAACTTTGGCCACATTTGTCCACAACACTTTTTGTCAGGTCATGCTGCTGTTTTGGGTGTGGGTGTGGGAAGCATGGACCCCCTGCACAGAACCAAAAGCTGCCCCTGAAAAAGCAGAAAGCACATATACTTTGCAGCCATGGAATGCTTGAACAAAGGTTCTGAAAGAAGGTTCTCTGAAAATCAACAGCTGTGATGATCTGAGGTTTGATGTGTGTTTAAAGAATGTTTAGTGCTATGTTATCGGCAAGACAGGGTTAAAGCCAACACTAAGAGTACAACAGAGAAAAGCCCTGCAGTCAAGTCTGGGAAACCCCTAGTGCAGAGAGAGAGGGGCAGTTTCAGGCATGTAGCTAGAGGAGAGTGGACTCATGTCTGCCCATCTCCCCAGTGGCCCCTCCCATGCACCCACCACGCCCCCAGTGATTCATGTCAAATGCAGGGAGCATGACCAACACCCAGAATGGGCCATGCTTGAGCTCATTTCCAGCTGGTGCTTCATTGCCAGCTGGCAAATGAGCTCTAAAGGCCCATGTGGTCCCTTCTGGCTGCTGGCCATGCCCCCTTCATGTGATGTCGAACACAACCCTCTGGTAGGGGTGTGCAATTCGGGTTTTCGGGTGATTCTGCTCGGACCCGAACCGAATCACCCCTGTTCTGTTTTGTGCCCGAATCTGGGTCACCCAAATGACCCTTGATTCGGTTCGGATTCGGATTTAATCCGAATCTGAATCGATTCAGATGGGTAAAAAGGGGCCCAGGGGCAAAATTTTGGGGTGGTAGTGCCCAATGGGTGGAGTCTACCACCCCAATTTCAGGGGGATTGGGCAAATTTCAGGGGGATTTTTGGTGAATTTTTTTAAATTTTAGTGACTTTGGGGCAGTTTCGGGGGCATAGCATGGGATCTGGGCAAAAGGAGTGGGGTGGGGTGGTAGTGCCTAATGGATGCAGGCTACCACCCAAATTTCAGGGGGATTGGGCAAATTTCAGGGGGATTTTTGGTGATTTTTTTAAAATTTTAGTGACTTTGGGGCAGTTCGGGGGCATAGCATGGGATCTGGGCAAAAGGAGTGGGGTGGGGTGGTAGTGCCTAATGGGTGCAGGCTACCACCCAAATTTCAGGGGGATTGGGCAAAGGGCTGATTTTTGGGAAATTTCTGAAATTTTCATGTCTTTGGGGCAGAAAGTGGGGCCTGGGGCAGAATAGTGGGGTGGGGTGGTAGTGCCTAATGGGTGGAGGCTACCACCCCAATTTCAGGGGGATTGGACAAAGGGCTGATTTTTTGAGAATTTTTGAAGTTTTAGTGACTTTGGGGCAGTTTGGGGGCAGAAAGTGGATTTGTCCCAAAGGAGTGGGGTGGGGTGGTAGTGCCTAATGGGTGGAGTCTACCACCCCAATTTCAGGGTGATTGGGCAGAGGGCTGATTTTTTGGGAATATTTGAAGTTTGGGTGTCTTTGGGGCAGCTTGGGGGCAGTAAGTGGATCTGCCCCAAAGGAGTGGAGTGGGCTGGTAGATAGTGCCTAATGGGTGGAGACTACCACCCGTCCCCAATTTCAGAGTGATTGGGCAGAGGGGTGAATTTTGGTGAATTTATGAGGTTTGTCTTCATAAGGTGAAGTGTGCTAAATTGATTACTTCCTCATATTATTAATAGTAATTGAGGTGTGAAAAAGTGAAAGTGGGGTCATGAGAGTTGTTTAATTGAAAAAAATCTCATTTGCTATGATAGAATGAGAATTCACACCTCAGAAAAAACCCCACTATTTTGGGGCAGATCCACTTTCTGCCCCCAAACTGCCCCAAAGTCACTAAAACTTCAAAAATTCTAAAAAAATCAGCCCTTTGTCCAATCCCCCTGAAATTTGGGTGGTAGCCTGCACCCATTAGGCACTACCACGCCACCCCACTCGCCCAGATCCCATGCTATGCCCCCGAACTGCCCCAAAGTCACGAAAACTTTAAAAAATCGCCAAAAATCAACCATGAACCGAATCACCCAAATTTTTCGGGTCCCAAATTCGGGTGATTCGGCTCGTGCCCGAAAAATATCGGGGGACATCGGGGGTGATTCGGTTCGGCTCCAAATCACCCGAAATTGTTCATTTCGGGCACAGATCGTTCTGTGCCCGAAATTTTTTGCACATCCCTACCCTCTGGAGCTCATTTCCCAGCTGGCTGCATGTTTCCTTTGTTCTCTCCCCAAGTGAGAGAGAGAACAAAGAAAACAATGAAGGCTGGGGCCTCACCCCCCTAACTCTGAGTGATGAAACAGTAAACTATAAATAAAATTGTGTCTATTGGCCTATCCCCACCTCTCTTAATAGCCATGGGATATGAATCAGCCAAGGCACTCATCAAACAGCGTACTACAGATATAGAGCGTCAATCGGATATAGGCAAGACCCCAAACTTTCTGGCTAGGGAAGGACATATGTATGTCACCTCTTCTATGTCATATCTAACACAACTGGAAATCCCAAAGCATAGGAAGGCCATCACATTGGCGCGATGCCATGCCCTCCTCTCAGCTGTGCTAGAAGGACACGCCAGGAAGATTCCACTATCAGAACGCCAATGCCCTTGCTGCACAGGGGAAACAGAAACAACAGGGCACATCCTACTGCATTGCTTGTATTATAGGGACATTTGTGCTACTTTCACATTGCCATTACTACAAGATTACCCTGATTGTACGGACCAATTCTATACCTCCTTGCTGCTTTCTGATAGCAGCCCTGCTACCACCTACAGAGTGGCTAGATTCTGCGAGGCAGCAATTAAAATCTGGCGGACGAGGACCTCACCTTCATGCCTAGAGCCCAACTTTATGAACTAGAGTATAGTCTCATATGGTACCTCAGAGCTCTTCAGGATAGCCCTACATCCATTAGCTCCATAACTCCTGGGCCTTTTCTTTGAAGACTTATAGTTCCCCTGGATGATTAAATATGGAGCACCTGGATTTTAAGTCTAACCCCATGCACTCTTTATGTCTTCATTTGGTATGATCATTATCTGGTTTTAATCTATGTTTCCATATACTTTTTATGTATTTATTTTACACTTACATGACTATCATTTTATAATATAATGGTTGGTTACTTTTCTTTTATAATTCCTTTTAATGATGCCTTCTATGATCTTTTAGGAAATTTTCAAATACACTGTTACTAGCAAACAGTAGTAATAGTATAGTAATCATTGGCTCTTAAAATGTAACAGACAGGTTTTAATAGCAGCTACCATTTTAGTTTTAGATATTGTATCATCCTGAATACTTTTAGCTACTCTCTCTTTTAACATGTAATCAACCTATATTTTATGCTGGTCCATGACCGTAATAAAGATTGATTTGATTTGATGAAGGCTGGGAAATGGGCTCTAGAGGGCCGCGTGGGCCATTCTGGGTGTTGGCCATACCCCCTGCATGTGATGCCACACCAAGATTTCCAGCTTCACAGCTCACACTTAGTCTTTGCCCTACATCTTTTCTTAATACATGTGAAACTCGAAAAATTAGAATATCATGCAAAAGTTCATTAATTTCAGTAATGCAAATTAAAAGGTGAAACTGATATATGAGATAGACGCATTACATGCAAAGTGAGATAAGTCAAGCCTTTATTTGTTATAATTGTGATGATCATGGCGTACAGCTCATGAAAACCCCAAATCCACAATCCCAGAAAATTAGAATATTACATGAAACCAATAAAACAAGGATTGTCAATAGAACAATATCGGACCTCTGAAAAGTATAAGCATGCATATGTATTCAGTACTTGGTTTGGGCCCCTTTTGCAGCAATTACTGCCTCAATGCGGCATGGCATGGATGCTATCAGCCTGTGGCACTGCTGAGGTGTTATGGAAGACCAGGATGCTTCAATAGCGGCCTTCAGCTCTTCTGCATTGTTTGGTCTCATGTCTCTCATCCTTCTCTTGGCAATGCCCCATAGATTCTCTATGGGGTTCAGGTCAGGCAAGTTTGCTGGCCAATCAAGCACAGTAATCCCATGGTCATTGAACCAGGTTTTGGTACTTTTGGCAGTGTGGGCAGGTGCCAAGTCCTGCTGGAAAATGAAGTCAGCATCCCCATACAGCTCGTCTGTGGAAGGAAGCATGAAGTGCTCCAAAATCTCCTGATAGACGGCTGCGTTGACCCTGGACTTAATGAAGCACAGTGGACCAACACCAGCAGATGACATGGCTCCCCAAATCAACACAGACTGTGGAAACTTCACACTGGACTTCAAGCATCTTGCATTGTGTGCCTCTCCATTCTTCCTCCAGACTCTGGGTCCTTGGTTTCCAAATGAGATGCAAAAGTTGCTCTCATCAGAAAAGAGGACTTTGGACCACTGAGCAACAGACCAGTTCTTTTTTTCTTGAGCCCAGGTAAGACGCTTCTGACGTTGTTTGTTGTTCAGGAGCGGCTTGACAAGAGGAATACGACATTTGAAGCCCATGTCCAGGATCCGTCTGTGTGTGGTGGCTCTTGATGCACTAACTTGATGCACTAACAAGGAGCCCCTGGTGGCGCAGTGGTAAAACTGCCGCCCTGTAACCAGAAGGTTGCAAGTTCGATCCTGACCAGGGGCTCAAGGTTGACTCAGCCTTCCATCCTTCCGAGGTCGGTAAAATGAGTACCCAGAATGTTGGGGGCAATATGCTAAATCATTGTAAACCGCTTAGAGAGCTTCCAGCTATAGAGCGGTATATAAATGTAAGTGCTATTGCTATTGCTGTAAGTGCTAACTCCAGCCTCAGTCCACTCCTTGTGAAAGTCCCCAACACTTTTGAATGGCCTTTTCCTGACAATCCTCTCCAGGCTGCGGTCATCCCTGCTGCTTGTGCACCTTTTTCTTCCACACTTTTCCCTTCCACATAACTTTCTATTAATGTGCTTTGATACAGCACTTTGGGAACATCCAACTTCTTTTGCAATTACCTTTTGAGGCTTTCCCTCCTTATGGAGGGTGTCAATGATGGTTTTCTGCACAACTGTCAAGTCAGCAGTCTTTCCCATGATTGTGATTCCTAATGAACCAGACTGAGAGACCATTTAAAGGCTCAGGAACCTTTTGCAGGTGTTATGGATTGATTAGCTGATTGGAGTGGGACACCTGGAGCCTAGACTGTTGAACCTTTTCACAATATTCTAATTTTATGGGATTGTGGATTTGGGGTTCTCATGAGCTGTACGCCATGATCATCACAATTATAACAAATTAAGGCTTGACTTATCTCGCTTTGCATGTAATGCGTCTATCTCATATATCAGTTTCAACTTTTAATTTGCATTACTGAAATTAATGAACTTTTGCACGATATTCTAATTTTTCGAGTTTCACCTGTATTGTGCTATGCCCTGGCATTAAAAAGGGACTTGGAAATAGCATGCAATAGCTGTAATTTACAGTAATTTACAGCTATTGCATAATATTTCTCCAAGCCCCTTTTTAATGCCAATATAGCCTGTAAAGCAGCTGGGCAAATTTTGACTGACTATAGAAAGTCCTGACTTTATATATATTACGTACATACTTTATACAGGCACTCATGTGCCTGTATAAGGTGGATACAACAAACAGCACATGTAGCTACCCCATCTACCCACCTAATTACATGTACAGGTGGCCCTCGTGATCCGCAGTCAGAGGTACACCTAGGTAATTTTGGATCCTGGACCTTAAGGCCTTTGGAGGCCCACTCCCCACCAAAAGTTAAGCATCATCCCTCTACACACACACAAACAAACACACCCCATGACACATACAGTATTTTTAACACATGGGTTCTTGAGGGCACAAACAACTGAACTCACAAGAATGTAAGAATATAAAACAGGTATATTTGTGCAGATATGCATTATCAGAAACATTTCAACACATAACTTCCTTCCCCACTCCCCCCTCTGTCTCTAAAGCACCCAACACAGATCACAATCACATTAGGCTGCCTGGCACAGTGTGGGCCAGTGACAACCACCCTGGACAGACAAAAGAGTATTTGGGGACACCCAGGGAGGCCCTGGATTTCAGTCTTGAAGTATGGGGGTAAGAGCGCCACTGTTCGCAGTTCTGTTATCCGTGGTTGGGAAATATAGACCCGACCTTGTTATCCACGGTATGGTGGTTTTTACATTTCCATGGTTTTTGGCAAATGGTTTTGTGCTTATATGGTCATGCTCTTCCTGCATGTGCTCATGGGTTGTGAGAGGAGTTTGGTCTGCGTGTTTAGAGTCCTTGGGAGCTGTCCTTAGCCATTCTGTTGAGCTTCTTAGAGGAGCCTCTTGCCGCATTGTGCAGCCCTGGAAGGATGCTGATTATCAGTTAAATACATTTAATTTTAATTTTGATGAAGTTTTATTTTTAATTTTAAAATTCAATTAAAATTCATTTCAATCTTGATAATTAATTACTGGATTGTACTGTATAACTATAGTTAATTTAAACTGAAATTCAATTCAATTAAGAATCCATTAAAATTGCTTTTTAAATACTATATCCATTAAAAATTGATTTCAAATACTATCCGATATCCACTGAAAATTGATTTCAAGTAATATGGTGCTGTACAGTACTGTATCCATTAAAAACTGATGTTGAGTACAGTATCCATTTACATTAGATTTTAATGGATAGTTAAAAAAAGTTTTTAATTATCAATTACTGTACTTCATCAATTTTTGTGTGTGGGGGGGGTTGTCTTGCAAAATTATTGTACTGTACTGTGTAGCATTGTACAATTTTTTTCTTCCTCCATAGCCAAAATGAGCAAGTGCACAGTGGAGAGCTCTGCTAACGGGAGTGGAAAAAGGTCTTGCAAAGGGTTGCTGTTGAATGAGAAGGTCAAGCTGGTGGACATGTTGGTTCATGAGGACAGCATAGCATCCGCCATTATAGTATTAATGAGTCCACTGCCCGCTCCATCAAGGAAAGCTAAGTCAGCATCCATGCGAATGTGGTGTCCGACATCTCTGAGAGTCTTAAGGTGACGTTCCATCCATGTGATCCCCACATGGAACAGATGGAAAGGCCCTCTATCTGCCAAGTGCAGAGGAACGTGCCATTGAGTGGATTAGTCATTCGTGAGAAAGCATTGCAGCTCTACAGGCAGTTTGTGTCAGAAGGCGGTCAAGCAGCGGGAGCATCTGAGGGTGCTGATGAGCATGGTTTCAAGGCAAGCAAGGGCCTGTCTGAAAGATTCAAGCACCGCTAAAGCCTCCACAATACAAAGCTGGGAGGGGAAGTAGCACTGGTGGACTATGAGGCAGCACAAAGATTTCCAGCAGAGTTCCAGTGGCTGATTGAATCTGGAGGATAGAGACCTGAGCAGGTCTTCAATGCTGATGAGACAGGCCTGTTCTGGAAGCAGATGCCATACCACTCCTTCATCAGCAAAGAAGAAAGAACTGCTCCAGGTTTCAAGGCAGCCAAGGATTCTCTCACTCTGTTGCTTTGTGACGAGGGACCACGTGATCAAGTCCATGTTCCCAAGCACAGAACCCCTGTGCCCTGAAAGGGAAGAATACAAACCAGCTTCCCATATTCTGGAGAGCCAAAAGGAGAGCATGGGTGACTGCAGCACTTTTCTCTGACTGGGTCAATAACTGCTTTCTGCATCAGGTGCAGAGATATCTGGCGCCCAAGAACCTGGCCTTCAGAGTCCTCCTGGTGCTTGACAATGCCCCTGGCCATCCTGAGACCCTGAAGTTCACACACCTGAACTGTTGGGGATAATTACTTACATAGCGGAGTATTTCAGGCACTAACTCACTCCCATCACAGCAGAAGTTGATAGAGTCTCAGGGGCAACAGCTTGTAAATGATAAGCAAGGAGTTTCATGTAAGGTTAAACTAATCTACTTAGAAGTCCATGATGATAGTAAAGGCCTATATCTAACCACTGGCTACATGGTTAGATATACCTATAGAAGCATGGTGCTCGCTCAGAGAGAGAGTTAGAAGCATTCTGGGAAGAAGGGGGAAGAGGAGGAAGTCACGCTCAGGAAGTTCTTGAGTACATTCTATCAATAGAGAGATCATAGAGGCAGAGATAAACAGGAAAGAGAAGGAGACCCTAATAATCTATCCCTACTCTCAATGCCCTGGTCATTAGGGTTACTGGTGCAAAAGGTCAATGCCATCTGGAGCTGGATCTCCAACATGAACCTGGAGATTGGGGATGTGCTTGGAACTGGGCGGGGGAAGTTTGAAGATGGAGGGGGTTGACTTTAAGGGTGGGGGAGGGTGCACTTACCCCTCCCTCCACTTTCCCCCCGCCGGTGCTGCATTGTAAACTGGTCCGGCAGGGTGGCAGCGTACCTCCCTGCCGCTCTGTCTGCTCCTTGGACCGGAAGTGCGCACACACAAACACACACACGCCAGGTACTTCCACTTACTTCCAGTCTGAGGAGTGGACAGGGCAGCAGGGAGGTATGCTGCTGCCCCAGTTTGCAATGGACTACCGGTGGAGGAAAAGTGGAGGGAGGAGTAAGTGCATCCTTCCCCACCCTTAAAGTCAACCACCCCCATCTTTGAATCAGAGGCCCACAAAGTGCCTCCAAACCAGTTCCGTGCACATCCCCTGCTGGTGGGGAAACTTCACAATTACACATTACTGTAATGTGATTACACTGATTACAACTGATTACACATTACTGCCACTCCTGAAGCACATGGAGAGTGGGAGAGCTGAGGGACATTGCTGTGCTCCATCCTCATTTCTGTTTCTCCTCTCTCTTTTTGCGGATATTTCGGTCATTTTCCGGGGCTCTGGAACGTAACCACCCAATTCCTATTGACTTAAGGTTTCACTATTCGAGGTGGCGTTATCCACAGTTGTAGGCTGGAACAGAACCCCTGCAAATAACAAAGGCCACCTGTATATGATTTCCAGATATTTATTCATGGCTTGTTGGTTGTGACATGTAATTATTACAGGCATTCACAGTGTAGTTACTTTCAGAGCCTGAAAGAGTTAGACAAGGATGTGGTACAAGTAACATCTGTGCCGATGCTCCATCTCCACTTGTGACAGCAATTTTTTAAAAGTTAAGATATTCATAAACAGAAACGGGTTCAGTAATTTTCCTCATTTGTATCTAACTCAAAATTAGTCCTAGGTCCCGACAGATTTATGATTCTATATTGTGAAGTATTCTGACTGAGTATTATAAGGTGTTACAAGTGAATAATTGAAAGCTGCTTTCTCTAAAAGGTGACAACTAATATCTGCAATGCAACAAGAGGTCTTTGTTAGACTGTCAGCCAAGCTATTTCTATTCTCTGACTCACAAAGGGGTAAAAGAAACAGCACTTTGCTAGCATTTTTCAAGTCTCAACCCTATAGAGGAAAAATGCAACTAAAGTTTCACTGGAGAACATATTAAGAAAGCTTGTTCTTTGCTTGCACCTACACTAGATCTCACCCTTCTAATCTTACCGTATCTATTCTATAGTACTTACAATAGATCTCACCCTTACTTGTGAGCAGGTCTACCCATGAGAAATGATGCAAGTTTTCTTGTACATGTGTGGATCTGCTCATGAGTAAGGGCTTGGGCTTACTTGCATGAAAGGCCGATATCTACTCATGAATAAAAGTGTGGGTGCATGGAGCCTCATGGTTAAAGCAGTAGGATATACAAGACTATACAGAGTAGGATGGCTGGTCTTGTGGTAGCAGGCATGAATTGCCCCTTTTTCTAAGCAGAGTACATCCTGGTCTGTATTTAAATAGGAGACTACATGTGAGCACTGTAAGAGATTCTCCTTAGGGGATGGAACCATAGTTCAGTGGAAGAGCACCTGCATGCTTGCATGCAAAAAGGGACTCTTCACAAGATTTCAGTGGGCAGAAAGGCTCAAGAGGTGCTTTCTTCACAAGGTTTGGTCCCTGCCTCTCAATTTTCATGCATTAAAAAAAGCAACCAGTATTTCTTCCTAGGTAAGTTCCTCCTTCCAGTTCCTCCTAGGTAAATATGGGGTAAATATTTTGAACTATTATCATAGGTTCAAAGGGCGCAATCAAGCACACACCTGAGCATACTTCAGCATCAATGAAACCAACAGAATATAGGTATACTTAAATATTTATCAGCATATACTCTATATTCAGAATATATACTCTATATTCTATATTTGATATCATGAATTAATAGTAACTATGGTACTCCTTGGCGCTTGCTCCTGAAAAATGAAGGGTGCTTGTCCAAGGCTGCTTGAATATTTTAAGGCACCACAACATCCCACAGTCTCCCTGGCTGTGGGCCTGTACCTTACAGAAACCTCTCAGGGAAGGTCCATGTCTCAGTAATAAAGCATGTTCACAAGGATAGCTGACTCTGTAGAAAGGCAAGTTTATATATCTAAAACAGGGCTGCTCAACTTGGGCCCTCAAGCAGATGTTGACCTACAGCTCCCATGATCTCTGGCTATTGGCCACTGTGGCTGGGGATTATGAGAGTTGTGAAGGGGAAGGATGGCAGTTCAGTCCCCAAATATCAGAGCAAAACCAGTTTGGTGAGAAAGCAGCAAAGCAAGAAGTTTTGAGACAGTACTGAAGAACTACAAGGGTTTATTTAAAGAAAAGGTTGCAAACAAATGTGAAAAAGCTTGCAGCTTATTTCAGCTGTAGTTAATGGATGAAGAGAGAGACCAAAATAAACAGCCATCTCTGAGGAGACAAAATGGAGGCTGACACTGGAAGAACAAAGAGGGAAGGAGTCAAGCACTTTTATCCATTACCTTAACTGCCCCCCTCCAGTGGTCACTATGAGACATTGCAGCTGAGAGCTGATGCTGCCAGGGTCCTAGCTCCAACAAGTTGTACTCAAAAAACAGCTAGGATGGCCTGATCTAAAAGAAACAGTAAGACAGTACTTTTACTAGGACCAACTAAATCAAAAAAGCTTTCTCCTTTTTTTGTGACTTTTCAGTTTCCCCATTTCCACCATCAATGGGCCAACATGGTTACCCACAGTTTGTCTGCTAAGAGTAAGTAATGGCTAACTGACCACAAGTCAGAAGGCCAGTGGATGTCTCTGAATGAGAAAATTAATGGCTTTGAAGATCCTCATGGGGGAAAATACCACTTGATATGTGGTAGGTGTGTGTGTGTGTGTATGTTAAGGAAGTCAGAATGTAAGTACTGCTGCATCCCTGGAATTTCTCCCTGCTCAGGAAAATGGGTAGCATGTGAAACAACTTATTTCAGCATAAGTACAAAATGGCTCCATAATTAGTGATGGAGCAGTTGACTTGGGCTGTTTCTGTAATACAGGAGAAAATTGCAGAATCTGTGTACCTTTTTAGATTAATTGGGCTCTAGTGACACTGTAAAACAGTTTTCTTTTAATGCCTTGATTTTAATATTTTACCCCTTCAAAAGGGGGGTAAAATCAAATGCTATTTTCTTTTGCTTATTTCACTGCCGATTCTCCTAAGATAAGCTACTGGAATCAGAAGTTCTCCCCAATGAAATGAGAGGGAGAATCTAAAACAAGCACTGAATCATGGCATCTTCATGATGGGATGGAAAAGAAAAATGGTGCAGGCTTGTTATAAGGGCAGCTTATAATGTCAAGCACATATCTTGGCAATCAGCAATGATAGAAAATGAAATTTAGAGGTAGCAGGCAGGTGACCTTATGAGGAATAACATCTATCACATCCAGATTAGCTTGCTGGAAGGCAGACAGCTATATGAGGAAGGTGATTGGTTCATGCTTTCTTGACCTGTCTCCATGGCCACTTCTTGTTCAAATGGGATTAAATGGGGAATACTGGGGGAAGAGTGAAGAAAAATATGATGGGGAAGACACTGTGGAGTGGCAAACTTGGTTATGGTATAGGACTAAGATGGTGGAGACAGTGTGGGGTGAGAAAAGTTGTGCTCAGCAAGAATAACATATATTTAGTCATCATACCTGCAAAGAAAGATAGGGGCAGGTGTATCCTGAAAAATTTACCAGGGAAGAGAAATTAAGAACAATGTTTATACTTTGTGTATATTATGTAGTTGTCACTATTTCTCTCAGCATTTCTCTCAGACAGTGAACACAACCGGCTGCTTCAAACAAGCATACAAGAAACAGGATAGAGTGATTAATTCTCTCCTGTTAAAATGACTAAGATAATTTGGCTCAGAAAGGATATATATGCATATAAGCGATATGCATGGCGTTGCTGACCGTGGGCACACGGGTTCTTGGGGGGAGCGCTATTGCAGCAGGAAGCTGCATGGGGTGGCGGAAAGCAGGTAAGGACCTGTTTTCCTGCTTTTTAAAGATCCCACTCACAGCTCCACCCCCACAATGCTGAACCTGTACACGAACCTCGGTTTGTGCACATCCCTAGATATAACCTGCAGCCAGATGTGGTAGTATATCCACACTAGCTCAGATTATTTGAGATGTGGGAGGGAAAAGTGAGTGGGTGGATGATGAGTAGGGTTCTAAGCAACTTGGTAGCAGTTATGTAGTGTTCACAGGGAAAACACTGACTTTCTTCCTTTGGGACCAGGCAAAGATGCTTAAGTTGAAGAAGAAATGCCAAACTAGGAGTACCAGCAGAACATAGAGACAGACAGAAATGAGAGGTGATGCAATTTTGTTTCTGTGTGGAAGCAGTGAGGTGGGCAAGAACAGGTGCAAGTAGGAGCACAGATAAGATGGATCTATGTGGATTGATGCATATCCAAACTCTTGCTAGATAATCAACATATCCGTGGTTAACCTTGAGCCTTGTAACTGGCTTTAGAAGGTAGAAGTATAATATAACATCAAGAATGATATTACATCCCACTTCTTGTTTACGTGACATCATTCAGGCTGCTTGTTTTTAATTAAAATTGTATGTCAGCCTTTCTCCAGGGAACTCTGTGTACATGGGCCTATCTACTCCATCCAGACACTACTTTGTGTATATGGGCTTATCCCATTCTTCTTCTCATAATATAATACTGTGAGGTAGAGTGACTAAATGGCTGAGATAGAGTGACTGGCCCAAGGTTAGCTGATAAGCTTCATGAAAATAAGCACAAATTTGAACCCCTATCTCCCTGGTCACAATCTAGCACTCCAATCATTATACAACACTGGTTTTTAGCCAAGGCACAATATCATACCTACCAACATGTCCCTATTTTCCCATTCAGGTGAATAGGAAAATAGGGACATGTTGGCAGGCATGCAATATTAGCCTTCATAAACCTGGACTCAATGAGTTTCACACATTGTATAAAAGTTTCTTACTTTGTTTTAAAGTTGTTGCCAGAGACATGATTTCCTGGAAAATGTTGAATGGGAAAAGTCTTTGGAAAAAATTCTGGAAAATTTTCCCATGAAAAATTCTTATTTGCATAACATTCTCAGAAAATTTTAAATGCATATTTTCCTGATGCTCTAAGTAGATTGTGATCTGATTTGGCATGTTATTGGACTGATATATTTAAGCAAACACAACCAAACCAAAACCTCCCACAGTATTAATTTCCCACACTGTATCTCATTTTTCAAGTAGTAAAGAAGTTGAACAGAAATATTTGTTCAGGGAGAAAATAAATAAAGAGGCTTAATGTGGTTTAAATGATATACTGAAACATATTCAGAGCTTTATATAGAAAGAAATTATTGGAATACTCAAATCAATACAACATAAGAACATCCCCGCTGGATCCCTGAGCCATTTTTGGAGGGGCGATATATAAATCAAATAAATAGATAAATAAATAAATATCAGGCCCAAGGCCCATCTAGTCCTTCATCCTGTTTCACACAGTAGCTCACCAGATGGCGCTGGAAGCCTACAGGCAGGAGTTGAGGGCATGCCCTCCCTCCTGCTGTTACTCCCCTGCAACTGGTTCTCAGAGGCACCCCACCTTTGAGGCTAGAGGTGGCCTATAGACATACAGTAGATATGTACTCTACCACAAACTTCCTAGTGATAATCATCTGAAAAATGTTACTTTCAACTCTGAAAATGCCAGCCTTGCCTAATATTCCATTGGCATCCATTCACTGTTACTAATGAATTTCATGCTACAATGAATGTTCAGAAATGGAAAAATTTCCACAGAAAAATAAAGTATGGGAAATTTTTCTGGAAGATTTTCAACACAGCAATTTGTGTTGAAATTGCTGTGCCACAGCAATTTAATTAAGTAGCTCTTAGTTCTTGGAGATTTTGCTCTTTGTTAAAGGGAGGAAAACAAACATGATTGCAATCAAACTGAGGTTTAGTTGCCAAACTCCATGGAATACCATCAGTATTTGTGCTTTTTTGTTTCTTTAGAAGAGCTCAGTTCAGTGTTAAGAAAGCAGGTTTTCAAAACATTAGTATGATCATTTCCACCATTAACCCACTCAGAAGCGATCAATTATAGACTGAAAATGGAAGAGCATTTGACAATATCACACAAACCCTAAACTTTTATATCTCATTGAGCCTTCAGCAAAGCTTGGAATTAACCTCATTGGCTATTTGTGCAGTAATTGTTTATAAGGCACCATCCTTCTGAAACTAACTATAACATGCTTTCCTTTAGTGGTCTCCTATAAACAAATTTGTTGAAATGTCATATGCTTTTGGCTAGGATGTTTATAAATAGATACTGCAGATGTACAATGTGTTATCATCCACTTCCTATCCACAAATCATCTACAAAATAAGTACTGAAACCTATTTTTCTGTCAGCCCTATACAACCCCAAGTCCCTTTCTCATCCCTTGGGCCTCAGTGTGTAGGAGAAGGGTTTTCAGCACCTTTTCCCTCCTCCTAGAATGGGGATTCTGGGGAGCATAAGTGCTGATTCTCACCCAGTCCAGAGCACTTCATCCTCAGCACTGCTGCCCTTAAATAACTCTAATCTATTATTGAACTAGTTCAGACAATATTTTCAATGGATTCCTCTAAATGTGTACAAATGATCACCTAAATGGAAAAACCTACATTCTCTACTCTAGATTTAAACACTAGCTGTAATTATTAGGAATATTTATACACTGCTTTGCAATGGTGTAATGAGAAAGCCACTTCCAGTAATCCAAATATTAAATATATATATATATATGCACATTTTGACTCTTAGAAAACATGGGTTTGTGACAAAAGCATACATTTGTGTTATCTAAAACTTAACAGAATTTCAAAGTTTAGTATATTAAATTTAATAAGTCATTAAAAACACCACAGTGAGTAACTGATGGTTCCAAGTTTAAATTCAAGGGGGAAGGGTACATACTAGCCCCCTCACAACCTTAGACAACCCAGCTGGATGTGAATTTGTGGAAGCAATGCAGGCAGAAAAGAACTGCTTCTTTACCACCAGCACTGCCAGAGCATAGAGCTTATGTTCTTATAGAACTTACGGTAAGCTGCAAATCTTTGTGCATTGACTGAGGAGCCAGCCTTATTTAACTCAGCTGTACTTATTTCCAAACAAACGGACTTCAGATTTCATGGCAAAAAAGTGCTAAGCCAGCCAAATAGTTCTAGCTGACATGTAATTTTCAGTATTTGATATGAATTCACAGCAACTAATATCCAAATTTAGAAAATAAGTTCTACAATTATTAAATGGATAATCCATGGCAGCTGGAACCTTCAAAAGATGGGAGTCCTCCTACAAGTCTCACCCACTGTATCAAGCCATCGCAACACTTTCCCCTCAGTTCCACCTACTTTACCTGCCCCACCCCAAAGCTCTGCATAGAAATCCTTATCAGCCATGACAGGTAAATGAAATCTCCAAGCTCACAGGCTATTCTACACCATATGTTTAAAAACCAAGAGCTGGAGATAACGAGAGGTCTGCTGTTGCCCTCATGCTCTGCTTTTAAACTTCCCAGTGGAATGTGGCTGGTCACGAGGCTCCAGTTGTCCAAGGAGCCCTTTGCAAATTGTTCTCTATGAGCTACCTAGAGGCATCTCGAACGAGACCTTCCCCCTTTACCACCCTATGAGGTGGTCTCGGGGGTCAGCAGTGGATCCTCAGCAGTCACTACTAGAAACAGTGTGCTCGACTAGGTAAGACCTACCATGCCCAACACTGCCAACAGCACAAACTCAAGACCAAGCATGGGTAAGGTTTGGGTCCCAAACACCAAATCCAGTTGGCTTTTATAGCAGCAAAGCTACGAATTAGATCGGTTACTTGAATAATTCTGGAGAACTCAAAAGATTGCTGCTCACAAACGTATATTGGTCCTGATGAAGTTATCACCACACTGTCACTTGTGAATATTGTCTAAGGCTTCAATACAGCTATGATTTTTATATGTATTTAAATAATAATGATTTCTCTAACTACTTTCTCCTTCAAAAAATTAATTTCCCACCAGATTATCCTCTTCCAAAACGTTCTTTAGCCAACTTTCCCCTTCCAAAAATCACAAAATTGCAAGCTTTGGAGTTCCCTAGAACTGTTCTTCAAACTGCGTGTTATACAAAGCAAAGTGGGGAACAAATTTAGGCATGATGGAAGAACCCCAATTCTGCAGCTTCACCCCACTGAAATCAAAGAGGCTTACTTCTTAGCGAACAAAAGCATATAAAAAACTTATAGTCGGTTAACTAGAAGGGAGAAACTTGCTAGCTCTGACGTCATCGTTTTCTCCAACCCACCCCAAAACTCCGCCTTAACCCCCGGGCTCAGTTCGACAGTAGGACTAACGCGATTTTTCTGTGTGTTCCCGGAAATGGGTGGAGCCTCGCTGCAGCCTCTTGACCGCAGCGGGCACGTATGACGTCATCCCGCAGCTACTGATAGGTGTACGGTGGGGACGCCATTTTGTTTGTTTGCGGCGAGGGAAGACGATCCTCTTCACTCTCGCCGCCGGCTGTAAGTGACAGAGGAGCTGGCAACGTCTCCTCTCTCTAACTCCCCCGTTAGGCCTTAGGAAGTGGGATAGTAGGTCCAATACAGCGAGCGCCTTCCCTTTCTCTGCAATAGGAGTCGGGGCATGGGGTACGAAAAGCGAGGGAGGAAGGGTGCCTGGGCTGCATTGAGTGTAAACACGAGGGAGGGTAGGTGGGCGGGCGGAGTGGGTAATTGGGTGGCATACAAGGCGTATGTTGAACACTATGAAGCTGCTGGGTACTGAGTCCGACAGTTAGTCCACTTACCCCAGTATTGCTTTGCTCTGACTGGCAGCAGCCCCCCAGCGTTTCTGCTTGACTCGATGCCTGGGAGTGGACAGAAGCAGGGACCTTTCGCATGCAAAGCCTGGGTTCTGCCCCCCACCCAGCTATGGCCCCGCCCCCAAACAGCTGTAGTTTTAAACCCCTGTCCCAAAACGTGAAGAGAAACATTAACTATTCTATAATAATGTACGCCCATAAGGGGAATGACTGAGGACTTGTACATGACTTCCAGAAGATTTTGAGCCTCAGCGCCTCTCATTTAAAAGCTACTGTATAGGTTATATGTTTCTGATTTCATGGTTTTCTTTTTTGAAGAACACAACATGTCTCTTGCAACAAACAAAATGCCCAGTATACCAAAACCTTTAAAACATCAGTGAATGTTTTATTCTGGTTGCCATGGCTTTGCACTGCTCTCAAAAATGAAACAATTTTGTCCCTTTTAAATGGGAATAACTTATTATTTCATGGGCAAAGGTAACAGTTAAGTTTGAGCCAAAACAACCAAAGCTTAGCATTATAACTTATTTTCAGTACCCAAACTTGGTCCTGGAAATCTGAAGTATTGATTTTTAAAAAAAACAACCATGTATAGAGTAGCTCTCATCTGCAGAGTTAATAGCTCTGCAGTTAATAATAACTGCAGGCAACTTTCATATGTTTGAGTTTTGTGATAACACTTTCTAAATTGGAAGGGTGAAGATAGGGTGGCAGTGTGAGATTGATAGACTGGAGACTTTACATTCATTGGCAGCCTCTTAAGTAGACCTTCAAGAAAGATAACAGTGAAACTGGGTTTGACAAATCCCAGGTGCCAGGGAGCCATGGTGCCTAGATTAGGATATTCAGAGGCAACATTATTTAATAAAAATCTTTATTTGTCCCAGGCAGCCTTGTTTCTGTTCTGAGCATATTACTTGTAAAGAGGGTAAAAGAAAGCCCATTTACTCTTCTTCTCTGCAAGGTCTTCACCAGGGCTGGTAATTTTGCCTGGTGTTTATTGTTTGGCTCCTAAATTTTTGAGCTGACTGCTAGATCCAAAGAAAAATTGTCAAGATGAGTGATATGCCCCAGAAGCATTTATTTAAACAGAGGAAATTAATGAATGGGAACAGTGTTGCATCAAAACAAAAAGCAGTGTCTGTATGAGTGTACAGATGTCTCTACACTTGTACATGTTTTTGTGTGAATGACTGTACCTGTGTTTATTTAAAAAGTGAGTCTGGGTACAGTCCCTTTAAATGCATGGTACAAATAGGAAGTGTACACTGTACATCTGTTGTATAATGTACATCTGTACATTACAGATGTACATTACAGATGTACATACAGTGTACAGTGTACACTGTACATCTGTTGTATAATTAGTAAAAACATTACTAATTTGTGCACAGATCTGTACATGTGTATATTCATCATACAGGTGTTGAACTTAACATCTGAATAGTGTTAAAATGTTAGTATGGTCATTTCTATTTCCAGCCCACCAAGAAAAACTCATTCCTAGATTGAAAATGGAAGAGCAGTTGGCAATATAATAAACCCTAAATTGTCATACTGCATTGAGTCTTCAGGCAAGCGTAGAATTAATTTTTCTATTGAATATTTGTAGAGTAATTGTTTATAAGGTTGCCTTAAAAACAACTCAGTTCTGAAACTGCTATAACTTGTTTTCCTTTAGAGGTATCCTCTTAAAAAATGTAAACGGTTGACCTGATGTGTGTTTTTAACTGGGATGTTTGTAATTAAACACTGCAGATATACAGTGTGTGATAATTCACTCCCTATTGCATGATCCACAAATCCTCTACAAAAGACATTAAATGTCGGAACTTATTTGGCCATCTATCCTATACAGTTCCATCCCCCTTCTTGCCTCGTACATCTGAATGTGTAGGAGAGGGAGTTTCAGCACTCTTTTCCTCCCTGACTTAGCTCCTTTCTGGGAGCATGGGCCTTCACTCACACCTAGTTCAGAGTACCTCATCTTTGGTGCTGCTATCCTTAAATAACTCAGTACACCCACCCTCCAAGCCTACTTATGGCTTCTGGGGAGCCTGTCTTCTGCTCTCCTGATCTGCCCTCCATGTATTGCCTTTCCTTGTCTTCCATTGCCTCTCTTGGTTTGGGTGCTTCTTGGCAGCCAGAAGCTGTGCCTCTGCTGTTCCACTCTGTATAGCAGCTGTAGGTGGCAGGGATGATTTTGCTGCATGATCGTGCCTGACATCCTAGTCTGAAGGTGAGTCTGGCCACGTCATTGACATGGGACTGAGTGAGATGCTATTGATAATAAGAACTTGGTTCTTTACATGAATGTTATACTGTAGGTTTCAGGACCAAACTAGATTTGGGGGCTTTTTTTGCTACAAAGTGAGGGTGTGGTCTACTGACAATACCAAAAGGAGCATGTAGGGAGTGGAGGAAAATCTGCCTCTTCCGCACTTCTCTTCATCATGCTCCCCTGCTTTTAAAGCAGGTTTCTTTGTGTCATCTCAGCTCCGATATTGGGAACCAGGTAAGGAGAAAACTGCCAAGTGCAGCGGATAATGAAAATGGGTGTCAATTAGACACCCACAAATACACAGAGCCGCGGATAACAAGGTTCTTACTGTATTTAACCAACATGCAATTTCCCTGAATGTGATTCCCCAAGATCTTCCCCAAGAAGATTTTTCCTCTCCATGCCCCTAGTCCTACCTCCTCCTTATATAAGGGGACACTTCTGAAATATGTGAACCTTTCATTCAGACTGCCAACGTCTTCTCTAGATGACAATGCATGAATTCTGTCTTAACTCTTGTATTTTTTAAAGTAACTTATCATTGTTACTATGCTGCTCTGAATCTGATATTAAAGCTGTTCATCTTGCCCCTGATTACACTTGTAAATTCTGATTTTCTCATTATGCGTTCTTGTTTTTCTGGATTTGTCTGTGATGGTGGACTGTTTCAGACGAGATGCTGGCCAGTGTGATAGGGACAGGATTGTGCTGAGAGTGTGCCCACCCTGACATAACTGGAGGATGTCCTCATACACTCCCGTGGTGTCCTTAATCACACAAGGGGGCTGTTTTTCTGAATCACCCCTCTACATATGCTCCCAATACCTTTTTAAATGGGAGCACCTTCAGTGATGTCAGGGCAGGTGCACTCTCAGTGCAACTCTCTTTATCACATATACCAGCTGGTATCCAAACTGGCCTTATATCTGTCGTTAGACATAAGGACATTTACCATTCCAAGTAAATTGTTGCTATGGAAGATGACAAGATAAGATGTGTTTGTTTATTGTGGATATATTTATAGCAGGCCATGACAAATTTTCTTTGGTTCTAGGAGCAGCCTAAAAATTTAGGAACCAGACTGTCCTCTGCTGCATGTGGTGGGTGTGCATGTGGTGGACTCACAGCCTGTCCCCAGCAATGTTGCCCACTCTATGGTAGAATTGGTGCTCACCTCCAGCAACACCTTCCACTCCATGGGGGATGTGACCTTACCGCCTAGTTTGCTCACTTCTCCTGGTCGCATCTATTTTGCTCAGTTGGACGGACACAACCAGGAAAAGGAGAGAGCAAGCAGAATGGGGGGCCGTTTTTTTCCTCCTCTTTGTCACGTCAGTCCATTGCCTGCCTGAGCCAGACAGAAGCAAACAGGAAGAGGAGAGAGCAATGTGCCCTCATCTTCCACCCTCCTCCTGGTTGTGTCCATCCATCTCCTGGCTCAGGCACCATGCTTAAATTTCCAGGTGTCGTGGAGAGCTCATGCCTGGGAATTGTTGAGCCCTGATTTATAGAAAATGTGATGCAGTAGGTGTTCAGTAGATAAAGGTTTACATAATTCAATCAATATGGGGTTTTAGAGAAATTGTGGATGATTTGGTGGATGGATGTAAGGTATGAGCTTTATTTTATAAATGTTTGTGCTTGGTGGTATATTGTATTCTGTTTTTGTCTGGATTGTAAAGGTAGTAAGTGGTTGGAAATGTTTTGGGTGTGGTATATTATGATTACAACTTAATAACATTCTCAAGCACTTATTAAAATTAAGGACCCCTAAAATTTGAGGCCCTAGTTTGAAAGGCAACTTGAGCACCAAAGGGGGTGTTGATTCATTTCTTTTCTGTATCTTAGCCTTAGAATCAGTTTAAAAAGTAAGAGCAGCCCTACTGGATCAGACTAAAGGTCCGTTCAAACCCAGTGTCTTGTGCCCCTCAGTGGTTACCAAGATATTTTTGTGAAGCCCACAAATAGGGCATGAAGGCAAAAGCCTCTTGCACTGTTGTCCACCAGTAAATAACATTCTGTGGCATACTGCCTTTGGATCTTAGAAAGAAGCAGCTGTAGGTGATGACTCAACAAAAAGGCAAAATAGAATAAAACGAAAAAGGTAACTGAGAGCCTAGTATAGAAAATAGCAGAGATAAGTAGTGGACTCTCACTTGAGCCAGCCATCTCCTTTTTCATCTTTAGGGGTAAACCATATGCTTCATGCAAAGAGTGCTTAATCCTTTCCCAGTCAGCTCCTTCCCCAAGGAGCCTCCCCCTCCCCAGAGTTCCAGATGGATGTTTGCAAGAATAAGTGTTCCAGTCTTGCTATCTGTCGCCTTAAAGACTATTATTTAAATCAGGGGTTCCCAACTTGTGGTACTCTAGATGTTGCTGAACTACAACTTCCATCACTCCCAGCTATAGTTTATTGTGTATCTATATTATTAATTCTCCAAAATGGGCCATGAATGGTGACGTGGTAGAAAGGAGGCGATTGGCTGACAGAGTTTGCAAGCAGAAGCACCTGACTGGGCAGTGGGGATTCCCTATGCAGATAAGGAGGAGGAGCCTGTCATGTTTAAGGTCAGTTGGAATGAACAAGAAATTAGATGAACAAGATGAACAAAATCTGTTGACTCAGGGAGGGGGAGAAAAAACATGAAGGGAGGGGGGGAAAGAGTGGGGAAGAGCGAGCGGAGGAGAGAGAAAGAGAAAAAAGAAGGGAGGGAGAAGAGAGACAGAAGGAAGGGCAGGGGATGGGCCTGAGCCTGTCAGCAGCCTGAGGGGAATGAGTGGCCATGGCAGCACTAGCAGCAAGGAAGGGCCCAGTCAACCACTGCTATTGTTTGGGGCTACTGAGGCCATTGTCAGAGGCAGGCAAGGGACGGGCCCGGGCCTGTCAGCAGCCTGAAGGGAACGAGCGGCCATGGTGGTGGCAGCAGCGAGGAACGGACCGGTCAACCACTGCTGCTTCTCCTGGAGGGAGGAGCAGGAGCAGGGTTCAGGTGAGGGTGGGGAGGTCTTTGGGGATAGAGGGCTGCAGCTTGGCCAATAGGCGGCAGCAATGCTGCAGCCACAGCTAAGAAGGGTGAGGGGGCTGGAAGCAACGGGATGGAGGAGGCGCAGGAGTGCAGCTCAGGTGAGGGTGGGGAGATTTCTGAGGTGAGGGGAGCAATCAAGTACTAATGCGCAGATGCCCTAGAGCGTGCAAGAGTTCAATCATAGAAGCGGAGTTTTTTATAGATTGTTCTGCTATTTGTATGCATGGATTGTTTGGTCTAGGACCGTAAATAAAACTTGACTTGACTAGAAGCGGAGAGAAATAATGGCGGCGGTCAGGATGTAGAGGTGGAGGGCTGGCCGGTGAAGCCCCTCCGGCCAGAAGAGGTGGGTGGACGGCGGGCGAAGCGCGAGCGCCGCGGGGGGGAGCACGGGAGCGCCGCGTGGGGAGCGCGTGAGAATTAAACACATGGCTTTGGAAGCACCTCTTACTGAACATTTTAGGAGTTTTCTATCTTTCAACCAGTTAGCAATCCACACATGTACTTGTCCCTTTATTCCATGACAGCTAAGTTTCCTCAGGAGTCTTTGATGAGGAACTTTGTCAAAAGCTTTTTGGAAGTCCAGCTGGACCATGTCAACTGGATCACCTTGATCCACATACTTGTTGACACTCTCAAAGAAGTTCAAAAGGTTGGTGAGGCAAGATTTACCTTTGCGGAAGCCATGCTGGCTCACTCCCAGCAGGGCCTGTTCTTCTAGGTGCTTTACAATTTTATCCTTGAGGATGCTTTCCATCAATTTGCCTGGAACAGACGTTAGGCTAACCGGCCTGTAATTTCCCGGATCGCCCCTGGATCCCTTTTTGAAAATCGGAGTTACATTTGCTACTCTCCAGTCCTCTGGTACAGAGCCCGATTTCAGGGATAAGTTAAATATTTTAGCAAGGAGATCGGCAATTTCACATTTGAGTTCTTTGAGGACTCTTGGATGGATGCCATCCGGCCCTGGTGATTTGTTAGCTTTCAGTTTTTCCAGACAGTTTAGAACATCATCCCTTGTCACTTCTATCAGACTCAGCTCTCTAGCCTCCATCCCTAAAAAGCCTGGTTCAGGAACAGGTATATGCTCAGTATCCTCTGCCGTGAAGACAGACGCAAAGAACTCATTCAGCTTCTCTGCAACCTCCATATCCTCCTTAATAATCCCTTTCACTCCCTCATTGTCTAATGGCCCAACGGCCTCCCTGGCAGGTTTCCTGCTTCTGATGTACTTAAAGAAGTTCTTGTTATTCCCCTTGATACTTTTGGCTAAATGTTCCTCAAACTCTCTTTTTGCCTCCCTTATTGTCATCTTGCATTTCTTTTGCCAGAGTTTGTGTTCCTTTCTGTTCTTTTCATTTGGACAGGCCTTCCAATTTCGGAAGGAAGTCTTCTTCCCTTTTATGGCTTCCTTGACGGTACCCGTTAGCCATGCTGGCATCCTCCTGGACTTAGTGGTACCTTTCCTCCTTTTGGGTATACAATCTAACTGGGCTTCTAGTATTGTGGTTTTGAGTAAACGCCATGCACTCTGGATCGAAGTGACTCTCCTGATTTTCCCCCTCAGCTTTCTTTTCACCATACTCCTCATTTTGGAGAAGTTTCCTCTTTTGAAATTTAAAATGTCTGTGTTTGACATCCTTGGTGATTCTCTCCCCGCATGTATGCTGAGTTTGATGGCAGTGTGGTCACTGTTCCCTAAAGGGTCGATGACACTGACATCACGCAGCAGGACCTGGGTGTCACTCAGAATTAGATCCAAGGTCGCCTTCTCTCTGGTCGGTTCCATGACCAACTGTTCTAAGGCACAGTCATTTAGCGTATCTAGAAATTTGACCTCTTTGTCCTGACTTGAGTGTGAATTTACCCAGTCTATGTGTGGGTAGTTGAAATCACCCATAATTACAGCCCTGCTTCTCCTTGACGCCTCCCTGATTTCCTCCACCAACTCCCAGTCACTGTCGGCATTTTGATCCGGAGGGCGATAGCATGCCCCCACTAGCACGATTCCTTTCCGGCCTTGTATAGTCACCCACAGGGTTTCTGTGGAGGACTCCAGTCCACCTAGGTTTTCTACCTTGTTAGATTCTATCCCTTCTTTAACATACAGTGCTACCCCTCCTCCAAGGTGCCCCTCCCTGTCATTCCTATAGAGTTTATACCCAGGGATAACAGTGTCCCACTGGCTCTCACCGTTCCACCATGTTTCTGTTATGCCCACTATATCTATTTCTGCATTAGCAACCAAGCACTCCAGCTCACCCATCTTGGCTCGGAGGCTTCTGGCATTGGCATACAAGCACCTATACACTGAATCTTTCCCCTGATGTATGCTATTCCTTTGACTCTTTGACCTGCTGGCACAGCCTCCCGTCTGCTCTTTATGCGGTTCTGCTCCGTCCCCATCTGTTTTATTTGAATTCTTTGCAGCCTCACACTTTAAAGGATGGCTTTTGCCAAACGGGATACTGCCCAGCTCCCATCTGCTGTTCCCCAGGTGTCATTTTAAAAGCTGCTCTGCAACCTTTTTGATTTTAAGCACCAGCAGTCTGGTTCCATCTTGGTTCAAGTGCAGCCCGTCCCTTTTGTACAGGCCTTGCTTGCCCCAAAATGTATCCCTGTGCCTAATAAATCTAAACCCCTCCTCCCGGCACCAACGTCTCATCCACGCATTGAAACCCCTCAGCTCTGCCTGTCTCACTGTACCTGCGCGTGGAACAGGTAGAATTTCTGAGAATGCTACCTTGGGGGTCCTGGAGTTCAAAATGCTACCTATCAGCCTAAATTTGGCTTCCAGGACCTCCTGACTGCATTTCCCCACATCGTTGGTGCCGACGTGCACCACGACAGCTGTCTCCTCCCCAGCACTGCCTAGGAGCCTGTCTAGACGCTGCGTAATGTCCGCAACCTTCGCACCAGGCAGGCAAGTCACCGTGTGGTCAACACGCGGGTCACAAACCCATCTCTCTATCCCCCTAATGATCGAATCACCCACTACAAGGAGGCCCCCACCCCCCAGAGGAGTATCCCCTGTGCGAGAGGATATGGGCTCATCATCCATGGAAGGAGTCCCTTCTAAAGGAGCATTTCCCTCTTCCTCAGACCGATGTCCTCCTCGCCCAAGACCTTCATTCTCCCTGACGGCAGAGGAGCTACCAGCCCTGGAGTGGGATACCTCTATCATGTCCCTGAAGGTCTCATCCACATGCCTCTCTGTCTCCCTGAGCTTTTCCAGATCCGCCACCTTGGTCTCAAGGGAACGGATTTGTTCCCTGAGAGCCAGGAGCTCCTTGCACCGAGCACACACCCATGACTTCTGCCCATGGGGCAAATAGTCGTACATGTGGCACTCTGTGCAATACACTGGGAAGTGCCCCTTCCCCTGCTGACCTTCTATCTTCATACTGGTTTTGTTGGCTGTTTACAGTATTTAGGGAGCTTATTGTCTGTTTATTAGATAGTTTATTAGGATAGGTCTCAGCTGTAATGGTCAGCTATTTAACTGTCCACACAGCCTTTCCCAAGAATATGAGGGATACGAGGGAGGGATATGTACTTACGTTCTCTTCTCCACCAGGCTCCTTGTGATCCTTGTGATTGTGGGGCTTGTTCCAGGCTCCCCTGCACACTTCCCGCTAAACTCCTGCAAAACTCCTATGTCTTGTTTGCTATCCCTGTTCGCTATGCTCTCGGGCCTACACCTCATATGCAGAGTAGGCTTCCAACTGTCACACAGGATGTGAGTCAAAGGAAGGAATGTGGGGCCCCTCCCAGCCCTAGCTGACTCCACCCCCACTACTAGTAAACACTGCCTTTAGGTAACTAAAAACTCCTAGCCCTGTTATATGTTCACCCTAACAAGTAACCCTAACAAGTAACACACACAGAGATAGAGAGACTAAGACCTACCCCTTAGAGAGAAACAGCCCCTGCAAAACTCCCCTCTTGGTTTGTTTGAAGTGGAAAAGACTAGATGTTTAGAAGGGCTTGCTCAGCTTCTCAGCTGTGTCTGCTCTTCCCAGAGTTGCCTTCCTAAGATATGGTTTCCGTATCTTATATGGTAAACTGTTTATGCAGCTTTAGCAGCATGACATGTCAACAATTTGAAAAGCAAAAAAATCTGCATTTTTTATGAATAGACTGCTTAAGCAGCCTTAGCAGCAAGACAAGTCAACAGTTCTAAAAGCAAGATAAAGCTGCATTCCTTGTGAATGTGGTGATATTGTACAGCTGGTGCTTAAATGCTCACACTAATTTTCTTGTAGATCTAATTGGAGGTGGCCTCACCTGGTATGTAGCATCTTTATTGGTGCTGGGCTATATATCTTCAAGCCCTTGGGGCTTGATAGTTAGTAAGCTTTTTTCCCCTCAACAAGGTATAGGAGGAAAGGCTGCCTCCATAAAGATTTGGTTGTTGAGTTATTGCTGTTTGAACTCAGGGAGGAGGAAAAGTGTAGGGATGTGCATCCGTCCGGACCGGCACGGGGGTGTGTGTCTACCTTTAAGGGTGGGGGGGGGCGGGGTAGAACTTACCCCTCCCGCTGCTCTTCCCCCTCTGGCGCTGTGTTCGAAATCCAAGTTTTCGGGGCGGCAGCGTTCCTTCCTGCCGCCCCGGTCCCCGTCGTTGCCCGGAAGGAGCTGTGAATTAAACACGCATGCGCGTATGTGCCTGTGCAGATACTACCTGCAAGATCATTGTCATTGTTACTAATTTAAGGATTTTTTTACCATTGCAAGACTTTTATTCATTCATTTTTGATATCGACTCATATGGATAAGAACATTTTTTCATATATTCATGCTGTTTTTTCTAATACATATATGTTTGGGTTTGAATTGGTATTTACCTTTAACAATGACTTTTGTCCAATTTATTGGGATGTAATATCTTTGTTACATGTATGTGCAGATACTATTTGCAAGATAATTGTTATTGTTATCTATTCATTCTAAACCATTAATATAGCATCTTCAGTTATAGACAAAACTGATACATGTGTTTTGTTTATCTCCTCCACATAGATCCTTAGATCTTTAGATGTAGCACAGTTTGTGTTTTTGCAATTAATGGCAACTTTTTCATGGCCCCTCTGTCTCTACATTTTGCATGGTTCCTTTTTTGTTTTTCCAGTAGTTTATTATTCAGCAACGTCTGGAGTACCACCCTGATTTAAATAATAGTGAATGGGGGCGCATGAGCACTGCGGGGGGAGCGCATGAGCGCTGCGGGGGGAGCGCGCGAGTGAGAGCGCTGCGGGGGGAAGCCACAGGCTCAGTGGACAACTGCACAGATGCTCTGTGCCGGGTCAGCTAATAGTTTATTATTCAGCAACATCTGGAGTACCACCCTGATTTAAATAATAGTGAATGGTTTGAGGTTTATGTAGTTTTAGGCCAGAATTTCTGAATAATCCCCTGTTAACTGAGATAAGAAGTATTTTTTTTAAGTGGTGATTCTCTTATATTTAGCAGGTGGGAAGCAACTATTCCTAACACCCCAGCATAGCATCCCTTCAGTGGTTGTTGCTGGTGTTTATCTTATGTTTCCCTTTTTGCACTGAGAGTGCTTTTGGAACACAAAACCATCTTATTTATTTATCTGTCTATGTAAACTGCTTTGAGAACTCTTGCTGAAAAGCTGCATATAAATATTCGTAATAGTAGTAATCCAGAGGAAGGTGCATAATCTTAAGAAAAAGGATTTATTGGCAAACTAGAAAAGAACAAAGATATCAAGTACACTCAAAGATATATGCTAACACAGCTAAAACTGAGTCATCTAACAGGGGAAATGTTATATTCAGTCAGAATAGGATTTCTAGTTTACCAAAGATTATTAGTTACTAGTATTCAGAGCAGTTATCAGTGCATCATTCATACACACCAATATCACCAAGGCATTGCCCCCCTAGCAAATGACAGAAGGATAGATGTAATTTTAGCAAAAATGGCAAAGTCTCCTTAAATGCTAACAAATATATTGTGGTATATGCTTTCATGGGGGCAAGAGCTTATTTCTTCTGGTGCCTCAGAAAGAGAAAAACACACACATTCCTGTTTACAGAAAAACAACAACAAAGCTCCTATTCCTGAATAGTCAGTGATGTCATGAGTCCCCCCCCCCCCAAGCAACCATCTTGATTATACTTGAAATTAGGCCAGATTATTAACTTAAATGGTAGATTTGACTTGTTCTAACTCGAAACAGGAAGAAGCAGAGTGGGGAGAAACAGGTCAAAGCCACAAAATTCCTGTAATTTCCGATCAGTTAGGAAGCATAAAAAGGATACTCTTAAAGGTTTATTTGTGGTTGGCTCCCCACCTTAAGTGGCACAGCAGGGAAATGCTTGACTAACAAGCAGAAGGTTGCCGGTTCAAATCCCTGCTGGTACTATATCGGGCAGCAGCGATATAGGAAGATGCTGAAAGGCATAATCTCATACTGCACGGGAGGAGGCCCCTCCCCTCTTGTAGTCTACCAAAGAAAATCACAGGGCACTGTGGGCACCTGGAGTCGAAATCAACTTGATGGCACACTTTACCTTTTCCATAATTACCATGTAGAACAGCTGCATATACCATAATTAACATACAGCAGCAGGCATCTGCCATCAACAGTAAAGGAACCAGCAGTCAAGAAATAGACCACAGACTAGCACTTGGTAGGGTTTTAATGAAGGTCTTGGAAAGGATATTTAGATGCTGTGACGTGTCTATACCTACAAAGATTAGAATCATTCGGACAATGCTTTTTCTCATGACACTCTATGGATGCGAAAGCTGGACTTTGAAGAAGCAAGATAGAAAAAAAACATTGACGCTTTTGAACTTTGGTGCTAGAGAAGACTTTTGAGGATACCAAAAGAAGCTTTTGAACTTTGGTGCTGGAGAAGACTTTTGAGGATACCATGGACAGCCAGGAAAACAAATGAATGGATCCTAGAACAAATCAATCCAGAATTTTCATTCGAGGGTCAAATGACCAGGCTCAAACTATCATACTACACATTATGTGAAGACCCTGCTTCCTTGAGAAGTCCATAATTCTGGGAAAAGTTGAAGGAAAGAGAAGAATAGGACAACCAGCAGCAAGGTGGATGGACTCGATTACGGCGACAGCAATGAATGCACCACTGAGAGTCCTTAAAGGCCAAATTGAAGACAGATCATCCTGGAGAGAATCTTTCTATGTGGTCGCTAAGAGTCGACAGCGACTTGATGGCACTTCAGTCAATCAGTCAATCAATCAATCAATAATCAGGCATTGGGGCGTAACTACTATTAGGCAAGGGGAGGTGGCTGCCTGGGGCCCCCCATGCCTCGAGGGGCCCCCCAGAGGCAAGTCACATGACTATATATTGTGTGGTGTGTGTGTGTGTGTGTGTGTGTGTGTGTGTATCAGCGAGGGGCCCATTTTAAAATTTTGTCTGGGCCCACTCCAGCCTTGTTACGCCCCTGGCAGGCATCCTTTCCCTTCTTTCACAAATTGCATCCATTGGTTCCAAATCATCTGGAATTATTATAGGTTAAATTATTACAGGTTAAAATTAGTGCTCCATCCAATGTGTGGGGGTCCTTGTCCCAAGGGGTGTCAAATAACTCTTAAAGCATTATACACAAAAAAACTTGTATGGTACTGGCAATCTGTGTTGCTCAGTGGAGACTGATATATTTGGAAACCATTCCATGCGTAAGCAAAGCATAGAACTTAGAGCAGTTTTAATTATTCTTTTAATCAATACCCGGCTGCAGAGGATGATAAGCTAACTTGACTTTGATGTAAAAATGTAACTGGCAGAAATGTAAACAGAGGCAAATGTTGTAAAGTGGTTGGGCAATTGGTGCCTGACACTCCTCCCCACCCTCTCCACAAACAAATGAAAAGAAAAGATGAAGACTCCAGAATTAGGCAGCTCAGGGTAAGATTACAACTGAATGTGCTTTTATAGAATGTCAGTGATCACACATGAAAGAGAATGCTTTCTCTCTGACCATCCTCTGAGTCATTTACTCTATAGGTCTACTGCTGAGCGCCAGTGGGAAGAGCAAATCTCAGACGACAGCCACACTGTATGGGGGGACAGATGAGGCTTTTTTGTTTACCAAAAGTGGAAACACCAAAAAGAATACTTTGTGTGCAAAACAAAGCCGCCTTCTTGGAACATTTATAATAATCTGCTGGAGGTTACACAGACTGAAAAGGAAAGAAAAGAAAAGTAATGTTATCAGCAATATTGGAAACCTAGCATAGGATAACAAGCCATATTTAAGCTCTTGACAAATTCTGGGCACCAACTCACCATGGCACCTACGAAGTTAACTGGCACTTGGCTAAGACATGGAGCAGGCCTACACAACTTAGGCCCCCCCAGCAGTTTTTGAACTAAAACTCCCATAATCCCCAGCCACAATGGAGGAGAGGTCTATCAACGGCTACTAGTCAGACTGAGGGCTATAGGCCACCTCCAGCCTCATAGGCAGGATACCTCTGAGTATCAGTTGCAGGGGAATAACAGCAGGAGAGAGGGCATCTGGTGGGCCACTGTGTGAAACAGGATGCTGGACTAGATGGGCCTTGGGTCTGATCCAGCAGGGCTGTTCTGTTGTTCTGGTGTTGATGTTCTTATGGCCAATAGCCAGGGATTGTGGGAATTGTAGGCCAACATCTGCAGGAGGGCCGAAGTTGAGCAGCCCTGACATAGAGGAAGTTCCCACAAGGCCATCACCCCTTTTCCTCTGAGGGCGACCTCCACCTGCTGCCCTGCACCTGAAGTAATGTCCAGCTTTGTCATCCATCTAAGAATGCTGTTCTGGGGACAAGACAGATGCTCTAGCGCCCTCAGCACAGGACTTGTCATCTCCAGTTTCCCTTCAGGAAAGAGTTGGACAATGAGAAGCCAGTTGGTGCTGTAGGTGCTGAAGCAGTGACTGGAGCACCAGGCTAGCTCCATATTTGACAAAGGCCATGCACTACAGCTCAAGAGAGAAGAAGTTCTGGTGGGGCTGCTACCAGTAGCCTCTCCTCCTCCCAGCTGTTGTTGCTTCTGGTACATTCCTGGGAGCAAGGGAGAAGAGGAGGGAGGGACAACAACTAGTTAGCAGCAAGGTTTCTCCACTCACTGGAGAGGAGGTTGGGCATGGAGGTGGAGGAATAATAGGCTGCTGACTCCGCAGCTATTCCTAGCCAGATGTGCTCTTTTGAAAGCCAACATAAGGCTCAGTGCTACATGGAGTGGCAGGCAGCACAATTCCCCCTACCTCCCATCATTGGTTCTGCGTGCCTGGCTACCCTGTCCTTACTTGACACACTGCCTTGGTCCATCCACACTGCATTTTGGGAGTTTTCGCACTTGCACCTTGAGCCTGCTGGCTGGTGGATGGCACCAGCAGCTATGTGCTTATCTTACTCCAGAATTATTTTGGATTTGCTGCCTGGTGCTGAGGGTAGTAGTGCACATCAAGCATGTTTTGGGCCAGGCAGCAACAGCTGCTGCTCACCCAGTGTGCTCAACTTGCACATTAAACTAGCTGGTAGATGATGGTGTGCCCATCCTATGCCCATTTGGATCAGGCAGTGGTGGTATATCCTCCTGCCTCTCATCCGTGGGGCCATTCCATGCAAGTAACAGATCTAGCAGGACAGGTGAGTCAAGAGGCCGTGTGCATACAAGGAAACAGATGTGCAATCATATGTAAGATGTGCATACATCTTACTGATGTATGAGAGATGTGCATACATATGTATACTCAAAAGTAAGTTGCATTGAGTTCAGTGAACTTACTCCCAGGTAAACATGAATATGTTTGTAGCTTTCAAAAGGCGTGGGGTGATTTCTCTCCCCCCGCCTCATTATTGGAGGAATTAGTTATACTAATTTGCCTGAGTTCAGTTGGATTGCTCTGATGTGTTTTTGAATTAGTGATGATATATAGATAATGTGATGATGATGTGGCCTTTTCTAAGTCTTGAACATGAAATTGATTTATTCTTGAATTATTCAAAGATTGTGACTATAGTTTGAATAGATGAAGTACTGTATCTTACTGTGTGGTTTATTCTTAAAGAAAAATCTTATGGGGGATGAAGAGGAATGAAGATGGTTTGACGTTTGTTGGGCTATAACATATTCACTATATGTTGTACTGGTGCTGAGTTTACAGTGTGCATTCAGTTCTCTGGTTTAGATGACAAACTGCTTTCACACCTTTCCCTGTCTACTACTTTGTGCTTTGCTTCTTGCGGACAGGGTTTGTTGCGGACGGGGTTTTTCAATAATGGCTGTATTGTACAGTTTTGAAATGAAAAGGTGACCTACAAGCATATGATTAGGAGCTGAAGTAGGAGACATATAAGCAAAATTAGAAATTCCATTGCTGGTTAAAAGTGTGAGTGAGTGAGTGTGTGTGTGTGTGTGAAGCCTCTAGCAGCATTTAAGGAAGTTTAGGAGGGGTTTGGTGGAGGGTGAGCAGCGCAGCCTTCAAGTGACCTAAATAAGATGTACTTCTGAATAAACATGCATATGGATAACCTGTCTTCCAAGCAAGAAGCAGTCTTTTTCCTCTCCCACTTTTTGATCTATCCAGTAAGATTCAGAAGCCAAACGATTCTCATCTTGACTCAGAAGTCAGTTTGGGGGTTAAAGGTTTTGTTCTGCTTTGCATGATTTGTTTTGAACCTTATCTGCTTTGGATTCACCAGATTTGTGGCTTGGCTACCGTCTTGAATCTAGTGGTTTGCTTGTGTTTTCAGTTGTCTGTCATTATTGTTTACTAGAGCTGCATTCAACTAGTTGAGTTATGTTTTAGCTTTTTCTTTGTGTTTGGGTCGCGATACAAGTGGAGTCTGGATTATCTCTGTTTTTTGGTATCATGTGGCTATATGCTAGCTTAGGACTGATAAGAATGTGGAATAGTTATAAACCTTAACATAACATTTGAGGACCACTAGGGTAAGCACTGCCCTTAGGTCCTGTATTGCATGTTGGTGTTGTGGACCCAGACCACTGACCTATGCCATAGGAGACATTTAAAAAACCAAAAGGTTGTCTCGATTGACCAGTGCACATATAATATTTAGATTTATCATAGCCCCCTCCCCACAGGCTTTTGAGCCTTACTATAATACAACTGAACTTTTGGACACACACAGAGTCAGAACCACATTACACATAGGAGAATTGTCTTTGTTAAAAAATTGATGAAGACCTCTGCATTATGATGCAGAAAGTTCTGCACAGATGTTCCAAACTCACCTACTCAGTACATTGTTCTTCAAGCAAACTGCTGTTGTAACATGTCAGAGTAGGGATGACTTGAATTCATTATGCTGAGCCCTTGCCTGTTATTTTAGCCTTAAATCATTATCCATCACTGTGCTGATGTTTTTGGAATTGAGGTTGTTAATCCTATGCTCACTTACCTAGAGGTAAGTCTCACTCAATGGGACTTGCTTTTTAGCAAGAATGCATAGGGTAGAAGTATAATCCTAATAAAGTGAGTTTGCTGGTCAGACCAATGAAAGCATGTGAATTAAAATTAATTTTATTTTGGTTTAGAGGCATAGAACGGCTGTACTCTTAGCAGTCTCTGTTGTTTCTAAATCTTAGCTATAAGTTGTGAGTACATACAGGCATTATAATGTTAGGGTAATGGGATATAGCAACAGGTAGAGGCTTTTATTTTTTAATGCTTCATATAGGATTGCTATATTAAGGGCTGTGGAACTTGCATCCTGATCCTGAACACATTTACTTGGAAGAAAGACTCAGGGAAATGAATAAGACTTCTAAGGGTATTTCTTCACTCGAGCCTTTTCTGTGCTGTTGAGGCATGTTTTCCTGCAGTTAGCTGCTAGCAGAGTTAAGATGGAGGGTACCACATAGCGTTGTATTAACTAGCAATGTTCTTCACCATGACCAAGATAGCTTATGTGTCCACTCACAAGTAAGTTCCATTCAGTTGCATGGTCCCTAGCAACTTCAAATAAATAGTTACTGGTTCTGTTGATCCTGACTGGAGATCAGGAACCACGGTCACTGAACCATTGTCCCTTGAATACCCTCTCTGTGAACTGCTCCATGTCAGTTTCTGTTCCTGTGTGTGAGGAGGAGGGTCTTTAATTACTGATTTCTGCTTGTTTTTTCCTTTTTCTGAAAGCAAAATAGCATCATCATTAATTTTTTTTAAAGGAAAGGAAACCAGTAATTAAAAACTGTTCTCTGTCCTGCAAGTTTTTATCAGTATTTCAAACTCTTTTAATTGTGTTAATATTTTAGTCATTGTGTTTTTGGATTGGGGCGTATGGGGCGGTATTAAAAATGTGTTTAATAACAACAATACAGGCACTCGCCGACTTAACAAACACCTGACTTACAAATGACCCATACGTACAAACAAAGCTCCATAGCACATTAAATTAATGAAGTCCCCAACTTACAAATGCCAGTCCACACATACAAACAAGTCATTCCTTTGTGCCATTTTCCAAGTCCCCAGATGTGTATCAAATGCTATCTTGCATTTAGAAACAGGGTTGACCAGAGATGAGGCACAGGCGTGGCTTTGTACATTTAATTATTGGTTTAAATTATATGCCTGCCCCCAGGGCCTTGCTCCCTTGGTTCTGAAAGATGATTTTCACTCATCCTGGTGCAAGAGCCTTTATGATAATTTGGGCAGATACGGCTTTTCGCTGCAGTATCTATTGGCTTTGGGTCATGATGCTGCCAAAGAAATTATTAAAGAGCGTGTGGTAGATATGGAGAAGCAGTTGGATTTAAGTCTGGTTATCACCAGTAGTACTTTAGGTGTATTTTCAAACTACCCCTGGCCAGCTGCATACCTCACACCTTGACCACCTTAAATCAGAGGAGACCTTTTTCGCTGGTGTGGTTTAATGCCTTGCCTTCTGCCGTTTTGGATGGCAGATTCAAGGGAATACCACTAAGGAACCGGTTATGTCCATGTGGTTTGGGTGATATTGAGTCTGTCTTGCATGTTCTTTTATACTGTGCATAGTATAGGGACATCCGTACTATCTGGATCGAACCATTCTTAAAATAGGCTTGGTCATTCAGAAGAGTATTACATTTTCTATCTCAGTGGACCAACATTACAGCGGGGATAGCAAGATTCTGTGCGGAAGCTTGTAAACTGAGATGGGAGCAACTGAGTAGCTGTAATTGAGATTACAGCCCTGGTGCTTTGTTATTTAGTTTTACTGCTTTGATCTTGTTTTATGCTGATTTTTATTTTGGTGTATGTTGACTGGTCACTGACCATAATAAATTATTACTTACTTACAAGTCATCCCTCATAGGAACTATATGAGTTCTGAGTTATGGACCTCCAACTTAACAAACAAACTTTTGGAACGCAACCCGTTTGTAAGTTGGGGACTCTCTGTATTTTATTACACAAAATAAGTTACTACAAATCATGTCTGAAAAACCATGGGACAAAAATGCACCCCACCCCAAAACACTGGAAGTTGTTTGAAAACAAGATTATTGGGATGCTTCATAAAAAGTGAATGAACACAGGGTGACAATTTCAGAGAAAGAGGCTGAGAAGCTCACCAAATAATTGTACTTATTACTGGAATGTTACTCTTCATAACTGCATGCAGGATGCGAATGCATAAGACTTGAATGAATAAACATACAGTATAAATAACTAGATGGGACTTGCATAGTTCCAAACTGAATGGAAGATGCTTCATAAGAACATAAGAACAGCCTTGCTGAATCAGGCCCAAGGTCCATCTAGTCCAGCATCCTGTTTCACACAGTGGCCTACCAGATGCCGTTGGAAGCCTACAGGCAGGAGTTGAGGGCATGCCTTCTCTCCTGTTGTTACTCCTCTGCAACTGGTAACTCTTAATCCCTGCTGATTTAAGAATAAAAACGTTTAGTTGGCTTGATCTTTTGTTACTATTTGAAGGAGACAAGAAGACTTCTGGAAAAACACAGAGGACTTTATATAAGGCAACATACTTTCCAAATAAGTATTTTAAAACAAATACAAATCTATACACAAGATCTTTCTGAATGTATTTTTTACTAAATCCCTTATTGCAGTAATACCAATGTTTCTATCTATTTTTTCTCCCCTACATTCTTAAAATAATGCATTTAGCTAAAATAGTAAATGTTAACATTCCTGAGGATTATAATGTTTGTCTGTGCTAATGCTTCCTGATCACAATAGAAATGTCAGGAAATTATAACCATCTCACTTTTTCCTTTTATAGCTGATGCCATTTTAAAAATAGCAGCACCTTGTCTGCTGTTTCATTTATCAGACATATATCTTCTCCATCACTTTCTGTGCAAAACTAATTACAATTCTGAAGGACCTTTCATAGTGCAACAAAGAAAAGAACTCTAGTTCCTGAAAACAGAAGAAAAGGAAATTGCAAACCACATTCAAGGAAATTTGGATTTGGGGCTAATTATGCCATAGTTTCCCCACAAGTTCTTGAACTAGGATTTTAATCTGAGCCAGAGAAGAACTCAATATTTCCCTCACTTACCATATTTTCCTGATAGGAGACACTGAATGTAAGACGATGGCTTAAAAGATAGAGGTTAAATACAGGTTATACCTTTATTTACTCAAAGAGGATTCTGTCTGAATTCAAGTAGGAACACCCCCCCACCCCCCCCGCCTCTGCTGGTAGCACAACAGTGTTTACTGATTCTGGATAAGCCGAACAGGGTGGGAGGAAAAAGAACTTGCCTTATTTTGAGCCGAAATAGAGGATGGGTTAACCTATATTTAACATTATCCAGCAGACTGCTAGTATTTTAAAGAATTGCTTTGTAACCATGATTTTGAGAAATTTTAAATCAAACGCAATAGCAGACTCTTAATTTGTTGCAGGGGTCCCTGTACAATAAAGTTGTCACCAATGAAAGTGATCTAGCTAGAACTCGCAAATCTGATGTAGAAGTGTGGCTTAAGAGTGAGCTGGTAAATTCTTCATAACTCGCCTCAGCCTGTTATTCACTATGTGGTCTTAGGCAAATCACAGTTTCTCAGCCTCAGATTCCCAACCCACAGTATAGGGATAATACAGGCCCACTTTAAAGCGCCATTGTGAAGAATGCTAAGATGTTTGCAAAGTGCTCTGAACACTTCAAGTATGCCTTTATTTATTCATTGTATTTCTACCTTGCCCTGACCCAAGGGCTCAGGGCCTATAGCAACTTATAGTAGAAGATAAATACCTACAGCAATATCTATCAGTTTCCAGAAGGGGGACACAGTTAATATTATATTTGGATGGAATGGAGAAACAGGGCAAACTAAAAATAATTCATTTCTATTCATTAGCATTCTCTTACCCCTCTGTAATTATTATAAACGGGTCTGTCATCTTGTTGAATATACAGAACATTTTAATCCAACTCTAATCGTGTGAGAACCATGCACATGCTTGTGGTTTAATTCCCAATGGGGATCATATAACCTAATTGGTATCCCTCAAGTATTGTAATGTTTTGCCTGAATATACAAACTCTGTGTGCATGTATAGGGAAGAATGTATGTGTAATGAAGAATGTAGATATTTTAAAATTCCAGTAAAAAAAAAACCTTTTGGCTTAATGCTGTGCTAAGGGCGGCTTTCCTTGTTTGTTCAAGTTCCAGACTGCTGCAAAATTGTTAAGGGCCACACCTTAATGTGCATTATTTAGGTGATATGATACAGTATGTTGTCCTATGCTGTAGTTAATTCCAGTTTCACTATTCTTGGAGCTGGATGGCACAATGTTAGTGTTCTTGTCCATTCTCTCATTTAATTAGCTAAAAGGTAAGATGCTTTACTTGTGTCTATCCTGCCTTGAGCTCAGGTTTTGATTATCAAGGTGCCTTCCAACTCTGTCATTCTGTGCCAGGGTTGTTCAGTATTCCTAATTCGTGTTTTTTGTCCAGATGCACCTCTGAAATTCAAACAAGGTCCAATTTGGCCTAACAACCTGAGTTTTCTAACCAACGTTTGTAGTTGGTTTGTTTTAACCATGCTTCAGTTCACCATCGCATTGTGTCTGAACCGACCCTGGTGATTTATTCTTGGCTTGTTGCATGAGCTCTGCCTCCGCCCACAGCTCAGAGTAGCAGAGAAGAAACCAGGTAACACTTCTTAATGGCTTCTCTGGATGTGCTCAAGCAAAATCTGCCTAGTGACTACTGATGTCACCGCTACTATAGGCAGTCTGCAACAGCAACTCTCCTATACTGTTGCATGCTGGGTGCAGACATTGACCAGGACTTTTTGGGGTGTGTGAGGTGGGGGCATGATGGCTATAGGAGCCAAAAGCAAGCTGTGAGTGGCTTTCTGTGTTGGATACTGTGGGCTTGCATCCTTTAGCTTAACTATTATAAGGAAGTTTTGTGTTGATAAGAAAGCTGCTGGCTGCCTCTCTCGGTTTTTCTGTACCATGGTGAGGATCTGTCCAGCTAAAAGCATCAGAGGACTGTCAAAAAGAGCTGAGGCACCTCATACAGTTTTCCCATGCCCACGTCAAGCTATCAACCAGTGGTGAGGGAGTGTCAGGGAGAATCATAATAATCAGGATTCGGGCAGATTTGGTGCTCTGGGGTTGCATGCAGGAGGACTGGGCAAAGGGAGAGGCAAAACAAACCATGTTGCTTTTTTATTTTGTCTGCAGAGTACATCTGCTTGTGTTTAGAAATTTGGTTAAATTCGTACTTGGCTCCACATTGCATCTGACAAAGCCCCATGCATGTATTTCAGTGAACCAACAAATCTGGGACTTTGGTCCACAACTCTGCGACTGACAGCCATCTAGCTCTAAGTTAGTGGTTCAGCTGAAATTAATCACAGCATACTGTAGAACAAGGGTTTGTAAGAACAGCCCTGCTGGATCAAGCCCAAGGCCTATCTAGTCCAGCATCCTGTGTCATCCAGTGGGCCAACAGAAGATGCCTCTGAGAAGCCCAAAGCAAGCAATATGCGCAAGCTCTCTCTCTTGCTGTTGTTCCCCTGCAACTGGTATTGAGAGGCATCATGCCTCTGAGACTGGAGGAGGCCTATAGCCACCAGACTAGTAGCCATTGACAGACCTGTCCTCCATGAATTTGTCTAAGCCCCTTTTAAAGCCATCCAAGCTAGTGGCCATCACCACATCCCATGGCAGAGAATTAATTATGTGCCATGTGAAAAAGTACTTCCTTTTGTTGGTCCTAAATTTCTTAGCGTTCAGTTTCATGGGATGAGCCCTGGTTCTAGTGTTGTGAGAGGGAGAAAAATTTCCCTCTGTTCACTCCATGCATTATTTCATACACCTCTATCATTTCTAGCATAGAAGAAAAAATAAATTATGTTGGAAGAGGGTAATAGTATTATAGTAATTTTAGTTAAGAGACAAGATGGGGCAAGTCTGACGAAGCTTTTTCTTACCTTAACTGTCTCCTGCACACAAACTCCAGTAACGTACCTGCTAGAAGGGCATTTCCAAAATGGTGGCTCCAAGGAGGCTGCTTTCTGTAGCTGAACTTGTGGCTAATCAAAAGAGGGTTGTATTGAATGTGTGCGACGATCTGTCTTACCACCACCATAGGCTAAAATGGGCAGTTTAACAGCATTTTTAATACTACAAGTATATAAGCCTATTGCTACGGCACAGCACAAGCTATAGACATTTCCTGAGACCTAACACAATATAACAAAATATGTAGTATAAATCAAGAAATTATCTATTACAATCCAATGTCAGCAAAGTCAATGGAGAAAAAGATGACGTCTATCAAAAGATGACAAACTCCTATAAATAAGCTATTTTTTATCCTTTCTACCTCAAAGCTGGCAGTGGTTTTGCTGCCTGCTGAGTGATCCATTTGCTTTTTTGTATGCCTGCAAATAAACAGATACTACAGAAACAGCATAAGACCCCAGTGTTATCAATGAAAGGAAAATAAATTGCATAGAACTATCCCTGGAATTGTCATTGCTTGGTGAAATCGAGAGAGCTTAGCAGCTTAATCATCTGCTACAACTATATTATTTATTTTGCCTGGTGCCAGAACAGCAGCTGAATATTTCTCAGAAGACAAGTCAATATACAACTTATGTGTTCTTTGAGATAGATTTATTTCTTTAGAATTAGTTCTGAGAAATAGTTACAAAACAAACATTAGTGTTAAAAAAAAAAGATCATTACAAAACAAGCAAAGGATAATCTTGTATGTCTTCTAGAAGAAAGAACTGAGCATCAAATACCATTGCCATGTTTGTTCTGGAGGTTAGGGGCCAGTTCTAGCACATAACAACTTATATGGGCTCTTTTTTCAATATAAACTTGTAAGTCTGTATGTAGAGATGCACATTTTAATTTAGTAAAGTGAATAAGTGGAGTCAAACCAGGTATTTTTTTGAAAACCTAATCCTAGTGAACAGTTTCACAACTGTTGAACAAGCGTGACTCGATAAATGGGGGAGACAGATACTAATGTTTTAGAGCACGGCTGCACAACTCTGGCCCTCCAGCTGTTTTTGGACTTACAGCTCCCATCATTTTCAGCCACAGTGGCTGATAGTGAGGGATGATGGAAGTTGCAGTCCAACATCTGCAGGAAGGCTGAAGTTGTGCAGCCCTTCTTTGGAGTGTGGACTATTTTTAGGATTGTGTGGCATTTTCCCAGGGCCAGTGGTATCCTTTTGAATGACAGCTCAGACATAAGGTGGCTATATGGGATTGTTACTGGCCAGGTTGTGGTAGAGTTGGGGCATAGGGAATTGCACAGGCTGAATTGTTCATTGGAATGCATATCCACAGGAAAATAGTGGCAATATCACAATCAACTCATGTCTATTTCTTCAGGGAGGAAAGATTGAGTACATACATTGCTCTCAAGACAGTGGTGATGGCTACTAGTTTAGATGGCTTATAACAGGTGTTATACAATGGAGGACAAATCTAGCAGTGACTTCTTGTTGTTGCTGTTGTTGTTGTTACATTTATATCCAGCTCTTCCTCCAAGGAGCCCAGAGCGGTGTACTACATAGTTAGTAAAGTATGCTGGAGACAATAATATGAAAAATAAAATATCACGCAAAAGATGGGGGGAAAGGTAAGGAGAACCACAATCTAATATCCAGTTAAGGTTGCTTAGGCCTTAAGAATCTACATTTTGAGCATTTGGCAGAGCACAGCATATATTATATTGTGCCAAACACCCCAACTAGGTGAATATTGCCTGATAACTTACTATTGTGATATAAATAAGCTCTAATTGTCTTCCACCCAAACACCTTCTTTCCTCTTAATATATTTAGTTAACTAAGGCAGACAAAAATGTCCAGTCTTTACTAACCCAATGCTGCCAATAGTTGAGGTAGAGGTTTTCCAACTTTTACTAAAAATTTAGCTGCAGTTAAGATACAGGAGCATTTTCCTGCCTATATTATATACTGATGATTTGACATAGCAATTTAGAATGGTCAGTTCTAAATTGCAAGACCAGGATAGCTGGTCTTGTGGTAGAAAGCATGAATTGTCCCCTTTGCTAAGCAGGGTCCACCCTCGTTTACATTTGAATAGGAGACTATATGTGAGCACTGTAAGATAAGCCCCATAGGGGATGGAGCCACTCTGGGAAGAGCATCTACGTCCTTACATACAGAAGGTTCCAAGATCCACCCTTAGCATCTCCAGATAGGGCTGAGAGAGACTCCTGCCTTGGGGAAGCTGCTGCCAGTCTGAGTAGACAATCCTGAGGTGGATGGACCAGTGGTCTGACTCAATATAAGGCAGCTTCCTATGTTCCTAATTGATCAAAAGGTAATCAATGACCAGTAATGACACTGGTACTACTAACAATCTGTTACCAAAGAGAATTGCACTTTCAAGTAGACAGAATGAAATTTTTGCTTTCCATTTCTTTTCTTATTTACAGGCCAGCTTGATGAACTCAGTTAGTTTTGTTTGTGAATTGCATGAATAGAGTATTCTGGATCAGCCAGCAGAGCTTCCAGAGATGCCATCAAGAACAGCATGGTGTAAAAGCAAACAATGGCCGACATCCTAACTAAGCTTTTGGCCGCTCGCCGGACTGGGCAGCAGGTGCTGCGAAGCAGCCTTGGTGAGCACCACAGTTGGACATGCAGAGTGAGAGATGACAGAACACTGTCACATGCCAAAGTAGGCCTGATGACAGAGGATGCATTTCTGTCTCCTTAAAACTTTTACAAGTAGCAGACCTGGAGTGGGGAATGCAGTGACTATATGAATTGGGACCACCAGCACAGGAAAACGGGCTTTAACCCTTTCCACGCTGTAAGGGATTGAATGTGTTGGCTGGAGCAGGAGGGCATGCTCTTTCCTGCCCATGAGGCACTTGGTGTTTTCTTCAGCTATGCACTCTTCAGTCCAGGGAACAATGAGTTGCTAACAGAGCTATTTGAGATGGATGGAACTGGCATTGTCTTCATTGCCAAGCTAGACCATTGAAATTTAGAGATCTCACTAGATGAAATGCTTTTCATTAAGTTGTTTTCTCCCCTAAACTTTATATACACCGGCCCCAGGTTATATGGACCATATCTTGAGGTTGGAATTAAAATATCTAGGTGTGTTTATAACAGGATTTTTTTTATTTAGTCATGGAGCTATGGTATGCTTTAAAGGTCGGATCTCAGTGATGCAAGCAGCATGCAAAGAGGGAATTTCCACATCTCCCCCTGCTGCACAATCTCTGTCAATCCAACAAATGGGGAGATACAAAATTCACATGAGCTTTGTGATTCTGACTGAAACGTGGCAGTTCAGTGACTCCACTCCACTGCAGCTCTCCACTTCCTCACACATAGTGGAATATTATGCTTCCAAAGGAAATTGGAAGGACTCAGGCTGGATATACCTGCACTCGTTGATTTCCCACTGCTATCTCTTGGGCCAGTTTGTTGTCCCATTGAAGCCGTTGCCAAACCCCAGTTGGTTGATGGTGGTAGAGCTGTATCCCTTTCAACTTGTCATAAAGGAGTGATCACATTAATTCACTTACACAGATTAACTGTAACATCTGAGTTGCCTATCCCAGCACTCACTTTCTAAAGAAATCTAAAAGAATGATCACATCTTGTAATATTCTATGAATAAAAACAGCTGGTATTAAATGGCAGGAAGTATTAAATCAAGTTAAATGACAGTGTTAAATCAGTTGTTTGGTTTGCTGAAGTCCCATAGCAGGTGGTTTTTGTGTGCAGTAATTGGTGATAAGCTGTCCGAGAATAATATTTTCAGTTGGAAGAAATGAGAATATGATGTTGACAGTCTTAGAAACAAACATAGTAGTCACAGAAGTTGAGGCAAAAGCACAGAATGTGAGGGATGGGGAAGAGGAGGAGGAGGAGATGAACTGTTTTGGGGGAAAACAAGGAAATGGTAGAAAAGAGTTAGCCCCACATCTCTGCTCCTGATTATCCCTCACAGAAGTAGCTTTTCCTGTTCTACTGTGGCCATCGGATTCTATAAAATGTGCAGTACCGTCACACACGCACATAGTTAAACAGGCCCTTGACCAGCTAACCTGCTGCTCTTTGTTCTAGACTGGGCTGTACAGCCTTCTCTTGAGTTCAGTAACTAGTTCTCAACAACTTTGGCTGGAGACTTGGGCAGGCATCTGCCACTGGCAATGCAGGCAAGACAAACAACTGCTCTGCAGCTCTCTGGACCAGCAAGCCCTCCAATGTAAAATGATGCTCTGCTGCTGCTGCTTTCCTTATACCACCTGTTTGCTTAGCTTGATGTGTAAAAGCAAGAGCTACGTGTCACACCTCCCATGCTCTGAAACTCTCAGTTCTGGCATATGCTGAATGCTAGGTACCGGAGATTCCGTGGCAGGGTTGGCTGGGCATGGAGGCCACAGGCAAGTGTGAGCGGCTGGTGGAGGGCCCTCCTGAAGTCCAGGGCAATTGGTTTCCTTCCTGAGGGTACCAGTCTCTGTCACTGGCCCTGCATTTAAACAGAAACTGACCCATGTAAATAAGAATTCTGCCTCTACCAAGGTAGGACAAAATCCTATCTAAACATACCCTATCTGACGAACTACTATGTATGATCCTTCTTGATAGTGGGGACCCATTTGCTCAGGCTCTTTCTGATATTGAGGTATACTAGATCTGTATCTTTCAGAAGAACTTAAGGCATGAGGGTTGATATGATTTTATAATGTGAAGGGCTGCTTAGTTTTGGAAATTTCTTTCTAGCAATGGAGGCGCCATATGATGGCAGTGAAGTAACTGTGGTAATGGAAGAAATAGAAGGCACATACAGCTATGCGTCTCCAGTGCCATCTAAAAAGAAGAAGAAATATAGAAGTCCTGGAGATCAAGGCGAAAAGGCTAAAAAACCCAGGTGAGTGATTTTCCTTTTCTTAATGGAGGTTTATTATGTGAGCAGCTTTCCTTTGGGATTACTTTGTCATTTTCAGTAGTTTGCTTTCTTTTGGCTTCAGTTTGTATTTAATGAAAATATCTTTTCCTGTGAGTAGGCAAAAAATTTCCAGGAATATAGTGGGCCTTGACAAATCCGGGTGCCAGTTTGCCATAGCACCTGAGCTAGCCGATGGATGATACTACTACTACAACAACAATATTTATATACCGCTTGTCAACCAAAGTCCTCAAAGCGGTTTACATAGAAAAATAAATAATACATAAAGAAGATGGTCCCCTGTTCCCAAAGGGCTCACAAGCTAAAAAGAAAAACAGGGCAGATACCAGCAACAGCTATTGGAGGGATGCTGTGCTGGGGTTGGACAGGGCCAGTTGATCTCTCCCTGCTAAGTATAAGAGAATCACCACTTTGAAAGATGCCTCTTTGCTTAGTTAGCAGGGGTATAGCAGGAGATAGACCTGAGTAGGAGGTGGTAAGCAAGGCAGGAATTTGTTGCTGTTTCATCCTCCTCCTCCTTGTATTGGTCCATTGGAAGGTGTAGAATACCAAGGCACTGTTACTGAGGCAGCCAGACCCAGAGTGGCTGCAGGCCTTGGATCCTGGCGTGAAGCTGTTTCCTCCAGCTACCAGTGGCTCCAGCCTGATCCCTGGAACTGTCCTCCACATCTGATTCATCCAAGCTGAAGCCCAGCAGGACTTTGCCACTGCTGAAGGGAGCGGTGTGGGCTTGGCTGCTCCCACCTTCTGTTGCTCCAGACAGAGTGGAAAGGTAAACGTCGGTCAGCCTGGTTGCCAAGCTGCCACACTACCCTGGGTGGTGGTGGTTACTGCTCTGGGTCTTGTTGGGGGCTCTAGTGCCACAGGACCCATCATTCCTCTTTGTCTGGAGCTGGTGGTGGTGGTAGCAGCTGGGCCCACACAGTTCCCTTTGGTGGCAGCAAAGCCTTGCTGGGCTTCAGCTTGGATGAATCAGATGTGGAAGGGCAGTCCCAGTGATCAGGGGGGTGCCAGAGGGAATGGGGTTCAGCCTCATGCCAGGACCTGAGCCCTGCAGCCGCCCTGGGTGCTTCCTGCCTCAATAACGGTGTTTTGATGGAGGCATCAACAGAGGAAGCTGGTTAAGGAAAGGTTTAGAGAAGGAAAAAAAGGCCCATTATAACTAGGTTGAGATTGTCTATATCAATCACAGCTAGTTGGTCTGTAAAGAAGTACTCTATCTGTGTATACTCTCTATGCATGCAAGGATACCTTTAAGGAGGATACCTTTATGGGTGGAGGAGGCTGCTCTTACCCCTCTCGCCACGTTTCCCCCACTAGAGCAGTTCAGTGGGAATTACTCCCAAATAGGATTGCAGCCTAAGATGGTACACGAACTTGGGAGTAAGTCTCATGGGATGCTGTGGGACTTAATTTTGAATTTACAGATTACAGCTTGCAGCCCTAGTTATTACACAGTTCTGTAGTCGAATGGAAGCTTTTTTGTACACTTTCTGACCACCAACTAAAAAGCAAATCTAGCATGAAATAGATGGGTTGTTTGCTTCAAGTGAGTACATATTAAAAGTCTTGGTTTCTCTTGTTTTTTAGATCTGCATACCTTCTGTATTACTATGATATATACCTGAAAGTTCAACAGGAGCTCCCCCATCTTCCTCAGTCTGAAATTAATAAGAAGATCAGTGAGAGCTGGAGGCTGCTCAGTGTGGCTGAAAAAAGTTATTATCTGGAGAAGGCTAAGTTAGAAAAAGAAGGATTGGACCCGGTAATTTATTTGACATAAGTCACTTCTTCTGATGACACTTGCAATTCAAATGGTTGTAATATCCCTTCTAGTACAGTGTATTGAAAATCCACATGAAATAAAATGCTAAAAGAAAAATCACTTCTTGCCTAAATCTAAACTTTGCTGAACCAGTACTGTTTTCAGCAGGAGTCAGGAAGAATAGTTTTTTAGAGCTGTAAAGCATCTAGGTTCTACTTCTGACATTGGGTTGTATGATGTCTCTGGAAGCCTCAGGTGCCTGATAACCCAGGGTTTATGCATATTCGATACAAGCAAACTTAAAGGAACTTTAAATTATTTCTTCTGACCTGCATCAGTGTCAGGTGTATTGGCAACACAGAACACACATGAAGCTACCGTATACCGAGATAGATCATTGGTCCACATAGCTCAGTATTGCCAGTTGTTGGATCACTGAATTTCCAGGCTTTTTGTAAAAGAAAATCTGATTGTGCATTTCAGGAAATGGAAGTTTAATAGTGACTCTTACCTAGTGGAGCTTCCATGTTTATAAGCAGTATGTCTCTGATATAGGACATTCAGGTTCAAAGGCAGCCTGCTGCCACCACCTTGTATGCCCTTACAAGGCCTGCTAAGTCCATTTGCTACCTCACCCCACCCTGCATGCCCTCTCAGCACCCCTTGCCTTATCAATGGAGGGGGGAAAAGAAAAGCCCGTCAAGGAAAAGAAGGTGAAAGGGAACATTTGTTTAACTCTAGAAGTGCCAGTGTGCTCATAGACATACCTTATCAAGTAGCTACAGTCTTAACCAGGAAGTCGCTCTCCAGGCCTTGCCCCTCCCAACTTTGGCATCAGAAACCTTATTGGTCAGAATCAACACTAAGTGCCCTTAACTGACTTTACCCTGTTATGGAGACTTCAGAGGCTAATAACTCAGGAAATACTGGATCATTCCCCCACCCCACCCCCACCCGAAACTGGATAGCATTATGCTCCAGCATGCAGGTGACTCTCGTTATCTGCAGTGGTTCCATTCTGGCCTATAACCACAGATAATGAAATTGCGGATAACAAAACTTTAGTCAATGGGAATTGTGGGGGTTAGGTTCCTTGAGGTTAAAAAAGGGCGAAAAAGGTGAGCAGGAGGCAGAAATAAGTGAAATAAAGTACTGTAACATGCTCTCCAAGTCCTCAGCTGTCCAGCAATCTTCCCCCACCCACATTTCTTCAAATTTTCCATGAAAAGGCAAACCATGGATGTCAGATTTACATAGCCCAACCATGGATATGCACAACCGCAGGTGCCGGGACTGTGGATAATGAAGGCCTCCTGAATTTAAAAACAACAACATTTAAAGGGACATTAAAAACATTATATGTTACCTGATGTCCAAAAAGTGTAACAAACAGTTTTTCTGGAGTTTAATGATCCTTTGTAAACTGCTGTATCTCAACTATTTAATATTAGATCTGCATCGGATTTGGAAGTTGGTGTCTTGTCACATATATGATGACCGCAAACCATCAGGCAGATTTGACAGGCAATTTTGATTTTATGACCAATATTTGATTTTATTCAGGGCTCATAATGATAGAATGTTGAAACAGCTGCTTATTTCACCTATACTGTACTAGCACGACTGTGCCAGTATGGTGATGTTTAAATGAGGGAAACCATGAACACTTTCCTAAATATAAGGGAGCCTTATTAGTATTCTTTTTCTTTTGATGTGCCAAAGATAACAGCAGCCAAACTGATGTTGTCATGTCCATGCATTTTCCATAGAATTCTAAGCAGTCTTCTCTGGGTGCTGTAGTTCCGGACATTCCAGGTTTCCGTAAAATCCTACCTCGTTCAGATTACATAATTATTCCCAAAGGCAACCTCCAGGAGGAGGGAAGCAAACAGCACTTGGAACTGTGCATGGCCCAAGGACAAACAGCGTCAGAAGGACTAACAGCTTCTGCTAACGTCACGGGTGTTTCCCACAATGCTGTGCAAAACATCATTTCCGTAGACTCCAGCCACATGGGCATTTCCGAGCAGTGCATTACCATTGAAGGAGTTGCAGAAGACCCAGCCTCGCTTGTTCAGTCGGACACAATAGAAGAAGTTGTTGCATCAGAGGTCCTGTCTCATGTCCGACCTGCTTCACACAAAGTGGGTGGGGATGTCATCCTGGATGAAACCCCTCTGGAACTAGGAGACAGCTATCCCTATCAAACAACCAGTGTGGTTATTGAAGAGACTCTGGTTAATGGCTCAGATGCCTCTAATGGGAGCCTTACTGTGGCACAACCACAGGTTTCAGATGGCCTCTCTGTGGTGACGGTGGTGACTAGGAGAGTAAGTAAAGTTTATGCTAACTTTTTGTTTTGACTTCATGTTGACAGACTTGCAGTCTGATCTTATGTATGGTTATTTGGGTTGTTTTATTAAGCAAGATAGTCTACAGAGTCCTATTTTGAATGCCTCCATCAAATGAGATAAGGCAGGTGGTAACTAGGGAGAGGGAGTTTTAGGCAGTGCTACTCTATGGAATAGCCACCCTTGTGAAGCTCACCTGGCACCATCATTATGCTGTTTTAAATGCCAGATGAAGGCCTTGTCATTTACCCAGGCTTTTAAAATGGGTTTTAGATTTAGTTGCTGTTTTTTAAATGTATTGTAAATTGTATGCTGTATTTTACTGTGGTGTTGTTTTGTGAACCACCCAGAGAACAATTTGTTATGGGATGGCAATATAATTAAAATTGTTGTTGTTTAAATCTTTAAAATGAATAATCCTTGGTTTTAGGGTTATTTAAGTACAATCAATGCTATTGGGACTTACTGCTAGGTAAGGTTAGGACTGCAACCTTCCCTCTAGCTGCTCACAGTACTGGATATCTGGTGCACATGAAGCAAAATCTCTGTAGTAGGTTAGATCAGGATGTCTCAACCTCCACAGATTATCATAGGCTAATTAGGAACATATATTGTCACCCTGCTCCTACTGGTAGGGATGTGCACAGTGGTGGTGGTGGGAGACCTTTAAGGGCAGGGTAGGGTGCCCTTACCCCTCCCACCACGTTTCCCCCAACAACGCTCCATTTAAAAAGTGTCTGTCATGGTGGCAGTGTACCTCCCTGCTGCTCCAGTGTCTTCATCGGCCGGAAGTACCCAGCGCGTGTGCCGGGCTCGCTCGTGCACACACTTTTTAAATGGAGCGCCAGCAGGGGAAATGTGGCGGGAGGGGTAAGGGTACCCTCTCCTGCCCTTAAAGGTATGCCTGAACCTGCCGAACCACCGGTCGTTGAAACCGGTTTGGAGGCCCATAAAGGGCCTCCGAACTGGTTCCACGCACATCCTTACCTACTGGTTAACCTCTAACCTTAAACAAGCAAAAACAGTTCCTTCTTGACAAAGTAAAGTTGGGATTGGAGTACTTGCAGATAACAGAACATCTGTGTGGATGTTCTACTAGAAATAGCGAAAAGTTCTGCCCAGGATGGTTTTTGGCTTTGTTAGCTGTCCAGGTGCTTCTGTGAAAAAGATGAGATTTCTATTTTCATTTAAAGTGACTACTACTTCTAGAATGCTCCCAGGCTGCTTTTGTTTGGGGAACAGAGTTTAATAAACTAACCTAGAAAGGGACTTTGCGGGTCTTAATTGCTTCTGCCTTGCTTTTGTGCCATGTGTTCATAAACTTTATATTGACAGGAGCTTTGTGACTGTAATATAGGTAAAGAAGTTGTTGTATTTTCTTATTCTGCCTAGGATAGAGAAGAAAGTAATTGTGTAACACCTGCTGCACAGTTCATTATGCTCCCTCTGCCAGCCCACTCTGTTGTGGAAAACCCAGCATCAATCAAACTGGTCAGTAAAGGAAATGCTGATGCCATCTCTTAAGCATTTCATTTTTCATGTGTTTTAAGCCTTACATTTTGGATATGTGAAAGAGTTGACTCATACTGAATTGGGCTATTGTTTTGTTGAACCCAGTCCTGTCTGTTCTGACTTGTCTCAGGCTTTCCCAACCAGTTACCCAAGATCCCTGAGATGCTGGTGTTTGAACATGAGTCCTTTATTTATACAGAGTACATGCTCTAGCAATGTACTTTTCTCTTATGTATAAGCATAAGAGAAACATCACACAAACTTTAAGGAATATCCAGGAATAAGGAAATAAATGTAGGGACACTTTTTTTTTAATGATATGTGTAGGAATGTGCTTCTGAATTCACTTCTCAGTGTTAGTGATTTACATGCAGTGAAAAAGAGTTTTTGGTCTGTGCACTTCGCGACAGCAGGTTCGCGCTCAGCAAAGCTATCCCGGGTTCTGCAGAGTTTGATTTCTGCTCCTTTTACCTCAGATCAGTCCCCGGGATTGTTCTGCTGTGATGCCTTTAATGGGTTCTTTGCGAACAAGATCTCCTGTATTTGGGCTGACTTGGACTCCACTATTTTTGCAGGGTCTATGGAGGAGGTGTCCAGCGATCCCTCTTGCAGTATTAGATTGGATCAGTTTCAATCGGTAGCTCCTGAGGATATGGACAGGCTGCTTGGGGCCGTGCGGCCTACCACCTGTTCTCTGGATCCTTGCCCGACTTGGCTGCTTCTATCTAGCAGGGAGATTGTTGGAAGTGGCCTAGTTAATATCATAAATGCATTGCTGAGGGAAAGTAGGGTGCCCCCTTGTTTGAAGGAGGCATCGGTTAGACCACTCCTAAAGAAGCCTCCTGTGCTGGATGGGGTTACACTCCCCCAGAAGGAGCAGGTGGACAGCTTGGGAGTACTCCTGGACCCAGGCCTCACTCTGGTATCTCAGGTGGAGGCCCTGGATCCCTTAGCGATGGACAGTTACAGGCCAATCTCCCTTGGTTGGGCAAGGTGATTGAGAGAGTGGTGGCCGACCAGCTCCAGGCCGTCTTGGAGGTAACTGATTATCTAGACCCATTTCAAACTGGCTTTAGAGCTGGCTATGGGGTTGAGACAGCCTTGGTCAGCCTGATGGATGACCTTTACCAGGGAATCGACAGAGGGAGTGTGATTCTGCTGGTTCTTCTGGATCTCTTGGCGGTGTTCGATACTATCAACCATGGTATCCTTCTGGATCGCCTGGGGGAGTTGGAATAGAGGGCACTGCTTTGCAGTGGTTCTGCTTCTATCTCTCAGGTAGATTCCAGATGGTGAAGCTTGGAGACATTTGCTCCTCAAAACGGGAGCTGTTATATGGAGTCCCGCCGGGCTCCATTCTGTCACCAGTGCTTTTTAATATCTACATGTAACTGCTGGGTGAGGTCATCAGGAGATTTGGTGCTGGGTGTTATCAGTGTGCTGATGACACCCAAATCTACTTCTCCTTTTCATCTTCAGGAAATGGCACTCATTCTCTAAATGCCTGCCTACAGGCAGTAATGGGCTGGATAACAAATTGAAGCTGAATCCAAGTAAGACGGAGGTGCTCATTGTGGGGGCTCAGAATCTGAGGGGTGAGTTAGATCTTCCTGTGCTGGATGGGGTTACACTCCCCCAGACGGAGAAGGTGCGCAGCTTGGGAGTACTCTTGGACCCAGGCCTCACCCTGGTATCTCAGGTGGAGGCTATGGCCAAGAGTGCTTTCTATCAGCTTCGGCTAATTCAACAGCTGCACCCATTCCTTGAAGAGGATGACCTCAAAACAGTGGTGCATCAGCTGGTAACCTCCCGGCTTGACTACTGCAATATGCTCTGTGTGGGGCTGCCTTTGTACGTAGTCCAGAAAATTCAGTTAGTTCAGAATGCGGCAGCCAGATTGGTTTCTGGGGTAGCCCGTAGAGACCATATTATGCCTGTTTTGAAACAGTTACACTGGCTGCTGATATGTTTCTGGGCAAAATACAAAGTGCTGGTTATTACCTTTAAAGGTCCAAGTTATCTTAGAGAGTGCCTTTTTGTACATGATCCCCACCGCATGTTAAGGTCATCTGAGGAGGTCTGTCTCCAGTTACCACCGGTTCGTCTGGTGGCCACTCAGAGGCGGGCCTTTTCTGTAGCTCCTCCTGGGCTGTGGAATGCACTCCCGGCAGAAATCCATAATTTGAATTCTTTACTGGCCTTCAGGAGACCCCTTAAGCCCTGTCTGTTCGGCCTGGCCTTCCAGGGTTTTTAAATGATTTTAAAATTGTTTTAAATTGCTGTCCTGATTTTCCAGGGTTTTTTAGCTGTTTGAATTGTTTAATTGGTGGTGTTCTGTTTTTATTGTGTGATTTTAACTGTTAACTTGTTTTAATTGTTTTTACTGTGTTGTAAACTGCCCTGAGCCATTGTGGAAGGGCGGCATATAAATCTAATAAATAAATAAAGCAAAACAATTACTACTTTCAAATGGGCGAATACTCTGCTTTATTTAAAAGGTAACTGATGCCTTTATTTAGTATATGAAATAGCCAGTGTTGGTAAATGGATATATGAATATATATATGAATGCTGTTATCTAATGCATGTAATCTTGACAGCTTTTGCCCACTGCCAGAATTAGGCTTTGTATTTGCCTAGTAAAACTGATAAACTTTTATGTTCTATTAAAAAAAAATTCACTAATAGTACCCAATACCTGTGATGTTACGTGAAAAAAGCAAAATAATGTTTTCTTCATAAAATAGGCACTGCTGGCACAGATAGGACTGGAAAAGACTTCTGCCTGAAATCCTGGAGTGCTGCTGTCAATGAGAGTAGGCAGTACTGAGCTAGACGGACCAGTGATCTGACTCTATAAGGCAGCTTCCTGTGTAATACTTTTACATAATTTGTGGTGGCTAAGTTGTATGGATGTGTGAACCGGCTCAAGGTTGATGGTTCAACATCGAACTGATCTGGCCCTAGAGGGCCAGTGGAGTAACAGCAGGAGGGAGGACATGCCCTCAACTCCTGCCTGTAGGCTCCTGGTGGCATCTGGTGGCCCACTGTGTGAAACAGGATGCTGGACTAGATGGGCCTTGGGCCTGATCCAGCAGGGCTGTTCTTGTGTTCTTATGCATGCTTGGCAGCCTCCAAAACGGCCACCACCATCTAGGAAAGGGCCAGAATAGCCCGCAAACAGACCAAAATGGCCCTTAGAAGACCGGGGGGAGGCCGGCGGGAGGGAGGAGAGGGTTTTTTAAATGTTAGAATGCCCATGTTGGCTCAAATTCAAGCTGGGATGGAGTTGTTCGGTGGCACAAAAGCAAACATGCCTGGTTCTGCAAGAGTCTGGTTCGGACTCGAACAAAACCAGACAAACTGGGTTTGTGCATACACCTACTAAGTTGTAAAAGCAAGGCTCTTGTCACTGCTGCCGCTTAATACAGTACTTATAAAATGAATATTTTATTTTCATTTTGTTATGTATTAATCACATTCCTCCAAAGAGTTCAGGGCAGCATAATGGAATACCAACACACACACACACACACACACACACACACACACCCCGCTTCCCCACTGTTCTTAACAGCAAGCCTGAAAAGTTAGGACTGAAAGGGCCCAAGGTCGCCTAGTGAATTTTATGACAAGCTGTTTTAAAAGGACTTGTTATGATTCTGAGCTATTCCATGGATCAAAGTGAAAACTGCAATACAAAAAATAATCCAATATAATACTAATATTCAATTGTCCTAACTAAAAACTAAAAACAATTGTCTTAACTAAAAAGGTATCCTAACTCAAAATATGGTTCCTTCAAATCATTACTATTTATTTATTTATTTATTTATTTGATTGATTGATTGATTGATTTCTATATCTATATATTTGATTTCTGGGGGTGGAGAGGGCCAGTTACTCTCCCCCTGCTAAATAAAGAGAATCACCATGTTAAAAGGTGGCTCTTTGCCAAATTAGCAGGGGTTGGAATATATCTTATGTAGAACATATCTACATAACAAAACTAAAACCATTAAAAGTAATAAATGAGATCTCATAAAAATGTCCATGGTGTAATTGGTTGAGAAATTTAAATCCCAGACTGTCCAGTAATTCATCTCTGAAGTGTCATGCTGTTGACTTGCGGGAGAATAGTGGATGAATATAACCATATGATTTCCAGTGTAGGACTCATTTTAAAGATAGAATATCGAATTTATCTTGTGCCTTTTGCCAGATATGTTTCAACCTTAATGCAGTCTTCTTCAGTGACAACCTTTAAGAAATCATATCATAATATATCCATCCAGATAACACACACATCCTTTATGTTACAATGTTTTCTTGACAAAAAGAAACTGCTCTAGGGCTAACCAAAATATGGATAAGAATATAGTCAAAGTACACTCATGAAGACTTGTAACAGCAATAATATTATATAAACATGTATTTCCTACAATTTTATGAATATAATAATAATAATAATCTTTATTACGGTCCTTGACCAGCACAGTATGAATATCTAAATCTTCCTAAAACAATCTCAGATATTCACTAAGACAAGATTTTTTCTTCCACTGGTAGACTTATAGCTATGCTTGTAAAGAGGAATCTGGTGAGGATTCCCCTTTACAAGCAAAGGGGAATGCTGCCTTTAAAAGGTTTATAAGGCCGGCTGGTGGAGGCAGCAAGAGGCCATCTTACTGGTGGCGCCAGCAGCAGCGGCTCCTCTACACCCCGGCACTCCCCGCATCAGTGTGGCTCATACCGTGGCAGTATGGTTCAACCCTCGGGGTGCACAAAGGTTACACAAATGGCCTCAGTGCATATGCAGAGGTCAGAGGCCAGGACTGTGCTGCCACTGTGCGGGACACACTGCTGGGGGGAGCATTGAGGTTTAAAGGTGCTGGTGCCTGTGAGGTGCCCTCTCACTGCCCACCCCCCAGCCGCCCTTAGAAAAAATTTAAAGGCAAGTTTCCCCTATGCTTGTAAAAAGGAATCCTCACCAGATTCCCCTTTGCAAGCATCGCCCCTCAAACTGTCAGACCAGTCCTTAATGGACCAGGCCTGGTTCGGTTTGAACTCAGCCTTTTTTTAAGGCTCGTTGGGTTTAAGTTCGAATCAGTTGAACTGAACCTGGTTTGAACTGAACCTGGTTCAATTCAAACTGGTTCAGCACAGCTCTAGTGGGATACCCAATTCAGTGGTAGATCCAGGTACATTCAACCTTTCAATTGAGTCCTGCACTGACAATTGTATGGTGAACCATATTTGAGTTAGGATACTTTTTTAGTATACGACATATAGTTTTATTAAATTGAACATTAGTATTCTATTATTGGATTCTTTTCTTTTTTCTTTTTTGTATTGCAGCTAATTGTTGAGTCCCAATAGTGTTTTTGTGTTTTTTCTTCAAAGTGGAATCTGCAAGAATGCCTCATTCTCGATCTCTACAACCTGGTAACTCTGGATAGTTTGAAATGCACTTATGGCCACCTAGAACAGGTTTCTGCCTGGGGATCTATGCAATAAGCTAACTCCAGCCTAAGAGGCAAGATGCCTCTAAATACCAGTTGCAAGCAGTGTTCCCTCTAACAGGAATTCCCAGATGTTGACTACAACTCCCATAATGAATAAAAACATGATTGTTTTTATTGCTGCTTCTATGTGTTTTACTTGCGTATAGTTTTTATGTTTGTATTTTATAGATTTTAAATTAGATTGGTTTTATATTTTTAGCTTAATATTTTATTGTCATTTTTATTGTATGTTTTTTAACTTTTGTAAACCGCCTTGGGATTGTTTTTAATGAAAGGCGGTATATAAATTTAACAATCAATCAATCAATCAATATAAATAATCCCCAGCCAAAGGCCATTGCAGCTGGGGATGCTGGGAGTTGTGGTCAGCAACATCTGGGAATCTCTGTTAGAGGGAACACTGGTTGCAAGGGAGCAACAGCAGGAGAGAGTTGCCTGTGGGCTTCCCTCACCTCTTGCCTGTGGGCTTCCCGGAGGCATCTGGTGGACCACTGTATGAAACAGAATGCTGGACTAGATAGGCTTTGGGCCTGATCCTGCAGGACTGTTCTTATGTTCTTATCCAAGTGATGCAACATGATCTTATTTCTATCCCTGCTCCATTAGTAGCACATTGCAGACCAGATCCAGCGGCTCAGGGTATTGAAACCTGTTTGTGTCTGTTGACTGAATCACTGGCTGTTTTGTGTACTGAGCAAGAGTGTTGCCTATTTCATGAAAGAAACTCCACTACCCCATCATAAACACAGCAAGGAGCTAGATACTTTGCCTTCTCACTCACAGACCTCTCCAAAATGTTGAATACAGATTATAGTAAGCTCTGAGGACAAGCAAAATACTTAAACTTGCTATAAGTCTCATCAGCCATACAGTAATGATTTGCACTGCATAATTTTATTTTGATTTTATATAATTGCTCCTAATATACTAACTTATTCAATGGAAGGAAACTTCCTATTGTGATATAGATTTAGTTCTGTAAAGTAATTCATACCTTTTTACTTAAGACAACCACCTATACTCGCAGAGGGCATGGTAATTGCACCAATGCTGGCTGTTCCTTCACTTATGTGACCAGACACAAGCCACCAAAGTGCCCATTGTGTGGCAACTTTCTGGGAGGGAAGTGGATCCCAAAGGTATGCTTGAATGTGCTACTGAATTTTACTTCTTAACTGTTAGATTTTAATCTGTAAATCGAGGATGTATGGACTTTGGGATGGCTATTTGGAGAAATGATGAATCTTCAGAGCCTTTGTGCTTTGCAGGAATCAGCTCTGTATTTCCAAACATTCAAAAGCAGTTGCCAATACAGTTTATCTAGAAGTGGAAAATGCTTGTTTTGAAGTGTCCTTCCTCAGTCAATTAAATGCCATGTTTTTTGTGTGTGAAGCTGTAGTGTCCCTTCCCCCCCGCCCCCCACTTTCCTTTTCTGACCCACTGACTACAGTTTGTTACCATTGGCTTAAAGGAGATTTCTTGAATTTTTCTTAAAGCTCTAGCACTAAATGAAATCAAGATTGGTGTGTGTGTCCTGTGCTTATGTTAATAAGCCTGTTTAAAAACAAGCTGGATTTAGGAACTATAAAGGCCTTACATAGAACAGATCTAGTTGCAATTAGTAGGAGTGGAACAGCCCTGTTCCACAGCAGTGTGTGCATGTTTTTAGAGCCTCGCAGCAGCGTGGGCAGCTCTGTAATTGCCCGTATTATGCTGCAGAGAATGTGAGTGATTATGCTTTATTGTTTTTATTTGTTTCTGTTTGTGGGCTGTTTTGAGATACCTGAAATGCACAATATAAGTGTATTAAATGAAAATGAAAATAAAATATGTGGAAGCCATATTTCTGCCAGTTCTAGTGAGAAACTATGTAGAAGAGCTCGCTTGCCTGAACTGCCAGCTATTTCCCATGTTGTTGTTTCCCTACTCATGTTCTTTAAAACATGTGCTTGATAGGGCAATTTTGAGGATTGATATTATATCTGCTTCAGATTTACATGAAAACAATTCACACATTTCAAAGATAAAGTGGCTGACATGCTGAGGAAAACTATAGTCTGGTGGCTATAGGCCACCTCCAGCCTCAGAAGCAGGATGCTTCTGAATACCAGTTGCAGGGGAGTAACAGCAGGAGAGACGGCATGCCCTCAACTCCTGCCTGTAGGCATCCAGCGGCATCTGGTGGGCCACTGTGCGAAACAGGATACTGGACTAGATGGGCCTTGGGCCTGATCCAGCAGGGCTGTTCTTACATTCTTAAAATTGCTCAACAAGTCCCATTGAAATCAAAAAGACATTTAAGGTCTCTTTTTTTATTTCAGTTGGACTATTTTGAGTTATTTTCCTCATCATATCACTGTCTTTTATGAATGCTCCTATATATGTTTGTTCAGACTCCAAATTGGGGCAGGGCAGGGGAGGGAGGAAAATGATGCTAACTGTAGTTGGTATTAGTTGAAGAGTGGGGTGGAAGAGGGGAGATGTGCTTGCTTTGTAACATTAGAGTTTACTTTTCAAATATTAATCATTCATTTCTTCTTGCCAGTTTTTGGCTGTCCATCTTGGTCAGCCAGATATAAATTGTTGATTGTGGGCATCTAAACCCAAGCATGTAATGTTGATTGAGTGTGTCTTGTTTTTAAGGATAAACAATCTAAAGGCAAATCCGAGCCAGCTTCAGGTGTGCCTTTGAAAACGCTGAGGCCCAAAAGATGTCAGCAGCCGTTAGCTTTGGGACAGGCAGTGCTTCAGAACAGCACCTATAAATCACCACTGGAGAGCTCTGAAGCTGTTGCCCAGCTTCTGAATGCAGCTCCTCTTGGGGAGCAGGTGCAGGAGACTGAATGGGAAGAGGTGATAATCTCTGAGGCTCACATCCTTGCAAACAACACACAGCCAGAGGAGCAAGGAAATGCCGCTGCAGTTATGGAGCTTCAAGAAGGCACTGCACAACTTGACTCTTCTTTAGAACAGAAGGAGAGGGAGGGGCTTGAAACACATTCATCTACTGAGGTGGTGAGCCCTACAAACTCACTTACAAATCTGACGTCTGCCATGAAACCTCAAACAGGGTAAGTCAGTTCTGAGTAAATGAAAAGTCAGAGGGAGTTGCTTGTGTAAGTGTGGCACCAATTGTAACTGGGATCCAAATGACACAAATGTTTTTCTCTGTGTACTTTGACTCAATAGTCCAAGCTCACTTTTTGCCTTCCTGCCCATTAAGATAACTTCTTAATAGATCGTCATTTGCCCTTGTGATTCAAAGCTAGCTTCTCCTCCACTCCTGCCATGTCTTAATTCCGTATCTAGCAAATTAAGGTAAACTTCAAGGTAACAATGTTGTCCCTCAAGTAGGTTATTCCTGTGTTTGGTCTAAGTGACCTGTGGAATTCTCCACTGCCCTCTCTTGTCTCCTCAGAGATGATGCACTTGGCACTTCACTCAAGGGGCAGGAGCAGAAGAGCAAAGCAAGACCCAAGCCATCTTTGCTGGCTGCTGCAAGGCCCATGAGAGCAATACTGCCCGCCCCAGTCAGCCTGGTGAGAGAAACCAACACAGAGCAGCCCAACTGCAGACAACCGCTTCCAAATAATGGTAAAGCAAGGATTCCAGCTTATGCTTGCGGGGTGAAGGGAAACTAGATTTCTTGAATCGCCAACTATGGTGGTTATGTCTGGAAGTATGCTGGCTGCATATAACTGTTAATATTTTCATGTCATTTTGAGAAGTCTGAATTAAGAGCAAGACTAGGCACATGATTTCCCTTCAGAAATCTCAGACCATGGTCTGAGTTCCATGTTGCAAGAAAGGCAGGATATAAATATGACACACAAATGTTCAAGGCCAGCATTATGCCTCCAAGGCATCAGTTTCTCTTAACCTTTTAAGAGAGTAAGGTCTGCAAATCTGGTCTCTTGCCAGAGACTCTTGCTTGGTCTCTTGTGATTTAGAGGTGATTGGCTGCATTTGCCGGGATAGTCAGTATAAAATGAAACATACTTATGTGCATTGTCTCTGTCTGTTTGTGTGTGTTGTTCAAGACAAAAATTCTCCTGCAAGAATCTCAGGACTGAAACCTAGTACTTTGAAGCAGTTGGGTCAGTCTCCACTTCAGTCACCTGTTGTTGAAGAGCACAAGGTAATCATGCTTTTTGCCTGAATACTTATTTTTCTGTTGTCTTAGAATTTTTGTATTTAAACACGCTATTAAATTTGGTTATCCTAGTATAGCAAGAGGGGGAAATGGAATACTTTACATAACTGATCTTTAGTATGGTTTACACTCTGGCCTGCAAATGTCAGTTCTTTAAGATTCTTGAAAAGCTAGACGGAGGAACTTGGAAATACTTTTCACATTCTACTTTTTAAAATGTCTTAAATTAGGGTTTTTGTCAGCTGGATATATTTATATGTTATTTCATATATATATTCTTGCTGTTAAAGCCTCTGGGGAGATTTTAGTGTCTATTTAACAGCTTCGACTTGTTCCTATAAATCTTTTCTCTTAAGGTCTGTTCACACGACTTCTTAGTCTAGTGGCGATAAATGTGGCGAGGTATCAGAGCAAGGCTCAAACTTGCATGTCTTCTCTCCATTGGATGAAGAACGGTGTGATGTCTTATCTGTACACATACATTTCATATATGAATATACCCTGTTTATTTTTGTGGAGATGGATCATGTGAACAGGGCATGCTTATAGATCTCAGTTCACGCTAAACAGTCTATACCCAGTGAGGAACTGGCAGATATTAGGCTTGCTCCTGTGCCCCTCTGTGTTTGGAATTTACAGACTGAGTTGCAGTGTGAACAGGCCCTTAAATAACCACTTGCTAGTTCATAGATATGTTTTGTGGGTGGTTTAATGGCTAATAAAGTACTGCAAAGTTGAGGTGGTGGTAGGGAAGACTACTGAATAAGAAGATGGCAGATACACTGAAAACCTGTCTGATGTGCAGTTCTTTCAGAAGCACACCCCACCTTATCTGGGGCTTACTCGCAAATAAGTATGGACAGGATTGCAGCCTTAATGTTTCTTGCTTGCCTTATTGCTGTCAATGTAAAGGTCCATGATGGCACAAACAGCTCAGCATCTCAGGTCAAAGTGATGGAGGTCAAACCAGATGTATTCCATTCCTATAAGTACAGCTGCACTGTTACCTTGGTAAGTGTCTCTGATAATGGGATATCTCATAAGAATGCAGTGTATAAGCTGTCTTTGTTTTTCATGGTGCAAATGAGGACAGGTGTCAGGCAGGCAGGAGCTCTTTTTTCTCTTGCCAATAGGCACAAGTGAATCATGGACTGGGGCAGTTCTGATGCTGTAATTTTTTGAAATTTTGAAGACTTTGAGGAAATGATTCAGAATTCAAGCTGGCTCAGTTTAAGCTAACTACTTAGCTAGCTTAAGATGAGATCTCCTCCAGGTCACCCCTGGTCATAATTAACTTTTATTAGAAAGTGATTAACTTTTATTAGAACGTTTAGCTGTGGTATTACCCAAGCTTTGAGTTGCATAGACCCTTCTAGGGCAGTTCTACCTCCTCCTCCTCTTGGATTGTGTCCTGAAGGGATTTCAGTCCTGAAACCTTTAGAGTTTGGTTTGCCCAGAAATGTCCCAGCGTCTAGTCTGAAGGATGTGTAGCTTTCAGTTCTCACCCATTGGTGGCTCAGAATAGTGCAGTGAAATGGAAAGTGTACAGATGTTATTTTGATATTGATCCCTTATGAACAAGGCTTTCCTTGACACCTCAGTGGAACTGTAGCACACCTTTGTGTCACTCATTCATTAATACAGCCAATACTCCTGTTGTGTTTACATGACCATCTTCTAGTTAGGTACTTGTGGTATTTGGAGTTAACCCCAAAGTGAACAGTTTGAGCTGGTTGTCAGCAGTGACTATGCCATGATTTTATCTTTGCTTATATTATGAGGAAACAGGTGGTGATCTAGTAGCCTTGTGCTGCATATAAAGCAGAGCAGATACATGTTTGGTCTCTGTGTGCAGGATTTAGGCTTGGCGACCTCACGAGGTAGAGGGAAGTGTAAAAACCCTTCTTGCAACTATGTATACACTAATCGGCACAAGCCACGTATCTGTCCCAGCTGTGGCTACAATCTTGCTAAAGACAGAGCTGAAAAAACGGTGAAATCCCTGGTGAGTGGTGACTTTTTAATATACTCTTGGAAGAGCTCACTTTCCGGTTGGTCTGTGTCTTTGAACTGTCATGGATTGCCTCTAATTAAATGCCTTTTCACACCTCAGTACAGTATTTAGATTAGCCTTAAGCTGTATCAGGAACTTGCAGGGTGTGCAAAGCTCCAGTTAAGGAATACACCACTATGTGGGTTTGTGTTCATGAGTGTATTGTATTGACAATTATTAAATATATAAGATGAGAACTCAAGAGACAAAGCTTATATTAAAATTCTATTTATCTGTATAATTTCTAGTACAGTGTATATAGAGAAAGCATAAGACTATCACAATAGAATTGATTACAAAGGGTTTTACATGGAAAATAATGTCAAGGAGCATTGGTACTTACAAAATGCAAAAGGAAGTGCTAAAAAACATCCCAAAATTTATTTGAATGTACCGCTTTTTGATCCTAAAACTTTTCATGATAAATACAGAAATCATAACTAAGAGAAATTTGTTAGTTTTCCAATCCTCTTTTAATAGAAAACTTGCTGTCACACACTTTTTCCTTTTTCTTTATTGTTAGATATATATTGTTAGATATAAACTTAGATATATAATTAGCCCCTTTCATGTAGATTTAAATTCATTCTCTAGTCCTTATGTTTGAGGAGTAGAGAGCAAACTATATTAACTAACTTCTTTAATTGTGGTTAAGGAATGGGCAGTATTGCATCTGTGATTCTGCACCAGTCTTTTGAGGGGATACTCCAGATAAATTCTATCTACTTAATGGTCTTGTGGGGACAAGCATGACTTGTCCCCTCAGCTAAGCAGAGTCCACCCTGGTTGCATATGAATGGGAGACTACATGTGTGAGCACTGTACGATATTCCCCTTAAGGGATGGAGCTGCTCTGGTAAGAGTATCTAGGCTCCAAGTTCCCTCCCTGGCAGCATCTCCAAGATAGGGCTGAGAGAGATTCCTGCCTGCAACCTTGGAGAAGCCGCTGCCAGTCTGTAGACAATACTGAGCTAGATGGACCAATGGTCTGATTCAGTATATGGCAGCTTCCTATGTTCCTACTGTATTTTCCTGGATCCATGACTAGGGTTTTTCCTTTTGGCTAAATAGGATAATCTATATTTAACCCATAATTTTAAAGGGGATTGACTTAAATTAAGCTCATCTTTTATTCAGTTACATGTAATAATTAATATATTGCAATTGTAATTGCTTCATCAAAATCAATATATGGCCTGATTCAGACCGTTTGTCCGTTCATTCATTCATTCATTCTTTCTTTCTTTCTTTCTTTCTTTCAACTTATATACTGCCCTTCCTAAAGTAGCTCAAGACAGTTTACAGTAAAATAAAAAACACATAATAAAGCAATTAATTAAAAAACACTAAAACCAGATTAAAACTCATTAACATTAAAACTAGATATCATTAAAAGCCAGGCCAAAAAGATGAGTCTTTAAGTCTGTCCTGAAGGCCTCCAAGGAAGATAATCCTCTTATATCCACAAGCAGCATGTTGCGCAACCTAGGTGCAAACACTGAGAAGGCCTGATCCCAGGTCACCACCAGATGAACTGGTGGCATCCAAAGGTTGACCCCTCCTGATCATCTTAATGAGTGGTGGGGATCTTGTAGAGAAAGTTTCTCTCTCAGGTAACCCAGACCTAAGCCATTCAGGGCTTTAAAGGTAGTAATCAGCACTTTTACTTTGCCCCGAAACATATCAGCAGCCAGTGCAACTGTTTAAGAACGGGCAGACCTGGTATGTATTACAGAGACTTGGTTGGGGGAGGCTGGTGGCCCAGTCTGGTCCTGGCTTCTTCCTCCAAGGTACTCTGTTGAGGAGCAGGGGAGGGAAAGTAGGTGGGGAGGGGAAGTGGCTGTCGTCTATAAGAACAATATCTCCCTGACCAGAATCCCTGTCGAAGTGTCTGACCATATTGAATGTGTGTACCTAAGTTTGGGGACCAGGGATAGACTGGGACTTCTGTTGGTGTACCGATTGCCCTGCTGCCTGACAGAGTCCCTAACTGAGCTGGCGGACTTGTTTCAGGCTTGGTGTTTGAGTCTCCCAGGCTTCTGGTGCTGAGGGACTTCAGTGTTCACTTTGGGACCAGTTTGTCCAGGGCGGCTCAGGAGTTCATAGCAGCCATGACAATAATGGGCCTATGCAAGGTGGTCTCAGGACCAATGCATATTGCTGGTCATACGCTTGATCTGGTCTTTCACTCTGAATAGGGTGGTGTTCTGTGGGTGGGGACTCCTGTGATTTTCCCATTGTCGTGGACGGACCACCATCTGGTTAAGGTTGGACTCACAACCATGTCCCACCTCCACAGGCCCATTAGGATGGTCCGCCCAAGAAGTTTACTGGATCCCATAGGGTTCTGAGAAGCCTTGGAGGGATTTACTATTGGCTCTGCTGGTGACCCTGTCGACTCCCTGGTAGAGAATTGGAATAATCAACTCACCAGGGTAGTGGACATGATCGCTCCTAAGCGTCCTCTCTGACCTGCTTCAAAACTGGCCCCTTGGTATATGGAAGAACTACGGGGACTGAAGTGACGAGGTAGACAACTAGAGTGCAAGTGGAGGAAGACTCAGCTCGAATCCGACGGATTATTACATAGAGAGCATTTGAAGATCTATGCTCAGGCAATATGTGCGGCAAAGAATCGATTCTTTTCCTCCTGTATCGTGTCCACAAGTTCATGTCCGGCGGAGTTGTTCAGGGTCGGGAAGGGGCTAATGTGCGCCCTTTCCCCCTTGAATCAGTACTTAGAACCAACAATTACTCATTGTGACATTTTTAATGAGTTCTTTGTGGACAAAATCTCTTGTATTCAGGCCAGCTTGGATTCAAACTCCACAATTGTTAGTCTGATGTCGAGGTGTCCAGCAGCTCCTCTTATGTGATGAGCCTGGATCAGTTTCAGTTTGTGACTCCTGAGGATGTGGACAAGTTGCTTTGAATGGTGCGCCCTACCACCTACCCTCTTGATCCTTGCCTGACATGGCTTATACTATCTGGCAGGGAGGCTGTGTAGAGGGCCTGGTAGAGATAATAAATGCGTCTCTGAGGGAGGGCAGGATGCCTCCTTGTCTTGAGGCAGTCATTAGACTGCATCTGAAGAAGCCTGCCTTGAATCCCTCAGAGTTAAATAATTACAGGCCTGTCTCCAACCTTCCATGGTTGGGCAAGATGATTGAGAAGATGGTGGCCTCCCAGCTCCAAGCAGTCTTGGAGGAAACTGATAATCTAGACCCATTTCAAACTGGCTTTTAGGAGGTCTATGGGGTGGAGACTGCCTTGGTTGGCCTGATGGATGATCTCCAGTTGGGAATTGACAGAGGGAGTGTGACTCTGTTGGTCCTTTTGGCTCTCTCGGCAGCTTTCGATACTATTCAATACTAATGGTGTTTTAATGTAAACCGCCCTGAGCCTTTTGGAAGGGCGGCATAAAAGTTTTAATAATAATAATAATAATATTGACCATAGTATCCTTCTGGAACATCTGAGGGGATAGGGGGTGGGAGGCACTACTTTGTGGTGGTTCCGCTCCTACCTCACAGGCAGATTCCAGATGGTGTCTCTTGGAGGCTGCTGTTCTTCCCAATCTGAACTTTTGTATGTTGTCCCTCAGGGCTCTGTATTGTCACCAATGTTGTTTAACATTTATATGAAACCACTGGGAGAGATCATCAGGGGATTTGGTGCAGGGTGTTATCAGTATGCTGATGACAACCAAATCTATTTCTCCATGTAAACATCATCAGGAGAAGGCATAATCTCCCTAAACACCTGTCTGGAGGCAGTAATGGGCTGGATGAGGGATAACAAACTGAGGCTGAATCAAGGTAAGATGGGGGTACTTATTGTGCAGGGTCGGAACTTGGGAGATGATTTTGATCTGCCAGTTCTGGATAGGGTCACACTTCCCCGGAAGGAACTGGTACGCAGTCTGGGGGTGCTTCTGGATCCGAACCTCTCCCTGGTGTCTCAGGTTTAGGCGGTGACCAGAAGTGCTTTTTATCAGCTTTGGCTGATACACCGTGTCCATTTCTTGAGATAAGCAACCTCAAAATGGTCGTACATCTGCTGGTAACCTCTAGGCTGGATTACTGGAATGCTCTCTGTGTGGGGAATGCTCTCTGTATGCCTTTGTACGTAGTCTGGAAACTGAAATTGGTTCAGAATGTGGCAGCCAGGTTGGTCTCTGGGTCAACTAGGAGATACCATATTACTCCTGTCTTGAAGGAGTTGCACTGGCTGCCAATATGTTTCCAGGCAAAATACAAGGTTCCGGTCTTTACCGACAAAGCCCTGAACAGCTTAGGCCCTGGGTATTTAAGAGAATGTCTTCTTCACCCTGAGCCCCACCACCTGCTAAGATCATCTGGAGAGGTTTGCCTCTGGCTGCCACCAACTCGTCTGGCGGCTACTCAGTCTAACCCCTGGACTTTGGAATGTGCTTCCTGTTGAAATAAGAGCCTCCCCATCTCTTGCAACTTTTAAGAAGGCACTGAAGACACATGTATTCTCCCAGGCTTTTAATTAGATTTATAGTTTTAAATAATTTTTATACTGGGTTTTAAATGTTTTTAATCTTTTTAAATGATTTTAATTGTAAACCGCCCAGAGACGCACATTTTGGGTGGTATAGAAATATTTTAAATAAAAAATAATGTGATCTCTCCAAGATACCTCAAAGACAAATCTGGCTGTTGCCTTTTGATCTTACTGAAGTCTCCGAACTACGTACAAAGGCAGCCCTACATAGAGCACATTGCAGTAGTCCAAGCTGGAGGTTACTAGCTGATGTACCACTGTGTTCAGGTCGTTCTCCTCAAGGAACTGTCGGAATTGTCAAATTGATCGGTTAGTAAAAAACACTCCTAGCCACAGCCTCAACCTGAGGCACCAGGGTCCAAGACCACTCCCAAGCTATGAACCTGTGATTTCTGGGGAGTGTAACCTCATCCAGAACAGGAAAGTCTATCCCATCTTGCAGATTATGACCCCCAACAATGAGCACCTCAGTCTTGCTTGGATTCCGCTTCAGTCTATTATCCCTCATCCAGGCCACTACTACCTGTAGGCAGGCATTTAAGGGGCTAATGCAATTTCCTGATATTGATGACAAGGAGAAGTAGATTTGGATTTTGTTAGCATATCGATAACACCCAGCACCAAATCCCCTGATGATTTCACCCAGAGGTTTCAAGTAGATGTTAAAAGCATTGTGGACAGAATGGAGCCCTGAGGGATTCCATATAGCAGCTCCCATTTTGAAGAGAAACTGTCACCGGATGCCACCATCTGAAATCTACTTGAGGCATAGGAGCAGAACTACTGTAAAATAGTGCCTGCTATCCCCAGATCCCTCAAGCAATCCAGAGGGATACCATGGTCGATTGTAATGAAAGCCACTGAGAGATCAAAAGAACAGAGTTACACTCCCTCTGTCAGTTCTCTGGTGAACGTCATCTATTTATTTAGGTCATCCATCTTATTTATGTATTTATTACTTCTCTGTGTAAACCACCCTGAGCCATTTTTGGAAGGGCAGTATAGAAATCAATCAATCAAATAAATAAATATTAGGCTGATCAAGGCCATCTCAAGTAGCTGCCCTAAAGCCAGTTTGAAATGGGTCTAGAGAATCTGTTTCCTCCAAGACCGGTTGGGGCTGGTTAGCCACTACCCTCTCAATCATCTTACCCAACCATGGGAGGTTGGAGACTGGTCTATAATTATCCATCACCAGGGGATCCAGAGCGGGCTTCTTAAGAAGAGATCTAACCATTGTCTCCTTCATAACAAGGTGGCATCCTACTCCCCACTCCCCTCAGTGAGGTATTAATGATATCAACTAGGCTAGCTCCAACAACCTCCCTGCAAGATGAAATCAGCCATGTTGGGCAAGGATCTAAAGAACAGGTGGTAACCATACTGCTCCAAGCAGCTTCTCCACATCTTCAGGAGTCACAAAGTGAAACTGATCCAAGCTAATCCTGTAAGAGGGATTGCCAGACACCTTCCTAACTGGCTCTGCAGAAATACTGGAGCCCAGATCAGTCCAAATGTGAGAGATTTTATTTGCAAAGAACTCATTGGATGTGTTCCGGAAACATATTTGAAACAGAAGGGATTTGAGTTAACCCCCTAACAATCCAGAATAGCTCTTCTGGACAAGAACTTACAGACGCAATACATGCAGAATAAAATAGCTTCCTTGCTGCACGTATTGCCACAGCATAGATGGGCTCTATGCTGTAGGGGCTCTATGCTGTAGTCTTATTGAATTCAAGATGAGTCGTCCTCCATTTGCACTCCACTCATCTGCCTTGCCACTTCAGCTCCCTTCTCTCTTCCATATATCATGGAGCTAATTTTGAAGTGGGTTGGAGAGGACGCTTAGGAGTGATCATGTCTACTGCCCTGGTAAGTTCCCTGTTCCAGGTCTCCAACAAGGCATCTCCAGAATAACTGGCAGAACCAACTCCAAAACTTCACAAGGCCCTTTAGAATCCTACTGGATCCAACAGCTTTCTTGGGTGGACCATTCTAATAGGCCCACCACCCCTGTAGTGGTCAGACATGACTGTGAGACCAACCTTAACCAGAAAGTGGACTATTCGTGACAATGAGGAAACTACAGAAGACCCCATCCACGGAACACCCCCCCACACACACACACACACAATCCAGCATGTGACCAGCAACATGCATAGGTCCTAGGACTAATTGGGATAGGCCCATAGTTGCCATGGCCGCTGTGAACTCCTGAGCAGCACCAGACAAGCCAGTCCCAAAGTGGACATTGAAATCATCCAACACCAAAAGCCTGGGCAACTCCAACACCAGCTCAGTGACCAACTCCATCAATTCAGGGAGTCTGTTAGGTAGTTGTGCTGGCGGCTGCACCTCTGGCTTTCCTCTGCCCTTTTCTGCCAACCCCCAACACCCCATCTCTCCTGTGACTCTGGAGCTTGGCTGAGGAAACTGGCTCCCACAGCTGCAGCTTGTCCGGGCAATCAGGACAGTGGCTCAGATGCAGGCTGGCAGAAGGAATTCCCAGCAGCACGTCTTCACTGCTGATCAAGGCTGAAGAGAGGAGGCAAGTCAAGCCTGGCAAATCTCCCGCTTCAGGCCAGGGAGATTCAGATGGAAAAGAGTCGACGGCCTCTCAGCTAGCCCCTCATTCTTGAATATGGTAGACACATAGAAATCAGGATCTGGAGAATGTATTCTCAAAAGACTGTATTTCAGCTTCTAATCCTGGTTTATTTTAAAATTCTGGCTAGGACAGGATCGCATGATTTAGAACATAATGAGAGATCCTGGATTGTTCTAAGCCAGGATCAGAAGTAGACTCGCTCCTGCCCTTGCACATGAAAGGGAGGGGAGAGTATAGACACCTGAGGTTAGGGCAGTTGCATGAAGTTACGATTGAATCCTGGCTCTGGATTACATCTGGACTGGCCCTATCTAAGCCAGGAGTGGAGTTTAAGACAATTGTGTGTTCTGTTTTGTTATGCTGACTTGCAGAGCCCTCTAGTGTTAACTTTTCCAATCTCTTGATGCTTATGACTGTATTGACTGTACTGTGAGAAGCACACTGAATTTAGAGTGGTACAATGCACTTCTCAGACCATGCTTTCTCTTGACCATTAACATTCCTTCCATGCAGCTTCTTGGGCTTGATTTAAATATTACCAGAGTGTTGTGATTCCTACTTTCCTGTGGCCAAATCACACTGGCAAGAAAGTATGCTAATGCAGCTGCCTCCCTGTCCTCCCAGCTGGGATGGACTGCATTTAGCTTGGGAGGGTAGCAGGGAATAGTCGAAGCAGATTTACACATTTGGCATTTAAATATTTGTGGGACTGTTGAAGTTCTGAATGCTGCTTTTTATAAGCCATTTTGCTGAAACGATTTAGTCTGATGTACTAAACTAATTCCAGAGAAGTGAGTTATGGCACAGCTGGATCTAAATTTTGGTGTTATCAGTTCTATCCTATTCCTAGGTTAAGGTAAGGATGATGATGCAGGAGCAGGGGCTTTTGGGGTGACTTTAGTTGCTGCCTTCCACACATATGGCCTGCAGTATGAACTGATACCTCCACATGAGCTTCTGATTGCACATTTCATCTGATCTTTCCATTCAAAACAAAAAGAGGCAGATTGTACAATCTGTATGGTTGAGAGGAAGGATTTTGTTGCTCTTCCACCATACTATTGTGGCACTGTCCCCAGCTTGAATGTATGAACTGGGGCTCAAAGCATCCTCGAACACACTGCCAAATTACTGTTTGGGGCAGAATAGCAAAGAAAAGTTACTTTCCAAATAGCAAGATCACTGTGATGCTTCAAATTTGAGTCTACAAGTATGTGGACAGATAATCAAAGTGCAACATTTCTTGTAGGAAGTCACTTCTAGCCCCACAGATGTGTTGAACACCAATGAGCCTCTAATCCAATCCCAAAAAGAGATTCAACGTCAGTCCACTCTGCAGCTTCTACGTAAAGTAATACAGATCCCAGAGAATGAATCTGAGCTGGCTGATGTCTTTGCACTGATTCATGAACTCAACAGCTCACGGCTCATCCTGTCCAACATGAATGAGGAGACGGTCACCATTGAGCAGACTTCTTGGTCAAACTATTATGAGTTTCCATCATCACAGTGCCTTCTTTGTAGCAGCACTTTATTCAAAGGGGGACCCAAGTAAGTTTTCTTCACTTTAAGGAATGATATTGATTCCTGTTCCTCTAAAATAATGCTGCTTTGCAATTTTGTAAAATATTCCGTACTCCCAAGACAACTCCGTGCTTTTAGAATCTTAAAAAGAGATGGTTGTAGCATATGCATTTTAGTCATTTCTGATGGTGAAAAAATGTATTGTCAAATGTATTACTTGTAAAAAGTAATCTGTCAGGAACTGATATCGACTGTTTTCTTTAATATGCTTCATCACTTTGTATTTGCTTTAGGCCTGTGCATGGTTCAAAATGTTGGGTTCCAACTGAACCTGTCAGTCGCACTTGAAAATAGAGTCCTTTGTTTGCCCCAGTGGGCTAAACTGATGGGAGAACTTGCATACACCATTTCACAGAATACCAATTCGCTGGTTTTGCTGAAACTAATAAAAGTGGTTTGTCCAGGCAATGGACAAATAAGGAAAAATGGAGAAAATAAGGAAAAATTAAACTGAGAAACTTTGATGTATGCATGAAAAAGAAACATAGAAACATTTTCAATACAACATGATAAGCTTCGTACAACTATGCAGTTAAATCAAAGTTTGGCTAAAAAGGGGAAAGCAAGGAAAGGTGGAGAGAGATCCCCTCAAAGACATTTTCCTTCATCCTGAAACTAAAATAAAAACTAAATAAAAAAGGCAAAGAACAAACAAAAGCCCAAAGACCCCAAAGTTCTTCCAAAATGATACCTCAACATACCAGGCTCCAGCTTTTACACCTCAGTCAAATTACTTAACTTTTCAGGCCTTCCATTGGTTGAATTCTCCCATAGCAAGCAAGCCATCTTTATATCAGTTAATAAAATAAGTTCTGTATTTGAGTAATGGTGATTCATGGCATTTTCAAATACTGACCTTTTTTGTTCTCAAATTTCTCATTGTGGTACACAAGCAAGCTCAGGTTACTACAAGCAATGTGTCAAGAATATTTCGTACCTGCACCTTGTGATCCTCTCATGGTAGCTTATGTTCTGCCAACAACAACTTAGTCAAGGTCTTTTCACTGGCTTCTATTGAAACTTCTATACAGCAGTCAAAAAATCAGCGTTTTTCTCTCTTCAGAGAGGCATTTATGCACCCAAGTTTTTAACTACACTTGTGGTTTTAAATTGTTTTAAGGTTTTCAGGTTCTGTTTTTATTTATGTTGCTGTAAAGCACCCAGAGAAGGACGTTTGGGGCGGTGTAAAGATATAATAATAAACAAACTAGTCAAACTGCTGACTTAGCTTAAAAGCAAATGATCTCTCTTAATTGTCAGTTCTTGACTCATGCTACCTAAAATGGATCCCTACAGTTCAAGTTGTCCTTCAGGCACATCTAGGTGAAATTGTCACCTGATCTTCAGCACTGTCGGGGGCGGTGGTCATGTTGGCCCCTCCCAACTGTTCTGTGCATCAGAGATCTGACATGTTTGTTGGACCTTGTCCTGCCCAGCTGCCGCCGCTGCCGCCACCTCCCCCTCCTTTACCTGGGAGTGGTTGGGGACAATAGACAGGCTGCATCACATCCTCTTGGCTACAAAGGGAGCACTTGAGCAGCTACCTTTCCTTCTGTGGCTGCCATTTAAAAGACACTTCTCCTACCCCTCTATATTTCTTTCTAGGTCCTTGAGTGGCATGAGTGGTTCTGGGATCCATTGCTTTGCTTGCTTGCTTGCTAGCTATTTCTAAGGCTGCAGCAGGGCTGGTATGTGTGTGTGACAGATATGTCTGATATCCCACCATGGCAACGGGCTGGATGTGTGTGTGTGTGCTTCCGATGGTTCTGACTGTCAGAAGCTCTCTGCTGCTGTAGCAGAATTCCCTCCAAGAATGCCAAACAGAGGGCACGTTGACCCAACATATCTCTTGGACCAACACAACTGCACAGCCCTAATTTGTATCTCTATTCTCTACCCGCACGACTGCTCCTGAAATTTGGATGCTATTGTCCCTTCTCTGTGTCTTGAGCAAATAAATGTGATTTGGTTATCTTAATTTTTCCAGTTGACAGAATGAGGTTCAGAAGATCTCCATGCTTATTCTCTCATAGCAGGGGCAGTACAGTCTGAGTAAGCATTGCACTTGTGGATTCCAAATCATGTGGTGGTGTACTAAGAGAGATAGGAAAGATACAGACTGCCTTTGACTGTATTACCCTATTTAGCAAAATGGAAGGTGACTTTTATTGTTTCTCCTGTTTCAAGGAGATATCATGCCTGAATTTTCAGCAAGGGTTAAAGTATCTACTTTCAGAAAATCCTTTGGTCCTTATTAACCAAAGACCAAAGGTCCTTATTAATCCTTTGGTCGTCTTAATTAAAAATTTTAAAAAATAAGAAACTTTTGTGTTGGTTTTTTTAAAACCTTCCTTGCATTTCTTAACCTAGTGTTCAGTAAGTGTATACTTTTAACTCCATCTCCCCTCAATCCTTACAGTTCTCTTGCTGGCCCTCAAGAGTGCTGGCTGTTGACAGCAAATCGGCTGCAGCTGGTCACTGCTCAGCTCAAGGTCTGTGTGAATGTGCAGTGCTTGGCCCTCCATAGCTTCAATGATATCTACACAGGTAAGAAATTGCATCCATAAACAAGTTTGTAGGAGCCTTAGGCTTCAAAAGGAGAAGTACAGCATTGTGATAAGTACATTTTGAAATCCATATACTTTCCTGCTATGGTTTTTCCTTTGCATCTTTCCCATACAGCTGGTTCATGTGATGATAAACTTGGGACTTGAGTTCCATTTCTAATTGTCCTTTGACCCATATCTATGTTTCTAAATCCATAGTTATAACTCTTTTGGGGTTTTAATTGCAGGCTTGTTTAATGTGGGAAACAAGCTTCTGGTGAGTCTGGATCTTTTGTTCACGATAAGAAATCATCTTAAACTTGGTGAGGATCCTAAAGTGGCAGTCAGCAGCATCTTGGAATCTGTGCAAGAACAAACTGGTACGAAGATTTCTCTCTCCTTCCATTGAAACTGCTGTGATCAGTCCTCAGAAAATGTGCAGACATCTTAGCAGTTAGAGCTTGCGGAATGTGGTTGGGCCGGAGTTTCTGTTATTTAAAAAAAGGCCCTTTGGGGTTTCACTTGCAATAATTTTTTTGCTTTGAGTGGCATTAATTGATCTTTCCAACTGGCCTTATTAGTATCTTAATTCATCTGTTATTATCTGGAGAGCTGGTCTTCTGGTAGCAAGCATGACTTTGTCCCCTTTGTTAAGCATCATCTGCAAAATTCATATGGTTGCATATGAATGGGAGACCACTGTAAGATATTCCCCTCAGGGGATGGAGCTGCTCTGAGAAGAGCATCTGCATACTTGCATGCAGAAGGTTCCAAGTTCCCTCCCTGGCATCTCCAGATAGGGCTGGGAGAGTCTCCTGCCTGCAGCCTTGGAGAAGCCACTCCCAGTCTGGGTAGACAATACTGAGCTAGATGGGCCAATGGTCTGGTTTGGTCCATGGTGGCTTCCTGTGCCCCTGTGATGCTTTCCTGAATAATCCATTCCCTCTTCATTTAGGTACCTATCCAGCATCTTCTACTGAAACATTATTTTTGCCACTGTTTTAATATCAAACGAGTGGCCGCATGCTGGAAGAGCACATGTTTTTCATGCAGATGGTCCCAGGTTCACTCTCCCAGCATTTAAAAAAAGGGGGGGGCAGCAGGTGATAGGAAAGACCTCTGCGAAAGATCCTGGAAAGCCACTGTTTATCAGAGTGGACAACACTGGGCTCAATGGTCCAGTGGGTCTGATTCTGTATAAGGGAACTTCATACATGTTCTATATTTCTTCTTGAGAAAATGATGGCAGCTTGAGGAGAGTAGGACTAATCTGAATTCAACCAAGACAGGAGGCAAGAGGGTCTATTGGCTTGGTATTGACAGCAGGAAGATTAGGATTGAATGGCTTTACTCTCTTGTTGTTGAAAGCATTCAGTGCTCTGGGATAGAACTTGAGGCATGTATGGCTAGAAGAGTCCCAGGTTCTGCAGGAGATTAGAGTCTTCAGCGTTCCTGCCCAATAAGATTGTCTGTCATCCTTGGATAGAGATCTACTGACAGTATAAAGTTGCCTTCATGGAATCAGTGAGTCCTTTTTCTTCTGCTATTCTAAGAGCAAAGTGTGAAATTTCTGAATTCTGCTGACTTACCCATAGCTCAGCCAGGGCTTCCACCTAGACATAGTGATCAAAGCACCTGCAGTTGTTTCTGCTGGTTAGGTGGCAACTTCTATGCTCTGGGATACATGATGTAGCCAACAATTGGATTGTTGCAGGTGACCCAGGAAAAGTACTTGATAACCTGGGATAGTGTCTACACACACAGAGCACACTGCCTGTTCTGTCCCTGTCAGCTCTGTCCCTTCCAGCATTGACATAAATCCGCTGTTGTACATGAACAGTGCTGAAACCAGATATCGACGTATGCTGCAATTTAAGGAGTACTTCTGTGACACTCTGCTGATGAGACATAGTTGCAGAAGCCATAGAAAAGCCAAAGGTTTTTAAGTGATTTGGTTTGTAACTCCCCCACAGGTGTTAGGGACAAATGTTGACTGAGGCTTTTTGAGTGACTAAAAGGTGTGTGGTTCTTTTTCTCCCCCTGCCCCAGAGAGAAACCTGAACAGTGAGGAGTTGAGTCAGCTGGAGGAGCTGCTGTGCAATGGCTATTGGGCCTTCGAGTGCCTCACTGTCCGGGACTACAATGATATGATCTGTGGAGTCTGTGGCATTGCACCCAAAGTTGAAGTCGCCCAGCGGAATGTGGAGAATGTTTTGTCACTGAAAAATATTGAGGTAGACTATCTAGGCATGTATTACACCCTCCAGCTATACGTTGTATTCTGCTGCTCATAATGCTTTGAGCATTTGTCATTCTAATATGTAGTCAGCTGCATTTAACTCACACCTTTATTTGCTATTCTGGAAGCACAAAAACAAAAAAGGTTCAGTACCCACTACATGAAGTTGATGGATCCAGTCCCTGTAGGCTTTCTTCCTTTATCTGTTAAGTGATGATGCAAATCAAAAAGATGTAAACTTCAAAGCAGAAAGAGGAAACAACTTCTGTTTATAAGGTTGAGCAGGAAGCAGAATTGTTCAAGAATTACATTTTACAAATTGTTTTATTTTCTCCCCCCCCCCCCCCCCCGCCTGTAGTTTACCTGGCCAGAATTCTTGACATCTAGTGAAGTAAATGTAGAAGATTTCTGGTCCACCATGGAAACGGAAGTGATAGAACAGGTGGCATTCCCCTCCAGCATTCCTATCACAAAATTTGATGCTTCTATCATAGCCCCCTTCTTCCCGCCACTCATGAGGGGCACTGTGGTGGTCAACACAGAGAGAGAGAAGAACCTTGATGCACATGTTATACCAGGTAACTTGTTTCTGTAGAAAATCAGTTGCCTAGTAGATCCAGCTGCATAGGAAATGTTATTAGTATCCCTTATGGTGCTAAGAATTGAGAAAGCACTAACCACCTTACTTTAATGAGCATATTTGCACTGCCTAGTCGAATCTCGAAGAGCTGGTTTAGATGTTGCCAGCCCTACATGAGCATAGCTGAAAAGCTCTTACTCATACAGTGGCAGTCTACATGGAAGCAGTCATGTTTAGATACTCCTTATTCCATGTTTTGGCCAGTCACATAGAGGCTATACACACTAGCACCACCTCTGCCAGGGACATCCTGAAGCCGACATACATAGCTTTTGTGTGACTGGGCAATACATAGAGCCTCTATGTGACTTGCAACTCAAAGGCTAAGGAGTATTTTAAATGCCACAACTTCTTTATAAAGCACTGCCATGGGGATTATGCTTTGGGCAAGTTTTTTGATGGCTTGGTGATCTGCCCCATGTCTTGTAATGCTACTTGTTAGGGTGTGTATGTTTGTTTACCCCGCTTTTCAGCCAGGACTGGTTCCCAAAGTGACCTACAATTTAAAGCCAAAAGGTTTAATATATTGGGTGAAGGTGTTTATCGGAGTCTAGCTGTAGATGACTTGGGGGCTAGATTAGAAGTTGCTAGCTCACAGAAGCAGCCCTTGTGTTCTGGTCCCTGGCAGATTGATATACAGTGAGGGAAATAAGTATTTGATCCCCTGCTGATTTTGTCTGTTTGCCCTCTGACACAGAAATAACCAGGCTATAATTGGAATGGTAGGTTTATTGTAGCTGTGAGAGACAGAATAACAACAAACAAACCCTCAAAAGCCCAGTGCCCAAAAGTCAGCGATGGATTTGCATTGTAGTGAGGGAAATAAGTATTTGATCCCTTCACAAAAGATGTCTTAGTACTTGGTGGCAAAACCCTTGTTGGCAATCACAGAGGTCAGACGTTTCTTGTAGTTGGCCACCAGGTTTGCACACAACCCAGGAGGGATGTTGTCCCACTCCTCTTTGCAGATCCTCTCCAAGTCAGAAAGGTTTCGAGGCTGATGTTTGGCAACCCGAACCTTCAGCTCCCTCCACAGATTTTCTATGGGATTAAGGTCTGGAGACTGGCTGGGCCACTCCAGGACCTTCATGTGCTTCTTCTTGAGCCACTCCTTTGTTGCCTTGGCTGTGTGTTTTGGGTCATTGTCATGCTGGAATACCCATCCACGACCCATTCTCAATGCCCTGGCTGAGGGAAGGAGGTGCTCACCCAAGATCTGACGGTACATGGTCCCGTCCATCGTCCCTTCGATGCGGTGAAGGTGTCCTGTCCCCTTAGCAGAAAAACACCCCCAAAGCATAATGTGTCCACCTCCATGTTTGACAGTGGGGATGGTGTTCTTGGGCTCATAGGCAGCATTCCTCCTCCTCCACACACGGCGAGTTGAGTTGATGCCAAAGAGCTCGATTTTGGTCTCATCTGACCACAACACTTTTGCCCAGTTCTCCTCTGGATCATTCAGATGTGCATTGGCAAACTGCAGACGGGGCCTGTACATGTGCTGCCTTGAGCAGGGGGACCTTGTGGGCACTGCAAGATTTCAGTCCTTCACGGCGTAGTGTGTTACCAATTGTTTTCTTGGTGACTATGGTTCCAGCTGCCCTGAGATCATTGACAAGTTCCCCCCGTGTAGTTCTGGGCTGCTTTGTCACCGTTCTCATGATCATTGCAACTCCACGAGGTGAGATCTTGCATGGAGCCCCAGACCGAGGGAGATTGACAGTTATTTTGTGTTTCTTCCATTTGCGAGTTATCGTGCCAACTGTAGTCACCTTCTCACTAAGCTGCTTGGCGATAGTCTTGTAGCCCAGTCCAGCCTTGTGCAGGTCTACAACCTTGTCCATGACATCCTTCGACAGCTCTTTGGTCTTGGGCATGGTGGTGAGTTTGGAAGCTGAGTGACTGCTTGTTTCTATGGACAGGTGTCTTTTATACAGGTACTGTAACAAGCTGGGATTAGGAGCACTCCCCTACAGAGGGTGTTCCTCATCTCAGCTCGTTACCTGCATATAGTGAAAAGACACCTGGGAGCCTGAAATCTTGCTGGTTGATAGGGGATCGAATACTTATTTCCCTCACTACAATGCAAATCCATCACTGACTTTTGGGCACTGGGCTTTTGAGGGTTTGTTTGTTGTTATTCTGTCTCTCACAGCTACAATAAACCTACCATTCCAATTATAGCCTGGTCATTTCTGTGTCAGAGGGCAAACAGACAAAATCAGCAGGGGATCAAATACTTATTTCCCTCACTGTAGTTCAGATTTCTCTCCTAAGCTGTGTAAATTTTTCATTATGAATTCAGAATGTAGTTTATCAGATGTCTTAACTATGATATTCTGGTGTGAGACAAGGGCTGTTTCCTCACTTTCAGAATTGACTTGGTGACATTCTCTTTTATCTTTGGCTAGTGAAAATGATTTCTTGCTATTTAGGCAACCCAAGTGTTCTAGTGAGGCTGATTCAAGAGGAAACCTGTAAAATGGAACAGATTGGTTCTTACAGTGATGAAGAACTACAGAATTTTTTGTCTCAGTGCAGCATTCCCTGGGAGGCAGGAGAATCGAAGGTAATGGAGCTTTTTAGTAAGCACATGGGAATTCCTAGGTTTTGAAGAGGGCACAGCTTTCATGAGAAAGTATGCCTTGGCATACTTCTGCATCAGTCAGTATATTTGGAAAACAGAAATGGAAGAGGATTAAAAACAAGTTTTTTAAGCTTCAGGAAAGCAGACATTTGGTAAGAACTTATGGTTCTGGGATCTTAAGATGTGATGCTTTTGTTAAAAGCTCTCAGTGGTGTGAGCTGAGAGCACTGCCACAAACATATTTGATTATGTGATTTAATGTTTACATTTGTTGGAGCAACTCAGAAGTTAATTTGAAAAACAAATTAGAATTTTTGAGTGGAAATAACTGCTTTGTCTCTGAAATATTTTAGATTTTTTATGTATACATTCCTAAGTTGAAAACTCCTCTGGTGTGAAATCTATGTAAGAAAATTGCTTTCAAAAATATGGGAGGGAGGAGCTGTTTGTCCACTTCCAAAACTTGTGAAATGTGAAAGATTGGCCTTTTCCCATTGACCTACATATAAACTAGAAGAGTGCCATATTTTGTTTGGCTAGCTTCTCTGTGACAGAGGATTAGTATTTCGATATATCTAGCTGTATCATTCTCCTTGGCTTTGTCTGGAAGAATGGGCTATTTTACAATGGTCTACATACAAACTAAGACTTCCATGTGGGGAACACTTGTACATGGCGGGTGGGGGCATTTTTGACGATTCCCTTTATAGCCACCCGTGTTCTCCAAAAACATGTCCCTGGAGGTCCCAGAATCCTTAAATGTATTTTCAGAAGGCACTGCTGCAGAGCGAAGAGGGAATTGCCTTTCCTCTCCTTGCGCACAAGCATACGTGTTCCCTGCACACAGCCCTTAGTTTGGATATAAGCCAGTATGCTTAAGGCTTTTTCACTGAATTGACATGCTAATTTTTCTGCATGGTATTTTTCCTAGGAGCAGCTCTGTCTTTCCCTTTTGGCTTTGTATGATTTTGTACAGAATGGGACACCAATCAGTCAGCCTCCTGCACACTTCACTGGAGGGAAAATCTACAAAACGTGTCCACACCAGGTGGGAAGGATTAAACATGTACATTGGTGTTCCACTCCATGGTAGATTTTAAACTGATTTAAGAAGTGCTTTAACATTGTCTTGTCTTGTATTTTGTATTTTCTCCCCCACCCCGCCCCCCCCGCCCCCGCCCTTTTGGTCTATGATTTGATGTGTTATATATTTTTATTTTATGTGTTAATGCTTTTTTGTGAGCCGCCCAGAGAACAATTTGTTATGGGCTGGATAACAAACACAGTTGTGTGGTGATAGTGGTGGTGATAATATACAGCAGTAAATGAGACTCAACTTAGTGAAGAGAAGCATATACAAACTTAATTGAAGGACTTGATTGTTGTATTCTGTGAATGTGCTGTAGATAGTTTGCTTTTTCACATGACTGGAAGTGCTTTTATATAGGAGGTGGCTGGCAGGGTGCTGTTCTTTCAGGCTCAGAGTCAAGAAACGAGTCTGCCTTGGCCCATTCACAGCAGTTCCTGTCCCTCATTTCCCAAGGTCAGTGGGATAGATTGCAGTGTTAGAATATCTTGTGTTCTCTATTGATTGCCAATGCAGAAGGGACTTGATGGTGAATCTTCCTCTTTCAGTTGGCTTGCCTGGGGAGAAGATTTTGTTGGACTGTTCTGAACAGTTTAGGATGGAAGCTGAGAGATGGGGTTGCCTTGAATTCCTGGCTGCTTCCCTTTCTTCCAGTGTGTGTTGCACCAAACCTGTAAACCCTTTTTATCTTCCCAGGTCATGTGTGGCTCAAAATATATTGTGAGAGGGGAAAGTCCCCGGGACCATGTGGACCTTCTAGCCTCATCGCGCCACTGGCCACCAGTCTATGTGGTGGACTTGGCCACTTCTGTGGCATTGTGTGCTGATATCTGCTATCCTGATTTGACTGCTCAGATGTGGGGGAGGAACCAGGGTTGCTTCTCTGACCCCATGGAGCCTTTAAGGGTTAGTTGCCTTACACTACTGCACTGTTTTCAAAGTAATGGTAACATTGGTGATCGATTGTCTTTTGAAGAGATGGCATTTAAAAGAAGGTTGTAAGTGGGAGGATCCCCTAATGTTTGAGTGTGTGGTTTCTTTGTTTTTTAGAAGAAGAAGGGGGAAAGGTCTCTGATAGCCTGAATTGCAGCTTACTGTTTTATAAGGCCTGTGTCATATTTCAGATCATTCTTTTGTCTACAGTAAGTTTGTTAATGTACCATTTGAAAGCAACTTAACTAAAAATAAATAAATGCATTACTTATAATAAATACTCTGCAGGCTTTTTTTAGTGCTCTTTAGTTCTTTAGTGCTGCCTCCCATTTGTCCAGCTCACAGTATTGCAATGAGGAGCATGCTTCAGTAGGTGATGATGCTATCTACTGTGTTTCAAAAGTCCATGGCCTGTATCCTGATTACGATGGGGAATGCTTCTGTATGTGCAAACAGGGGAGGAGTGATTTTCAGTTATTTAGCCCACTCCCTCTGCAGCCACCTATTCCTCCCAAAATCACATTCCTGAGGGTTGCGGGACTCTTGGGAACACATTTTTGGGAGGCACAGGCAGTTGTTGTTGAAAGGGGGTATCACCAAAATCACGCGTGCATGTGCACACCCACACCCACATGTGCAGAAATGTTTCCTGCACACAGCTCTTAGTTTAGAGGCAGGCATGTCTGTGTGTTAGTTATGTGAAGAATCAGAGGGCCTATATTGATATACTCAGTTTTTAGAAGCTTTTGACAAGGATGGTAAAGACAGCCTGATATTCATGTTCTTCTACAGAAGAATACTTTTGAGGAACATTATTATAATACCTGCTTCTCCAAATAATAATCTGGGGTTCCCATTCTCCTCCGCCAGCAATAATATAAAATACTTTTTGTGTAAATATTATTTCATATGTCTAATTCCAAATGCTCAGGGTAAGTATTTTGTTTATATCACTAATTCATCCTATCTTGATGCTCATTCAGGTCCATACACAGTCCATAAACATTCTTCCTGTGAAAAAATCAGCTGCTATTTCATTTACAGATGAAGAACTGTGCATAGGAGAGTTTTATGGTTTACCCAAAGAGTCTTTGACTAATTAAGGTTTTGAACCCAGATTCAAATCCAGTGTACTCTGCTGACTCTTGTTACAAGCTTTTTCTTCTTGTTTAGAAAGTTCTGGAGGAGGAAAGTACAAAAAGAAATCTTCTGTTTTGAAAGTCATTTTTTTCCTTTCTCTCTCTCCAGTATGTGTCCTGCCCAGAACTTCTCGACAGGCACTACAATGTGGATATGACCAGTGCTGAACATTCTGTTCAGCACCCAGTCACCAAATCGCCATCCCGCCGGGTAGTTCACACGGGGACAGAGCAGAGCACTCAGAGTGACCCAACAGCTCAGCACCATTCCCTCTCTCTCTGCTGGGAACTAGAACCCTACGGTGCCATCATTACAGCCATCAATGACAGCAAAACCAGTAATGTCCGCCAGAGGTCTATAACCTTTGACAATGCAACTCACTATTACCTCTACAATCGCCTGATGGATTTCCTCTCCAGTCGAGAGATTGTGAACAGGCAGATTCATGAGATTGTGCAGAGCTGCCAGCCTGGTGAGGTGGTGATCCGGGATACGCTGTACCGTCTGGGTGTGGCACAGATCAAAACAGAAACAGAAGAAGAGGAGATTCAAGGAGAGGATGGTGTTGTTTAACCTGCGCTGAGGGGGTCATCTTCTAGTGCTAGAGAAGAGAGCTAGGCTGTCACAAAGACCTCTACAGATACCCCGGGAAGTTTTTCATGCAGATGCACTCCAGTACTGAAAGGCTGTGACAGCTTATATTGGCCAAAGAGTCATGTGCTTCCATAAACTCTGGATTTCTCCTTTGGGCCTTGAGATCTGCAAGCAGCCTTGCTGTGAAAGGGCAGGTTCCCCTTCCCAAAGGGCTGTTTGGATCCTTAAGCCAGCCAGCATAGATAAGGAAGAGGAGACAGCTTCCGACTGCTTAGAAGGGCAGGCTAGAGAAGGCAAATGGATTGACAAAAGATCACTTGACCTATTTTTTCTGTGTACACTGCTGGGTGTTAGGATACGAAGGGGAAAGAAGGGGAGAAAAGGGAGCAGGGAAGTGTTAGGAGTCTCTCAGAAGAGTAACTGAGTAGGTGGCTGTCAGAACGTTTGGGCTGTTACTGGGCTTTGTTCTGACAAGACGAACTGATAAGCTGATCTTTTGGCCCCCATCGATATTGAAAGGGGAAGAGCAGATCTAGTCTTATAACTAATTCTGCCTCAACCTGAGAAGCTTCTAAATGTATTTAGTGGCTGGCATTTGGGGTGAGCTATAATGTCTATGTGCATTAAGGTAAGGAATGCAGGTAGTAATTATCGTGGCCTAGTTTTACAAAGGCTCTTAAGGGATTTTCAGGCAACTCAGCTATTGATCAGGAGAGGATCCTCAAACCTCTGCAATCACTCTTTTCGGGCACTTTACTTTACATCTCACCCATGGACTTAATAAATGATTGTCTATTTGTATGCTGCAAAGAGTATTTGTGGAAGATTAGTTGGGTTCAGTGAACACAATCTGACAAGAGATGCTTTTCTAATTATTTCTCTGACTAAAACATGTCAGGGAAACTGCATAATGCTTGCTTGTATGGGCATTTGGCAAACCACTACACTATTCCCAATTCCAGCATTATAGAGCTGACTTGGTTGAGATTTGTATTGTAGTCGGCACTTTGTTCTGAGGAGACCAGCATTGTTCTTTCCCACATAATATGATGAACCATGGTATGTAAACTCTTTGCATTTGCCACTGATTCCCTTTCACTCTTGGCTATCCATACATCTGAGAACTGTGTTCTGCTGCAGCTGAAAATGGGAAATCCTGCCGTGTGGGGGAGGATTTCCACTATGTTTATTCATTGGGTGGACAGATTTGTGGTGTGGATTTAAAAACTCCCTTCTGTGAAGGATTGTTGTGTGGACTTTGTTGTTTTAAAAAAAAACCGTATTGAGTTTCTGAGCAAAGCTTATAATTTGCTGCTTAAAATGCTAATTTATTAAAGACACTTTTTCAGTCAGTGATAAACTTTAATAAATTATCTCCTCCAGTGTTGGAGGACTAAAACTCTTTGGCTAGCATGTCTTTCCTTGTTTAGCAGCCTTAGGATTTTGAAAGCCACTGGAAATATTCATCTTTTGCTTGCTGAATATCCTGGTTACCAAAAAATGTGGGTCAAACTTTGGGGAGTCTTGCCATAAGTCTGTACTAACTTTCAATTCATTTTAAACATCCTGTTAAATGAGAGTGGAATGCTTTATGCTCAGTTTGGACATAATGTCAAACTGTGTTAAATGTACCTGAGGTCAGCATTTCTGACAGTCTGAATATGGGTTTCCGTCCCAACTGCAGTTCCGTTAGTACCTCAAAACCTCTATTTGGACCTTCGGTTTCAAGTTGGCTAGGCTGCTACAAATGTGGGTCCGCTGGCCCCATTGTGGTGTTAGAATTTGGTGCCCTCTGTAATCTTGGGTTCCCACAACCATAGAGAGGGAGGCTCAGAGCAGCTCAGAAATGCATCAGCTCTAGGGAGCCCACCTCTCTTGCTGGCTGTTCCTTGGAATGAACTTTCCACGTCCTGCTGCCTCATCACCTCACCCCTCCTTTCACTGCCTGGTAGAAGGCATGCCTTGTTCCTAGATTTTCCTCATTTAATGGCACAGTACCAGTAACTGTAAGGGCACAGGGAAGCAGTGGTCTTAAGAAATGTGCTACCTCTTACTACAACACCCTTGTAGGATTACCTCACGCATAGAGACAAATAGCAGAAGACATTATTTTTCTTATCCAACCATTTTCTTTTTAGTATACGCTTATCATCTATCACCAGCAAATACACATGGTCTCCAGCGTCATTCATGGGGGAAATAGTTTCAGCCTTGGAGCAGAGCCGAGTGATGACTGGGGGGAAATGAAAAGGGTTAGGTTCTCTTTTCCCTGCCAAAGATGGCTGCGGGATGTCAAGAAGACACAAGGGAATCAAAGTGTGATGTACACGCCCCCACTCACATTGTAGCCAATGGTCACTGCATGAGTGATGCACTGATGCCATGCCCATGGTCTGGCAATGCAAGCTGCACCGTCAATGCTGGGATTGAGCCTGGGAGGGCTAGGAAGAGGGACGGACAACTCTAGGCTGTGGGCAGAGGTTACGGAACTTCACTTAACGGATCATGTGTGGCACGATTCTCCGCTTCAGTGCTTAACCCCAGGTATGCCTAGCCACAGTTTGGCGTTCTGTTTGAATGAGGCCTTAATTTCTTTAGACTTTTGGAAAACAACTTTATTTAACCTACACTAAGTAAAGTTGTCATTAAACTCAGTTATGCTAAAATGAATGATGAGCCTTTGGGGGAAAGCATGTATAGTTGGTTTTTAAGATGAAGTACACACTCTTGCTTCTTTAATTCTGTAATCTGAGTTGGCTCAGATGTTACAAAGAATTGGGGAAAGAGAAGAAGCAAATGGCTCACATTTCTTGTTTTCACTCCTGATGTCCAAAGCTGCAGCTCCTGTGTAGTTCAGTTTTAAAAGAGAAGTAGAAAAATGTAAAGTGTCTGTGCTGCTGCTTTTTCTGACACCCCTCCCCCACAGAACGTAAAATGGTCTCGTGAGTTTGAATCATGATCACCAAACCCAAAGGGGTCAGGGAGGCTACATATTTTTCTACCTAAGAGGGAAGTGGGGAAAGGCTACCTACGTCTAATTAAGAAGTAGTCTTAATGTACACATTGATCCTCTGACCCCAAGTCAAAGAAACAATATTCTTAGCCTCGCAAAGCTGACTAATGGGTGGGAGGGAGCAACTACAAACAGCTTGCATTTTTTACTGTTTTTGTTCAATGTGGGCAAGAGAGAGAGAAATCTCCACCGCTTCCTTTCTTGACCTAGCCGTGCCAGTGCAGGGGTCAAGCACCAGTGGGCCATTACTGTTAGAACATGAATTATTCCTTCTGTGCACTTGGAGCCCTAAGCCAAATTTCTGTATATGAGATGCTCCACTAGTGCAGCAGTTCATAGGATGGGCACTTAGGTGCGTTTGCCTTTTATAGTTTATTTTCATGGTTCATAGGCAACCAATCTGAGAACTGGTGATGTTTACAAGGGTTGATCAGACCTATTGCCTGGAACATAGGAAGCTCCCATATACTGAGTCAACCATTGGTCTAGCTAGCTCAGTACTGTCTACACAGACTGGCAGCGACTCCTCCAAGGTTGCAAGCAGGAATATCTCTCAGCCCTATCTTGGAGATGCTGACAGGAAGGGAACTTGGAGCTTAGATGCTCTTCCCAGAGCGGCTCCCTCCCCTGAGGGGAATATCTTGCGGTGCTTACACATCAAGTCTCCCATTCATGTGCAACCAGGGTGGGTGCTGCTTAGCTAAGGGGACAAGTCACATTTGCTACCACATGACCAGCTCTCTTCACCTGGTTTTATAAAAAAAGTTCTTGACAGTAAACACTGCATTTTCACTTTAGAAAAAGAAACAATGGTTAAAAAATGAGTACAAGTTACTTTGATTAATCAAATGTGATTTATTTTCATGTCTTTTAAATGAACATTTGTAATTTACTTAATAGGAAGACGTTTTTTAATATACGCATCAGTTAATTGATTTAAAAGTGACCTGCCAAGAAGTAAGTGGTGGTAGTGGTTTGTGTTAGAAATCAGCTAGCTAGTTTGGCATTCTTATCCAGAAAAAGAAATACTACCCATCCTTATGTCAGTGCAAATACATTTTGTAATAACAATCAACTTGAATAGTCAGATGAGGCTAAGTTTCATTCGCTGATTCTTTAATTTCCTTAAGACTACAAAGTTGGCTGCTTAGCAAGATTAGTATCCTTTATAGAAAACCTGTAGAAAAATCAATTGTTGTAAAACATTCTGTTTTGCTGTAATACAGTTCTTTGAAACTCTTGATTCCATTGTTTGATAACAGTGCAAATATATACATCACAACATTTCTTGTAGCAACTTGGGGCAGTACAAATGCAGAGCTGCTACTAGAGATGTGTGAAATGATTCGGGTACAAAATGATTTGTACCTGAATTTGGGTGATCTGTAGATAAAACAAATCACCCCTGTCCTCACTTGCCCAGACTCGACACAAAACAACTCACCCCAGATTCGGATCCAAAAAATTTGGAGATTTCAGAGGCCAAAATGAGTTGGGTGGTAGTATCCAATGGGTGGAAGCTACCACCCATATTTCAAAGAAATTGGGCAAAGGGGTGATTTTAAAGAACTTTTGAAGTTGGCGTGTCTTTAAGTTTTTCCCCATAGGGAATAATGGGGATTTCAGCTACCACCCAGATTTCAAAGGAATCATTGAATCCACTCTCATTTGCTACCAGAGAATCTACTCTCAGAACTTCTCAGGAACAACACAACCCAGTGCCCCAGGGGCTTGTGGGTTTGGGGGTGGTTGGCACCCTATGTGCACTACACCACCACTCGCTCTGGGCCAACCTAGTTATGGGGCTGCTGAAATCCCCATTATTTCCTGGGGGGGGGAAGCTTAAAGATGTGCAAACTTCAGAAATTCTTTAAAAATCACCCCTTTCACCAATTTATTTGAAATCTGGTTAGTAGCAAGCACCCATTGGGGCACTACCACTAGACCCACTCTTCTGCCCCCGAAATCCCTTTTCTGCCCAAAAGACATGCCATCTTCAAAAATCACCCCTTTGCCCAATTCCTTTGAAATGGGCACTACCACCCACCCCCACCCTTTTGGCCTCGGGACCCTTCTTTTATCCAAATCAATTTGGATTCAGAAAGTTTGGGTACAAATTGAATTGGGTGATTCGAGGGGGGCAGATTTGGACCCAAAACAAATAGGGGTTATTCAATTCAGGTACAAATCAAAATGAAAAAAAAAATCTATTTGTGCTCACCCCCTGCTGCTACAGTGCTTCAATTACAGAACTAGTAACACACTGAGGAATAAAGGTGAGCTCATATTCTACATGAGCTCTGCTCACCTATTTCTACAGTCTTATGTTTTTTAAACTGGCATTGATTTTTTTCTTAAGAAAAAGCCCTAATCAAATAACAAATATCAGCAATCTTAGCCAAAGTTTGCCTGTAGCTTACCCGTTTTAAATTCCAAACATTAACAAATTGCAATTACTACTATTTAACATACATGCACATTAGCTTAATTTGAGAACATTCCATCTTACAAGCAGTCCTCAGACTTATGATACTATTGGTTCCTGAAAACTGTGTCTTGTTGAAACATGAAACTGGTTTTTCCATAGGGAACAATGTTGTAAATGGGGAGGCTGTTCCTGAAGCAAGGCCAGATACACCCCTGCTCTGCTCTTTTTTTTAAAATGCTGCTGTCAAAGCTGATGGTGTATCAGACACAGACACATAGAGAAGATGGTGGTGGTGAATCAGAAGTTGCTCACTCTGTCCATCAGTGAGATGCTGCATGCATCTGGATACCTGTTGGGGTGCCAGCTGCCACCTCCCATCTAACTCGGTCACATTGTGATGACAGCAAGAGAACCTGGCTCATTCCCTCGCAGCCCACATGCTGCTTCCAGCCCACCCTCCTTCCTTCTCCAGCTAGCCATTTACCCAAGAGGAGACAGAGGTGAGCTCCCCAGTTGTCTCCCCTCCTGGATCATCCTCACTTTTTCAGAGAAGGGAAAGAAGGGAGGCAACTGGGTAGCAGAGCCTCCCTTCCCACAGCAAGTGTTGTAAAGATCAAACACAGTTGTAAAGCTGAAACAAATTGGCAGGTTACCAATGTCAGAAGTGCTGTTGGTTGTAAATTGAACCCCTTAAAGTTGAGGGCTGCCTGTACCAATAACCAGTCCTGTTCACGTGGGACATGAGTCATAGCGGCTCTCTTGGTTTAGCTGCTTCAGTATTTTTCAGTTCCACTTTTGATTCATCAGTTTACGGCCTGATCCATGACAAAGCTGTGTCCCACAGCACTACCAGGCACCGTGGAGACACCGGCATACCTGAGGCCAGAGACCACCCAGGCCTGCTGCAGTGCTGCCGGTGAGTTTGGAGAAGCAGTCTTTGGCCAGGAGTTGTAGGAGCCCAGTGCTGTTGAAACTGCTCCTATCAGCCATACTGGTGTTGCCAATAGAGGGCACAGCAGCTGGGCTTAGTGGTTGCTGGACTCCAAGTAGGGGCTGGATGGGAGGGGAGAGGCAGTGCAGCACCATTGTTGATCAGGTTCTTTAATAAAACACTTTCTGCTCATAAAGCCCAACCATTACCAAGAAGCTTGGTCAGTATATTTTCCAAATTCATATATCACAAGAACCATGAAAATCTGCCTCAGGCTAAACTTTGTTCAGACATATACAGTCATTATTTCATAACCTGCAATATAAATGGCCCATCACAGAGAAAAAGTTCATATTGGGCAATTGTGTTGACTCCTAGATATTACTGTGTTTAGAAGAAACGTGTAAAGATAAAGAACAGATTCAGTCAATCTGTCTTTTTCAGCTCTTATGAACTGATGGCCAGTAATGTGGATATGAAATGCAACTTTAAAATCAAGGTTTCTGTATATCCATTCTGCCTCTTGCAAGCACGTGTATACATAGGACTGATGCTTAACATGCAATGGTATGCTGATCCTGGCTGAGTTTCTTACTTACTCCAAACGAAGCTAGATCAAGATAAACCCATTACCATTTTGTTAAGGGAAAGAGATGTAATAATCATGGCCAGCGTTTAATGTTTCGGAGTGGCTTTCAGGGCAGGTTGTAACTTGCGACGAGTGTACGAGAGGGGGGGTCACATTTTTCTGCTATGGAAAGCCCAGATAGGGTTAGCTACATATGATCTGCATATCCTAGCTGAAACAGAGTGATCAAGTAGGCTGTGGTGATATAGCCTTCAACAGAACTGGTAATTGTTGCTGTTCAGAAGGGGTTGGCTGCTCTCTCCAGACTCACAGGATTCTTCACAGTAGCTGGCTGGATCACATCCACTGTCCTCATCTGTGTTGCTGGGCAAGTTCGTATAATCCTTCACAGTAAAGAAAAACACTTCAGTACCGGGAGTTAATATTACCACCTGCCGAAGCAAAAGCATTTGTAAAAATGGTCTAGAGCGAAATGCTGACATTTTTATTTGGAATCTTTCAAACTGCTTGTTGCTCACATTTCTTAGTCACCCTTTTTCAAGACTGGAAAAATAAGATGCCCTAAGTACTCTTTGGGTTTGTGACTCAGCAGTGTGATAACTCACTGATGAAAGCCTCAACGAAGAACAGCTAAATGGCAGAAGACCGTTCAGCTACCTTTCTGTATATGAGTGACAAGATAAAACTTCCCTTAGAGTGCATGTGGTCTTGAGGTGAGGGCTAGTCTACACTCACCAGATAGAGGAGGAAATGGAGAAATATTCCTCCACAATCCTTCTGGTGACTTCTTTTTTTAAAAGTAACATAAGAGCTTTTCTCAGAGAATAAGTCATGCAGAATGTAAGCGTCTCACCTGTTCCTTGCTTGCATCCAGCTGCTTTTGTATGAAAGTACAAATCTGACTGAAAGTAGGGCGATGTGTGGGCTCCAGATTCCAGCATGCCTTCATGATATTATAACTGGATGGATTTAAAAAACCAAAAAACTGTTGCATGCTCAGCGATGACTAGTAATGTTATGTGCAAATCTATCAGATTACATGCTGGCCTGTGACTTGCCAAAGTATAAATTCAAAGCTTACTGTGATCTTTGAACATTCCTTTAACTGTTCAGTGCTTCCCTTTATCTGTTCTCTCAGAAGTTGCATAAGGTCTGATAATGTATATTGCCTGACATACTGCACAGCATCTCTTAGGCATTGTCAGCAGCATGGGAGCTGTTGCATGCTTGTAACAACAGTTCACACAGTTGCACAACAATGCTGTTGTGCTGACACTAGAATAGCGCAAATGCAGTTGCACAATGGTACAGCCATTATTTCCAAAGACTGTACCATCACACAACTGGTGTTTGCATAATTGTGGTATTTACACAAGATCCCTCTTGTGCAACTGCTTGAATGTGGCAGCCTGTTAAAGAAGGCCACAAAAGATGTACACAGCAACAACAGACAACTTTTAGATGTCATCACTATCCTTTTCTAATCAGCACTGAGAATATCTAAATGATTCAACTACATGGCAGGAGCTGAACACATGGTTCTTTACAGCGATACCCACCAGGTGGAAGGAGGCCAGTTCCATGAGAGAGACATCAATCTATCTTCCCATATGGTTAAATCATCTATAGCATGGATTCTCAATGTTGGGTACCCAGATGTTATTGGACTTCAACTCCCAGAATCCCTGACCAAGGCCACTGGGGCTGGGGAATATGGGAATTGAAGTCCAATAACATCTGGGGACCCAATGTTGAGAATCCCTGATCTATATTCTTCCAGCCATACAAGATCCACTCACTAAGTGTTGGTTTGCACATGACGAGGATAACATTTAATGGATCCTTGAGTGCAGTAATTAGATCTCAGCAGCATGTTGCAAAAACTAGCCTGAGGAAAACAATGTTGCTACCTGAAAATACCACCTTCCCACCCCATACGAGAGCTTTTATATGAACAAGATACTAACATAGAGTCTTCCAGAAAAGGGCAGCAGTTTCCCCACAGTTACTACAGATGGGGCAGTGTTGTTTCCCACCTGTCTAAACTTCAGCTGCAGTAAGATTATTCCACTCAGTTAATCACTAGTATGCAATAGCTCAAACCTTCTCCCAGCTGTGTGGGATCCACTCCTAGGTTGAGGATCCCAAGACACATAGTGCACATGATGCAGCTACCTTGCCCAAGTTAAGCAGGTCTGGATGGGTGGTGGCCACCTTGGAGCCTTATGTGAGCTGACCTGAGAGCCAGCATAAAGGAAAGGCAGACTGTCACTGCAATAAATAAGTGACACTCGCGAGGCTGGGCCCATATACAAAGTCTAAGCCCTTAATGTCTGCATTTTAGGTTGCCCTTCAGAGCCTGCCAAACTTGATTGTAGCACTGAAGCAGGAAGTTATTCTCCTCACTGAAGATTCTATTGGCAATCAGGGACTATGTCCTGATAGACAAACTTCAGTCACATCCTGTGCTGCCCACTTCCTTTCTGGATGCCGTACTTGGAGTTCTGGGTACTTACATGTCATCTGGAGCAAAATCTGGCCTGGCCATATGGTATCCCTGCTTCACCATCCTATAAAAGTCGCTGTTCACCTTCATGCCAGGATAGGGGCTCCTGCCTACAACAATTTTAAAGAGGCACTTAATTAGGCAACAGGCTGAGCACCATTCCATGTTAGTAAGTTTCCAAGTGCAGGTCTGGCCCACGTTTCTTAGGAGCCTTTTGCCAACTTGACAAAAGGCCTCTGTAATAATTTGGGGCAGCAGAGGCATGGCTGGTGAGAGGGAGGGCTCAGTGGGGAGTGGCGGTGCAAATCCAGAAGGTGCCCCAGAGGTCTTTGTGTTGTTGCAGGGGATTGGGAGGAAGCACCCCACAGTTGGGCCTGCAAAGGTCAAAATGTGTGGGTGCTGCAGTCTCTGAGCAGAGCTGAGTGAAAACCGAGATAGCAGAACCATCTTTTGGCAGGTTGGCCTCTTGGCCGATCTGAACCAGCCATGCATTTAAGTAGTCTAACACAAGTGATCGTTTTTATAGCCCATACTGGAAAAGACCAGCTTTCTCAATCATGTTTTCTTCCAGTCCTCATTTCTGACCACTCTTTCATACCGAACGATGGACAAATGGCTCTTTCCCTACCTAGTGAGAATATCTCCCAGAGAAGGATGCCATAAGACCACACATCACTCTGTACTGTGTAAACACATTCAAAGATGCTCTCTGGTGCCATCCACTTCACTGGCAGGCGAGCCTGGAAGTAGAATAGCTTTATTCAGAGAGGAAACAACTCACTAGTCCGCAGTACATAACTGACACTCTGAATGTTCTTGCTTTTTTCTCTGAGCTAGATTCTGCTCGGTAGCTTCCATCAAAGTCTAAAGGTTACTCCACTTGTGCTGCCTCCTACTCAGTTGCCATCCCCTGTACTTACATTGCCTTTGACGACATAGTTTGCATCATTCATAATGTCTCTCGCCAGGCCGAAATCACAGATCTTGGCCACTCGTCCGTCAGCCACGAGCACGTTCCTTGCTGCCAAGTCTCGGTGGATGCACTAGATAGAGCAGAACAGACCACACCTCAGTTTGCTTTGCTCTTCCTGATTTTTGTTTCAATATTCAGCCACAGAGATATAAAGTATCAGTTAATGAGTGGCATGCCAAGCTCTGCCCAGTTTGCTCATGTGAACCTCAAGTGTAGGCTCAGTTTGCAATATGGGCCAGGATGGTCAGCCTAGATCATGCTTGCGAGTACAAGTTAGGATGCTTCTTTTGGCCTTCTTGTTCTGCCCACAGTGGTGCCCTTTGGAATTGTACTTTGATGCTTCTCAGGCTACAGTGTGAACTCCCAGTTATCACTAGTCCCACAGGAATATATCAGTGAGATATAGAGGAAGATGATGTATTTTGGACATCATGTGCAGAAAGCCAATGCTGACCTATCCACATAGAATAACCTGTCCTGCAAAATGCTACTTCACCAACTTACTTCACCACATACAGAAGTGGCCATGTCTGAATCAGCCTTGAGAGTTATTTGCATTTGTAATACCATCCTATCATGAGGACCAACCAGGAAATGAGATGTTTACATGTTGATTATAGCCTGTTTCCCTTTCCCCTAAATTAACTGCTTTAATCCTTTTACTGCACAGACTAAATGGAGAGAGTGTAGAAGCCTGTGGCCCTTGTCCTCAGGTTTCTTCACTGACTGAGCCACCTGAGGGATATTGTACAATCTGTACTATGATGAAGAGCCAGTGAGGTTGCTCTTGCCAATTATATTTATAACATGGTGGGTCAGAAACCCCAAACGGTCACTTTCAGTTCCTTATTACTGGAACAGGAGGAGAAAGGGCAAAAAGCTATAGCTTTAGGACATGCTGTACAGCTTAAACCACTAAGCAAATGTGTACAAGACAGAAGGAGATGTGAAAATGGCACTGCCTCTGTTGATGAAAGAAGAAGGGAAGGCACAAGCCGAAAACCAACATTCATATTATTTTGCTATATCAAGATGCAACCATGGTTCCATATCTGTCAAAAAGAAGAACTAGTTATGCCATCGATATAAGACATTGCAATAATTCAAAGGGATGCCAGCTTACAAACATCCAGATGTATTTGTATCTATCTACTTATTTAAACCATACTTTTCTAAGAGCAAGTTCTTAGTCTTTAACCTCTCGGTATTCAGTACTTTAGATCAACTAAAGTATGAAATAGGCAAAATATAGGATTTGTAATATGACAGTGCACATTGAGGATTTAATAAAATTCCACTTAACTCAGTTTTATTCTTCATATGTGACAAAGTTACAGTATTACCCCATATTCTATAGTCATGCACTCTGCACCCGAAGAGGGGAAGGGTTCCAGGTATATCTTTCCTTTGAATAATAGAACTAAACACTTACAGTGCCTTTTAAAGTATCTGTTTGTTTACAAATAGACAAGCAGTGCCTTTAGGAAGCAAACACACTTCTAAAAACAGGCAGCAGCACACCCTCTAATCCTGCTTCATCAGTTCCCCAAAGGCGATCTGCATTGTAAGGAAACTTCAGCTAAAACCTCTGAGCTCTCTGTCTCTTGTGTCCTAATCCAAGCAGTTTCTCTGCTTTTCCCACTAGAATGAAGGGAGTCTCCTTCCAAAGGCAGGCGAGAGAGATTTTTGGCCATCAAGGAATTTTATTTTGTCAAGTCCCTAATCATCCAGGAGTTGCCAGGTGATGACCACCCACAGTAATTAAAACAGCCTAATCTCATCCCCCTCAGCGGTGACTTGGGGGATTAAGCCACTCGAGGCAGCGGCGACATCAGCCAATGCTGACACTAGCATCCGGGGGCAGGGCCAGCCCACCTCTCTCACCCACGCTGCCCTTCCCGATCTCCTGTCTACTTTACCCTCTGGGCACTCCAGTGTTCTGAACAGCAGATCTAAAGCCTTATGTTCACATGTATCACAAGTGCCCCAATTCCCCAGCAATAGTCCCCATCAGCTGGGGCTGTGCTTGAATAGCCCCAGTCAGAAGTGACATAGTCACAATGGTGCTGGTCAGCAGGGCGCTTTCCAAATTAGACCCTGCAGCGGGGCCAGGATGTATCTCTGAAGTGTGCTTCCATACTTCCTGTGTTGTGACACCGCAATCCCTACGCTGACAGCAGGGTGCCATTCATATTCCCTGTGCCTCGTTTTGAATTTAATTGCTGCGATATAGTGCTATAACGTTGTATATCCAGTGTTTAAAAGTTGCTGTTTGGGGGGGATTGTTAGTTTTCATGCGACTGCTCCCCCTGCTGGGCACATTGCTATTTACATTTTGAATGTGATTTGCCCGAATGGAAGCATCTTGCCACTGTTGAGTGGCTAAACCGGAAAGCACCCAGTTCAGAATGAGAGGCAGGGTCTGAATGAGCCCTCCCCCCCCCGCTCCCCTTTTCTTATGAACAGCTAATCCAGCACCATTGTGATGATCTGATGTCAGGGGGAGGCTGTGCAATGCCAAGACTTGACTGCTGCCTACATGGGACCAAGAATGACAAGGATTGTCAAGAACATAAGATGACATCTCCATCTAGTCCAGCAATCTGCTTCCTATGGCGGCCAGCTGGATGCTTTTGGGAAGCCACCAAGTGGAGGACATGGAGGCAATAGGCCTTCCTTGCTGTTGCTAACCCAGCAAATAGTATTCATAGGCAGCGGGAGATTCCATATAGTCACCATTGATGGTTTCTTATGTAGCAGTGAAAAAATAAGACCTCAGTTTCTGTACATGGAGCTGAACCCTATTCATCACAGCTCAAAAACCTATTATTCTGCGATAGTTTGTGCTGGGGATTTTTGAAGGAAGGCAAACTCACATTTTTTGAGGCAAGAAAGTCCATTCCTTGGGCCACCTGGTTAGAGAACTGCATCAGGTCATGCAGGTCCAGAGGATGGCTATCATCCTTTTCTTCTGCTGACTCTGAACTCTTTCCTGGAATGGAGGAACATTTATGGCAATTAAGACTTGGCATCTCCCCAGCCGCATAAAATAAAGGTTCAGGCTGGACTGTGGACCCGACATGGGGAGCTGAGTGAAGGTCGGCAGTATGGACATGAAAACAGAATTATGGTTAAAGAGTATACATCTCAAGAGCAAAGAGACATGCTCATTTGAAATCTTAAACCACTTGGTGTATAATGAATCTTGTCATCTTGTCTTCTCTTGTAGAAGAAGAATCTGTGTTTATGTTCTCCTTGTTCAAGGCCTTTACAGATGTGCTTCTTGCAGCACCAGCTTTTCACTCGCATTCACTTGTGTTCTATGCTGTGAGGACATCGTGGCTGACATGATGCACAGTTCTAACAACTCTATTAGAACATCTCTAACATCCAACTTTTGTACTCAAGAATCAGTTTCCAAGTATTAAAAAGAATACTCAGTTTAGTGGTGGGCATGGAACCGGTTCAGGCGATTTGGTTCGAATTCAAACTCAAATGCCGGTCTGCGAGCCAGTTTGATCTAACTGGCCGGCAGTCCAGTCTGTTCGGTCAAACCGGGTCAACCCGGTTCTAGGGCTATGCTTGTAAACGGGAATCCATTGAGGATTCCCCTTTACAAGCAAAGGGGTGGGGAAATCCTTTAAAAGTGTTGTAAGGGTGGTCGCAGGGAAGGCAGGAACGAGAGGACACCATATTGGCTTCTGTGGCAACGGCGGCTCTTCAAATCCCTGCTGGCGCTCTCCCCAACAGCGCAGGGTGGCAGCGTCCCTATTACCGTCTCCGTGGATGTGCAAAGGCCATTTGCATGACTATTTGCACATGTGCAGAGGTCACACAAATGGCCATGCCTCTGCAGCGGCCGGGACTGGGCCGCTGCTGGCCCTCACTGCTGGTGGGGGAGGGCACCGGCAGGGCTTAGAGGATCCGCTACCACTGCAGAAGCCATTAAGGTGTCCTCTCACCACCACCCCGGTTGTCCTTACAACACTTTTAAAGGATTCCCTCACCCCTTTGCTTGTAAAGGGGAATCTCCACTGGATGTGTGTGAGGATCCCTTTTATAAGCATAGCTCTCAAACTGGTTAAACTGGGTTGAGCCAGTCCATATCAGACCAAGCCCAGTCCGGTTCAAACTCAGACCTGCCACCTTTTCTGAGGGCTGCTCCAGTTCAGGATGGAACCAGATGAACCGGGTTCAATTAAAACCAGGTCTGCACACCCCCAGTTCAGTTTAGTCGCCTCTGGTGGTCAAAGACCAGGCCAAAAACCACAACAACCCCAAGCCACCAAATGTTCAGAAGTAAGCAAAAGTTGCAAACAGTAGCAGGAGGTTTTTTGTTTTAAATGTGCAACCAGACAAAGAAAGTGCAGTTCTTTAAAAAGAAAAAAGGAAAAAGCAGTTCAAAAATCCAAATTGTATTATGGTTAGGTGGTGTGAAAAGTGACTGATAACAATGAGCAACGGAAAGTGAGTAATCCAGACTCCTCTAGAAGCCAGACCCTGAGCAAGTGTAGCCATTTCTTCTTCCCCTGCCAAAGACGCTTCCCAGGGACTCCACTGCTACTCTCCACAGAGTTGTCACCAACGAACATTACACACTCCTGCAATGGTGCTGTAATATTCCTGGTTCTGAGAGGTTTCCTCCCGTTATATGTAGGCTTTCCAGTGTCATGGAATGTGACTCTAGGCAACCAGGTGTGTGCTGCAAGACAGCATGCTGTGCATGGAAATTACACACACACACAGTTACACACACGTGCAGTTCAGAGTTTTCCTTTTAAAAAGCCCTGAATACAACCCTTTCCTTGCTGCTCTTATCCTCACTTCAAAAAAATTGGCAAAAGTCTCAATTCCATGTTTATCATCTCCAAGAACAAAACATACCAACTTCATTCCGATGCTTCCGTCTAATATCAGAGTAAAACAGTGTCAAATAACATGTTGAACAGATTAAGTCTCACTGCTCTCACAGGGACAGAGATGACCAATAAGGGGCAGCCCCCAGTGTCTCCCCTGAAACAGAGCAGAAGAGAACACAACGAACCCGGCCAGTATTAAGGCACCCTTGTGTTTGGGAAAGGACTGATAGATATTTTGCTTCCCTCATCCCCAAATCAGGGATCACACATTTTATTTGCTGAAGACTGTATTAACTGCAGATCCTCCTCTGTGGTCCTTTGGGATTTACTCCCATCATTATCAGAACTTTGGGAGATAAGCCCATAGAATTGTATTAAACAGCCCACAAGAGTCGGAGTGCTCAGAATCTGTATTTTGATGGGATTCCAAGATGAATGAAAATGGCCTGTCTGATAAAATATTTCTATGTCATATTTAAAAAGTGGCTCTCAGGTCTATGTAGTGATGCATGGATTGCACTAACGCAAGATATGCATGGTTTCTCCTCCAGCACAGCTGGCATCTATGCATGTGAACTTACGATGACATTCCATTGGACATCATAATAAAATTGCGTTTTGTTAATAATCTGAGTTAACATTGATATTTCATTGAATATTGGACATGCTGAAAACATTTGTTTCAGTTCTACTGTCTTTTGCTTTACAGCCTTAATTCCTGAACATATCCCACAGCTCCCAGTATGTCGTATGGTGCTTCTGTGGTCTGTAGGGTTCAGTGTGCCCTACATTCACTGGACCGTTCAATTCCAATGAATGACATGAGAGCTAGCGTGGTGTAGTGGTTAGAGTGCTGTACTTAGACAAAGGAGGCCTGAGTTCAAATCCTCTCAGATGCAAAGTGTGGGCCAGACAGGCTAACTGGGTTATGATGATAATAAAGTCGGGGGGGCGGAGGGTTGGGGTGTCATGTTTAAGCTCCCTGAAGAAATATATAAATAAAATAAATACATTGCCATTTTGCCAAAATAGCCGTAATAATTCTGAACCTTGGTCACAGGAAAGACTTCTTCTTTGAGGTGCTTCCTGATTCCATGCTAGAATCAGAATAGAATAGAAGCCTTAGGGCTTCTGGGAATGATGGCTGGAAACATCCTTCCTTGTTCATTTACCTTTTGCTGGTACAGTAGCTGATGCTGTCACTGGTCTCATTTCCAGATAGGTGTCCACAGTGTGGCTTCCAAGTCCACTGTCACTAAAGATGAGAACAAAGAGGAGGAAAGTTACTGTCTGGTCTCTGTTGGCTTTCAGGTCAGGCCCAACTTTCTGAACAGCAAACACACTTCAAAAAATTATAAGGTTGTGGTTCCTCAGACCAAGGCTGCATTCTCATGTAGGCGAAGAAGAGTTGCAGATGCTTGAGATCCCCTTACTGTGACAGCTGAAGGCATGCAACTCCAGTCCCATTCTTAAAATGGCCCAAGGTTTTGCTCTGGAGACTCCAGTCTGAACCCTCAGTGTTGCTGCTCAAAACTGAAGGTCCATGGAGCCTCCTTTGCAGCACTGGAGGCTGCATTGGGCTGGACTGGAGTTGAGGTAGGAAGCTTCCCCCACCGTGATTGGCTGTGTGGGCTGTCCTTCAAGCAAGAAGGAAGCCCACACAGCCAGTTCTCCTTCCTCTCTGTAGTCTTGCAGCCATTTGGCTGGTTTCTAGAATGAAGAGTCCAGACCATGGCTCCAGTGGAGCACACAAGCAGTGATAACACTCCCTTTCACATGCTAAGGGAAATGTCTGCCTTTTGATGTAATTTCTCTTGTGGGTCTTCTTTTCATGTGGTGTGATCAGGGCTATTATCAGGAGTTATTATCAGTGGGAAGGCACTGATGTCTTCACAGGGACTTCTGGTGTGTATGTGTGGGGGTGGGATCCAGGACCAAGAGCCCCTCAGACCTGGAGCTGGCCCTGGGTGTGATATCTAATCGGTATGGGGAGGCAAACATAAGGACCTACTTGGCCCTTTGGATGGGGTCTCCAATGAGGCCATGGTCCCACATGGCCCCCAATTCGAGAATTTTCAGGAGCCAAGAGGTCATAAATGGCGGACTAATATTAGTAAATTCACTGCTGAAATATGTCCCAGGTTGCCACTGAAATCACCTCGTGTCTGAGCAACTTGCAGCAAGTCGGTGTTCCTCGCAATGGGGAAGTGAGACAGAGATATCATCAGGTCGTGAACTTTATCAAGGTCGTTCTCACGACTGGCTATACCGAGGTAGTGCAGCCCTACCTGGGTATAGCCCGGTCCTAAGAAGCACCAGGATCGCTCCCAATCCCAGCCCTCTGCAACACGTGTGAGCACTCAGGCTGCTCTCAGCCCAAGCATTCACAGAGCTGGGCGGCAAGAGTGCCCAGCTGAGGGGGAATCCCTCAACGCATTGTGCTCCTGGCCCAGGGCACTGTGGCATGCCAGAGGACATTTTCCTCCGGCTCCTGGCTCTGCCACTCAGTGCGGCATGGCTCATGTGCTTCATGGGCAGCAGAGCTCTCTGGAAAACTCTGGTCGTGTGCGGGGAGGCAGGAAGGATCCTGCCTCCCTGCCAGCCCTCCCCACCCCCAGCATTTTCAGTCATGTCAATGACCTTAGAGTGTATCCTTTTTCAAAACTACATTTCCCTCTCCTTTCTCTCACATTATTTCCTTGCCTGTGTAACGTTTGCATTAAGAAGAGGAATTTGGGGAACTAATGTTCATCAAACCGAGACGGAAATTTTTGGGTAAAAAAAAAATATGGATGTGACTCCTAGGTGTGTGCTGGGTTTGGAATTTAGTTGTCTAACTCATATAAGTTTTACTTCATGTAAAAGGTAATGTCTGGCTGGGGGTCTTACCTTCGGACATATTTCTTTGCAAGGTAGATATTTTTGTAGTCGGCTGTTGTGCTATCGAGAGAGGACTCCAAGGTTAAATCCTGGGTGATGAGACGCTCGGCTTTCTTTCGCAAGAAATTCAGCAAGTCCCCATAAGGACAATACTCCGTAATGACAAAGACAGGGCCTAGAAAGCAGGGGAGGGAAGTGGGGGGGAAACAAACACATTGCCAGGAAGTGGCTTCCTTACACTCTTGCATAGCCAGTGCTCTCCATGTGCACAGCTATACTGACCCTTTAGAAATGATTGGCTGTTCTCATGCTAACATTCCTGGTTTCTGTCTTCATCCTCTACTGCAACGACAGTGGTAACTGGGGATCAAGCAAGTGAGGCTAATTTCTGGCCTCCAGCACTCTGAAGTCACATATGAGCCAACAAGATGTTACAAACCAATTACATGTTAGGGTGGTGGTTGTTTTTAACCCAGAGCAGTCTTAATAGGCTGTGATAGGCTGTAGGTCTGAGTGGAGGAATGGTTGGTGGAAGGGATGCTGAATCTTTCTTCCCCCTTCAGCTGCTCAAAATTGCTACTCAAGCTTTTTTTCCCTGCTCAAAAATTTTCTGCTCAAAATTGCTACTCAAGCTGCTTGTCTTGCTGGTATTAGAAATGTGGTACTTATGGGTAGAAAACATTGTACAAGGACAGAGGGACTTTGAGCAGGAAATAACCAGAAGTTCAGCAGTCCTGCCTGCTGCCACTCTCATAGTCAGGCTTGCAAAGCACCATGGCTGCACTGGATTGGAAAGAAGCCAGGGCAGGTAACCAAACGGGCAGGTTACAATGAAGTTCAGTCTTCAGAGCCAAGCTATACAGTCATGGGAATTATGCGACACAGCTCGTGTTGAACTGTATAACTTCAGACTGTAGATGGGGGCTTATTTTATTTTATTTATTTTCATTTGTATGCCACTTTTTTTTTAACCTCAAAGAGGCTCACAGCATATTTAAAAAGAAACACGAATGCAATAAAATCTATATACATAACGCTGCTTTGACCTCACAGACACAGTGACTGGCATGAAACTCTCAGACCAAATCACAAATAATAAAAGCATGCCTTTTTTGTAGGTGGGTTCCAGATGTCACCCAGAGCACCCTGGAAAACCCTGGAAAAATTCATTCAGTTCCTGGAAAATGTGTGTGTGTGTGTCGGGGGTGGGGTGGGGGGAACTCTCCTATTGGAAAGCAGGGGAAATGATACCTGATAGAGAAAAGAACGGACCAGAGTCACAGACAGATAAGAGTTGTGGCTGGTGATGCCAGTTCAGGGGTCGGGGTGGTGACAGGGTGGTGGTGGTGAATTTAAAAAAAAAAAAAAAGGTGAACATCTTGGCCGCTGGCACCTGGCATCCTCCTTGTGGGAAGCCTAGGAGGCCGAACCAACATCTCATGGGGAGGTCGCTCTGCCCATGCCACTCAGCTGGCCGTCACACATGCATGGAGAGGAGCTGAGCCGTGGGGACAGGGCAGCCTCTCTGCGGGATGCTGCACTGGCCTCCCAGGCGTCCTGCAGGAGGATGCCAAGTGCCAGCGGTGGTGACATGTGACGCTTTTGAAAAGTACTTCCCCCTGCCCTCACTGCTCCCCTAGAACTGCTGTCACCAGAGGAATGCTTGCAAACTGCAAGGCATTTTACTAGGCAAACCTATAAAGCTCAATGACCAGACCGCAGAAATCCATAAAACCCTTGAAACCCAACAGTCCCAAAGGCACGTGGGGATATACATACTGGCCTTTGAGCATTGCCCCCAAAGCTGGGAGAGATTGAAGAATGTGAGAGGATCATTTGAGGGGGGAGTTGAATGCTCCCCCAGTAAAAAGACTCCACGTGGAAAGAAACCAACATGAGGAGAACATTGGGGCAGAACCTCTCCCTTGACATGTTGGTTTTCTGGATGGTATGTGTTCATTTTTGACACCAGGGAGAATACCAACATGTGTTCTCTGCCTGCAGTCCAAAGTGGTACAGTCTGGAGAACTGTACTACCCAATTCTACCAAATGTGTAGCTTGAGTCTCAGGTGCAAACTGACTATTATGGAGCCTGGGACACTATGGGAGATGGAGGAGGCGGCAGAGGCTGGAAGAGTCACACTCTAATGGCAGCTAAAGCAGCAACGATCGCATGCCTGACCTTTTTGGTTATAGATCTACCTCCTCCTTTATGTATCATAGCTCAAGTCTAATTCTACCTCTAGATCATTTTTCAGGATCTGATCATCATCTCAGCAAGTTGGGGAGGAGCTTTAAGTAGAGCTCAGCTATTTTACTGACCAAAGAGAATTCATGCTAAACCATCAGACCTCTCTAAATCGCTTACATGCTACCATTTTATTTTCTGTGTTCAGTATACTAAGCTGATAACGTTTGTGCTTTACTATAGGGCTTTCCAACATAGGCCCCCAAACATTGTTCCACTACAACTCCTAACATCTCCAGCCACAATGGCCAAAGGATGATGGGAGCAATAGTCCAACAACATCTGTGGACCCCAGGTTGGGAACTCCTGCTTTAGTAAGTTCAAAGTAGAATTGTGCAGTCTGGTGGTGATTGTGATTTTGGCTTGAAAATCTATTACTCTTCCATGGTGGCCAAGATGTTGCTGAAAAGAACAACTGAGGAAGACCAGAATGGGAGTGATGTGAGATCTAGTGTAGTGGTGCCATGGCATCTTCTTACCTCCATGAGTACAAGCGCCCAGCAGGTTGACAATGTTCTCATGGTGGCCTAAATGGCTCATGATCTTCAGCTCTGACATGAGGGCTTCCTGCTCATCAGTATTTGCTGTTGCTGGAACCAGAAAGGAGAATCATTATATCCAAAGTTTAGCATGGGGATTGTTCAAAGGAAAGGAAAGGGTATAAAAGAGAGAAGCTTTGAGAAGCGGGAAGAAATAGCGTAAGATATGAAAAGGGAATCTTAACCGAGTGATTACGTTTAGTCACCTAGAATCAGTGGCTGCCATCCTAATACTCTGAGGCTATTCACACACATGTGCAAAAACCAGGCGAAGGGAGCTCAGCACAGTTTTGCACATACGTATGAACCACTGGGATTGGGCCAATCCCGGTGGCAACACGGCAGCAAACCTGCCTAAGCAGCCACCCAGTAAAACGAGGTTAAGGGAGTGAGCGCTCCCTTAACCCTGGTTTTTTTTTAACCATATGGCAGCCACAGCTGTGTGCAGCTGCAGCTGCCAGACTGTGGGGAGCCTGGGGAGGGGAGGGGGGATCCCATGATGCACCGTCCACTTGTCTGGTGCCTCGTGGTTTTTCAGGGGGCTGGGACAACACATCCTAGTCCCTGACCTTCCCTGCTGCCTGGGCATATGGGAATTGTCTGGGTATGTGGGGAAAGCGCCCAGCATGGGAGAAGTGGTCATCTGCGGGAAACGTAAATCTAACCTGCCTTCTCTGCAGCCTGCTCTGGAGCCCTTCTCATTGCTTGTGCGAAGAGGCTCTTTGTGTGCTTCTAACAACGGTGCACTCAACCTGCTAGCCCCTGTGCTCCCAAAGCACAGTCACTCTTGCGCAAGAGCGCACCTTTTTCTTGCACTCTTTCCATGCTCCAAAAGAACTCTGTTAGAGCAGAAACACATCCTGGACCCTCGTGTTACTGCCCATACCCCCCACCCCACCCCAATGTGTTACTGCTGTAACAGAGCGCTTCCAGTATGCGAAGAGGGTGCCAAAATAGTCATGCTCTTATGCAAGAATGCCCCTGTTTTGGAAGCACGGGGACTAGTGCAGGCACTAGTGTGGAGGGTGTGCCATTGGAGGCAGCATTCCTCATGCTGTCCGCTGTGAAGTGCAATGATTTGACAAAACCATGCAAATGGCATATCAGGCCTGAGAGAGATTTGTTTCCTGCTCTTGTCCCCTAATCCACACCAGGGTTGTCCCTAGCCCCGGCGGGGTGCAGGGCCCAGGGCAAATCAGCTAGTGTGGGGCCCCCTTCCAGTTAATTCTAATGGGGGTTAAAAGAGCAGATCTCCCAAGGGCAGCCCTAAGGACAGCCCTGATCTACACATTCCCATCTAGTCTAATTCCTAATGCTGGAGCTGGTTTAAATGAGTCAGCCATACAGGCTGAACTTTAGCTAGTAAGCACTAGCAGCAGCGACAGCCTGCTTCTGACACGTATATCCTTTGGCTTTGCCTCCATGCAATATGTGAAGTGGCTGTTAACTTGTAGAGAAAGGTATGCAGGAAAGCAAGCCTTAGGCTACAAGTATGGCCAAGAGAGGCAGCAGTTTTGGGGGATAAAGAGTGGATTGGAAATGGAGGGCAGCTGCAGCAGGGCATGGGCACGGGCCCTGTTGCATTGGTCATGGGCCCATGGCCTCTTGGCCTGCTGCTGTGATAATTGTGTTAAACCGCCAATCACTGGAGCAGGAAGACACATCCCATGCTTGGGACTGTAGAGGAGAAACCTGATGGTCCGAGTTGCCTTTGAAAATTTCACGGACATGGTTTTCATCTCTTTAAAAGGAAAGCTGTATGTTTACATCTTTCTCTCACCTCCCCACCTTGACAACAGCAGCCTTTCCTACCCTGTACTTACATTTCAGCATCTTCACAGCCACCTTCAAGACGGAATCTTCTTTCCCTAGCCCAAAAGCTGTGGCTTCGATGACCTTTCCAAATGCTCCGGCTCCAAGAGTTTTTCCTGTGAAAGCAACACTGGTGTTGAGAAGTACAAACTAATTTAGGAGGATGACTTTTGACAAAAATCTCAGAGATCTGTGTGGCTGCTGGTGTATATGTGCACACATGCATGTATGTCAAAAATCATCTTTTTAAAATGTGCGTAAGCTAGAGTGGGTCTTGGCAAGTTTTGCAGTGATCAATAGAAGCAGTTTCTATGCCTCACACAGAGGTGCAGCTAGGTAATTTTGGACCTGGACCTAATGAGCTTATCCCACCCACCCACCCCACCAGAATAAGCATCCTCTCCATATATATACATTTCACCACAAACCCACAGGTCTGGATCAGAATGCATGGGGCGATGGGGTGGGCGGGGAAAGACTACACGACCCAAAAGGATCCATACATTTTCTTGATCACCACAAATCCACAGATTTGGGCCAGAGTGCATTTGCCAAAAAAGAAAAAGAAGAAAAAGACTACACATGCCCCAATGGATTCACACAGCTTCTTGACCATTCACAAACTACTGTGTCCCTTGCTCCACAATTCAAACACAAAACCAACTTGGACATATAATGCATTCCTAAGGAAAATTGATTAAAAGCACAACACATGCCCCTTGCTTCACAGTTTTGATGCAGGCCTTTTGGATCACAAATCAACTTGAGCATAGTACATATGGGAAAAAAAGTTCCAATCTTTATAACAGTCATTGACCAGAATTTTTTAAAAAGTTGTTTATTCAGGTGTAAGAGTTTCACTTTCACTAGGTGTGAAGAACTCTAAGGATAGAGATAACTCTTTCTGGCAGCTTTACTCCAGTAGGGAAAAATTCATTTAAAAAATCACAGAATTGGCCAATTTCCTTGAAATAAAAATGCACAGAGTCTTGCCACATCTTGGGCTACATGTGAGCCCAATTTCAGAGCTCTAGGCCAATCCATTCTGGAAATATAAGGGGGTGATGTTTACCCTTTTAAATGAAGGAAATGGGCAGATTTCTCCACAAGGGGGTTGAAGGATGTTCCAAGTGGGGGCTTCATTTCCAGAAGCTTCTGTAATTTTCTGCCATGAAACAAGCCACTTATAGGATTTATTTATTTTTTTGACGTTTGAAAAAAATCACTTGGGGAACATCATGGGGCCCTCTAGGAGAGTGGCCACACAGATCTGGGCCCCCAGGTCCATGCCTAATAGTGCCCTTGGCCTCAAATGTTTCTTGTTATTTCTCCATTATTCTCAGTCCTGATTCTTGTTTTCCCCGCAAAATTGCTCTTTTCTTTCTCCTACCACTTGCTTAGAGAGAAGGTGATTATTTGTTTTCCTGGCTCTGCAAAATCTCAAGGATTGAAATGAAAATAAATTGAGGAGTCTTACAAACAGGCAAAAAAATAAAAATAAATAAATAAAAAATCCTGTTGTATCACTTCTAATTGGACCAGGGGTAAGCAATAGGGATGTGCATGAAATGGATTTTCTGTTCTGTTTCAGGCTCAAAATGAAACAGAAATGGTCAAAATGTTTCATCAAAACAACTGGTCCAACGGAACAAACTTGAAACACCTCATTGGGGTAGCTCCTAGGGACACCAAAGTGGGCTGGGTTTTAGGGCATGATGGGTGCTACCTACCACCCACCCAACCCACAAAATAAATGGGCAAGAGTTGATTTTAAACACATTTTAACCTTTCACCAAAAATCCTCATGGGATCCTATAGGGGTTTGGGGAAAAGGTTAAACATCTGTTAAAAATCACCCGCTTGCCCATTTCTTTTGTGAGTTGGGTGGTAGGTAGCACACATCATGCCCTATCACGCAACCCACCTTGGTGTCTCTAGAAGCTACCCATGGAGAACAACGGGGTGTTTCAAATTTCCCCATTGTTGGCCAGAACAAGCTGCACTCACAGAATGTACACACAAGTTTTGCACTGCATTTTGCAATGCATTTTGCAATCCTGCCTTGAAAAACACTTCAAAAGCACACAGTAAAAGGGAACCTGTCCCTCCAAACACAGAACATACATTTCATACAGAGTTCAAAAATAATCAAGACCCAGACTCCACTGCCAGACACAGTGCCTGTGCTGCAGTAACATTATTGGCACAAGTTTTTCTCTCACACACAATTATGACTCCTTACTTCCTCATGTTGCAACAGCTGCAACCAGAGGCGCACTTACTCAGGGGAGTAAGGTCCATGGCCTCCAAGGTCCAGGGAGGCTCCAAATGGCCAGGGAGGCCTCCTGAAGCCACTCTGCACCCTGCACCCACCCAGCTGCTGCCCCGCTGCGCCAAACCTGCATTTCCCCCCAAAAAATCCAGCTGTCATGTGCAGCACACAGCTGAGGGGTGGTGGCCAGGGGGTGAGCCAAGCAGGCCTCCCCCCACCAACCGCTGGGCCTGTCTGTTTGGCCCAGCAGCTCTTGATCAATGCGAGGCGCTCCAGTGTGCCTGCACAGTTGAAATAGATTGTCGCAAGCCCGTGACACCATCTCACAACAGAACAGAACAAACCATAACTCAAGGAAGGAAGGCAAGCACCCAAGTTGTGCCTTTGTCAATATGAGATCCAGCAAAAACAGTTAATGATATAGCAGCAAAAGCACAGCATATTATACTCAGTGCTGAGAAAAGAAAACCACAAAATCATACCTTCCTTGATTCCTCCCTCCCTCCTCTCCTGATATATCCGCTTCAAGGGCACACTCTCTCTGCCTTACCTCCCCAGGCCCTTTGAAAATATTTTGAAATTCCTTCTTTTTCATTTATTTATTTATTTAACATATTTTTATACTGCTCCAAACCCATGTCTCTGTTCCCTCCCTTCCTCCTTCCACCCAGCCAATGGGGGCACAGTTGACAACACTTGATTTGTATGATAACATCTATCTAAACCAGAACAACTTCAGCCACATTTTGACTGAGTACATTTTGCATTGAAGATTGCAGAGCAGACCAGACTAGAAAACCAACCAGCAAGGGGAAAACAGGCCTCCAGCATGGCACCCGAAACATTTCAATTGAAATGGTCTTATTCTTCTCCGAGCTAGAAACAGGCCCTTCATATAAAGGGTGTTCTGTTTTGAGCTCGAAACACTCAAAATGTCTCATTTAGAGCCCAAACGTTTTGCTAATGAAATATTCTGCACATCCCTAGTAGGCAACCTTTGGCACTCCAGCTGTTGTTGATCTACAACTCCCACTATCCCCAGCCACAATAAAGTCTGCATGAAGGATTACGGATGAGAAATAAGCATTCTAAGATGATTCCTTACCAAATTGCAAGTTGTTCCTGGGAAACTCCCATTTCTCATTATAAGGAAGCTGGGTGGGGTCAATAAAGATGTAATTGTTTCCTTCACAGGCCTCAATGATCTTCCAGTGAACTTGGTACTTTGGTTTCTGTAAGGAAGAATTCCACACAACGTTCACAGCATTTTTGCATGGCTCTACAAAGCTAATGCCAATTGTTACAGAACTAACCCTTGTGGTCTAAAACTACCAAGAGCCAACTCTACAGATGTTGTAGACGATACCATAAACCATAGCCTTGATTTAGTCTTGTGGAAGCCTTAGTCACTTACTAACTGAGGGCCTCATTCTGGACTCAAAACTCATATCTGTTATCTGAACTTTGATTAAAGATATAGTTATCAGATTCTGTTGTGTGTGTAGTTTATAAAGATCTGATCAGATCTGGGGTCTGCATTGATTTGGGTTAGGAAGTTCCTTCCCAATGTAATCTGGATTATTCTGATACTACAATGAATCTTTTAATTGAAAAAAAAGCATCCATTAGGAAGGACATCTCTTGTACAGTACTATCATTACACATATTTATTAGATGTGGTTGTCCCTGCTGTGCCGGGGTTCTGTTTCTTTTCCTGCAGAGATTCAAAGGCCCCCAGGTGTGCAACTAGTCCACCTATAGGTAAATCCAGCTCTGCATAACCCTTTGAATGAAATGGGTGGGCTGATATTGCAAAAAACCCCAAATATTGCTAATAATTTTGATATGCTCTGCCCTGGGAGGATTCTGAATAATCTTTTTACGTATGTTCCCATATTACTGTCTTAGATCTCTCAGCCAATCTATGGCACAAGTGTGTGCTAATTCTCTTAGCAAATTGGGTGGGTAGAGATTGGAAACTGACAGGTTGGTGACCTGCTACTTCTGTTAGATCTCGTCCCTGCTCTTAATATTTTCTTTTTTAACCCATGAGGTGGTTGAGCTACTGATTCTTTGGGAACATTAGGGTAACTCATTAGTAAACTGAAGCAACTAGATATTCATCTAATGCAGCTTGGCAGAGACCCCAGGAATGTCACCTTAGGGAAAGTGGGTGGGCTCTTCAGAACCCACCCACCCCTGCTAGATGCACGTGTGTAGGAGAGCCAGGTAACATCAGAACAGCCTTGCTGGATTAGGCAGAAGCCCCATTCAGACCAGTATCCTGTTTCACACACAGTGGCCCACCAGATGCCCCTGAAAAGCCCACAAGCAAGAGGTGAAGGCATGCCCTGTCTCCTGCTCCCCTGCAACTGGTATCAGAGGTATCTTGCCTCTGAGGCTGGAGGCGGCCCACAGCCACCAGATTAGTAGTCATTGATAGACCTGGCCTCTGTGAATTTCTCTAAGCCCCTTTTAAAGTCATCCAAGCTAGTGGCCAACACCACATCCCGTGGAAGAAAATTCTTAGGCCTTCAGTTTCATGGGATGACCTCCAGTTCTAGCGTTGTGTGTGAGAGAGAACATTTCTCCCTTTCCACTCTCTCTACTCCATGCATTATTGTATACACCTCAATCGTGTCTCCCCTTAGTCACCTCTTTTCCAAACTAAAAGGCCCCAGATGCTGTAGCCTAGCCTCATAAGGACCAGGCCCCTGATCATCTTGATTGCCAATGCAATGCAAAAATATTATTGCTTTGCATTGCATTGCACTGCAATCTGGGTGATATTATAAATGTTTGCAGGTAAGCCAATCTTCTGAATAGTCTACAAGTTCTCCCAAGATGTCCCATGCCATTCAGAATGGCTGCTGCAGTAAAGATGTACAGATTAGCTGCTGGCCTACAAATTCACTAAGGTGTGGGAAATGGCAATTCACTTTACTGACAAACAGTTGAAGAACCACAGTAAAGTGGGCTGCTTGTGTGTATGGAGGTTAAGGCAGGAAGGCCTGGATTCAAAAGGAATTAGAAGAACAGGTAGGCTAGTGCACAACTTGAAGGGAGAAATGAAGAGCAACATAAATTAAGAGCAAAAGTCACAGAATTCAGGATCTAAATTATCCTCTGGCTACTTGCATTTCCACACAGACAATGTATATTAAGCTGACCTGTTTATATTTGTAGAATAAGAAGAGGATACACAGAAGAAGGAAAACCAGTGTTCCGACAAAGCTTAGAATAACTGTTCTGGAGGTCCCTGTTGGTTCTGGCAGGATTACTAGAAAAAGAAGAGGCAGAAAAATATCATTGAGAATTACTGAGAGCAACACTTTATCAGATCTTCCAGCCTATTTGTTAGTTCAGTGTGCATACAAACATAACATTAGTACATCAGTTGCCACTTCTTTTCCTCCTAGGATGAATTTGGCTTCTTTTCTCTATGTAGAACATTGACAAACCCTAGAATTAACATGCTTTTGGTCAATCTTGCCCTTCCCTCATGTTTCATGCCTTTTAAAATATATATTTTTAAAGTGCTGCATGAACACTTATTCAATTAAACACTCATTCATAACTTTAATTTTTTTCTTTATAAAGCCAAATACATTTGCAAAACTACTCCAGAGAAGGCAGATTTCTTGATGACATCATCAACGCCAGCCAAGCAGCACTGTGCACAGCCCATCAACATACACTGTCAGCTTGAAGAACTGGTTCATAATGAGCTTGCTGCTGGTGAGAAGGTTGTTCATCTGACCAGGGTTCAGTGAGTCTGCTTCTTGACTTCACCACTCAAGTAATGTTTAGTTAAGTCCCCTTTATATTCATGTAAGAGTAGCCACAGGCAGAACTTAATGAGATGCTGCTGAAAAGCGTATTCATTGCTAAAGAAATGCTCAAATTTTTCTCACTTTTTTCCACTGATGGTGTGTCAATGCGGCGGGACTCATTCCCTTCAGTATTAACTGCTAGGCAGCAAAATGTCCAGTTTCTCCAAATCTCTTTAACTACATACTCGCTCTTCAATGACACTCTTCCTAAGGGAATTTCATCCATGATCTGTGGGCTGGTGTCATTCTTAACCAGTGTTCCACCTTGGTTGCAACTGTTAGAATGAGAGAGAGAATATATATTTGCATGGACTGTCCTCTGTCTTGTTTGTTGATGCTGTCAGGAGTGGCCGGTGAGGGCAGGGCCCGGGGTGGGGTGGGGTGGGGACAGTGAGAGGCACCTTTAAGGAATAATAAGCAGGTGCTTACCAGCGTGGAAGCAGCACCTGCAAGCTGGCCTGCTCCGCCTGGCATCCAGCTCGGCTGCAGCATGCCCCTGGTCTCTGCACATGTGCAGGAGCTCCACACACACAGAGAGGCTAGGACCATGCTGTGGCCACACCGGATGCTGAGCAGAGCGCAGCTGCCCTACGCGGGATTGCGGGCGAACCACAGCAGCTTGCAGGTGTTGCTTACACGCTGGTAAGCACCTGCCAATTATTCCTTAAGGGTGTCTCTCACCGCGCCCCCTTTCTGGTGCTGCCCTCACCGGCCACTCCTGGATGCTGCTATTCATGGAATTTGTTGCCCAGAGGGGTGAGAGGCACTCAGAGCCACCCAGGAGCATAGTGAGGGGAGAGTGGGCCCATGTTCACATAGCTAACCCGGGTTGCCTACCCACTTGCGCCGGTGCCCCCCATGGCACTCCCACCTAGGTTTGCCTGGCCACGTTGTCCAGCTGCCCACCCACTGTCCATGCTGGTGCGGCTGGCTGCCGCCACCTCCTGCCTCCTGCCTCCGAGGCCCACTCTCCTTCCATCGAGCCATTGGGAGTGAATGCACACCCTTCGCCTTCCATTGGCCAGGAGCTCGGCTGAGGGAAGGGGACAGGCCTGGGAGCCAGGCCTAAGGAGGTGGTTAGGGGCAGCAGCAGGAGGCCGGCAGCAGTGGGAGCCCAGGCCAGTGGGAAGGGGGAGTTTGGCGGCTCCTCAATACAGGGCACGACAGGTTCTTTGAACCCATCTGCCCTATTATAGCTCCACGCCAGGATTCACCAAATTCACCAGATATCATAGACCAGGCCTGCTCAACTTGGGCCCCCCAGCTGTTTTTGGACTACAACTCCCATAATCCCCAGCCACAATGACCAATAGCCAGGGATTATAGGAGTTTTAGGCCAGCATCTTCGGAAGGGCTGGAGTTGAGCAGCCCTGTCACAGACTTATATGAATATGATGAATATACCACTTTTCAACAAAAGTTCCCAACACAGGTTATATAGATATAAATACACAAATAAAATATTCATATCCATATCCATATCTGTATAAAATAAATAAATACAATAAAATAAAATATGGGCTCCCTGCCTCCAAAGGGCTCACAATCTAAAAAATGACAACTTAAGACAGACACTAGCAACAGCCGCTGGAGGGATGCTGTGCTGGGGATGGATAGGGCCAGTTGCTCTCCCCTTGCTGAATAAAGAGACTTGGAAAAGAATATTCACTAATGCATTTAATAGAATGGACAGAATAATTCTCTGAAATATTCTCTTCACTTGTATTAGCTGCATTGGTGAATATAATTTTCTAAGTCTAGATGTCATGTAATGGGACCAGTATGTCAGATGGCAACTCCTCCCTAGGAACAATAGAATTACACAGGCAAAGTCACATCACAAAAAAGGTATCACCTAGTACAGGAATGAATGAGTGAATGAATGAATGAATGAATGAAGCAAGCAAGCTGCGATTGCTGGCTTTGAATTATTGCTCCTATGCCAAGCATACAGATCCCATTAACCCCTTGTCAGGTGCCAGACTTCCATGAGGAAGGGTGAGGCAGTTGCCTCAGGAAGGGATGGCTGGGCCCCTGCCACATTGGATGCCACCTCACTATCCACTGGCACTGCCATTCCTTAAGTGGGTGCTGATCATTCACCAAAAAAGTAATCTGTAAACTCTCATAGATTCTCCAAAGTGCTGACAAATTAGTAGCTGTGTGTGTGTGTGAATGCAATATATCTTCTATAGGCTGGGGATACTGCTGGTGTACCGACCACCCCGCTGCACTTCAGTCTCCCTACCTTAGCTGGCGGGGGTGGTCTCGGAGGTGGCCTTGGGTTCCCCCAGGCTTATTGTTTTGGGGGATTTCAATGTCCACGCTGAGGCCCCCCTAGTGGGTGCGGCTCAGGAGTTCATGGCCTCCATGGCAATCATGGGCCTGTCTCAGTTGGTATCGGGCCCTACCCACGTGGCGGGACACACTCTGGATCTGGTTTTTGCTGACCGGGAAATAAATGATCTGGAGGTGGGGGAATTTGAGACCACTCCCTTGTCATGGACAGATCATCACCTGGTGGGGTTTAGTTTGACTGCTCCGTCTGCCCTCTGCAGGGGTGGTGGGCCGATTAAGATGGTCCGCCCCCGGAGGCTTATGGATCCGCTTGGATTTCAGATGGCCCTCGGGGAGTTTCCAGTGTCCAGAGCTGGTGACCCTGTCGAGGCCTTGGTTGATCTCTGGAATGGAGAGATGGCCCGGGCTGTTGACACGGTTGCCCCCAAGCACCCTCTCCGGCTTGGTGGAGCCCGTTCGGCTCCTTGGTTTTCCTCGGAGCTTAGGGCGATGAAGCAACTCGGGCGACGGCTGGAGCAACGCTGGAGGAAGAGTCGTCACGGATCCGACCGAACACGGGCTAGAGCCCATTTTAGGGACTACTCCGTGGCGGTGGAGGCGGCGAAGAAATGCTTTTTCTCCGCCTCCATTGCGTCTGCTCAGTGCAGACAAACAGAGCTGTTTCGTGTGGTGAAAACCTTGCTCCACACATCCCCCCAGGTAATGAGGGAGGAGCCATCTACAGCTCTTTGTGATCGGTTTGCCTGTTGCTTTGCAGATAAAGTCACTTGCATCCGTGCTGACCTGGACTCCAGAGTTTTGGCAGTTCCGGCAGACGTGCCTTTGGTACCATCTGGTCCCCTTGTGTTGGATTCTTTTCGGTTGGTGCGGCCTGAGGATGTGGACAAGATCCTGGGCAGTGTGCAGGTGACTTCGTGTGCTCTTGACCCTTGCCCTTCATGGCTAATAAAAGGTGCCAGGGAGGGGACAGGTAGATGGCTGGAGGTGATCATTAATGCTTCATTAAGGGAGGGCAGGATGCCATCGTGCCTTAAGGAGGCGGTGGTAAGACCTCTATTAAAAAAGCCCTCCCTTGATCCCTCCAACCTGGACAACTATAGACCTGTGTCTAACCTCCCCTTTTTGGGCACGGTGATAGAGCGTGTGGTGGCGTCCCAGCTGCAGAGGGTCTTGGATGATACGGATTATCTGGACCCTTTTCAATCTGGCTTCCGCCCCGGGTATGGGACTGAGACTGCCTTGGTCACTCTAGTGGATGACCTACGCCGGGAACTAGACAGGGGGAGTGCGTCCCTGTTGGTTCTGCTGGACCTCTCGGCGGCGTTTGATACCATAGACCATGGTATCCTTCTGGGCCGCCTCTCGAGTATGGGAATCGGAGGCACTGCTTTGCAGTGGTTTCGGTCCTTTCTTGAGGGGAGGGTTCAGAAGGTGGTGCTGGGGGACTACTGCTCGGCCCCGTGGCCGTTGGCCTGTGGGATCCTGCAGGGATCGGTCTTGTCCCCCATGCTGTTTAACATCTACATGAAGCCGCTGGGAGAGGTCATCCGGAGATTTGGACTGAGTTGTCAGCAATATGCGGATGACACTCAGCTCTATCTCTCCTTGTCATCTGATCCTAGGGAGGCGGTGGATGTCCTGAATCGGGGGCTGGAGGCCGTGATGGGTTGGATGTGGGCTAACAAACTGAAACTGAATCCGGATAAGACGGAGGTACTGTTGATCAGTAGGAGAGCCAATCGGGATGAGGAGATTTTACCACTTCTGGATGGGGTTGCACTCCCCTTGAAGGAGCAAGTACGCAGCTTGGGGGTACTATTGGACCCGGCTCTGCTTTTGGAAGCTCAGGTGGAGGTGGTGGCCAGGGGTGCCTTTGCACGGCTTCGGCTGGTGTGCCAGCTGCGTCCCTTTCTCGAGAAGGCAGATCTGGCCACGGTTACCCACGCCTTAGTCACGTCGTGGCTGGATTACTGTAACGCGCTCTACGTGGGGCTGCCCTTGAAGAATATCTGGAAACTGCAGCTAGTGCAAAACGCGGCAGCGAGGGTTTTATCCAGAGCTGCCCGTTGGGAACATATCACCCCCATTTTGAAAGAGCTGCACTGGCTGCTGGTTCGTTTCCGGGTCCAATTCAAGGTGCTGGTTTTGACCTTTAAAGCCCTAAATGGTTTGGGCCCGGGGTATTTGAGGGTTGCTCCCAAGAGTTGCTGCCCGCTTGACAAGGACATCTGAAGGGGCTCTGCTCCGGGTGCCAACAATGAGGGAGGCCCGGCTGTCGTGCACTCGGGACAGGGCCTTCTCTGTTGCTGCCCCCAGACTCTGGAATGCTCTCCCAGTGGCCATTCGTTCCTCGGACTCCATCACGGCTTTTAGAAAGCTTTTAAAGACTTGGCTTTTTACCCAGGCTTTTACATGATCGTTTTCTACTGCGGCTTCTCTGTGTTTTTATTTGTTGTATTTGTTGTATTGTTTTTATGCCTGTTTTTATATGTTTTTATACTTTTAACATGATGTTTTTATTGTCTTTTTATTGTATGTTTTTAACTTTTGTAAACCGCCTTGGGGTTATCTTTTTAACGAAAGGCGGTATATAAATGCAAAAATAAATAAATAAATAAAATATGTACACATACGTTCTTCAGTGATATTCTTCTATAGGAAGAGTCTCCCTCCCTACACACACACACACACACACACACACACACACACACACACACACACACACACGTTAACTCACTCACCTGCTTGCATAGTGGGAGGAGGGCACTTTATACCACTCAACATGGGGAGCAGGATAGCCTCTGGCTATACACAAAAGACTTTTGGAACCATTGACAGTCACACTGATTTTAGGTGGGGCTAAAAAGCAATCACAAAGGAGCAATGAAGTACAGCAGTCAGAAAAATGCATTCTCATTTAGTACCCCACTGCTTAGAGGCAGCATAAAGCTGCATAGTGATACTTTAGGCATTTCCAGACAAAGGGATATTCCATTTTTATTATTTATTTATTTATCTAAAATGTTCCTATACCGCCCAAAACTCTGGGCAGTTTACAAATAAAGGATTGTAAATGGAAGTTATGTGTTTACTACTACTATTACTTTTACTTCTTCTCTGTCCAGATTATATGGCTTCCTTTCATGTTAGCTATTAACAATTGTATATGGTCTAGATTGATTACTTCCTTCATGCGCTATAATGCAGTGCCACCTGCTGGACATTTGAGGGAAATCCACTGTGGAAATCAAACTTCTTTTAAAGTCTTTTCAAAAGTCACAATTTTCATCACAGATTTCCCACAAATGCCCAGTGGGTGGCACAGCATAATAGTGCATGGAGGAAGTAATCAGTTTAAACAACCCGACCCATTTACAACCACTACTACCTAGTATGAAATGGAACTATGTAATCTGGACAGCGAGGAGGTAAACACAAATGGTAGCGATGTGCATGAATAGCAAATTGTGATTTTGTTTCATGGGCGAATCAAAACCAGCTGTTTTGATTCAACCACAAATGTGGCCATCTCGAAACCAGGTTGATGTGATTCAGCCTTGATTCTGAAAATCGAATCCAAATCGATTTGACCTGTACAGTAAATAATGAATGACTGTCCTTTGCAGCTCCTGCAGCATTGGTTGTGACCAACGAGCAGTGCCCCTGCCCTATGGCTGCCAGCTGCTCCTGCGAAGAGAGGCCTGCTCCGATCCTACGGCCAGCTGTGGCTACTGGATGGCACATATGCCAATGGATAGCCTGTTGTTTCTTCACCAGAACACTGGCGCTTTAGCGCAGATGCACCAGTGTTCTAATTAAAAGAACACTGGACTACTCCATTAAATGGCCTCCCCACACCTGCGCAGAGGCCATTTAAAGGAGGCTAGCCCAGTGGGGGCAGTCAGTGTGAGAGCTAGTGCTGGCCAGGCCAGGCCAGTCACGGGGAGGGTTGGGGGTCCTATCAACCTCAGTGGGGGTCCTCACTGCAAACTCTGCATTGGCAGGAAAGGATAATGGCAGATCCAGTTGCCACCTCCCTGCTGCCATGCCAGCAGCCACAGCCACAGACTATGTCTCTGCTCCTTCCATAGGAACGGAGTGGGTTAAAAAAAAAGGATCCAGGCAGGTGCCTCTTCACAGAGGCAGCCGGTGACTGCAGCAGGATAATGGCTGCTTGTTTGGGGTCATGGTCACTGTTGCAGGCTCTGCAAAGGATGGTAATTCATTATTTACTTTCGGGGCACCCTGGCACCATTTCGCCCCCTTTTTATTAAGGAGAGAGGCTCTCCTCTCCCTCACCCACCTGCACAGATTTATTTGATTCTGCTAGATTCTGCTCAAATCTATCTGATTTTGATTCTACCTCAAAATCTAACCACCCCTTCTTGGGGTGATTCATTTCGAGGTAGAAACACTCGAATCAGCCAGATTTGAGTAGAATTGATTCGGTGCTGAATCTATTTACACATCTCTAACAAACAACTCCTGGAATATCCCCTCATCTGGAATTCGGTAGGTGGTCATCGCTAGGATTAGAACGGAACTTCATTCAAAGTGAAATTTGAAAGCAAGTTTCAGGGTTAGTCCATCAGAGAGCCATCAAAGCTAACAGCACAGTCAAATTTTTCATTCTGTGTGCAATACTTCAGTCACTACTAATAAAGGTTCCTTCTGGCAATGAACTGTGAACTGCCCCCATGAACTGTGAACTGCCCCCATGAACTGTCATAGGATCCCTGGTTTTCAGACCCAGAGAAAATTCAAGACCAGTATTTATTCCCCTGCTATGAAAAAGTCTGTAATTTACCATCCTCAGTTTGTCTGAGCTACTCTTGAAGGTTGCCTCCAGCATTTTTGGCTTTCATTGTAACCCCCTTAGGACTATTTCAATGGTATTTTGCAGGACCTCATTTGCCTACAGAAAGAACAGCAACATCATCTTGGGGTTTCATTTTGACTGGTTCATTGGACTGTTTGCTGTTTTTTCTGAAAGAGTAGTCAAAGAATTAGAGCAGATGAAGCACTTACTTCTCACCGTGATGTTGAAAGTAATGGAAGCATTGGCTTCGCCATTCCCTGCAAAGAATGTATACATTCCACTCTCACTTTCCTTCATCCAGTCCAGTCTGAATGTGTTGTTATACCTTCCACAACAAAGAACAAAAATGTATGGCAGAGACGTTACAGAGACAATCAGATCAGAATATGACACAACTAGGTTTCCCACCTTGCCTCTCAGACTTGCAATAAAGTTGCTTGCTGCATGGTCAAATGTTTTAGTTTTCCAACATGATTACTATTGTTGTTATTTTTATTTATATACAACATTTCAACCAAACAGTTCACAAAGCAGTTTAAATAGCAAAAGGAATATGAAGACTGTTGCCTCTCTCAAAGGGTCTAAAAAGAAACTCAAGGGAGACACCAGGAACAGCCACTGGAGGGATGTTGTGCCGAGCCTGAACTTGGACAATTGTTCTTCCCCCGGCTTAATATAAGAGAATCACCACTGTAAGAGGTGCCTTGTTGACCTTTTAGCAGGGTTTACCATGCAAAAGTGGGAAATGAAGGTTAGAGGAAGGCATCATTTATCCTACACCTTAGATGTTCATGAATAGGTACCCCACCCAACCCAGTGGTACAAGAAGTTGTTCAGGTAAGAACTAATCTGCCTCCTTTCCTTTCACTATTATCTTAAATTACCATCTTCACAAGTTTGCCCAATCCAGCCTTAAACGTTCATATACCCACCATCTTGAATTGGGGTAGATGACATCATGACAAACTATGCCGTTGAGGTGTCCCCTATGTGTCACTCACTACAACTGTACCAAATCTGGTTCAAATTGGTTAGGCAGTCCACAAGTTAGCTACCTTGTGCCCCAACTGTTCATGCAGCTGCATCTTGAATCAGGTTGGGTGACATAATTACAAACTATACCCTTGAGCTGTCCCTATGTGTCCCTACACATGTAGCAAATTTGGTTCAAATAGGTTAGATGGTTCATAGTTAGCCCAGTTATGCCTCAAACGGTCACGCGTCTGCCATCTTGAATGGGGTGGAAGACATCATCACAAACTATGGCATTGAGCTGTCCCTATGTGTCCCTATACCTGTTCAAAATTTGTTTCAAATCTTAGGCGGTTCACAAGTTAGCCCTCTTTTGCCTCAAATGTTCATGCATCCGCCATCTTGAATTGGGGTGGATGACATCATCACAAACTACACCATTGAGGTCTCCCTATGTGTCCCTACAGCTGTAACAAATTTGGTTCATATTGGTCCAGGCATTGTGAAGTTGATGGGGGAACATGCACATGAGACACACACATGGACACACAGAGGAAAGGAAAGTAGGCCAAGAAGGTTGCTGTCCAGTACAGATTATTGTATTCACATTGCATTGGTATACAAATCTTGTCATGCATCAAAGCTATGACAACATGAGTATATAGACAATACTGTTTAGTCATTGCTGTGGTCTACTGCCCTGGGATCACAAACTACTAGAGTTCCAGATGGCTAATCAAGCATGTGTTTATGGACACATAGACCCAGTGACATTATGGATATTGAACACGACTTTGATGGCTGAAGCCTGATTCATCCAGGGAAGCAGCTACATGGAGAACTCTGGTTCAAATCCCTGAGCAGGAGTTGAGAATAGAATTCCCCAGAGTATCCTTGGGCAAGTTCTTCTCTCTCTTTCTATCCCACCTCCCAGGGTTCTGATGAGGCTAAAATGCTGCTCTCAGAGTTCCTCAGGGGAAGAGTGCAAGACAAACATCATTGACAACCAAGGAAAGGAAAATGTGGGCAATGCAACCAGGAAGGAATCACCATGTGACAGGTCAGTTGTGAAAAGGAGCTGCTCGTGTGGTGCTGTGGATTTCAAAGACCAGACCATAAAAAGAGGCTCTGCAGCAATGGCATTTTTGAAATCACCCAAACCACATGCCTTTGAAGTAGCTCAGCATTCTGTAGGAATAGTAGTGAGGCAGGCAGAGATGTGTGTGTGTTGGGTGGGGGGAATTAGCTTCTCTAAAAGTCTAATCTAATATGATAGTTTACAGAAACAGGATTTGACTGGGAAAGAGAGAGCTTCAAATCATGGAAGAAAGGTGCCTAAGGTTTATCCAGGCGGTCCTCAAAGCATCTCCCAGCCCTGCCCCCACCGTCCACAATTCTTTTGCCAATTCCTCACAACACTAGCAGGTCTGTTGCTCACTAGCAAGATTCTCACTTAGTGTCCAAGAAACTACCAGCTTGAGTCCCACCCTGGCCGCCTTGCCGGTCTGCTTGGGAAGAAGGCTTCTGAGATCTTAAAAACGTTTTCAGAGAAAAGCCGTCGCTCAGGGGGAAGGGCTGTCGTGGAGTGGAAGGGCTTGCATGCCAAAGGTTAGGGATGGGAAAGGGTGGGGCGGGGGGAACAAAACAGCCACTCAGAGAGATTGTGCTACAGCACTGGAGAGGGGAAATGCAGCGTTTTCCAAAAACCTAAACCTAAAAATAGGGACAAATGTTTGTGAAATCAAAAGCACTGCTGTGGAGGAAGAGAAGAACTTTGTTGCAACTTTTGTGGGTGTGCTTAAAGGGCTACACAGGGTGGAGCTATAATTGGGCAGGTGGGTTCAAAGAATCTGGGCTGCCCAGCTCCTGGGAGCTGCCTAATCGGTGCTCCCTGCTCATGGCTACAACTCCGGAAGGGCCTCATGTGCCCACCAGAGCTCATTCCCAGCCAGCATTTGCCAGCTGGGTGCACAAGAGAGAGAATGAGCAAAATGTCCACTCGGCCAACAAACACTGGCTGGGAAAGAGCCCTGGAGGGCTCACGCAGCCCTTCCAGGGCTCTAACCACGCCCCCTTGTGCATGACATCACACTAAAGGGGGCATGGCCCAGGCTCCAGAAGGCTAGCACCGAGTGCATTCCCAGCTGGCGTTTGCTGGCTGGGTGCATTTATTTCCCTTCCTTTCCCTTTCTTTCCTTCGCTGGAGGGAGAGAAAGGGAAATAAATGAGCCCCATGAAGTCCCATGGCAAGGGGGCATGGCCAGAGCTCCGGAGAGCCCGTGCAAGCCCTCTGGGGCTCATTTCCAGCAAACGCCAACTGGGAATGAGCTCTGGAGGGCTCGCACAGGCCTCTAGGGCTTGGGCCATGGCCCTTGCACGTGACGTCTCGCACGAAGGGTGTCAGTTGCGCATGCCGGGGCGTACCCGGTGGGGCCACCAGGGATGGGAGAGAACACGGGCTGCCATACCCCTGGCTTTGCCACTGGGGCTACATTAATTTTTCCATGCTTGAGTAATGTGGGGATAGGGGAAGTCTTTATCCTTCACAAATTTAAAATCATAACAACATTATCACTAACAGTAACAATGCAATGTTACTCCATTGTGTTTAAATGTTTTTAAAAAGACCCTTAAAACCTATTTTCTCAGGCTTTTAATTAATTTTAATTTGTTTTCTATCATAATTGTTTTAATCATTTAATCCTATTTTTTATTGTATTTAAGTTTATGTACATTGCCTAGGGATGCACATCAGGCAGTATAGAAATATGGTGGGTAGATAGACAGACAGACAAATATATGCAATACAACAAAAAAATCCCTACACAAGATGACAGGAGCATGCAGGTAAAAGCTGTGTCCATCATCACCAGCCTGATCAAGAACTCCAATCACCACAGAGACCCATAACACTGGGGCAGTCACAGGACACACAGCATCCATCGCCATTATGGACACAGTAATTTGTTGGGGTGTGAGGAACCACATTCCCCCCAGAGGTGGTTTTTCTCACACAAAAAAATACTACAGGGTGCATGTTTGGATCTTGTTACCGATTGAGTAAGGAGGTCTATAATTCCTTCTGAGACTGCATTATACAGTAGTTTGGAAAGGCATTCTGGAAAGAACAACCACAATATTCTTTACCTGTCCTCAAAAGAACTCATACTCCCATTGTCTGTGGAGGTTTTGGAGCGAGTTGATGGGTCCGTATGTGTCCATCCCCAGTAGAGAGGAGTGGGATATGCCCCCATAAGCACCTTCAGTTTCAGGCTTCCGTGCAACTTGATCTCCTGGCTTGTATTCTGCATGGTGGACAAATGTACATAGCCTCTCTCTGAAAAGAAAAAGACAGATGACGTTGCATGGTGAAGAACAAGACCTTCCTTCTTGTGGGATGGGCACAGGGCACAATTATCATCAGTGGAATTCCTCCACTAGGGTGGAATGTGATGTGTCTAGGGGTCAGAGTCAGTGGGAATGGCCAGCCCATCTACTAGGCAGACTGAGGTGGTTGCGTAGGGCACCAATTGTGGGGGGGGGGAGTGGGGGAGCGCTACATCTCGCTTCCCTCTCCAAGCAACCACTGGCTCGTCTGACTTGCTGGGAATATCCATTCGCTCTCCGCCCTGGAGGAAGAGTGGGACGATGCAGTGGGGTGGGGGGTGGGGAGAGCAAGCCAGCCAAGCCAGCCTTGCCTGGCACTGCTCTCTCATCTCTCCCCAAATCTCTCCTTTCTCAGTGAATGAGCAGCCCCTGTGCAGGTCAAGTTAGAGCCGGCACTCCACACTTTTCGCCTGTGGGGGCCACCAAAGTCAGATGTTGCTGAAGGTGCCAAAAACCCACAGGCCTGGGAATTCAGACAAGCAAAACAGCACCTTGGCGGTACCTCTAGCAATTTTTGTTGTATCTTCCTGAAAGGATTTCACATTGAAATGACAATGAATCTTCAGAGCATCACATTACAGGGGCAAGGGTGAATCACATGTTTTATTATAAGGCAGCGGGTAACTATGGAAGTGGCATTCAGGAATTTTCTAATAAGACCAAGGAATAAATGATGATGTTCTTATATTTTATAAGGGAGAGCAACTGTCCCCATTCATCCCCAGCCCTATCTATCTATCTGATTTCTACACTGCCCTTCCAAAATGGCTGAGGGTGTTTATCCATCCAGTGGCTGTTACTGGTGTCTGTGAAGCTACTGTGAAGCTACTGTAGCAGCTTCTTAATAGTGAGTAAGCCTTATCTTGGGCTACCTGGGAGTTATTCGCACTTGGCTTCGGGATAAACATTGAGCGAAGCCACTTTGAAGTACACTCATGGCAGTGAGAGAAGCAGCCCCTCCCCTCTACTCTCGGTTTTATTTTGAAACAAGTCCACATGGCAGGCTCTGTGTTTTCCTTCTGGTCAATGGCGTGGGCGGGCGGTGGCGGGGGGAGAGCTCCTGCAGAGAGAGATCTGCATTTCTGAAGAGAGCATGCCTCTTATCATGCTGATGATTGTACGTCAATGCCTCTCCCATTTGCTCTGGAGTTTTCAGAAAAAGTAGCTTGCAACCAGCATTTTAAAAACCCGGGCATATGTTGGGATAAGCTGGAATTCGCATCACAAAGCCCAGTTTGTGTGCGGAGTGGGTCCGAAAATCGTGAAGAGATTTCGAGGTAGGTTTGGATGGTGTGTGAATGCACTCACTCTCTTCTGAAGGAGATTTGGGGCAGAAGCTTTGTGTAAAGCCTCCAGGCTGTGCATGTTATGCGATAACTTTGCCTGTTAGAACAACCTAAGTAGCATTTGTTGGCACTTGACTTATCTGAAGGATATTGGCAACTTGACCAATGTTACACCCCTCACCCCGTGGTTTAAATGAGCAGAACTCGACCTCAGTATTCTTTCTTACTTCCAAAGAAATTTGATTTGTTGGAGACAGTTTCCACAAGCATCCCTTGATTTTTCACCACTGTTTTACTGGGAAGTTGATTATTTGCAGCTGAATGTGTGAGCTGACTCCATGTGACCTGGAGTGATGTGAACATTCTATCTATATAGTTTAACTGAAGATCCATCCACACTTATGAGTCTGCCCTTCATCTTATCCACTTCTTGACATTTTGAATCAGGAGCAACTGCCCTTCCCATGGAAAGTAATGACCCCAGCCCAGGGCTCTGGCATTTCTAAAATGGGGCACTGCTTCTCAAAGGGAAATCCAAAGGAGATGGTGGCATACTTTCAAATCAGGACGCAGGTCTTAAACAGAGGGAACTTCCAAACAACAATAAACTGTGTTTTCTGGTTTTGGACACACCCCTATCTAGTACGCAGGTAGTGGTGTCCAAGTGTATAGATTTGTCCAACAATGCTCTCTTTTTAATTGCTCAGAAACGTCCTTGGGGCTGGGATGGGCATGACCCCGAACCGCACAAAGGCCAGTCTTCATTGTCCGTACACATCCTGATAACAAGTTGGAAGGAGCAGAAAAGGCACTGTCTTTACTATGCTGGGAATTAGGATGTAGCCAAAGTGCCAAGGAAGCAGCAAGCTATGATATCAAAATAAGCCGGTTAAGGTTGGGTGAATAGAAGTATGTGGTTTGGGAAAATGTGTGATTTTGTAGTCTGAATAATATTTTTTTAAACCATGGGTGAGTTTGGATATTAAGCAGAACCATAGTTTATTTTAATTAAGGTTTATTTAACTAAGCTGGATTGGTACCACAGATGATGATGGATTGGTACAACTTTGGTTTGTTTCGTCATACTGTGGTTGGTTCAGATACCACTCCTTACCTTCCATGTTCTAGGCTCTTTCTATACGAGAGCCTTGCATGGAAGAAGCTACTGAAACAAGCCAAGATCACACCACAATTGCAGGTTCAGACATCACACAAGAGCATGGTCAGAACCAACCGACCAACTTCAGATTGATTCAGGCGGTAGTTTGACTGCCTAAAATAAACCACAGTTTTTTCACTGGTGCAAGTTCAGATCTACAGACTAACAAGTGAGATTAAATAAACCACCAATCCACATAATGCCTGAACCCGCCTTATGTTTTTGTTAAAAAGAAACACAGTTTTATATAAAAATTTTATATGAAAAGAAATAAACAATATATGGTTTGTTTAGGGAAAATTTAGGAGTTTAGAACTATCAAGATTAGCTTAAAGAAAGCTCAGAAGGTATGTTTTATTTAGCCTCAAAACATTGCACACAGTTTGCTGATTAATTAGCCAAGCCTGACTGGAAATTAGAGATTGTAATTAAAGTGATAAGGAAAAAATGGTTGTGATCACCAAGTTGCATGTTACTTTTTCTCAACTCATCATTTTATTAACAAACTTGTTCTTGCTGCTTTTGATATTTTACATCCTGAAAAACATAGAATTTCTGCTCCTATCAGCCAGTGTGGTATAGTGGTTAGAGTTCTGGACTAGGACTGGGGAGACCCGAGTTCAAATCCCCATTCAGCCATGGTACTCGCTGGGTGACTCTGGGCCAGTCACTTCTCTCTCAGCCTAACCTACTTCACAGGGTTGTTGTGAGGAGAAACCTAAGTATGTTGAACACCGCTATGGGCTCCTTGGAGGAAGAGTGGGATATAAATGTAAATAAATAAATAATAAAAATAAAACAAACAAACAACAAATATCAAGCATTTCATTACTTCTCAAGAAACTAGGACAATGAATAGATAGAAAACCTACTCAAGGTCCTTAGAAATCTCCCCTGAAATTCTATCCATGCATTGCACACTTCATTATCTGAGCTAATGACAGTGGCTGGCATCTTAACACAGCGAGGACATGGTTCTTGCAGTGGGAGGCTGCTCTTAATGTAGCCAGAGAGCTTCTCCACTGCTGTTATGCCCATTTGGGGGGATGGGGGAGTGATTTTCATAAATCTTCTCTGTCTCTGGAAGTGCTATGTGCCTTCCAAACATATGTCCCTGAGGGCTGCACAGTCCTCATGGACATATTTTCAGAAGGTATAGGGCACTTTCAGAGGCACAGAAGATTGCAAAAAAATGCTCTCGCTCTCCCCCCGCACCACATATGCAGGCACAGCAGCCATATGGAAGCTCTCCTCAGTGCAGATGTGTCTTCCTAGTGCACCCACACTGAGAGATATCAGGCAATTATTCTATGACTAAAGCAATACAGGTCCTTGATTATGTCTCTGGTTCAATGGAATCTATGTTAATAAACCAGGGAGGGAAGACTCAGTTTCCCAGTGTCCATCAAAATTTGCTCACCTGCCACGTGGAGGCTAATTGCTGCAGATTCTGTAGATCCTACAGAATTGTTTCCAAAGCAAGTATAGTTCCCACCGTCACTTAACTTCACTGCTGGAATGTATAGGATGAGGTCAGTGGTGTATTTATTAGACAGCTTATCAATGTATTCGTTTGAAGTCCAATTGACCTGTAGTTAGGAAGGATAGAAATGATATGGCAGACACAAACATTGTTTCAGTTATCACCACCCTCCCTTAATTTCCCCAGATCATTAGGATTCATCTTGCAGTATAGGATCCTGCAGATCCTATACTGCACAAAGGATAAGGCTTAAGTCTTACTTAAATTAAATATTTGGAGTGGTGACATATATAGTTATGCCACTTCTTAGACTGTGATCATGGCATATAAAATGGCACTTGCTTCCAAATGGCCCCTTTACTTCAAAACTGCTGTTCACTCCCTCACTCTTCATTGAGCACTCAGGTGATGTTATTGTCCATTCATTGCAATCCAATGTTTTTTGCACATCCCTCCCCGCAGACCTGATCTGTGGTTGTTTCAAGGGCAATTGAAGCTCCAGATTGTCCAGGGTGGATAGACAATGAAGCTTTATTTTGAACATTTCCTCTTCACCGTTTCAGCCATTTTATGACTTCCTGTCAGTAGGTGAGTGAGCAATTATGCCTTGAATACCCACTCTGAGGCAGGCTTGTTGTCTTTACCAATGACCATACAAAATGACCTACCTTTGCAGTTGGATGGCTCCAATTGCCAAGATAGTCGGCGGAATTGTAACTTAGTCTGCAGGTGACACTGAAAGGTTCTCCCTGTATTCTCACGTATTCTTTTCTCTTAATGAAGATAGATACAGGCTTGTTTTCTAAGTAAAATCAAAAAGGTATGTTAAGGCTGAGGCAAAGGCATTTTCAGATGTGCTAGTCTGCCAACCCTCCTTCATCGGTAGCCACCACCCACCATAGACGCTTCACTTGGCTGCCCCTTTCCCTGGGATGCTATGGAATCTGTTTATCACATGCACACTTTCTGCTCTTGGCTAAAAGACACTCAATGAGAAGTTCTTTGCCTTATTGCCATCATTTCCTGCAAAACTTTGAGCTAACCTATTTTTCAAATCCTCTGGTGAAGGAGGAATGGTGAAAGGAGCCAATCAGGTAGCCTCTGTGGTAGCCTCTGTGGCTTGTAGCACCATTTATCAGTGTCACAGCTGCAATCTTACCTGGATGGAGATAGCTTGGCCACAGTTATTCACACTACTACTATGAATATTTATATACTACCATATAAGGGCGATGAAATACACATTTCCATACTGCAAAGCTTTTTCAATGACTTTCTTTAATGGGCCATAAAAGTTTAAAAACATTCAAAAGTTTAAAACTTAAAAACTAAACCACAGATGTAACAAAATAGCTAACATTTCAATGTAAGACATCATCCTTTTATTGCGCATTAAAGAAAGTCATTGAAATATATATACACACAGAGATTTATTTATTTATTTATTTATATACTACCCTCTCATTTAGGTTACTGCATCATACATACGAAAATAGCTTGGAAACTACAGTTGGTCCAAAACAGGGCTGCAAGAATATTAACTGAGACTGAGAGATTTGATCACACTGCACTAGTGCTTCATCAGTTGTACTGGCTCCCAGTCAGTTTCCAGGCCCAGTTTAAAGAGCTAGTTTTAATGGCTTGTGACCAGGTTACCTGAAAAAGCACCTTACCCCATATGTTCCCAATGTCACATGATGTGCAACTGCAAAAAATCATGCAATGAACGTTACACGAGAGTAAGCCCATTAGTTCCAAATTTTAATTGTGGTGCAACTTGCAATTTTGTTGAACTAGCATGACCACAACAGTACTACTTTCTTGACCTGCTGCACGGTGTGTGAGCCAGTATCTGCAAGTTTAATGCAGAGTAATTACTTCATGAAATCTGTTTGAAACTATGCTGCCTGTCTCCAGTTTGGATAGACCCAAGGCAAGTCCATTTGGGGGTCACACGTAATATTTAAAAACACACTCAGGAAATTCAGAGTAATAATAATACATTATATGATGCTGATATCATAACATCCCAAGAAGAGCCCTACTGGATGAGGTCAAGGAGGGTGTATCTAATCTAGGACCCTATTTCTAACAATGGTCAGCCAGAAGACTCTGGGAAAACTCCAAACAGAGCACGAAGGCATCAGCCCTCCCCAGTCGTTTGTCCTCAGCATCTGATACTCTGAGATAGATTGCTTCTGAACATGAAGGTTCTACTCAGCTTGTACAGATAGTAGTTATTAATAGACTGATCCATGGATTTGTCCAGTCCTTTTTAAAAGGACTGACCATCACCAGTTGATGGCAATGAATTCCATGCGTTTATTATGCATTGCATGAAGTCATATGCTCAGACACTGGCCAGTTCAATTCAATCTCAATTTCTTTTCTCATTGCAGTGGAATGAGTCAGGTCTGTAGCCAGCCTAAAAGCGTGGGGGTTTTTTTGGGAGGGGGGGTTCCCCCCCAAAAAGTAGTAGGACGAAATAAGACAACTTGTGGCCTTGATCACTTATACTGTTGGAGCACTAATGGACAGCACAAAAGAACAATCTATTGATTGAGTTCACTTTAATAATCTGTATTTTATTTTGCCCCCAACAGTCCTATGTGCAAGGTTATTCAGTTATTTTAAAAGTATTTTGTTGGTATTTTTAAGGGGGGGGGAGAAAAATTTATTGGGGTAGACCTGTCCTACCTCCATGCCATTGGCTAAGGCTCTGGGGAAAGTGTGGAGTTTAACTATGGAAAACCAAAGTTAACATCTTCCTGAATCTCACTCTTATCTTTCAGCTTCACCCATCTCATTACGCTGCTGCGAGGCTAAGCAAGATGAGGCCTATAAAACCTTTTTAACACTGAAAAATTCATTCAAAATGGTTATTAAAATACCAAAAATGGTTGAAAATCATCCTCCCCCACATGCACTGCAGAAATAGCAGTCACAAACCTACCTCGAACCCGAAGTGATATTTTTGAGGATTTCACCAACTGCCCTTGAATTAGGGCCTGGCACTGGTACCGGCCCTTTGCATCCATAGTTATTTTGTCTAGACGGGCTCCATCCTGAGCACTGAAAGAGAACCCTTTGGTGATATTTTCTCTTGAGTTTTTTAGAAGGGTGACATTGCCTGTGAATCCTGCGGCATCAATCAGACATGGAAGCAATGCCTCTCTGCCTTCTACCACCTCAATGGCCTCCTTAAGGACACACCAACGAGGACCTGTGGCAAGAAAAAGAATTGCAGCAGGTGACTCTCATGGCCTTAATTACTTAGAATACATCAAGGAAATCATCGCAGGCTAGGTTGCCACATGCTGAATTGATGGTAAGACCAGGTCCTGACCCTAAGTGTCTTCAACACACATGGATATCTCTTGTTCAGAGGTGTTGCTCATAAATCAAAGATCACGGGCATATCTAGTGGAGCCAGTCTTCCACTTGGTTAGAAATTTAGCAAACCTGCACAAAGACTCTGTCAAGATTGCATTGTTCTGTGCACGGTGAAATTCATTGTAGAATTATTTATTTCCATTTATTTAAAAAACTTTTGTCCAACCTTTCTCAGGGTTGTAAAACAAGTTTAAAAAAAATTAAAATGTATAATAACAATTCATAAAAAACAATACACCAGATCGAGGAGGGAATAAAACTAACCACAAAGAATCTTGCATGTATCGGGGGAAGGCTAACAGAAACAAACGCATCTTTAGTATCAGTTGGAAACGAAACAGGGAGGGAGCCAGAGAAATCTCCTTCTTTTGGGGGAAGAGTTCCAAAGGGAGGGAGCCTCCAAAGAGAAAGACCTCTCTTGCATGGCTACCAGATGAGCCTCCACTGGCAGGGGTACATGCAAGAGGCTATCATATGGGGTGGGAAAAGGCAATTGCTTCAATGCATATCCCTGTCTATGCAGTAGAAGCATGTAATACAGAAGAAGGACCAGAAGGGTGAAACTGGATGAAGTATCGAAAGCCTGATTACCTCTCACAGACAGATATACAGAGGCTGTCTCCACATCGGTATTGTTGATGTAAGCACACTGGTATTTTCCCATGTGCTTGCAACTAGCACTGGATATATAGAGGGTGCCATTGTTGTGCACAGTTACTGTAGGTCCATTCTTTATGCCAAGCCACACTACCCTGGAACTTCCAGAGCAAAGTAAGCTTACAGGGTCTCCTTCATTCACAGTCACAGTGGAGACATTAGGGCTGATGGCTGGAGATGCTGATCCTAGAAAGAAGGAAGAGAATGAGGCATCTGTGACACTGTAGTATCTCTTCAAGGTATGATTAGCAAATCTTGCATCTACTAATACTACTGTCCCTGATACCTAAAAGAGGCATCTATTAAAGTGGTGGCTCTCTCATATTTAGCAGGGAAGAGAAACCGTCCCTGTTCAACCCAGCAAAAAATCCCTCCTAATGACTTTTGTTAGTATGCTTTTTTTAAGATCATGAGCCCCTTTGAGACAGGGAACGCTCTTCTCATTAACAAATTTATTCAAGCTTGAATCAATTTGAGCTCAAAATGGGCCATTTCAAATGTTTCAAGCTAGAAACAAGACACCCTTAAAATAAAGGGCCTGTTTCGAGCTCAAAATAAAACAGACCAGTCCTCCAAGGCAGGTTGAAGCACTAAGTCCAGAGTGGAGGGCTGATCTACGCACCAACCCCGATGGGTAGAGCAGCTCTCCCTGGAAAAACAGGCATCAAAATGGTGCTCGAAACATTCAAAACGTTTCAAGTGTTTCAAGGTTGATTAGTAAAAACAATTGGTTTTGGCTGCTGTTTTGGCAAATCGATTTCAGAATTTTGCAGTTCATTTCAAGCTTGAATAGGAAAAACCTTACTTCTTATTCCTTTTGCTATGCAAACCATCTCATGAGCTTTTTGTAGAAAAGCAATATATAAACTTAATAATAGTTTTGAAATAAGTCAATGAAATGGGCTTGTAAGTCTATAGTGAGTACACTGACTTCTTAGCATTGCCGTATGCCAGCCCAGATAGAGCTATGTTACTCTAAAACCCTCCATGTGCGTGAACACAATCTTCTGTATCCTAGGAGTCACTTGTTGCCTCTTCCAACAGGCCTTCTGCCTGCCTGCATTCCCTGGCATGATATGCTCTGTGGTCTGAAGCTTTACAGCAGGGGCCAGGGGTGAGGCAAGACAGAATCACAGACAAATGAAGTGATTTTTAATTAATAAAGGGCATTAGCATATTGAATAGTATGCAACCATTTGTGCAATTATGCAGTTCATAATTATCGCCCAGGCTGAGAATTCTACAGTGGATTAGACGTCTTCCTCAGCCTGAACTGAAGAGGGAACAACCCCCTGAAAAAACCTGAAGCTTGGGCTGTCATGGAAGAAGCCAAGTTCTCTTTGCAGTGTCAGCAAGTTCTTTTGACCGCTGCTGATATTTATAATAGGGAGAGGGGGAAGTGAGAAGTGAATCAGTGCCTCAGATGTGCTGAGGAAAGCATTGTGAATTGAAACCTCGGCATTACCCTTCCGTAGCTGAGGAAACACATTGCGAATGGTTGTCTCTGCTCTGGCCGCTGTGGTGTGTTTCCTCTCCCCTCCCACCTTCATGTCTTCCCCTTATTAGCCTCCCCTTCTCACCGTCCTCTCATCCCCTCCTCAATATTGCTTCTTCCACACATTACTTCAGATCTAAAACAGCCACTAGATTAGTGTAATATTTTACTATATATGACCTTGTCTGCAAATTTGTGGCAGTATACTGGGGGGAAAAACACCCCTCTGGATTTTTTTTTATTTAGATAAAAAATGTTTGAGTCAAAGATGTTCATTAGCTCTGATTCATATGGTGTTAAATGGGGCCTCATGGTTCCCCTACTGAGGGGTCTGCAAAACAAAAAATCCTAACTGCAAGTATCAATACGTAGAAGAACAGGCCCTGCTGAGAGTGAACCAGCATGGCTTCTGCAAAGGTAAATCTTGCCTCACAAACCTTTTGGAGTTCTTTGAGAGTGTCAGCAAGTGTGTGCATAAAGGTGGAATAGTTGACACAGTGTACCTGGACTTCCAAAAAGCTTTCGACAAAGTTCCTCATCAAAGACCCTTGGGAAAACTTAGCATTCATAGGAGAAGGGGACAAGTACATGTGTGGATTGCTAACTGGTTGAAAGACAGAAAACAGAGGGTAGGTATAAATTGAGAGTTTTCACAATGGAGGGAAGTAAGAAGCTGGGTCCCCCAGGGATCTGTACTGGGACTGGTGCATTTTAATTTATTCATCAATGATCTAGAAGTTGGAGTAAGTAGTGAGGTGGCCAAATTTGCAGATGATACCAAACCATTTAGGGTAGTGAAATCCAAAACGGATTGTGAGGAGCTCCAAAAGGATCTCTCCAAACTGGGGGAGTGGGCAACAAAATTGCAAATGTGGTTCAGTGTTGGCAAGTGTAAAGTGATGCACATTGGGACAAAAAAACCCAACTTCAAGTATATGCTGATGAGATCTGGGCTGTCAGTGACTGACCAGGAGAGGGATCTTGGTGTTATGGTGGACAGTTCATTGAGAGTGTCGACTCAATGTGCTGCAGCTGTGAAAAAGGCCAGTTCCATGCTAGCGATCATTAGAAAGGGGATTGAAAATAAAATGGCTAATATTATAATGCCCTTATACCAAACTATGGTGCGGCCACACCTGGAGAACTGCATACAATTCTGGTCACCACATCCAACAAAGGACATTGTAGAACTGGAAAAGGTGCAGAAGAGGGCAACCAAGATGATCAGGGGCCTAGAGCACCTTTCTTATGAGGCAAGGCTACAACACCTGGGGCTTTTTAGTTTAGAAAACAGATGACTGCGGGGAGACATGATAGAGGTCTATAAAATCATGCATGGTGTGGAGGAAGTGGAGAGAGAGAAATCTCTCTCTCTCTCTCTCTCTCTCACACACACACACACACACACACACACACACACACCCACCCACTAGAACCAGGGGTCATCCCATGAAATTAATTGCCAGGAAATCTAGGACCAACAGAAGTACTTTTTCACACAATGCATAATCAACGTGTGGAATTCTCTGCCACAAGAGGTGGTGACAGCCAACAACCTGGATGGCTTTAAGAGGGGGTTGGATAACTTCATGGAGGATATGTCTATCAACAGCTACTAGTCAGAGGGCTATAGGCCACCTCCAGCCTCAGAGACAGGATACCTCTGAATACCAGTTGCAGGGGAGTAACACCAGGAGAGAGTGCATGCCCTCAACTCCTGCCTGTAGGCTTCCAGTGGCATCTGGTGGGCTACTGTGTGAAACAGGATGCTGGACTAGATGGGCCTTGGGCCTGATCCAGCAGGGCTGTTCTTGTGTTCTAATACCACTGAGATACATTGTTATTCAGCTTCTTTGCTGAATATTATTTTTTATGACAGGAAGAGACAGAGGTGTTTTATTATCCCGCATATTCCAAGAGAAACCCCTGCTAACTGAGCAAATTGACACCTTTTTAAAGTGGTGATTCTCTTATATTTAGCAGGGGGAGAGCAACTGGCCCTATCCATCCCTAGCACAGCATTCCTCCAGTGGCTGTTGTTGGTGTCTACCTTATGTTTCTTTTTAGATTATGAGCCCTTTGGGGACACGGGACCATCTTAAGTATGTATTATTTCTTTTTCTATGTAAACCACTTTCAGAATTTTATTGAAGAGCAGTATATAAATATTTGTCATATTTGTCATAAGAGTAGCTTTTGCTTGCTTTTTAAGATACTAAAAGGAAAGAAATTAAATTAAGGAGTGATAGGAGAGAATGATGATGTGGATACCAACTGCAGACAGTCTTTGGCAAACAGTTTATACAAAGGGTACTACTCACTCTGTACTTGTTAAAGAAAACCTCCATAGGATTGTTGGCCCCTGCTAACTGAGTAAAGAGACACCTTTCAAAGTGGTGATTCTCTTCTATTTATCAGGGGAGAGCAACTGGCCCTATCCAGCCCCAGCATAGCATCCCTCCAGTGGCTGTTGCTGATATCTGCCTTGTGTTTCTTTTCAGATTGTGAGCCCTTTGGGGACAGGAAACCTTCTTATTTATATATTATTTATTTTTCTATGTAAACTTCTTTGAGAACTTTGGTTGAAGAGCAGTATATAAATATCCATAGTCGTAGTAGTATCAAATGGACTTTAACACCTTAAGGGCCAGCGTGGTGTAGTGGCTAGAGTGCTGGACTAGGACCGGGGAGACCCGAGTTCAAATCCCCATTCAGCCATGATACTAGCTGGGTGACTCTGGGCCAGTCACTTCTCTCTCAGCCTAACCTACTTCACAGGGTTGTTGTGAGGAGAAACTTAAGTATGTAGTACACTGCTCTGGGCTCCTTGGAGGAAGAGCGGGATATAAAATGTAAAAATAAAAATAAAATTAAAAAATAATAACACCTTGGCTTGCAGTTTAAGCAAGATGTACAGACATGAGATTCATGTGCTAGAAATACAAACAAATTAAAGCTGATTTACTGCATGTCTGGTGCCCAAAACCAATTTGGGGATAAAATCTCCTACACAATAGAATTGACAGATTCATTGCTGTTTTTCCTTGGTTATTTGTATGGTACAATCCAGAAGGAATAGAATGAATTAGTTTGGAATTTGTTGATGGCGGCAAAGATTTCAATTACCAAGAAATTGTGGGACCATTCTACTCCTGTCTGTTAAGAAAGGTAATGGAAGTTCAGAAACTGTCTTGAAATGTCAAAATTAACTGAATTCATTCATTTGAAGAATGGCAGGCAACACATCAAGACTTTCTGCAAGATATTGGCCAAGACCATAACACGGCATGTGTGCAGCAAAGGAAACTTACATGCAGTTGCTGTCTTCCAGACTAAAGCCAATATGTTTCCGAATGAAATACAAAGTGCTTTCCCACCCTATAAAGCCCTCAGTGGCTTGGAACCAGGGTACTTAAGAGAATGCCTTCTCTGCTGTGAACCCTGTCACCTATTAAGATCATCTGGAGAGGTCTGGTTATGGCTTCTGCCAACTCGTTTGGTGGTGACTCAAGGCCGGGCCTTCTGTGTGGCTGCCGCGGGACTTTGGAACACGCTCCCTGCTGAAATAAGAGCATCTCCTTCTCTGTTTGCTTTTAGGAGGACCCTGAAGACATACCTGTTTTCTCAGACTTTTAATTAAAATCTAAATTTTAATGTGTTTTTATTCATTGAGATTTTATCTGTATAAAGAATTTAAACTGATTTATATTGTGTTATGTTTTAATGTGTACACAGCCTGGATATTTCTATATCAGGTGTTATAGAAATACAATGAATGAATGAATGAAGCGAGCTGTGTGGCACACAGGAGGGGAGCAATTTTCACCTATCTCTCCCTCCCTCTGAAGTGTTCTATACCACCCAAAATCATACTCCTGAGAATGAAGCAGCCCTCAGGGATACATGTTTGGCTGGCACAGAGTGCTTCAGAGGGAACATAAGAACAGCCCTGCTGGATCAGGCCCAAGGAGGCCCATCTAGTCCAGCGTCCTCTTTTGCACAGTGGCTCACCAGATGCCGCAGGAAGGGGAGACTGGCACAAATTATGCCCCCCTCACTGCACGAGTGGGGGGCATAATGCATGTTTCCTTTGCTGCACACATGCTGCATTAGTCAGGATGCCAGCCATTGTCTTCTTTTATTAATTGTATGAAGCCAATATATAAAGATTGTTTTCACTACCAGCCCTACCCGGGTAGGGCTGGTTGTGTGGAGCATTGGGATTGAGTCCAAACCCAGCACTCTTTAACCAGGTAGTCCAGGTTTTTAACCTGGGCTAAAAGTGAGTTCTACCTCACCACTCCTGGTCATGTGAATGCTTGGGTTGCCTGCAGCCTGAACATCCATTGAGCTGGTGGCAGGAGTGCACGGTAGCGGGGAAATCCCCCAGTGCACCACTATGCTCCTCATGTAGTGCATTGTGGGATGCTGGAGGAGGAAGTCCTCTGGATCCTGGCTCTGCTGCTTGCTGCCATGCTGCTTGTCCGGTGTGCATGCGGCAGAGTGGGGGCACACCTCATGCTCGTGTGAGAGGAGGCAGGTAGGACCCTACCTCCCTGCCAGCCTCACCTGTCCCAGGTAAGTTGGTCCTATGAACGACCAAGAGTTTTTCTTTGTTACAAGTAATTTTTTATGGCTTAAAAAAAAATCTATGTATTTGCAGACATGTTTTTTGCTCTGAGGACTAGACACTTGAAGCACAATTACTTCTGTGATCATACCCTGACTTGGCTTCAGCCATCTGATGGCATAGTTGTTGTTGCTACATAGTATAAGGGTGAGAAAACAAAATCTGTTTATCTCTCATGGTCAGTTCACACATTACTTTGTGCTATTTATTTCACTCATAGGAAATTTCTAACTCTTATGTGAATATCTCAGTCTCTACAATTACAGAAGTTGACATGGCACAGATCCTCAAATTAATGGCTCTACCATGACACTATGAATCTTCTGGTTGTCAAAAACAGGCCAATGCAACATGTGAATGAAGAGAAGGCAAAACCAATGGATGTCAGACAGGTTTGTCAATCAGGTAGCTTTCAAATTCCCTAATGCATTTTGAAGGTAAATATATTTCAAATTCTTTGAAATATTATTCAAATGCAAATCCAATTGAAGGTAAATATTCTACTTCAAAATGCATTAGGAAAAAACTAGAAACTGGCAATCATTTGAGAAAACCCAAAATCTGACAAATTAAAGGTTATATCATATATGATATGATATGGTATGATATGATATGATATGATATGATATATATCATATCATATCATATCATGTTGGGAGGTCAGCGGGCCATTCCAGAGGAAGGGTAGTCATAAATTTAATAGCTGTCTCCCCTTCTGGCTGTCCTGCCAGCTCTTTGATCTCGGGGAGCACTGCCAACAACCCACATAGCTTTTCCCTGCTCTTCTGTAATGCCAGGTCATCCAAAATAAATCTGAACTAATCCATGATTTGATCATGGATGAAGGGGCCGCCCAGGTATGTTTTATCGAGACTTGGTTGGGGGAGGCTAGTGGTCCAGTTTGGTCCCAACTTCTCCCTCCAGGATATTCTGTAGAGGAGCAGGTGAGGGGACGTGGGTTGGGAGGTGGGGTGGCTGTGGTCTATAGGGATAATATCTCCTTTACCAGGGTCCCTGTCAGGGTATCAGACCATATTGAATGTGTGTACTTGAGTTTGGGGACCAGGGATAGATTGGGACTTCTGTTGGTGTACCGATCGCCGATCGCCACGCTGCCCAGCAGAATCCCTCACTGAGCTCACAGACTTGGTCACGGAACTTGCGTTGGAGTCTCCCAGACTCTTGGTGCTGGGGGACTTCAATGTTCACTTCAGGACCAATCTGTCTGGGGTAGCTCAGGAGTTCATAGCGGCCATGACAACTATGGGCCTATCCCAAGTGGTCTCTGGACCGATGCATATTGCAGGTCACACGCTTGATTTGGTGTTTTGCTCTGATGAGGGTGGTGTTCTGTGGGTGGGGACTCCTGTGATTACCCCATTGTCATGGACAGACCACCATCTGGTTAAGGCTGGACTTACAACCACTTCCCACCTCTGCAGGGGCAAGGGGACTATTAGAATGGTCCCCCTATTGGATCCATTAAGATTCCACGAAGCCTTGGAGGAATTTAGTGTTGGCTTTGCTGGTGATCCTGTTGATGCCTTTGTTGAGAATTGGAACAACTTGCTCACCAGGGTAGTAGACACGATTGCTCCCAAGCATCCCCTCCGACCCGCTTCAAATTTGGCCCCTTGGTATAAGGAAGATCTATGGGACTGAAGCAGCAAGGTAGGCGACTGGAGTGCAAGTGGAGGAAGACTCGACTCAAGTCTGACAGATTGCGACATAGAGCACATCTAAAGATCTATGCTTAGGCAATACGTGCGGCAAAGAGGCTGTTCTTTTCTGCCCATATTGCCTCTGTGAGTTCATGTCCAGCTGAGTTGTTCAGGGTTGTGAGGGGATTAGTATGTGCCCCCCCCAAACCAGAATTTGGAGTCATCAGTTACCTGCTGTGATGTGTTTAAAGTAGGGGTGTGCAATTTGGGTTTTCGGTGATTCGGTTTGGGACCCGAAGCGAATCACCCCCGTTCTGTTCTGTGCCCAAATACAGGCTTCCCGAATCACCCCTGATTCGGTTCGGATTCAGATTAAATCTGAATCCGAATCGATTCGGGTAGGAAAAACGGGTCCCAGGGGCAAAATAGTGGGGTAGGGTGGTAGTGCCCAATGGGTGGAGGCTACAACCCAAGTTTCAGGGCAATTGGGCAAAGGGCTGATTTTGGGGGAATTTTTGAAGTTTTAGTGTCTTTGGGGCAGATTGGGGGCATAGTGTGGGAACTGGGCAAAAAGAGTGGGGTGGGGTGGTAGTGCCTAATGGGTGGAGGCTACCATCCCAATTTCAGAGTGATTGGGCAGAGGGCTGATTTTTGGGGAATTGTTGAAGTTTACGCGTCTTTAAGGTTTTTCTCCATAAGAAGCATTGAGGTGTCAGCAAATGTATAGCTTCACGTGGGGGGCAAAGGGGTGGCCTAGAGCAGTGTGGGGTTGGTTGTTGTGCCAGGTAGGGGCAAGGAAGCTACCTGAATTTTTTCAAAGGATTTGGGCAGAGGGCTGATTTTTGGTGAATTGTTGAAGATTACGCGTCTTTAAGCTTTTTCCTCATAGGGTATACATGGAGCTTTCAGCAGCCCCATAAGTGCACTTGGGGGGTGCTGGGGTGGCCCAGAGCGAGTGGTAGTGTAGTGCACATAGGGAGCCAACCACCCCCATGGGTTTCTAACCCATGGGGTACAGGGTTCTGTTGTTTCAGAGGTATTCTGAGTGTGGATTCTATGATAGCTAATGAGATTTTCAGTGAAACACCATGAATCCACTCTAATATGCTATCATAGAATCCACACTCAGAATACCTCAGAAACAACAGAACCCTGTACCCCATGGGTTAGAAACCCATGGGGGTGGTTGGCACCCTATGTGCACTACACTACCACAAAGTGCTAGTTATAATTTACAAAGCCCTAAATGGCTTAGGCCCTGGTTATCTAAGAGAGTGTCTTCTTCATTATTATCCCCACTGCCCATTGAGGTCATCTGGAGAGGTCCGTCTCCAGTTGCCACTGATCCGTTTGGTGGCTGCACAGTGACGGGCTTTCTCAGCCGCTGCCCCGAGATTGTGGAATGCGCTCCCTGCTTAGATACAATCTTCCCCATCTCTTCTAATTTTCAAAAAATTCCTGAAAACCCATATTTTCACCCAAGCTTTCTCAGCTTCCTAAATTTTGGGGTTTTTAATATCTGGTCTATTTTAAAATTCAAAACCCGATTTTGAGGTTTTTAATCACTGTACTTGTTTTAAAATACTTTCTAAATTGTTAATTGTTAAGTAGTATTTTAATTTGTTTTAGCTCTTTACTGTTTTAGTGGTTTGTTTTAATTGTAAACCACCCTGAGCCATTTTGGAAGGGTGGTATACAAATCAAATCAAATCAAATCAAATAAATAAATAAAATCATATCATATCATAAGCTTTTTAAAGGAATTCTTCTGAAGAAGTTGGCTCAGTAATTGCCCTTGATCTGAAATGTGTTAGGCCCTAGATTGATTCCTGACATCTCCACTACACCTGTACTTGTGCCTTCTCTCTTTTCCTTCTTTGGGAAGCCTTGCCCTCACTAAATCAGGTTCCATAGATCTGTGACTTCATCACACATTCAACGTGCGATTCTTGATTGGCTGAGATCACTCTTGGAAGGAGAAAGAAACTCCCTATATGGGGAAAAATTGGTGAAGAAGCAGATGAGAAGGGAAATAACAGCAAATAGGTTAGGCAAAAAGGATGGGTTGGGAAATACTTTGCCTCCCTCAAAGCTATACATTCACGTCCAAAGTAAAATGGCAAACGTTTGGTTCAGCCCTAATCAAATAATAAAATATATTCATATAGGAATTTGAATCTAGATCATATTCCACTGTAATCTATGTAGAAATTGTGGCAGAATATATTGAAGAATTTTCTTAATGATGTCTTTAATGAGATAACACAGAATCTTAAGCCTGGTACATTTCAGAAATCTCTGGCAGGCATTAGTCCTATTCAGACATTACATTGTATGTGTGTACAAATGTTTATACATACATACATGTTTTTGTGTACATAACTGTACATGCATTGATTTTAAAAGTTTTAAAAGAAAGCTTAAGGGATTGCTGCATCCATTACTGCAGCCTTTAAAGGAACCATACACTCCAACTATACATGGTATGTATAGTTAAATGAACTATACACACCATAACCCAGGGTTCTTTAGAAAAGTGTCTGTTTTTTTCTTCAACAGATACTCTGAAAGGGGTGGGAGTAGAGACTGGGCATTTTAAAATGATGTGGTGGCACAAGAGGCAAGCCAAACAGCAGTGGCGGCTGCTGTTTCCAGTGCTCCAGAGGAAGCAAAGAGGGTGTTGTGGTCCTGGGTAAAGGTAAGGGAGGGGAAGGCAGGGAATGAGTGGGGGGAGGCAGGAGGACAATGGGAGGTGGGGTCTGATATAAGGTTGGTAATATATCAGGTCAATAACGACCTGACTCCCAACAACAAGAGTGTTGGAGGACCCATGTCGGCCCACCCAATAATGGTTTTGGTTGGTTGAGTTGGAATGGCCTAGGCCACAGTTGGTGTTAACAGTCAGTCACCCAAGACACAGGCTAGATAAAGAATTAAAGGGGGAGAAAATGTCAAACATGAAAACAAAGTGAAGACACATAAAAACAAAAAGAAACAAGCCTTAACAAAGAAAGTGTCGGGGGGGGGGAGGCGGAAACCAATTGTGAAAACACCACAGTGGGCTGGTTCAGATGAACACATCCCTCCCTCACATCCCCTACATGCAATCATGTCAAGGCCTTGCTGAGAACGTCGCTAAAGTGCATAGTGATGCGTTCTCAGCACATCCTGTAAACATGTGTCATTGGAACTGCCCCGCTACACATGCTGTAAACCCCTGTTTAAACAGCATTCTGGAGTGTGTGTAGAGGGGCAATATGGATTATCACCTCTCCTACATGGTTACAAGATGTGCTGAGAATGTGTCAACATGTCACCAAGAACCTCTAGATATTTTACTTTCCTGCTGCCCCTCAATGCCCCATTCTATTCCCTTTTCGCCAGTATAATATCTGTGATTTCAGAACTTACTGAGCAACATTTCTGTTGCAGTTTTCTTGTATGCTGTCTAGTAATATTTTATGTCTTGTTGAAAAGTTTGTCCTAGTGAAGATCCTTTAGAGAGTGGTGGGGTGGGAGGGGGGGAGGGCAGGGCCAGAAAGGAAATGGGAGGGAAAGGAGAAGGAGAAAATGTAGTTGTTTCTGGAGAGTTCTTTGTGTTTAGGAGAGAAGCAGTTATAAAAACTTTTGACAATTATAATAGACAAGTTAAAAATGCTCCCTGAAGTAAAATTAATTTAATGTATTGTCAAGAGAAGTAATAATCTAATATATTATTGGCACCATCCACTTTAGGTCTATAATTTTTTATTGGGGCAAATTGGCACATGGGTCTAGAATTGTGACTTTCAGATTATCTACATTCAGAGGATCCTTTCCACATCATTTTTTCTTTCAAGGAATCGTACAGATTTTCCTCAAAACCCCTGCACGTCCAGCAAATTCTGTGGAATACTCTGAAGCATATGCGCAGTTCAGGCAGGGTGTAGTCAGACCTACTGGGCTTTCTGTAGCCTAATCTGAACTGATGGTTTGGTCTAGAACACATTAGGGTTGTGCACAAAACTGGAAAACCCGGTTTGGTTCAAGTCAAACCAGACTCAAACTGAACCGAACATGGAACATAGTGGTAAAGGGGTATCTGGTAAGGAATTTTCTAGTAAAGCGGGGTACAAGGGGGCTGAATTAAACAGAGTTGGGGCGAAGGGAGTCAAAAGCTACCTTGTTGTTGCCACCACTGGCATTGGCATCATAGGAGGATAAGGCGGTTGCAAAAGTGGCCAAGGGTGGTGGTGGAGGCTCCTCCACCCCTACCAGGGCGGGCAGACCCATTTCAGGCATCTGTGGTGGCCAATTATTTTACCGCCACACACGCACAGAAGCCTGAAATGGGCCCAAAATTTGGGTTGTGCGTTTTGTATTTTTTTCTGTTTTGATTTGTACCAAATCCGAATCAACCCCATTTTGTATTTTATCCTAAATTAAGCCTTCCAAATCACCCCAGTTTTGTTTTGTATCCGGATTAATCCAACTCATTTGGATTAAAAAAATGGGTCACATGGCCAAAAGAGTGGGTTGGGATTGTAGTGCCCAATGAGTGGAAGCTACCACAAAAATTTCAAAGGAATTGGGATAACGGCTGATTTTTGGTGAATTTTTGAAGTTTGCACGTCTTTCAGGCTTTCCCCATAGGGTATAATGGAGGTTTCAGGAAAAATATAGCTTCACACAGGGGGTGGGTGGGGTGGGGGGTGGCCCATAGTGGAGTGTGGTTGGTGGTAGTGCCCAGTTGGTGCAAGGAAGCTACCACAATTTTTTCAGAGGAATTTGGCAAAGGGCTGATTTTTAAAGAATTAATGAAGTTACGAGTCTTTCAGATTTTCCTCATTGGGTATAATGGAGGTTTCAGCAGTCCCGTAACTCCACTTGGGGGGCAATGGGGTGGCCCAGAGCAAGTGGCGGTGTAGTGCACATAGGATGCCAACCACCCACATGGGTTGCCACCCACCCACATGGGTTGCCAACCCATGAAGTACAGGGTTTTGTTGTTCTAGAGGTGTTATGAGTGTAGATTCTCTGGTGGCATATGAGACTGGATTCATGGTTTTTCATTAAAAATCTCATTTGCTACCAGAGAATCTAAACTCAACACCTCAGAAACAACAAAGCCCAGTATCCCAATGGGTTAGCAATTCAGTGGGGTGGTTGGCACCCTCTGTGCACTACACCACCACTCGCTCAGCACCACACCAGTGCCCCTCAAGTGCAGTTATGGGGCTGCTGAAACCACCATTATTCCCTCTGCAGGAAAAGCTTAAAGACACTCAAACTTCTCCAAATCACAAAAAATCAGCCCTTTGCCCTATTCCTTTGGAATCTGGGTTGTGGCAGGCACCCCTTGGGGCACTTCCACCCAACCCACTGTTCTGCTCCAGCAGACCCCTTTCTGCCCCAAATCTGCCCCAAAGACACTCTAACATTGACAATTCCTAAGAAAGCAGCCAATTAGCAACCTTAGGCCAATTCCATGGGAGTCTGGGTTGTGGCAGGCACCCCTTGGGGCTCTTCCACCCAACCCACTGTTATTATTATCTATATATTTAATTCTCTTGGGACATGCATGCCCAGGATTTGGTGGTGGAACTCTCGCGACAAGCTGTGAGAGTTCCGAAGTGAGGACTGAGGAGGAGAGGGGGAAGAAAGTGCCGGCTGTGGCCTCTGGCCAGCCAGCGGGTGGAGGAGGGGGGAGAGAAAGGTGGCGGCGGGCAGTGGGCGGGGGAGAGAAAGGTGGCAGCGGGAGGGGGAAGAGAAAGGCAGCGGTGGGCGGGGGAAGAGAAAGGCGGCAGCGGGCAGCGGTCGGGGGAGAGAAAGGCGGCGTTGGGCAGTGGGTGAGGGGAAAGAAAAGTGGTGGCAGGCAGCGGGCGGGGGGAGAAACGTGGCAGCGGGAGGCGGGCAGCGGGTGGGGGAAAGGAAAGGTGGTGGGGGCAGTGGGCGGGGGAGAGAAAGGCGGCGGCGGGAAGAGAGTGGGGGAGAGAAAGGCGGCGGCGGGAAGAGGGCGGGGGAGAGAAAGGCAGCGGCGGGAAGCGGGTGGGGGGGCAGAAAGGCGGCAGCGGGCGGGGGAGAGAAAGGCGGTGGCGGGCAATGGGCGGGGGGAGAGAAAGGCGGGGATGAGCGGGGGGAGAGAAAGGCGGCGGCGGGCGGACTGGAGGGAGAAAAAACAGTGGTGGCGGGGCCCTTCTTGGCCACCCGCTGCGGCTCTGTGGGGGGGGAGGAACGGGAGTTGAGGAGCACTGGAGATCGTGGGCCGGAGGGAAGGGGACGGAGAAGAGACCGGGGGCAGGAGGAAGAGGGAGGGGAAAACAGCCAGCCCCAAAGCGCCGCACAGATGATCTGTGTGGGGTTGGCTAGTTATTATTACAGTTATATCCTGCTCTTCCTCCAAGGATCCCAGAGTGGTGTACTACATACTTAAGTTTCTTTTTTCACAACAACCCTGTGAAGTAGGTTAGGCTGAGAGAGAAGTGACTGGCCCAGAGTCACCCAGCTAGTTTCATGGCTGAATGGGGATTTGAACTCGGGTCTTCCTGGTCCTAGTCCAGCACTCTAACCACTACACCACGCTGACTCTTGCAGCAGACCCCTTTCTGCCCCAAATCTGCCCCAAGGACACTCCAACATTGACAATTCCTAAGAAAGCAGCCCTTAGGCCAATTCCATGGGAGTCTGGGTGGTGGTAGGCACCCTTGGGGCACTTCTTCCCAACCCACTGTTTTGCCCCAGCAGACCCCTTTCTGCCCCTAATCTGCCCCAAAGACACTCCAGCTTTCGCAATTCCCAAGAAAGCAGCCCTTAGGCCAATTCCATGGGAGTCTGGGTTGAGGCAGGCACCCTTGGGGCACTTCCACCCAACCCACTGTTCTGCCCAAGCTGACCCCTTTCTGCCCCAAACACTTCACACTACACAGCGTGGTGTAGTGGTTAGAGTGCTGGACTAGGACCGGGGAGACCCGAGTTCAAATTCCCATTCAGCCATGATACTAGCTGGGTGACTCAGGCCAGTCACTTCTCTCTCGGCCCAGCCTACTTCACAAGGTTGTTGTGAAGAGCGGGATATAAAATTAAAAATAAATAAAATAAAATCATAAGAAAGCAGCCAATTCCATGCGAGTCTGGGTGGTGGCAGGCACCTCTTCGGGCACTTCCACCAAAGCCACTGTTCTGCCCCAGAAGACCCCTTTCTGCCCCAAATTTGCCCCAAAGACACTCCAACTTTCACAGTTCCTAAGAAAGCAGCCCTTAGGCCAATTCCATGGGAGTCTGGGTGGTTGCAGGCAATTAAAGAACTTAGTTATGTGCAATTACATAGCAACTGGACAGGAGCCGAAGTATGGAACTGATTGGGTCTTCAACCTAAATAAGAAGATTTTTCAAAATCTCTCCAGGAAATTGAGTGGAACACCCAAAGTGACATTTCATATTAAATATTATACTTGTAGGGCTGCCCCTTTGAGTCTATTGGCCTCGAACATCTGGTAGCCCCACTTGTAAGTGTAGAAACTGAATACCTTCTTGGAATTAAGCTCATCAGAGCTCAGGAATTAAAATATTACTGCGTGCACTCTGAGCTGGTCCAATTGTAAAAGAAGAGCTACTTCCCAGTGTGTTAATAATAACCCAGCAGCAAGTATATGCTTTTTGCTTTAACCAAGCATAATAGCTTGTGCCTCCCATATACCATGAAAGAGACTTGAAGAGAGGTGTCCTTGCTGGCATTTTGTTAATTTGTTTTGTTTTCTGCAAGGGCTTAGATATTTTAAATGCAAACAAGACAAGGCATGTGGAATCTTAATCATTACACACAAAATAACAAAGAGGGAGAAAACGGGGTGGGGTGGGCGGGGTAGGGTGGCAGGAGGAAAGGAAGTCTTGCAAGCTCAGCAGCCCAGACAGAGTTGACAATGGATTGGCTGCTCTCAACTCAACTTAATCATTTCATTCTCAGCACACAATTGCATCACAATACAGTGCATTTCTCTTAACTAAATCGCACAAGGGAATGTCATTGTCTTCATTTGTCCCTTTTTGCATATCTTATCTTCTGCTATGCTAATTCTTCCGACAAACAGGTCATTTCGGTGTGTAAATGAAAATTATCGGAGGTCTAATGATGGTTTTGATTTGTAGACAAATCATGCGAAATTGCCATTTTCGGGCACAAATCGATTTGTGCCCGAATCGAAATTCACAAGTTTACCCAAAATGGGCCTGAACCTGGCCTTTTCCACACCAACAGGGTGGGGAGGAAACCCCCACTGCTACCACAACCACCCCCACAGCTGCTGCCAGTGGTGGCAACAACGAGGTCAATTTTGATTTACCTCCCACCCCAACTCTATTTAATCCAGCTTCCCCTGTACTAGTAAATGGGAATCCTTATTGAATTTCCCTTTACCAGTACGCAGGGTTGCCATATTCAAGCTTCCCAAACCCGGGTGGCCTAATTTGCCTATTATGCAGCAATTAACTTGCATTTAATTTAATTTAATTTAATTTAATTTAATTTATTTATTTATTTATATACTGCCTGCCACTACCCAAGTCTCTAAGGGGTTTAGAACAATAAAACAAACCAATGACAGCTGAAAAAGCCACTTTGTGCAGAACAAAACCTGCTGTGGAGGAAAATGCTGCCTGGACAAGTGCCATCATGTTATGGTCACAATGTAAACAAACCTGAGAGTAAATCCCACTGAAATAAGTGTGATGTACTTCTAAGTAAACATAGTTGTGTGATGCAAAACCACAACTACAACGTGTTCTACCCCTGCTAACTGAGCAAAGAGGCACCTTTTAAAAGTGCTCAATCTCTTTATTTAGCTGAACCCCCACCGTCTCTTGGAAGCATGAAAAAATGGGCTCACTGGGCACCAAAGTCATGTTGCCAATAGACTCTCCCCCTACCTGGCCCTGATGCCACCCTCTTTACACACGATGGGTTTGAGTGTTGATTCCCCCCTCCCCTTTTATTGATTCCCCTTTTACTACAATCTTGCTCCCAGTTCAACAATCAGAAACCCATGGGGAGAAACCTCGAAATAGGCACTGTGGGGCAGTGCCTATTGCTGCGCAAAGCAGGAGGCGGCAGATGTAAGTGTGTGCGTGCATGAAATCAAGAAGTGGCAGCCATTTGAAAAATGTGTGTGCGTGCAAAGAGGGGGGGTGGGGCTAGCATTTTTCAGTCTGCCTCAGGCATCCAAAGATCTTGGGCTGCCACTGAGATTATGAGAAGTAATACATTAGTTCCACTCTGTGGAACTAGACCTCACTTGAAATACTGTGTCCAGTCCTGGGCCCTGTATTTTCAGAAGGGCATTCTTAAACTGGAAGGGATGCAGAGGAGGGCAAGAAAGGTGGTCAGGGGCCTGGAAAGCAAGCCCATTAAGGAAGAGTTGAAGGAGCTGGGTCCATTTAGCCTGGATATGATAGCCACCTTCAAATATCTGAGGGACTATCATAGAGAAGAAGGAACACCTGGCTCTTTGTTGCTCCTGAGGGCAGGACTAGAACCAATAGGTTGAAACGATAAGGAAGCAGGTTTGGGTTAGATATCAGGAGAAATTTCTTAACTATAGGAGCTGTTCAACAGTTTGCCTTGTGCTTTGGTAGGCTCTCATTCTTTAACGGTGTGCAACAGAGGCGGAATGGTCAACTGTCAGGATGCTGTCGTGTAGCAGTTCTAGCACTTACTGAGCAGTAAGTGCTAGAAGAGTTCAATGACCTTTCCAACTAACAGCCTATTATTCTAACTAAAGAAACGCTGATAAGTTCCCATGGCACTCAGGGTTCCACAGAATGCAGTTGGAAAACTGCCGATTCATTAAACAGCTGATGAAACTGCTGTTGAATAAAATTCTAACTAAATACTGCATAAACACTGGAAATTCTGGGCCAGATTCACTTCAGAATTCATTTAAGCAGAAAAAGGAGCAAGCCATCATTAAGAGGTAGGACCGTTCTGTATGGAGAAGGTCAAACCCGGAGGCTGTTCTCACGACCAGCCTAATCCTGCCTGAGCTACCCCAGACAGGGTTAGGCAGGCCGTGAGAAGCAGTGGGATCCTAGTGGGATCCTCACAGGTCCCTCCGTTCCCCGCCGGCCTAACCCCCTTAGCAAACCCAGCTTTCGCAACCTTAACCCAGCTACCGGGTATCGTGTGACTCCTTGGGCTGTGTGCAGGTGGAGGAGTCACAGAGATGGATGCATAGAGCACCTGTCTGAGGGGGGAGTTCCCAGTGCAATGTGCATGCCACACGTTACATGGAGGGATGCCCGGAGGCTGGAACAACAAGTTTTGGCCCTGGATCCCTCTGCCCTGCTCTGTGCTTTGCAGAGCTGCATGGAGCAGGGCTGCCCATGTGGGTGCATGGGAAGCACACCAAAGAGGATCTGCTCGGTCATCTTAGGGGAAGGTAAGCTGAAAGCAGCCTTCCCCTCATGCCCTCCTCACCTGCCTGGGGCAATCATGTGAATCGCCCCTTGTGTTTGCCACATTGGGGAAAGGGCTTGTTAGAGGGCTAGATACAGCAAGTGCTTTCCTATTGGACTGATGTCGCAAGGAAGCACTCAGTTTCAAGAGGTACAAGTAAAACAAAACAGGACATTTCAAAAATACACAAAATGACATGGAACTTGGAGGGGAAGAGTGGAGTTCCCATACACAAATCCTAACAAGGGCACTCATGAAAGCCACATTCCAAACAGCTTTTCCAGATGCAGTGAATATGGGGGAAATGGCATTTTTACAGGAACATGATTAAGCAGTGTGATGTCACTCAGACTGTGCACAACATGTTTTCCTAGCTGCTATGCATTTCCTATGCAAAGAACATCCTGAGCAATCCAAGTGAATCAGATCTATTTTGATCGTCTTTTTGCCAGTAGAGAAACAATTCTAGCTGCTCACTGGGAGGTACCAGGTGCTTCCATATGGTCCAGTGGTTGTTGGAGCATTTCCAAGATGATGTTGAAGCTATTCACACAGGCGTGCAAAACTGGGCTAAGGAAGTCCAGCCCGGTTTTGCACATGTGCATTTACTGCCGGGATTGAGCCCGATCCTGGCAGTGCCACGGTGGCAAACCTACCTACGAAAGCTCTCCTAACTCCGTTCTACCGATAGTCTTCCAGCCAGCTTCAGGGAGAGAAGGGGGATCCCTATAATGCTTGTGTGGTACATTATGGGAGCTCCAGAGGATGGGGCAATGCTGGGCTATGCATCAGGCACCCTGACCCTTGCAGCTACTGGCAGCAGCAGTCTTGGCAGGCAATCCGCCCACCCAAAGGACAGGACTGGATCGTCTGCAGGGAGATAAGCTTTTCAAGGCTTTCCTCACTGCTCGTGTGGAAGGGCTCACTGCAGGGGCATAGCAAGGTTGGAGGGGGCCCAGAGGCAAGATTTTAAAATGGGCCCCTCGCTGATACACACACACAAACACACTCACAATATATAGTGCACTCACACTCACATCCCCATTATGAATACGGTGAATATCTGGTTTACATTGAATCTGTTTTTTTAAACCTCTGCTACTGCCGATGTCCAAGAGACTCAACATAATTCATAGGGGGTGCAACACAGGTGGGTGGGGAGTCATGTGACGTGCCTCTGGGGGGGGCCCTTGAGGCAGTGGGGCCCCAAGACGACTGCCTCCCCTTGCCTAATGGTAGTTACGTCTCTGGCTCACTGTCTTCTGAATCCTTCCCTGTCCCTGCCAACCCATGATGCATCCCTTCCCAATTCTGTCCTCTGCAGCACAGCACTGACAGCATCCATAAATAATGGCTGCTTCCAGCTTAGTGTAAAGTAAAGTAAAGTGTGCCATCAAGTCGATTCCAACTCCTGGAGCCCACAGAGCCCTGTGGTTTTCTTTGGGGTTGACCATTGCCATCTCCCGCGCCATACAGGAGGGGTTGACCATTGCCATCTCCCGCGCTGTACAAGATGATGCCTTTCAGCATCTTCCTATATTGCTGCTGCCCAATATAGGTGTTTCCCATAGTCTAGGAAACATACCAGTGGGGATTCAAACCAGCAAGCTCTGGCTTGGTAGTCAAGCCATTACCCCACTGCGCCACTTAAGGTGACCTGGCATAGTGTAGCAGTTCCTTATATTATGTTCATTCTTAAGATATTAAAAAACACATTCTTTAAAAATCAGCAACTTAACAAATACCCATTGGAAAATGATGTGTGGGGAAAGGAACACTTTAAGTAACATTTTTATAATGAACAACAACAGGTGTAATTTTAAATTGCTAGAATTCAAGAAAATCTAGCGGAACCAATTATGTTTGAGTCAGTTTCTCTCTCTTGTTTTGGCTAGAGATTAGTTTTTAAAATGAGATAACAACACAGAAAAGCAAGGGACTTTAGTTATTCATTGACTGCAGTTGTAACTCCACACTAATCAGAGAATGTAGATTCCACAAGTTCTGCTCCATTTGGCTTACAACACAAATTGTGGATTTTGGAATGTTAATAGATGAATATGCATATGCCCTTAAAAACACCCACATCCCTTTCAACCCATTTCCCCCCCCCCAAATAGTGGCCAACATGACACACAGCATTCTGGCATTGGAACACTCCATACCAGGCTGCTATGGACAAACAAGCAGTCCCGATGCTGTTAAGAACAAGCAACTGTGCAAGCAGTGCTACTGCAGTTATTTCCATTTGAATCACCAAAATCAGAATAACTGCAGTTGTGATGCCTGCACAATCGCTTGTTCTTACCAGTGGCAGGGCAGTCCACAGCAGCTCTGAGATGGAGCACTCCAGTGATGGAATGTTGCATTTCATGTTGGCCATTAAAAAAATAATATTTAAAATTTATTTTCTGAGTGCAATTATGATCATATGGAAGGAAAAAAAAATAAGCAAGGTCACAGGTATCAGCACAGAAACTGAGCCCTGTGGGAGGAGTGATTTAAAGCAATGCCATTCTTCTGATTTAAAATAGCCCCCCAGAAGCAGCCATTTTTGCCACTGAGATCTCCATTCAATCTTCTCCAAAGCCTTGTGTTTTGAAGTGTTGAAGCTTTGGGAAGGCTGGAGTTTGGCGGGGGGCGGGGACTGCACTCCTTTCCAATTCCACTTACGTCTCCTGCTTAGAAGCAGGAAACAGTTGAGAAAATGGCATCTCTCTACTACTCAGATAAGGTAGGGAGCCGCCTTTGGGGTTCTCACATAGTCAGTTCTTCTTACATGATTATTATTATCATTTGTATACCAAGGGTATCAACTAAGGTGTACATGCAACCCAATAACACTTGTGGTATTTAGTAATACTGGTGTTTAGCCACTACTTACCTCAGCACCCAGAACGGTGTTGGGATGGATGGAGTTGGCCCTGCTCCCAGAAGGAGTAGGACATATCAACACAATGTCAGCTAATCTGGCATATACAATCAGCTGAGAGTAGGGTGCGCAATATATAGGTGCAGGCAGTTGTCGTTCACCTAGGCACTTGCCTGCCCAGCTGAGATTAGCTGGCTGCCATTTAGGGCTGAGCAGGAACATTTGGTTTCCACCTGATTGGCCATTGGTGGGAATTTTTCTGTCTGCTTCACACGGATTGTTTCTTAAGGCGCTTGTTTCCATTAGTGGGGGTGTCATTAAATAGTGTAACCCAATCACACAAGCAGGTGAGTGTGGATATTGGGGAATACTGGCAAATATTGGTGTTCCATCAGATGTACTGTTTGGGTGAACTGTTTGTTTCATGGAATAGCTCCTCGGGGTTTTGTGGCCTTGGGGTATCTAGGAAAGGATTCCTCATTGGGGAGTTAATTGATGTATCCGCTAAGAATTTTGGGGCTCAGGGGATGGTGATTCGGCAAGTCCTCCCTCGACTGAGGAAGTTGTGTGGCTGTGAGGAGAACCCAGCAGTCATCAGTCTGCTGCTAGCCTGTGAGCTCAGTTGGTTCTCCCATCAGCGGAGGGGGGGGGGCAATCTTTGCCTGTGGAGGCTGCCCCCTAGAGGGGTGGCATACGTGCACTCCTGTGATATCTTATACCAGAGTGCAAGTGGACTTTACCACTGCAGCTCCTTTGGGTAGTTAATAAAATGCAGCCCACGTTCAACTCAGTCTTTGTGTCCTGCCTCTTATTGGGGTCCAGAGGCAATTTGGTCATGTATATGTCTGAGACTATAAAACCAGATTCTGCAGTTGAGTCACAACATGGAAGACTGTCTCTGTGGCCATTTCTTATACTGGCCAGCTTGCATTTTCACACCAAGCTACAGCTCACCCCCCACGCTGCTCCTCGCCCACTTCCTTTGTACTTTCAGTAACTCTGGCTATTGGCTTTACCACATTAGCATTGCACAACAGTGACCTTCGCTTATCGTATGAGGCCAGTCCTTTCTGTTCCATCAAAGCCATGACAAGCAGGCATGTTGCTTCTTCACCCAATTACCTAATGCCAGGCTAAAACAGCCCAATCAAATTTCTACTCAGGCTGAAGTTTTACCGCTTAGTAGTTCTCTGTGACAGCAAATCTTTGACACCCACCACCAAGCCAGGTAGCCTTTGATGCAATGAACAATGCACAAATAAATGAACTATCAAGAAACATGCTACATTCAGTGATCAGAAGGTTTGGGGATTTGTTTGTTTTCCCCCAGAAGTTGGGATTTTGAAATAAGGGGTTTTTTTTCAGTGTGTGTGTGTGTGTGGGTGGTAGGGCGGCAATGTTGTAACAGAGACAGGAGATTGAGAGCCATGGAAAATATAAAGGAAACCGGTCAGTTAAGAGAGAAAAAAGGCATAGATGGTTAGTCTTGGGAAGAGACTAGAGGCTGAGTGAAGACATTCCACATCTTGATCATTGGAGAACTACCAAGATTTTCTGCAATTTATCATTTTAAATAGAGTTCTACACTTTTTGTATTTTAACCAGTTTTAACTACAGTCCCTAAATGCTGTAGGGTGGTAATTTCTTTTAAAAACAATTCTTGATATAAATCTCCCACTAAAAGGACCAGACATTTTCTGGCAAAGAAAACCAATTAATGCTTCCTGATGGGACAGTATTACATCAGTTCCCTTCCTTATTGACTATATTGCTCTTCTCTCTTCCAACAATGAAGCAACTAATCTTACACGAGCACCTGATGTTCAGGTGGTCCATATCCTAAGTCCACAGAATGAGCTACCATTCAAAATGGGAAAGACACCCACGCCAGCTTTTCAAAACTGCCCCATCAGTACAGAAAATCTAAAGTTCACATCTGAATATTGAACTGATTACTTACTTGATACACAACAGGTTGGTATGACCTAACGATGGAAGAGTGAAGCCAAGTTAAAACAAACAAACATAACAAAAACAAAGTCTGTGGTCATTAATGACATTTAAGATATGTAGAGGCTCACTGGCAACATTACCCTGGCTAGTTGGGGAAAGGCAACAAACTCTGCCAGGATCATGTGATTTCAGGCAGACACAATAGAGATCTGATTTTTAAAAAATCCACTGGAAGCCCATTTAGAGACATTTCCATTATTATTAACACATTTATATCTCACTTTTCAACAAAAAAGAAGTTTTCAGAAAAGTTCACATTATTTATTTATCCATTCAACACATTTATATACCACTCACTACACCTGTATTCTACCAAAAGAGAACCACAGGGCTCTGTGGGCGCCAGGAGTCGAAATCAACTTGACGGCACATTTACCTTTACCAAAGTCTCTCAGTGGTTTACAACAACAAACCAAACCAAAAAAATGAACAAGCACAGCAAATGAATAGGGCGGGGGGATTATCTCTTCCCGAAGAGCTCACAATAGAAAAGAAACAGCAACAGCCATGGGCAAGACACTGCGTTTGGATGAATAGGGACAATTGCTCTTCCTTTGTTAACTTAGCAGAGAGCCAGCACTTTAAGAGGTTCATCTCTGGTGCTTAGCAAGGGTTTCTAGTGCACAGACATATTGGATTAGCCTGTATCAATCTATTGGCTTATTTCGCCCATTCCCTTATGAGCTATCTTTGCATCAGTGGAATTGGCAAATATCAAACCTACCACGCCAGATATCAGCTGCTCCTATCAGGAACATCAAGACAGCTGGGCCCATTGCTCCGGGATTGAAGGTGTCCACCCAGCACAGGACAGGTGTGCTGTGATATTAAAGAAACTCCAGGATCTCTGTCTAATGGGTTGTTCTCCGTAGAAAAGAGATGGATGAAATGAAGAGTTGTGCTAATTCGTCTTCAAACATGCCTGGTCTGAATCTGTTTCTCTCTTTGGGGAAGCAACTTCTTCTTTTTCTGAAGTGACCACAAATTAGGAAATTCCTAGTATTTCTAGCTCAAGAGAAAGAGAGAAGGAGTTAAAAAACACCCACCCCCTTCAGTAGCAAATGGGGAGGGGATGTACAGTTGCAAAATGCCCCCTTTTAAAGGATACCTCCTTGTTGTAGGTCAGGTTTGTCCATATTCACGTGAGTCTGAGTCTTTATTTACGATCAGAAAAGTCCACTCATGAACAGTAGCCCCAATGAGGCATTCCTCCAAGATAAATGAATTCGTGAAAGTGATAGCTGGGATTTTATCTGCTAGTCCTGACCCAGACCTCCACATGTATAAAGGTCTTGTGTACATGAAGCCTCCATGCATACATATGAACATATCTAGGCTTTGATAAGTGCAATCCCATCCAAGGTATTGGACTGAAGTTATGGACACATACATGTATTTGTGTGTATGCGTGCAGACTTCTTATACATAGGGCTTTTAAATGTCTGGAGGTTGGGAGCAGGCCCTCAACACACATATATTCCTTGGATACCCAAGTAGGATGAACACATTCCCAAAATTCTATTTTAAAATTGCAATCAGCTTAATGCATTTCTACAGCTAGAAACAATCAATGGCTCTTTCCTCTCTGAAGAAGGTGGCAGCAGGACTAGCTCTAGGTTTGAGGAGAGGGGCCCTGGGCAATGTGCCCTCTGATTGCCCCAACCCCCCATGTTGCTGGGCCCTGATGGGCTTACCAAGCAACAGAAGCAGTGGCAGGCAGGCAGGATGGCTTCTCTCAGCAGCAGCATGGCGGGAGCTGCCATTTTTATTCCCTGCAATACCCCATAGTGCTGCTTTTTTGATACTGTGGGGGGATTAAAATGGCAGTTCCAGTGCAATGCCAGGAAGGAGGAAAAACAATTTAAAGGAATAGTGGCAGTGTAGGCATTACAGTGAGGAGTCTTCCTGGGGTGCTGGACCCCTGGCATTTGCCTAAGGAGGCCACATATGGGTGCTCTAGATGACAGCCTTGGAATACCATTGCCTTATCATAGCTATGGCCTCCTGAAGTGGAGGGAAATTTGAGGCAAAGGGGTCAATCACTGCTGCTTGGCACCCATACCTTTTCTTTCAGATTTCTATTCTTATGAGAGTGCATGTTTCCAGAGGGGAAAGGGTTAAGCATCTCTTTCCCCTCCCCACCACCTGCCATCCCTCTGCTCACTGTCAGAGCCTTTGGTTAAAAGTCTGCTTATGGTTTTGATCTTAACAGCCCCACCACCTGTTAAGATCATCTGGAGAGGTCCGTCTGGGGTTGCTGCCAATGCGTCTGATGGCTACTCGGAAACGGGCCTTCTCCATCGCTGCCCCTGGACTTTGGAATGTACTCCCTCTTGAAATAAGACCCTCCCCATCTCTGGCAGCTTTTAAAAAGGCACTGAAGAGACATTTATTCACCCAGGCTTTTCATTAGATTTATGGTTTTAAATTTTTAATGTTGGTTTTAAATTATTTTAAGGTAAATGATTTTAATGTTTAAATGATTTTAATTAATTGATTTAGTTTTGATTTTAATTGATTTTAATTGTTTTTATTCTGATGTAAACCGCCACCTAATGGTGCAGCGGGAAATGACTTGCCTAGCAAGCATGAGGTTGCCGGTTCAAGTCCCCACTGGTACTATATCGGGCAGCAACGATATAGGGAGATGCTGAAAGACATCATCTCATACTGTGTGGGAGGAGGCAATGGTAAACCCCTCCTGTATTCTACCAAAGACAACCACAGGGCTCTGTGGTTGCCAGTAGCCAACACCAACTCGATGACACACTTTATCTTTAAACCACCCTGAGCCATTTTTGGAAGGGCAGTATATAAATCAAATCAACCAACCAACCAACCAACCAACCAACCATAAAAAAGACATTGAAAGAGGGGAAGACTGGAGTAGACTGAGATGCATTTTCCATATATGCACTCAAAAAAACTTGCCTAGGGAGCCAGAGCTTGCTGGTTTGAATCCCCACTGCTGTTTCCCAGACTATGAGAAACACCTCTATCGGGCAGCAGCGATATAGGAAGATGCTGAAAGGCATCATCTCATACTGCACAGGAGGAGGCAATGGTAAACCCCTCCCGTATTCTACCAATGAAAACCACAGGGCTCTGTGGGCGCCAGGAGTCGACAGCGACTTGACGGCACAACAAAACTCAAAATAGATCTCTCCACGGACTATATGGTGACCCTGTAATATGGCCTAGTTCCTTTTGCTAAAAGTATAGATTTGCTCCACTCTTTTTGTATCTGTATTTGTGATTGGGACCACAGACCTAAGGTGGAATACAGCATTAAAAGACAAAACTCTCTTCTGTCTGGCCATAGCAAGCTTTGATGGCTGGATATCAAAAAGCTCCCTCTTCTCAAAACAAACTAAACACCTTCCATGGGAAGGCGGGTGGGATTTTTTGGTTTTGTTTTGCTTCTCCTAAAGTTCATGCTGTGAGTTTGGTTGGCTGATCACAGTGAATTAGGGATGTGCATGGAACCGGATCCGTGTACTCCTGGGGCTTTAAGGCATGGAGAGGGTGTCCTTACCAGCCCCGACACATTCCCCCTGCTGGCACTACTGTCAAAATTGCTGGTGCAGGATGGCTGCATACCCTCTTGCCACCCTGGTCAGCACAATATTGGAAGTGGCCAGAGCGCATGCACACGTCACACATGCGCATGCATGCCTGCCACTTCCGGTATTAGGCTGACCGGTGTGGCAAGAGGGCATACAGCTGCCCCGCACCAGCAGCGCTGGGGGTGGGGACATGGTGGGGAGGGGATACCCTCCCCACGCCTTAAAGCAACGTCCTCCCTGCCTCTGAACCAGCTCTAACGCTAGTCTTTCGAACCGGTTTGGTGGTCTGTGAATAGACCACCAAACTGGTTTGTGAACATCCCTACAGTGAATAACCAAACCAGACCATGGCCAAAGAAAGTTAATTTTGTACAACAGTGGTCAATGGCCCCCTAAATTGGCAGTTCACCTTCTGGGGTTTGGTCTGAAACCTGTACTCTGCAAGTGAGAGAGAAATTAGTGGCGTATATGTAGAAGAGGTAAAGTGAGGGAAAGAGAGCTGAAATATCTAGCTGGACTTAGCTCAAACTGAAGGTGGAATTGGGGAAAGGAGACTGCAAAACCTTGTCTTTGGGGACCTGCTGTCCACTGACGGGAAGACTGGTAGACTTGTCCTATTAATTGTCCTGTTAATTTCAATGGAACTTGCTCTGAATTATTTAGTCAGGATGTCATCTGCTGTCTCTGCTGCTTGTATATTTGAAAACAAAGCAAATTTTGAAAAAATACATCTTAAGTTTCTCATGCAGTCTCATGAAAGGAGGCTAGAATCCTAATATACTTAACAAATACACTTACTTGGGCATTATGGATCAGAAAGTGTTAAATATGGGGGTGTTTGTATACAGTTAAATTCTGAATTGCAAGGTGGAGCGTGCCCTTTCAGAATCAACTTGGCCTCTTTTTTTTTTTTTGTCTCCCCCCCCCCCCCACCCCAGCACCACCAAATATTTTTTTCTGGTGCCACAACTGCTTGGTGCCCATAGCCTTTACATTGTGGGTTCGTGGGACAGGAAACTGTTGGGCCTCTTTTAAAGACCAATACAATAATATAGTCTACTCTGAGCTCACAAGATACATTAGCCTACAAATAAACATTAATGTGAGATCTTAAACTCTGCATAGTTGTGGCAAAACCAGACAAAATGCTCATATGGGGAGCCAAGGGCAAAAATGCTAAGATCCCCCTTCACCTTCCTTGGTGATTTTTCAGTTTTGTCAGCATTTGAAAGTAGGAAGTAAGGGAGAAAACAACTCTTATTTCATAGTAACCTTCAGTGTTTTGTTTACGAGTATAGATTGGGCTCTGATCCAGTTGTGTGCAGAAGCTGGGGAGGTGTGCCCCCAGCCTTTTTTCAAAGGGAACTGGTTTCAAAGGGAACTTTCAAAAGCCCCTGGTGGCGCAGTGGTAAAACTGCTGCCCTGTAACCAGAAGGTTACAAGTTCGATCCTGACCAGGGGCTCAAGGTTGACTCAGCCTTCCATCCTTCCGAGGTCGGTAAAATGAGTACCCAGAATGTTGGGGGCAATATGCTAAATCATTGTAAACCGCTTAGAGAGCTTCCAGCTATAGAGCAGTATATAAATGTAAGTGCTATTGCTATTGCTACTAATTGTGCCAATCAGATGTTCAGGAGATACCAAGGGGCGGGAGGATGATACCCTAAACCCAGCTCCCCACCACTGGATTCTGCCTCCTAAGATGCTGATAGGTTAAACGTGTGCTTTTTGAAGAGGGCTCCATAAGTGCAGCCTCAAGAGCAGGATTGCAGAGACTGAGCTTTGATATAACCGTGAAAGCCGGTTCTTGTCTGGGTGGTGCATGACGCCAAATAATACACACACACACAGAGGGAAAAGCTTATGGGATGTTTACTGCTAGCAAGTAAGGCTTTCGGGGCGCACCCAAATCGAGAGCGAAGACCCCCAGTTACAGGTAAGAGCATAGTATACACAGAGCATAGCTTAGTCATCTACCATGGTGTAACAAAAGTCTTAGAAGGAATGCAAAGCCTATCATCAGTGCAGATCCACCTTTGTTTACATCAGAACAAGACAATTGACCATCCCTTAACTTGTATCAGTTTCGCAACATCTGCCCTCTATTGTTCGTTGCCCCTTCCCTTATCTTCTTAGAGGTGTTATATGGGCCCCTTGTCTATGTTTCTCTTAGCGGAAGATGAGTAAGATACCAAAAGCTGCAGCAGATTAACTCCTTAAGAGGTAAAGGCTACCTCTCTGGGCAGAGAGGGCTGGGGGAATTAACCCCTTAGTTTCCAGTGTGGAAGAGGCATAGAAAGTTATGGGACTTCATATTAAGATGGCTGTGCTGTGGTTCCCTAGGCCTTAGTTTTAGGTTAGACTGCCCTCCCAACGTGGATGGTTTGCATGGGTATATCAGCTTCATGCACAGCAAACATTTCCATACCTGAGTCCTCATCCTTAAAGAAATGTGTGCTTGAAAACCTGGACCGGAGTGATCGTCTATACCTCTTTGATGTACAGCATGATTTTGTTTTGATTGCCTCCAAAGAAGAGGACAGGCTGACTGAGTGCCACACCCTGTGTCATCATATTCAAGGAGCTCTCCTGCAAACCATTCCTATGACTAACAGTGTAATTTAGGAAGCGTTTACTCACATGTCTAGCTGCTTGCACATCAGACACAGATATGTATGCAGGAGTGGCTTTTGCATACTCGCATTTGTCCTGTAAAACAGTTCCCATTAGATTTTCAGTTTAGGGCTAACTCAAGGAAAGTGGGAGGGATCTCCTGTCTGAACATAATAATGGATGCAAATATATATATATATATATATATATATATATATATATATATATATATATATAAAAATCTAGATAGGGATCTTCCTTTAAACGAATCAGAACACACATTCTCATAAGAAGATTTGTGCCAGATCCGACCAAGGTCCACCACCCTGTCTCCAACAGTGGATAGCCAGATGCCTCTGCAAGCTCACAAACAGTGCTTGAGGGAAGGTAGCCAGTGGCTACTAGCCACCCCTTTCTGTTTGTTCCCACTGTCTGGCACCCCATAATATTACGCACTATCTTCACTAGGAGTAAGACCCACTGACTGACATCCTGAAAAATGAAGTGCATGTGTAAGTTGGGTCTGCGGGCTCACAGCAGCATCCCTCACACAACTCCCCCTGTCTGCGTGTGCACACACTGCTGTGCAAGAAGGCAAAAAGTCCAGCCTGCTTCCTGCACTCTGGAAACGCTTAGAAAGATCAGGAACACATTGCTGCCCCTCCACAAAATGTTCCCAGTCTTACTAAACCCTTCCGGAGTGTGGGGAGCACTCTGGACTCTTAGCCCTCTTACGCAACCATGGGAGCAAAGAAGGGCAAGCAGAGTTGTGTGCAGGATGCTGCTGCATGCCCATAGACCCGGCTCACACATGCACTTCATTAGTAACGGTGTTTTGCTCAGTGAGGCCCCTGCTAACTGAACCAGGGCCGGACTGGGGGCACTGAGAGGGCGGTGGAATGTGCGTGGGGAGGGTGCCGGGTTTTGAGCAGAAAAGGTAATTAATGGTGAGTGTTAGGGAGTGTTTAACCATTTAGTTAATGGTTTAGTTAACTAATTTAGTTAGTTGATCCCCTGGTGGCGCAGTGGTAAAACTGCCGCCCTGTAACCATAAGATTACAAGTTCGATCCTGACCAGGGGCTCAAGGTTGACTCAGCCTTCCATCCTTCCGAGGTTGGTAAAATGAGTACCCAGAATGTTGGGGGCAATATGCTAAATCATTGTAAACCACTTAGAGAGCTCCGGCTATAAAGCGGTATATAAATGTAAGTGCTATTGCTATTGCTAGTTCCATCCCGTTGTCCAGCTGAAAACCACCCCTCAAGGCTGCTAAGCATAATATTTATTTTAGTCTTGGAAACTGGTCAAAAATGGCATTCTTTTTTCATCTTTCATGCATAAGATGGACAATTCCAGCACTCACTGCTCCTTTGCAGGCATCTGTGGCCATTATGTTTAGCCTTGCAGCGGAAACAGGTCATCATACTCTGATGGGGGTCCCATTCACGTGAAAAGGACTGAGACATCAACATGGCATCTGACAACATCTGCATTGGGGCAGCAAGGATGTGAGCCTCCTTGACTTGGGCAGGGGCCCTCTGTAACTCCGAAACATGGTGGACAGCCATTAGGGTGTGCACAAAACTAGTTTGCCTGGTTTGGTTCAAATCTGAACTGGACTTAAACTGAATTGGGCATGTTTGGTTTTGTGTCCCCCGAACAGACCCCCAGCTTGGCTCAAATTCGAGCCAGTTCAGGGGTTCTGAGATTTTTTTTTTTTTAGGACTCACTACCTGGTCCGGCAGTGCTGCCGCAACCGTGGGAGTGTGGGTTTCTGCCATCTCCCCTCCCCTGCTCTTTAAAGGGCTGTTTTGGCCCATTTTCAGGCTGCTCCAGCCCTTCCTCTGGTGGCGGTGGCCATTTTTGAGGCCACATATGTGCCCTGGCCATTTGCATGGCCTGAGGGCCAGGATGCATGTGTGGCGGCCTCCAAAATGGCCACCACCACAGAGGAATGGCTGGAACAGCCCGAATATTTATTTATTTGATTTCTATACCACCCTTCCAAAAATGGTTGTTAAAAATGGGCCAAAATGACCCTTTAAAGAGCAGGGGAAGGCCGGTGAGGGGAGGGGGAGATGGCAGAAACACACACCCCCACAGCACCAGCGGCTAGTGCTTGAAAATTTTTTTAATAACCTTAGAACCCCTGAACTGGTTCTGAGCCCTCGAGCCAGCCCGGCTCGATGATGAATCAGCTTGACCTCGAGCCAGTTCACACATCCCTATCAGTCATTTCCATTCTCTGTGCAATCTCCAAGGCTTTCTTAAAGACGAAGGCAGGTTCTACCAAAAAGCGACTCTGGATCTTCCAATTGTTTATGCCACACCCAAGCTATCTTGCAGTATAGTATTCAAGGTGTCTCCAAAATTGCAGTGCTTGGAAGGGTGGCACAGTTCTATTACAAAGACATCCCCGGCTGGCACAAAAAAGTATAAATCTGAGACACTGCACAATTTCTGAAGGCATGGAGAAATAATGATCTGTGACAATCTCAATGAAGTCCTGAAAAGATTTTTCACTGGGGTTTGCTGGGGCTACCAAACTTCTAATCAGGCCATAAGTCCACAAACATTCAGCAGGATTGCATGTTTCTTGCTGTTCTCAGCAACTTCCAGGTCCTCCTGAAACTCTTTATTGACCCCAAAATTAACCAAGGTGGCCTTTTAATTTATAAGAACTTGTTTCAGATTGATTACTTGATTTATAAGGAACTAAGCAAGAGGCTTAACTTTAGTTGCAGAAACAACACCTTAATTTTTTAATTATTTCTTAACACTAGCTACAAGGTAACAGTTACTTCTGTAAGTGGAGAAGAGCAAAACCAATGGAACTGAAAACAACCACCAGTCAACCAGTGGCATAGCCAGCAGAAAGGCGACCCGTGTCCCTCCCGCTGGTGGCCCCCGCGCATGATGTCTGTGCGGGTGAAGTCACGTGCAAGGTGGGCATGGCCCAATTTCCCCCACATGATTGGGGCATGGACAGATAGCCGGAGGGCCCACCCCAGACCTCTTGATTGCATTTCCAAACAGTGTTTGCTGGCTGGATGTATTTATTTCCCTTTCCTTCACTGGACAGAGAGAAAGGGAAATAAATGCAACCAGCCAGCAAAAGCCGGCTAGAAATGACCTCAGGAAAGCTCGAATGGGCTTGCCAGAGTCCAGACCATGCCCCCTTTGGGCATGACATCATGCACAAAGGGGGCATGACCCAGGCTCTGGAGAGCCAGTGAGGGAGAGAAAGGGAAATAAATGCATCTAGCCAGCCAACCTGGAAATGCAATAAGGAAGACTGGGGTGGGTCCTCTGTATTTTGGGCCACGCCCCTTTGCACATGATGTCACAGGCAAGGAGGGCACTGCTCACGTATCTAGGGAAAATAGTGCCTAGGGCAAGCACTGAAATTGCGCCCCTGTCCAAACATCTGGCATCCATCTTTCAGATAACCTTACCATAATATCATCTCAAAAAAACAAGTTCAGACACTTTCAGGAGAAACAGGTTGTAAGCAAAACACACATGCAAACAGTCACCTTCCCAAGGAAACGCAGCACATCCATGTGCTGGGCATGCCTCCATAGAGCTAAGCAGTGAAAACTTGCCTCCAAGAAATTCAGGGATGGGTATTTTTTTTCTGTCCAAACAGCTTTTGCCTTAAAGGGAGATGGTTGCAATAGGAAATCCTAGTAGCCCCAAACAATCTGAAATTATCCTGCAGCTTACAATAAGGTGGATAGGTGGCCCTATCCACCCCCAGCACAGTACAGTGTTTTAATTGTGTTTTAAATAATTTTAACTTTTTAATTTAGTTGTTGAAATGTTTTAATTTTTATTGGTTGTTTTTATTGTTCTGTAAACTGCCCAGAGAACTTGTGTTCGGGGCAGTATATAAATGTATTAAATACATACATACATACATACATACATGCTTCCAGTGACTTGCTGGTGTCTATCATGTTTCTTTTAGAATGTGAGCCCTTTGTGGACAGGGAGCCATCTTATTTATTTATTATTTCTCTGTGTAAACCACCCTGAGCCATTTTTGGAAGGGCGGGATAAAAATCAAATAAATAAATAATGATAATACAATAGACTTGGATCCAGCAGCCTGATCAGGAAGAAGGTGGAAGTTGCAACTAGCCGCAGAAAAGCAAAACAGTGTGATATTCGAATCAGAAAAATTGTGTGTGTGTATGAGAAAGAATTTATAACAATAATCTACCCTGCACTACCATCACCAATTTTCTGTAAATGCCACACTGCAAAGGTTTGGTAAAAGGTTACCCCTGCCCCATCCCCTCAAGTTCCTGGGTGTAAAGGTGAAAACAAAACAAAAAACCCAATTCTATTGCACACATAGTTCATTTCCTATCTGTCGCTGTGACAGATACTAAGGTAGTAAGAGCATATGGCCTGTAATAGTGTGTATTGGATGGAGGACACCAGCCACCTTCATAGCATTACAACCCTTTCAAAAGTGAGTTCTGCCATAAATGAACCAAGTAGGCACACAAATATGGTGCCTTAGATAAGTTACACCTCCCTTGTTCAATACAGAGGCAGGCAAAAGGTGAGTGTTCAAAGAGTTCCCCTGATCAGGCACCTTGTTGAATAAAGAAGGTTTTTGCAGCAATATAGTGTTTTTGTCATGTCTGCTCCAACCTAGTGGAAGGGGATTTTTGGTATCCTATCCAGGTATCTTTTGCAGTTTTGTTTGTTTGTACTTTTGTACCAGGGAGGATCCTGTGGAGAGTGTCGGGGAGGAGAAAAAGGAAAATGGAGTTGTTGTTGAATAAACCTTTAGTTAAATCCTTAGGATTTCCCTGTGGATATGAGGGAAGCAGTTATAAAACAGGGACTATGAAGGTGATCTGCAAAGTGAGTAAAGGGAGTCCCCAACTTACCATTGTGTTGCGTAAAAAAGTTTGTAAGTTGGATGTTTATAACTTGGAACACATATAGCTCCTATGAGGAATGACTTGTTCATATGTGTGGGTTGGCATTTGTAAGTTGGGGACTTCGCTTTGTTTGTAAGTATGGGGTCATTTGTAAGTCAGATGTTTTTAAGTCGGGGAGTGCCTGTATACCAATCCTATGTAGTCCATGTCCATAGGAAGACATTGCATAACCTACCTAACAAGGTTGTTGTGAAGATTCTATGGGCTAATCCTTGCTAGATTAGCCTTGCTAGATCACACCAAAGCATAATATTCATCCTGAGCCCCGTTTTCCACAGTGGTCAGTTAGATGCTTCCAGGAAACCCCCAAACTGCCCCAACTTCCTTGGCGGAAGGACCGCATACAATTATCCCCCCACCGAATAATAAAGTACCTCCAAGTGGAGGTGAAAATTTAAGATTTGAATAGCAGAATTGGAAGTGTTGACAAATTTGTATATTTGCAAAAGATTTTTGTTCAGTTCTACTACAAACGCTTTGGAATAGGCCCGTCCTAGATATTAGGCAGCCCTATGCTGCTCTTGAGCTGCCATTGCTTTTGTGTCTAATTCTCATGACACAAATGAGTCACCCAAGTGGGACGGATGGAGATGACAAGCCTCTTCTCACTGTTATGAAAATCCATTGCTGACATGTTCAAAAGCAGGCTGGGGTGGATTTATAACTATGTCCAGACTGCAACACAGGAAGTGAGGACTCTTTTGTTGCCTGTAATCTGGCCAACCCAGAATTCACTATTCCAGAGGTCAACAAGGGGCTATTGCATACTCATTCCTCTGCGTGCCTCTTTCTTGCAAGCTGAAGGGATTAACACAAAGTTATGAGAAAGGTTGTGGTAGAAGGAGGAGCAAGCCAAAGATCAGAATGAGACCAACAGGGCCTAGGGATCTTTCTGTCAAGTACACCAAACTAGATATATTGGTTTAAGTCAATTCATGGGTGGCCACAAAAGTTGCAAATCTTGCACACACCCTGACTTTGCAGTGCTGATGCAATGGCTACTACCACTACTATCACAAATATTTATTTGAGGAAGAGCAGGATATAAATGTAATCATCATCATCATCATCATCATCATCATCCCCCAGTGAGGCACTACCTTGGTGTGGTTGTGGGGCTTGTGTGCTCTGAGGAAGGTGAGAGCTATGCCAGAGGTCCAACCATACTGGACAGGTCTCACCAGAGGAGCCAGACAAAGAGTGCCTCTCCCATCAACAATATGGTGAGACGTAACTTTAATAAATCTATACCGGCCCGGTCATCGCCCAGGTCAACAAGGACTGCGCCAGGTGCTGGAGTCCCTGGACATCTGGTGGCAAGTGGGCAACAGGACTCAGGATCTTCAGTTGAGCAACCAGGGCTGGAGACTGCAAGGTTACTGGAAGAAACGTCGCTTAACCGAAAAAAATATATGAAAAATGCCAACAAGGAAATAATGATCTGCTATTACAAGTCTAATCCAGCTAGAAGAGGTTATTTTAAAAGAATGTACCAAATGTGGAAAGAGAAGCATCCAGATACAGAAATAACAGAACAAAGGCTAGCAGACCAGAGAAGATTCATAATAAAAAATAAAGTATTCACAGGAGTTGAGCTGGAAGAACTGCAAAGAGCAACACAGGCTCAAGATATGGAAGAAGAATTACCACCAATTGAAGAAGTTGCTCAGGCGCAGGTGGAGGAGGTGTCGGAAATCGAGGATGCCACTGTTGCTGAACTGTTTCAAAATCAAAACAAGGCAACTGCCCCTTTGTCTTCACCTCAAAAACCCGAATGCCGTTTAACAGAAAAGCAACAAGAACTAAAGCAAAACATAACTGAGCACATGAACCAAACAACCACCAGGGTTCAACTTCCAGCTCTAAAAACAGTTGCCAAAAAACAACTTGCTCAAGCATTAAAAGATGTCAATGTTGCACTTGCAGAAATAACAACCAATAATTTGCAAGAAACAAACCAACTAATGTACAGTGCAGCAACAATAACAACACAAGAGCTCGGATATAAGATCAGTGGACCTGTCAAAAAAGAAAGCAGTACATCACCTAAATGGAAGATTAGATTAGAAAATAAAATCTCCAGGCTCAGCTCAGATGCTAGTAAATTGAAAGACATGAAAGACAAGAAGCTGAAGAATGAAAACACCAAACAGTATCTGATCCAAAAGTACCACCTAGATTCAAGGAAAATTAGAGAAGTCCTGGAAATAATAAAGCAGCATCAGTGTCAAAGAAGATTAGCAGATACGAAGCCAGAATTACACAACACAGGCAGAATCTCCAATTCCAGTCGAATCAGAGACGTTTCTACCAAAGCATAGAAAGGAGGAAACTGCAAGAAACCTAGAAACACCAAATAAAGAAGAAACAGTGCAATACTGGGGAAAATTATGGGACAATCCAATAGATTATAATAAACAAGCAGGCTGGATGAAAGAGGTCAAAAAATGTAACCAACAAATGCAAGATCTAATAATTATACCAGAATTAATAAGTGAAAGAGCAAAGAAAATTAAAAATTGGACTGCGCCAGGCGATGATGAACTGTATGGCTTTTGGCTTAAATACCTAACAAGCCTTCATAAACAACTATCAAAACAGTTCAATCACATTATGCAAGGCGGTGATATTGAACAATGGCTAACAACTGGGAAAACTCATCTCATTATGAAAGACCCAGCAAAAGGTACAGTTCCAAGTAATTATAGACCGATAACCTGCCTGCCAACCATGTTCAAATTATTAACTGGAATAATAGCAGATGAAGTGATGCAACACTTATTAACTAACAAACAGCTTCCAGTTGAACAGAAAGGAAATTGCCCGAACACCAGAGGCACAAAAGACCAGCTGCTGATTGACAAAATCATTTTAGAAAACTGCAAGAGAAGAAAAACAAATATAAGTGCTGCATGGATTGACTACAAGAAAGCCTTCGACTCATTGCCTCACACATGGATACTAAAATGTTTAGAAAAAACTGGTGTCAGCAAAAACATTCAGATATTGATTTAAAAAAGCAATTAGCATGTGGAGTACACAGTTAACAATCAATGGCGAGACACTTGGACAGGTTAGCATTAGAAGAGGCATTTTCCAAGGGGACTCACTATCCCCTCTATTGTTTGTAATCGCCATGACCCCACTTTCACAAACACTAAACAAAACAGGCCTTGGATACCAAACACCTAAAACATCAAGTAAAATCAACCATCTGCTGTGCATGGACGATCTGAAGTTGTATGCAAAGTCCCAGTCAGAAATTGAATCACTGCTAAACACTGTCCGTATATTCAGTAGCAATATAGCAATGGAGTTTGGACTAGCCAAGTGTGCTGCATTAATAATGAACAGAGGAAAAATAAGAAAAACAGAAGGAATAGAACTGCCCAATGGAAGCAAGATCAAGAACCTGGAAGAGAAAGAACATTACAAATACTTGGGCATTCTCCAGGCTGATAAAATCACACACACTGAAGTTAAAAGAAAAATTGGAAGTGAATACATCAGGAGAGTTAGAAAAATCCTAAAGTCCAAACTCAATGGCGGGAACACCATACAAGCCATAAACACCTGGGCTATACCTGTTATCAGATACACTGCAGTGATAATAGACTGGACCCAGGCAGAGCTAGAGACACTAGATCGTAAGACCAGGAAAAGAATGACCACCAATCATGCTCTGCACCCCCGCAGTGATGTAGATAGGCTCTACCTCCCTCGCAGCTCAGGTGGAAGAGGAATGCTGCAAGTCCATCAAACAGTAGAGGAGGAGAAAAGAGGCCTTGAAGAATATATCAAGCACAGTGAAGAAGATGCACTTCAAATGGTCAATAACATGAAACTATTCAACACCAATGAAACAAAGCAGGCCTACAAGAAAGAACAAGTCAAGAACCGAGCAGAAAAATGGAAAAAGAAGCCCCTGCATGGTCAATATTTGCACAATATAAGTGGAAAATCAGACATCGCCATGACCTGGCAATGGCTTAAGAATGGTTACTTGAAGAAAGAAACAGAGGGTCTAATACTGGCTGCGCAAGAACAGGCACTAAGAACAAATGTAATAAGAGCAAAAGTCGAAAAATCCAGGACAAACAGCAAGTGCCGCCTTTGTAAAGAAGCATATGAAACAGTGGACCACCTAATCAGCTGTTGTAAAAAGATCGCACAGACTGACTACAAACAAAGGCATGACAAGGTAGCAGGGATGGTACACTGGAACATCTGCAAAAAATACAAGCTACCTGTAGCCAAAGATTGGTGGGACCATAAAAATGAAAAAGTTGAAGAAAATGAAGATGTAAAAATACTATGGGACTTCCGACTATAAACAGACAAACATCTGCCACACAATACACCAGATATAACTGTAATTGAGAAGAAAGAAAAACAAGTTAAAATAATCGACATAGCAATATCAGGGGATAGCAGAATAGAAGAAAAAGAAATAGAAAAAATCACCAAATACAAAGATCTACAAATTGAAATTGAAAGGCTGTGGCAGAAGAAGACCCAAATCATCTCAGTGGTAATTGGCGCCCTGGGTGCAGTTCCAAAAGACCTAGAAGAGCACCTCAACACCATAGGGGCCACAGAAATCACCATCAGCCAATTACAAAAAGCAGCTTTACTGGGAACAGCCTATATTCTGCAACGATATCTATAACAATTGACAATAAAATTCAGCCATCCCAGGTCCTTGGGAAGGACTCGATGTCCGGATAAAACAAACCAGTCAATAACACCTGTCTGACTGTGTAAACAAGAAATAAATAATAATAATAAATAATAATAATAATAATAATAATAATAATAATAAATAATAAAAATCACCATGAGCCAATTACAAAAAGCAACTTTACTGGGAACAGCCTATATTCTGCGACAATATCTATAACAACAGCAACAACATTGACAATAAAATTCAGCCATCCCAGGTCCTTGGGAAGGACTCGATGTCTGCATAAAACAAACCAGTCAATAACACCTGTCTGACTGTGTAAATAAATAAATAATATATTACTATTCATCAAAAGTTCTCAAAGCGCCATAGATAGATATATAAAGATGGCTATCTGACCCTAAAGGGTTCACGGTCCAAAAACAAACACACAGAGAGTTTATGTTGCACTCTGAGAACTTTGCTCATTTCATATTTTTAGTCCAGGGTTACAGTCTGAATAGAAAATGGCTCTGAGGCAAATAAACTGACAGTCAGTTTTGGCAGAATGCCTTTCTCGGAGTGCTACTATATGACTTTCTTCCCTGTGCTATTTAAAGTTGTGTTTAAAAAGCTGTATTTTAAAGTATCTGCAAACATACAGATGGTTACAGGTAGGCCTGTGCATATTGGGATAATCAGAATTCTGACATTGGAATTCCCTACCCCCACCACCAGGAGACATTAGACCGCGGGGCAAGTGCCCCAGGTAGCGTCCTGGTGGTGGAGGCTCTTTGAATCACCTCCCAGCGTGAGAGGTGGCTGGGTGATGCAGAGGTGATCAGGAATTCAGGGTGGGGACAGGCAGAGAGCACATAACTGGGAACCTGCGCACTGCTGGGAAAACACATGGGCTTCTGGACATTGTCATCCCTTGCAGGATTTCTCAAAAGAGAGAGGTCCTGCACAAGACTACAGAAGGCCCAGGCCCGAGTCGCCACCGAACAAGCCTGTGGCAACTGTAACCAGACCTCCCCAGTTTATATTAAGAGTGGCAGGGTTCATGGCAAAAGAGGCACTCTCTTATATAACCTGGATCCAATATAGCACCATCCATTGGACATGGCACTTTACAGTGAAGTGAGAGATGGCATACTGATGCCATCCAATACATCTGATGACACCACGGTCCAAACCTACGGATGACTTCTTTCAGGGGTTCATGCAAATGTTAAATAGCATTGTAGACAGAATAGAACCCTGTGGCACCCCCACATCCCCAATTCTGGTTGCTAAGACCCTTAAGGCACATATTAGGCTTTTAGTTAAAATTAGCTGGGCTGGGCTCAGAGCATCTGCACCTCTAGTCTGCCTCAGCCTCCGTTTTCTTCCCCCACTGGCCGGCCACTGGTCACACGCCCTTCCCCGTCTCCCCCCTGCCGGCTGCCCACCCACCCCCATTACCATTTTGTCCCCCGCCTGCGCCTCCCATTGCCAGTCCCCACCCCCCGCCGCCATTTTATTCCCGCCTGCCACCACCGCTTTCTTTCCTGGCGGCCAGCCACCCTCTCGCCCCCTCTTTTCCCACCCGCTCGCTTGCCAGCCACCAGCCTACCCCTCACCTGTTTCTTCCCCGCCCACCCACCTCGCCAGTTTCTCCCACACCCCTGCCTACCCACCCTGTCACCGGTTTCTCCTCCGGCCATTTGTCCCCGTCGTTATCTGGCTGGTGAACTCTCACAAGAGCTTCCACACATAGGTTAAGCAACCGGTATGTTAGAGAGAGAGAGAGAGAGAGAGAGAGAGAGAGAGAGAGAGAGAGAGAGAGAGAGAGAGATCTACACACACACACAGTTTCAATTTTTTACTCTTTAAAACTGTTTTAATTGTTTTTATTCTGTTTTTATTGTTGTATTTTTAAATTATGTACACCACTTAGGGATACATATATCAGGTGATCTATAGATAGATAGATAGATAGATAGATAGATAGATAGATAGATAGATAGATAGATAGATATTAATAACAACAAGAATATATAAGAATAATAACAATGCAAGAAAATGCTGAACAAGGGCATTCCTACAGTTGTCCAGCATGGTAGCCTCAATTCTGCACTGTAACAAAATGTTTTTGACAAAAAGAGGAGGATGTTGGCTTAATAATTTGTGTAGAATTTGGAAATGTGTGGGCCCCACTGTGGGTATCAGACTAAATGTGTGGGTCTAGAGCCATACGCTAGGTATAAAACTAAATCCATGCAATTAATACTTGCAGGGGGGTGGCCTCAAAAGGAATTGTGCCGTACTATTTTGATTGTTTTTAATGTTGTTTTAGAATATTGTTTAAATTTTTTTAAATTGTTGTGTTTTAAATTTCTTGTTTTTGTTTTTAACTAATGTTTTAATGTTGTTTTTATCTTGTTGTAAACCACCCAGAGACGTAAGTTTTGGGCAGTATAAAAAGATGTTAAATAAATAAATAAATAAATAAATAAATAAATAAATAAATAATAGTACTACACAAGTGTACAGCTGTTGACAGTTGAGGAGAAGGAAGGAGAGCTTGTTAAGATCATTCATGCTTCCCTGAGGGAAGGCAGGATGCCTCCTTGTCTCAAGGAGGCAATTATTAAACCACTTTTGAAGAAACCTGCATTGGATCCCTCAGAATTAGGCAATTATAAGCCTGTCTCCAACCTCCCATGGTTGGGCAAGGTGATTGAGAGGGTGGTGGTGACTCCGCTCCAAGCTGTCTTGGAGGAAGCGGATTATCTGGACCCATTTTGAACTGGCTTTCGGGCAGGCTATGGAGTTGAGATGGCCTTGGTTGGCCTGTTGGATGATCTCAAATGAGGAATCAACAGGGGGAGTGTTGATTACCCATGGTATCCTTCTGGGGTGCCTGAAAGGGTTGGGAGTGGGAGGCATGGCTTTGCAGTGGTTCTGCTCCTACCTGTTGGGTAGGGTCCACATGGTGTCACCTGGAGACTGTTGCTAGTCAAAACAAGAACTCTGATATGGAGTTCCACAAGGCCCCATACTGTCTCCAATGCTTTTTAACAACTACATGAAACCTCTGGGAGAGATCATCAGGGGATTTGATCCAGGATGTTATCAGTATGTGGATGTCACCCAAATCTATTTCTCTGTGTTAATCTTCTCTAAATGCCGGCCTGGAGGCGGTAATGGGTTGGATGAGGCAGAACAAACTGAGGCTGAATCCAAGCAAGACAGAGGTACTCATTGTGGGAGGTCAAGACTTAGAATGTGGTTTAGATCTGCATGTTCTGAATGGGGTTGTACTTCCCCAGAAAGAGCAGGTTTGTAGTCGGGGAGTATTTCCCTGATTTCTCAGGTTGAGGCAGTGGCCAGGGAGGCTTTCTATCAACTTTGTCTGATTCACCAGCTATGTCCATTTCTGGAGACAGACCTTAAAACAGTGGTGCATATGCTGGTTATATCCAGACTTGACTACTGCAATGTGCTCTATGTTGGGCTGCCGGTTAGTACAGAATGCTGCAGCCAGGTTGGTCTCTGTGATTGCCCGTAGAGATCATATTATACCCATTTTAAAAGAACTACACTGGCTGCCAAAAAGATTCTGGGTTAAATACAAAGTGCTGGTTATTATCTATAAAGCCTGAAATGGCTTGGGCCTGAGGTATTTAAGAGAACATCTTCTTCTTCATCAGCCCCACCACCTGTTAAGATCATCCGGGGAGGTCCGGTTGTGGTTGCTACCGGCTTGATTGGTGGCAACTTAAAACCAGGCCTTTTCTAGAGTTGCTGTGGGACTCTGGAACACGCTTCCTAATAAAATTAGAGTTTACCCTTCTCTGAATGTTTTTAAGAAGGACCTGAAAACATACTTGTTTAGCCAGGCTTTTAGTTTATAGTTTTAAAGCTTCGAGTTCTAGAGTTTTTATTTGTATTTTTAAATTGTTTTAATTGTGTAAGTGTTTTAATAGTTTTAAGATTGTGAACTGCCCAGGGACGTTTTTTGGTAAGGAGTGGTATAAAAAATGTAACAAACAAACAAACAAACAAACAAACAAACAGGAGATGTGCCAGGTGATTGACACGGCTGCACCTAAGCACCCCCTTGGTATACAGGGGAACTGCGGGCAATGAAGCGGGCTGGGAGATGGCTTGAGCATTATTGGTGGAAAACTCAGAGTGAACATGATCGAACACAGCTAGAGCCCATATTAGAGCCTACTAATTCAGTGATTGGGGATTTTCCTAGATAGAATGCTGTCTCTGGAGGCCCAGGTGGTGGCGGTCTCTAGAAGTGCCTTCTATCAGCTTTGGCTGGTACGCCGGCTGTAACCCTACTTGCGGAAATCAGAACCTCTGTCACTCATGCACTGGTCATATCCAGATTAGACAACTGCAATGCAGTCTACATGGGGCTGCCTTTGAAGACTATTTGGAAGCTTCAGGAGGTACAGAATGCTGCTGCTAGGATGTTTGTGGATGCTAGTTGCTACACAAGTATATCTCTCAGCAGCTTCATTGGTTGCCAGTTTGCTTCTGGGCCAGATTCAAAGTGCTGGTTTTGACCTTTAAAGTCCCACATGGCTTGGGATCAGGGTACCTTTTGGAGCACATTCACCCATATGAATCTGCCAGGGCCCTCAGATCGTTCAATCAAGGCCTTCTCTTGGCCCCACCATTGACACAAATCCAGTTGGTGGGGATGAGGGACAGGGCTATCTTAGTAGTGCCTCCCCTGGCCTTGTCTTTGGATTGTCCAATAATAAGGGCTTCGCCAGTCTCCCTCTTTGTTAGTTTTTAAAAGAACTTCCTTTAAAAAAAAAAGTGTTTAAAGGCTGGCTGTGATTGTCATTCGCTTTAATCCTGGCTGATGTTCTTATATTATCTGCTCTGACCTTTATTGGGTTTTTATCCTTTATTGGATAATTTATTGTATTTTATTGCCTTTGACTTTTAAAAATTCTTTTAGAATGGATTTTATGTTTTTATTGTAAGCCGCCCCACGCAACAGTGTGCTGCAAGGCTAGGATATAAATGTTTTAAATGAAAAAATAGTGAACTGAAAATGTGGTAACTGATCGAGTGATTGATGGGGGGAAATGGCAGAAATCTTTATTTGTTTTGCTACTTGATATTTTAGTGTACAGTTAATGTCACAATACTGGCCATCTGTACTGAACATTATAGACTGCTCAAAAGTCTTGGCCAACTCATGTTTTTGCCAAAGGGGATTTTTTTTTTTTAAAAAAAAAAATAATGTTTATTTCTCTATTTTTCCAGGAACAAATGCCAGCTTGAAGAGACTGACTCATTTGAAGGAACAAGTACTAAATCATCTGCAGAGAGAGGAAACATCTTTCAGTGGCATGTCAATTGTTTCTGCCCACTGAGATGCCTATAGCCAAAGAGTGCCAGGCAGGCTTATGGCCTAAACAGGCACAGCCAGTTCACAGCATGTTACTTCAGGAGCTAGGCCAAGGGAAGAGAGTGAGGGAGAAGTGCAGAAGCTGGCTTCTACTTACGGGAGCAGACCATAATTATTTCACTTTGCCTGAATATGGCACAACACACACTTAACTTGAAGATGCTCTCAGACCATTCAAAGGCCTTGTTATGAACTGCCTTGCCTTACAGGCTGTCTTCTTTGATAGGATGCATGAGACTATTAGCTTTGGCACTCATGGACCTGATCAAGTGTAACCTATATAAATATCTGTTTTTCATTCATGGTTCTTTTTGTACTCACTTTTGGTTAAGGAACGATGACGAACCACTGCTGATGACGGACCACTTGTAACAGCAAGTCTAACAAAGAAATTGCACAACCAAGAACTCGGCCATGAACTCACTTCTTTACATAAGAAGCTGCCATATACTGAGTCAGACCATTGGTTTATCTAGCTCAGTATTGTCTTCACAGACTGGCAGCGGCTTCTCCAAGGTTGCAGGCAGGAATCTTGCTCAGCCCTATCGTGGTGATGCCAGGGAGGGAACTTGGAACCTTCTGCTCTTCCCAGAGCGGCTCCATCCCCTGAGGGGAATATCTTACAGTGCTCACACTTCTAGTCTCCCTTTCACATGCAACCAGGGTAGACCTTGCTTAGCTAAGAGGACAAGTCATGCTTCCCACCACAAGACCAGCTCTCCTCTCCTGATTTTTCTGGAGGAGGCGGAAAAAGGATTGATTGATTTAGCATGGCAGCCTCAGGGCCTAGGCATTTGGTTACACAACAAATGCTTCTTCAACACTTGAAACTCTTTGATTTGGAGGAAAAAGTGCAACCGATATTTTCTTGCATCTCTTGAACTACTATGAGTTCTGCTTGCTCTTGTAGTTTGGGTTCTGGAAAGCAGACTTAACAGTGGGAACTGGGCATGCATGGCATTCATGAGGGCTGCTCAGCACCCATAGCAGACATGACTGGTTTCAGCCTCCACTTTAAAGCCAAGTGTGAATGTGCTTGTGATCATCTCCCGTAAGTGAGTGAGTGCCCTTATCAGATTTGTGACTGAAAAAGCATAACCAGTGAATGTAGTCACGGGCTTGGGCATGTAGCATGCATTTTCCCCTTGGTTACTGTTTCAAGAAGGAACAGCTTCATTTATATTTCCAAGTAGCTGGCAAAATAGTTCTAAGCAGTACCTAGGAGTATATAATTCAAATCAAAAGAACAACTAGAGAACCACTGTGACTTTTCCACAAAGCAGGGCAGAAAGGGCAAATAAATCTTGTGAAGAAACATTGCCTGCGCAAAACCTCAGTCAGCTGAACCCCATTCTGCTGATTCCCAAGGATACACAACTCATGCTTGCAGCAAACCTTACCAACCTTGGCAAAACTGGATAACACCATTGCGGAACAATTTGGAAGCAAAGAGCTTCAGAACTGTGGTCAGCTTTATTTCCCTTGAGAATTATGTAAGTCAAATCCTATTGTTCCTCACTGGAAATACCATTTAAAGTGGCACTATTGCATTATAAAAAAATTGTCGGTTTTGCTGCATAATGCTAGTAGAGGTAGCTTCACATGTTTGTGGATTCCTGACCAAAAGACCTGCAATCAGAGGTGCTCTTACCCGTGGACTTCCAGGCCCAGGTCCAGGGCCTCCCCAGCCCCTGGGCTCCCCCTAATCCTTTTTAGTCTGTCCTGGGTGGTATGCTTAATTTGCAGTGGAAAGGGGGCCTCCAAAGGCCTTTAGGTCCAGGCTCCAAAATTACCTGGGTGCACCTCTGCCTGCAATGGTCCTTCAACGAAAACAGATCTGAACATCCTCCAGCATGAGTACACTACTGTCTCAATTCCATGATCCCTTAGATCCATCCACAGATGATCTGTGCTCATGATGGATTTAGGATCTTACTAGGTTGGTTTGGTGGGTCCTTCAGTCAACCATGGGTCCCAGCAGCTGCCTACCCTTGCCAGGTGCTGCTACAAGCTATACATACCAAATGTACTCCCAGACCCTTAATACAAATGGCAAAAAATGCCAGAATACTCCAATCACCTGATACCCATCTAATCTTTACTGGCTGACTTTCCTGATCATCACCCCTGGAGTTTATTCAGTTCTTTTTCTTCCCACAAAAGGGTTTAGACAGGTCAGAACTTGGCAAGGGTGATGAGTTTTCCTTCTTACTGACTCAACTCTGAGTGTCTGTTGATGGACTGCAACAGCTCAGCCTCTCCATATGAATCAGGTCTTCTCCAAGCAAAGATGATCTTGCTGTAACAAGAAAGCCAAACCATGGCCATCCTCCTCATCAGCCTTAGCAATCTACTTGATCTAACTGTATTCAGAATTCATCGCCTCAGGTACTGATAACAAGATTTTATTTATTACATTTGTATCCCACCTTTCATCTGAGTTCAGGAGAGTGCAAATGGTTCGGTCTCCAGTCACTTCTCCAATATATCCTCACAGGGAGGTAGGCTAGGCTGAAAGAGAGCAACTGGTCCAAAAGTAACCAAGTGGGCTTTATGGATGATGGGTATTTGATACTGGGTCTCCTCAGTCTAGCTCAACACCTGGCTCTCAGCAGGTGGTTTTGCTGAACTTTCTCCTCTGAGACTAAAACTTTACCTTTATGGGAAGTTTCAGGCCTTAAAGCTAAGTGTTGCATCTGCAGAATTCCAATCTTCTGACTGATTTCACACATGCATATGAAATCATCTAGCAGTCTAGTAACAGCCAACCTGGCTACAACATAATAAAAGCATCAAGTAGGAGGACATAAACCAAACACAGTACATATGCAGCAAAGCAGCAAATTGATTTAAAGATGACTGTTTTAAAGGGCTTTGATGAACTCGTTGTGTGAGGACATTCATTTTATCTCCTCTTCTTGACAATTCAACTCATGTGTCAGCAACACATGGGTCATCATAAGTGTGATTCCACTAATATGCATTCCATTCAACAAGATACTGCTTTACAAAGAGACAAATGTTGCTTAATGAAATTTGAGTAAACAATTAGAAGAAAATCTACATGGTTCTCGTGAACCTGCATTCAGAATATGTTGCAGGAAATGTGCAACAGCAACAGATAAGACCTGCAGATTCATTGTGTGCTGCAAATGAGAGAGAACTGAATTTATTGTGCAACAAATGATCATTCAGAAAGGGCATGAGACTGAGTTCCCAGCTCAATCTATGCTTTCGTTTCCTCTCCCAACTGTTTGGGTCTAAAATCACCTTGATATTTTAATAAAGTTCTGGTTCCGTCTGTTTCAGTTTTAACCTTTTTTTTTTTTTTTTAGGTGAGCTTCACAGGTGGTGAACTTTAATACAAGTAGCAGACTTTTTCTTCCCTGTAGGAAAAGTGGAATTATAATCCTATGATCCTCCTTATGTGAGGACAGGACATTCCTTAAGCCTGAATAGTAACTTGGGATGCAATTCAATGTGTGATATTTATATCTCTAATCTTTCTTCATCTCAGCCAGAGAAGAACATGTAACTTCAGGCCACTTAAAAGATGAAAATTTCTACACAGATAATATTTTTAGGGGGGAAACAGAACACAACTCACATCTACATTGCCATGCATGACAACCACACTATAGAGCAGTTCACACAATGAAAGATAGGGTAGAACACACCGCTTGAGCTAGTGTGGGAGCTGTGTGTCCTCCCATTTGTCTATCATCTATCAGTTAAAAATAAGGCCAGAGGCACTATCTGTGATCATGTGCTCCACAGCCACTGGATCAAAGGGCTCCCTCCCTCTTACCAAGCAGCTGTACCCAGGTCTTTAATGGTAGTACAAACAAAATTTGCTTTGTTGTAAACCGCTCAGAGATGTAAGTTTTGGGTGGTATAAAATGTGTTAAATAAATGAATAAATAAATAAAACAATGAGGTGGAAAGAAAAGCCCACCAACCTAGCTGCTGCTTAGCACATGATTACAGATGATGTCTCCGATCTTGGTTTTAACTGACAGATGATCAGCAAATGAGAGTACATGCAGCTCCCAAACTAAGGTAGGAGACATCTCCCACTCTATTCTTCATTGCGTGAACTGCCCCATTATATTTTGCAGAGCAGATACATGTTTACTTGCTCTGGGAAGCTGCAGTCAGTGCACAGGTGATCACACCCAATGATGGTGAGCATACAGGTTGCAATCTGTTTCCAACAGGGAAGCATTTTCCATGTAGGAATTTTTGTTATGCTAGAAGCACTTCTTGTAGTGCAGGGATGCAGGCTGGAAGACACATTTTTCATTCCCAGCTCCAGTACTGGTGTAAAGCTAACCATAGCTTTGCTTACAGGTTCTCTCAGGTTAAGCCTTTCCACTCTGCAGGGCCATGAACAGAAAACCTGCTGTGGGGTGCTAGATATTGCGGAGTCCCAAAGCTCTAAGCAGTTGTCTCTCAGAGGGGGGCCTACAGCATACCAATAGTGTACCAAGCCCAGCTGGTTTTTCTATATCAAAACACCTGCCAGCCCTTCTTTCCACTTACCTTCTTCGATACTGCCCAATGACTCTTCGTTTGCCCAGTAATTCAAAAGTATAGGACCACCCACAGTCTCCTTCCTATCACACCCTTCTTTTGCATATCCTTTTGTTATATACACCATATCTCTACTTGGTACCACGCTCAACTTTCCCTAAGCCCTGAGGTTATGCTAAGCATATTAACATTCTTCTCTTTTTAACAATGTTAGCTTTCCAGTTTCTAGAGAAACTTTAACCCCACTGTTTCCAGATATTTAGAAAGAAGTTGCAATACACTCAACAGGAAGCACCCGGTTTTAAAACAAAGCTTCTTTAATTTGTAAAATCTTTCTTTAAAACACATATGAAAAGTTTACAGCATAAAAATAATATCTCATGTATATAAATGTGGCTTAATAAGAATCATAACATACACTTGTAAACTTAGGATAATGTTAAGTCTTTGGTACCTTAGTTCTTCAAACACTTGTCTGTCTAGGAAAGAGTCCCTATGGCTCTGCCAAGTGACAAGGACTGGGGTGGTGACTAAAGCATGGGTCCAGAGCTCAGGAGGTCTGGGTTCAGTGATCTGTGCATCAAACGTTTGGCCAAGACACTTACAAATTAGAAGTTGGAGGGCTAGAACGACACATTAGGAGGACAATATGAAGCTGGGGATTTGAAGGGGACAATTGCTGGGAGGGAAGGAAATGCTTAGCCCTTCCTCTGCCCACCAGCTTCCCTCTACAATCAAATACCCACCAGCTGGTTTTGCTTTTCCTCCCAGCTGGGTTCTGAAACCAGAAGAAAACTTGATTGAGGGAGAAGGTGGCAGCATTTTACATGTCAGAAGCAGCAGGTGCCAGAGAGATTAAACAGCTCTCCTTTCCAACTACTGATTCTCCTCCTAGAGTGTTTCCTACTCCTACCTCCTACTATATGCTCCCCTTGGTAAAATGCAGTTATACCCTTGAAGTATTCTTTTGAAGTTGTCCCTTTAAATTTAAATAGTAGTTTTTCCACACAGTGCTTCAGTACACAAATAACCTCTCATTGGACTTCAATCAAATGAGCCAGACTGTACATGACTCTGGGCTTATCCCAGAGGTAGACCGAAAGTGGTCCTTTTATCATTAAAAAATAAATTGCAGGGAGCACTTAGGCTCAAGGGCACAGCAGTGTGGAGTTTCAACACATCCCCCCTGCACTATTTCTGTGCCAAAAATCACCTGTCTAAGCCACTGCTTGCAGCAAAGTAGGTGCTTGGATTATTCAACAAATGGGCTGCTACCTATTTGGCCGAGGAGACTTTGCTTTTCTTCTCCCTAAGCCCTGATGATTCCTGGAAACTCAGGGGGTGTCTCAAATAGCACTGATTGTCACATTTTGTTTCAGTTCAGCTTGCCCACATTTCCGAGCACTAAGTGTGTTAGGTGTTGCCAAGAATGCAAACCATCCTGGTTGGTTGTGTGAAGCAGTGCTCATGTCTTTATGGGGATTGTGGTAGCCATGTGTTGTATTCAGGCCCACATGCCATGGTCCCAATCCCAATCCCCTGACTTCTGTTAATTTAAGAGAAAAACACTGCACATATAAAGGCCAGCCACATATTTGAAGTAACATGCAGTTTGGCCCATATTTGAGATGGAATTATAGAGGACAAACAACCCTTCAAAAATTAAAATTCGCTGAAGAAAATGCCTATGGTAAACTGTTGCACTGATGTATTTTAACAAAATCAGCTTATAATTCTTAAAAGAGGGAAATTCTTAATACTTATATACCACTCTTCAACCAAAAAAAAAAAAAGTTATCAAGCCACATAGCAAAAGAAACAAAAATATGAAAATGGTTCCATAATCCAAAAGGAAACACCAGGCAGACACCAGCAAGAGCCACTGGAGGGATGCTTTGCAACTGCCCCTGTTGAACAGGGACAGGCGCTCCCCTCCTCTCAGATATATGAAAGCCACCATTTTAAAAGGTGCCTCTTAGCCCAGCTAGCAGGGAGATAATAAGGATGGGAGAGCAGGACAGTCAATGGGAAGAGGGCATTTTATTGATGATTTATAGCAAACAGTACCTTCTGGATGAAAAACTAATTGTTTGTAATATTCAGGAAGCAAAAACAAAGCTGGAGCAATCAGGGACATATTGGTGTAGTTCCCCAGCTCTATGAACTATTATCAATAACAAATGCTTTTTTGGTTTTTTTAATGCTGGTCTGGCTATACCCAGGGCCGGCCCAAGGATTGCTGGTGCCCCAGGCAAAGCTTGGTTTTGGCAACCCTGTGAGCAGGTGCCTCCCATCATTCGGGTGGGTGGGTGGGTGAGTAGGTGGGCAGGTGGTCCCCTTTGTCTGAGTGGGTGGTCCCCATCACACCCCCACTCACCCTCCTGCTGTCCTCATCACTCTGCTGCCTTTGCCCACTGCTCCTGCTGCTGCCGGCAGTTTATGGGCAGCCAGCCTGCTGTGGCGTGTTACAATAATGTGCTGGACTAGGGCCGGGGAGACTCGAGTTCAGCTTCCCATTCAGCCATGATACTAGCTGGGTGACTCTGGGCCAGTCACTTTTCTCTCAGCCTAACCTACCTCACAGGGTTGTTGTGAGGAGAAACTTAAGTATGTAGAACACCGCTCTGGGCTCCTTGGAGAAAGAGCGGGATATAAAATGATGATGATGATGATGATGATGATGATGATGATGATGGCAGGAGCAGTGGGCAAAGGCAGTGAGGAGAACAAGTGAGCAGCTGGATGGGTGAAGGGAATGGAGGGTACCCTCTTGGTTGCCCACTTGCTTGGACAGTGGGAGATGCATGCATGCACCCAAGCGGGTGGGGGATGCCCACAGAGGCATAGGTGCATCAGTGCACCCCACAGGTTGCTGCACCAGGCAGCTGCCTAGGTCTGTTTAGAGGGAGGGCCAACCCTGCTTTTGGCTTGCTGTGTGGCATGTGACTCAGGCTGTCAGTGCCCCACCCTGCTTGGTGCCCTAGGCGACCATCTAGTATATCCAGCCAACCCTGGATATACCCTCAGTACTCTTTCAGCTTGTTCCCAAATGTTGTGGAATGGCTCACTAGAAGCCACTGCCAAAAGTCACAGTTGAGCCACATCTTGCTCTATGAATGGAAATTCAATGGGAAATAGCCATCATGTCTTATTTAGTACCACCAGCTCCCTGGCAAAGCCCTAGAAGTCAAGCCATGTTCACACGTTATGTTCAATGCACACATGAATTGTGTGCAATGTACACACATACAGATCTGCATGCACATACACTTATACACACATTATATGCACAGTTATGCACATACAGTTCATAACTGTATGAACACACACACACACACAGATCTGCATGCACAGCAATACACATCCTATCTGTACTCAGCATTTGAGGGGGCCTGTACCCAGGTTCACTTTTTAAATGGACACAAGTACAGTCATTCACACAAAAACACGTACAGTCATCCCTTGCCAACTGTGGATTTCCCAATGACAGATTTGAGTATCCATGACTAGGAAATTGTGTCCACCCTCACCAATGATGACCCGAGAATCTGCAGTTTGGCAACATTTTTTTCAAATTTGGGTGTTTTTTTCTGGTCATTTCCAGGGTCAGAGAGCAATTTTGGGGGGTTTGGGGTGATTTTTGGAGGTTCAGGGGGACATTTCTGGGGGTCAGAGGCAGTTTTTCTAATTTTTACCTTATTTTTTCTGTCTTTTCGAACCACGATTCCCCTAACCCCCTGTTTCCCATGCACTGCTACACCTCATCAAGTGCAAATTCGCCAACCTCAAGGGTTTCCAGGAACAGAACCCTTGTGGTTGGCGAGGTACGACTGTACATGTGTACAGAGATCTGTTCACATGTACAACACAGTGTCTGAAGTGGGGTTTCAGGCAACCCCTTTAGCACTCCCCAGAAATGTTCTCTCTGCTGTGCATGTATAGCAGTTCCATGAACTGATATCAAGTTAACTTATTTCAAGAATTAGTACTTGTCAGGGCAGGGATGGTTATTAATGGATTTATTGCTCATGGCACTGTTTTCTCACACCAAAGTCTGATGACGATGATTTAAACTTTAAACATTTCTTCAAAGAAGAGATTAAAAGCTTTATTGTGTTTGTGTGAATGACAAGTTGTGAAAATAGAACAAATTTGGAAAAACAAATGTGAACTATATGAGCTTCTAAATGCAATTTCTCTCTTGTAAATAATGTGACCCGTAAAGGGATCCTATTTTAAGCAACTGGCTGCAACATTTTATAACTCAAAGGAAATCAGTTTGATTCTAGGGGTGTGCACAAAACCAATCTGCCCAGAGACCACTGGACCCAGCGGTGAGTGTTTAATTCTTTCTTCTTCTTTTTAACATTAGAACCCCCAAACCAGCCCTAAGCTGGCTTGGGAGGTTCGGCTCGAGGTCGAGCCAGACCGGTTCAATGGCGAACCGGCTCAATCTTGAGCCGGTTTTCACATCCCTACTTGATTTTTCTCTTTTTTCTGTGCCCTGAATTTACACTGAGTTATTTTAGGGTGCATTGACTTCTAAACTTTGTTACGGAATGACATGCCCATCCCAGAAAGCGGATGAGACTATGCTTTGGGAAAGGGGCTTTAAATGTCATTACTGGCCAACTGCCATTAACTCAATTGCTTAATTGCACTTCTATTTCCCGTCCTTGCATCTACAAAGGATCCGTCGGCCCTTGGAAGAGCGGCTAGGCAACTCATTTATTGCAAATAAAGTCCACTGTGCTCTGGATTACACAGAAACAACAAAAATAGAACTCTGCACTACTCTACTTCCCTTACTTAGTAATAAACAACCATCAAACAGAAAAAGACAGAGGCAACAAACTGTATACACATTAATCTCATAAGCATTTTAAAACACAGAGATTTAAAAACAAAACAACTGTGATGTGACAATATTTCTCCAGTATACTCTGGCTACGTAGCAGTAGTGGCTGACTATAAAAAGAAAGTGTGCAATATTGGAGCAAGTAGCATTGCAATAGCTACAGACTAAAATCTTATAGAAAGCAGGGGAGATACCCTAGAGATGTGGCCAAACTTGCAAAAATGGATCTGAGACATTCCAAAATTCACTCCATGTTTCAGCCAGGATGCTGGGATTTTGGTTTTGATTCACCTCTAGCCCGTATTAAAAACCACAATGTATGACATAGAACCAAGCAACACCAAATGACAGCAATGTTATAATAGAAATTGGACAGAATGCAGAATCCCCTTTGCAAGAAACAATCCAGGAAGCACAGAAAAAGTTATGGCTACAGAATTCATGGCAACAGAAGGGTTCATTGTTTAGTCTCTCCTCCTCCATCCATAGTAGACTGGCCAGCTGCCAGAGTGTAACCTGTGCAATTCAGGTTTCTCCCATTAGCATGGAAATTTATGAGCCAGAACTCACCGGGCCTGGAACCAACTGGAAAACAGGGCACAGCAACTCAGAATGAATGGCAGCATGCGATTTAAAAAACAAAACAAAAACAACGCCCCCCGCCGCCCGAACCATTTTAGGGTTGGGGGCGTTAGTGAATGGAATGCCCGGGGACTGTTGGAGTTGCTGTCTGTTTCTTACTAACTAGTCTACTATTTAACAACTGACTGATTCATGAAGAGTTTGGAAAAGTAGCTGCAAGAGGGCCCTCTGTGGGGAAAGTGAACCAAGTTCAAATGGTTCTAGGTCATGCCACTTTAACCGCGAGAATAGCTGCTGATACAGCTTCAGCGCAGGTGAGGCCCTACCTTGATGTTATCACTTGGCTGCTCCACTGGCCCTGGCTGGAATCAGCATCAGTAAGACTTAGCTGTCTTGTCTCACTAGGTTGTGAAACATGAAGGCGCGGCGGGGGCGGGGGGGAGAAGATTCAGATCAGGGGAACAGAAGGCAAATTGAGTTGTTCATCCTTGTCAAGGAAGCTCAGGTTTAATAGTGCCTATCTACCCAGCTGCAGCAACAGCCACTCTGTTATCTATGGCGAATGCCAGATTCTATATGAAGTTACACTGAAGCATCAGGTTATGAAATATCTGAGCTGGCTAGGAATATCTCAGGAAATAGTATCCTGGTGGGCTCAATATCACAGAAAGCCCACCAGGATGGAAAGCTGAGACAAACTGTGTCATGAGAGTTCTGATTAACTAGAGAAACTCTTTCTCTAGGAAGGAAGGTAACCTAAACTGAGAAATTTACCATAACCTGGGCTTAACATTTTAGAAATTTATGAGCATCCTGTGGTTAGTACTCTACAAAGAATTAAAATATGATGGTACCATAGTCTTACCTCCCAAGAAACCTCTACATTATTGCTGTTTTAAAGCCTAAGGCCTGTTGATACTAACTATAGGCAACGTAATCAAGTAGGTGGTAACTAGGTAGAAAACAAAATGCTATTCATGGTGTGATCTGATGAGGAGGATTGGAAAGAGATTAACCCTGCACTGGCCATGATTTATAGAATATTCTCTCTTGTTACCAGAATATTGTTCCTTTTAAATGATACACTCTTCTTAAAATCTAAAATGTATAAGCAAAAACAGATATGGTGCTGAGAGTGGGATAGTGGTAAGGGTGGCATAATTGCCCAACTTTTTTAAAAAAGGGATACACTGAAAAGTAGAACTACAGTTGCATACACATTCAGCATTGTAGAGAAGACATTTGGGTTCAGATGTGCAAACAAACAAACAAACAAACAAGTTAGGGAAACCTTCTTCGAACAGGTGGTCCCATGGCTGAGGTTTGCTCAGAGCTGACCTGCACAAGATGGAGAATGAGGTGGGAGCATTCTGAAGTGTACCACTTCAGACTTTGGGTCGGGGGGGGGCACATATTTTACACATGTGCTCTGCAGGCAATAAACTAGCATATCAGGAAGTACACTAAATCTACTGTCTCCTGCAAAATTATCATTTTCTTTTAAAAAGCCATCTTGGGTACCTATATTGGGGCACAAAGGTGGTGCATAAATGTTAACACTTTTGTTGTTGTGCTGACTTGTTGCATTCATTTATGTGGGGAAACATTTAGCAATATGGACCCCACTTCTCCATCTGCAGTTTGAAGTACTACCTCATTTTGCATGATGTGCAGATTGGCTCTCCAGCACACTGAAAGGAATTTTTCATTATCTGTTTAAATAGCATAGGAACCTCACTTACTACCTAGTTCAACCATTTGATTGACCCAATGACAAACAAAGCAGAATGGCTGATAGACCTACCAATGAGGATGAAGGCAGAAGAGAGGCTGAAACAAAATAAAGCCCCACCAAGTATCATTTCCTCACATTCTACTTGTTTTAAAAAGGGGTGCTTCAAGCCTCCTCTTGACATCCAGCTGTCCTCCAAGTTCCCCTCTAAAAATGGTTTAACAATTCTATAAGAGTCTGATAAGATGCAGGTCATGTCATATGCATGACTAGGATCTCCCTTGAGAAGACCTGTCAACTCTCCCACTTCCCACTAGAGAGAGGAGGAGCGTACCATCAACAGCCATTATCACTGACCTTCCAAGTTAAAATATTGCTGCCAGCCACGCAGTGAGCCTTTTCTCACAAGCAGACTGGCATAAAGAGATACATTTATAGCCCTTTTTCATCTTCATGCTGGCTTTTGATCGATCTGGCTTGTCCCCTTTAAATACATGACATGGTAAATAAGACAGCATATAGAGAAATGTGGCCATGGAATATCCTGCCATTGCCACAGCTGAGTCATTAGCTATGTCTCCATTTGCTTTAAGCCCTTGGGCTATAAAGATGCTGCTTCAGGGCTACTCTCTAGACTGTAACAGATCTTGGGGACTGATGGCTATCTGTAATTGTACCATCATTCTTGTTGTGCTGGGCCCATAGCACAAGGTCTGAAGAACCCAGGAAAGGAAGTAAAGAAGCCAGTTGAAATACTTAAGCTTCTGTTGATTTTCCTCATAATATTGTGTATTCTCTTCTGTGAATGAAGAATCCATTCAATGTTTGTATATTGGCTGAGACTGTGGCACAGTCACTTTTCTGTGTTTCATTGGCAAGCTAAAAAATGGCACCCTTGTCCATCCAACCATTCCCGCTTTCAGGGTATGTTTTCAAAGGTGTGAATTGATACTCCAGTATTTTAAGAAGCAAATTCCTTGAGCAGCTGTAGGTCTCACACATAAAACTTGATGAATGTGAAAGGCAGCATGGCCCCAACAGAACCTCTGGAGGCCTTCTTTTTGGCTTGTGAGAATGGAGACATGCTTTACTACAAGGTGACTAATTTTCTCTGTAAATTCATTTTGCTTTTTCAGTGAGGTGGTATGGCTGTGAAAAGTGAGATTTAATATAAATGCTCATATCCTGGGTTAGCAGAGGGGAATATAAATGAGAAGTGAATTCTGTGTTGGATGAATGGAGAGAAAATAGTCCCATTTAAGAAGTGTGAGTAACCTCAAGATTCCATGCAGTATAGCCTTTCACTGTGTAGATTTTGTTGTAATCTTATTGGTGAGTATGGATCTGCTCTTGGCCACAGAAGAGTCTCTTCCATGTTACAGTTCCTGGGTTTTGCTTTGGGTTGAAGGAAAAAAATAAATCAGACTGCAATAACACTGCAGTAGGGATGAAGGAGAGGGATGTGCTAGTTTGTGATTGGAGCTTCTTCCCCTCCCCTACCATACACATAGAGGGTCTAGTAACCCTAGCAGTCTGGCTTTGTTTCTGGCGCTTGTTCCTCTTCCTCTTGTGGGACCAGAGGGCTGTCGCAGGAAATGGTAGATGATGTGTTGGCTTCATTTAATGATGAACTAAAGAAGGAGAAGCAGAGCAGGGCGGGGAGGGAGGGAGAGAGAGAATGAATTATATTTCTGCACCAGTCAGGCACCATACAAGATATAGCTGCATGCCATGGGTCGCAAATAGGGATGCCACTTTGATTTCTGAAACCAGTTCTACTTAAAAATGGAATAACAATGTGAAATAACAGCTGACATATTTGAAGCACATTCAGCGAGTATGTCCAAAAGATCGCCAGGACAAAAGATGTGTGATCAAAGATCTGGGCTCCAAAGTCATTCTCCCTAAGATTCCCTTTCCCAATGGTATATTTAGTTTACTTTTCTTCTCCCTATTACAGCATCATAGGCTTGGGCCCAGGGTATTTAAGAGAGCGCTTTCTTCTTCATGAGCCCTGCCACCTATTCAGTTCATTGTGGTTGCCACCGGCTCACTTGATGGCAACCCAAAACTGGGCCTTCTCTAGGGTTGCCCCGGGGCTCTGGAACATATTCCCAAATGACAACAGAATCTCCCCATCTCTGATTTTTAAATGCCTTTTGAAAATATACCTGTTTTATCAGGCTTTTAGTTTATGATCTTAAAGTTTTATTTATGGTTATTTTAATCTTTTATATGATTTTTAGGTTTTACTTGCTGTTTGTTTAAATTGTAAACTGCCCTGAGGTTTTATATAGGACAGTATATTAATGTGACAACCAGACAAATGAGAACAACTGGGCCCTGCCGGTTCAGGCCCAAGGCCTGTTTAGTCCAGCATCCTGATTCATACAGTGGCCCACCAGATGCCTCTCGGAAGCCTACAAGCAGGAGATGATGAAGGCATGCCCCTTCCCACTGTTGCCTGCCCCCTGCATCTGATATTCAGAGGTATCCTGCCTCTGAGCTGGAAGTAGCCTATAGCCATCAAGACTAGTAGTCATTGATAGACCTGTCCCCCACCAATTTATCTAAGTCCCTTTTAAATCCATCAAAACTGAATTTCTGTGTCAGATAATTCCAAAAATCCATAGATTATTATTTTATTTATCATATTTATACTACCTGCTATGTATATCCCTCGGTGGTGTACATAATTTAAATTACAAATATAAAACATGATAAAATGATTAAAACAATATTGTAAAATAAAACAAGCAATTTAAAATTAATTAATTAACTAAAAACCTGAGAAAAGAGGTGTGACAAGGGTCTTTTAAAAAGCAGCTAGAGATGGAGAAGGTCTTATTTTGACACAGAATGCATTCCAGAGCCCTGAGGCAGCCACAGAGAAGGCCCGGTCCTGAGTAGCCACCAAACGAGCTGGTAGCAACCGTAACCAGACTTAGGGATGGAGGCTAGAGAGCTGAGACAGATAGAAGTGACAAGAGATGATGTTCTAAACTGTCTGGAAAAACTGAAAGCTAACAAATCACCAGGGCCGGATGGCATCCATCCAAGAGTCCTCAAAGAAGGATATTCAGAATGTGGACAATCAGCTTGTCCACATTCCTGAGGATGTGGACAAGCTGATTGGAATGGTGCGGCCTACCACCTGTTCTCTTGACCCTTGTCCGACATGGCTTATATTATCTGGCAGGGGTGTTGTTGTAGAAGGCCTGGTAGAGATTATAAATGCGTCTCTGAGGGAAGGTAGGATGCCTCCTTGTCTTAAGGAGGCAATTATTAGACTGCTTCTGAAGAAGCCTACCCTGGATCCCTCGGACTTGAACAACTACAGGCCTGTCTCCAACCTTCCATGGCTGGGCAAGGTAATTGAGAGGGTGGTGGCCTCACAGCTCCAGACAGTCTTGAATGAAACTGATTATCTTGACCCATTTCAAACTGGCTTTTGGGCTGGCTATGGGGTGGAGACTGCCTTGGTCGGCCTGATGGATGATCTCCAATTGGCAAATGACAAAGGAAGTGTGACTCTGTTGGTCCTTCTGGACCTCTCGGCGGCTTTTGATACTATCGACCATAGTATCCTTCTGGAGCGTCTGAGGGGGTTGGGAGTTGGAGGCACTGCTTTGCAATGGTTCCGCTCCTACCTCTCGGGCAGGTTCCAGATGGTGCTCCCTTGGAGACTGCTGTTCTTTTTAATTTATTTAATAATAATAATAATAATAATAATAATAATATTTATTATTATTATTATTATTATTATTATTATTATTTCAATTTCTATAGATGATCTAGAAGTAGGAGTAAGCAGCGAGGTGGCCAGATTTGCAGATGATACCAAACTCTTTTGGGTAGTGAAATCCAAAATGGATTGTGAGGAGCTCCAAAAGGATCTCTCCAGAATGGGGGAGTAGGCAACAAAGTGGCAAATGTGGTTCAATGTTAGTAACTGTAAGGTGATGCACTTTGGGATGAAAAACCCCAACTTCAAGTATATGCTGATGGGATCTGAGTTGTTGGTGGCTGAACAGGAGAGGGATCTTGGGGTCGTGGTGGACAGCTCACTAAAAGTGTCAACTCAATGTGTGGCAGCTGTGAAAAAGGGCAATTCCATGCTAGGGATCATTAGGAAGGGGATTAAAAATAAAACAGCTAATATGATAATGCCCTTATACAAAACAATGGTGCGGCCACACCTGGAGTACTGTGTACAGTTCTGGTCACCACATCTTATAAAGGACATTGTAGAACTCGAAAAGGTACAGAAGAGGGCAACCAAGATTATCAGGGGCCTAGAACACCTTTCTTATGAGGCAAGACTACAACACATGGGGCTTTTTAGTTTAGAAAAAAGACGACTGCAGGGAGACATGATAGAGGTCTATAAAATCATGCATGGTGTGGAGAAAGTGAATAGAGAGAAATTCTTCTCCCTCTCACACAACACTAGAACCAGGGGTCACTCCATGAAATTGATTGCCAGGAGGTCTAGGACCAACAAGCGGAAGTACTTTTTCACACAACGCATGATCCACTTGTGGAAGTCTCTGCCACAGGATGTGGTGACAGCCAACAGCCTGGATGACTTTAAAAGGGGTTTGGGTGACTTCATGGAGGAGAGGTCTATCAATGGCTACCAGTCAGAGGGCTGTGGGCCACCTCCAGCCTCAAAGGCAGGATGCCTCTGAGTACCAGTTGCAGGGGAGTAATGGCAGGAGAGAGGGCATGCCCTCCAGTGGCATCTTATGGGCCACTGTGCAAAACAGGATGCTGGACTAGATGGTCCTTGGGCCTGATCCAGCAGGGCTGTTCTTATGAGAGGGTTCATGACAGAGGATGCACTTTGTATTTTTCTCAGAAACATAGGAACATAGGAAGCTGCCATATACTGAGTCAGACCATTGGTCTATCTAGCTCAGTATTGTTATTGTTAACAGTATTGTTAGCTCAGTATTATTCACAGACTGACAGCGGCTTCTCCAAGGTTGCAGGCTGGAATCTCTCCCAGCCCTATCTTGGAGATGCCATGGAGGAATGTAAAACCTTCTCCTCTTCCCAGAGAGGCTCCATCCCCTGAGGGGAATAGCTTATGGTGCTCACACTTCTAGTCTCCCATTTATATGCAACCAGGGTGGGATCCTGCTTAGCTAATGGGACACGTCATGCTTGCTACCACAAGACCAGCTCTCCTCCCTGATATGGCTACATATGAGTAGTCAGTGCAGTTCTTTTAAAATCAGTGTTATATGGTCTCTTTGAGTTATCCCAGAGACCAGTCTGGCTGCTATGTTCTGTACCAATTGTAGTTTCTGGACTACATACAAAGGCAGTCCCATGTACAGTGCATTACAGTAGTCAAGTGTGGAAGTTACCAGAATATGTACCACTGTCTTAAGGTCATTTGTATCCAGAAATGGGCATAGTTGACGTATCAACCTAAGCTGATAAAAAGCACTACTGGTCACTGCCTCAACTTGCGAAATCAGAGTTTTGGATCCAGGAACATACTCCAGCTAGATACTCGTTCTTTCTGGGGGAGTATATATCTGCTGTGTGAAAAACTGTTTCCTCTTGTTGGTCCCAAATTTGGTGGGAATCAGTTTCATGGGATGACCTCTGGTTCTAGAGTTGTGAGAGGGGAAGAAAAATCTCTTTCCCTCTCCATACCATGCATAATTTTATAGCCTCCTATCATGTCTCCCCTAAGTTGCCTTTAAAAAAAAATTAAAAAACCCCAGATGTTGCATCATAAGGAAGGTGCTCTAGAACCCCTGACAATCTTGGTTGCCCTTTTCTGCATCTTTTCCAGTTCTGTAATGTCCCTTTTGAGATACAGTGACCAGAATTGTACACACTACTCCAATTGTGGCCACAACATAGGTTTGTATAACGGCATTATAATCTTAGCAGTTTTATTTTTAATCCCCTTCCTAATGATCCCAAGCATGGGATTTGCCTTTTTCACAGCTGCAGAACACTGAGTTGACACTTTTAATTAGCTGTCCATTGAAACCCCAAGATTCCTGTCCTAGTCAGTTGCTGACAGCTGAGTTCACAGCAGTGCATATGTGAAGTTGGGGTGTTTTTTTGCCCCAATGTGCATCACCTTATACTTACTTACACTGAACCAAATTTGCCATTTTGTTGCCCACACACTCAATTTGGAGAGATCATTTTGGAGCTCCTCACAATCTGCTTTGGATTTCACTGCTCTAAATAGTTCAATGTCATCTGCATATTTGGCCACTTTGCTGCTTACCCCAATTTCTAGATCATTTATGAACAAATTAAAGAGCACTGGTCCCAGTACAAATCCGGGGGGAACCCACTTCCCTCCATTGTGAAAACTGTTCATTTATTCCTACCCTCTGTTTCCTGTCCTTCAACCAGTTCCCGATCCCATTATCCCATGACTGCTAAGTTTACTCAAGAGCCTTTGATTATTTTCACAGGCCTAGGGAATGTGAAACATGTGCTTTCAGATTTCAGGAGGATTGAAGTTTGAAACTGAATAATGTCACAGTAGCAGAAAGAATGGAGAAATTCTAGTTTGCTACCTTGCTCGGCTGCTGGAGGCCTCTTGAGGGATGTCATTGGCTCCTTCTGGTTTAGGGTCAGGCAGGGGAATGATGTAATCATTGTCCAGTCCATTCTGCTCCACAGCTGTATAGAGGACAGAGCCTGAACCAGCACTATAGTTGGTAGTGGACCTTGAATTGTTAAGTCCCAAGTTCCTGGGCCTTGTGCGGACAACAGCGGGGTGGTCACTCGTCAAGAATTCTTCGTTGACCTGTTGGTACTTCTGTTTCCATATAAGGCAGACAGAACAGGAAGGACTTTTGTGAATGCATAAAGGCCACATGGAACATTCCTGTACTTGTCATGCACTCTTAGTCTTACACAGGAACATATTATCTGCTAAATGCAATGATACGATTGCATTTTTATTGGTTCTACCACAAGTTATACCTCTTATACATCTTGTACAAGACCCAGCAGGGAAATGTGAAAGTAGAAATCCTATTTTCAGGCATCTTCTCTCTGTTTTGGGATGTGCAATTCCAGCTTTAATGACTAATGTTGGCAGCCGTCAACTCAAGTGTAAATGAGAAGCTTTGTATTTTAAGATGCCACTCAAAAAGTGAGTGGCTTCATTAGAATATCTTTTTGAGGAAAAGATGGATTTAGATGTTTATCAAAGGAAGCATTATCAAAATTGGTGTTACAGTACAGATTTTAGTTGCAGTATGGAGCCTACAATCTGTACTTAGTACTAATATCTCCCCATTTTTTCTTTCCCTTGTTAATGCTGATGATAATATTTGAGGACTATGAGCACATGGGACATCACACAACTTAAGAGCCCACGTGTATTAGTACAGGGCTATTCTGAGAATTCCAAGTTTCATATCTTTAAGTGACATTTTTGTCCACAAGTTTGCAGCGATGCAGTTGAACACTTCCAGTGTGTTTCCAGAAAGTTGTACACCTCTGATCTGTCCAACAAGATAGGACAATAAGGCCCAGTTTACAAGTTATGACTGTAGCATTTTTATTTTTTTTATATGGTATGTGTGTATGTGTGAAGTAGCACACATGTGGTTTTAGGTGATTTTCATGGTCTGGCACTAAGCATTGCACAACAAACCTACCCATCTTAAAAGCATAATCCAAAGAAGAATGTTAGATCCAGGTCTAAAGAAATGACAAAGAAGCCAGAACCCTATCAGAAAGTACTACAGCAATAGACTCAAGTCATGTCCCTCAGCCTTCCTGCTTTTCATGACTTTCCCAACAATATCTCATAAATCTGGAGGTAATTAAGACTTCAGCCCTATGTCCCATCTATTGCACATGTCAACAGTTATAAACTATATTTGGGTTTCATTCAGGGTCATTTTTCTAGTCAGTCCTTTCCTCTTTATCCTCTCAGCCCAAACATATTCTACCTACCTTCTTATAGCTCTCTGCCAGCAGATTCCCCATGAGTATCACTAGTTGAGAGAAAGAAGGTCGGATTTCAAATTTCTCCTCCCAGCATTTCTGCATGATCTCATAACTGAAGAGATGTAAAAGAAAAAAATTGGTTTGAGAAATGCAATATTGGGAGGAATAGGGACACCTTTCCAGGGTGAGAAGCACAAAACACACATTGTGAACACTCACATTTCATCAGATGCATGTGTAGGCTTTGACATCCGATAGCCATGTTTGATAGCATTATAGAATTGCTCATTCATGGGTAGTTCAGGATAAGGAGTCCCACCTAGGAGTAAAAAAGGGGATTTAGCAAAAAACAAAAACTAGTGGGAAATATTGAAGCTCTTCTCATGATTGGTGAGAAGAGCTTCTCAGTGGTCTGCAGGGAGAGCGGGTTTGCTTGACCCTCCCCACAGACCAGCACTGTTGCCGGGCAGACAGATCGGCCACCCAGACGAGTGGTGGCTCTCCAAAAGGCCACTCAAGTCTTGCCTTGCTCAGGCGCTCCATGGGTAAGGTGCAGGGAAGTGCTGCTGTGCGGTGCCCTGCCCCACAGAGCCCCAATAATGCACCACACAAGTGTGCATTACTGAGAGCCCCCCTCCCCCCGAATGCGTCCAGATACACTCACACAATCAGATACATGATTGTGAAGCCTGGTTTTGGGGCACACTTGTGCCCCAAACCTTGGTTAAGCGGCGGACTACTTAAGAGGGCCTGCTGCTATGCCGCCGCCGAGACCCACGCAGCTCCCTGCGGTTCTCATGCACAGTAGAATGGGCTCCTTTAGCCCGGTTTCTGCTGTGCGTGTGAATAGCCTCACTGTATGCCAATGTCATGCCCGGACCCCATTCTCCATTCCAGTCTCTTTCTCATCATCTCTGCAGCAGTGGATATTATTGGTCCCTCTAAGCGGCAAATGGCTATTATTAGTCCCTCCCAGTTTGAGAGAAGGAGAACTCGGGACTGGGTGAAGATATTTGTGATGTGGTGTGTAGATTATGGAGAGTCACAAACATAGTTTTCATCTTCTCCGCAGAAATTCTGGAAAGCCTGATATATAATAATGTAGGCTGAATTATGCTGACCAATGTTGCTTACCCAAAGTAAATATTTCCCAGAGAAGGATCCCAAAGGACCACACATCACTCAAGGTAGTATAAAGGTTGTTGAAGATGCTCTCAGGTGCCATCCATTTCAGTGGTAAGAAGGTCTAATAAGGAGAAGGGGGGAGGGGAACAGCAGGGATGCTTTCAAGCCTCCAGTGAAGAAATCTGCAATGCACTTCTTTCTCTATGACTACTAATGGAGCCTAGTCTTGCAAGCATGAGGAGAACTACCAAGTATCCCAATTGGGAAGCTGATTCCCATCTACAAACACAGATTGCTCTTTTCAGCTTTGCTCAGTAGGATAGCAAAACATCATTCCTGTCAGTATTGACCGGAATAGGGATGTGCACGAACCAAGGTTCATGCACTGGTTCGGTGCTGAACCAGTTTGGTCAAGGTCTGAATTGGTTTGGTGCTGCAGGGAGGGGAGCAGCGAGCAAGATCTTTAAAAAAGAGGCGAGAAAGTCCTTACCTGCTCTCTGACACTGCATGCAGCTTCCTGCTGTGGTGGCACCCATCCCGAGAACCCACACACAGCGCCAGCATACACATGGCATCTGCGCATGCACCATTTGCATGGTGAGCAACACTATGCGCAGATGCCTTGTGCGTGCTGGCACTGCATGTGGTGAGGACTTGCTCTCTCTTTTGTAAAGATCCTGCTCACTGCTCCCCTCCCCGTGATGCTGTCCAAATCTCATCCAAACCAGTTTGGTGCCAAACCAGTGCATGAACATTGGTTCATGCACATCCCTAGAACTGAACTGCATCTTCACTAGGACCTTACTGGTTCTGCCATCTTCCCTACCAGTCTGGAAGAAGTCTAGTCCATTTAAAAGGGGAGAAAGTTATTAAATTATTGGAAGGGTAGTATAGAAATCAAATAAATAAAATACAATAAAATAAAAATAAATTCTCATCTGGAAGAGGGGCCTTTAAGTAAGAGGCCAGTTCCACTTCCTAAACTATCAAAACCATGGCCCTTCAGGCTATTGATGTAAGCTAGTTTAGTTCAGTTGCTAAAAATAAGCAAGCCTATCTTACCATGGGTGTTTGCTGCTGCAGTGGAGATTTACAATGACAGTGGCATCTAAAGCAATGCAAGTGGAGTTACTGTCCCACTTAAGTTATAAAATCAGCTCCAATACCCTCACTAAACTGATTTATATTAGGGGGAATGGGGCCACTCTCATAGGTCTTACAGCTTCCTCCACTCCCATAAAGTGCCTTGCACTATGGGCTTAGGGAAGGAGATGGTCTTTTTGGTATATTGGTCTGGCATCTTGAATTGAGGCCAGGAGGCAAGAAAATGACAATACAGAATTAGTGTGATTATGCAATCTGTTCCTGGCAGGTAATCACCATCAAAAAGAGAGCCATCAAGATCTGCACCAGTCAAACCTTCCAAGAAATAATCAAGATGGATGGGCCTGAAAGATTTTGTATTTGTTTGGTTAATCTCAAAATGGTGAAACATAAAACTGCTTATTAGGTCAACTAAAAAAGAAGAAGACAAGAGATTCTAAATTTTAATCATAAAGAAAGGATTACCATTTTAGAAACAAGGATTAATGGATATAAGAAAGGTAAGAGGAGGTGAGAAGAATTTAATAATGCTATATCAGAAGGTCAACTACTACTGCCTCAAGCTGACCCTCAAAGAGACCCTCAAACAGCTTTCCTGCAACTCAGTATTTACCAATGTTCCCAGTCTGAAATGGAATAATCCCACAGAGGCATAAAGAAAGATGGATTCCTCTTTCTACATTTGTTTACTGTGTTTGTCTTCCCAATCCATTATATAGTGGCTCCTGTCCTACCTGGAGGGTTGTACACAGAAGGTGGCACTGGGGAATGCTTGTTTTACCAATGGCCATTGGCCAACCCCAGGGATCCGTCTTGCCCCCGATGCTGTTTAATATATACATGAAACCACTGAGAGAGGTCAACCATGGGTATGGGCTGTAGTGTCATCCATACACTGATGACACCCAGTTCTACCTAAGTAAACAGATAGCAGGGAGATGGAGGACATCTTGCACTAGTGTTTGGAGATTGTTCTGGGTTGGATAGGGGCAAACAAGCTGAAATTTAATCCAGATAAGACAGAAATGCTCCGGGTTGGCAAAACAGATTATCTAAGTGGTGGCTGGAATATCAGTTGCAAGCCTACTTAAAGAAGTCAAACCTGACCTCAGTCACCAGTGCACTGGTTACAGCCAGACTAGATTTTTGCAATTCACACTTTGTGGGGTTGCTTTTGAATATAGTTTGGAAGCTTCAGCTTATCCAAAATTCTGTTGTGGGAGCTAGTTGCTTCACAACTATTGCACCTACCGGTATCTTGTGGCTGCTTCACTGGTTGCTGGTTTGCTTCCAGGCTAGATTCAGAGTGCTAGTTCTGACCTTTAAAGCCCCACAAAGCTTGGGGATGGGGTATCTGTTTGACTGCATTCACCCATATGAATCTGCCAGGGTCCTCCAACTTATGTCACAAACCCTGCTCTTGGTCTTGCTACTGACTCAGATTCAGTTGGCCAGATCAAGGGGTCTAGGCCTTTTTGGATGTGGCCCCTCTGCTCTGGAATGCCCTTGCAGAAGGGCTTCACTGGGCTCCTTCTCTAATAGATTTTTTAAAGGATATAAATACCCTCCTCTGTAAAGATACTTCCAAATCTGCTAATTGTACCTGTGATATTTGGATTTTAAACTTGGTTTTAACTGGGATTTCAGGTTTCAACCATATGCTTTCTGCTGCTTTGCTGCCTATTTATTTTTCAAAAAAACTTTGTTACTTGATTGTAGTTATTGTTGTGAGCCATCCCAAGAGGGATTTGTACTGGATCAGTGGGATATAAATATTTTAAATAAATAAACCTATCCCAAACTTGTTTGTGACATACAAATCTAGGTTGCTTCTGGTTTCCTCTCTATCTTTAGTTGTTTGCATGCTGCTATTCTGTCATGCCTCCCTGAGCTGTACATGGGCTTATTTGCGCAACCAGAATTAAGAATAATCACCAGGAAGGACTGTGAAGGGCCAAGGTTTCATTTCCTATTTACTGGCAAGAGGCAGCGACAGAGGCGAAGGAGACTCAGAGTCAAGAAGTGTGGGTTCTGTTCCCAGCCCTGCATAATGACTCATAGTGGTATCTTGGTTAAATAATTTTAGCTTCTGAAAGCCTCAACCTGTGCATTTATACAACTGGGTCAAGGGGAAAAAAATGAACACGGGGCTTTTTAGGATTTGTGTATCACAAATGTATCTCATGTATAATGGGATTTTTATTTGGGTAAAATGATATCTGAAGACATGACAGCAGTACACAACTATCTGAAAAGCTACCATATAAATCAGGGGAAAGCAGAGTTGCTGATCTGTAAATGCGATGGTGGTTCTAGTGCAGAGGTTCTCAAACTTGGGTCCCTGGAAGTGTGGTTGGACTATGATTCCCATCATCCTCAGCCACCATGTGTACCTGTTTGTTTACTCTCAGGAACAGAGGCGTAACTAGGGAAAACGGCGCCCGGGGCAAGCACTGAAATTGCGCCCCCCCGCCATGTCCCCCCCGCCCCCCCCAACATACATCTGACTGACACACATGTTTCAGAAAACTTTTATTTTAAAAATTAAAAAAATTACAAAAATTACCAAAAATTTCAAAATGCACGACATACTTAGGTTTTTCCTCACAACAACCCTGTGAAGTTGGCTTGTATCTCAAACATCAGAATTATGATGCAATGATGATACATATTACATTATACTTAGGTTTTTCCTCACAACAACCCTGTGAAGTTGGCTTGTATCTCAAACATCAGAATTATGATGCAATGATGATTATTATGATTATGATGCCCCTCCCTCACGCCCTGGTTCTGTTCCTGACTTTCCCTTGTGAGTGACTGTATTTTAACAAAACGAAAACCAAGGACTCCAAAGTAATTCGAGGGACTAGGGTGATAGCGCTAAAGACTCCTTATTCTCCCGCTGTTAAAGAAAGACTCCCCTTTTCCAAAACCGCGCACTATTTACACCAGAAAAGGTTTCAAATGGAGGGGGAAGCATTTATGCATTTATGCTTTGTTTTATGTTACGATTTCAAAGTTAGAAAAACTATAAAAGGGCCATTTTAGAGAAGATATGCACTGCCTTAGTTGCAAATCCTGCTTTTTTGAGATTCCCTGCAATTGAATAAAGCAATAATATACACCTTTGCTATTTAAATTGGTTGGAGAGTATTTATGACAATAAAAAATGAAATGGCATTTCAGATGCAACATTGGTTGCCTAAGACCACTCAGATTTAACTAATCTTCATCACATTGACAAAAAGAGCAATTAAAATTAAAATCCATGACTAAAACCAAACCACTTTGGGGTTGTTTTTAATGAAAGGTGGTATATAAATTTAACAATAAATGTTTAGAAGTATATACTTTCACGCCCTGCCCAACCTACAATTAATTCCAGCTTATTTTCAAAGGGCTTCAAGTTTTATTTACAAATTGCTTGGCAGCACCAATGTTTAAGTAATCGCTAATTGCTCCTAATGATAGTTTTACTTATTGTTAAATTTATATACCACCTTTCATTAAAAAATTCTCTGTTCATCTGATTTTCAGTCTGGTTAATTAAATCGGTGGAGGTTTAGACTTTCCTGATGGGCTGAAACAGCTAATCCATTTTAATGATGACATATAATTAAATTAGCTTGCATTACATAGTGAAGAAGTCCAGGAAGGGAGAGATGGGGGGATGTGGAACCCAAGGTTCCACATCCCCCCATCTCCCCCTCCCTGAACCTTTTCAGTTAAAACGTGGTTAGATTATAGGGGAGGAAGGACTTGAATGAGCAAAAAGGGGAACTGGTTCGGGCGTTCAGGAAGTTGTTCAGAAGAGGGAGTTGTTCAGGAGGTTTGCTCTGGTGCGTGTCCTCCTCTCGACGCATGCGTGACTGGTGGTGGGGCGGCGGGGCGCGCCGGGGAGTGAGAGTCAGAGACTTGGACTACAAAGACACCGTGGCGCCCAGTGCTGGATGAGCAATGCCAATGGGGGGGGCACGCGCCGGGACCGGGGGAGGGGGACTGCTCTGCAAAAATAAATAAATAAATAAATAAATTTTTTGCTGCAGATTGGCGGGGGCACTTTTTGGTGCCCCCTGCCAAGTGGCGCCCGGGGCACGTGCCCCCCTGCCCCCCTATAGTTACGCCTATGCTCAGGAATAAGGGCTCTCGTGACTTCATCCTGAGATTGGAAGATTGTCTTAGGTCAGACATTGACCATGGCAAAGATCAGAAGCTTGGGAACCAAACTTGATGTGGCCAGCATGAGGCAGTTAGGATGCAAGGAGTCCTCTTGTCTAGGATATTTCAGATGACTCATTGAATTTAGAGAGAACAGAGGAAACACATAAGTCATTGTGAATTACCAAGTTAGGGTGAAGGCACCTTGGGTCATTGAAAGCTCTGGCGCTACACAGAGGACATTTGCTGTTGCTTTCAGTGATGAAGAGATCAGTTTCCCGAGAAGCTCAAAGATGAAGTAGGCTGTTTGCCACCTCATCATGCAGTGACTATTATTTATATACAGTCACCCATATACATGGCGCTATATGAAGAAGGAGAGGTCAGGTTCCTGCCTCAAGGGGCTTACAATCTAGATCTCAACACAGGGGAAGGAAATGGGGGCAGAGGAAGAATATGCTCATGTTCCAGTTACATGTACTTGAACTGAATTATAACAGGGAATGTGGATGACTGCAAATGGAGAAGACTGTCCAACCAGCTGAGAGAGTCTGTCAAGGTATTGCTCCTTCCCCACATGTACTGATATGAAGCAGGTACCACAGCGTAGAGAGCACTGTCAAACAGATCTATGGGAACTGAAGTTTTTTAGAAAGGGCCTACCTGTCAGGAGTGTGGTAGATATTAGTTTTAAACTCTTCAGAATGGGAGATTAGACTATTTACACCAGACCCGTCCAGAAATCCCTTTCCATGACTCTATGATGAATTAACTGTTGCCTAGAACTTAGCATGTATGTATCCAGTACAAACCACGAATTAAAGTAATCTCATGTGGAACTAGCAAGGTTGCTGGAAAGAAGGAGAGGACTTCTCTTTCACATCAATTGCAGCTGGTTTCATTCTACTGATCACCTTACCTGACTTAGGCCTAATCAAAGATCCATGAATTAAACAATGAAGGTGCCATATTTCTTTAAGTATGCACAATTTCCACTTTGAGCATGCTCAGAAGAATCTAAGATGGTGGCACTCAAGCTGCTTAGCTCACTGAGACTCAGCCACTAAAACAAATGTTCAGGTATGTTTCAAGATGGCTAGATTTAGATTTGAATTCCAAATGTGTGGGGCTTTGGCCTCTCCCTGATGAGTAGCAGAGGTAGAGGGTGGGAGACAAGCCCTGCCCCCAAATTTTGAGCATAGAGCCCTAACCATTTCCAGCACGGCTCCTTTTCCTGTGCAGGCAAAGGGACATCTAGAGTCCAGGTGATTTCACTACTCACATTGCCTTTGGAGATGTAATTTGAATCTCGCATGATGTCTCTAGCTAGGCCAAAGTCACAGATCTTCACCAGCTTCCCCTCACAGATCAGCACATTTCTTGCGGCCAGGTCCCGGTGCACGCACTGCATGATATAGGGAACAGACATACTACATACATTACGTGCTCACTTGGTAGTTATTCAGAAGTCTGACTGTGGTTCTGAAGAAAGGTTCTTCAGATCAAAGCAATATTCAAAAGGAAACTTTGTTGAATGTTACTGAGAGCACCAAGCAGAGGGCAGAGCTTTGCAGAAACTTGAAGGTGATATTATACAGCTGTTCTTGTCCATGGTTCATTCGTTCATTCATTCATTCATTCATTCATTCATACATACATACATTCATTTTGTTCCTGTCATGGTATGGTCTCCAGTTATGGAAGGTTTCATTATGTTTCAAACTATACCCTGCAAATGTTGAAACAAGTCCCCAGAAGTGCAAATCAGGGGTGTAGGAAGGTAGGAGTAGGCTCTGGTACAAGAAGTGAAGAGGGCCCCTGCTCTCCCAAAAGTCATGAGGGAGAAAGCAGAGAGCAAGCTGTCACCCTGAGGAAGCCGGCAGGGGTCCCCTTCCTCAGGGGCCCAGGGACATTTGTCCCCTATGGGGACATGAAGCCCTGTTCAAAGAGGGGGGAAGAGGTGCCAGGCTACTTCTCCTCAGCATGGTCCACAATGCAAGAATGTTTTTGAAACAAGATATATTCAGCTTTATGTTAGTTAGGACTGCTTTCCAACAGTGTGTTTACACTGTAGTGCTGTGGCAATTGCCTTGCTTACGCCCTGTTGCAGAATAACCATGCCTTGTGGGAATACACTCTGGAAAATAACCACAGGTCTTGCTTGTGGTAACCCTTCGTGGTAAGTTTGTCTGCATAGGGCATTGCCACTTTTACACATTTCCTTTCCCCAAGCCCCTGAAAAAAATATATTTTGTTAAAAGGCTGTCTCATCAATCAATAATATGACATCACTGAAATACCACTGGGTGGTTTACAGCTCCTGAAATCAGCCCTGTGAATGGCAATTGGATTAGTTTGTGGCAACAAACAACATTTTCCAATTGAGCTTTAAAATTTACACTATCTAGGGGAAACCCAATATTTTGTGATATTCTATGTAGGCAGGACTGTGTGTAGTTAATGGCTGTACAGCACATGAATACATTCAGACTGGGTATGGAGTTCATCATCATGAACATCTCAGCTCTCTTTCATTTTTTTAAAGCCAGTTTCCATCCCATTTAGAAAGTTTGTTTTAGGTGTATGGACATTGCCTGGTGAAACTGTAGAAGCTAGAGAAAGACCAGAGCTGTATCTGCAATGCAATGGCCAGCTGATCAGTTTTGTGGGGTTTTTTGCCGCCTTGCATGACTACCAGAACCAAAATTATCCATGCAACACATATGAATTTATTTATTTTTTTGCATAATTTCCACAAACATTTTTTTAAATTTTCTTGGCACAGAATGTGTGTCATCTTGACTCAAGATTTATTTTTGTTTTAAGTACACCATATACATGTTTTAAGCACACTTTGAAGCCATGCATACAACTGGGCAGGTGGGCAGGGGGAAAGGCTGTTCAAACTCACCTTCCCCCAAGATGAGCACAAAAAGTGCTGAAGGGAGCAGGGTTAGGCTGTGTGGGAGTACCAGGATCCGCATGGATCCTGGCACTCCACATGAGGCCCAAGGCTGGGCTAGAATGCTTGTGAGAAAAGCCTCTTTATGTAGCGTTACATAAAAAATGCTTTCTGGAATAAACTGGGAAACTCAGGGAGTGAGTTTCTAATTCTGTTGCAGAAAGCACTGTTTGTGTACAACATGCTAAAAATTTAAAAATGGAAAACTGGATAATCTGGACAAAAAAACCTGGATAATCATGTGGCCCCATTTGGGAAGGAGATCGATCAGCCCTGCTGCATTGGCAGCGAGACCAGGAGCGGCTCTCCCTGCCTTTAAGGCAGGGATTTTGGCTCCAAATGGCTCCCTGCCTTTAAGGCGGGCTGATTTTGGCTCCAAACGGGGCTGCATGGCCCAGTTTGGGACCGAAGTAACACGCCCGCATCAGACATCAGATGCGTGGGGTGTGTATGGGGCCACACTTGCAGCCCGATTGGTAGTGGCCTGGGTTCTTTGAACTCATTTGCCCAATGATGGCTCCACCCCTGCCCCTCCCGGCTTGATGCCAGAAATGACACTGGTCCATTGGGAAGCTGTTTACTCTGGTGGTGATCGCCGAGCTAGGTTTGAAAGTGGGGCTTGCTCCTGGTGCTTCACATGCACAGCCTAACCCAGGCTGAGCTGTCCTAGCCTGGGTTAGGAGGCATGTGTGCACAGTATTGTGGTGGAATACTAGAACAGAGATGGCGGCGACATTTTTTGATGGCATCTCATAATCCATCTCTCAAAGACTATCCAGCTTCCCAATAATTATGTATGAGAGGACTTTAAACTTCCTGAAAGGGGGATTGAATGTTGCCTGACTAGACAGAGAACTCAGAACTTGTTCTAACGCAGTGATAGAGAGCCCCTATGAATGCTATGGTTCTGGCCCCCACCCTGGGGTGATTGAATAAATATTGCCTGCTCTGAGGAAAAGGGAAGCAGTAATGTCTAAGGGAAATAAACTAGTGTTCAACAACACATGAATCAGAAGTCCTGCCTATGCTCATAAAAGACTTATTGATGTGGTCTTCCACCCCGCTCCACCTATTTCCGTGGCTGGCTGTCTTCAAAACACATACACAAAACAAACATCTCCTTCTTCTTTGAAGCCAGTCATCCCTACAAATATTGTATAACTTTGAATACACAAATATACTTACGTTTTTGGAAGCTAGGAAGTCCATTCCATTGGCCACTTGGAAACTAAAGCCAACAAGATCTGTGTAACTGAGGAGGGGAGATTCGTTGATCAAAGTCACCTTTTCTGAAGCTGAACACAGAAAAACACAGTGTTTGTTATTTGGCTTTCAAACATGCAAATCCGCAAAGGACTTGGCAAGACTAAGATATCTTAGTAGGAGAGATCTAGAGGTTTTCTGCATATGATGAGAGGGCCACTAGAGGGCAACATAAACAATATCTTCACTTCTCTATATCAGCTCTTAAGACAATAAACCATCCTGCCTCCCTATGGCTTCCTTTACCTGAGGAAGAGTAGCTGTCCAGTTCATAGGTGGAGGTACCATAATTAGGGGAATCAATGTCCACATACTTGATTTCACCCTTCATGTCTGACATGGGAACATAATCCAATGATTCATCTTTACTCATATCCATATAGCCCCCGTCACTGTCCACAGATAAGGAAGTATGGCTGCAAAAATGGAGAGATATTATTCAAACCATGTGCTTGTCTGTGACTATGACAAAGAGTGATTTCAGATAAACAAAGGGAAGAGAGGGAGCACAACTCATTGTGATTCTTTCCCCACTGCACCCACTGCTTATCGATAATGTCCAAAGCATGGACAAAGAAAAGGGAAATGCAATACAGGTGAATCTACTGACAGAAGAATAAAGGTACAACAGTAGCAAGATTATTTTAAAAATCAGGAAAAGCAAGATTAGAAATTCAGTGAAAGCAGAGACTCTTGTATATAAGCACCTGCTTGAACTGCAGTTGTGTGCACAGATCTAAGAACATGGGGAGATGATATACATTTGGAACACATATATGGTCAGTTTTTTTAATCAAAATAGCTGTATGTCTGTATGTAGCTGTGCATAAATGTCTGATTTACACTAAACATTTTTGCATGTTTTTGGTGATTCAAGAGCATGCAACAGCATTTGTATATACCTATATAAATATGCAAATTTAACTTCAAATTTTCAAACCTCCAGAGAACTGACTGACCTCTTAGAGAATCTTCTTAGATCAAGGACAAACAACTGAATCTAGAGTTAGCCTTAGCGATGTAGAACTAAAAATTACTAAGCCAAAAACACAAAAACACAAACAGGAGGTGGGAGAGAGTCCAGCTTTGTGCTGAATTTGCCCTCAGATTACCATGTTTATACAGAAAAAATAATCCCCAAGTTTCTGTTTCAGTGAACCAAAAAGGCAATGAGTCTGCATATTGTGATGTATTAACAGCAACATGTACAAAAATAAGAAGAGAATATTAATTCATAGACACCTCTGCACCCTGTCTTCATTAGGGGTATTCCCATAGACCTCTGCGTCTTCCTTGGCTTTCTCACTATAGCACTGCAGGAAGGTATGCTTGTTCCTGTGCAGGTAGTCCACCAAGTCTCCATAGCGACAGTACTCCGTAATGATGTAGATAGGGCCTGCAGAGGGGAAGGTTGGCTCAGTCAGTTGAGTCTGATCATGGGTTTCCTTGCCTATGGCTCAAGGCAATGTCACTATGGCTTCAGTGAAGTGATGGACTTGTGTGTGGGCTGTGTCACTTCAGACGGAAGGTTGGGGGTTTGCATGACTGAATGCTTCTCCAAACAAATAAAACCCCCACATATAGGGAACAGTGGCATGTCAGGGAGGAGGTTAGGCTACATTAGTTCTGCATCATGGAGATTTGGACAGTGATAGGAAGTTGGCAGGTTGTCCTTCCCCTCAGGAAACCACCACATGCAGAACAGTAGTATATTTAATTGATGAAGCACAATGCGTGGAAGTCCCCAGCTCCTGCTCTCTAAGGCTGTTCTCATGGGCAGCATAACCCAGGCTAGGGAAACCCAGCCCAGATTAGGCTGCACATGAGAACTATCAGGATCGGGCCCAATCCCAGCAGGGCAGCGCCACCTAGCCTGCCTGTTAAGCCCAGCTTTTAGCCTAGGTTCACGGTGCAAAGGTGCCGTTAGCCCAGGCTCTGGGATCATGTGTCTCTTCAGGATTTGTTTAGCCCGTGCAGTCACAGAGATGGGTGACTAGAGCACCCATCTCCTGGGTAAATCCCTCAGTGTACCATGCTCGGTGCATCTATCTGTCTATCTATCTAGCTATTTATCTATCTAATTTTTATACCGACTGATATATACATCTATAGGTGGTTTACAAAATTTAAACACAATATAAAAGTCAGATTAAAATCCACAAAACACAATAAAAACAATAGCATGAGAGTTATTGAAAAAAATCATTAAAATTAATTCTAATTTAAAAAATTAGAAAAAGAAAAGGTATGACTTGAGGGTCTTCCTGAAAACAATCTGAGAAGAGGATGCTCTTATTTCAGCGGGGAGCATTTTCCAAAGCCCTGGGGCAGCCACAGAGAAAGCCCGGTCCTGGGTTGCCACCAGATGTGCCAGCGGCAACCATAACTGGACCTCTCCAGAAGATCGTAACAGGAGCAGGGTTCATGACAAAAAAAAGGTACTCTCTTAAAAACCCTGGACCCAAGCCATTAAGGGCTTTATAGGTGATAACCAACGCTTCATATTTCACCCGGAAACATATCAGCAGCCAATGCAGTTCTTTTAAAATCGGTTTCATGTGGTTCCTTCGTGTTGTCCTGGAAACCAATCTGGCTGCCGCATTCTGTACCAATTTTAGCCCCAAGTAGAGTGCATTACAGTAGTCAAGCCTGGAGGGCACCAGCAAATGTACTTCTGTTTTAAGGTCATTTGTCTCCAGAAATGGACGTAGTTGACGTATTAGACGAAGCTGATAAAAAGCACTCCTGATAAAAAGCTGATTAAAAGCGCATTGTGGGATACCTGGAGGCTGGGACGCATCATCCCAGCCTCTGGAGCTCCATACTGCCTAGCACATAAGAACATAAGAACAGCCCTGCTGGATCAGGCCCCCCAAAAACTATCTCATCCAGCATCCTGTTTCACACAGTGGCCCACCAGATGCTGCTGCAAGCCACAGGCAGGAGTTGAGGGTATGCCCTATTTCCTGCTGTAACTCCCCCACAACTGGTACTCCGAGGCATCCAGCCTTTGAGGCTGGAGGTGACCTATAGCCCTCCGACTAGTAGCCGTTGATAGACCTCTCCTCCATGAAGTTATCCAAACCCCTCTTAAAGCCATCCAGGTTGTTGGCTGTCACCATGGCAGAGAATTCCACAAGTTGATTATGTGTTGTGTGAAAAAGTACTTCCGTTTTTTGGTCCTAGATTTCCTGGCAATCAATTTCATGGGATGAGCCCTGGTTCTAGTGTTATGTGAGAGGGAGAAGAATTTCTCTCTATCCACTTTCTCCACACCATGCATGATTTTATAGACCTCTATCATGTCTCCCCATAGTCATCTTTTTTCTAAACTAAAAAGCCCCAGGTGTTTTAGCCTTGCCTTATAAGAAAGGTGCTCTAGGCCCCTGATCATCTTGGTTGCCCTCTTCTGCACCTTTTCCAGTTCTACAATGTCCTTTTTAAGATGTGGTGACCAGAATTGTACACACTATTCCAGGTGTGGAATATAGTTTTATATAAGGTATAAACTATGGTATAAACCAAACCATAGTTTTGTATAAGGGCATTATAATATTAGCTGTTTTATTTTCAGTCCCCTTCCTAATGATCTCTAGCATGGAATCGGCCTTTTTACTGATGCTGCAAATTGAGTCGACACTTTCAACGAGCTGTCCACCACGACTCCAAGATCCCTCTCCTGGTCAGTCACTGACAGCTCAGATCCCATCACCATATACTTGAAGTTGGGTTTTTTGTTTCCAATGTGCATTACCTTACACTTGCCAACATTGTACTGCATTTGCCATTTTGTCGCCCCCTCATCCAGTTTGGAGAGATCCTTTTGGAGCTCCTCACAATCTGTTTTGGATTTCACTACCCGGAAGAGTTTGGTATCATCTGCAAATCTGGCCACCTCACTGCTTACCCCTACTTCTAGATCATTTATGAATAAATTAAAAAGCACTGGTCCCAGTACAGATCCCTGGGGGACCCCACTTCTCCATTGTTAAAACTCTCCATTTATACCTACCCTCTGTTTCTTGTCTTTCAAGCAGTTAGCAGTCCACATATGTACTTGTTCCCTTATCCCATGACTGCTAAGTTTCCTCAGGAGTCTTTGATGAGGAACTTTGTCGAAAGCTTTTTGGAAGTCCAGGTATACTATGTCAACTAGATCCCCTTGATCCACACACTTGTTGATCAAGCACAGCAGAGGATTTCCTGGGAATGAGCTTTGTGCTCCCAGCAATGATAATGGATCATCTGCGGGGTGGGGGAGGTAAGCTTCGTGCAGCCTCCCCACCCCGCCCACCCACTCCCCTGCCTGCCCAGTCGTGTGGATAGCTCCTCTCTCTTCCTCCCAAAAGAAAAGCTTGGTAACTGAGGCTAAGACAAGACCTAGTGAAGCTAAATTCTATGCAGGGCTTATTTTTTATCTTTAGGGTTGGATGTGCAGCAAGAGGGGATAGGTAGATACTGAGATGAAGCTGGTACCTCCTTTGGTGCAGGCTCCAAGCAAGTTGACAATGTTTAAGTGAGGCCCAAGGTGGCTCATGATCTTCAGTTCTGACATCAGCGCTTGCTTTTCACTGCTTCTGGCAGTAGCTGCAACACGGATTGATCAGACAATGAAATACAGAACAAGAACTTTCTAAAGTACAAAAGGAAGGGGGTGGCCTGCACATATGGTTCTTGGAGGACCTTGTCTCACCTTAGGAAGCTTCATAACTATGAGTGGGGGACTAATGGGAAGAAACAGTTTCAGAACACCAGTTCAGAGATGGAGGAACCCCCTCCAGAGTCTACACTAAGGGCCGATTCAGATAGCACTGACTCCACATGGCACCAATGAAAAACAGTATTACCTGGCAGAATCCCACACTGTGGGATGTAACATCATATTTAACACACAAGGCCTAAGTAATTAACCGTAACTAATTCCTCACAGCACTGGATTTAGAAAGTGACTGAAGGTTACTGTGGCTGACTGTACATTTTTGCTTGGTGAAAACGTTTTGCTTAATTAGCATGCTTTACATACACTCTGTGATCCAGCAGCCAATAATAACGGAACCGATAGCAAGAAGAGTGGTGAAAATAAATGGTAAGGAACAAAACAGAACAGAAAAGTGGGAGGTGTACAAGAACAACACAAATACTTGAGTGTGCATGGACAGTGTGGAAAAGAGGCAACTGCAGACTCACACTTAAGCATTTTCACAGCAACCCTCATTGTGGACTGTGAGTGGCTCAGGCTGTGGGCTATGGCTTCCACCACTCGTCCAAAGGCCCCGGAGCCCAATGTGCGTCCTGTAGCAGAAATACGTATGTTTTTTTTCCATCAAGAGTAACACAAGAAATTACCATTTACTTTAAGGCCTACCAGCTTCCCCGCTGTAAATACTAATGGGAGGAACCCACAGAGCAGCTATATGGAATATGTTCATTTTTCTTACTGAAAAGACTGAACTGCATGAGCTCTTCCACTGGAGGAATGATTAGAGCTAGGAGTTATGTTGTCTTGGCAAGAGCAGGTTTTCAGCTGATAAGCACTGGGCTAGTCATGGCATAAATCTTGATAGTCTCTTCCAAACAACGCTGCATGCATTCTACATGTGACCACTAGGTGGGGAGCTAATTGCAGATTCCACAGCAGCTAATTCTTCGGCACTCAGGTGTTATTTGTGTTTTTGTTTGTTGGTTTGTTAGATTTATATCCCGTTTCAAACATCAGGTTCTAAAAGAGGCTTACAACATTTTAAAAATACAATTTTAACTACTTCCCAGAAGCCAAAGCAGGGAAGGGCCAGGTGCTCTTCTGCTTGAAAAGTCTTCTCTTAGTAGGTAAGCAAAGGCAGTCGCCTGGATGGTGTGCCCTCTGTTCCCTTCCCCCTGGGGGACCTAGAGGTCTTCTGATATCCCAGAGGCCAAAGGAGGGAGGCTTGCCTCCCTACACTGACTCAACAGTAGGGGTGGCCCTTCCATGAGGCAGGGCAAGGCAGTTGCCTCAGGCTCAGGTGTCAAGATTCAGGGGCACAGTGATAGCAAGCACACCCCCTGTCACCACAGACACCACTCCATGGGCTCCTTGCCACCTGCTGCCTCCACCCTTCCTTATCCCAGAACCATGGTGTTCATTTTCCTCATGTCAGACCACTGGGGCACACCTCTTCTTTCCCTTTTTCCTCCCCCCCCCAATGCAAGGTAAGTGCACACCTCTGCTGCCACTGACTAGCTTTGCGGCAAAATCTGAGAAATGCCACAGCCTTCAAACAACTGCCATCACATTTATAGCACTTGCCTCTTCAGACAAACTGTAACAGTAAGTGCAAAGAGCATGGGGGTGAGGATTTTGAATGTGTCAGCCCCAGGGAAGGGCTTCCATGTGCACTCTCAGGGCACACGGATATAGCATTCCTCTTTTTTAATGTTGGAAGAGGGCCCATGTCTAGCCTGACCCTAAGACAGGAGCAACTTGTGTATTAATGATGCTGGGTCAGTGCTGCAATACATCATTCTAGTTCCCCCTAGTGGTGTACTGACCACATGAAGGCTGAGTTTAGCACTGCTCTATGGGTTTGTGCTAAACTCAGTATTTTCCTGTGTGGACAAAAGTGAAACAGATAGCTTCTCTAGATTTTACAGTAATGCTTTCTCCCACACCCTTCCAGCATTGGAAGTAGCAGTAGCAGCTACAGCAAGACATATGGCCTCCCAATAGAGAAAAGATGTACTATATGATGTTGTATGTTTCAATATTATAAATTCATGAATGTGTTTTTAAAAAAGAGTATGTACCCTTCGGATGCTTAATGGCGCCAGCCACTGACATGCTAACCCTGCCCCTTGGTCTCTTCCTTCTTACCTAGGACAAGCTTATCCCGGGCAAGCTCCCAGCTGGAGTCATAAGGCAGCTGCATGGGGTCCACATAGATATATTCATGTCCATCAGAGCTGACAGACTCAATCACCTTCCAGCGGATTTCATAGCGAGGCTTCTGGACAGGGAGAAAAGAAGATGTTAAAGAAGGGCTGTGCTGTGCCTGTTGCAGCATGGCTACAGGATGGGAGAAATCTGGGACGTGTTCTCCACATGGTCAGCAAAAGGCATCTCCTGCCCACCCACCCCACATCCTCCATATCAAGGTCTCTCTCCAAAAGGATGTTTGCTGCCTCCCTAGGAAGGAGGGCTAACCAACTTGAAGACAGAGCAATTACGACCCACTGAACAATGATGTGCCTTTATTGTCCCACTGCAACCAGTAGGGCTTGAGTGAGCATAGTAGTTCTGGACTGTGACATCCCCCACTCCAATCCACCAGAGGAGCAGAAATTTGAAAGCAGTTAAACTTCCTATGAAAGATTTCACACTATCAAAATAGGATACTTTGCCACTTTTGGAAAATGTTCTTTCTTTCCCCACCACCACCACCCCTGCTTCTTCTTCTTCTTCTTTTTTTTTGCCCCACAAGCCTCACCTTTTTGCTAACTTATTTATTTATTTATGAGGCAAATTTGCTAAGGGTGGGTGGAGGAAATTATTTTAGATTCTGGAAAAGATCTTGGATGTTTTCAGATTAGTCCAAATAGCTTTTAACATTAGTTTTGTATTAGCTAGGAGTTGATGTCCCAGAACTGGGGACTTTTCTGCATCAATGAATTTTATATAAATCATGCCCGATTTGTATTCCAACTTTATTTGACAGACCCAGTGTCCTTTGCCTGGCATGTTGACAGTCCAGAGTAAGCTGAGCTTCACTCTATCAACCCTTATTCTTGCCCTGTGGTTTCCAATCTAACAAGCAGAAGTGGAAGAGTGAAGCTTCTTGTTTGCTCAGCCAAGCTACTGACAGGAGTTCAGCAGTCCCTCGATTGGCTTAAGAGTAGGGAACTCATGGACAGTCTCTACAGATCTTTCACTGAGGCTCAAATTACACATTAGATTAAGGCTGTGATTGAGAGATAAGCTTAAAAGTGGAAGTCTCTCTTTTGCTGCAAACAGCAGCTGTAGGGAACCTCCAGTACAGTCTGGAACTATGGAACATTCCTCCTTGGCAAAACAAATTTCCCCTCCAAAATGGCTACTTGGCCTCAAAGTGGCTATTTCCAGCAACTATCCACTTCAAGGGTAAAACATTGGGGAGGGGGGGAGTTAGCCCACTTTCCCATTACACAAGGGTTTCAGTTTGCAGCGCCCCCACCTCCAGTTGCTTTTTGTGGAGAAAGAGACTCCTCCAGTTTTAAGCCTAACGATGGCCTTAATGTAGTATGTCGTTTGGCCTTGAGGCACAGAAGGGAGACAGGCTTGTTCTTACCTTTCGCAACACAACAATGAGGATCACCAGGAAAAAAAACACGAGCACCAACAAGCCCAGGATGACTGCAGTGATGATCATTTTAAAAGGCAAATCTGAAACAGTAAACACAAGCAGAATAGTTAGGCTTTCACATTAGTCCATGTGAAAGTTGAATGGGATCTTGCAGAATATTTATTTAGAGGCTTAAGTTGCATTTCAGTTATATGGAGCTTACAGTATCATAAAAATCATTTCATAGGACAATATACACAAACACCAGTAGCAGTAGAAGGCAGTGTCAGAAGGTCTATCAGGGATGTGCGAGCCTGCTCGCATCGAGCTGGCCCATATCGGGTGGTCCGAGTTTGAACCAGACCACAGGACTATCAGTTGGGAGGGCGGCGGGGCGGTTGGAGGAGCCCTTACCACTGCCTCCTCCTGGGGCTTCATTTAAAAGGTAAAAAAATAAGCATTTAGTCCCCGCTGCTTTAAAGTTTTAAAAGGAAAGTCTTTTTAATTAATTGATTGATTAATTAATTAATTAATTACATTTATATCCCACTCTTTCTTCGAGGAGCTCAGAGTGATGTAACTGCTTACTTTTATCCTCACAACAACCCTGTGAGGTAGGTTAGGTTGAGAGATACATGACTAGCCCAGAGTCACCCAGTGAGTTTCATGGTTTGATGGGGATTTGAACTTGGGTCTTCCCAGTCCTAGTCCAACACTATGCTATGCTGGCTAGGAGATCCTCTTTACTTGTAAAGGGGAATCCTAGCCAGATTCCCCTTTACTCTGCTCCCCCGAGCTGGCTACAGGCTACACCAGAATTGGACAGGCTCGATCAAACCCAAGTCCAAGCCGCCCGTGGTGGCTCGAATTTGGTCCAGATTCAAGCCAAACCAGGCTAACATCCAGCTCGCACATCCCTAAGGTCTATCATGAACCTCTTCTGCCCTCTCTCTCTTGCTCTCTTGGCACACAGATAAATGCCTGATTTCATGCAACAATGGCTGGAGGAGCATTCCATGTAACCAGTACAAACATGGAATTTAGTATCCCTTCATTTGCACCTCTTCCTCCTTTTCTTTTGATCTTGTTTGATTGGTCACCATCCTTTTGCTATACTAAATGTGTAGAAAGCAGCAAGAAAAAATGTTCTATGTGTGAAAACTAGACTTGGATTTTTGAAAGAAAGCAATCAGATTGGATTAATTGCATCTTGCTCAATAAGACTAAGATTCTGTAGTCTCATTTAGATGTTAGATGAATGCATAGAATGGGGTGGCGGGGGGGGGGGGGAAGCAGGATCACATGTGCCCAAATTCCATGCATAACGACGTCTAAATAGAGCCCCATGTATGTACAGGACTTCTCCATATGAGCAGAACCTCAGCTTTTACAGGGGTCCTGATTCCGCAAAGCCTCCACAAGTGCAACTGTATATGTGTGGACTCTTTTAGATCTTTTTATAGGTGTATGGTGGTTAAGTACTCCTCTCTGCCTCCACCAATGCACTAATATAATATCTGGAAGGGTTGGGGTTTTTTTGCTCTTTTGGTAATAACCATATTCCAGAGACATAGAGGAGGCGCCTTGTGAGTAGGTTATCAAAACCACTGTACAGTGAGATGGTAAGGTCGTTCACATGACCAGCCCTACCTGGACTTTCACAACTTCCCAGGTAGGGCTGGTCGTGTGCAGCACCAGGAACATTCCCAATTACAGCTCTCTGCAGCTAGGTGGCCAGATTTGGCTTTTAAAAAGCCAAATTCTGGCTTACGGCCCATTTGACCCACAAGTATACCCCTTAGGTTCTGGCAATTCTGCTCTGCAGTGGGATAGCTTGAGTCTTGTACCCGGGTCAATAGTGAGGTAGAAGGATGCAAGTGCACCCTTCTACCCTGCCCCCTGGTCATGTGAACGCTTGGGCTGCATGTAGCCTGAGTATCCATAGAGCTGGGTGGCAAGAGTGGGAGTGGTGCACTGTGGGATGCAGAAGGCTGCATCTTGCTTTCCCCCAGGCCCCTTGCCTCTCCTGGAGCACTCAAGCGCTGATCCTGTGGGCATATGACTACTCTGTGGGAAGGCTCCTGCCTTCTCCCCAGCCCTCCCAGACTGGGTAAGTTTTGGCCATTTGAATGACCTTAGTGTTTCATTAATGAATATTAGTAACAACTCATAGTCAGTTCTTAAGTTATTCAGTAATTCAACAGTTCCCTCAAGCATCCCTCAAGCATCACCCCCAGTTGCCTCAGAACTTTAATTCCCTTTTCCAGTGTCTTCAGAACATTGCAGGTTCTTTTCAAATCCCAGTTCAGATTCTAGCACTCTCTATGGTTTACTAGGTTGCTAGGGTTTGGGGGCTTTTTGTATTAAGATTTACTAAAGTTTAAATAAGATTACACAATCAAAATAGCATCAACAATACCCCATAAACCCACCTCTGATCCTTAGCACAGATAAAGAAAAGGAAAGGAAAACAAAAATAAAACACACACACACACAACACACAAACACAGGGGGAGAAAGGAAAAACACACACCAAAAAAACCCAACTGAACAAAACAAAATACCACTACCACAGAAGCCTGAACCAACCACAAGTCCCAGGTATCACTGTTCTGTATTTAAGTAAGAGAAGAGTTTAAACAAAAGCTTTCCCAGTGTTGTTCAACTTGTTCGGTTTTTCTATTTCCCAGAATGCGTTTTCTCTGGCAGCCAAAGCTGTCATCTTTGTCAAAGGCCTTCTCTACATCCAGTGATAGAATGTATCACAGAGAGGACCCTTGCTCTGAAGCTGCAATTCATAACAACTTGGATGTTATCAGCACCCTGCCGACCAGGGACAAAACCTGTTTGCACAGGGTGTAGCAACAACAACAAAAAATATTTATATAGCGCTTTTCAACCAAAGTTCCCAAAGCAGTTTACATAGATATAAATAAAATAAATAAAATGGCTCCTTTTCTCCAAAGGGCTCACAATCTAAAAAAAGAACCAGAAGACAGGCACTGGAGCAACAGCCACTGGAGTGATGCTGAGCTGGAAATGCATGCATTTGTTTTGTTTTTTGGACAGAGCAGTGGCGATGATTTTTGCATTAGCATTTATGAAGAATATGGGCCTATAGTTGCTACAAAACTGAAGATCTTTATCTGGTTTTAAGATTACAGTAATAGCAGCCTTATTTATATAAGCAGGAAGACATAAACAACCCAGCTCCCTATCAATTGTACAAAATAATATCAGGATTAATTTAGTTTCAAGTGCTTTATACCATTCTATTATAAAACTGTCAGCCCCGGGTGCTTTACATGATTTCATATCCTTAAATCCTTGGTGGCGTTTGTCTAGAGTAAGGGGTGCACTATCACTTTCCGTTTGACTTGAGGAGGGCTGTGGGAGATTTAATAAAGCCAGGAATTGGTTAATCTCCACAGATTTATAAATTTTATCCCCCTCATATAATTTGGAATAAAAGCCTTGAAATAATTCATTAATTTTTACCGGATCATTCCATATCCTTCCTGCCTCATCCCAAAGAGAGGCAATATTATTTCAATTCTTCATTAAATCTTAATTTATGTGTCAGAAGCTTACCAACTCTTTTACCACTTTCCATATATTTTTGTTTAACACAAGTAAGGATGAAATCTACCTGTTTAGAATGCAAAATATTAACTTCATACTGAAGGTTAAGTAGGTTGGTGTACTTATCAGGGGATGGAGATTGCCCATAATTAATTATTATCTCTGACAGAGCTTGTACTAGTTTTCAAAATATTGTAAAGACCAAGATCTGACATTGTTTGTTCAATAATTAACCTAGATTTGGATCTAACTAATTTATTAATATTTCTGTCCAGAAGGGGGTTCAGCACTTCATTAATATCTCCTCTAAGGATAATATTATCACAGTCATTATCACCATTAAAGTCAGGATTGTATGACTTTAAATGTTACAAAAGGTAAATAATTGACCATTGACTCTAACCTTTGCTAGTAGGAATCTACTACAATTTCCATCAATCACTGTGTCCAAAATAATTACGTGCTTTTTAATGAAACAATGCAACTCCCCAAGCTTTGGAAGAGTTGCCAGCTAGAATAGTTTCACCCACCCAGTCTTTCTGTATATGCTTTGCCTCAGGAGCTTTTAAATGAGTTTCCTGTAGTAGGGCAATATCAATGTTTTCCCTCTTTAGCATTATAAGAACGTTTCTCAGTTTCTGAGGCATTGAGAGCCCTCTGACATTCCAAGTACAGCTGGACCACATTATCTGCTGGGGTTCTGTTCCCACAGATTATCTGCAGTCCAGTGATGCCCCCCAAAGTCCCCCAAATTCTGTGAAAAATCATGGGGTGCGGAAAATCATGGGGTGTGTGTGTGGGGGTGTTCTTTGAAAGAACATACCACAAAATGGCTCTTCTCCATAAAATAGCAGCCAGAAATGACCTTCAACGTCATTTCTGGACACCACCAACCCATGAATATGCAAGTTTAACCCTTTCCCCCATTTACCCCCTGCATATGCTGAGCTCGGGTGTCTATTACCCAATCCACAGATGGTGAATCCACAGATAGCGAGTTTCTCCTGTAATGAATTTAAGATTATTCATGTTTAAAATAATGTAGGCTAAAACGTGCCAGATTTATTACGATGAAAGACAGGGGCTGTGAAAGGAACAGAGTATTATCAAAAGAAATTAAGGAATGATCCAGTAGGTGGCATGGTTTTACAAAGAGAAAGAGAAACCAAGGGAAATAAAAAGCAATAAAAAATAAATGGCCAACAGAAATCCTAGTACAATAAATATCCCATATCTTCTTGTTAGCCCTTCCAATCTCTCCACCCAAGACTCCAATCAAGTCAGGCATGTAAATGCCTTGTAGATCAATACCCCAAAATTCCAAACACCCCTCCCCACTTTAAGCAAAACTCTTAAAACCTTAACCATTGTTTTCCTGAATCTAAATTATTATTTCAAATCCCCATACTGAAAAATGTTTAGGAGACCCAACCAGCATTATAGATAAAGATTTATCATTTTAGGGGTTTGGGGTCCTAGACATTGTAATTACACCCACAGATCCAGTATGGTAATAAACATATCCAAATCAAGCAGATTCCACATTCATAACACAAATGAAATCAACAACATTTTAGTTATACAGTAAAAGTGGAACTTGGAGGCAAAATTCAGAATTCAAAATTCAGAATTAGATCGGGCATTAGTCACAAAGGCTATTCTCAGGAGCAGTCTAACCCAGGTTGGGGCACCCCAGGCTGGGTTAGGCTGCTCACCGGGATTGCTCCCAATCCCAGTACTCCCACCCAGCCAGACCCAACTTTCAATCCCAAGTGCACCCTTAAGCCCAGCACTGGGGTCATGTGTATGCTCTGGCTGTATGCAGCCTGAGCATTCACCAAGCCAAAGGGCAAGAGCGCCCAGCTGAGGGAGGATCCATCAATGCACTGTGCTCCTGGCATGGTGCATTGAGGGATGCCAGAGGACTTCCCTGCTCTGGCTCCCTGCTCTGCCACTTACTGTGGTGCCACTCCTGTGCTGAAGTGAGTGTCAGAGAAAAATGGGGAAGGAGATTGTGTGCAGGAGGGCTGGCAGCCCTCCCCCCCCACCCCCGGTGGCAATTATGGTTGTTTGCAAAACCTCATTATTTCTCAGCAGTAACGAAGAATAAAGATGATATGCAAAATTAACTGCTAGAATTTAAACAAAGTATTTTCCTGGCAAAAAAAGATAATGCCGTATTCAGTCACTGAGGCCAATAAAAGCCAAAAGGAATTACATTTCAAACATATTCCAACCTCTTCAGCTTCTAGCAATCCTCTCAAGATTGTGAGCCCTTTGGGGACAGAGAGTCTCATTCATTCATTCATTCATTCGTAAACCACTTTGGGAACTTTTGTTCTGATTGTTTTTAATGTTGTTTTAGAGCATTGTTTTAAACATTTTTAAATTGTTGTGTTTTAAATTTCTTGGTTTTGTTTTTAACTAATGTTTTAATGTTGTTTTTATCTGTTGTAAACCGCCCAGAGACATGGGTTTGGGGCGGTATAACAATAAGTAAACAAACAAACAAACAAACAAACATTTGTTGGAAAGCGGTATATAAATATCCATTGTATTCATATTCCCATGGGGAATCAGAGTTGTTAACTCTCAAAAACGGCTGGATATTAAGGAAGCAAGATAGTTGCTTATCATGAGCTAGGCTTTTTGCCCATGCAGATTCTTTCCTTAGATCAACAACAAGCTTAGGAAAATCCTGAAACAATCAGATTTTAACCTGATCAGGGCCCCAGCATAACTCATCCCCAATAACTCATGCTGTGGGTCTTCTGCTTCTGTCAGTGAATTTAAAACATGCCCCTTCATCACAGGGAAATGAATGAATGAATGAATGATAAATAAATAAATATTAGGCTAGGTTGCCAGGTTTCAGAAACAGCATTATTCTCACAATCACAGTGCAGAAATAAAAACGTCTGTGCACATTCACACATCACGCAAGACACATGTTATGAGACTCACTATTGGGGACCAGGGCGATAATTTGGGAGCTGTGTGCACCCAGGAGATTCTGAGTGGCACATTTTATATAGACTGGTTCATCTACTCTGTGGAGGCGCAGCTTGCTAGTAACAATGTAAATCTTCCTGTCCTCTTGATACGTAGCATTTGTCTGAAGATCTATCTCTTCAGAGGTGTTCCCCAGGATTCTGGTAGCTTCTCCAGGGCACCTGCTACAAAAGGCAAGAGTCAATAGAAGACAGCACAACTTAAGTGGCATATTCAGATACTTCATTCATTCACACACCAACCCAGCCCTATGCATGCTTATTCAGAAACATGTCTCATTCTGTAGAAGTAAGTGTGCATAGGAATACAGCCTTAAAGTCATATCTTGTCCCACAGTTAGGGTCAATTGAATGAGGCATCCTTGATGAAGCTAAGCACAGCCAAGTCTGGCCTGACTTGGAGACCACTTGGGAATACTATTATGCTGTTTATCATTTTCCATTCAGGCTCAAAATGTGTTTTTAGTGAACCAGTAGTGTGTACAAGTTTTCTCACAAGGGCAGATTATATGCTTCTGCATGCCATTGAGAAAATCCTTCTCAATGACTTGCAGAATTATGATGACCTTTCAGCAAATGCTCATTTTGAGACCAGTTTGAAGCAGTGCTTTGGGCTATAACAAGCTTGTGAAGTTCTTGGGCTGTAATAAGTAAAATTACTTATTGTAATTTTAAGTAAAAATTATAAGTATAATTATAATTATTTTACTTATAAGTAAAATTACTGGGTGCTTGTGGTGCCATTCATATGTATCTGAAAATGCATCTTGAATCAGTAAGGGGAGAACATACATTGGTTTCCAATAGAGTGAAATCTCCATGCCAGGCTAACCATGGTTTACATGCTTAGTGGACTTCTGAGCACCAGGTGCTGGGGACAAACATGGGAGGACTTTTACCTGCTTGCCTCCCTGCCTGTCCTAGGTGTGAGTCCCCCAGAGGACCTGAGAGGGAAGACTTTGATCTGATCTGATAGGACAATTCTTATGGTCCCATTTTCTTATTTTTGGTATACCCTTCAGAAACAGCTCAACGGCATTTTGTGGCAGAGAGTTCAACTTTACAATACTATTAACCTGTACTAGAAAGAGTTCAGTTAAAATTCATTCTTTCTGTTGAAAATAGTGGGAGCGGTGTCGGGGAGGGAGGGAATAGAAATGTTGCTGCCTCCCCTTGTAGCCAACCCACTTAGAGGAGTGAAGAGTGACATGGTGGCTTGTGAGTCAACTTTGTCCCCATAACAGCTGCTGCCCAACTTATTGCTGGATTGGGAAAGAAGGAGGGCAGCTGACCACAGGGGCACAGGTCACTGAGGAGGAGGCAGCAAAACGGGCAAGTAAGAAGGAAGATGGATTTAGGTGACTTGGGGATGGGGCCGTAACTGAGTATCTGCTGCAGGTTCAATCCCTGCCATCTCCAGGTAGGGCTGAGAAAGTCTGAAATCTTGGAGAGTCACTGCTAGTCGGCAATACTGAGTTAGAACCAAAGGTCTGTCTGTTGGAGATGGGAGTTCCAGTGACTCAACCTTTGGCACCAACTATCCTAACGACCACAAGGGGCACTGGGAGTAGAGACAGTGAGTAAAGGCCTCCCTATCTGTCCCTACTCTATGACCCCTGATCTGACCCTTTAGCACTTCCTGTGCTGAGTCACAATCCTTCCTTTCCTCTTAGAGAATAGATGGAAACTTCTCTCTCCCTCCTTACCTGTTCATTATGTAGTCCTTTAGATTAGGATTAGGTCTTTCCTATCCATGTGTACTTAACCAATAAATACTTAGTATTTAGTTCTACAAGAATCTCCATGTGTTTTCTCTAAATAGCTGCAACCACTAAACCATCCTCTGCTCCCTACTCTGTAACTGGAGTGTGTGCTCTCTTCCTTAGTGCTCTGCTGTTTACCTATTGGGGGTAAAATTAACAACCCCCAACACTGACTTGGTACAGCTTCCTATTCTCCTATGACTTGTTATTGCACACTGGTGCACCCACTGGTGCAAACATTTTTTGATGGCTTCTGCACTGATGAAATGAAAAGGCAATCTGAGGGTGACTGTAGAGGCTTTGTTATTATGCAGTATTTCTCTCATAAACAGTCTGAATCCATCTCCTTTGTAATTAGATTTAAGTGCAGAAAATTCCATGATCAAGTCTTTAATTCCATCACTTCCCATTAAGCACATTGACAGAAATTGAAAAAGTTATCTTCTCACCGTTTAGCATCATTAGCACAGTTGTGCCAGACAACCTCTGGCTGGGGCATTCCTTCTGTGATGCATGTCACTGTTTGCTCCCCAGTGGAAAAGTTTCTGGTCTCTTTTACATCAGTCACCTTAGCTGGGACTGGATATAGGAGAGGAAAGGACACAAGACAACATGTAACTTGCTGGTTAAAAAAAAAACAGCAAGCAGGGTGTAGGAATAAACAGCTTTCCCAACAAAGAGAGATAAACAATGAGATCTCCCAAGGGTTTGTATTACAACTGCTGTTATTTAACATATCCATAAATAATCTGAAGTCAGAGGCATGCTAGTCAACGTTGCAGATGACTTCCAGTTATTTGGAACAGTAAATTCCCAAACTAATTCTGGGCAGAACGAGAAGTTACAAAGAGTTCCCAATACCGTTTTTTGTTGTAGCACTAATGCAGAGACAGAGAAATAGTGAACTAGAGAGACAGCTTCAACCCATCCTCGATCAATCAGTTCTCTTCGGCAAATGCCCCCCTCAGATGTTTTTGATTCTGGGCTCCAAAACCAATTGGCTGTAGGGAGGAATTTCCAGGGGAATTTCAAGATCAGCAGGTGTAGGAGGCTTAAGCACTCCTCCCATCAATAAGTGTCCAGCCCTGCCTTCCTACTATCTCAGCAAATAAGGGTGGGGAACCTGAGTTTGCAAAGTGAACATCTAAATTCAAACAAGTACAGAGCAATATACATTGAGAGAGAGAGAATATTTTCCAATATGATAACAAACATTAATGGGGTCAAAACATGCTTTAAACATCCAGGAAAAATTTGGGAGGGAGGGGAGGTGGGTCACAATAGAAAATAAGAGAGAGCACGCACTGGGTTAAAAACCAGATGCAATGTTAAATTTGCCTTTGATTGTTGTACTCAGGATGGACCATGCCTTTTAAAAAAACCAAACCAAAAATTTAGCTTTGTCACTGAAGGCCCAAGCTGACCTTGGCACACCCTTCTAGGAAAAGAAAGCTTGGCTATTGTGATCCATGCTCTGGTAACCTCCAAAGTACTGTAATGTACTGTAATGATGCGGGCCTGCCTTTAAAGAATGTTCAGAAACCGTAGTTATTTCAACATTATTGTATGCACTTCTAGCAGCAAAGTTTACAACAATATGATGAGCCTCTTCTCACAATCAGTGAGAAGGGCTCGCAGGCGGGCTGCGGAGGAGGCAGATTATACTTACCTTCCCTGCAGATGATCCCACTTGTGTTGCTGGACATGCTCCCTGCGCACCCGGAAGATTACCCATTCAGTCAGGCAGTTGGGAGGGTCAGGACCTGGGATGTGTCGTCCCGGCCTCCAGAACTACCAGGATGCATCGCACGAATGCGCAGTGCATCATGGGGATCGCCCCTCCCTAGGATCCCCACAGTATGGCAGCTGGGGCTGCAAGCAGCCACGGCTGCCACACAATTAAAAAAAGGAGGTTAAAGAGGTGTTGGTTTTAAAGGGTGGCTGTTTAGGTGGGTTTGCCACCATGTTGCCGCTGGGATTGGACCCGATCCTGGCAGTTCACACGTGCGTGCAAAACCAGGCTGGACTCCCTTAGCCGGGTTTTGCACGAGTGTGTGAATAGCCTCAATGAGGCTATTCCAGTGATCGAAGGAAAGTGGGCCCACTTTCAGTTGATCGTGGGAACCACCGGACTCGCGGGCAAACCTGGTACTCCCAAGGTGGCTAGCCCGCCTAGAAAACCCTGCCCTTAAATAAGGTTAACGGAGCGAGCGATCCATTAACCTCATTACTTTGCTCGTGTGTTGCTACAGAGCAGTGACACAAACAGCCTCCCGGGCTTGGGGGTCTCTTGTTGAGGCAAGCAGCCTCCCGGACTCGGGGGTCTCTCCAGGATGCCCCACGCACTCACGTGGGGCATCCTGGAACTTCTGGGGGCCACACGGCCCCCGATCCCTGCGGCATCCGCTGGCTCTGTGACAAAGCCAGTAGAGAGTGGGCCAAGCCTGCTCTCCCTGCAGAACGCCATCAGGAGTTCCGCACGTTTCATGTGAAGCGCCTCAATATCTCTTTATACCATTGCTTCTCAACCCTGTAATTACTTACCATGTAAGTTATTGTATAGTAATTATAGAATTACTATATTCTATAGCAATGTGTGACATATGCTGGAAACGGGGCTGTGTATATAAGACTGTGATATAATAGGTGTCTTTTACACTAGGAGTGCATAACTTGAGTCCATGCGTGGGCTAAAGGTGATGTTGGCCAAAACTAAGAGGCCTGAAGCTAGTGCCACACAACGTTCAGCACATCAAATTATTCCTGGGAAATATAAAGACCGTGCCAATTTTGCCATTGTTTTGATGAAGGTGCAAGAAGAGAAAAGAGGGCAAGATAGAGAAATAGAAAGAGAATGAGACAGATAGAGAGGGAAGAGATAGGAAGAGAAAGAAACCACCTTGAGATTGTTTTAATGAATGGCAGCATAGAAATGTATCAATCAATCAATCAATCAATCAATCAAATAAATAAAGAGACAGACAGAGAGGGAAGTGTGGAGAGAGAGCAACCCTAACAGTGGGGATGGCCCATAACTATGTGGGAAGATTATCTGCTTTTTTCCTGAACAAGTTCTATCTGGAGGAGTACTGTGGTCATGGTAGTAGATGAAAAGCTGTGGCTCTCTGTGAATTGTTCTGGTCTCCAAAAGCTTTCAACAAGGTAGTAATGACTCACAGTTCTTACAAAATCACTCCATGAATGTTCTCTTTACAGCAACAACATTGCTCGTTTGAGCACATGGCACAAGCATGGGATTCAGCTTTGTCTCTCATGGAGGCTCTCCACACATGGAGGCAGTGTGGAGAGCCAAGGAGGATTTGGCAGGGAGAGCGGGCTTGGCCCGCTCTCCCCGCACATAAGCACTCCACCCTCCCTGGGAGGCCAGATTGGCCGCCCACACGATTACCAGCTCCATCACAGAGCCGGTTGGGATGGTGGGCATTGGGGGCTGCCTGGCCTCCGGAAGTCCCAGCATACCCCGCAATGGACCAATATAACCCAGATGGCCAGAATAACTCAATGAACAAACCCCTGTCCCTGCTAGCTCACTTAATGGCAAAACACATTTTTGGATGCTTGTTGTGAAAAAGAAACTCCAGTATGTAGTACACCACTCTGGGCTCCTTGGAGGAAGAGTGGGATATAAATGTAAATAAATAAATAAATGTTAGAGGTATATGGGTGAGGGGAGCAGGCAGAACTAACACTCAGACCTCAGATACCAACACTCTGCTCACACAGCCACAGGAAAAACACTCAGCACGAGCCCTTTGTAACCCCTGCCCCTAGAGTTGCCCATCCTAGGAGCCCAGACTTGTATCCCAGGAGAGTGAATGAAACTGTAGCCCTATAAAATCGCATTAGGATCTAGGTTCAAAGATTGTGGTTACACAATAGAACAGACTGGGGCATGGACCAATGGCCCTATTTAGTTAATTGCCTGGCTCTGCAGTGCCTCAGGATGTCTGCCATTTTGCCCAGGTCCTTCCATCCCATCCACTCACAATTTCCCCATGATCATGTGACCGGTTGCCACTGCTAGCACTTTATTGCCCCAGCAGACATTATTTATGAGCAGGTTCTCAGACTTAGTATGGAACTTAAGCCCCTGCTGACTGAGCAAAGAGGCCCCCTTTAAAAGGGGTGATTCTCTTATGTTTAGCAGGGAGAGAGCAACTGACCCTATCCAACCCCAGCACAGCATCCCTCCAGTGGCTGTTGCTGGCAATTGCCTTATGTTTCTTTTTAGATTGTGAGCCCTTTGGGGACAGGGCACCATCTTATTTATATATTATTTATTTTCCCATGTAAACCACTTCATGAACTTTGGCTGAAGAGCGGTATATAAATACCAGTAGTAGTAGTAGTAGTAGTAGTAGTAGTAGTAGTAGTTGAAGCCGAGGTCTGGGCAACCTCTCTCAGCCAAGAGTGGGCATTCCCTCCTCACATACAAGTTTTTACTTTCTTTCTAAGTTAGGATAAACTGAGACTGATATGAAGCCACCAATCTTGGTTTATTAGGTACTTCCTAGGGGTATGTGAGCTGGCTTGCTTTGAGCTGGGCTCAGTGTTGAGCTGGCTCGGCTTGAAGGGTTTGGGGTCGAATTGGACGTGGTTCAAACCAATCTGGCTTGGAACTCTACGGGTAAAGGGGAATCCAGGGAGGATTCCCCTTTACAAGTAAAGGGGGGGGGGCAGGGGGTCTGGCCCTCACTCACCCTCCACCCCCTGAGCAGCCTGGGCAATTTCAGGCCTGGTTTGGGCCTCTGCATGGAGATCATTAAAATGGCCTCCGTGCATGTGAAGAGGCCATTTGTGTGACCACGCAAATTGTGTGGTCACACAAATGACCTCCACATCTGTGCAGAAACCAGAACCAATCTGGGCTATTCAGGGGGAGGCCGGTGGGGGGAGGACTGCTGGCAGGGGGAGCTATCACCCCCACTGTGGCTGTGGCCACTGCCACTTTTAAGGTACTTTCTTACTCCCCTCCCACCCACTCTACATTTAGGAAAGCTCCCCTACCCACCCCCCCGGACAGATTTGGACCTGAGCAGGTTTTGTGTACATCCCTAGTACTTGCTTCAAAGAACCTGAGATCTGAAGTTGAGGGTTGAAATTAGTTTCAATCTATCTCAATCCATCTCAAGTTCTCTGAAGCAAGTACCTAAGAATAAGATGAGATTGGTGAGTTTGGATATTGTGACCAATCTCAGGGCATCCTAACCTAGAAAAGAAGTGGACAGTGATGCAGGGATGGATGGTGGGGAGGACATGCTCCTGGGTCTGAGGGACCTAGTGCTCTGCTAACCCCGTTTCTCTGTTCATGAGTCATCATGTCGCAGCTCCCCACCATGGCGACTCACGAGGAGACCCAGACTGGGAGGCTACAACATGCCTCCTGGCATTGGAGGGCTTCCCAGGATGCCCTGCGCACTTGTGCGTGGCATTCTAGGACTTCCAGAGGCTGAGTGGCCCCCAATCCCCGCAGACCCAACCGGCTCCATAATGGAGCCAGTAATCGTGTGGGTGGCTGATCTGGCTGCCCAGGGACGAAGCAGCAATAATCTGCGGGGAGGTAAGTGCTTTGGGGCTTCTTCCCCACAGAAGGGGGTAACCTCCTGGAGCAATCATGAGGAACACTTCAATGATCCATATGCAGGGTTCCTGGGTCTCTTCCTTTCTGGCCATATAGGACAATCTCCTGGATGGAACCCCTTTGTTGGGTTTTGTGAGCGTTTCACTTCTGGCTTAACTTTTGTTTCCCCTTCTGGTTCTGGTTCGCTGATTTGTTCCAGGCTTATGGAAATTTTTTCTTTTGGTTCTTCTTTCATCTGGATCTCTGGTCCAGTTTCTGGTATTTGATTTGTGGTTGACTTTGGTCTTTCATCAAAATATACCGCATTGCATATTCTCACTGTTCCAGTGGCCACATCAAGGATTCCGTATCCTTTTCTTCCTAGTGTATATCCAGATAGTATTCCTTCTTCACATCTGCAGTCCAGTCTATTTCTTTTTTTCTTTAGGAACATATGTATATGCTCTTGATCCAAACACTCTTTCTTTCAGGAGTGTACATTCATGTTCAATTCCTTCTTCCATCAGATATTTGGTCATTTCCTTCACCACCATTATCACTTCTTATGTCATCATCATCATCATCATCACTTATATCATTATCACCATTATATTCACCACCAATATACTTCTCAGTCTGTGAGGCATTCTGGCAAACTTGTTGTTCACTATTGCAACATACTCTTTTCATTTCTCTAGAACTTGGCTTTTCTTCCTAACCTTACAAGTAGAAGTGTATCTGGAGTAAGGTAGAGTGTGCCGTCGAGTCGGTGTCGACTCTTGGTGACCACAGAGCCCTGTGGCTGTCTTTGGTAGAATATAGGAGGGGTTTACCATTGTCTTCTTCTGTGCAGTATGAGATTATGCCTTTCAGCATCTTCTTATATTGCTGCTGCCCAATACTGGTGTTTCCCATAGTCTAGGAAACATACCAGCGGGGATTCAAACCAGCAACCTCTGGCTTGCTAGTCAAGGCATTTCCCCACTGCACCAATAGGTGGCTTAGTAATCAATACAAGTCAATGGATATTTATTTCCACCAGAAGATTCTACTTGCATTGGTCCACAGACATCATTATGAACCAACTCTATGGTCTGTGACTCTTTCGCTGTTCGCTGAGGAAAGGTATTTCTGACTTGCATTTCCAACAGCACAAACATTGAGAGTCATTGGTCTTGCAGGACTGAATTCTCAAGCTTCTTGCTAAATCTTCATTCTCAAGTTGAGAAATTATTTTAAAATCTTTACGTATGAGTCTCCTGTACCACAAATTTTCACATTGTTTATACATACATCCCTTTGCAACCTTGGCTGTCTTGTTAATGCAATCAATTTCAAACAAGCCATTTTATCTATTTATTTATTTAGTACATTTATATATCGCCCCAAACAAAAACGTCCCTGGGTGGTTTCTCTTAAAGATCCTTGGATTAACAATTCTTGTCCATCCCAAATATAACAGTGATCATTCTTGAACTTTACTTCATAGCCTCTATGCATTGCCTATTTGATTGAAATAAAACTGCTTTCAAGTGCAAGAACATAGTTTCCACAATTCTCAAAGTTATGTTCTTTCCCTTTGGCAGCTTGCATCGGATTTTTTGCTTTCCCTCTGCAAATGTTTTTCTGCCGTCAGCCAGAGATATTGGGGTTTTACAACTCAGGTGCAATTCAGTAGACAATTATCTGTCCTAATCAGATTTGCAGTTGGGCCACTATCAACAACTAGATTTCCACAGTCATCTTTGCAATCATTTTGAACAGATCCATAGGTTCTGAAGATTGCTCCAACCTTTTCTTTGAATCCCTGCTAGCTCTGTTTTTCCGTTTTGGAGAGATTCAAGCTCTGGGTGATGAGTCAGCCCTCTTGGAATTTGCTTTGGTTTTGTGGCTAGGGCTTTTTTTCTGAAGACAATTGATTTGCAAAAGGCCTTCTTTCCTACACAAGCAGCAGACCTTCCTCTTTTGTTTGGTTTGGAAGGCTGTAACCCAACTCTTTTGGTCACAGCCCTGTTCAGAACTCATATCAAAATCCTGAAGTCTAGTTGTTACATATTGCAAATCCATTTTCTCTTTTGTTTCCACAGCAAAACATATTATTTGATCTATCTCAAGCAGGCTGTTAAGAATAAACCCAACAATTGCATTATTATTTGGGAGATTTGTGACATATGGATGGGTGCCTAGAGCACTCATCTCCTGGTGGAATCCCCCAATGCATCATGCATGTCACACGGTGCATTGTGGTATATCTGCAGGCTGAGAAACATCATCCTGGCCTCCAGAGCTCCACACTGCAGCATACAGCACAGATAATCTGGGAGCGCACAACAACCAGCGCTCATCTGGGGGGGAAGATGAGTACAACCAGCCTTCTCCCCACCCCCTCACCCACTTGCCGCTCCACCAGCCCAGTTGTGTGAATGACCTCTGTCTCTCAGGTGAGAGAAACACCTGACAAAGAGGAAGTAAGAGTAGAGAAAGCACTGTCAGAGAGGGGATTCCATTGTGTATTATCTCTACCCCTAGTGCCCCCAGTCAGTAGGGTTGCTGGTGCTAAGAGTCTATGTCGGCAGGAGCTGCCTCTCCAACATACTGCACCACAGCTAAGTGGGGACTGTGAGCAATTAACATATTGAAGCTCTTCTCATGATCTGTGAGAAGGGCTTGCGGGGAGAGCAGGCTTAGCCAGCTCTCCCTGCAAATGAGCAGCCGCTTGTAGCTGGGCGGCCAGATCGGCCGCCCACATGGCTGCCATCTCTGTCATGGAGCTAGCAGGGGCTGCGGGAATCAGGGGTCGTGCGGCCCCCAGAAGTTCCAGGATGCCCCATGCAAGTGCGTGGGGCATCCTGGAGAGACCCCCAAGCCCAGGAGGCTGCTTGCAGCCTCCCAATCGGGGATCTACCTGTGTGTTGCCGCGTGCTGCAGAGACACACGAGCAAAAAAATGAGGTTAATGGAGCACTCGTTCCGTTAACCTCATTTAAGGGGATCCCTGGAAAGCTCCCTTAGCCCACTTTCCAGTGATCGTGGGAATAGCCTCATTGTCTGCCTACCAAGAGAATAGATAAAATGCAAATCCTGAGACCTGATGAAGTGTGGTAGTGGCGAATATCCTAGGCCCCCTACCATTAAGGGCTCCATCCCAAAGAAAGCTGTGCTGAGGAAAAAGCGCAGAGGGGGTGGGATATGCGAACCCTTATTACTACACAGAAACAGCCGTAAAACAGGCAAATCATTTATTGAACAGCATCAGCGATGGAATGAAAGCAAGACAGATGAATGGGGTTGCCAGACTTGTTCCAGCAGGTTTCCTTGCCTTTGAGAACTGCATGAGAGACAGCAGAATAACCAGGGCAGCTTTTCTCTTGGCTCTTTGTCTAGGGTGTAGCTGTGGCTGCTATATAATTATATCGCAAGCAGCTTGCAAAGACCTAAGAGCTCTGGGAGACCAAGTGAAGGCACCTTCACATGGAAAGAGCTGGATTCACCCCAGCCACTCTTGCTGCTAGTGGTCTTGCTGTTGGCCTCCCTTGTGGTTTGCACTGTACTGGATATGGGGACCATCCTCGTCCTGGAAAGAGTCAAGTGAGACACAGAGAGAAGACGTAATGAGTAATGCTGAACATATACTATGGATAGTTCCACTGTCCAGGTGCTCAATAAGTGGCAGGGAATGAGCAACTGAGACAGGTGCTATCGCCCAGATATTCTTTCTGTTGGAAGCCACATCTCAGCTTCCATTCCCCGCTGGAGGTGCCCCTCAGGTTTGCATTTGGAGATTCAGCTGGTAATGATAGTCAGTGTAATCACTGAGACAATAGGCTCACCCATTCCAAGCAGGGGTCTGCAGCAGAACTCTGGCTGCAATTACTGTTTATTCTGCTCCATCTGCCAAAGCCCTGATCCTGCAAGGAAAAAAGAAAAGGATTTGTGAGTGTCTGGCCAGCAGCAGCAGTGGTTGGAGAGGAGTGCCTGGTTATCAACAATAGGGCTGCTGTTCTCTCTGCTGCCTTCATTGGTGTATGGTGAGAGTTTTCATGCCAACGGAACCCCACCCCTTTTCTACACAGTCCACTATGTGGAACACACTACTACTACCTGCTGAAGGAGAGGTTACTGTATTTACCTGAATCCAAGACTAGGTTTTTTCCAAGTTCTTTGATATTAGAAATGGATGTATGTCATCTTAAATTCTATTCGGGTAAATACAGTATTTAGCCAATACATAGAGGTCATTTACACAATCAAAAACCGTGTTCTACCTGGGTTTGGGAGCTGCATGTACTCCCAATTTTTGGTTATATGGAAGCACGGTAGGAGGAAAATCCAAGTAGCTTTTCCTCCTACCTTGCTTTCATACAGTGAAGCTATTCCCATGATGGACGGAAAACGGGCTAAGGGAACTTAGCCTGCTTTCCATCAATTGTGGGAACCTCCGGGCTTGCGGGTGAGCCCGGTGCTCCTAAGGCAGCTAGCCCGCCTAGAACACCCGCCCTTTAAATGAGGTTAACGGAGCGAGTGCTCTGTTAACCTCTTTTTTTTTTGCTCGTGTGTCACCGCAGTGTGCAGTGACACACAAGTAGACCCCTGGCTGGGAGGCTGCAGCCAGCCTCCTGGGCTCGGGGGTCTCTCCAGGACGCCCCGCACGCTCACGTGGGGCATCCTGGAACTTCCGGGGGCCACGCAACCCCCAATCTCCACAGCCCCCACTGGCTCTTTGATGGAGCTGGCAGCCGTGTGGGCATCCGATCTGGCCGTCCAGCTACGAACGGACGGCCAGATTAAGCCCGCCCTCCCCACAGAATCCCGTCAGGTGCTTCACATGTGTCGTGTGAAGCGCCTCAGTCACTTCTAACCAGGTTTTCCTCCTAACTTGCTACCACACAACTGAAAATTGGGAGCACACACAGCTCCCAAACCCAGGTAGAACACAGTTTTTGGTTGTGTGAATGACCTCCTAGTTTTGCCATATTGTAAGTGGGGCTATGGGAGACATGCATGGAAGTGATACTTTGAAGCATGGACTTTCCCTTTCTTGCTTACCTGTGTGGAGTGCTTTGTTCTTGTATCCCCAGCTGCAGGAGTGAAGTAGAGGTTCCTGTTGGGTGTTTCTTTATGAAGTCTTGAGTTGGGATACCTGTAAGGGGTTTTCGCTCTCTATTGAGTTCAAAGGGAGTATTTTAACACATAACTCTCCTGATGCCGTCGTAAGATTATACCAACACCAAGTCTGAGGGAGCCGATGATCTTGACACAGTTCTGTTCCTCCCCACCTCACTCCCTGCTGCCATCCAGTTTTGGCCCCTGCCCTAGGAGAGCTACACCAGTGTGCCTGGGTTCTTCTGGTATAACATCACAGCTAGTATAACTTACTGTTCTGTTATGCCAGAGTAGATTCCGTAGATCCCTAGCACTGGTAGATATTCAGGATCTGCTGGTGCAAGGGTTTTAGTCAGTAAATACTAAAATACTGCTCCAGCGGGCATAATTCAAGGGTACGATTGTGCTGTTAGTCAATCAGTGATGCTTCAGAATACACACACACACACACACACACACACACACACACACACACACACCTGTGATCTACTGATGCTATTTATTTTATGTTATGATATTTTAATGTGGTGTGTTTAATTATTTTAAATTGTTGTGCATGGTGCTTGATTGTTTTAAATGAGGTTGCTTATTTATTTAAGTACGTTACATTAAAAAGGGGATACAGATACAGAGAAATAAACAAATACACATGTAAAGTGTTGTAAACTGACCATCCCATCTCAGAAATATATTGTAATGTAGGGCTAAAGAAGACGGAAACAGAAACTAATTATTTTAACTTTCAGATTTTAACTTTCAACACTTTCCTTATAAAGAAATGCATCACTTTTTAACCTGAAAAAAAGAGAAGACAATGGAAAGGAGCATGACAGAGGTTTAAATATTGTGAACAGTAAGGAGAGAGTGAGCAAGGAAAAATAATTGTCTCTCTGTCAAGTTTCTAGCACTTGGGGTCACTCAGTAACGTTTCTTGCCTGTTTATTCAGGAGAACCTAAAGGAAGCAGTTTCTCATGCAATGCATAGTTGTTGGTTTTTTTTAATTCTTCACCATAAGATATGAAAGCCACTGGTTTACATGACTTCTAAAAGGAATTTTGCACATTAGTGGAGGATAGATTGACCAACAGTTATTACTCAGGAGAACTAAAAGAGGAGCCTTCATGTTCAGGGATAGCCAGTGGTGCTCTTCCCCCTGGACTTTGGACCAAAATCCAGGGCCTCCACATCCCCTGGGGCCCTCCCAAATCCTCTTTGGTCTGTCCTGGGTGGTGTGGTTGCCACTAGCCCGCACTGCTCTGGGTGGCCAAGCGTGATTATGACCTGTGCCAGGTGCTTTCGAGACGGGGGGGGGGGGGAGTGTGAAAAGAAATATGTGGGATAAGAATATGGGGGAAGATGCTAAACTTGCAGTGGGGGGGCTCCAGCATGTGGGAGGGCTGGGTCTAGGCTCCAAAATTACCTAGGTGCACCTCTGGGGATAGTATACTTGTATTACAAAATGCTTAGGGGAAACAAAGGGATGGCTGTGTTCCTCTTGTTCCTTATTTATGTTTTCCATAGGCACTTGGCTGGCCAATCTATTTTGAGACAGAGTGAAGGACTCAACAGAGCTTTTGGTCTGAAACAGTAAGGCGGTTCTTAAGAAGTACCTGTTGTTCTCTCCACCAGCCACCCACTGACCCAGCGCCCTGCTGTCTGAAATTCGTTGCATGGAGACAAAAGGCAGGGGTTTTCCTACTGTGGCCTCTCAACTGCTGAATGTCTTCCCAGTGAGGCCCATATAGCTACCTCATTGCTCACCTTTGGATAAGCAGCTAAAATAAAACATTTTAGTTTTAAAATAATAAAATAGTTTAGTTTAGTCAGGCTTTTGGCCTGACTGAATTATATTTTTTGCTCCTGGGAATTTTCTTTTGGTTGTTTTATTTCCCCCCCTAAATTGTTTTTTTGTATTGTAAGCTGCCATGAAGGTCCCTGACATGACATGTTTGCATGCGTAAGTGCTTTACCCATTGTCTTCATCACATCCATTTCAAATAAGAATGCCCATTTGTTCAATGGCAGAAAATTGATAGTGCTAGGACAATCTCCTTGGAATCACAAGAGACACATGTGCCCTGTCCTTGCTGAAAATTGCATGGCCCAGGTCTAAATAGAGGCAAATTCTCCTCCTGCTTTTCAGACAGCAGGCTTTACTGTGGGTTTACCGCAAGGTTTTACTATGGGTTTGGGGCGTAACGGACACTCTGACACAAAAAGAGGAATTTTTTACCCAGGACATAAATCGGGCTAGGTTCCAATAAGGAGGGGAAAACCTGAATTGTGTGTGAAGTACTCTCTGAAATATCACATGGTCTTCGGAGGAAATCTGGACGATATGTGAATGCACACCCGCGGTAAAGTTGTCATCTGAAAAAGCTCCTGCTATGCAACACAAATGTTGCAAAGAGAGTTGCTCACCGTTAACTTGCAAGTAAAAAGACATCTCCTCAAAGTCATCTTCATTGAACGCTCGGACAGTGTAGAACCCTCCCTCATTCTGTTTCATCCTTACAAGGGATAGGGTAGTTTGGTACCTAGAGGAAAGGGCAATTAGATGCTGGAGAAGAAGATCAGTTCAGAAAGAAGCACAAACCCTGGTACATTTGAAAGAGACCCAGAGAGATAAACCTATTCCGAGGCAGCAAGGGTCAGCATTGCCGGGCAGTTGCAGATCGCCCAGAGCCCACTGCACCACCCTGAGACCACTTCTGTGCTCACCGTCTTTTTGTGTTGGGTTGGTGGCAGCAGAGTGATAGTTTGGGGAGACATGAATGGCAACTTTCTGAAGGCTCCCCCAAATGCTGGAGTAGGCCCTGCCTATTCTTTTTAATCAAGTTAGGCTTGAAAACTCTTGCAATATTCTTGGGGCAATCCAAATAATCATTATGTGCTGAACAAGAAACCTTACTTGTCAAGATGGAAAATGCCCTGATTTGGGGTGGTTTTTTTTGGTAAACTATATACAGTGACTCACATGCAGTGCGGTGTGATGCCCATGGAAGGGCTGGGTATGTACACTGTCTCGATTCATCCCTTAATCAGGTCCTCACTTCTCCCAAGCTTAGAAAAGCTCCATCTCTACTAAGGATTGAGCAATCATTGAAGCAATGAGCATTGAAGCAATGAGCCTCCCATTATTCCCAGCTGTGCAATGCTTAGTAGCAGTGGAGCCTCCCCAAACTCAGGAGAAGCAAGGATGTGATCTGGAGATGAACGAAGCCCGCACACTCGCCCAGTCTTTCTACAGGTGGTGTGCTGCTCTGTATGTGAGTCAGTGTGCTTTAGAAATACATTTGAGCTATCACAATCACCTTTTGCTCATAACTTGCTGGAGCCTTCTACAAACCTGTCAACATGCACCCATAAAAACATACTGCTGTCAATCTACATATCTACACATGAAGCCATAAGCTGCATGCATATAATACTTACTGAGGCGGGTCTCACGATCAACGAGACCTACCTGGGGAGGGTGAGCGGGGAGAGCGGGCTTAGGAAGCAGGGCAGCAGCCCTGGGCAGCTGGATCCGCCGCCCACACGACTGCCGGCTCCGTGACGGAGCTGGCGGGGGCTGGGGAGTTCAGGGGCTGTGCGGCCCCCGGAAGCCCCATTATGCCCTGTGCGAGCGTGTAGGACATACTGGAGAGACCCCCGAGCCGGGAGGCTGTTTTTAAGCTTCCTGGCTGGGGTCCACTCATGAGTAGCCACGGCACGGAGCCGCACTGCAAACCTGATTTAAGGTTCGCTCCTCAAACCCGGTTTAAGGGGAGGGGTTGTTTGGCAGGTTAACTACCTGGAAGCTACCGGGCTCGCCTGCAAGCCTGGTGGTTCCCACGATCAGGCGAAATCGGGCTAGGCTCCCCTAGGCTCCGCCTGATAGTGGAAATAGCCTCACTGTATACAGATATTTGCTGTGGTCAGCTTTGATGCTGATGGCTCTTTCTTTTGCATAAACAGGAAAGAAGAGGTTATACATTCAGGCCTCTCACTCACCCAAGCTAATGATCAATGCAGTCAAAACTGGCTGCGTCAATCATCTGGTGGGGCAGGGGATGGCTACATGTACATAGCTTCATAGAAGCAAGAAGACCCACATGTGCTGGATCCTGAGGTGCTGGATATGGACCTTTCTAACTTCTGTGAATGTGGGTCACAATTCAGCTAGGGGATCCCCACACTAATCTTCTTCCTCACATAGATGAGTCTAGCTGGACTGGGGCAAATGCATACTCAGTGGTCACTCTGCATTTTTGTTTGTTTATTTATTGTATTTTTAAAAGCCCTATATAAAACCTTGGGGCAGTTTACAATTTAAAATTGTGTAAAAACAAATTAAAATTACCATCAATAAACTTTAAAACATAATAAACTAAAAGCCTGATAAAACAGATGTGTTTTCAAAAGTTGTTTAAAAACAACCAGAGATGGGGAGGTTCTGATTTCATTTGGGAGTGTGTTCCAGAGTTATTTTGTTTCCAAATAGCAGCTCAGCGAGAGCCTGTAGCCATTTTGCCAAGCTGGCAGCTGGGCGTTAGCTGAAATGCTGACCCTCTGCCTCCAACTTTTAGTATTTAAAACTGGACATCAGCACTGAATTTCAGACTAGGAGGCAATTCCCACGATCCCTGAAAAGCAGGCCTGTATGGCCTATGGCGGTAATAAATAAATTGATTGATTGAGGAAAGCGGGCTAAGGAAGCTTAGCCTACTTTCCAGGGATCTTGGGAACCACCGGGCCCGCAGGTGAGCCCGGTGCTCCAAGGCAGCTAGCCCGCCTAATTCCCCCTCCCCTTAAATGAGGTCAACGGAGCGAGCACTCCGTTAATCCCATTTGGTTGCTCACATATCACGTGGCACGCGGCGACACACGAGTAGACCCCTGACCAGGAGGCTGCTTGGGATCTCGCCAGGATGCCCCGCGCACTTGCGCAGGGCATCCTGGAACTTCCGGGGGCTGTGCAGCCCCCAATCCCTGCCAGCCCCGCCAGCTATGTGACGGAGCCGGCAGCTGTGTGGGCAGCCGATCTGGCCACCCAGCTACGAGTGGCTGCTCGTCTGCCGGGAGAGCGGGCTAAGCCCGCTCTCCCCACAGACCACATTGAGGTGCTTCACAGCAATCATGTGAAGCCCCTCTAGGTCTAAGTCAACCTCCTGAACCCAATCTCATTCCTCAGTAAAACACCTCTAGCTAACAACTGTAAAGTTTAGTATTTAACAGACCTCTGTTGCTCTCTACATCCCACTTCCTCTCAGTCTTTTCCTGTCATCATCCTATCATCCAGAATTTTGAGAGATTCAGATTGATTGATTGATTTTTATTCAATTTCTATACCACCCTTCCAAAAATGGCTCAGGGTGGTTTACACAGAGAAATAACAAATAAATAAAATGGCTCTCTGTCCCCAAAGTACTCACAATCTAAAAAGAAACATAAGAGAGATACCAGCAACAGTCACTGGAGGTACCGTGCTGGGGGTGGATAGGGCCAGTTACTCTCCCTCTACTAAATAAAGATAATCACCAAGTCAAAAGGTGCCTCTTGCCAAGTTAGCAGGGGTTGCCAAGGGCTTGCCTCTTTGCCAAGTTAGCAGCAATTACACTTGTTGTAGGCTGACACAGAGTGAAATCCGGCCAAACCACATGTGATGGGGCCATCATTTCCATGTCCACCCCACTCATGTGTCTACTGACACCTCTCCCCTCTCACACTAGATTCCCTAGGTCCCAAAAGCACTCCCACCACATTTCTCCATTCTTGCCTCAGTCACCAAAAGTGAGCTGAGAATTGAGTGGCTAGGAGCAAAAGGAGAAAATATGTGAGAAGAAAGTTCAGCATCCTTTCTTACCCTTTCCTTTTATCGTTAAAATAAGCCCCCTTGCCTTCACTGCCTTTAGATGTATTGTAAATGGACATGTCAGTGAACCTGTGAAAAGCAACATCTACTCCACTGTCATGTCTGTTTGGCGCCTGTATCATCATTATAGTATTTTTTTTACACATTTTTTATATCCCGCTCTTCCTCCAAGGAGCCCAGAGCAGTGTACCACATACTTAAGTTCCTCCTAACCCTGTGAAGTAGGTTAGGCTGAGAGAGAAGTGACTGGCCCAGAGTCACCCAGCAAATATCATGGCTGAATGGGGATTTGAACTCGGGTCTCCCTGGTCCTAGTCCAGCACTCTAACTACCCACCCCACAAAATCCAAAACACCACAGTTGTGGTGCCCCACAACTCCTCTGTGCCCCAGTGGGGAAATGCATAACAAAATCATGGCCCTTATTAATTTCCCTATTATACAAAGTTAAACACATGCCCATTAAAATAGTAAATTGTTCAGTGCTGAGAAGAAACTGCTTAGGTGGCAAACAAGCCAGATGCTGGTTTTAAATCAGCAAAGGTAAAGTCTACCTGATGGGGGTGTGCATGAATGGCTCAACACAGAACTGGTTTGCCTCATACCAAGCCAGTTCTAAGGTTTGATCGTGGACTGAATTGAGGGCAATTTGGTCCATGATTGAACTGAGCCAGGTGGCAGTGGTGAGAAAGGTAGTTAAAAGGCCCTCTTACCACCAAGCTCGCTGCCCACACGGCCTCTCCCCGCTCTCCCTTGCTGTCCACACAACCCATAATGAAAGCATTCATGTTCCTGTCTCTTTTACCAAGCCTCCCGGTTTGGCTTGGTTCTGGCCTCTGCGCATGTGCGGAAGCCATTTGGGGCCATGCAAATGCCGTGGCCATGCAAATGGGATTCAGGCATGCATAGATGCCAGAATCAAGCCGCCGCTGAGTGGGTGGCTTGGTAAATGAGGCAGGAGCATGCACACTTTCATTATGGGCTGCACCAGTGCGGGGGGGAGCAGTGGAGTGCTTGGCAGTAAGAGGGCCTTTTAACGATCTCTCTCACTGCCCCGCCGACTGCCGCCCTTTCACAGACCCAGAATCCCCCACCCCTATACTTGTAAAGGGAGATCATCAGCGGATTCCCTTTTACAAGTATTGCTGCTTGAACTGCTGTACTGGTTCGACTGAATGGACCAGCTTGGTCAGTTTGATCGAACCGGATTGGCACAACTTGGTTCAGTTCAAATTGGTTCAAATTTGAATCGAGCCATGTTTTTTGGTTCGTGCACCCCCCTGCTACACGACAACAAGCCGCTTACCTGGTTTCAGACAAATTCTTGCTGCTGATGGTACATTCAGTGTTGCTCTCTGCAGTCAGGGTCTGGTTATCCTGTAGCCAGACAATGGTTGGGCTTGGATAGGCCTCAATCTGCACATGGAAGACATGGCTTCTATGCAGCTCAACAAACACAGTGTCATTCAGAACAGTGAGGAAGGTCACAAAGCCACGATCTGGAAAAGAATAGGTGGAAAAGAAAAGCCACAGAGAAGCAGAGTTTGCTTTGGCTGCACCATCCCTCTTTGTAGAGTGTGGGATAGGAGGGGAGCAGGGGAAAGCTTGGGTTACAAGGATGTTGATGGGAAGAGGCGGTTAGAGGAACAGAAGTGGAGCAGGGAACTAGCTCCTTAAAAATTAATCTACAGAGGGATGGCAGAAGCAACGCTCAAAAACAGGTTTTTTTTAGAAGCAAGTCAGCAATAATCTAATTACATTAAACAAATATCAGTTTAATTTTCCTTAGTTGGTTTCAGCAGCCTAAAGAGTAGGAAGCCATGACTGCCATTTGATATCTCAGGAGACTTTGGAATCTGAACATCTCAAGCTGATGACAGGCAAAAGATTTGGCAAACATACCGATTACACTAATGAAGATGTCTTTTGTTTCTTTTCCTCCATGATAGGTGTCAGTAGCCTCACAGACATACTGCCCTGCATCCGTCATCTCTACATTGCGGATAGTGAGGACTGAACTAGTATGATGGCTGGCCCCCGGTATAAATTCTGTCATTGGGTGTACCTTCCTGCCCACCTGCAACAGACCATGAGGAGAATAAACAATACGAGTAGCACTGAATAGTACAGAAATTCTTCAACTAGGTTACAAATTTGTTAAACCCAAACAACTATTTGGCCATGTTCAAAGATTAAAGACAAATGGCATTAGACAACCTTATAGGAGTTATTGGGGAAGGCACATCTTGTCTACTGGTCTCCGCATAATCTGGGTGAATTTCTCATCTAACAAAGGAGTTCATCTGATGATGGACTGTCATCATCATGCTGTGGGGCTGAAATAGGTGGGATTAGGTGACTGAGTAGGCTCTTCTTTCTGCTCCAGCAGCAGAGTGTCTTCTCACTCTCTTGCCTTACCACTTGTTTAACCAGATGTGGAATTTAATAGTTCTGAAAACAAAGATTTGCTAAACTGTGTGATGAACTGCACATCTTTCTCCAAATGGATTAAGCATAATAAAACCGGCATGCTACATTTTCATAAGTGAGTTTCAGGAGCAGCCCCTTGATGATAGCCATGAAAAAGAAAATGGACCTTAATTACAAGGGAAAAGGAATGCAACACCCCATTTTGCACCTAAGTCTTTGGAGACCAGATCTTGAGTGAGCACTTCCTTAATTTCCCATCTTATCCCAAGTGCTCAGAGATCTCAGAGAGCCTCACTATTCATTATTTGTTGTAGGGAACGTCTATCTTTCTTAAATAGTGGTGCTGAGGTAGATGTGTGTCTTGTGGGATTTCTGGATGAAATCCTGCCTCTCTAAATTCAGCAGCACTAGGGACATTGGTTTTATGTGCATCCAAACAACTTTACTGGGTGAGCTAATACAGTCTATGTAGTCCAATCTCCTGTCTCCAAGCAGGCAATTCTGGATGATTTAAAGAAAAATTATAAGGGCACAAGGCTCTACTGATCTTGTTCAGGCTGATCATTTCTGGCTTTTGAAAATCTAATGTTGGTGAGACTGCATGTACATGATGTCTTGGCTAAAGCCAATGATGTTCCTATCTTCCATATGTGTCTATTCTGAAGCTATGCCAAAATATGCATTCCTGAGTCCAGTGAAATTTCTTTGGGCCTCTCCAGTATAACTAAGATAATTCAAAACCAACAGTTTTGCCAGTGGTGCTCACACTCTTGTTCAAAGGAGCAAGAAAAGATCTTGGGGGTTCCCAAGAGATGCATTACAAAGAAGTAAAAATATTCATGAAAGATAGGGTGGTTGTGCACTGTTGCCAGAGCACTACCTCTCCAGTCTTGGAAACTAGTCTCCATTTCAGCTAAGAAGTCTGTCACATAGGCCAGAGCTTGTGGCTTGAGGGCTAGCTCCCATATCAGGCATTCAAGATGATTATGTAGACAGGGTCTTGTACTTTGAGCCTGGGAAAGGCAGGAAATGCTCGTATTTTTAATGCAGAAAATTGCCAGCCCAGTAAGTCCTGGAACAAAGCAAACTCTGAATAGACCAGTTGAACCCCACTCAAATGCAACATAATGGTATCCAGGCCACTGATTGAACGGGCACACCTAGAACCCTGCCTTCTTTGTGTTCCTACAAGGTAGGTCTGATTCACTATGCAACTCCTACAACCCTCAATTTCAGCACACCTGCCATCTAGTCTTTGGCTGCCCCTCAGGAAGCCTCTGTTTAGAAGTCCCCTTCTTCTTTGTTTGTTCTCTTTTGCCTAAGTTTCTGTCTTTGACCTGAGCCCCCAGAGCTCCATGTTTCCAGAAGTGGGATTGCTGGCAGACGTTCTTCCCAATACTGCCTTGAAAACTTCCAGCTGAGACCTTGCCTCTTCATGCTCTCCTTGCTCCCTAAAATTATGACACACACCATGCAAGAACTCAACTCGGAAGTTGAGGAAAGTCCTAGCAATCATGCTCCCTCCTTGCCTCCAAAACCCAGCTTGTGACACAAACCCAGCTTGGAACCTGCTGCCAACCCAGCAACTGTTCAATACCATTGACCATGGTATCCTTCTGGACTGCCTGAGAGGGTTGGGGGTGGGAGGCACTGCTTTGCAGTGGTTCCACTCCTACCTCTCGGGTAGATTCCAGATGGTGTCACGTGGAGTTTGTTGCAAGAGCTACTGGTCCCGCAGGGCTCCATTCTATCTCCAATGCTTTTTAACAACTACATGAAACCTCTGGGAGAGATCATCAGGAAATTTGGTGCAGGGTACTATCAAAATGCTACTGACACCCAGATCTATTTCTCCATATCAGCTTTATCAGGAGATAGCTTAACCTCTCTAAATGCTTGCCTAGAATTGGTAATGGGCTGGACGAGGGAGAACTGAAGCTAAATCCAAACAAGACAGATGTACTTGGCCAAGGCTATTCACACGTAGCAGAAACTGGACTAAGGGAGCCCAGGCAAGTTTCTGCTCCATGAAGCCACACAGCTCCCATTGGCGAGCCCTCTTAGGTAGCCTGCCGCTTAACCCAGGTTTTGGGCGTGAGAATGCCCAAACACCGGGTTAACTGATCATGTGTCTGCCACAGCTGCTTGCAGCTGCAGAGGACACATTCGGGTGGAGGGGGGCTCCCAGGAATGCACCACATGGAGGCACTTCCCTGCACCTGACCCTCGGAGCTGCCAGGTGAGCTGTGGCTGGGCGCGGGTGTGCCAGAGACAAGCCTCTGCTCGTCACCAGCCATGGGTGAGTGATCTCTGTGGGGAGAGCGGGTCAAACCCGCTCTTCCTGCAAACCTCCTCTCGGTGCTTCATGCTGCTCATGTGAAGCACCTCATTGTGTGAGACCAGAACTTAGGAAGTGGTTTACACCTGCCTGTTCTGGATTGGGTTACACTCCCCCTGAAAGATCAGGTATGTTGCTTAAGGATACTTCTGGACCCAAACCTCTCCCTGATATCTCTGGCTGAGGCAGTGGCAAGAAGTGCTCTTTATCAGCTTTGACTGATAATGCCAGTTAGGTATATTTCTCAAGACAAACCACCTTGAAACAGAGGTGCATATCATGGTAACATCTGGGCTTGACTACTGCAATGCGCTGTATGTTGGGCTGCCTTTGTATGCATTTTGGAAAGTGCTACTGGTACAGAAGGCAGCAGCCAGGCTGGTCTCCGGGGCCACCCATAGAGTCCACATTACTCCTTTTTTTAAGGAGTACACTGGCTGCCAATTAGTTTTCAGGAGAAATATAAAGTGCTGGTTATTACCTATAAAGCCCTGAATGGCTAGGGCCCAGGGTATTTAAGCAAGCACCTTCTTCTTCACGAACCCTGCTGCTCATTAAGATCATCAGGGGTGGAGGGTAGGGATGTGCACAGAACTGATTGGCACTCCATTTCTAGGAGTGCCGAACCAGTTCCGACAATCGACATTCAACCTGGTTTGGAGGTGGCCAGGGTGGGGGGTGGGGGCGGTGGTTCTTTAAGGTGTAGGAAAGGTGCTGCCTACCTCCCAGCCCCCACCCCGCTACTTCTCACCTGCCGGCGCTTTCGCAAAAAGTGGGTATGCAGGGGCCGCAGCATGCCTACCTGCAGCCCCAATCAATGTGGCAACCGGTTCCATGCACATCCCTAGTGGAGGGGTCTGGTTGTGGTTGCCACCGGCTTGCTTGGTGGTGACCCAAATCTGGGCCTTCTCTAGGGTTGCCCCAGGTCTCTGGAGCACACTCCCAAATGAAATCAGAATCTCCCCATCTCTGGTTGTTGTTAAAGAACTTTTGAAAACACATCTGTTTTATCAGGCTTTTAGTTTATGATGTTTTAAAGTTTTAATGTTTTCTTTATGGTAATTTTAATCTTTTAAATATGATTGTTAGGTTTTGGTTGTTGTTTGGTTGGACTGCAAACTGCCCTGAGATTTTACCTAGGGCAGTATGTAAATGAGACAAATAAATAAATAAAATAAACCAGATGTTTTAGTTGCTTTTGGAAGCCTCCATCCCATGTGCCCCAGTGAAGGCTTTACTATGGTGTGGAAGCTGGATCTCTAGCCTGAGATCCAGCCCCTCCACCTTTCCATTGCTCTCAACAGATGACAGGAGAAGTATAAACGGCTCCTCCTTTCTCATCCCCTTTCCTTTTCATTCCTACTCTCATTTCACTTCCCTCACAGTGGTCTGACTTCCCACATCCCTGACTCTCCCCTCCCCACCTCTCAACACTCTTCAAAGCTCATAGCCAATACTTCATTACTGAGGCTGTTCTCATGAGCAGCCAAGCCCGGGCTTCAGCAGCCGAGCCTGGGCTTGGCTGCCCGTGAGAACTGCCAGGGTCTGCATGGATCCCAGCGATGCTGCGGCGCTAAACCCAGCACTGCACCCTTGGTCTCAGAGGAGGTTAAGGGCACAAACGCACCCTTAACCCCGGCTCTGGGGTTGTGTGTCAGTGCAAGCTGCTTGTCACAGAGGCGGGAGCCAAGAGCACCTAGCCCCTGGGGGAATCCCCCAGTGCACTGCGCTCGGCACACTGTGGGATTTACGGAGGCCAGGACGAATCTTGTGCAGCCAAGAAAAGTGCAGAGCAGTGCAGGAAAAGTGTACCTTTTCCTGCAAAGGGTCATCTGGGGGAAGGTAGGTTGAGCCATCCCTTCCCCACCACCCAACCGTACATGTGTGTGGTTGTGTGAACAGCCCCACAGTGTTGTCTGTGGGCTAGTTCAGATGCACATGGTCTCCACCAGCCTGCTACATGCAATGAAGGTGGAGATGTGCCAAGAACATGCCTACCCTGCTTAAACAGGGTTTTGGAGGGTGTATACAGGGGCAATTCCAATTATCAGCCTTTGCACATGATTAAAGGGTGTGCCAAGAATGCGTTGGCACGTCCTTGAGTGACATCAGGGCAGGCGTGTACTTGGCATGTCCCCACTTTGATCGCATGTAGCAGGCCAGTAGGGGCCGTGTTCTTCTGGATCTGCACTTTCAATAAACCTATATTTCACTGTGCTTTCTTCTTTACAGTAATGCTTCATTGTCCAGACCTGAACTGCACACTTGGTGGTTTGGTGCTAGTCAAGCTGGGCCCGCTATAGTGAATGGATAGCTGCCAGCTGAGTTTTCTGCAGAAGGGAAAGGATTCTCCTAGCAGAAGGGAAAAGATTCCCCTAGCATCCAAGTAATTCCCCTACTTTAAACGTAATTTCCCCAGAACTGATTTAGGTGTTCTAGCCTCTTCTACATAGAGGCCTGCATCATTGTTAGTTATGAGATAATGCAAGGAGACAAAAATGCTACAAACAAAAGACAAACAAACTCCAAAGCCCACATGTTTGTTTACCATTTGGCCAGGATAATCCCAGTTGTAGTTAATCAATTCAATGCCTCTCACTGCACATACTACAGTGATATTTTCACCTTGCTTCACAATGGTCTGCACAGCACTGATAGAAATGTTGATGGTGGAGGTAGGAGAAGAGGAAACTACAGAAATGAAAAATTCAAATAAATATGAAAAGAAACAAAGCCACAGCAACTGAATTCAATTCACATGAAAATCAGCCTGGGCTGCTCATCAAGTTCAATAGATAATGTAACTGGATTGACAATGAGGGAGTGGTCTAATGGTTACACCATCAGTCATTTCAATTGCACAACTAGTTCAATTTATATCCCACAATGAGGTGAGCAATTTTTTCAGGAACCTCATCATAGGCTGAAAAATCTGACTGGTTGCATCATAGGGTGCATTTTCATCATGCTTCCAGATGCAAATTGAATGCTATGCAGAAATCATTTGCATCAGCCCTGAGCCCTAAATGGGTCTAGTGCAGGCCTACTCAATTTAGCCCCCCCGCTCCCATAATCCCCAGCCACAGCAGCCAATAGCCAGGGATTATGGAGATTGTAGGCCAACATCTTCAGGAGGGCCAAAGTTGAACAGCCCTAGTGTCAAGGGGCTACCCTACACTTTGGGCAAGCAGGCGATCACTGCCTACATATATATGCTCACCATGTTCAATGGGTGGGAGCTTTCTTCAGCATAGAGCTAGACTGTTACATTTCAGTGCAGAATGGTCACAAAGGGAAGCCATAGCAGCTTTTCACACAGAAGATCAATGCTTCTGCCCATACCAATAAGGCAAATATAGGGCAAAGGCTTACCTTGGATGATGTAGACATAGTAGGGTTCAGAATCAAATTCCTGCTCATCCAGTGTCGCTCTGCAAATGTAGGCCCTGTCTTCAAAGTACCCTTTAAAGCCTTGTCGCTTGTCATATGTGGCAGGGACTGGGTCCTTATCCTTCTTTTCATAAAGGCTCACTGATGTATTGGGGTCTGTCACACGGCAGGGGATAATGTCTTCAGTATGGCCCGTGCTGAAAACAAATGTGTCCTCCAAACTGCTGCTTGGGAGGAAGGGCAAAGAGGGGTCTATAGGAGGAAGAGAGAGGGAAACCAATGAGTTCTGCAATAGCAAGGGTAACAGCCAGTAGAAAGATTAAAAAGTGGGGGGTGGGGGAGACAAGGTGACTATAAAATGGCCTCAACCATCTTAACATATGTTGAAGTTGTGAACACAACCTTTGAGAGTACTGGGGAGGCTGGGGAGGGTAAGGCAAGATAGCACCTACCTTTCCCCTAGACCAAGAGTTCTCAGCCTTGGGTCCCCAGATGTGATTGGACTTCAACTCCCATAATCCCCAGCCCTAATGGCCTTTGTTTGTGGATTATGGGAGTTGAATAACATCTGGGGACCCAGGCTGAGAATCCCTGACCTAGACGATCCAGTGTGGTCCTGGGGCCACATGGTTCGCATGCCCACACGACCAGTGCTGTTGCGAGCCACCCATTATTCCAGCCTCCAGCAATCCCACAATGTACTGCACGATGAGTGTGGTGCATTGGGGGATTCCCCCATGAGCTGGGTACTCTAGGCATCAGGCTGCTCTGTGTCTGCTCGGGCTGGCTGCAGCCCGGGCAGACACACAACTGGGGGCCTGGGTAGAAGGGCATGCTTGCACCTTTCTATCCAAGTAAAAGCCCAAGGGAAATTCCCGGGCTATCCGGCGAGGCAGTAGTGGGACTGGCCATGATCCTGGGGCTTCATATGAGGAGCCCTACCCCAGTAGGGCTGCACAGGTAGGGCTGCTTTCATGAACAGCCTCATTATTTTAGCTCCAACAGTTCCTAGTTGCAGCTACATCTGGGGATGGGACCGTCGTTCAGTGGTAGAGCACCTGCTTGGCATGCAGAAGGCCCCAGGTGCAAACCACCACCACCACCCCGGCTTCCCCAGTTAGGGTTGGGGAGACTCCTGCCTGAAACCTTGGAGGTTTCAGAACAGACAATACTGAGATTGAGCAACCGTCAGATTCAGCATAAGGCAGCTTTCTAAGTTCCTATGTTGAGAGATATACAGGGGCGAATGTGAACAGGTACACATTACAGGTATGTAATGCCAGCAAATGATTTATCAGTGTTTCTGGAATATTATAGTCCTGTGTTTTCTATGGATAAGGCAGCATTTTCTTTCTAATTTGGAGCTTTAACTATAACCTACTATATTGAAATATAATGGTCTGATCTTTAATGATGGGGCTTGGCCAAAGATTGTAGGGTTTGGTGCCCAGAGACGAAAGTTTGGGGCGGTGTACAAATGTGATAAATAAATAAATGGGCATAACTAAGGAGGGAAGAAGGGCACTACCTGCAAGAGCTTTTTAAAAAACTTGCACTACAGAGTCATATTCACGCTCTCAAACCCTAGATGACCCTGCCACCCATTTCCACTCAATATTATCCTTCTAAATACTCCAGCCTTCCAGGAAGACACATCTGCAAGTACACAAAAAACAGGCACATGCTTATAAGAAGCACAGTGATTCAGTCTCCAGTACCTGGCACGAAAATGTAGATGGCTTTCTCCTCCGCTGAGCCTTGTCTCAAGGATTGGTTGTAGGTACAAGAATACTCTCCTGTGTGGAGGCCAGTCACATTCCAAAGTGTGAAGATACTTACAAAAGTACCATCTCTTTTCTCCAGCACTGTGTCTAGAGTATGTTTGCCATCCTTTTTCCAGATAACCTCATTATGCCCTAAGCACATCAGGGAAAAATTGCTGTAGAGACTGAGGATGACTTCCGGGTCACTGGGAGAGATCTCCAGAGAGCTGATTTCTGGCAATCCTTGAATAAATTATTTGGAAAAGCAAAAGGATACAAAAGTCCCATAAGTTCACTGAAGTCAGTGGTAGAATGCACACTGATATACACAGGAACTGAGATGTTAACTCTTGGGTGGTCTCAAAAGCTAAATCACAAAACCTTAAGCAGAAGTGGCAGTGAGATTGAAAAACCACAGATATTTCGTGGGCATAGATGAAACAATCTGATCTCTTTCTCCATCTAATGCTTCATAGCAACAAGAGGGAGAGTCTGATGTTGGTCTTAAGCAATGTAATCATATACTTCTTCTTGTAGATGCATAACAGCAGAAACCAATAATTTTAACCTACCTCACAGGTCTGTTGTAAGGATAAACATAACCACATACACTGCTCTGCACTCCTTGCAGGAAGAGCTGGAAATAAGATTAAGTTCTCAAAAATCATGTGCAGATGCAACTAAAGGGCCGCATCTTTATGGAATATAATTCCTTCCTAGGACTGACCTCATTCTGGTGTTTTAATGTTGAACTAATAAAGGAAGACTATGGCAGACACAATTATTTGTTTCATGGAAATGAGCTTGACCACCCTGTAGTTCCAAATCATGCATTTTTTAAAAGCTGGAGGGTCTTCTGTGGCACAGATCCCCACTATGACTTCACTAGCAGGTTGTGTTGGAGAGATCTAAGGTTGGGGAACTAAAAATAAAATTTGCAGGAAATCTTTAAGAAATGATAGGGTGACAACGTCTTCCTGAATTACTTCCTATGAACCCATCATAGCTGGCAGCTTCCTAAATTTTGCACAAACTTCCCCAGTTGTTTGTGTCCCCAGAGAACTTGGGGATAAGCATGTAGGAAGGATGTGATGTACTCTTCTTAACTGTCCTTCTTCTCATTGTATAATTGTACAGTGAGAGCTAATGCCAGTGCATTAGGAGCTGAATAGCACCATCTTTAGCCATAAACAGTTTCCCATTGCATTCCCATTGGAAAGCAGAATGTCTCCATTTAGAAATCTGCACTGTAAGTTAGCTTGACAAAGACGGGAAGACGCCTATCCCTCACTACAATATTGTCAGTCTCAAGATTTCAGGATGTGTTTATGTGTTTTTACAAAACAACACCAAACAAATCTCAGAGTGTTATAAACACTGTGAATATATTTTTAAATATGTTTTGCCCACATCTAAACAGACGTTGGGCTTGTAAAGAAAATGTTCCCCACAAATACAAAAAAACAGAAACTCACTATTTACAGGGCATAATAGAAACAACATGTCTACAAGGTATAATTATTGCAGGAATAAACCAGGATATTGAGAATTAGCAACTGAGTCTTCCAAGCAGTATTAGGACTGGGTATTAACCTTCCAAGCAGTATTAGGACTGGGCACCACCCCAGGCACTGCTCTCGGGTCTTCATGTGCTCATGTTGATTCACTTGGAGTCGAAGTACAACATTTTTACCATGCAGATCTCCTGTCTGATAGATGCCTGGATGACAGCTTTGCAATTGCCAGAAATCTCCATTCTGTGCATCAGAACACTGTAGCAAACCTGCCCAACTTCTGACTTGCCAAGGTGAACCCAGCCCAGCCCATCCAACAAACATGTTTTGTGGTCTGCCAAGTGTTAAACCACCTTCTCTTCCTTTTTTTTCTTCCTTGTACACAGTCCCAAAACTTTGTTGGGAGGCAGATGTTAATTTTAAAGAAAATTGAAAGTGATTTGGCAAGTATTAGACAAGATCCTTCCCATGATGTCTATTAGGGGTTTGTTCTCAAAACCAACAGCTGGGTAGGAGGAGCATCCAGCCAGGCTCCATGCCCCACGTGTGCTTCCAAGAAATGGTTGTGTGTTGGCAACAACTGAGGGAGGAGGAGGGGGAAGCAATCGTGAGCTGGTCTTGTGGCAGCAAGCATGACTTGCCCCCTTTGCTAAACAGGGTCCACCCTGGTTTACATTTGAACAGGAGACTTATGTGAGCACTGTAAGATATTCCTCTTAGGGGATGGTGCCCCTCTGGAACGAGCACCTGCCAGCTTGCATGCAGAAGGTCCTAGGTTCCCTCCCTGGCACCTCCAAGATAGGGCTGAGAGAGAATCCTGCCTGCAACCTTGGAAAAGCCACTGCCAATCTGTGTAGATAATACTGAGTGAGATGCACCAATGGTCTGACTCAGTATAAGGCAGCTTCCTATGTTCTTAGCTGCAATCTAGGTAGGATGGTGAAAGATGTGCTTTCCCTCCATCCTCAGTCCAGTGCTGACTACTCAATGTGGGTTGTCCGCCACAGTCCTGCCCAGATCAGGGTTAGCACACAATTGTTCTCCCTCTTCCTACCTCAGTTTTTGTTGACCCACAACCATTTCTTGGGAGAGTGCACAGGGCTTGGAGACTGACCAGACGCTCCTCCTATTCAGCTGTTGGTCATGAGAACCAACCTTAGGATAGCCCGACTGGTCAGAAGAAATAACCTGCTTTGCTCTTGTGCCTCTTAACACTACTGACATGCAGAAATCTGCAGGAGAAATTTTTCACTGCGATAATATTTGCACCTGCTAATGACTGCACATTAACTGATGACCCAAGCTGCTGTTAAAGGCACAACTACAAGACCGATTATGTCTAGGATTCCGAGATTGCTTCCATTCATGCACGGGGACTTTTCAGCTTCTCTCTTCTGGTGGCAGTCCCCCATCTCACCCAAAGGCTCTCCAAAAGTTGCCCCCCACCAGTACTCTTGCACCTCATGTGGTACAAGGGGCTGCTGCTGAACAGAAAAAAGTCATATATGCAGAGAAGCTCTTTGCACACATGTCTTGATATCTTCTGCATCAAGCACTTGTCTTCAGTCTAAATTGAATGTCTGGTAGCTGCTGCATTTAGCTTATTGAGCTACAAGTTGTTCAGCGTTGTTCCATAGGAACAGGAAAATGGACACTGATTGCAGCCTAAAAGAAAATGTGAAATATTATTCCTTAATATTTCAGACCAATTTCTCTTGTGCCACACATCCTATGGATGCACAGTGGTGTGCGGACTGTCTCTGTGCAAGAGTTAGCACAACTGTGCCTTTCCTTCTCTTCATCTATCCTATGCACTGTGGGAATTTCATGAGCAATTTTCACACACATACTTGCGTAACAGGTATGTGTGTGTCCAAGTATTTGCTTACCTGTGAGGAAGAGAAGCATGAAGGTGATCATCTTCAAATGAAGATCGAGCATGGTCAGGGTCTGTTTTATAGCAGGTGCCCTGTCAAAAAGCAAACTGTGATGAATAGAGCTGTGGAGAACCCAAGTTCCTTAGGAAAGGGGCAGGATACAAAGGTGATAAAAAAATAAAATAAAAGTATTATTTTAGCCACCTCTTTTCTTAGGCAAAGGCCAATCCCTTTCTCAGCCCAAGACAGGGGCCATCCATATAGATAGAGAAAATAGGCAAAAGACATGCAAGACAGGCTTGAGTTTCAGTACATCTTTGGAATCCTACTACGAAATTAGTAGAAGGACTCCTCCTTTGAAATCCCCTTCTTTACTTTTTGGATTCCTCTTACTAGCTCTTTGGAATCACTGACTGACATCCTAACAAAGCACCAGTGCTTCGGGAGAAGAAGCACCAGTGGTTTTGACTCAGCTCCACTGCTCAGGCAGTGGTGGCAGGAGGAAATTTCAACAGCCTCCCCTTCCCCCAGAAGTGCTTTATGCCACCAAAAATATGTTCCTATGGATGAATGTGAAAAGAGATTGCTGAAGACCAAGAAACAGAAGAAAGTAAAATGCATGTCAGAACAGATAGTGGAAATTGCCAAGAAGAGGACAGAAGCCAAAGTCAAGAAAGATAAAGACCTCTGGAAGGTCTTAACAGGGAATTTCTTACTTAACTTAAGAAATTTCTTTCTTAATTTAACAGGGAATATCAGAAAGCTGTTAGAAGAGACAGGGGGTAATACTGCAGTGACATCTGTAAAGACCTTGAGCAGGGTCGTAACTATAATAGGGCAAGGGGAGACAGTTGTCTGGGGGCCCATTGCCTTGGGAGGGCCCCCAGAGGCAAGTCACATGACTGACTCCCCCAGCCGCACACCCACCCGGGCTTCCTTCAGTTGTATTCATCCTCCCAAATTGATATGAGTGTTAAGACCTGGAGCTACCAGAACAACATGTCTTTCTCTAGTACCATTAAATGACTTGCATCATCCATAATTTACAAAACCTTTTAAAAATAATTTAGGATGATCTACTGTGGCACATAGGTTAAAAATTTTACTATGATTTTTGTTACCACTATTCAGCCTCATTTAAGATTTCTTTACTTCATGAGCTGAGCTTTAGTGAAATCATGTCTCTGGGCCCACTCCAACTTTGCTACGCCTCTGACCTTGAGGATGCAAACAGACATGGAAAAACAAGGGAAGTTTTCTCTGACCTCAGAAGGAGGTTCCAACCTCAAATTGGCATGTTAAGAGATGCCAAAGGACAGATAGTAACTGATTCAGAGAAGATCAAACAGAGATGGAAGGAGTATACTGAAAACCTGTACAGTAGGGATATCAACATCCGAGATACTCTAGAAGATATTCCCTACTTGCAAGACCCTCTAGTACGAGAAGATGAAGTCAGATCAGCACTCCGGTCATTACAGTCTCGGAAGGCTACAGGAATTGATGGAATAGCTACAGAAATATGTCATACAACAAAAGAAGAATCAGTCAAGGCTCTAACCAAACTATGCCAGCAAATTTGGAGAACGACACAATGGCCAACAGATTGGAAGAGGTCAGTCTACATACCCATACCAAAAAAGGGAGACTTAACGGATTGCACATTCTGCACAGATATGAAAAAAATTAGAGGGACCACTGCTATCTACCACTTCAATGTCTTCATTATCAGCTCTGAGGCTTATAACCCGTTGTCATTAGTTTAGTCTTCTTGACATTTAATTGTAGTCCCATTTTTTCACTGTGCTCCTTGACTTTCATTACTAGAGCTTTCAGATCTTCTGCATTCTCAGCTAACAGAGCGGTGTCATCAGCATAGCGCAGGTTATTGGTGTTTCTTCTTCCAACTTTAAAACCATGCTCATCTTCTTCCAATCCAGCTTCTCTCAGCATATGTTCAGCATATAAATTGAATAAATAAATAAGGAGAAAGTATACAGCCTTGTCTTACTCCTTTGCCAATGATCCCAAGCATTTTTTTGCTAGCATGTGAAATTGTGTGATGGTTTGAGTTTTGTTCTGGGCAGCAGTATCAAGGCAGTGCATGCGCACCTGCATTCAGAATGGGGCCTTCCTGATTCATCAACCTGAGCGGGATCTAAATTGAACTGAGTAAACATCCAAAAACTTGTGAGTGCATGCATGTACACCTTAAAGGGAATATGGTGGATAGCTTCTGCCTTTTAGGATCAACCATCAACAGTAAAGGATCCAGCAGTCAAGATATATGCCACAGACTAACACTTGGGAGGGTTGCAACAAAGGCCTTGGAAAGGATTTTTAGATGCCATGACATGTCTATACGTACAAAGGTTAGAATCGTTCGGACCATAGTTTTCCCCGTGACACTCTATGGATGTGAAAGCTGGACTCTGAAGAGGCAAGATAGAAAAAGTATTGATGCTTTTGAACTTTGGTGCTGGAGAAGACTTTTGAGGATACCATGGACAGCCAGGAAAACAAATGAATGGATCATACAACAAATCAATCCAGAATTTTCACTCAAAGTACAAATGACCAGGCTCAAACTATCATACTTTGGACACATTATGTGAAAATCCAGCTCCCTTGAGAAGTCCATAATGCTGGGAAAAGTTGAAGGAAAGAGAAGAAGCGGACAACCAGCAGCAAAGTGGATGGACTCGATTACGACAGCAATGAATGCACCACTGAGACACCTTAAAGGCTAAGCTGAAGATAACTCATCCTGGAGAGAATCTATCTATGTGGTCGCTAAGCGTCGACACCGACTTGACGACACTTAATCAATCAATCAATCAAGGGTTATGCAGCCGTCGGGGAGAAACCTTTGGGTGGCACAAAGTGCTTCCAGGAGAAAGGGAGGTAGGCAAAATCCACCTTTTCCCACCCAAGCAATAGTGCAAAGTTAGTCTGGAACACTTCAGATGCACAGTGCTAAACTTCATTATTCTGAATGTCAGCCACTGTACTATGAGAGCCAAACCTCTTTGGATGACATATCTACTGTAAACAATGAAGTAGGAAGACCCTAGACACAGGGCATGTCCACACTAGAATAGAACTTATCTATTCCCTTGCTATGTGTTGGTCATGTACTAACTATTCCTTAAATAAACCATAAGATTCAAGGAACTGACTACAGAAGAGACTGCTGATGTGATTGCTCAACTTTGGTTTTGAGCAGCACTGGCAACAGATCATCACCACAACATTCCAGCTTAATGAGATAAGAAGCATCTTGTGACCACTCATCTTATTTTGTGCCTCTTCCAAGAGCCAATTTACCAGCTGGAGTGTGTGTGTGTGTGTGTGTGTGTGTGTGTGTGTGTGTGTGCGCGCGCATGTGAGTTTGTGTAACCACTGCAAGTTATTGATTTTTGGCATGGTGATCCATCTTTTGTGCTCCATCAAACAACTTAACAAATAACAGCCCTGTGAGGTTAAGTCCCTATAATTTCCATTTTACAGAGGAGGAACTGAGTCTGAAGGTGGAGACTTGTTCAGGGTCACAATATTTACTTACTTACTTAATCCACTCTGAAATACTATAAACAATGTTAATTCATATTAAAATCACAATACTGTCAATGCCTAATAAAACTGGCTTCTCTTAGGCTTGGACAAAGCATTAGAGGAGACACAGGACTGAAAAACAGGAGGCCCATGACACATGAATGCATATGTGGATGCATTCTTTCTTTTCGCATACTAAAAATAATTAATAGGAAAAAATAACTTTATAAACAGATCCACTAGCGTTCCATCCAACTTTCCACCATCTAATAGGCAACATGATAGTCACAGCAAATGTTAAATAGGTCTATTTCAGAAATGCTAGTCATGCTTTTGAGGACTTTACTCTGACCTTCTATGTTACAGCTTGAAGTACAGCCAAAGCCTAAAAAACCAGAGTTACTATGGTGGAACACGTATACCAGAGAACTTTTGAGACAAAAAGAAAATGCCCATGTGTGTCATGGGCTATGGTATCTCTACAATACTGTCTTCATATCTCTGCATATCTGTTGCCTACATGAAGCCCAAAGAATAGCTATTCATAGTTCTAAGGCAACAATAATAGGATTACAACAATAACCTTATCTGATAGCCTCCAAAGAAAAAAAAGTATTTAAATTTAATCAGGGGCAGCCTTTCTTGAAATCATTGCATAAACCATTGCATATGCCAACAGTGATGCAATGTAAGTTTCCTGGAGATTCTTGTTCTTAGCAAATCCACCCAGTCTCTCTTCTCATCAGAGACATCTGTCAATTTTTCTGTACTATGACCAGAAATCTTCCAAAGATTCTTGTCACACAGAAAACTTGCTTCATCTTTTTTCTCAGACTTTTCTCTCACTTTTTAAACCATCATTTACCTGACATTTATAAACTATTCAAAATGCTAGTGTCATCCCTTTCTTACTCCTCCTAGACCCTGTCTCTTTTTCTTTCAAACTCCTTCTTTCATTGTCAGGCCAGGACAAAGTAAAAGAATTGTTGGTCTTTTTAGTGCATCAGGTAGGAGTATTTCCACTCCTCTGCATTCCACTCTACCTTCCTCTCCCTCATAAAATGATATCCTACCTCTCAGATGCTAGGGCAAATATCTGGAAAAGGAAAGAAAGCCAAGGAAAAATACAGAAGAGGAAAGCTTTCCATTGAAAGCTTTGCATTGATTCATAGGAAAACAGCTTTGGGAATAGGTTGATCACAGTTGCCTTGGGATAACAATGTTGTTTGTTCTTCAGCAAACAGCACTTGCTTGTCTTTATAGCAACTGGAGGAACTGTGACTTTTGAATACTGCTGTATTTGCCCTTTAGGACCAAACTAGAGTTGACAGTTTATATACAGAACAGCCCCAATCACAAAGAAAGGCTGACTGATTTTAAGAGCAAAATGGGTTCATAGGTGAGGGGCATAGAACACTCCCCCTTGCCCATGCTTACCTCCCCACATCTTCTTTGCCCAAACATTTTTATCCCCAGCCAAGTTCCAATACCAGAAGTATACTTAGTTCAGCAAAACCCCTGGAGAGAAGGGCTATGGTGATGTAAGTGGTGGGGAGGGTTCAGCATCCTTCAAATGCATGCCTCTTTTACTGTTAAATTGGATCCCTCGCCTCTCCTTTCGGTGTGATTGGGTCCTGTCTTCTTTGGTCCTGACTCTGAGCATAAGGGAAGTTCTTCAAGACAGTGCAATATCTTCTCCATCTAGCAACTAGGGAGCCCCTTCTTCCATTATTTCAGCACTTCTGCTCTCCTGGCCCTCTCCTTATACAAATTGTTTCCATGAACTCTTACTATGTTGTCTTTACAGTGACAAAGAGGAGGCTGACAGAAAAAATTGTGACTGCTGAGAAATTTTCCACCTTAGGGTCCAAAGTAGGGTGTTCACACAAACACCTCCTCTAGCACTCCAAAATATTACAGAATACCCAAGCTATAGCCCTGGACTATGTCCAGCATCTTGTGGCCACCTAATGGCACAGTATGGAAGTAACTTGACTAGAGAGCAAGAGGTTTGCTGGTTCAAATCCCCACTGGTATGTTTCCTGTCCCCTGCCCCATCCACCCGGTCGTGAGAACAACCTCTGGTGTGTAGGACAATTCAGAAGTGGTGTTAAGTGCAATTAGTATATGCTTACATGAAGCTATACCTCCCTTTTTCATCCAGCCCACCCTGCAGTCTTGGTCTTTATCCAGTGTCTAGTATGGTTGGGGTCTGCATATGGGTGATCAAAATGAAGAAGAACTATGACAAGACAAAAGCACTGATAGTCAGCAGGCTACATAACTTAGGAAGCTTGACATTCAACTTCTCACCACTGCAGTTTTCAGTTTTGGAGTGCTTCTGGATATGAACTTCACCTGGAAGTTCAGGCAGATGCAGTGGTCAAGGGTGCATTTTGCCAGCTCCACCTGGATAGAAGGCTGCAGGCTTTTCTGTCTGTTGATGACCGGGCAACAATTATTCATGCCTTCATTTCCTCAGGAGTACACTACTCTAATGCATGTGGGGCTACCCCAGTAAACATTTTGGAAGTCCTGCCCAAATGAAGAGAACAGAAAGGAACAAGAAATGCAAGGAAACAATAAGGGATGCAAAAAGAGTGTTTGAGGAGCATACAGCTAGAAGTGTCAAGGGGAATAACAAAAATGTGTTTAAATATACATATCAGAAGCAGAAAACCTGCCAGGGAGGCAGATGAAGTGGTGGCTGGTCAGTAAGGGCAGGAGGGGCAGTGCCCCCACCAAAAAAACAAGCTAATAAAGGATCAAACTTACCTGCAGCCAGGGAAACCTTTAGAGTAGTGGGCTTCTTCCAGCCCCTCCTCCCAGGGGCGTAACTATGTTGGAGTGGGCCCTGAGACAAGATTCTTAAATGCCCCCCCCCCCGCCGAGAATTTTTTTTAAAAAGGACTTCAAAAGGAAGCGCTTTTTACGTTGCCCGAAAACAGTCTCTCATGTAACACTGTTAGGGTGAGAAGCGCTTCAACCGCAGATTCTCTTCTGGTAACCTTTACAGTGACTCTTTAAGACATTGTGCACCCCACCCTCCACTGCAGATGGAGGGCTGTGAGGTAGTGGCTTGCCTAAGGCCACCACCTAGTAAGTTCAGTGGGGAGGGGAGGGTGGCTGCCCGATTCGTAGCTCAGCGGCTACGCTACACTCGCACACCGTTTTGCACTGGGATTACCGAGCAGAGTGTGAAACCCGATCGCAGCCTTTCTTGGGAGACGGGATGGACGGAGAAAAAGTTCTGAGGACAGGTGCATTCCTGGCTAGGCAGGCACCTCGCCCCGAGGAGACACCCAGGGGGCGGGAGACTCAGAGACCAGGCTCTGCGCAGCGTGGCACCACTCGACGACGTGGCGCCTGCATCTCGCTGGGCATAACTGAGAGCCAGTGCACCGCTTAGAACCGCAGCATGGAGCCACTCCTGAGTCCTGACACCCCTTGGCCACGGCGCACCCCTAGATTTCAAGGAGGGTCGCTGCAGCTCCCTGGGCAAGACGGTGTGAAAGAAGCCCGGCAGCGTGCCTCCGCTGCCCGTTCTCACTAACCATGCAAGACCCGACAGTGGAAGGGTTTGTGGGAAGGCGAGGCAGGGTGGGGGTTGAAGCCAAGCCCTCCCCACTAGCAAATAAGCAGTGTTGCAAGGCGGGCGGGGGGGGGAGAGAGCAGCAGCACAGCACTTGAGGCGCACGTGCAAACACGCACCTTCCCGCCCGAGCTATGAGTGAGAAAAATCCCCGCCCCCTCCGGAGCGGTCTCCAGAGCAGCTGGCTCTGCTCTCTCTGCCCTCTGCTTCAGTGTTCTGTCCCCGCCCCTCTCTCACACTCACATACACACCAGCTCCCAGCTGCCGCACAGGTAAACTTTAGACTCCCACTTGCAGAGAGGGGGACGTAGGCAGATGTCGCCGGGATCCTGGGCTATTTACAGAAGCGCCAGGCAAATGTAGCTGGAGGTGGGGGGATCATACCTCACACCCGCCCCTCTCTCGCTAGGAAGGAAATTTTTTTTCAATGACTTCAAAAGGAAGATCGGGTAGGGGAGAGCCTCTGAGGGCCCCCCCCAAGGCGGGGGGCCCCGAGACAATGGCCTCCCCCTGCCTAATTATAGTTACGCCCCTGCCTCCTCCCCTGCCTGTAACTTCTTACTTTGGTCTTACTGGCTGGAACAGCTGCTACTCAAGCTGCTCCAGCTAATCAGATTTCTAGGGGGCTCCTCCTGGCATTGCCCCCAGGAAGAACTAAAATAATGCATTAAAATGCACTTCCCTGGTTGCTTCAGGAAGTGTATTTTAAATACTCCCCCCCTTCTTCCTGGGGCAGTGCCAGGAGGGGCCCCTTGGAATCTGATTGGCTGGAGCAGCATGAACAGCAGCTCATCGCCAGGGCAGACAGAATCCACCCAAGAGTTCTGAAGGAACTCAAATGTGATATTGCTGATCTCCTAGCAAAAATACGTAACTTGTCCCTACAATCAGGCTCTGTAGCAGAGGACTGAAAAGCAGCCAATGTAACTCCCATTTTCAAAAAGGGAAATGGCATGTGAACAAAGGTGATCTGATTGTCATAGAATACTTGGAGTTCCAAAAACCTTTTGACAAAAGGATGCTAACTACATGTCCGTTACTGGGACCAGTGCTCTTTAGCTTATTCATCAGTGATCTAGAAGCTGAGGTAAGCAGTGAAGTGGCCAAATCTGCAGATCCAGGGGGGATCTGGGGAACGACATGCCAATTAGCTTAACATCTATGCCAGGTAAATTGATTGAAAGCATATTTAAGGACAAAATTGTTAAACATATAGAAGAACAGGCCTTGCTGAAGAAGAACCAGCTTGGCTTCTGCAAGGGCAAGTCTTGCCTCACTAACCTTTCGGAGTTCTTTGAGAATGTCAACAGGCATGTGGAGAAAGGTGATCTGGTTGACAACAAATATTTGGATTTCCAAAAAACTTTTGACAAAGTTACCCACCAAATGCTCTTGAGTAAACTTAGCGATAAGGGAACAGGTTGATGTGTGGATCAGTAACTGGTTGAAGGACAGGAAACAGAGGGTAGGAATAAATAGAGAGGACATTCACACAATCGAAAACTGTGTTCTACCCAGGTTTGGGAGCTGAGTGTACTCCCAATTTTTGATTGTGTGGAAGCAAGGTTAGAGGAAAACCTGGGTAGAAGTGATTGTGTGGAAGCAAGGTTAGAGGAAAACCTGGGTTACCTTTTCTCCTACCTTGTTTCCACACAATCACTTCTACCCAGGTTTTCCTCTAACCTTGCTTCCACACAATCAAAAATTGGGAGTACACACAGCTCCCAAACCTGGGTAGAACACAGTTTTCGATTGTGTGAATGACCTCAGAAAGTTTTCAAAGTAGATGGAAGTAGGAATTGGGGTCCCCCAGTGATCTGTACTGGCACCAGTGCTCTTTAACTTGTTCATAAATGATCTAGAAGTTGGGGTAAGCAGCAAAGTGGTCAAATTTGCAGATGTCACTAAACTATTAAGCATAGTGAAATCCAAAACAGATTGTGAGGAGCTCCAAAAGGATCTCTCTGGGTGAGTGGGCAATAAAATGGCAAATGTGGTTCAGTGTAAGGAAGCGTTAAGTGATGCATATTGGGGCAAAAAAAACCCAACTTCACATATTCACTAATGGGGTCTGAGCTGTCGGTGACTGGCCATGAGAGATCTTGGGGTCATGGTTGACAGCTCATTGAAAATGTTGACTCAGCACACAACAGCTGTGAAAAAAGGCCGATTCCATGCTAGAGATCATTTGGAAGGGCACTGAAAATAAAAATGCTAATATTATAATGCTGTTATATAAATCTATGGTGCAGCCACATTTGGAGTATTGCTTGCAGTTCTGGTCACCGTATCTTCAGAAAGACATTGTAGAACAGGAAAGGGTGCAGAGGAGGGCAACCAAGATGATCAGGGGCCTGGAACACCTTCCTTACGAGGCAAGGCTACAGCATCTGGGGCCTTTTAGTTTGGAAAATAAGAGACTACAGGGAGACATAATAGTAGTGTATAAAATTATGCATAGAGTAGAGAGAGTGGACAGAGAGAAATTTTTCTCACTCTCTCACAACACTAGAACTAGTGGTCATGCTATGAAACTGAAGACTAAGAAATTTAGGATCAACAAAAGGAAGTACTTTTTCACATTGCACATAATTAATCTATGGAATTCTTTGTCATGGGGTGTGGTGATGGCCACTAGCTTGGATGGTTTTAAAAGGGACTTGGAGAGATTCATGGAGGACAGGTCTGTCAATGGCTACTAGTCTGGTGGCTATAGGCCACCTCCAGCCTCAGAGGCAAAATGCCTCTAAATACAGTTTAGAGTTTCAGGGGAGCAACAGCAAGAGAGAGGACATGCCCTCACCTCTTGCCTATAGGCTTCTCAGAGGCATCTGGTGGGCCACTGTGGGAAACAGGATGCTGGACTAGGTAGGCCTTGGGCCTGATGCAGCAGGGCTGTTCTTATGTTCTTCAAGGGTGTCTTCAATGGCTGCTCCCTAGTGATGGAAATCCCTCCCCTTGGAAATTTACCAATGTCTACGACTTTTGGAAGCACTGTAGACCTTGGGCATTTCCAGATTTGCTCTTTGTGTTGCCAGCCAATAATTGCTTTCCTACTTGTTGATTCATGTAGAATTGCTGTAGCATTTCTTCCACATAATTTGATATTAGGATATTGGGATACTGCACAGAAAACTGACCTTCCATCTCTTACCAGGACTGTTTCTATTGTACTCTGTTGTATTTGAGCATGCATCTCTCAAAAAAGAACAGTAGTACTTAACAACGCTTTGCATTTGTAGTCACTGCGCTACTACCGTATTTACCCAAATTGAAGATTACGCTGAATTTAAGATGACCTCCTTAAAAAGTAGATGTTACATACAGGTCACACCTGTATTTTTTCCAAAGGAAGAAGACTTTTAATTTAAGATGACCTTCTGATTTCCTAATACCAAAAGACTTAGAAAAAAACCTTAGTCTTGGGTTCAGGTAAATACAGCATATTGCTGTTCTCAAAAGCATTGCATTTTCTGCATTAATCAACATGATGGTTTATGCAGAGGGAAAGTCCATACTGACAACAAATGGATGCCGATATCATAACATCCCTTCATAAAGAGTAAGTGAACAAAGTGTGACAATACCAGACTAAACCTCCCATCTGAAAGTGCTTCTTACTTGTTTGTGCTTGCTTTTAGGGCTCAGGGATACATTGACAAAGGGTATGTGTATGTGTTTTAATCAAATGAAACTTTAATTTGTTTTGTGGGGGGTGAGGTTATTAGGTTTGTTATCCACTGCAGCCTTCAGGTTGAGACAGACTCTAATTAGCAATAGCAATAGCACTTACATTTATATACCGCTTTATAGCCGGAGCTCTCTAAGTGGTTTACAATGATTTAGCATATTGCCCCCAACATTCTGGGTACTCATTTTACCGACCTCGGAAGGATGGAAGGCTGAGTCAACCTTGAGCCCCTTGGTCAGGATTGAACTTGTAACCTTCTGGTTACAGGGCGGCAGTTTTTACCACTGCGCCACCAGGGGCTCTTTAATTAGAAACAAACAAATATTCTCTTTTCACTGAGTAATCACAGTCTGTCCCCTCCTTTCCCAAGATCAAGCTTTAGGGTCTTTCTGGACAAATATTCCAAAGAAACTGAAGTTCTTACTCAGCTGTATAGGAAATCCAAACATTTTCCTTCCAAGCATTACATCAGGACATTTCATTTTCCCAGCACTCTAACCACAACATGAGGTTGCTAACATATACATATTACTGGTGAGCACCAGTAAGAATATTATTTCCTCAAAGCATTATTTTCCCCTAGTTTTTAGCTGTCCACTCCTCCTCTTCAGCAGTCACCACTGGAGTACAGTACAGCACTCTGGATTTTGGTTTTTAAAAGCCAAAAATAAAATGGCAAACAGGCACAGCTATTCCTCCTCCAACGTCTACATCTGTGGGGCCAGGATATTGCATCACTAGCCCAAATCACTAGCACTACATTAGCACCAGTATTATGGAAAAACACATTTTTATACCCTAGGTCACAGGATGTGGCTTACAAGCAGACTAGATCATCTCTTTTTAGACATTAAACACCGGTCCTTGCCACAATAATGCCTGATAGCTCAGCTATAACTCCTTATCCTCCAAATACACTGAGGAATTGCTGTCTCCATTGTACAGATAAAAGGTTGAGAAACAGGAAATATCCCAAAGAACACAAAGACCTGTGGCTCTTTAAAGACTAAAAGGCCGTGCACACAACCAATCTTGGATCGGCTGGGGAGAAGGCAGAATCCTGCCTTCCCGCCCTCAGACAATCCGAGCTCAGTCCTGCTGCTGCCAATCGCGTACCCGCACAAGCGGCACAGAGGTGGTCACCCAATGTGGGATCGGGAGGAGGAAGTCCTGCTGCATCCCACAGTGTACTGCATGGGCAGCAGAGAGGCACCCTGTGGCCATGAAGCAGGGCTCCTCTCTCTGACCGCACTCTAGTCGGGTCTCTATTGCTGTCATTCCTGGTGGCCATTTACAGAGCCCTCACAGTGCACACAACGGAAAAGTTGATGGACTCCTTTTCTATCCTACCTCACTTTTTGCCCAGGTAGTGGATCTGTGCTTCTCAGGGCTGCAGCTGCTGGGCTGGGAGACCTCCTGGTCTCCCAGATGACACAAGCTTCTTGGGTGGAAGGGATTTTACCCAAGCCGCTCATCTTGTCTGAACAACCTTTAACACACTTATTGTAAGGCAAGTTTGCATAGGATAGAGCCCACTTAATCTGATGTAGGCTCTAACCTATTAAAGCTTATGCTGCCATCAATGGGCAGCATGGAGATAAGTGAGTCAAGATTAAGCATTTTGAAATTAATGAGACATGTAGTAGACTGACTGTCTCAGCTTCAATCTGGATTGAATGAACAGGGCAACGGAAAGAGCCAGTTTTGCTTCTTCATGGCACACGAAACAAGAACTCTAAACCAGAAGGTTCTCTTGCTATGCCAAAGTCTTACACTGCATCAAAAGCGCCCAAAAGCTGTGCCAAGGCTGGCTGCAGGAATGGTCTGTTATGGAACCAGCACATTGTCTCCTGGCCTCATGGTTGCCTGCTCAGCACTAAGGGGGGAAATGAGTTTTAAACTATGTGCAGCCATCAGCTATTTTTTCTTCTTCTACCACTTTGGTTTGAATTAATTGATTTACCAGTAAAGTCCCACATGAGAAACTCAGCAACTTTCTATAAAGCCCTGGACTTTTTTCTCTGTTGTTTTCCCAGGTTTCGTTCACATGAAGAATTTACTTCCTGTTTACTTAGCTTTTAGAACATTCATAGGCTATGAGTAGCTTAGATGTACATATATTGGGAAACATGGCCTTTAGGTCCAGGCTCCAAAATTACCTAGGTGCACTTCTGAATATAACCCTCATGAAAAACACATATCCAATTTGAAACAGCATCAAAACTATTTCAGGACATCACCTAGTGACAAAGTGTGACATGGAAAATGACATGAAATTTGGGAAGTTAAGTGAAAAGAGGACTTGTGTGAATGAACACATGCTTATGGAATATCAGGGAATGTAGACTTGTAGAACTCAGCACCTATGCCTGACTTAGATTTTACATATTAATGTTATAGCATCAATTTGAAATCTATGTTGTCTAAACCTTTCAGTAAATTTCTCTACCTCAGTGTCCCATGTTATAAATATTCACGTGGCACAAATTTGAGCAAAACAGACTCAAATATACTTTTTAGCATCACTTGTGAAAACACCTTTAAAGTGCAGTTTAGAATCAACAACATTATGAGGGGCAGTCATGACAGTGTTATTGCAGACATCCTTCTCATCTCTCCAGCTGTTCTGTGTTCCTAGCTGGCTTCTTTAGCCTCTCCCTTGCTTATCCATCTTGGCAGAGTGAGTTAAACATACAGACCTTGAGAAAATATTGGAGTTTCCCAATCTCTGTGAAACTGCTCACAATCCGCAACTTCTTTTTCTTACCATTTTTATTTAGTGACCAAGAGAGACAAAAAGAAGTCAGAGGGACCCACTCCTATTAAGAGAGCATGGTCCTTTTTTCTTTTCAGGGGGTTTCCCTGAAAGAGTTTAATGTACCACTTTATTCACAAACAAGAAAACCTTCTGTTGCACACTTTCTGCTTCTCCTCTTATATTTATATAAAAGAGTTTAAATACCGACTCAAAAAGACTCCATGTTTAAAAAGCCATGTGGATTTCATCAAATGTGGCATGTCTGACCTTGCCAGATGGAATATAAATAATAAATGTCACCCTTTTGCATCTGGAGATAGGAAGACATATCAGGAAGTTGCGGGGGAGGGTGTCTGTGGCTAAGTAAAAGATGATAAAAGAGTTAAATGACAAACTGTACCCGGACTGGCGGGAGCGACAAGGGACGATAGTGAAAAAGATGTTGGTGTTTCCCAGCAATGCCAATTCCCGTGCAAGTTGTCCAGCAGGGCCATGTGAAAAAGTGCCCTTGTGCTTCCAGTAATAACAACACTGATACTAACAAGCACAGATTATCTGCACTGCTGTCCCTTGCTGAAACAGAATTGCAATAATGCTTTCCTCTCTTTCAGCATTTTCTGACGTTAATTTTCCTTATTCATCTCAAGGAGGGGCAAGGAGAAAATAATGCCAAAGAGTGAAGTCTGGATATGTTACATTGATCTTGTGGATTTCTTGAACCTGTTCTGCTGGGTCTGTGCATCAGACTCATACCTGATTCTTTGGATACGAACAAGATAGGTGTATGTTTGTGGGTTGAGTTTCTTCTCTTCCATAATTTTCTGAAGCAGTCTTCAGTCACCACATTGCAGCAGGGGATAATTACTGTGAAAGTCACTACACCTGCTTGCTATGGTCTGCTGCTGCTGTCTCCTCTCCACTGCTCCCCCACTCCCACCCCGCATGTGCTCTGAGGTGCACTCTGCCCTTCTGCCACCACTCTTGCTATCGCAAGCAGCATGCATCCATCTGCACCCACCTGTCTGTCTCTCGTTGCCACAACTCCAACATCAGTTCTCATTCGCTCTCCCCACCCCTCCCTCCCTCCCTCCCTCACCATACTTGTTTGCTTTGTCTCCTCTCAGCCCAAAATGGTGTTGGTAGGTCAGCAGGCCATTATAGGGGAAAGGAGACCAAAAATCTAATAGCTGTTTCCCGTTCCGGCTGTCCTGTCAGCTCTCAAGCCTCGGTGAGTACCCTCAGAACCTGACCTTGCTCCTTTGCAATGCCAGATCGGTTCAAAATAAGACCTAAATGATCCATTATTTGAACATGGATGAGGGAGCCGACTTGGCTTGTATAACTGAGACCTGGTTAGGGGAGGCTATGGCCCAGTATGGGCTCAGCTCCTTCCTGCTGGATACTCAGTGGTGGATCAGGTTAGGGGCAGGGGGGTGGAGTGGCTGTGATCCATCGGAATAATATCTCCTTTACCAGGATTGCTGTGAGATAATTGGACCATATTGAGTTTGTATATCTTGGCCTGGGGACTCGGGATAGATTGGGGATTCTATTGTTGTACCGAGCACCCTGTTGCCCAATGGAGTCCCTAATGGAGCTGATGGAGCTGGTCGCGGAGCTGGTGTTGGAGTTGCCCAGGCTTTTGGTGTTGGGTGACTTCAATGTTCACTTTGGTGCAGCTTGGGAGTTCATAGTGGCCATGACAACTATGAGCCTATTCCAATTGGTCTCGAGGCCAACACACACTGCTGGTAACACTCTCGATTTGGTCTTTTGCTCTAATCAGGATGGTTTTCTGTGGGTGGAGACTCCTAGAGTATCTCCATTGCCATGGATGGACCATCATCTGGTTAAGGCTGGCTTCATGGCCACAAGCCATGAAGGAGTGCACCCCCACCTTCAGGGGTTCAGGACCTATTAGAATGGTGTGCCCAAGAAGGCTGTTGGATCCTATAGGATTCCAAGAGGCCTTGGAGGGTTTTAGGGTTGGTTCTGCTGGTTATTCTGTTGATGCCCTGGTGGAGACCTGGAATAGAGAGCTTACCAGGGCAGTAGACACTATTGCCCCTAAGCACCTTCTCCATTCTGTTTCAAAACTAGCTCCATGGTATACCGAACAGCTACAGGAGCTGAAGTGTCAAGGGAGAAGACTAGAGCATAAGTGGAGGAAGACTCAACTCGAATCCGATAAGACACTGCACAAAGCCCATTTGGAGGTTTATTCTGTGCAGCAAAGAAGCGATTCTATTCTGCATGTATTACATCCACAAGTTCATGTCCAGTGGAGTTCAGAATTGTGAGGGGATTGACTCAGGTTCCTCCTTCTCTGAACACTGATCTGGATTTTTCATTATCCCACTGTGATGCTTTTAACAACTCTTTTGCAGATAAAATCTCTCACATTTGAGCCGACTTGGACTCCATGGTTATGGCAGGGTCAACTGCAAAGGTGTCCAGTATCTCCTCTGGTTCAATTAGAATGGATCAGTTTCAATTTGTGACTCCTGAGGATGTGGTAGGACAAACTCCTTGGAGGTGTTTGGCCTACCACTTGTCCTTGGGATCCATGCCCAACGTGGCTTATAACATCTAGCAGGGAGGTTGTTAGAGATGGCCTAGTTGACATCATAAATGCCTCACTGAGGGAAGGCAGGATGTCTCCATGTTTGGAGGAGGCAATTGTGAGGCCTTTGCTTAAGAAAGCAGCCCTAGCACCCTCAGTGATGGATCATTATAGGCCAGTCTCCAACCTCCCTTGAGTGGGCAAGGGTGGTGTCTGATCAACTCCAGGCAGTTTGATACTGATTATCTAGATCCATTTCAAACTGGCTTTAGAGTGGGCTATGGGGTGGAGACAGCTTTGGTAAGCCTGATGGATGATCTCTACCAAGGAATAGACAGAGGGAAGGAGTGTGACTCTGTTGGTTCTTTTGGACCTTTCTGCAGCTTTTGATACCATTGGCCATGGTATCCTTCTGGATTGCTTGAGGGATTTGGGAATAGGTGGCACTGCTTTACAATGGTTCTGTTCCTATCTCTCTGGTAGATTCTAGATGGTGTCGCTCGGAGATAGATGCGCTCTGAAATGAGAGCTATTGTATGGTGTCCTTCAGGGCTCCATCCTATCTCTGATACTTTTTACATATACATGAAACCACTAAGTGAGATCATCAGGAGATTTGGACAAGGGTGTTCTCAATATGCTGATGACCCTCAAATTTATTTCTCCATGATATCATCATTAGGAAATGGCATTGTGCCACTGAATGACTGGGTGAGTGATAATACATTGAAGCTGAATCCAAGCAAGATGGAAGTACTCATGCTAAGGGGTCGTACTTTGAGGGACATGATAAATCTTCCTGTTCTGGATGGGGTTGCACTCCCCTCGAAGGAACAGCTATGTAGCTTGGAATTGCTTCTGGACCCAGGCCTCACTCTGGTTTCTCAGGTTGAGGCTATGGCCAGGAGCACTTTCTATCAACTTTGGTTGATATGACAGCTGCATTTGGTTGATATGACAGCTTGAAGATAGCGATCTCAGAACTGTGGTACACTCTCTGTTAACTTCTAAGCTTGACTACTGCAATGTGCTCCACATGGAGCTGCCCTTGTATGTAGTTTGGAAACTTCAGTTGTTTCAAAATGCAGCAGCTAAGTTGGTCTCCAGGGTGTCTTGGAGAGACCATATTATGCCTGTTTTAAAGCAATTGTATTGGTTGCCAATAGTTTTCCAGGCAAAATACAAAGTGCTGGTAATTACCTTTAAAGCCCTAAATAGCTCAGGACAAGGTTATCTGGGAGAGTGCCTTCTTCTACATGATCCCCACCTCACATTAAGATCATCGAGAGAGATCTATCTCCAGATGCTGCCAGTTCACCTGGCAATGACGCAGGAGCAGGTCTTCTCTGTGGTCGCTCTTGGGCTGTGGAATGTGCTCCCTATAGACATTCGTGCTTTAACATCTTTACCAGCCTTCAAAAGAGCCCTTAAGGCACATTTTTTTTAGCTAGGCTTTTAGTAATCTGTAAATGTTTTAAATTTTTAATTGCTGTTTAAATTTTTTAATTGCTGTAATCTTTGAATGTGTTACATTTTTAATTGCTGCTTTAATAATTGGTTTTGTTTTTTATTGTGTGTGTTTCTGTGAACCGCCTAGAGCCTTTGGAGTCAGGCAGTATATAAATAAAATAAATAATAAATAAAATGGAAAGCATGAGCAAGCAAGCAAGCTGCTGAAGCAGTGGCAATGAGAGACAGGCAGGTGGGCAAAGCTGGATGCACAATGCCTGCAACAGCAAGCAGCAGCATGGGCTGGAGGGCAGAGCAAGCAAGCTCGTGCTGGGTGTTTTCCAGATTATGAGTTTTGCGCAGGTAGAAGTGTTGCAAGGTGTGATGGAATGATGCAACGGTTTCAAACCACAAGTAAAGGGTTGTTCAATGTTTCGTGGTAGGCTGGTGGCTGTTCATAATTCTGTCCACTGCAATGTGGTTTCCAGGTGGGGGGTGTCCATATTGTACTGTGTTATCTACCCCCTCCTCCTGCCCCATTTTGGGCCAATGGGGTTGTGGAGGAGGCAAAGGGATGACACAATGACTTTTTGTTTTTTAAAAAATCTTGTCTTCCTTGAGCAAATCCATCAGGGAAAGCGGCATTCAAAAACAAAAATTTATTTGCAGCATTGCACCCTTGTGCAAGCACTACAGCAAAAAACAAAAACAAAAACCAGAAAACACAACTGCCCACACACAAAAGGTGGGGAAAGGGCCATTCTAAAATTAGAGATTTTAATTGCAACGTTGCACCCTTGTGCTAGAGCTACAGCAAAACAAACAAACAAAAAATGGAGGAGAGGGCCCTTAGATAAACAACGGGGGAGTTGGGGATCGGGTGGATTTTGAACAAGAAGGTTGCGGTAGGGGAGTCAACATCGTTGCAACCTTCCTACAATGGAAAAATACTGCTACATTCCTGCAATGAAGATGCAACATTGTAGTGTAGCATATTGCCCCCAGAATGTTGGGGGCAATATGCTAAATCATTGTAAACCGCTTAGAGAGCTCCGGCTATAGAGCGGTATATAAATGTAAGTGCTATTGCTATTGCTATTGCTAGTGCTAGTGCTAGTGCTGCAGTGCAGCAATAAAACCCAAAATAGGGCATCAAAATATGGACGGCACCTCACTGCAAGTGATGTTGGATTACAGGCAGTATGGAAGCACACTTAACAGACACGCTGCAAAACTGTTGCAGTGTGTGATGCAGAAAGTGCCCTGGAGCAGCAGTGCAGAGACAGATGGGTGGGTGAAGCTGGATGTATGCTACCTTCAGAAGCCAGCAGCAATGTGGGCTAGAGGACAGAGTACACCCCGGAAGGGTGAGGGCAGTGTGCGGGAAGAGGGGCAAGAGGGGCTGTGGCCAGGGGGCAGGACAACGAGCGCTGGCTGCTGGCACGTTGTGCCTCAAGTGGCAAAAAGCACTGAGCTGCCTCTGCTCCCTTGAACTTCTCCTCCTTTGCTCTCACCAGTTTGCAGCAATAGCTGCCACAACACTCTTTTGTGCAGGGGCAGAATGACTGTGCCACTGCCACAAGGATTGGTTCCACCTCACCTCCTTGCTCACCACTTCATGATCTGTTTCATATGCACCTTAGCAACACATTATACCTTTGCACAAGCACCAACTGGCCAATAATAGGCTGCTGCAGCTGCCTCCCCAGTCAAAGCAGCCAAAGGATCAAAACCAAGGAAGTACTGATCAGAAAGTACCAAAAAGAAGCTGCTGGAGTGAACAGTTTCATGATTGAATGAGTATGCATGTGCCAAACTCTCCTGTCCCTTGGACAAGCTAATAACACAGTGAGACGAGTCTCACGATCAGTAAGACTTGCCTTAAAAGGGTTTGCGGAGAGAGCGGGCTTAGAAGAAACATTTTTTAAAAGGGGGGGGGTACATAATCTATTATATTAATTCTCCTGGGTGTGCCTTGGAATGTGCGTCCCAGAGCCCAGCTGATTGGCTGGGTAGCGGACGCGCCTGATTGGCTGAGGAGCACCCAGGAGGATTGGTTGCCATGGCGGCGGCCTGCCCGTGGAGGCAAGGCCCAGGAGGGGAGAAAGAAGGAGGGGGCAGAAGTGGCAGTGGGGAGGAGAGGTGGCCGGGCCCGGAAGCAGAGACTGGGGCAGAAGGTGGCGGGGGGGGGGAGAGGTAACCGCCGGTCCCAAAGAGCACACAGATGCTCTGTGCGGGGTCGGCTAGTTGCTTGTTATTTTAAAAGAGGAATGTGGCTAAGAGAGGAGGAAGTTCATTTCACTTTGGAGTACAGTCTGATCTGAACTGAAAACAGGCATAGCATTTCACCGACCAATGCTGCTGCTGCAGGTCAGATCAACTAGCCTTTGCACCACCTCAACAATACTGGCAGGCAGCATTCCCCACATTGCAGCCATACCCAGGCGCAGCTTCTGCCCACTTACACTAGCATTCAACAGGCAAGTCATTTTTGTTCCTGCTTATATCAAACAGAATATGCAAGATAGAAGCCTTAGACTTTTGACAGACTGGTGGAAATCTGCATTTTAGCCACACGTGATCAGCCCCTTACAATTTTCAGTATGACTGAACTGAGTTGTACACCAAATGTACAGAACCCCCTTAACCACTGAGCCTCATTACTTCTACACTGGGAACCCCCAGTATAAGAATTGGCAACCTGTTTGGCGCAAAGAGTAATACTTGCCATACCTCGTATGCAGAATGGCCACAGCTCATTTTCATACTTTGGTTGAATATAATTAACATATATTATTTCATGAACATGGTAAATTGCCAGACTATAGTAATTGGATATAGTACACTTAATGTTAAAGTATTCCCACTGAAAAATCATTACACTAAAATGTGAAAAGCAGGAGCCAGTTGATATATGGTCTTTGGAATTGAAACGGTTGAAAATTGTGCTGCTTTATATTTCTCTCCAGTTTTCTTTTCAAACGTATTTGTGGAACAACGAAAACTTGTTCATAAGGATAAGGATCCCCCCTTATGTAAGGTGGATTCTAAAAATCACTCATAGATTCCACAAGAGGTTTATTGGGAGCAGGGAGGGACACACATGTTCTCCAGTGCTGCTCTAGGGCCTTTCCAGACTGTGATTTGTATGTCTGTGTCTGAAAGAGTATGCTGTGAAGCAACCCTCAGAACTATTCTTACACCATCATTCTGCTAACACACGTAACACATACTGAGTGGTAAGAAACCAATTCCAGGAGGGTTGCCACAATCCTTCACAAGTGACTCTCTCCTAACATTTTCCCTGCCTTCAATTATTTCCAGTTTCCTTGTCAGTCAGCTAATATATCAATTAGTTTTTCCAGACTGTGGTTTATTCCAACATAACCATTGATCCTTATGGGTAATTTTGCAGGTCTTGTTTGATTATGCTTTGCACATTGCATAACTTTGTTGTATGATGTGCCTACTGATCATTAAACACTGATGTCTTTTCATTGCTACATTTATTCTAACTCTTCTAAGGGGAAAATTTTGCACAAGGAGGAAAAGGTAAGATGGACCACAGTGCAACCTGTAGAGGAGTGGTGACTTCACTTGCATAGGTGGTGGCACATGGGAGGGTTGACTCCCAAGGCTATGCCGCTCACACACACCCTCACTTCCATATCAGAGCACAGGTTACTTCTAATTCTCATCTTGTGCAGTTCCTATTGTGGTTTTTTTTAAAAAACCAAGACCAGTTGATCAATATTGCAATCTTTTGTCCCTCTTTTATTATTTTTAAAATTTCACTGTCTTTTTTTTACAATTGTGCTCCTATAGTCCTTAGAGAATGATGATTTCTCTCTATCCCCCTCTTCAGCATCGTCTTTCTCTCTCTTTCTCCTCCCTGCACTCCCCAAATGACAGTTGTTTCTACTGCTGTTCTTTATTAAATACTACAGTCAGGACAACTCTAACCAGGAGAACATCCAAAGGGCATTAGAAACATTGTTTCCCTCTCCCAAAATCACAGAGATTGCAACAATTGAATGGCTACAAGTCAAGACTCAAAATCAAACTGCACATGTACAAAAACCTTCATACTCATGCACCTGAAATCTGGATGGTATAATGTCCTCATAAGGATTTAGCATGCATCAATATTCATCCCATTTGGACAAGAAACAAACCAGCTATAAGTATTTTAGTGATTTCCCAGGATAGTCTATGACCGTTATAGTCTATAATATACAAGCAATATATACTGTTATATTTACTCTATTTATTGTAATTCTGAATGGCTGTGTTATTGTCACTTCTGCTTCTGTTTGGCCTATGGCTGCAATAAAAGAACAACAACTACTACTACTGCAAGCAATATTTGTGCTATAGCTATTTCATTTTTTTTCCCCTCCACAACAATTGAAAGAGTGCAGGAACAGCAATAAAGAAAGGAGAACAACACAGTCTGATTTCAGGAAGTTATTCATTAAGCAGGATTTTCAGCAAGTAATTTATTGAGAGAATAAGGAGACACTGAAAAACCACATTCAAACACTGTTGTTGTTGTTATTACATTTATATCCCGCTCTTCCTCCAAGGAGCCCAGAGCAGTGTACTACATACTTGAGTTTCTCTTTCACAACAACCCTGTAAAGTAAGTTAGGCTGAGAGAGAAGTGACTGGCCCAGAGTCACCCAGCTAGTTTCATGGCTAGTTTCATTTGAACTCGGGTCTTCCCGGTCCTAGACCAGCACTCTAACCACAACACCACGCTGGCTCTGTTAGAGATCGAGTTCCAGTGCATCAACCTTTTGCACCGACTATCCTAATGACCACTAGGGGCATTGGGAGTGGAGGTAGTTAGGGAGGGTCTCCTTACCTGTCCCTGCTTGCCTCTACTCTGTGACCCCTGCTTTGTCTCCTCAGGTACTTCCTTTGCTGAGTCAGTCATTTTCCTTTCCTCGAGAGCAGATGGAAACATCTCTCTCACCCTACCTACTCATTATGTAGTTGATAGTTATGAATAAACCTACTTAGTTAGATTGTACAACAATCTCCATGCGTGTTCTTAAGATAACTGCAACAACTAAACTCTGCACTCTACTCTGTAACTGGAGTGGGCAGTTTCTCTTTTTGGTGCTTTGCTAAATAATTACAAATCCCAACACAAAGATGTGGTTCTTCCACAGGGATCTCAGCAAAGGTGGGCGGGAATACTGCAGAAGTTCAATAAGCTTGAAGAGTGAAACAACAAAATTAAGCTTTCAAAAATTAAACTTCAGTGGGAGGAACAAGGGAGGGACCCCAACCCACAATATTCCTTAACACTCTGCCCCTGGTACAGACAAAAACTAGTGAGATGAGCTCATGCAGGGACTGTTTAGGTATGACTTCCCGTCCCCATGCAGCTCTTTGTGCAAAACCCTAGAAGCTCATGTGAAAAAGCCTTATTGGCTATTCACACAGGCAGCCCAACCCAGGCTAGGGCCGCCCAGTCTGGATTGGATTGCTCATGTGGAGTGCCAGTATCACTCCCAGTACTTCCACCTCCCCTAGCCCAACTTTTAGCCCCGGTCCTTAACTGGAGTAAGAGGGTACAAGTCCGACCCCAACCCCAGTTTCAGGATCATGTGTGTGTGTGCTCTGGCTGCACACAACCCGAGTGCACACACATTTGGGCACCTAAAGCGCCCGACTCACAGGGGAATCCGCCAATGCACCACGCTCATAATGTGGTGCATTATGGGATTCCTAGATGCCGGGACTCATTTTCCCAGCCTGCAGCGATCCACGTTGCTGGGAGTAGTGAGGATATTGTGGGCACATACTAGCACACTGAAGAGGAGCTCCTTGCTCATCTGAGGGAAAGGTAGGTTCAAGCCTGCCCCCCCCCACCCCTATTATGGTTGTGAGAATGACCTTTTAGTCTGGAAGTCCTACTAGTAATCCACTGCATTGTTTTCAGGACTAGGACAAGAACATGGACACCTGGATACATGCAGGGCTTTACCATGTCTCTAGTATAATGTCTTCTCTTTTTACTGATTTCATTGTGAGTCTGCCTTGTTCAGTGCACAAATGCTTGCATTTGAACTGATAAACTGCTCAGGAAGAGTGGCTCCCTTTAATCAGTGGTGTCAATTTGAATTATGTGGCCTGGTATCAAGAGATGAAGAGTGGAAGGGGAGAGTGTGTGTGACTAGTGTGCCAAGGGGCGGGGGGAGGTCTTTTTCAACACTAATGTAAATAAAAAACAGATTATTCTGGCTTGAAGGAGGCAAAGTGTGGGCAGATTCTGGGCACATGCAGCTCATTTTTTACATTCTATTATGTTCTTATGTGGCATAGTTCATTTGGCCACTCATATCACAGTTTCACATGATAATTGTTCCTACTGCAATAATTCCTGAAGAATCAACTCAAAATTAAGGTTCCAGCTGATGTGTCAGGACGACTCCACAAGCAGTATAGTTATCTCCAGGTGTTCCTACACAAGCCTTCTTTCCTATCACAGGTTTCTCTGATCCTACAACTGAACTAAAGAGGACAGTTATTATTGTTGTTGCTTAATCTTATTGATATATTACTTGCACAAACAGACTCATTTATTACTCCCTACCATCTGCTGTGATCTTGTATGGTTATTATAAAAATCTTTCTTAAATATGCTCAGAAATAGACTGTGTGGGTTTAAAAACAACAATCAAAATATCCTTGTTATGTGACATATAAAGGCAATGGAAATGGCCTTAATTTTGTTGCACCTCTGATGCTTATTTTCTAACTATTAATATCTAGTGTTTACTCAAAATAGCATTCTATAACAAAATACATCAATGCATGAATTAATAAGGTTCTGTTGTAACCATGTACATAAGGATTTAGTATTTTATACACTTGTCCATATGACAATTGTTAACAAGCAGAATGGTTTGCAAACTTTTTATATTCTGTCATCCACCCCGATTCAAAATGGTGGATGTGTGAATGTTTGAGCAGCAAGAGGGCTAATTTTGTGTACCGCCTAACTGATTTGAGCCAAATTTTGTACAGTTGCAATGAGGGACACACAGGGACACCTCAACAGTGTGGTTTGTGTTGATGTCATACACCTCAGTTCAAGATGGCAGATGGGTAAACGTTTGAAGCACAAGTGGGCAAACTTGTGAACCACCTAACTGATTTGAACCAAATTTGGTACAGGCAAAGGGACACATGGGGCTGGCTCAAGGGCATCGTTTTTAATGATGTCATCTACCCTGATTCAAGATGGTTGACACGTAAACATTTGAGGTACAAGTGGGAAATTATTTGGACCAAATTTGGTACAGTTGTAGGGACACATAGGGACACTCCAGACACACAGTTTGTGATTATGTCATCCACCCAAATTCAAGATGGCAGATGAATATTTGAGACGATCTTAGTCCGAGCACTAGTGATGTGCGGTTCGGTCCGGATCCGGACCGGTTCGTCCCGAACCGGTCCGGATCTGGCGGTTCGATCCCGGACCGAATCGGGCCCTTCTGGGACCGATCCGGACCGAATCCGAGTCGGTTCGGCTCCGAACCGGCTCGGGTTTCCCGAACCGGTTCGGGAGTTCAATTGAGTCTCTGGAGTGTCCCTTTAAAGTTTGAAGTGTGTCCTCCATTTTGTGGCTCATTCCTGAAACTTTTGCTCCTAGCATCCATTTTGTGATGCTATTTTCAGGCATTGTATTGGCTGCGCTATTGATCCTTTGATTGGCCAGAATGAGTCCTTTGGTCTGGTAGGCTGCTTGGCTGTTGCACTGTTGAGAGCTGGCACCCTGTTGGCCGTGGGGGAGTGCAAAGGTGGGGGCTCCCAAAGGAGGGAATTTCAAACCTATATAAACCCAAGCCTCTTCTCTGGAAACTTCTCTTGGCTGCAGTTGTGGGATCATCTCTGAGACCTTGCTTGCTCTTTTGCTGCTGGTGTCTGCTGTGAGTCCCTGCTGACTGTGTGTCACATTAGTGTGTGTCTGTCTCTCTGCTCTCTGTGTGTGTTGTTGTGTGCCACCTTGTCCATCTGCCCTCTGTCTGTCTCTGTCCAAACCTCTTTAATACTTTCCCCTCAACTTTTCCCAACTTTTCCTGTTGTGTTTTCTGTTCTCTTCACCCTTTCTCTCTCAACCCTTCTTCCAAAGTTTTGGCTTTCCCTCCTTCCCCCCCCCCACCCCCCTCTTCTGCATTGCTTTCCTGTTTTTGTGCCTTGCCTGACTTTTGTTCCACTTTTTGAGTTGCATTCAATTATTGCTTCTGTGTAAATTTATATATTTGCTGATTTTGGTTTTTAATTAATAGCTATTGTTATTGCTGGCTGCCTGTCTGAGTTGTGTTTCTGAGGATTTAGTTTATATTATTGCTGCAATTTGATTCCTTGTGTTCTGATTTTGATTGTTAATTTGTTCCCCTCTGGCCCTGCTCCTAGCTTCCCCCCTCCCTCCCTCCCTCCCACCCAGATAAGATTGTTTCCCTCCTGTGCTGCTGCCTGTTGAGCCTTGCATTCTTTGGATTTCTTTGTGGAATTAGGTTCTGGTTTTGGTTTTGCTCCCTGTGTGTGTCACCCACTCCCCCAGTCCCTCCCCCTGGTAGTTGTAAACCCCCCCCCTGCCCTGAGACTTTCTGGCTGCCCTTTGGTTTCCTTTTTTTTACTTTGTGTATAGATTGTTTTGATTCAAATTTGATTGTTCCCCTGTGTGGTCCTGCTCCTAGCTTCCCCCCTCCCTCCCCTCCAGAAACCCACTCCCCCCACTGCCACCTCCTCCTCCACTCCTGCCCTGCCTGCCCCCTCCCACCCAGACTGAGTGTTGTTCCCCATCCTCCCTGGTGCTGCTGCTGCTGCCTGTTGAGTCCTGTCTTAGTTACTTTGGTTTTTTGTGTGAAATCAATTAGCTTCTTTTGGTTCTGGTTTTGCTGTGTGTGTGTCCCATTCCTCCCTGCTGGTTGTTGTTGGTTCCTCTCCCCCCCCCCCAGACTTTCTGCCCATTGTTCCCAGGTGTTTTTTTTTTTTTTTTTACCCCAGGCCCCCTGCCACACACTAGCCCCCAACCACACACACCCTCTCTGCTCCCCCCACCCCACCTCTTTTCCTCCTTGCCCCCGACTCTCTCCACTCACCCCAGGCCCCCTGCCACACACTAGCCCCAACCACACACACCCTCTCTGCTCCCCCCACCCCACCTCTTTTCCTCCTTGCCCCTGACTCTCTCCACTTACCCCAGGCCCCCTGCCACACACTAGCCCCAACCACACACACCCTCTCTGCTCCCCCCACCCCACCTCTTTTCCTCCTTGCCCCTGACTCTCTCCACTTACCCCAGGCCCCCTGCCACACACTAGCCCCAACCACACACACCCTCTCTGCTCCCCCCACCCCACCTCTTTTCCTCCTTGCCCCTGACTCTCTCCACTTACCCCAGGCCCCCTGCCACACACTAGCCCCAACCACACACACCCTCTCTGCTCCCCCACCCCACCTCTTTTCCTCCTTGCCCCCGACTCTCTCCACTTACCCCAGGCCCCCTGCCACACACTAGCCCCCAACCACACACACCCTCTCTGCTCCCCCCACCCCACCTCTTTTCCTCCTTGCCCCCGACTCTCTCCACTTACCCCAGGCCCCCTGCCACACACTAGCCCCCAACCACACACACCCTCTCTGCTCCCCCCACCCCACCTCTTTTCCTCCTTGCCCCCGACTCTCTCCACTCACCCCAGGCCCCCTGCCACACACTAGCCCCCAACCACACACACCCTCTCTGCTCCCCCCACCCCACCTCTTTTCCTCCTTGCCCCCGACTCTCTCCACTCACCCCAGGCCCCCTGCCACACACTAGCCCCCAACCACACACACCCTCTCTGCTCCCCCCACCCCACCTCTTTTCCTCCTTGCCCCCGACTCTCTCCACTTACCCCAGGCCCCCTGCCACACACTAGCCCCCAACCACACACACCCTCTCTGCTCCCCCCACCCCACCTCTTTTCCTCCTTGCCCCCGACTCTCTCCACTTACCCCAGGCCCCCTGCCACACACTAGCCCCAACCACACACACCCTCTCTGCTCCCCCCACCCCACCTCTTTTCCTCCTTGCCCCTGACTCTCTCCACTTACCCCAGGCCCCCTGCCACACACTAGCCCCAACCACACACACCCTCTCTGCTCCCCCCACCCCACCTCTTTTCCTCCTTGCCCCTGACTCTCTCCACTTACCCCAGGCCCCCTGCCACACACTAGCCCCAACCACACACACCCTCTCTGCTCCCCCCACCTCTTTGGACCGCTGCTACTGCTGTGTCCTCCCCCCACACCTGAATCCCCCCTCCCTGCTGCGCTGCGCTTCTCCTCTCTCCTCTTTCTCTCTATCATCTCTCTTTCTCCTCTCTCTCTCTTTCTTTTCTCTCTCTCTCCTCTCTTTCTCTTTGTCCCTGCCCCCCCTCTCTTTTCTCTCTCTCTTAGTCTTTTCTCTCTCTGCTCCCCTTCACTTTCCACCTCCTCTCCCACAGCTGCAGCCACACACAGTAGCCTACCCACCTGGCGGCTGCCATCGGTTTTTTTTTCTTTTTATAGTTTTTGGTTGATTTTGTCTCTGCTTGGGGGTGAGTTGAGCGACACAAACAGTGTTGTCTCCTCACTTCTGCCCCTCCATCGTTGTTGAACTACCCCGGTTGCCTGTGTGCCTCGTGCGGCCGCCCTGCTGTGTCTCAGCCCAGGGTGGCTGGCTGGCGGCGGCGAATCCGTGACCAGCAGTGAGCGGCAGGAGAAGGACCGGAAGAAGAGGGGTTAGTGCGTGTGCGATTGTGCACCTTTTGTTGCCCCTTTCTCTCCCTAGCTGGCGGTTTTAAATAGGGACACCCCTATTCTGAAATGCATTTGGGTGTGGGGAGGAGGGAGGGAACCTTGGAGAGGAGATGTACTGTTGTAAAACTTGTGTCTTCATGCCCATGCCCAGTAAAGAAATTGCTGCTGTGTGTTGCGTTGCATTGCATGCGTCTTGCAGGTGGTTTTTGAACAGGTGCCTTCCAGAGTGCTTCCTTGCCTCTGGGGCAGTCTGAGTGGGGTGGGTCCAGGGTTCTGGTGCGATGCTGCCACTACATGCTGGGCCCATGCCATGCCAGAGTGCTTCCTTGCCTCTGGGGCAGTCTGAGTGGGGTCCTGGCTGGGCTCTGATGCTGCCACTACATGCTGGGCCAATACACACGCATGATGATGATCATGATGTTCAATCCATGAGGCTGCCATCAAGTGTTTGCTGCTGCTTGCTTGCCATGGCATTGGGCAGGCAGAGTCACAGAGTGGGTGGGTTCAACCTCTGTGTTGGTGTGACTGGGTTCTGGTTTTGGTTGTGTGCAATTTAGAGTCACTAAATAGGCTGCATTGAGTTTGATGCTCCCCCCACAGGAGCATTACTTGAGAACCACCCCCCAGAACCCACACTTTGTGTTCCAGTTCACTAAATAAGGGTTTCCTCCTTTGATCTGCAGGTTCCCAAGCGTTGACTGCATCCCTCCCCCACCCCCGGTAGGTGCTGTGCCCTCCCCCCATCCACTCCCCCCCCCAAAAAAGCTAAAAACTTGCCACCCACACCACAACTACTCCACCCAACTGCCCGTGCCACCCTCCCACACCGGGGTTCCACCCTTTAACCCCCTATTTTTCTAAAAAAAACCCCTCCCAGACCCATCTCCCCAATTGGCTTGGTGGTTGACTCCCAAATTCAAAAAGGACACCCTCCCCCTCACTTCGATTGGCTCCCCCCCCCATATCAAAAAGTCTTCCTTTCCCCCCCATTGGCTTCCTTTTTTCAAAACAAACTTCCCCCCCGCCGCCTCCAAATCAGCTGCCTTTTTTTTGGCCCCTAAGCCCCTCCAAATTATTTTTTTGACCCTGTCTGGCCTTCCTCCTAAAGTCTCCCTCCTTCTGACCTAGCAGCATGTCTGAGCGCCGTGTGGCGGGCAGGGCTCGCTCAAGGCTGGCAGGCAGAGGTGGGAGAGGCCAGGTGCGGGGTGCGCCTGCGGCACGGGGAGGGAGAGGACGCGGGGAGCCTGAGGACACCCCAGTTCTCCCCATTGGAGAATTCTTTGCTCCGGCCCCATCTTTGGTGCGCAGGATTCAGTTCCCCACGCCTGCTGCCGCCAATCGCGGCAGAGGCAGAGGCACTGTTAGGGCTGTGGCGGGTCCCTCCTCGCCGGCGGCACCAGGTGCTGCTGAGCTACCGCCAGTTGTTGAGGTGGAGGAGACTGTGGAGTTGGAAGAGCAGGTAGAGGGCGGTGAGGACCGTGCGGCTGGCAGCGATGCAGCCAGGTTCTCCCTCCCTCTGGGGCCCCTTCCCCCTATCCTTTCGCCGCTCAGTGGGGCCCCCCCTCGTGAAGCCCGACACTCTGGTGGGGAGCGGTCTGGCGAGGTGGTGGAGGAGAGGCCTGCCTCTCCGATGCCAGTTCAGCCGGGCCCTTCCTCCGCTGTGGAGGGCGGAAGGGGCGGGTTGGGTGGCAGCAGTGGGCAGGCAGCGGCGGCCGCCCCCCCCCTAGGACTGCAGCCACCCTGCGAGAAACGGCCTAGGACGGCGCCCAGGGCGCAGGAGGCCAAGGGCAGTGGTGCATGGGTGCATTTTGAGGTTCCTCAAGATGACCCATTCCACGCCCGCTGTGTCCACTGCAGGATGCTTGTCAGCCGTGGAAGGGACCCTGCGCACCTGGGTACGACGCCTATGTGGAGACACCTAGAGCGTCACCACCCAGGTCTCAGGGGACAGGCTGGCAGCGCTAGTGCGCCTTGTGCATCTGCCACTAGGGCGGGCAGCGGCAGTGTGCCAGCCAGCAGGCAGGCTACACTGCCCGTCCAGCGGTGGACGCAGTCCTCGGGCAGCCAGCGTATTGTTCGCGTGGACCATCATCACCTCACCCGCCTCATAGGGGAGATGATTTCCACCGATGACCAGCCGTTTCAGGTGGTCGAGAACAACGGCTTCCGCCGTATTCTCCAATACCTGGCTCCCGAATACGTCATCCCCTCAAGGACGACGTTCAGCCGGAACGTGGTCCCCTCCCTGTACCGCCGGTGCAGGGAGCTCGTGTCGGCCGAGCTGCGTGCAGCTCCGGCCGGGACAAGCGTGCATTTCACGACTGACCTCTGGACCAGTGTCAGTGGGATGCACGCTTCTTTCCTGGCCCTCACTGCCCACTGGTGGGGACCGGAGAGTGAGGGGACCTCCACGGGCGATGCTTCCGGGTCCGGCGCGGCTCCCGATGCACTACGGCACAGGTGGGCCGTCCTGCACGTGGAGACGATGGACACGAGGCACACCGCGGAGGAGGTGGCGGCCGTACTCGACCGCCAGATAGAGGAGTGGATTGGCAGGTGTCCACACCTCTCCCGCGGCTTCATTGTCACCGACAATGGAGCCAACGTTACCGCCGCTGTCGAGACAGTCATGGACTGTGTGAACATACGGTGTATGGCACACACGCTCCATCTGACCGTCAGGGACGCCCTTGGCCTTAAGGAGCTGAGGGCGTCCCAGGAGAAGGGGGCCCGCCCCATCGCAGGTGCTGTTGCTGCCACGGCCACGCTTGTGGATAAGTCCCGCAAGCTGGCCGCCCACTTCCACCGCAGCGAGAAGTCCAGGAGACTGCTTCGCCAGAAGCAGGATGACCTTGGCCTTCCTCGCCATCTCATCCCTACGGATGTGGAGACACGGTGGAACTCCACCTTCCTCCTGTTCCAGCGCCTGTTGGAGCAGGAGAGAGCCCTTGTCGCCCTGGCGAGGGACGAGTCCTTGGATGTCTGCGACTTCTCGAACGCAGAGTGGAAGCAGATGTCCGAGGCGGTGTCGGCACTCGAGCCCTTCCAGCTTGCCACGAAGGGCTTGTGTGGCGACACCACTCCCTTGAGCCAGGCGCTGCCCACAGCTGTTGGTCTCGAGAAGCTGATGGGTGGACTCCATATCTCTCTGACCACGCCAGAGGGTCGTGCTCTGGCTGGGAGGCTGAGGTCTGGGGTTGACAAGCGGCTCGTTGATGTGCTGGGAGACAGGGAGGAGTATGTCCTCGCTTGTCTCTGTCACCCAGCCCTCAAGGGCAATGCCGTGAGTGCCGACGACTTGCCCAGGTGGAAGGGCATCCTGGTCGAGAAGGTTAGGGAGGAGGAGGCCGCTAGGGCCCGCAGAGACCAGGGTGTTGGTAGTGGTGCGGGGGCAGCCCTCGCGGCCCAACCCGCACCCAGCAGCAGCATGGGCGGCCAGCCGGCGTCAGCTTCCCCTTCCCCTCCCTCTTCCCAGTCCAGCAGCGCGGCATCCCAGGCGGCGCCATCGCAGCAGCCATTTGCTACCGACTCGAGATCCGCCCAGTGGTTTCAGCGGTTCTGCTATGGCGCCATGCCTGGTATGCGGGAGGCTCGACCTGCCAGGCCCCCCTCCAGTGCTGAGCAATGCGTTGCGCAGTACTTGGAGGAGCCTGTGGAGGGAGACGGCGTGGACTGCGCACAGTTCTGGGCGAGCCGCCGCCAAGTCTGGCCGGACCTGGCGGTGGTGGCTGTGCGCCTCCTCTCCTGCCCCCCAACCAGTGTCCAGAGCGAGCGGGTGTTTTCACGTGCCGGGGACGTGGTGACACCCTCTCGCTCCCGCTTGGACCCTGGTCTGGTGGAGCAGCTGGTCTTCCTTAAGGTGAACCTCCCCTTGTTGGGCTACCCCAAGCTTGAGTTTGAGACGGGCGAGTGATTACCGTGGGTTGCCCCATGGTTGGTCACCTGCCTGGCTCGACCTCTGCTTATCCCTACCCTCCCCCCTTCCACCTCTAGCTGAGCTGACGTGACAGATGCTGAGCCGTGCCAGCCAGTCGCAGCGTGTAGTGTGCCCACACAGAGATGCAGTTGTAGTAGTAGTTGTAGTGCTGCGACTGGCCAGATGTTTACAATGCCCACGCCCACCTAAAAAGAAACCCAATGCTGACCAGCACAGGCCCTTTATCTATCCACCTGTCAGCATTTGGGGACCTGGCGTGGGCACGGCACACCCCCCCAAAGTAGCACAGCCCACGGAGTACTAGACTTAGCGGCAGCAGCGGGTATACGTTCAAAAATGCAGTGTAGATATGTAAATACTGTATGTAAATAAACATGTAAATAATTTTTTCTTTAAAAACCCCATGTCAAAATCAAGCCTCAAAATTATGCAAAAGAAAGAAAAAAAGGTGACAAAGGGAGAACAAAATGATGAATGCCAAATGAATTGATTTTATTGAAAATGTCACCAGAAATCATGTGTGGGGGGCTTGGTTTACATGGAGAAAATGATTGGGTGATTTTTTGAAATGAAACGAATGAATTATTATCATCTTATGTTCATCTTGATTGTGGTCACTGTTGATGTTGGCTGATGGCAAAAAACCCAAAACCATCAGAATAGCAATGAACTGGCTGCCAACACAACATATTGATTGATAACTGTGCAGGGGGGGAATTGGGTCTGTGTGTGTGTGTGTGGTGCAGGCTCAGTCTGTCTCTTCCTGTTGTGTGTCTGTCTGTCTGTCTGTCTGTGTGAATGGATGCCTAGCACTGTCTCTGTGTGTGGATGCTTTCTGTGTGTAGTGTGCTGTGTGTCTGTCTACATGTTTTTTTCCTCCCCCCTCCAACTCCCTCCATCCTTCCCCTCTCATCCTCTCCCCTTCCTCTTCACCACCTTCCATCCTCCCTCCCTTCCAGCCCACCACCGCCTCACCTGCCCCCAACCCCGGTCTGGCAGATGATGAGAGTCTGGTCTCTCCCACCGAAGCACACACGTGAGCACGTGTGTGCACAAATATGTGGCTGACCAACTCTGAGCCGGACCCTCCCCCCTTCAATCCCCTCTACATCCCTCTCCCCCTCCCCTTTCCTCCCCCCTGCCTCCCAGCCTCCCTCCCTGCCTCCCTCCCCCCTCCTAGCTAGCAGCGCACACATACACACACAAAACACCTGTGGTGGCAAACACCACCAGCACACATGCACTAACACTGGTGCCACCACCTCTGCCTTGGGCCTCTGTGTCCTTGAGCAGATATGTGGTGGTGGACCAGAGAAGCATTTCTTTCCAGCAAGGCAAAAGGCATGCACTCACTGCACACACACACACACACACACGAAGAGGTGAAGACGAGAAGAGGCAACTTCTAGAACCAGCAGCAGCAGGTGAGTGTCGTGTAATTGTGTTGCTTCCCAAGGCCACTGCCCATGCTCAATGCTCAGTCTGCTGAAACTAAAGAACTAGCTACAATCACCCTTCCTCACATGCAGCTCAGCTCAGCTCAGCTCAGCTGCACAGCACACTGACTAACTAGACACTACAGCTGGTGGTAGAAAAAACAGAAGTCTAGATTCTAGAAGATGTCCTGGTGGATTTTAAACTTTCAAATCTGTGCTAGGATTGCCTCGCCCGCCTCCTCCTCCTCCTCCTCCTCCTCCTGCCTGTAATTGTGCCCTCTCCCCTTGCAGTTGCGCCGTCGTGATGGGTTGGTGATGTGCGTGCGCCGTCTACTTGTTAGCTCTCTCCTCCTCATGTTGGCTGGGCTTGCCAGGCACTGGCTGGCAGCAGCTGTTGGCTGTGTGCTAGGCTCAGGCTGTGGCGCGCGTGACTGGACTGGGAATGTTATTGTAGCGGCAACACTGGTTGTGGTGGTAGCAGTAGTAGCTGTTGTTGTTGCTGGGCTGGTGGCTGCTGGCCTGTGCTGACTCTGCGCACTTGGTCTGGTCTGGTCTGGTCATTGGGATGCAGATGTAGGGTGTGTGTGCATCATCCATGGGGAGCATCAGAGCAGAGCAGAGCAGGTTGGCTGGCTTCTGTCTGTCGGGCCTAGTCAGTGGCAGGCACTGAGTGAGGCGGTGGTTTCTTTGGGCATCACGTCACCCATCATGCGGAGCAGCAGGTCTGCTGCTCTGCTGCTCCGCCTCCTGCTTCTTCTCTGTGTGTGCTGCTCTTGTGCTTAGTGTGCTGCTCCGCTGCTGCTGCTGTGCTGGCAGGCAGCACAGCTGTGGCCTTTTTGTTAGATCAGAGAGTGGGTGTTGTCTCTCTGAGTGTCCTCCTCTTACTTGCTTGGATAGGAGTGGTGGTAGTAGGTAGGCATTAAGATGGACTGACTAGGTGTTACGTGTTAGGGCGCCCAGAGAGAGGCGCCAAAAAGATGGGGTGGCAATTGTTGGGTTGCTCCTAGTATTATTGGTGAATTTCTGAAGAAAATTTTTTTTTCCATTGGCTAGAATGGGGGTTCGGGGCTGCCCCAGACCCGCCTCTGTGGGGTGGCAGCACCGCCAAAGTGGGTCCGGGGCCATGGCAAAAATGCCCTCAGTCCCTCCCAGCAATCCCCGTAGAGATAGGAGTGATGGTTCTGTTGTTTTTCTGAGGTGTTCTGAGTGAGTGTGGATTCTGTGATAGCAAATGAGAGTGGATTCATGGTGTCTCATTGGAAATCTCATAAGCTATCATAGAATCTACACTCAGAATACCTCAGAAAAACAACAGAACCATCACTCCTATCTCTACGGGGATTGCTGGGAGGGACTGAGGGCATTTTTGCCATGGCCCCGGACCCACTTTGGGGGTGCTGCCACCCCACAGAGGTGGGTCTGGGGCAGACCCGAACCCCCATTCTAGCCAATGGAAAAAAAATTTTTCTTCAGAAATTCACCAATAATACTAGGAGCCACCAATTGCCTTGGGATTTTGGGGGTGGAGGACACCCATGGGTGGCTACCACCCACCCCAGCTTTTTTGCCCCTAAGGGCTCCACATTGTGAGTTATGGGCAAAAATTTATTTTTTGAAAAAAATTTGTAAAAAATCAGAGGAAGGTCCAATCGACTTGAAATTTGGGTGGCAGGTAGAACACAATGTCCCCTTCAAAACCAGCCACTTTTTGTGATCCGAACCAGTTCGGTTCGGATCCGAACCGGTTCGAAACCGAACCGGACCGGGGGGGTGGTCTGGCAAAACCAAAACCGAACCACCCCGGTCCGGTCCGGACCCGGTTCGGACCCGAACCGAACCGGGAGAACCGGTTTTATGCACATCCCTACCGAGCACTACACTACATTGGTATGACAAATGTAGTAGGTGACAAATGTAGTAGGTGTGGCATGAATTCCGTCAAATGTGTGTGGCTGTGACCCTCTCAGTGCCTGTAATGTGCAGAGGGATTTACAACCTGTTCATTTATCCTTACAATCATGTGAGCAGGGTTATTGCTAATTCTATTTCACAGATGAGAAACGAGACTAAGAAATAACGATTTGTCTAATTAATTTGTGGCCCAGTTGAAACCTTACCTAAATAAACCAACTTGGTCCCACATTCCAGCCCACTGGAGCATGTACAAGCACCTGTATTCCCACATTTCTTGTTAAATCATGCCAAAGCTGACAATTTCTTGTACGCTCTCTTTCTTGAAGGACCATCTGCTCCCATATGATCTCAAAGCACCCAGCTATTGAGATCCTCTTTAGAAACCCTGCTTAGCCTTCCAAGGTGTGGTATTGGCAATTCGAAGGCGCTTTTCTGTTGTGGCACCTGAGGTTTGAAACTGCCTGGCAATTAGTATACACCTACACTCACTGTGTTTCGGCAAAGGAAGTGATGATGTTTTTATACTGTATTTAACTTTTAGCAATATACAATTTCACTACTAAATGTCAAGTAAGTATTTTTTAGTATTTTACCATGTTATTATTTTGTTTTTACTTTTGATTTGTAATGTTAATATATCCATTATTGTTTTGAAATGTTATCCAGCTCAAGTCTCTTTGACTGAGAGGGAGGATAAAAAATATCTTAAATAAATAGATTACATGCTTAATGTTTATTTTATATCTATTAAAAGAGGACAACTTGAACAGCAACAATAGAACCATAACCAAGTAAAAATGAATGTCAGCTCTATAACACAGAATGGCCTGTCTCCTTTTACAACTCCAACCATCTCAAAGATGAACCTGTTTACAACCCTCCTGATTTACAACCCACCATTTGTTCCTGGCTGCCAACCACACACCACACACACTCTCAATCACCATTTTGGGGGGAATCCAATTCTGGGTATTGCAGGTGTTTTTTGTTCATTTTTTCTCTCCCTCTCCCTCAGAATAATAGAACGTTAGAATAATAGAGTTGCAGGGGACCTAATGTTCTGGAGCTGACCTATGGTGGTGCAATTTTGCATTCACATTTTGCAGCATCTAGTTTTTAACTCTGTGCACATTTCCTGATGCTGTCTTAGGTTATATATTGTTATATATGCCCCCTCTCTTTTTAAAATATTTTGTTTGTCACACACAACATCACACAATGTTGTATGTGCATAAATTGAATTGTGTTGTTAAAACAATGCAGATAAGAGAGTGGTTGTGTGTAATGGTATGAGCGAGTGAGCTGAATATAGACCGAGAGGACTGAGAGGACCTCTCACATTACTTGCCTATGCATTGCATATTTTGCTAAACCATGGGATTTTACATGTACTGATTTTTAAAGAAAAGAAATTAACAGAAAAAGTTAAGATGATTGTCAAAATTTGTACACAAGAATGGTAAAAAGAACATTTAGACATATAACAAGGAAGTCCACAGATCAAAGGATATAATTGGATTGGGTTTTGTACAGAATGATTACGGCTATTTGGATGTTGAGGCACGGGCATAACATTAAGTAAGTAACTCTCTGCCCTGTTGCCCAAATGTTAAAAGGGGTGTTTCTGAAATCCTCAAGGGCAAACACATGTAAGCCAATCATGGAGTAATAACAGTAACTCAAAACAACAGGATAACCCTGAAACATTCCTAGATAAGCATGGAAAGAAAGAAAGAAAGAAAGAAAGAAAGAAAGAAAGAAAGAAAGAAAGAAAGAAAGAAAGAAAGAAAGAAAATGACCAATTATTTCCTCATAACAAAATGATAAAACTGTAAACTTTCTCTTGTTTCTTTAATCATTTTAGCCTACTTTATGAGATCACCCAGCATTCTCTCTGTATGTTGACCAAATTGGGTACAGTTGTAGGGACACATAGGGGCACCTCAAAGTCATAGTTTATGACGATGTCATTCACCCCGATTCAAGATGGCGGACAAATGAATGTCAAAGGCACAAGTGGGCTAACTTGTGAGCTGCCTAACCAATCTGGACCAAATTTAGTCCAGTTGTAGCAATAGTATACAGAAAGTAGGTAGATTAGTTCTTACCAGAAAAAAAACTTGTCTTTCAAGGAATCGCTACAGATTTTCCACAAAATCCCTGCACTTTCAGATAATTCTGTAAAATACTCGGGACCACATGCTCAGTTCAGGCAGGGAGAAGTCAGATCTACTGGGTTTTCTGTAGCCTAATCTGAACCAATGGTTTGGTCTAGAACACATCAAATGCTCCCCTGTGGCTGTGCACTCAAGAAGAAGTAATATTGGGCAAACTGCCTTCTAGAGAAATCTGGCTCCCATTACTGACTTTCTATGTGGGTGCATCTGAGCAGGAAAAACCAAATGCACAAGTATAGGATGGGTGAGACCTGACCTCTCACCAGTACATGTGAAAAGCATCAAGGTGTCTTAGTGGGCCACCATTTGAACATGAGCCAGCAGTGAGAGATGTGTTAACAAAGGCATACTGTCCAGATATCTATCTATTTATTTATTTATTTAGCATATTTGTATACCACCCACAACCAAAATCTCTAGACGTTTACAACATTAAAACAAACCAAGAAATTTTATAACAATTTAAAACATATAAAAGTTCAAATTAAAATAGCTTTAAGAAAACCCAGATCATGCAGGGGCAGTCCTTGGCAGCCACCTCAAGTGGCAAATTATTGGAGTGCTGGTGGGGTGGCAAGATGCTTCCTGTCACTCCCTGTTCTTACCAGAAGAATTTGTATTACTACCTGCTTGGACACAAAGCACCTCAAATAGCAAAAGTTCAGCTAGACGCCAACTGAATTTTGTCCAAAAGCCTTTTAGATGGCCTTTATCAAAGTATATTAATTTTTCCTATCTGTGCAGGAAAAGGTAGGGTTATATAGCCTATGTACCAAATTGATTTTGGTACAATTCTGGTCACCACATCTAAAAAGGGACATTGTAGAACTGGAAAAGGTGCAGAAGAGGGCAGCCAAGACGATCAGGGGCCTAGAGCACCTTTCTTACGAGGCAAGGTTACAACATCTGGGGCTTTTTAGTTTAGAAAAAAGACGACTGTGGGGAGACATGATTGAGGTCTATAAAATCATATATGGTAAAGAGAAAGTGGATAGAGAAAAATTTCTCTCTCACACACTTAACACTAGAACCAGGGGTCATCCCATGAAATTGATTGCCAAGAAATTAAGGTCCAACAAACAGAAGTACTTTTTCACACAATGCATGATCAACTTGTGGAATTCTCTGCCACATGATGTGGTATTGGCTACTAGTTTGGATGGCTTTAAGAAGGGTTTCAATAACTTTATGGAGTAGAGGTCTATCAACAGCTACTAGTCTGAGGGCTACAGGCCATCTCCAGCTTCAGAGGCAGGATGCTTCTGAATACTAGTTGCAGGGGAGTAACAGCAGGAGAGAGGGCATGCCCTCAGCTCTTGCCTGTAGGCTTCCAGCAGCATCTGGTGGGCCACTGTGTAAAATAGGATGCCGGACTAGATGGGCCTTGGGCCTGATCCAGCAGGGCTATCCTTACGTTCTTATGATTTGAAGCTAGGTGTATATTTCAACAAACACAATGCAATGAGATATGGAATGACAATAAATAGACGATAATGGGGTAATCTTGGATTATTTCTAGGAAGTCAGATCTTTCACACTGAAGAATAAGCATTTATTTTTCTCTCCTTTTCTATTTCTGAATTCTTTTTCTTATTCTACAAGGTCTCAGCTTGCCTACGCTTTCAGGATTTTCAATAATGCTTTACTAGACTGAGACTCTGCCAAGCAAGCAATGTACATCTGTAGCAAATTAGAACAAAATAAAATGCATTTTATTTCTGCTTTATAGAAACGGATCTGAGTCATTTAGTGAGATCATAGGTGCCCACATGTAATAAGGAAGCACTGCAGGAGCCCTAGCATTCTTTTACCATGTACTGAAGACTCGAGTCAGGTTTTGGTTCACTTACAAAGTTCTATGCATCTCACACTTTTGGGCAACAAATTGTTCTTCTTGGAACTAGCCAAGGTAAACTGTAAATTTTTTCCCTTTTCTAAAGTAAGGATCTGACTTTGCAGAAAGCGCCAACCATCCTCTTCCTGTTGGCTTCTATGTCTATTTCTTTCCCACTTTATAATCTAAATAAATCAAAGTACTTCTTTGGCCGGAAACATCCGCTGTTACAACATCTGTCCTCTGGGGTCCTCATGGTCCCATGACACCATGTTTACTCATAGCCCAGATTATCATCAGAAAGCCATTTTCCCATCCCATTGCTGAAGTCAAAAGGGACATACACATATGGGAAGGCTTTGAAAGTGCATAAACAACTGATGATACAACACAGAAGTTTGAAATCTGAGACTGAGCTGGGTTGGTGGTCTCAAGAGAGACCCATAATATATGCCTGCATTCACTGAAACACCAACACTCAGGAATCCTTTCTAATTTTCCAGCCAGCTTCAATTTAGAGAGACAACCTTTTCACCTTGCCTATCCTGAATCCCCCTGTACAATCAAACAGAGGAAAATGCTGACACTTGGGCCTAGTAGTATTTTTGCACACACTGGACATGGTTGACGACATTTGCTGTGAGGCTACAGGTGGCAGAAGAGAGAACAGAGGGATCCAAACCCTCCAAAGTGTATTTGCTACACTCATATTTTTGGTTTGGGAAGTGAGAGGATTATGAGAAAAGGGACTGAGGAAATGTCTACCCTAGTGCAAACCTGTAGGTTCAAAGGCACACCTGACTTATATAATACTGTACTGTATCCTGCCTAGGTCCCTTTCTCTGCTCTTGTGGAATATATTGAAGTAAGCTACACTACAGCTAGTTTTGGATAAAGCATCAGCAAAATAATGCACTGCATCAGCATAAGTGTACAACTGTGAAACAGGGCCAAACCAGCTCTGTTCTGATCCATAATGAACCTGTTAAAGAGAACCAGTTTGTTGCACTATTGGTCCTGCTGCAAGGAGAAGTATAACAGTGTGAAAGTAAGGAAGTTGCAAATAACAGCTTGAGTTTTGCAGGCCAATACCAGCTGCCTCAATGGTTAATGCCAGGATCTGTGATGAAGAAAACTGATCTGGATGCTGTCCAGCATCAGGCTAAATGTGGGTCTAGTCGGTGACACCAGCACCTCACACACACATAGCATACAGCCCCAAGTTTCCAAATGCATTCTCTCAGTGGAGGGTGTCTATCTTTTCCAAATGTTTGGCAAATGCTAGTGGTGAGCAACACAGTTATAAAAATGATTACTGGAAACAATGGTGGTACTTTTTCTGTACTATGCATTACTCCATTTGGGTGACTCAGCATTTCTGATCTTAATTTTTTTTCCTCATAACAAAAGCAGACTCTCTCTGAGACATATGTTACATGAAGGTTCAGAAAAAATGTTCAGGGTGACCTATTTTGACTCTTGTGGATTAGTGCCTAAATGTGTGGGGCCACGTCCACAGCATAGCAGAGGAAAAGGAAGAGTGTCTTTAAATGCTCAGTTGGGCATGTGAATCATGTGTGATCCCACACTAATTTGCTTATGAGTCTATTCACCACATTTATTAAGGGAACACAATAGTCTTGTATTCTAATCTTTAGAGGAGATATGGGATCAGGTCATAGGCTGTTCCGTCCCCATCTTATTCAGGTCTATGTGAGAAGCAGAAAATAAATTGTCTCTCTGTTGTTGAAGTTAAAAATAAAATGAAACATCTGTTTGGCAAGATGCCAGAGTTATAAATAATTTCTCAGACTCAGAGCATTGACATTCACCTCCATTCACTGTACATGTTTTCTCTGCCCCCAGCTTCATATTAAGGAACAACCCTATCGTATATAATGTTGTTTCTGATCAGCAAGAAATCTCAGAAATGAGTGTGAGAGAATTTCTTTAAAAATCTGGAAGGGACAGGCTCAGAGGAAGTGGACTTGCCTGAGGATGGAGTAGGGAGCAGTAAAGAGGAAACCAAGGGCTGGGCTTGCTTCACACAGCACAGTAATCCTTGCTGTTCTAGTCCATATGATTCTCCCTCTCTCCCTTCCTAATATGCACCACATTGCCCAGTGGTAGGTGGTGAGCACTAGACTGGGAGTGGGGAGGAGGAGATCCTACTCGCCAAGGCATGAGGCCCCCCCCCCACTGTGCTTTCCTCCATATTGGGGTGGGGGAAGCCTGCTGACATGGAGGAAAGAAGGGAGGGAGGCAGAAAAGCAGGGCAAAAAGAAAGGGAAAGAAAGCAGGGCAAAAGGAAGAAATCATAAAGCGGGGAGGCAACAGAAACCAGAAAGCGGGGGGGGGGAGAGAGCAGAAGGCAGTGGCCAAAAGACAAGGGGGGGAGCAGAAGGCAGTGGCCAAAAGACAAGGGGGGGGAGCAGAAGGCAGTGGCCAAAAGTTGGTTGGGGGGAGCTTCCTCCAACCCCCATTCCTTGCTGGTTGCTTCTTTCCTTGGTCAAGCTGTTCCAGCCAATCTGATTCCTAAGTGGTGCTGGCCTGGCATTGACCACTCCAGGAACTAATCAAGTTGTTCTTGTAAGAATTAATCTGCCTATCTCTACAACGGGACTAAGTTTGGTTCAAATCAAGGTCCACAAGTTAGATCTCTTGTGCCTCAAATGTTCATGCAGCTGCCATCTTGGATCGGGATGGATGACATAATTACAAACTACACCATTGAGGTGTCCCTGTGTGCACTTACTACAATTGTACCAAATTTGGTTCAAATTGGTTAGACAGTCCTTAAGTTAGTGTACATGCTCCTCAAAAGTTCACACGGCTGCTATCTTGGATCAGGGTGGATGACATCATCAAAAACTAAACCATTGGGACATCCCTATGTGTCCATACAGCTGTAGCAAATTTGGTTCAAATCAGTTAAGCAGTTCACAAATTAGCCCACTTGTGCCTCAAAGTTTTATGTGTCTGCCATCTTGAAATGAGGTGGATGACATCATCACAAACTATGCCATTGAGGTGCCCCTGTGTGTCACTCACTACAACAGTATCTCATGTGGTTCAAATCAGTTAGACAGTTCACAGGTTAGCCCATTTGTGCCTCAAACGTTCTTGTGTCCACCATCTTGGATTGGGGTAGATTACATCATCACAAACTATGCCATTGAGGTTTTCCCATGTGCCTCTACAACTATAGCAAATTTGATTCAAATTGATTAGGTGGTTCTCAAGTTAACCCACTTGCACCTCAAAAGTTTATGCATCCACCATCTTGAATTGGGTTGTATGAGATCATCAGAAACTACACCACTGAGGTGTCCCTTTGTGTCACTCACGACGAACCGTCCCTAATTTGGTTCAAATCAGTTAGACAGTCCACAAGTTTGTGCACTTGTACCTCAAATGTTCATGCATCTGCTATCTTGAATTGGGGTGAATGACATCATCACAAATGACACCGTTGTAGCAAATTTGGCTCATATTGGTTAAGCAGTTCACAATTTAGCCCACTTGCACCTCAAAAGATTACACATCCACCATCTCGACTCGGGGTGGGTGACATCATCACAAACTATGACATTGAGGTATCCCTACAACTGTACCCAATTTGGTTCATATTGGTCCAGGCTTGCAAAGTTGATAGGGTGGGACACACACACACACTTCCACCGGACACACGAAATACCAGGTGATCTCATAAGCATACTGGGAAATAGGCTAAAAATGAGTAAAAAATATGTTTCCTGGTGATTTCAAGGGCTGTATTTTCTACCTATTTTTTAGTTCCTGGAGTGTTCGATGCCAGGTCAGTGCCCCCTAGAAATCAGACCGACTAGAACAGCTTGATAAACAGGCTGTTCCAGCCAATAAGACCAAGGAAGGAAGCAACAGGTAAGGAGGAGGGCTGGAGGAAGCTCCCTGCTCTGGAAGATTTGCTGGCTGGTTGTTCTAGTAAGTCTGAGTTTTTCTGATAGCTTGTTTGTTTTGCTTGTTTGGTGGGAGGACGGGCACAGCCGGGTCCCCCAGCTCCTGAGGGGCCCCCAGCTCCACTCCTCCCTATTTTCTTCATTATCTCCCTCACTCCAAGGGGGCCGCTGGGGAGAGGGGTGAACATGGGCCCCTCTCTCCTAGCTCTGCCCCTGCCAGTGCCACATGTGCTTTCTCTGACAGCATCTACAAGCTCCAACTGTCTTTCTCCTGCTGGTATCATGGACAGTAGATTTGAGGGACAGATCACAGTTGCTTTTTCCTACATACAAGCAGCCTGGAGCCATCTTCAGGAATGAGCACATCCCTGACAGCATGGGATAAAGTTAGTATGAACTGGGCTCTGCACCAATATAGCCAGCAACAATTTCCATGATTGCAGAGAATCTTTTTCCACCCACCACAATCACAGAAATCACTGCTGGATATATTTGTAAACAGTCTACTTCAACCTTCTCCGACTTTTCTCCATGTGATGGTGTGCCAAAGGCTGGCTCTCAGTTGCTCACATGGAGGGAATGAAAGGAAGTGTGTAAACCAGCCTCAGTTAGAGAGCAAATTAAGAGAGGGGGCAAAAATACAAAAGCCAGCCAGCCTGCCTGCCATACTGGGCTTCATGCACTCAAATTTCAGCATTCTAATCCCAAGCTATATACCTAGTTAAATCCTTTCATCTCTCTCTTTCTCAGGGTTGTCTGTAACAGAAACTGGAATGCTAATGATCTGGTGTCATTTCCGTTAATATATTCACAAGGCAAAATGGCCTCCCACATTCTAAAAACAAAGGCTGGGGATGGTTCCAGGCTGCTTGAATGCAGGGGAAAATAACTGTTCAAAAGGAGGATAAACTATTATTCCACTTCCTGATGCCAGCTTTTCAGTCAGGAGAAGAAAAGCTCTAGTTTAGTATTTTTCAGAATCATATGATTTCAGCACACAAGGGCCTTTTCACAAGACCATTCACTTTTAAAACCTTTATTTGTATTTTATGATCATGGAGACATACCTTCCATCACTGTGCATGAGGATGAAGAAACGTCACCTAACAATCATCATTGTCATCGGTATCATTATCAGATAGTAATTCATTTTTTAGAACTTGCAGAAAACTATGCAAATATTAAAGACTGGCCCCAAAAGAGCCTTCTTAAAATTCTAAAAGATGAGCAGGGGATATTAAAGAAACTCTTACACCCTTGCAAACATACATCCCAACACACTCTGGATCTGCTTTTTTTGACTGAACAAGAGGAGGGTGATTTGAAAGTGGGGAGTATGTCATCTATACCCTTGTCATGGTCAGATCTCTTCCTCCTGAGTATTAGAGTCTTAGCAGTTACACCTCTCTGAAAGGGTGGGGGATCTACAAAAATGGTCCCCAGAGACTGAAGGACTCTGATCAATTCCTGAAGGGGATTTTCCAGCTGGTATAGCAATCCCTGCTGCTATGTTTCCCAGACTATGGGAAACACCTATATCAGGCAGCAGTGATATAGGAAGATACTGAAAGCATCATCTCACACTGCATGGGAAATGGCAATGGTAAACCCCTCCTGTATTCTACCAAAAGAAAACCACAGGGCTCTGTGTGCGCCTGGAGTCGAAATCGACTTGAAGGCACACTTTACCTTTTACCTAGATTACTGCAATGCGTTGTACGTGGGGCTGCCTTTGAAAATGGTCCGGAGACTGCAGTTGGTACAAAACAGGGCTGCAAGATTATTAACTGGGACTTGTCATTTTAATTATGTTACGCCAGTGCTTCATCAGCTGTACTGTCTCCCAGTCTGTTTCTGGGCCCAATTCAAAGTGCTGGTTTTAACCTTTAAAGCCATAAATGGCTTGGGACCAGGTTACCTGACCAGGGAAAGTGCCTTTCCCCATATGTCCCTACCCATACCTTAAGATCTTCTTTGGAGGCCTTCCTATAGGTGCCCATGCCAAATGGGTTAGGCGAGTGGTTACCAGGGAGAGGTTGTTGCATCCTGTTTACGGAATAGCCTCCCTAGTGAGGTTCGCCTGGATTTATCACTTTGTTCTTTTAGATGCCAGGTAAAGAACTTTTTGAATGAGCCCCTGGTGGCGCAGTGGTAAAAACTGCCGCCCTGTAACCAGAAGGTTACAAGTTTGATCCTGAGCAGGGGCTCAAGGTTGACTCAGCCTTCCATCCTTCCGAGGTCGGTAAAATGAGTACCCAGAATGTTGGGGGCAATATGCTAATCATTGCAAACCGCTTAGAGAGCTCCGGCTATAGAGCGGTATATAAATGTAAGTGCTATTGCTATTGCTATTGTTCACCCAGGCCTTTTAAATTCAGGTTTTCAGATCTGATCTGATTTTTAACTAATTTTAAAATTGTGTTTTTAAGCTGCTTTGTATTGTATTTTCATCTTTTTTGTCTGGTATGATTTAATGTGTTATGTGTTTTTATTATATGTTTTAATCCTCTGATGTGAGCCGCCCAGAGAACAATTTGTTATAGGGAGCAGTGTTCCCTCTAAGGTGTGCGCATGTGCATGCACTCACATGTTTTTTATGTCCCCTCAGTTAATTTTAGATCCCGCTCACGAAGGTCCCACTGTGAATACAGGTGCACGCACACTGGCTTGATACTGCCGCCCAGAACAAAACTCATTCCGCACACAGATGAAAAAAATTAGAGAGAACACTGATGGGGAGTCTAACAAAGTTTATTTATTTATTATTATTTCTTGTTTACACAGTCAGACAGGTGTTATTGACTGGTTTGTTTTATCCAGACATTGAGTCCTTCCCAAGGACCCAGGATGGCCGAATTTTATCATCAATACTGTTGGCTATTATAGATATCGTCGCAAAATGCAGATGTTTGTCTGTTTGTAGTCGGAAGTCCCATAATATTTTTGCATCTTCATTTTCTACAACCTTTTCAATTTTATGGCCCCACCAATGTTTGGCTACAGGTAACTTGTATTTTTGGCAGATGTTCCAATGTATCATCCCTGCTACTTTGTCATACCTTTGTTTGTAGTCAGTCTGTGCGATCTTTTTACAACAGCTGATTAGGTGGTCCACGGTTTCATCTGCTTCTTTACAAAGGCGGCACTTGCTGTTTGTGGTGGATTTTTCGACTTTTGCTCTTATTGCATTTGTTCTTAGTGCCTGTTCTTGTGCAGCCAGTATTAAATCCTCCATTTCTTTCTTCAAGCTGCCATTCTTAAGCCATTGCCAGGTCTTGGTGATGTCTGATTTTCCACTTATATTGTGTAAATATTGACCATGCAGGGGCTTATTTTTCCATTTTTCTGCTCGGTTCTTGACTTGTTCTTTCTTGTAGGCCTGCTTTGTTTCATTGGTGTTGAATAGTTTCTCATTATTGACCATTTGAAGTGCATCTTCTTCACTGTCCTTTGTATTTTTTTCAGGGCCTCTTTTCTCCTCCTCTACTGTTTGATGGACTTGTAGCATTCCTCTTCCACCTGAGCTGCGAGGGAGGTATAGCCTATCGACATCACTGCGGGGGTGCAGAGCACGATTGATGGTCATGATTTTCCTGGTCTTACGATCGAGCGTCTTGAGCTCTGCTTGGGTCCAGTCTATTCTTCCTGCACTGTATCTGATAACAGGTATATCCCAGGTATTTATGGCTTATATGGTGTTCCTGTCATTGAGTTTGGACTTGAGGATTTTTCTAACTCTCCTGATGTATTCAGTTCCAATTTTTCTTTTAACTCCAGCGTGTGCAATGTTATCAGCCTGGAGAATGCCCAAGTATTTGTAATGTTCTTTCTCTTCCAGGTTCTTGATCTTGCTTCCATTGGGCAGTTCTATTCCTTCTGTTTTTCTTATTTTTCCTCTGTTCATTATTAATGCAGCACACTTGGCTAGTCCAAACTCCATTGCTATATCGCTACTGAATATACAGACAATGTTTAGCAGGGATTCGACTGGGACTTTCCAAACAACTTCAGATTGTCCATGTACAGCAGATGGTTTGTTTTACTTGATGTTTTAGATGTTTGGTATCCAAGGCCTGTTTTGTTTATTATTTGTGAAAGTGGAGTCATGGCGATTACGAACAACAGAGGGGATAGTGAGTCCCCTTGGAAAACACCTCTTCTAATGCTAACCTGTCCAAGTGTCTCGCCATTGATTGTTAACTGTGTACTCCACATGCTCATTGCTTTTTAAATAAATATCTGAATGTTTTTGCTGACACCAGTTGTTTCTAAACATTTTAGTATCCATGTGTGAGGCAATGAGTCGAAGGCTTTCTTGTAGTCAATCCATGCAACACTTAGATTCGTTTTTCTTCTCTTGCAGTTTTCTAAAATCATTTTGTCAATCAGCAGCTGGTCTTTTGTGCCTCTGGTGTTCGGGCAATTTCCTTTCTGTCAACTGGAAAGCTGTTTGTTAGTTAATAAGTGTTGCATTACTTCATCTGCTATTATTCCAGTTAATAATTTGAACATGGTTGGCAGGCAGGTTATTGGTCTATAATTACTTGGAACTGCACCTTTTGCTGTGTCTTTCATGATGAGATGAGTTTTCCCAGTTGTTAGCCATTGTTCAATATCACCTCCTTGCAAAATGTGATTGAACTGTTTTGATAGTTGTTTATGAAGGCTTGTTAGGTGTTTAAGCCAAAAGCCATGCAGTTCATCGTCGCCTGGTGCAGTCCAATTTTTAATTTTCTTTGCTCTTTCACTTATTAATTATGGTGTTATTATTAGATCTTGCATTTGTTAGTTATATTTTTCGACCTCTTTCACCCAGCCTGCTTTTTTATTATAATCTATTGGATTGTCCCATAATTTCCCCCAGAATTGCACTGTTTCTTCTTTATTTGGTGTTTCTACGTTTCTTACAGTTTCTCCTTCTATGCTTTGGTAGAAACGTCTCGGATTTGACTGGAATTGGAGATTCTGCCTGTGTTGTGTAATTCTGGCTTCGTATCTGCTAATCTTCTTTGACACTGCTGTTATTTACTGCTTTATTATTTCCAGGACTTCTCTAATTTTCCTTGAATCTAGGTGGTATTTTTGGATCAGATACTGTTTGGTGTTTTCATTCTTCAGCTTCTTGTCTTTCATATCTTTCAATTTACTAGCATCTGATCTGAGCCTGGAGATTTTATTTTCTAATCTAATCTTCCATTTAGGTGATGTACTGCTTTCTTATTTTACAGGTCTACTGATCTTATATCCAAGCTCTTGTGTTGTTATTGTTGCTGCACTGTATATTAGTTGGTTTGTTTCTTGCAAATTCTTGGTTGTTATTTCTGCAAGTGCAGCATTGACATCTTTTAATGCCTGAGCAAGTTGTTTTTTGGCAACTGTTTTTAGAGCTGGAAGTTGAACCCTGGTGGTTGTTTGGTTCATGTGCTCAGTTATTTTTTTGCTTTAGTTCTTGTTGCTTTTCTGTTAAATGGCATTTGGGTTTTTGAGGTGAAGGCAAAGGGGAGGTTGCCTGGTTTTGATTTTGAAACAGTTCAGCAACAGTGGCATCCTCTATTTCCAACACCTCCTCCTCCACCTGCACCTGAGCAACTGCTTCAGTTGGTGGTAATTCTTCTTCCATATATTGAGCATATCTTCTTCCATATCTTCTTCCATATCTTGCATGGGATCAGGCAGCATTTTGTAGCTCTTCTCAGGCACAGCAATACCTTGGGCCACCTCTGGCACCGAGTAAGTCAGTACCTGTGTGTACAAACCTGCATGAGCATCTGCGAGGTTGTCTTTGATGGCAAAGAGGAAAAGGATGAAGAAACAACAAGCACCTAGGTTTAATTCACAGTAGGTTATCAATACCTCAAAGGTGCCCATCCTTGGCTTGTACCACAAATGAGCAAAAATCCTAGAATATGAGATTCAAGTGGGTGAGGAAAAAATACTAAGTAGCAATCAGATCATTGGTAGAAGAGGGCAGAAAAATTAGTTCATCTGGTTGTGCAGCGGAAGCTGTCTTTAAAGAAGCAGACAGATAAGTTTTCGTTCTGTCAAATACATCTGTAACTGGTAGGAGGCTGTGATCTATCATCTTTTATTAATTAAAGGAAAATGTTTTGCTAAGGAATACATGAGGGAAGAACAAAAAAAGAGACCAGTATGCTACTGATGCGTAGGAGTGATGCTTCCTTCATCTGCTTGATTACAGTCACTTCAGCACTATAATTGCCACTGTGGTGAAGACTAAACTAAGAGCAGATTCAGACATCCTCCCATGCACTGACCAGCTGCAGTCATTTCCTAATAATAAATTGGAGGGAGGGGGAGAATTGGAGTAAGCTAGTTTAAAAGTCAGAAACAGAAGAGACTGTTTGGGGCGGGGGAATCCACTCACCCTAAATTTCCATCATTAAGAATAACTAAGGAGGAAAGGAATGGGAGCAAATTCTAGACAGTAAAAGTGATTTAGAAAGTCCAACTAGTTGGTCTGAATAAGAAAGCCTATATTAATGTATTTTTCCAACATGGATTCTATTAATCTGAGTACAACTGGAAATCTTCTGTGTAATATGATCTGTCAAGATGCCAAACATTGTGAATACTTTTTTTAATATGCACTCTGGCCCAGTATAGGCACAACACTGGCTTCTTGAAAATGAGAGTTTACAAACTGAGAGTCAGTCTCAGAAATAAAACATACACACTCCTACAACTTCTCTCTCTAGTCCTCGACTATGAATGTTTTCACTCCCTTCTAGCATTAGGGATGTGCACAAATTGGTTTTTTTAATTCGATTTTTGCCCGTAACAAATCACCCCGATTTGTTTTGTGTCCAAATCTACCCCCCCCGCCACAAATCACCCCAGATTCTACTTATATTTGCTTTGATTCTATTTGGATTTGGATCGATTCGGACCACTTAACAAGGTCCTAGGTAGGGATGTGCGAACAATTCGGGGGTGATTCTCTACGTCGAACCAGTTCGGTTCGACAGTTCGAGGGTAGAACCGAACCACCCCCTGTTTGGTCCGACCCTGGACCGACCCCACCCCCCAATGTTTCAGGGGGGTTGAGATTTGAAAAATAATTTTTAAAAATGTCTTCTACCTTTAGCCCCTTTGGGGGGCTTCCTCTAGACCACAGGGGGGTCCATGAAGGTCCCCCTCCCCCCCAGCCTCAGTATCACCACCACGGCCTGTCCAGCTGCTCTTTTCAGCCTGTTCGGGCCTCCAGATGTTTGCACAGCGGCCATATTTCCCGCAGATGCGCATGCGCAAATGGCCTCTGTGAGGCCTGAATTTTTTTAAAAAAAAATGGCCACCGCACATGTGCAAATGGCCTCTGCAAGGCCTCACAGAGGCCATTTGCGCATGTGCAGCAGCGGGCAACATGGCTGCCGTGCAAACATATAGAGCAAGAGCAGCCAGACAGTTCACGGCAGTGATACCAAGGCTGGTGGGAGGAGAGGGAACCTTCATGGGACCCCCCCCCCCCCGTGGCCTAAAGTAAGCCCCCTGAAGGGGCTAAAGGTAGAATAAAATTGGTTTTAAAAATTTTTAAATTTGTGAACACACACCCCCCCCAGACTGAACCAAACTGGGGGCAGTTCTAAAGGGTGCCGGACTGGACTGATCTGGTCAGGTTTGAGTACGGTCTGAACTCGAACCGAAGTGGGCCAGCCAGTTCCATGCACATCCCTAGTCCTAGGGGCACCAAATTTGGGAGGTAGGTAGGTCCCCATGGGTGCCACCTATTATCCAGATTTCAAGGCAGTGGGACACCTTGTTGATGTTTAATGAATTATTTTAGTTTTTACTGATTTTTAACATTTCCGCCATAGGAAATAATGGGGATTCGACATCGCCATATCGACATCGCCTAACACAGATCTCCAGCTTTCTTTAAAAAAAAAAAAAAAAAAAAAAGCTAGGCTCTAGCCCTTGTAGAAGTGGAGTTATGGAGCAAAATGTGCGGTCATTAGATAAAGTGTATTACGGTCATAGACCAGTTAATCTTTACATTTTACAAAATATTCAATTAGGTAATGCAGGCTTTATGAAGCTTACATACAGTAAAACAAAATTTGGCCACATTAACAGTCATCCCAGGTTTAAAACTGGACAGCTGATACTCCAAGTAAAAAAGATCGGTGTGGCCCGGACAATTCTTTAGCAAAGGTAAAATAAACTTAGAATGACTATCCCTATAAAATTCACAATAAAGGATTACATGAGCAGTGGTCTCTATTTCACCTGCACCACAGGGACAAAGGCGCTCCGCACAAGGTACCCGCTTGTATTTTCCCTCCAAGACCGCGGTAGGAAGTACATTGAGGCAGGCCAGGGTCAATGCTCTCCTAAATTTAGATACTAGAATGTTATCTAAATAATCGGCGGGTTTAAGATTAAAACCTTGAGGGCCAATATACAGCCCTCTTGTCAAGCTTGCAGATTCCTCTTGCAGCTCTATATCTAGAACTCATTGTTTGATAAATTGAATAGCCTGATCGAATCCCCGCCCTATAAGTTCTTCCTGGGAGGTACCAAGATGATGCAACTTTGTTTTTAATGTTGTTTTCCATTTGGATGTAAAGCTATCAGCTAATACTAGTGGGGCAAGGCCAGCAGGAAAAAATACCAGGTTCAACCAAAATTTGATTATACACAGCCAAATTTTCAGCTTTAACGTGGTAACCCCAGCCTCTCTTCGGAAAGCAGCATTAGTAACAGCACGGAGAATAGCTCTTAGAAACTTTGTCTAGATTGCTTCCCAAGGAGTAAAGTTGCGGTCATTATTTTTCAAGTGTTGAGATTCTTTGGTGTACAATAACTTTTCCACATAATGAATCCCTATGAGGATCCATTGCACACCTTCATTTCTTCTGTTCATTTTGACTGTCACTGGACAGTGACAACTGTCAACTGTCATGTGCCAATGACACCCCACCCCCCACCTGCAAGGCAGTGGGGTACTCATTTTAATTTTTAGGAATATTGAAATGTTTAGACTTTTTGGTGTCTAATAACTTTTCCTCATAAGGAATCCCTATGAGTATCCATTATATGCCTTCATTTCTTCTGCTCATTTCAGCTATCACTGGACAGTGCCAACTGTCAACTGCCATGTGTCAACTACACTCCCCACCACATACACACAGACAGACACACACTGGGGTACTCAATTTATTTTTTAGATATTTTTGAAGTGTTTAGATTCTTTTGTGTCTTCATTACACACCTTCATTTATTCTGTTCATTTTGACCCCACTGCTTTGCAGGTGGGAGTGGGGACTTAGTGGCATCCCATGTTCCAACTACCCCCCAACCCACAAGCCTCTCGGTATTTAGCAGGGGGAGAGTAACTGGCCCTATTCATCCCCAGCACATTACCTCCAGTGACTGTTTCTGCTGTCTATCTTATGTTTCTTTTAGATTGTGAGCCCTTTGGGGACAGGGATCCATCTATTTATTTATTATTTCTCTGTGTAAACTGCCCTGAGCCATTTTTGGAAGGGCGGTATAGAAATTGAATTATTATTATTATTATTATTATTATTATTATTATTATTATTATTATTATTAATACTCTGTTTATATTTTAGGAATTTTTGACGTGTTTAGACTCTTGGGTGTGTAATGAATCCTCATAGGGATTCATTATGAGGAAAAGTTATTAGACACCAAAATAGCCTAAACACTTGGGGAAAAAATCCTAGAACACAAACTGAGTAGTACCCCACTGCCTTGCGGGTGGGAGGGTGGTGTAGTTGGCACATGGCAGTTGACAACTGGCACTGTCATGGGAGGAGAGCTGGTCTTGTGGTTGCAAGCATGACTTGTCCCCTTAGCTAAGCAGGGTCTGCCCTGGTTACAAATGAATGGGAGACTTGAAATGTGAGCACTACAAGATATTCCCCTCAGGGGATGGAGCCACTCTGGGAAGAGCAGAAGGTTCCAAGCTCCCTCTCTGGCATCTCCAAGATAGGGCTGAGAGAGATTCCTGCCTGAAACCTTGGAGAAGCCGCTGCCAGTCTATGAAGACAATACTGAGCTAGATGGACCAATGGTCTGACTCAGTGTATGGCAGCTTCTTATGTTCCTATGTTCCACTATCAAAAAGACAGTCAAAATGATAGAAGAAGTGAAGGTGTGAAATGAATCTTCATAGGGATTCATTGAGGGAAAGTTATTATACACCAAAGAATCCAAACACTTGAAAAATAGTGACCACACATTTTGCTCCATAACTCCACTTCTACAAGGGCTAGAGCTTAGCTTTTTTAAAAAAAATCAAAGCTGGGTATCTGGGGAAATTAATATGAGGGATCCAAATCTCAAATCAATTTGAATCTAATCTGACACAATTTGATTTGTATCCAAATCTAGCCAATGGACCACAGGGGTGATTTGTTTTGTCTCCAAATCACCCAAATCAGCTAGATTCGGGTACAAATCGATTTGTACCTGAATCAATTTCCACATCCCTACTTAGCATTACATCTATGCAGACACAAATCATGACGAGCACTAACCAGCACTAACCACCTTATTCAGGATAAAAGTAGGTTTTCAAGGGAACCTGGATAAGATGGAACCTGAATTGGGGAAGTGAGAGGAGTTCCTGGCGCTGCCACTCTTATTCAGTGGGTGTCAGGTAGGGAGAGATATTGTGGTGGGAGAGGAGCAAGCCATTACAGGGGAAGAGTTACAATTAATGTCTACTTCCTCTTCCAGCTCCTCTCTCAGTCCACTGTATCCTAGTAATCCTAGCAACAACCCCTCATATCTGAAGCTGTTGCTGCTAAATGCCAGGATTTGTTTCTGGATGAGCATGCCACCTGGCATGTATACTGGAGAGCTGGTTAGATGAGCTGGGAAGCAGTTATCTTGTCCCAGCCACATCCACCAAGTTTCTGTGTGCAGCATCAGCCAAGATTGAGTGGGAAGGGAGGATAGGTTGCTGTGGACTAGTCTATTTCCCTTGTGGTGTCTTGTCCTACAGCCACCTAACTTCGAGTGCGTAGCTTGGGCAACAAGAGAGGGTTGAGATTCTGCTTCTGTACTGCCCACCCTGCCACACAACAGTCTCCCTGCCTGAGCTAGTGGAGATGGTCTCTGGTGTGCTGTTAGATTTCCCCAGGCGGGTAGTGATGGGGAATTCCAACATCCATGCCAATGCCCCTTCACCTTCAGTTCAGGACTTTGTGGCTGCCATAGTAACCATGTCTCAAATAATATCTGGCCTCATGTATTTAGCAGGTCACACCCTCAATTTGGTATTGGTTATTTGGTTTGGGGCAAGCTAGTGGTGATCTGTGGGTGGGGGATCTAGAAATAGTTCTTTTGTCATGGACAGATCATTATCTCATAGCAGTTAGATTCATGTCTTCTTCTGCAGGGATGGAGGACCCATTAAGATGGTCTGCCCCCACAGGCTTATGACTCTGGATTGCTTCTTGTCAGCTTGTGGGGGGTGGATTCTCTTTTTGTTACTAGAGTCAGTTACATTGTCAATGTCAAGGCTTACCTCTGGAATGAAGAAATGCCCCAGACAGTTGACACAAGCAACACCCGCCCCCCCAGATAGAGACCATCTGACCTACAGTTTACAGGGGACCTTAGGACAATGCAATGGTTGGGATGACAGTCAGGGATGATGGAGTGGGGTTTGTAACAATTCCAACTGGACACAGGCTAGAGCTCATGTTAGAGCCTATTTGTTAGTGCGGATGGCAGAGAATAAATCTTATTCAGAGAATAAATATTCAGAGAATAAATCTCTGCCACCATTACATCTGCTCAGTGCTGTCCAATGAGGCTATTCAGTCATGCAGAATTTGACTTAAGAGTACGTGCAAACTGAAGTGCAGCCAGCACTGTCTTGTCCTTCTGTTGTGGATTCTTTTCAACTTGTTTTGCCTGATGATGTGGCCAGAATCTTTGGAGGACTGCGGTCGGCCATTTGTTCTCTCAGCCCTTGCCCTTCTTGCCTAATAAAGTCAGCGAGAGTGGGTCTGGTAGAGTGCATCTTAAGTGGTTGGTTTGATAACTGGATTTTATTGTAAATTGTGTTTCTAATTGCTTGTTTTAATTGTATACCACCTTGAGTTCTAATTCTTGGAAGAAAAGCAGTATAAAAACCCAACAAATAAATAAACTGCTGATTTGCTGGAAAACACAGTGCAATGCCTGATCATATGACTATTTTTTATTCACGAAAAATAAAAAATACCGCCTAGTCCTCAGGAGGATGGATTCTGAGAACTAGCCTCCAGGAACCACAATGGCTGCAAAAAATGAACTTTCTCATTGGCTGTCCTTGTCCATATAAGATTTAGTTTTAAAAAAAAAAGTCTGAAGTTGTTTCTACAGTGGATTTTGGAATTTATTGCAAAACACAGATCTTTGTTGACTTTTCTACTGCCTTGCTCCTTGTCTCTTTTTTCCTCCCATCATAAACATTAATAGGTTCATTCAAATAATAGATAGCATCTATATTCTCTCTCTCTCTCTCTCTCTCTCTGTCTCTCTCTCACGCACACACACACTACAAGAAGAAACAAAGGAGAGGCCCAGACAACCCGTGGAGGACCGAACTTGCTCAATAGACTACAGGAACCACAGAATATTGAAGGTGTCATTTGGAGAAAAAAACCCGAAGTTGTTGGAAGACAGGGTAGGTAGATGAAAATAAATGATTTTTAATTTTAAAAAATCATAAAATCAAAGTGGATTTAGAAAATTTTAAATTGGATTTATATTGGATCTTTTAAAAATGTAAATAAAACATTAAATTTACAATTCTCACATAAAAATAAACATGGTTAAAATTAAATCTCATCCCAAACATGCTTCACCGACATTTACAGCTTCCTAAAAATGGATTAATGACTACCACACACACACTGAGTTACCTACTTTATCTATCTATCTATCTATCTAGCTAGCTAGCTAGCTAGCTATCTAATGTGTACACCACCCCAAACTTTCGTCTCTGGGTGGTTAACAAGTTAAAATGAGCCCCTGGTGGCGCAGTGGTAAAACTGCTGCCCTGTAACCAGAAGGTTACAAGTTCGATCCTGACCAGGGGCTCAAGGTTGACTCAGCCTTCCATCCTTCTGAGGTCGGTAAAATGAGTACCCAGAATGTTGGGGGCAATATGCTAAATCATTGTAAACCGCTTAGAGAGCTCCGGCTATAGAGCGGTATATAAATGTAAGTGCTATTGCTATTGCTATAAAAACAAGTTACAAAAACCAAGCTGGGATCAGGAGGAGGAAGTCTTCTTCACCCCAGAAGTGTGGACTTCTTGACACGGCCACTTGGCACGGCCACTCCTTCCCCCCCCCCCCCCGGCTCACTACTCAGAATGGCGGTGGGCCAGGGTAAGCCTTCTTCTACCTGGTGGTGATTGTCCAAATGACCACCTGCCAAGTTAGAATGAATCCGTCTACCAAGTTAAAACACCAGGTAAAAGAACAGGACTACTCTCAACTGGAGCAGCTGGGACCAGAGGGTTCCTGGCACTCCAGATGACATAAGCTTACCTCAAGTGGCTCGTGTTATGAGAATAGCTTTAACATGTTTTAGGGATCGGATTTGCACCACTGATTAAGAAATATATGAGGAGGTATCAGTGGGAAACTGGATTTAAATCAATGATTTAAACAAAGGGGTTTTCTTGGTTATTTAAATCATGAATCAAATCAGTGATTTAAATCACCTTGATTTAAATAAATTCACCCTGTTGGGAAATTTAGCCGAAACAGCTCATAGCATCTTGAAGGTGAGCACGAGAATCAGGCGATACAACATTTACTTCTTAATGCTAGTCTCTTGAAAAGGTATATTCACCATGGAAGCCATGGGCCACCTGTGGGCTGGATACTAAAATGGTTCAGAAAGCCCCCTTTTAATATGGCACTAGAAATCAAAAGCTGTAGATTCGACAGGTTTATTAGCAGCCTTATCTTCAATCAGCCTTAATTTTCTATAGCAGCTACAGGCACTGTACAGAGAACATCCTGTGTTCCATAAGCTTCTCCATCTCTCAGGAATATGAAAGCCACAAGACGGAAAAGAGGAAAGCAAGCCAAGCCCTACTCCCAGGCCTGGCATACCATCAGCAACAGCCACACATAGAAATTCTAGCTTTCTTGCAAAATGTCAAACAGAAAACATTTTGCTTGGTTCTTCAGGAAGCTGGAATCAATTGCAAGCTGGTATCTGTACCTTTCCCCCTGCATCTTTGTGGGGGCAATTCTGAATAGAGAAATGACTGCAGAAGAAAGTTTCAACCCCGATTGTTTTTGGTTTTCAAAAATGCTGGGTGGAGGGGGGAATACACTTGAGCCGTAAATTGGAAAAATTGGGCCTGAGCTGTAAGTAGGGAAGGGGAATGAATACACTCTGTAGTATCAACTATACTATTGTGAAGAAAGCTTGGGGTTTATTAAAACGCACACAACAGAAACAGAGGGGATTGTTCGAACTGATAAGAGAAAGGAAACTCCAGGTGTGATGGCTTGGACAGTAATTCAGACACTACTACCACTCCTTAATGGAGTGGTCTGAACTTATCTGAATGCAGATTTCCCCAAGGAGGAAATGCACTGAAGGTGTCAGGGGAAAACCATAAAGAAATAGCACACCACAACATGACCTCAGCTTTCACTAGATTCCAGCCAAAAAGGAACTCAGCCTGGCAGGCAGTAGGAAGATCACAGCAGAAGAACACCCAGAAACAGAAAATGGTGTGAAACATTGCAAGGCAGCAAAAAACAAAACAGAGAGAATGCTCCATCACACCCTTTAAACCTAAGATATACTAATTTATTTTCACTAGTGGACGTAGTTGTTGAGGGTTGTAATTTTTGTCCCCCAGTTAACGAGCAGAGCACTAAAGAAGCTAACCACTCCAATTACAGAGTTGTTGCAGAGTTTAGTTGTTGCAGCTAATTACAGAAGACACATGGAGATTCTTGCAGAACTAAATACTAAGCATTTATTGGTGAAGTACACTTTGGATAGGAAAGACCTAACCCTAATCTAAAGAACTACATAATGAATAGGTATGAGGGGAGAGAGATGTTTCCATCTGCTCTCTACGAGGAAAGGAGGGGATTCTGACTCTGCACAGGAAATACCCGTAGAGTCATATCAGGGGTCATAGAGTAGAGACAGGGAGAACAGTTAGGGAGACCCTTACTCATTATCTCTACTCCCAATGCCTCTAGTGGTCATTAGGATAGTTGGTGCAGAAGGTCAATGCGCTGGAAGTCCATCTCCAACAGTAGTTATTCAAGTCATTGTCATTCTGTCCCCTGACATGGGATTGGAAGTCTGATATCTTTTAGTGCCTTTTTAATTATTTCAGTATGAAAACTAAAAAAACCACTCTGATTTCCATCCATTATCAGATGGAATGATGGACACCTCAGCTCTGTCACCCCTTTGTTTGATCTGGCATCTTGACAAGTCACTTGTCCTGATAACTGGACAAAGAGGTACCCTTTAAAGAAGTGGCCTTCTTATATTTAGCAGTAGGGAGAGCAATTGTTCCTATTCATCCCAGTGTAGCATCCCTCCAGTGGCTGTTCAGGCATCTTCCTTCTGGAATGTTCTTTTTAGATTATGAATACTTTTGAGACTTGGAACCATTTTCTCATTCCTTTTGCTAGGAAAACAACTGTGATTTTTTCTTTAGTTAAAACTAGTGGAGGAGGAGGAGGAGAGGAGGAGGAGGAGGAGGAGGATGAAGAAGAGGAGCAGGAATAAGAACAACAACAAGAATCCTATAAGACAAAAATCCATCCTGAACCTTAGTGTTGACCTGGAACATATTCTGACTGCAGCCAATCAGATGTCAGATTTCCTGTCTTCCTCAAAATGCACCTTTACCAACTGTCAGTATTATAATAGAACATTTTGAATAAAGATCCGAGATTTGGATCTCTGGAAACAGAATAGTTAATGCTCTTAGCTTGAAAGAATTCTTCTAGCTGCAACCACGTCTTGGAAATTTCCCAAGGCTGGAAAAGAAAAATCTGCAGTTCTTTGGGAAAGGGGGACAGCACACACACACATTCACAAGAATGCACTCCGAATCCCAGACAAGCAGGTCTTCTATTTTACAGCTTGACCAGAGGGGGGGAAAACCAATACCCCCAAACTGAGGTGGCATCTAGTTTGCATGGAGAGAATGTGTCTTCAGAGAGAGCGCCTCAAGATGGTTTAGTTTCTTCTGGCCCTGATTCAGAGCAAACCACAAGCAAACATACTTTCAGTATAAATAAGACAGTGTGTCTCGCCAGTTAAAGCAATTCAAACATGAATGTAGCAATTTAATTGGTGCCAATTACTGTGTCTCGGTAGCATTAAGAATTCAGTCACAGCTCCTTAAAGTGCTACATGCACTGACAAAATGAAGGTAATGCTCAGAAAAGTGGCCTTGCACAAATAATCATCACTGTTAGGCTGGTTGTCTATCTTGTGGCTACAGTTTGGCCATGAAACAAGCAGATACAAGGAAGTCTTACCCAGAAGAAGGGCCAATGCAAGTTGTTAAAAGAATAGGAAATTACTTAGTAACCATTCCATTCCATGAAAATCTTCCTGTTTTGGGATTATCATCTCCTCGAATAGAAACTAGACCGTTAACTCTTTGGGCTCCAGAGATCCATGCCTCTTGTCTTGATTCAGACTTTCATAATATAATAAGTTTTCATTATTTTAAGTTTTAGTCCAATCTCTCTTCTGCTTTCTGTATGCAAATATATCATCCCATTGCTCTGACTTTTAAGTTCATCCTCCAAAAAGGCTGCTTTAAAAGATACTAAATTATTTTGAAGGTTTGTCTCAGAGTCTTATTCCTTATGTTTCTAACCAGAGTTATGATGAAAAGTTTGAAATGAGTGGATAGTGCCTGCTATCGTGTTTGCTGAATGCCTAAAAACATAGGGGAATCAAAACTCCCAGCGGTGAGAAGTCATGGCTCCTAATTCCGGCCCATGATTTTTTGGATGTGAAATTTAAATTGACTTGGGCTTAAATCACTGTAAATGTAATTGGCTGCAATGTACCCTAGATTTCTGCATTCTATCCTGAATTAAATGTGAAAAAACAGCACACAAACGTTGCAAAGGTATATCTATTAAGCCACATATGTGAAAATACCTTGAGAGCTATTCTCATGACCAGAGCTACCTGGGTGGGAGAGGGTTATCCTGGGTGGCTCCGGTCGTTTGGGGCACTGGGAGTCCTCCCAACCCAGAAGATCCATCTTGGGTAGCTCAGATCAGCTACCTATGTTGAAAGTGAGGTAGGAGGAGAACAAACCCCTTCTTATCTCCTCCTCTGGTGGTCTGTGCCACCGCTGCTTGCAAAGCTGTTCCTGGGCAACTGGTGGCCATGAGAAGCCAGGCCAAATGGAGCTGCTGCAATGCTGGGCACAGCCACTCCGCTGCTTGCACAGTGCATTGTGGGATCCCGGAGGACTGAGTGTGAGTTCCCCCCTCCCATCTGAGCTCTGGAGCTGCTGCCGTGCTGCTCATGTGGGCACACAAGTGGCAGAGCCCAGAGGAGGTTTGTGTCATGTGGGAGCAGGAAGGTAAGACCCTGCCTTCCCTTTGACACTCCCCCCACCCCACATTTGGTTGTGAGAAGGTTGTTCTAACTTTACTATCCCAGACCTTGTCAAAATATTATGGGGGGGGGGAAGGCACCCACAAATTCTATTCAAGAAAATATTTTTTTCTAATCACCTTTCTAAAAGTAAGCAGTGTGTGTGTGTGTGTGTGTGTGTGTGTGTGTGTGTGTGTGTGTGTGTTGGGGGATTATCTTGGGGAAGATCACAATGGAGCAACTGAGGTAAAGGTCCTACCTCACCTCATGCAAAGTAGTACACAAAGGAAAGTTAGCATGTGGGATAACATACCCCTTGATTATTCACACTTTCTGCTATTAAGAGTAAGGGGGAAGTGACCAACAAGCCCTTCCAGGAATTTTGCACCTCAGACTGAAATATGTAAACAGTAGTTAGGATCCAAATCCTCACACATGGCTACAAACACTTCAATTTATGAACTAAAGTTTCTGAATTTTCTTCTTCCAACTTCAGCTTCTTACATTGCAGAAGAATCCACTTTTGGCAAGGGTTGATGTTGGAAATGGCTTTGGAGTTGCAAGGGGTATGAAGCAAGGTCAGAAATGTTGGTGTGCATCTAAGAAACATGGAAAGCAGACCTACACTTCTGAGACTTGCAGTGCAATCCTATTCATCTTTACTAGGAGGTCAGCCCCACTGTGTTCAGTGTGTTTAGTGTTACAGCCCTACTGAGATAATTAGAGAACAACAACCATAACCTTCATTATGCCCTATTTGCCCATCAGTGCAGAAAGGGCTCTCTGGAGTTGTTTCAGCATCTCAGGAAACAATGCACAGTTGATATGTTCCCCTCAAAGAACTTCTCCTTGGGAATTCTTTTTTTCCTTTTGTTCTTTGTTTGAACAAAACAAACTCCCAGCAGCATTTGGCTCCAGGCTCTGCATTACATTTATGTTCTGGGACAAGCCAGCCCAGAACAATTCCAAACTCAGAACAAAGCCCACATCCATTAAAATCAATGAGAACATTCTCAGAAACTGTAGCAGGGCTAAAGGAAACAAACCTCAATTCCCAGATCTAGAGAGACACAACTCAGCTTTGCTGTTTTGTAAACCTGAGAAAAACTTCACCACCAGCAGCCAGGGGATCTATAAAATGAGGATTCCTGCACCCTTTCACACTAGAGAGCAGGGAAGAACGAGGAAGTCATGAGGACTGTTAAAGTACGGTGTACTCATTTGGGAAACAGCTTCAGGAAACAAATTGAGGCTGTTCTCACGCACAGCCTAACCAGGCTTGAGAAGCCCAGCCTGGATTAGGCTGTGCGCGAGAACCACCAGGATCGGGCCTGATCCCAGTGGTGTAGTGCTGCCTAGCCGGGGTTAAAGGTGCAATCACGCCCTCAATCCCGGCTCTGGGCTGGTGTGTTCACTACATTGGAAGTGGAAACAGAGACGAGTGGCTAGAGCACCAGTCTCTTGGGGGAATCCTCCAATGCACCGCATACATCGCATGGTGCATTGTGGGATATCCAGAGGCCAGAATGCTCTGGAGCTCTGCGCTGCATGGCACAGCATGGATCATCTGGTAGAGCAGTCTGTGCTCTCAGCAACATTCAGTTGCCTGTCTGGGCTGGGGGAAGGTGAGTTAGCCCAGCCTTCCCCCACGACACACAGACACAGACACACAGACACAGACACACACACACACACACACACGCACACACGTGCGAATAGCCCCATAGTCTTCTTTTACTTGTGAAGAAAATACACTAAATAAAAGTAATTAATGAATTGTTAGTGAGTAGCAAGCAACACCCCAGCCACTTTATGTGGCGCAGCGGGGAAATGCTTGACTAACAAGAAGAAGGTTGCCAGTTCAAATCTCCACTTGTACTATATTGGACAGCAGCGATATAGGAAGGTGCTGAAAGGCATCATCTCATACTATGCGGGAGGAGGCAATGGTAAACCCCTCCTGTATTCTACCAAAGACAACCACAGGGCTCTGTGGGTGCCAGGAGTTGAAATCGACTTGACGGCACACTTTAACTTTAGCAAGCAACAATTCCTTTTGGTAATAGTGGCAGGGAAGCGTGCTGCCACAGAAATTGTTCCCAGCCATAGGAATTGATGCCAGCATATGTAACATTTCCCCATGAAAGCAAGGGTGCTTGGGTTCAGGCTGCTCATATGAAGATGTAAAGCTAATATCAGTCCTACACCACACAAAACTTTACAATACAGTTCTCAGCATTAATTAATCTGGAATTAAGTAGCACCTTGGCTTTTATATTCACACAAATGTGGGGATGCATAGAAAAGGAGGGGAAACTATACCTCTATTTTTAAACAACTGTATTAAATATTTGATTATTTCTATTTTCACAGTGAAAATAAGAGGCTAGAAAACAGAAATGTTTGGAAGAATAATACAAAACTAACTGAAATATTCAAAATCCCAACTTCTAAAACGTAGAACATTTTATCCTGGCTCATCAGCGACAAACTATTTTTATACCCAAAATCTTTACCTGGCAAAACATAATATTCCCACAATATTTTTGCATCTCAGCATGCTGTGCTCTCACATTGCATTGTACCACCACTGCTGCTACCACTCCCACAACCACTGTCAGCATCACTGCTGCTTCTGTTGCTTCAGTTTCTTTTCTCTTACACTCTTTCAATGATAGGTCCTTAATCACTTTTGTTTTTGTGTATTTTTAAAATGTTTTCAGATGCAAACCACATTGGGTATTATGTCAGAGAGATGGGATGCCTTTTTTTTAAGCAATAAATGAACAACATCAGCATGTATTGGCACTGGATGTGCTGTTGAAGCCATCAAGGCAACAATACACAGTCCTAGGCAGCAGATCCTTTGAAATGTGTCAAGTATGCAGCTTTGACAGTTTTCAAATATTTATTGAAAAAAATGATGCTGTATCTGAAAAGAGCAAAAAACAAACCAATGTTTACTGCTAGAGGCTTTTCCAGTACACCCTTACCTAACACCTGGTCATCTTCACTAGACTGTGCATCTCTATTGTGGGAGTCCATTCATTTATATGGTCCTGATTTGTCCCCACCCTGACCCCCACACAATTCATGTTCATTTTAAATGATGCAATAGCAGCCACTATTTTTTTTTTTATGACAGCAACTATTTTCTTACCTACCCTGCCATAGGATAATGTTGCATACCAGGGCATCTGGGTGAAAAACACGACCGCTATCAGGAGGCACTTGCACAATGAAACTCTTGCTACCAAAAACAGAGCAATAAAAACTGTACAGGAGGAGGAAAATGAACAGAAATGAATGCAGTTCTGAAAAAATGAACCCCATTTGTATCTGTTCCTACTATGAAAAGGAAGAAAACTGGGGACAACCCAACATGTTGTATATTGACAAATACCATTTTTAATTTAATGAAGGCAGTATATAAGCTTTTGAATATATGCAAAAAGTAACATCAGCATGGAGAAACAAATGCTGTTGAGTATTCATAAAGAAGTTCATATTGTCATGAGCCAGCAGTAGTGTAGTGGTTAGAGTGCTGAACTAGGACCAGGGAGACATAAAATGTAAAATAAATAAAAAATAAAAAATAAAATTAATTAATTAAAAACACATGTATCCAGAAAAAGGGTGCAAAAAGAGAGTTTGAGGAGCATATAGCTAGAAATGTCAAGGGGAATAACAAAAATGTTACGTACAGTATTCAAATATATCAGAAGTAGAAAACCTGCCAGGGAAGCAGTAGGCCTCTCAGATGAGGGCGTGAAAGGGATTATTAAGGAGGATAAGGAGATTGCAGAGAAGCTGAATGAGTTCTTTGCAACTGTCTTCACAGTGGAGAATACTGACCATATACCCTCTCCGGAATTGAGCTTCTTAGATTTAGAGGCTGAAAAACTGGGCCAATTTGAGGTGACAAGGGAAGATGTTCTAAACTGTCTTGAAAAACTAAAAGTTATCAAGTCGCCATGGCCAAATGGCATCCACCCAAGAGTTATGAAGGAACTCAAATGTGAAAATGCTGATCTCCTAGGGGGAAAAAATGTAATTTGTCCCTACAATCAGGCTCTGTACCAGAGGACTGGTCAATATAACTCTGATTTTCAAGAAGGGATCCAGAAAATTACAGGCTGGTCAGCTTAATTTTGGTGCCAGGTAAATTGATAGAAAGCATACTTAAGTATAAAATTGTTAAGCATATAGAAGAAAAGGCCTTGCTGAAGAAGAACCAGCATGGCTTCTGCAAGGGCAAGTCTTGCCTCACTAAACTTTTAGAGTTCTTTGAGAGTGTCAACAGGCATGTGGATAAAGGTGATCTGGTTGACACAGTATACTTGGGCTTCCAAAAGGTTTGTGACAAAGTTCCCCACCAAAGGCTCTTGAGTAAACTTAGCAGTCATGGAACAAGGGGAAAGGTTGATGTGTGGATTGGTAACTGGTAATTTTCAATTAAAAATTAATTGGTAATTTTAATTAGGTACTGTTTTAATTGAGTTTTAATAGTTTTAACTTTTTAAATTTTAATTGTTGAAATGTTTTAATATTTTATTGGCTGTTTTTATTGTTTGTAAACTGCCCAGAGAACTTGCGTTTTGGGCAGTATAGAAATGTATTAAATAAATAAATAAAATAAAATAAACTGGTTGAAGGACAGGAAACAGAGGGTAGGAATAAACGGAGAGTTTTCACAATGCGGGGGGGGGAAACTGAACTTCACATAAACGCTGATATACTGAGCTGTCGGTGACTGACCAGGAAAGAGATCTTGGGGTCGTGGTGGACAGTTCATTGAAAGTGTCCACTCAGTGCTCAGCAGCTGTGAAAAAGGCCAATTCCATGCTAGGGATCATTAGGAAGGGAACTGAAAATAAAAATACTAATATTATAATGCCCTTGTACAAATCTATGCTGTGGCCACATCTGGAGTACTGCATACAGTTTTGGTCACTGTATCAGAAGGAGGACATTGTAGAACTGGAAAAGGTGATGAAGAGGGCAACCAAGATGATCATGGGCCCACAGCACCTTCCTTAAGAGGCAACTCTACAGCATCTGGGGCTCTTTTTTGCTTTGAAAAAGAGGTTACTAAGGGGAGACATGATTGAGGTGTATAAAATTATGCATGGAGTGGAGAGGGTGGGCAGAGATAAATGTTTCTCCCTCTCTCACAACACTAGAACTAGGGGTCATCCCATGTAACTGAAGGCTGGGAAATTTAGGACTGACAAAAGGAAGTACTTTTCCACATAGTGCCATGGGATGTGGTGATGGCCACCAGCTTAGACAGCTTTAAAAGGGGCTTAGACAAATTCATGGAGGACGGGTCTATCAATTGCTAATAGTTTGGTAGCTGTGGGCACAATGGCTCTCAATAGAAGTTGCAGGGTAGCAACATCAGGAGAGAGGACATGCACTGTAGTAATGGCTTACAAAGAGGGACTAATGTGAGAAATGCAAATAGTGTGGGGGCTGAGAGAGAGAGAGAGAGAGAGAGAGAGAGAGAGAGAGAGAGAGAGAGAGAGAAGCTGTCTCTAAGGTAAGTGGGTCCCAGGCCATGGTGTGTTTAAAAGGTTAAACAAGAGCACCTTGAATGGTCTCAGAAGCGTACTCATAGCTAGTGCAAATTATTATAATATGTCCTCAATATTAATAATGAGATGGGCAGTCACATTCCGCACTAGGTAAAGCTTCTGGGTCATCTTCAAGGTTAGCCCCACACAGTATGCAGTGCAGTGGTCAAAGCTAACTGTTACAAAAGTGTAGCAAGATCCCCTTTGTCCACGAAGGGGCGGAGTCTATGCAATTAATGAAATAGGCAACAATCAGCCCTGACAACCACAGATAACTGCTTTTTGAAGACCAGTCCAAAAGCACTTCAAGGCTCCATACTTGTTCCTAGGAGGAAACCACAGTATCATCCATCACCACAAACCTAGCCCTGTTTAGTGTTCGGTGTCCCTCCTGCATCACTTCTGACTTGTCTAGTTTCACTTTTATGTGTTGGCCTTCATCCCTCCAACCACCATCTCCAAGTACTGATTCAGGACAAAGACATCAGCTCTTGGAAGTTTGATCACAAAAATAACAAGCTGGGTATCATCAGCAGAATGTACACATAAGAGATAGTTTCTTGGGGAATGGATGAAGCACCTAATTCAAGGAAGACAGGACTTTTCTCTCCTCCAGTGAGGTATGCTGGCCAGATGTCCCCCAAGTTCATTTCAGCTGGCTTTCACCAGTCATTTATGCCATATCTATTGTGTATTTATTTATTACATTTATAAACTGCCCCATCTGAAGGCTCTGGGCATATATGCAGTGACCTTCACCATGGCAAGTAAACTATCAGCATCCTTAAGGTTCATCCCTTAATAGTCTCAAGTTTTGCTTTCATTCTACCTCAAGATTTGAAATCTCAGCTGCCAGGTTTCTAACTGAAATGGATCTGCTTTCATCCAGCCCATTACTGCCTGTAGGCAGGCATTTAGGGAATGAATGCCACTTCCCGATGGTGAAGATGAAAAGGAGAAGTAAGAAACATAAGAAACATAAGAACAGCCCTGCTGGATCATGCCCAAGGCCCATCTAGTCCAGCATCCTGTTTCGCACAGTGGCCCACCAGATGCCGCTAGAAGCCACAGACAGGAGTTGAGGGCGTGCCCTCTCTCCTGCCATTACTCCCCTGCAACTGGTACTCAGAGGCATCCTGCCTTTGAGGCTGGAGGTGGCCCACAGCCCTCCAACTAGTAGCCATTGATAGACCTCTCCTCCATGAAGTCATCCAAACTCCTCTTAAAGCCATCCAGGTTGTTGGCTGTCACCACATCCTGTGGCAGAGAGTTACACAAGTGGATCACGCGTTGTGTGAAAAAGTACTTCCGTTTGTTGGTCCTAGACCTCCTGGCAATCAATTTCATGAAGTGACCCCTGGTTCTAGTGTTGTGTGAGAGGGGGAAAAATTTCTCTCTCTCCACTTTCTCCATCCCATGCATGATTTTATAGACCTCTATCATGTCACCCCGCAGTCGTCTTTTTTCTAAACTAAAAAGCCCCAGGTGTTGTAGTCTTGCCTCATAAGAAAGGTGCTCTGGGCCCCTGATCATATGTTGGTTGCCCTCTTTTGTACCTTCTCCAGTTCAACAATGTCCTTTTTAAGATGTGGTGACCAGAAATTGTACGCAGTACTCCAAGTGTGGTCACACCATAGTTTTGTATAAGGGCATTATAATGTTAGCCATTTTATTTTCAATCCCCTTCCTAATGATCCCTAGCATGGAATTGGCCTTTTTCACAGCTGCCATGAGTCGACACTTTCAACGAGCTGTCCACCACAACCCCAAGATCCCTCTCCTGGTCTGTCACCGACAGCTCGGATCCCATCAGCATATACTTGAAGTTGGGGTTTTTTGTCCCAATGTGCATCACTTTACACTTGCTAACATTGAACCTCATTTGCCATTTTGTAGCCCACTTCCCCAGTTTGGAGAGATCTTTTTGGAGCTGCTCACAATCCGTTTTGGATTTCACTACCCAGAAGAGTTTGGTATCATCTGCAAATTTGGCGACATCGCTGCTTACCCCTGCTTCTAGATCATTTATGAATAAATTAAAAAGCACCGGTCCCAGTACAGATCCCTGGGGGATCCCACTTCTCACTTCCCTCCATTGTGAAAACTCTCCATTTATACCTACCCTCTGTTTCCTGTCCTTCAACCAGTTAGCAATCCACACATGTACTTGGACCCTTATCCCATGACTGCTAAGTTTCCTCAGGAGTCTTTGATGAGGAACTTTGTCAAAAGCTTTTTGGAAGTCCAGGTATACTATGTAAACTGGATCATCTTGGTCCACACACTCGTTGACACTTTCAAAGAAGTCCAAAAGGTTGGTCAGGCAAGATTTACCTTTGCGGAAGCCATGCTGGCTCACTCCCAGCAGGGCCTGTTCTTCTAGGTGCTTTACAATTTTATCCTTGAGGATGCTTTCCATCAATTTGCCTGGAACGGACGTTAGGCTAACCGGCCTGTAATTTCCCGGATTGCCCCTGGATCCCTTTTTGAAAATCGGTGTTACATTTGCTACTCTCCAGTCCTCTGGTTCAGAGCCCGATTTCAGGGATAAGTTAAATATTTTCGCAAGGAGGTCGGCAATTTCACATTTGAGTTCTTTGAGGACTTTGGGATGGATGCCATCGGGCCCTGGTGATTTGTTAGCTTTCAGTTTTTCCAGACAGTTTAGATTTAGAACATCATCCCTTGTCACTTCTATCTGACTCAGCTCTCTAGCCTCCATCCCTAAAAATCCTGGTTCAGGAACAGGTATATGCTCAGTATCCTCTGCCATGAAGACAGACGCAAAGAACTCATTCAGCTTCTCTGCAACCTCCATATCCTCCTTAATAATCTCTTTCACTCCCTCATTGTCTAATGGTCCAACTGCCTCCCTGGCAGGTTTCCTGCTTCTGGTGTACTTAGATTTGGGTGTCATCAGCATACTGATAACACCCAGCACCAAGACTCCTGATGATCTCACCCAGTGGTTTCATGTAAAAAGCTTTGGGAACGAATGGAGCCCTGAGGGAACAGCTCATGTTTTGAGGAGCAACTGTCACCAAGTTCCACCATCTGGAATCTACCCAAGAGATAGGAGTGGAACTGCAAAGCAGTGCCCTCTATTCCCAACTTGCCCAGGACATCCAGAAGGATACCATGGTCAATGGTATCGAACACCGCCAAGAGATCCAGAAGAACCAGCAGAGTCACACTCTGTCAATTCCCCGGTAAAGGTCATCCATCAGGCTGACCAAGGCTGTCTCAGCCCCATAGCCAGCTCTAAAGCCAGTTTGAAATGGGTCTAGAATGATAATCAGTTTCCTCTAAGCCTTCCTGGAGCTGGTCAGCCAGCACTCTCTCAAACACCTTGCCCAACCAAGGGAGATTGGAGACTGGCCTATAACTATCCATCTATCTAAGTGGTCCAGGGAAGGTTTCTTAAGAAGCGGTCTAACCATTGCCTCCAGTGGGGCACCCTACCCTTCCTCAACGATGCATATATGATATTAACTAGGCCACCTCCAACAATCTCCCTGCTAGACAGAAGCAGCCAAGTCGAGCAAGGATCCAGAGAACAAGTGGTAGGTAGGTTGCACTGCCCCAAGCAGCTTGTCCGCATTCTCAGGAATCAGATTGAAACTGATTCAATCTAATACTGCTAGAGGGATAGCTGGACACCCCCTTCATTAATCCTGCAGAAATAGTGGAGTCCAAGTCCAAGAATACAGGAGATTTTGTCCGCAAAGAACCCACTAAAAGCGACGTCACAGCAGAACGATTCCAGGGACTGATTTAAAACAGAAGGAGCAGAAATTAAACTCCTCACAATCTGAGATAGCTCTGCTGAACGCCAACCTGTGGGTGCAATGAGCACGGACCAAAATCTTTTTTTCGCTGCATGTACCACTACCACACAAGTCTTCAAATGGGTCCTATGCTGTGCCCTGTCAGATTCAAGCCAAGTTCTCCTCCACTTGTGTTCCAGTCACCTACCCAGCGTTTCAGCCCCTGCAACTCTTCAGTATACCAAGGGGCCATTTTAGAAGCAGGTTGGAAGGGACGCTTAGGAGCAATCATGTCTACTGCCCTGGCGAGTCCGCTATTCCAGGTTCCCACCCCAGGGCATCAACAGAATAACCGGCTGCACCAACTTCAAAACCCTCCAAGGCTTTTTGGAATCCCACTGGGTCCAGCAGCCTTTTGGGCGGACCATCCTAATAGGTCCACCACCCCTGGAGGACAATGGCCAAAGGATGATGGGTGTTGTATTCCAGGTTCCCACCCCAGGGCATCAACAGAATAACCGGCTGCACCAACTTCAAAACCCTCCAAGGCTTTTTGGAATCCCACTGGGTCCAGCAGCCTTTTGGGCGGACCATCCTAATAGGTCCACCACCCCTGGAGGACAATGGCCAAAGGATGATGGGTGTTGTATTCCCACCACACCTGTGGACCAAAGTTTGAGAACCCCTGCTTAAGCGCTCAAAGCACACTGCACACATTATCTCAGAAATCATTACAGCAACTGTGTAAACTAGAAAAGTATTATTATTTCCACATCACAGACTGGAGTTGAAACATAGAGGCTTGTCTGAGAGACCACCTAATACATGAACTGAGAATTGACCTGGGGGCTTTTTGCAGATAACATATGCTCTTAACCACTATGCCACACCAGCATATCCTTAAGCAAAGAAGTACAGTTTCCTAGTCACTGGTAACTATAGGAAATGGTTAGCCCATTTCCCTATCCAACTATCAGCAGCTGCACATAAGCTCCAAGTGGAATGCACTATTATACCAGTCTCTTTTAGTAATACCAACTGTTTGAGCTTCAGACAGTTATTCATCATACAGAAAAAGCTACCATGGATTTTCTGTTTTACTACTAGCAGAAGCAGATTCAAAGAATAATAGTACACCACTTAATATCTCATTGCTAGAACTGTCTGCCTGTTACATAGAGAAGTAAAAAGAGCACAGAGGGGGATGCCAAGATCCTGCTCTTGTTATCAGTCCTTGTGAGAAGCAACAGACTTTCCTTTTCATTAGAGCCCTGCAGGATGGTGAGAATAATTCATTCCTTTAAACTCTCTCCACTGCTTCTTGGAGGGACATCTTAGAAACAGGGAGCCGGCTAAGAAAGGGGGAAAGTTATTCCATTTTCTTGAACGTAGAAACTTGCGTTTTCTAGAGACGCGTTTTGAGTGGAATACAAATATGTTAAATAAATAAAAAATAACGTTACATTGTGCTTCTTGGGCTGAAGGTTAAGCTCTTTCCTGTTTCTTTTGCAAGTCGCGGCTGTAGACAATCTTGAAAAAGCAAGGGCCCCCTGAATCCATTCTATACGATGCCCTTTAAAAAGCAGCGCAAAAGAACGAGAGACTCCAGGAGTTTGCAGAGGAAACTGGCTGGGTTTGGCCTTTTGGAAGCTGACATGAAAAAGGAACAGCAGTGCGGTCTCTCCACATCTGGATTTGTTAAAAGAGTTTCCATCTGCAGCTTGCTTTCAGGCTGGAAAAGCAAAGAGGGGTTAACTGATTAGAGCAAAGGAGACAGCGTGGGGCTTACCTTACTTTGCAGAGAGGCAGAACTGCTCTCGCCAAAAAGGGCCCCGAAGTTGCTGTGGATTTCTTTCCCCGCTCTTTCTTCGCAAGTTTCCGCGTTTGCCTTGAGTCCACGCGCAAAGCTTCCTTCGGCTGAGCTGTGCAGCGTTTTCCAAAAGGTTTTGGAAAACCCTTTCCAAAAGGTTTTGGAAAACCCTTTCAGGTTTTCAAGACAGGGAGAGAGAAAGTTGTTTGCAGTCGGGAGAGACAGAGGCTTAGACGGGAGTCCCCGCTGTCCAGCACGCCCGCTGCCTTGCTGGTGCCTCTAGTGCATTTTATTGCCCCCCAGAGCATCCGACAGCATCCAAGAAGTGCTGCCTTCCCGTAGCTGTCTCCGGACCGGAGCGCTCTTTAGAGGAACAAGCAGCCAGGAATGTCTGGATTCCCTCCCCACCCCTCTCTTACTCGGCTCCAACTTTGGGGTCCAGTCTGAAAAGTCAAGCTCTTTTGCGCCTTCTTGTCTGAAAGAGTGTGTGAGAGAAATAGAGAGAAGGGAGAGGGAGTTGCTTGAGGCAACGGCTTCAGCTAGCAGTAGACACAACAAACAGCTCAGCCCAAGGCAGAGTGACCAGAACTTGCAGCAGAGCTTCACTTCGTGAGTTTGGGCGGGAGAGAGCAGGGAGCCTCTGCTAAAGCTTCGAGCTCCCTCCTCCAAACCGAAACAACAGGAATCCGCAGGGTGGGTTGGCTTTTCCTTTGGTTTTTTACTCGCTTTTTCATTCCAGGCTGAACTCTAGGGCTGCTGCCTCTCTCTCCGTGCGACTCTGCTTGCTTGTGTGTGAACGCGCCTGCTTTCGATTCTGGAGTCTCCCCCACCCCCCTCAAGCCTCCATCCTCCCCTTTCTCAGGATATGAGGGGATGTTTAGAAAATCCTTTGCCCACGCCAGCCGCTGACTCATGTTTTTATTAAAGAAGGGAGGCCTGTGACTCCACATATTAAAAACGCTGCGCGCGCCGGCCTCCTACCCGCCCCTCACCCTCCCCCGGCTTCCCTGGCTCCTTCTCAGCCCGGGAATTGGGGAGGGGGAGTTGTCCATTGCTGGCGGATGGCGGCCGTGGTGGGACTCGCTGGGCTTCTTATCGCAGAGATAACGTTTTGCTAGTAAAGGGCTGCTTTGTTGGCTGGGCGGAGTCGCTGTTTACCAGAGCCTTTGAAAAGGGTTTGTTGAACAATAGAGCTGCGGAATGGTTCACAGGCCTGAGTAAGACTCACGAGCATCGCCTGCTTCCCACTGAGAGAAGGCCAAGTAGAGGCTGTTTATGCACCCAGCTGCGGTCCCTGAGCAAATTAGCATACACCATCGTGATGGGACACACACACTTGCCCTTGTGCAGCACGTCCAAACTGTCCAGATCTGCCCAGGGCCTTTCTTTTTATATATTTATACACACACACACTCTACTGTGAATCTTTATAAATTCCCCTAGGGCATACAATACATTTTTAGGTGTATGCCTTAAGGTATTTTAAAGAGTATTTCCAAAAATGTAAAGTGCAAATGGAATGGATCTGCATGACATACCACACATCTGCATTCCACATGAGGCCAGAACTGACGGGTTCAATGGCAGATCCAGGTTTGCTTTGCATTATGTGGGCTAAAAGAAGGTGAGGCCACACATGGATGTTACCAGTTCAATACTTTAGTATGTCACAATATATGGTAGCGGAGGGTGAAAACTATCAAAATCTTCTGTACATTTTATTTTCCTGTTGGAGTCTGGATTTGAAAACTACAGGTCACAAACGAAGTTGCCATGCGAAGTTGCATCCTTGCTTTTCACATGAGAAAACCCAGCAAATGTTGCCAATTGTTATGCCTTGTGAAAAATTTATGAACTGCTTTAAAAGTTTCTTGGGACTCCTTTCCTGGCATCAGAACAATTGTACTGTGCCTTTCAGTTGCTCAGCGGCGCTGCTTGCTTATAAAAGCTATTGGGGACTTTTTGATATGATTTTTTAAATACACTTACACACAGAATATTATTTCTTATTTGTTACATGGGAGCCAAATGTATGCTGAAGAAGCACTCCCTTTTGTGGGGTGCTGAATCCTCCCAATATTCAAACCACTATATGTATAAGTATATGTAAAGGTATATATACATGAGCTTACATCCCAATTAGTGTTGCATTAGCATAATTCTGTTTTGCTAGCACAAGGACATTGCACCAAGACAAGAATGTCTGTTCCAAACTAGTCCTTATGCTAGATACTGACAAGTCGCATAACAGGTTGCAAAACAGGTAATGTGTGGCACAAGACATTGCACAAATGGTTACCCGATGTGATGCATAAACGGTTGCACAACTCTTTAGCACAACCTTATATCAATTTTCCCAGAGAAAGAGCTGGGTCTCATGATCGGTGAGACCCGGTTTGGGAAGCACAGTGGGGAGAGCGGGCTAAGCCCACTCTCTGCACACATGAGCAGGGAGGGAGCCCTGGGCAGCCAGATCAGCCACCTACACAATTGGCGGCTTCATGACAGAGCTGGCAGGGGCCGGGGAGCTCGGGGGCTGCGCGGCCCCCGGAAGCTCCAGTATGCCCTGCGCGAGCACGCAGGGCATACTGGGGAGGCCCCCGGAGCTTTTCAGCTCCCCTCCAGGGGTCAACTCATGAGTAACCACGGCGCGGAGCCACGTAGCAGCTACTCACGATCTTTAAAACCAGGTTTGTGGAGCGCTTGCTCCGCAAACCTGGTTTTAGGGCAGGGGTACTTAGGCGGGTTACCCACTTAGGAACCACCAGGCTTGCAGCGAAACCCGGTGGTTCACACAATGGGGCAAAATCGGGCTAGCCTCCGCTAGCCTGATTTCGCCCCATCATGTGAATAGCCTCAAAGTCTTCCATTACTGACTGTTAAGCCAGTAATACCACAACTTCGGGCTTCTAAGTGTGTACAACTTCTCTCAGTGTGCTAGCACAACATTAGTCTGGATGCCAACCATTGTCATTGGGAAAATGCAAATATTGCTATAATGCAAATAATGCTAATGGGGCCATTGTTTGGAGTGCAATGTGAAATGTGGTTTGTCAAGCATTATGGCTTTTGATGAATAGTACTCATGAGCAGCACAACCCATGTCAAAGCCCTTCAATTTTATGTATCCTTGTTTTCTTAAGCAAAAAATAGTTACTTGAAAGCTATGCACTCCATCTCTCTCTCTCTTTTGAAACTAGGAAATTGGGGTTCAGTTGTTGGCCCATAGCAAGGTTATCACCCTTCCACTATGTGGAAGCAGAATATCATCCTACTGCATCATCTCATACTGCACGGGAGAAGGCAATGGTAAACCACTCCTGTATTCTACCAAGAAAACCACATGGCTCAGTGGTCACCCAGAGTCGACACCAACTCGATGGTACAACTTTACCTTTCCTTTCCTCATTAGGTGTATACTAATGCACTGTGAAAAAAGTGGGTTTATGTTTTGATGTGGAGAATTGCTTGATGTACCAGGGTCACAGGCAAGGGCATGGCAAGTTTGGAGTGGGCCCTGGGACAAAAGTGAAGATGGGCTTCAGTGTTCCTTTTAAGAGGAATTCCCAGATGTTGCACATGGTGAAGAAAAACAAAACATTCCCAGCACACCCTTTCTCCTGTGCAAATAATATAACACGATCCTCATGCATGCAGACACACACACACTCCCCTGGCTCAGAAGCATTTGCTTTTACCATTTATACCTACTACCTATATTCCTCCTGGAGAGGGCTTTAAGTCAAGGTGAGTCCTTTGCTCAGGAGCTAGTGGTGTGCCACTGAGTCAGGGAGGCAGGAGGGAGAGTGGAAAGAGTGAGTGAGCTGTGTAGCCCAGCCAACAACCTCCCCCTGCCTCAGGGGCCCAAGGACATTTGCTACACCCCTGGTCACAGGTTCTGGCATTGAGCATCTTGAGCCCTGACTCAAATTAAGCCCTATCTGTGTCTGGTTTAGGTATATATTTATCTCAGCTACTGATAAGGCTATCACTTTGTAAAGAGCCAGAGATAATTTGGCCAGGACCATGTCAAGGATGTCCGTGCTATGCAGGGGAGCCCCAATTGTCTAGAAACTTTGCAATCTTGCCTTGTAATTCTTTTGGGGCTTTTTAAAAAAAGGTTTAATGATATTCTTTGTCTTCTTTCACTGGATGTTCAAATATCCCTCTCCAATAATTTTCTTTTGCGCTTTAACTCTTGAAATAATTTAGGAAAATGGACCATCTTTTGCAATGAATTACTCTTTTAAATCATGCTTCATTCCTTTAGCTCTAAGTGGATGAAAAGAACTTTTTATGGCAAACCACATGGGTAGGGTAAATCAGAGCAATTGCCCCAGCCCCATGCCCTAAAAAGCCCAGTGCTTTCTTGAGGCCTTTTACAGAGAAAAAAGAGCCTGGTGTTCCCAGCAGTTGCATTGCTTGGCCCCACCCCCTGCTGCAGAGAGAAGATGTTGCCTTACCTGATCCACTCCCAAGAGTTCCAGCCAGTCCCCCTCCCATGTGATTTGGAGGAGAAGGGAGGCTCAGCCCAATGTTGCTGCCTTTGCAACTGAGTGGCTCCTCCCCCTCAAATTCCCGCTCTGCCCTTTTTGCACTGGCCGCATGTTTTGTTCATTCTGCAGCATTTATGTAATCAGCATGCAGCGATTTTCCTCCAGAAGAAGCCGTTTGAGTCAGTGAGGGGCTCTCTGGACAGTGTTTTTCAGGCAAGAGGCAGCGGCAGTGATTTTTTAAAAATCCAGCTTGCTGTTAGCCCTCTTAAAAATAAATAAATTAAAGACATTTTTAAAAGAAGAAGAAAACTGTACCCGTGTACAGCATCCCAAGCATGTACCTGCAAGCCCTGTGTCCAAATGCTCAGAAGCCTCAACTCTGCGCTGTCCACACAGTGTTTGTCTGCAGGAACGAATGCTACAAGTGTGAAGAGATTCCGTCTGTGATCAGAATGCTGGGACACTTCAGTGTTCTGATCATGGAAAGAATCTCTTCATGCATACATCATTGGTCTCTGCAGACACATGCTCCAGGCATGGGCAGTGCGGGAGTGAGGCTTCTGAGTGCATCAGCACTGGGGGGCGGGCAACCTCCAGGCAAGCTCTTGGGATGCTGTATGTGGGTACAGCATTACCCCCCCACACTTAATGTCTGAAGAGAACTCATCAGTGACCAGTGGCAGCACCATGGGAAAAAATGGGACATAGCAGGGGTAAAGTGCATTTGTGGGTGGGTGAAGTGTGCCCCACATTTCTGAAACAGAAATGGGAACTGTGGGGGAGTCACTTCTATAGGGATGCTTGCCCCCCCATCCCCCAAAGCTACCCTTGGACCAAACAAAGGAAGCATCAGTAATTAAATTCCCATAGTATTTATGCCATCAGCACATGTGCAAGGCTCTAGAGCAAGCATAGTATATTGTCCAGGGCACTTTCCAGGCTAGCTGCTCATCAGCAGCAAAATGCCTCCGTTCGGGCAAGTCACATTCAGATCATAAACAGCAGGGGGAGCAGTCTCGCAGCAACTAACAACCCAAAAAACAGCAACTTTTTCATGCTGGATATATGACGTCCTTGCTCTATATTGCAGTGATTAAATTCGCAACAAGGCATTGGAAAAGAGACTGCGGTCTCACGATGCAGGAAGTGTGGAAACACACTTCCGAGATACGTCCTGACCCTGTTGTAGCGTCTAGTCTGGAAAGCCCCCAGGGGGTGGCAGAGAGGAGCAGGATAAACATACAATGGCTATTAGGAGGAAGGGTTGTCCCTCAGAGTTGGAAGGAACACAATAACCATGCAGATGGATTCTAGCTGAGAGCAACGGCAGGAGGACTTTCCCCCTGGGGAGAAAGTTTGGGAGATAAAGAAGGCAAGCTGTCTTCACACTGTGAGGAGGTGTTGGTGGGTGCCGCTCAGGTGTTGGAGTGGGAGCCACTCAGAATTGGGGAGCACATTGGGATTCTGGTTGAGGGCAGGGAGGGGAGGAGGATGCTGCCTAGAGGGGAGAAGGTGGCGCAGCACTGATTGTGATCAGTAAGTTTTTTTTAAAGTATGTGCACATATTTAATTGTATTGAAATGTTATAAGGACCTGCACCCCATTAGGGACAGCCCAGGTTACAGCAACTGTATTTGTTTCCAGGGCAAATACAGATGTTGAGCTCAAGTGAACTTTTGAAATTATATAGACAATATGACAAATTTTCTTATTTTGAAAACAAGTTTTTAGACAATTCTTCAGGGAACAGCTTGGTTTCTGCAATGAGAGCAAGATGACAAAATCCAAAACATATCTGGAGACAGGATGCATGAGGGACAGAAACACAAAACAGCAAGGAAAACCCAGGGGATTCTGTGAAGGATTTTTGTTTTCTAGTTTTGATTCTTTTAAAATAAAATTAGGAGATGATAGATAATCCAATGCACATATATAGAAGTACCATCAAATTTCCTACACATTAATGTCTTCAGCTAGTGTCTGCCTGCCGTAATGTTTGGGAAGAAGCATGAGAACTGAAGTACCCACATACATTATTAGGTGTATGTGACGTAGTTCCCATGGTCATGACAGCTCTTAGAAAATGATTGGTTGGCAATGGCATGTGAATGAATGTCACAGTTCTGCTGAATTTTGCCTACATGAAAGTCTCTGAGCTTGTCTTTGCCCACATTCACATGGAAAAAGCAATGGGTGAATCAGAAGTACATGATGTTGTTTACGAATGACCAGTGTTCCCTCTAACAGGGATTCCCAGATGTTGTGGACTATAACTCCCAGTATCCTCAGCTGCAACAGGCTTTGCTTGGGGATTATGGGAGTTGTAGTCAACAACATCTGGGAATCCCTGTTAGAGGGAGCACTGCATATGACTACCGGAATTCCCATGCCATGGCAGTTCAAAAAGGGCTGTAGAATCATCCATAAAGTGTCTTATGTATTGAAGGAGGCATGAGGTATTGGTTAAAATGAGGAAAAGAATGGCACAGGATGGTGGTGACGCACAGTGGTAAAAAACAACAACCCCACAGTATTAACAAGTGAAGTATGATATATTTTATGGATGTTCACTATCACGGCAATTAGGGATGTATGAACAGGTTTGGAACCTCACCTTTTTGACATTGAACTGGTTCAGTTTGACAGCTTGACTTTGAACTGAACCACCCACCCACCCCCCGTTCAATTTGGCATTGAACTAAACCCCGCCCCCCAATCTGTTCAGAGGGATTAAAGTTAAAATATATATTTTTAAATCAACTTGCCCCCTCTGGGGGGCTTCTCCGAGTCAGTGCTGGGATTTCCCGAGGTACCCCCTCCCCCTGCCAGCCTCCATTACTGCCAAAATTGCCCTGTCCCAGAGGTCTTTGGCCTATTATCGGCCTGCCCTGCATGGCGGTGGCCATTTTGGAGGCCACTGCGCATGCCCAATGGGCCTCTGTGTGGTCTGGGTCATGAATTTTCAAAAAATTCACAAACCCCCCCCCCCAAGCTGAACCAAACTGAGGGGGTTAGAGGGAGTACAAAACTGAACTGTTCTGGTCTGGTTCAAATCCAGTTCGACTCAAACCAAACCGGACCATCCGGTTTTGTGCACACCCCTAACGGTAATTGCTTGTAACTGTGTACACATGAAATTCCAGTGTCATTATGTGAATGCAGGCAAAAATGAGCAAAGGACATTCATATGTAGGAAATTCATACTTCTTCACACCATCCATGTGCAAAGAAGACCATGGTCAGATTATCTAAAACAGGGATAGTCAACTTCTGTAATCCAAGGGGCCACTCTCTTCTTCAGGAGACAATCTGGGGCTGTGAAAGCTCAGCTCTGTAATAAAATTGGACCAACTAGCTGTGAAGGCTTCAACAGTAATGGAGTATATGTGCTCAAGAACAGCATCACACATAAATATGTATATTTACATATAATATATAGGCTGGCATGCAGAGTAACACTATGCTGATGCACCTGTTAGTTGATGGGGAGGGGGACAATTTTTGGTGATCCTTCCTTCCTTCTGATGCTCGCTGTGCTTCCCAAAAGTATGTCCTTGATGGCCCCCCCAACCCTCAGGACCATATTTTCGTGATACGTTGGCAACTATACAGGGAAGGGGAATAACCAAAAATTGTGCCACACCTTGCACAACAGAAAACTCTGGCATGTTGGTACAGAGTTTGTCTGGATATCAGCACAAAATATAAAAATGGTCTAGCATTAAAGTGTAGAATCTGGGTTTTGTTTGTTTGTTTGCAACTTAATAACATGTTTGGTAAGACTACCGGGGCTAAATAAATCTGCTTGCTCTAATCACAAGTTATTCATTTTGATGTAAAAATTAATATCTTTTCAACATCCTGCAATAACTCTTTTCTCTCTATATAGTATGCTATAACAGTCCTGAGATTATTTAAAATGTGAAGTGGAAGGAGAAGTTTGTGGAATTACAATGACAGATTCCTAAATAGGATACAGCATTGGTTTGGCATATTAAAATGTCTATGACCAAACTTAGATGGCATCTCAAACAGCAACAACAGGGAGAACAACAATAGCCCCATGGGGGAGAATGATTTCCCCCCCCCCCATCAGGGATTCAAAGAGGCAGTGCGGGGTGCTGGAGAATAGTTCCTTTAGGACAGCTGAGTCTAGACATCTTGAACCATTTTAGCAGACTGGAAATTGGTGCAATGTGGTCCCCAGATGAAAGAGCAAATGGTTTATTTTCTCTGCCGCGATAGCAGAAAATTCTGAAATGGAGCCCAGAGAGAGGCAGGAAGTTCTGGAGTGATGTCAGAAGATATCACATAGCCAGGCACTGAATCAAATGTCTTGCCTGAGCTTTAAAATTGTATCACAGCAAGAATAAATTGTTAATTTCTCAGACTGGAAAATCTGGAGCTGAAAGCTGCCTTGAATCCACATCTTCTACCTTGAAAACCTTTCCCTCTAATCTCTCTCTCTCTCTTTAGGGAGAGGCTGGGTGTGCTTATTCCTAATAAGAGAAAGGCTTTTTTTTTTTTTTTGGCAAGCCCAGGGGTACTCTTTTCTTATTGCATGCATCATAGGGCTTTTCCTCTGATACTGTAAACATGTTTCAAGCTGCATCCTGGTGAGTGCTGGCTCATATTGAGCCCTCTTAGTAAAAGTATAGCAATTGATTGGTTATCTGTCATTTTGGGGGGCCCTTGGACAAGGAACCCTCAGTGGTCTGCTTTAACCTGGAAAAAGTAGGGAATTCAATTCTGTTCTCTCTTCTGTTGCCTCAAACTTCGTTAGGTACTCTGTTCCCAAGGAATAGTACCATGTTGGAATGGTGGGCTCTTTGCTGTCTTTGCTGGTAGCTCAGCAAAATGATCACGGGATTGATCAAAAAATGATCACAAGCCAGACAGTTCTAAATTGTTGGAACCATGTCTTAGCCTGGGCAGTGGCTTTAGATCAGACTTCAGCTGGTGGCAGCCTACTTCGAAGGTGTGTCGAGCTCCTAAATTGGGATCAGAGCAATCTCTCTGAGGGTAGATCCCAGAGAAGCATAGACTAACCATCCCAGCATCTGAACCATTTATCATGAGCACAATATGCAACTAGGCCAGCTATCCAACCTGAACTTTTTAGCAGTGGTATACCACATCATGCTTATGACAGATATTTCCAGTTATTGACTCTTTATGCATATTCAGCCACATCACAATGGCCATGAGAATTGGTCCTGAGGTACAACGAAGATTGGTATGGTACTTGCTTCTGTAGAACCACCTTTTGTAGGTAAAAGAGTAATCAGTATTCTGGAACACACAACACATGGTTTTAACTAAGTGTATCTTTTAGTGTCTCATGTCCAATTGTAAAACCCTGTCCAATTTTAATGTCTCATGTCCAATCTTTCCTTACCATTTCTTCCTTCTCATATGTCTGTTTAGTGAAAGCCCACAGACAGGAGTTTTGTCTTTGTTAATTTTATATTACAAACTGTAAATCACCACCACCACCACCACCACCACCACCACCACCACCACCACCACAATAGCTCTCCTATAAGGCCACATGAGGTGGTAGCCTCAAACTGTGAGTTGCCAAAGCATCACTCAGCCCCCCAATGAGTGTCACCCTACCAGCCTGCTCCTAGCTCACCTGCACTGCCACTGCCCATCCCTCTGCTTTGTTCCCCTCACCAGTCCCATCCCCTCATTGACTCCACCCTCTGAATCCTTTACTGCCCCTTTCTCACTGGCCCTGATAATGAGCTGGGTCTCATGATCAGTGAGACCCAGTTTGAGAAGGGAAACAAAGCGCTCTCCCTACACATGAGCAGGAAAGGAGCCCTGGGTGGCCGGATCGGCCGCCCACACAATTGCCAGCTCCGTGACGGAGCCGGCAAGGGCTGGGGAGTTCGAGGGCTATGCGGCCCCTGGAAGCTCCAGTATGTCCTGTGCGAGTGCTTTTTGCCTCCCCTCCGGGGATCTACTCATGAGTAGCCAAGGTGCAGAGCCGCGCCGTGGCTACTCACGATAAGAAAAACTGGGTTTGCGGAGCACTCGCTCCGCAAACCCGGTTTAAGGGGAGGGGTACTTAGGTGGGTTAACCGCCGGGAGGTAACTGGGCTTGGCTGCGAGCCCGGTGGCTCCCACAATCATCCGAAATTGAGCTAGGCTCCCCTAGCCCAATTTTGGCTGATCGTGAGAATAGCCTCACTGCCTGTCTTTCTCCTTAGTGGCCCTACTTTCCAGGCACAATGCTGCTTGGTGCTGCAGACTGGCAAGGCCGTGTTCATATAACAGCAACTCACCCACTGGCCTCTTCTTGTCACTGCTGATATAGCAGCTGCTCTCCCTCTCCCTCCCTCCCTCGCCCCTCCAGCACCAAGCTTTTCTGTTTTCTCTTCTCCCAAAATGCCAGCATGGTATAGTGCTGGAATAGGTCCGGGGAGACCCGAGTTCAAATCCCCATTCAGCCATAAAACTAGCTGGGTGACTCTGGGCCAGTCACTTCTCTCTCAGCCTAACCTACTTCACGGGGTTGTTGTGAAAGAGAAACTCAAGTATGTAGTGCACTGCTCTGGGCTCCTTGGAGGAAGAGAGGGATATAAATGTAAAAATAAATAAAAGATAAAGGAGACAAAGTGGATAACCTTGGTGCTGGAGGGGAGAGATAGCAGGGGCAGGTGGGGGAGGGAGAGAGGGAGGGAGGAGGCATGCATATTGTCTGGCCAGCCTGCAACAACATGCAGCAGCACGCCCAGAAGTTAAGGCTAGTGGTGGGGGGGGGAGAGGTGACCTCAGGGCCAGTCAGGAGAGGACTGGGGAGCAAGGGAGGGAGGGCCCAGCAAGGGAGCATCAGCATTGGCTCCAATCCAGGGGTGGGGCAGCTTGCTGCACTCACATCAAGTAGCAAAAGGCAATGAGCCAGTGCTGCTCTCACTGGGTAGCCTAAACACAGAATTCTAACTGTGTTTGTACATAACATGGGCTTGGATATATTGCACTGATTAACCAGGAGGGGCTGCAGCTTTGTTGTAATGGTCTAAGATACCAAGATTTCCATTGAAGACATTGCTCTTCATGTTTTATGAGCTTATCGAATCCCAGGTGCCTTCTTTAAAGAGTTGCATACATTTCCTTTATGAGGATGGAGGTCAGAGAGGAGCAGCTGTTTTGTCTAACCTTATTTATGTCCTGTTTGGTTTCATCCAAGTAGTTCATGCCAATATATTGTATCAAATTCATGACTTCTAGTATTTTGCAACATACATGGAGGCTGTTCTCACACGCAGCTTAACCCAGGCTAGGGAAGCCCAGCCTGTCTTAGGCTGTGTGTGAGAACCACCAGGATTGGGCCCAATGCTGGTGGGGCAGTGCTGCCTAGCCCAGCTTTTCACCCTGGCTTTTAGCTGGGGTTAAGAGTGCGAGCACCCGTAACCCTGGCTCTGGGACTGTATGTTTGCTTGGGCTGCATTCAGCTTGAGCGGACACAGAGATGGGTGCCTAAAGCGCCCATCTCCTGGGGGATCCTGTCAATGCACTGCCCTTGTGGTGCAGTGCATTGTAGGAGATCCGGAGGCCGGAACACATTGTCCCAGCTTCCGGAACACTGCACTATCGTCGGTGCGGGTGTGTGTGTGTTTTGAGTTGGACCAGCCCCCCCGCCCCCCCCGCCGCCACCTGCCCAGTTTTGTAAATGCCCCAGGATCTCTTATCTTTAATTTTTAAAATTATTTTTATTTATTTAACCATATTTGTATACTGCCCAAAACACAAGTCTCTGGGTGGTCTCCAACAAAACAATATAAAGTACAAATAAAAAGGTTAAAACATTACAACAATTTAAAATTTAAAAGGTTAAAACTATTAAAAATCAAACAATTAAGTTTAGTACTGTTCCGAATTTTCTTGAACTCAGTTTTTGATTGAAAAGCTGCTTGTTTGAGGTGGAGGAAAGGAGACAGGCCAGAAATGGCGGCAGGCCCAGGGGAAACTTCTTAACCCAGTGGCGACTACTCCGATGAGTGCCTACCAAGGCCGGATTAAAAAGCGGGGCTAGGCGCAGGGGCAGTGCTGGGATCATCGGGCTCAATCCCAGTGCTTTGCATCCACCGTCTAGCCCAGGCTGGGCTGCCCTAGCCTGGGCTAGGCTGTGCATGTGGACAGCCTCACAGTGTTCTTCCTGGGTTTGGGTGCTGTGTCCGCTCCTGATTTTTGGTTGTGTGGAAGCAAGGTAGGAGGAAAACCTGGGTAGAAGTGATTGTGTGCAAGAAAGAGAGGAGAAAAACCTGAGTTGTGTTTCCTCCTGCCTTGCTTCCACACAGAGGCCTCCGTGGCCTCCAAGGTCTGGGGGGGCCCTCCAAGTGGCCTGGGGGCCTCCTGGAGCCACCCCACGTCTGCCCCACCCCTGCCCTGCTGTGCTGCACCACAGTCCCCCACCCCACCGGGGGTGGTGGCAGCCGAAGCAAGCACTGGGCCTGTCCATTCAGCCCACCGACCCTTACTAACTGTGAGGCACGCCTACGCAGTTGAGAGTGACGTCACGGGCTTGCGGCTATCTCTCCCAACTGTGCAGGCACTTGCCGTAGTTAGTAAGCGTCGCTGGGCCAAACAGACAGACCCAGCGCTCACTCTGGCCGGCGGGGGAGGACTGCTCGGCTCACACACACACACCCAGCACCCACCCTTCAGCCGCGCGGCAGCTGAAATTTTAAAAACAAAATGGAAGTGCAGTGCAGCAGGAGGCCCCCTAAAGTAGGTTTGGGGGGGCCTCGCAGCTGGGGGGGGCTCATGGTGGGGACGGTCTGGGCCCCAATATTACCTAGGTGTGCCCCTGCTTCCACACAACCAGAAATTGGGAGCTAAACCCAGGCAGAACACAGTTTTGGATTGTGTAAATGACTTCAAAGCCTCACCGTGGCCCTTATCCTGAATAGGATGAAAGGGGAAATGGATCCTCATAGCCCAGGTGACCAGGCTGAGGCTAGCTCTTCCTACCTGGCTGTCCTGTCCTGGTGGTTTTGCTACCCACCAGCACTAAAACAGCAAGATGTTCATACCAAGCCAGCTCTAGTTCTCAGAACCATTTATAGTTCTCAGTTTTTAGCTTTGTATCAATAACTTTTAATTTGAAACTTTTAACATTTTAATTTTTTTGAAACTTTTTAACATTTTTAATTTTAAATATAGGTTTAGACTGACTTTTTAACTTGTTTAACTTTATTAATATTTTATTTTACATTGTATTTATTTTATTAATGTTGTGAGCCATCCCGAGCAATAGTGTACTGGAGGGGTGGGGTATAAATATTTTAGATAGATAGATAGATAGATAGATAGATAGATAGATAGATAGATAGATAGATAGACAGACATGCATGAAATAGGAATGTGCATTTGAATGCACATCCAGATGCAGATGTCATTGAAAGTAATACAGTGCAGACAGATGACATCTGCATCCAGATGCTCATCCAGATGTGGATGTCATTTCTCTGCGTTACTTTTAGACGCATGCACATCCCCATTCACATTCTGCCCCACTTGTAAACTGTGCATGAATGTAATGGGATAAGGAAATGGCCATTTCTCTCCACAACAGGAACGTATTCCTGCTTCCTTTTGACACAGGTCTCCTTGTAAACAGTTTTGCACCCTTTCATGAAGGTGTGCAAAAAAAGAAAAAAGAAAAATCAGTCAAAAGTGGCAGATTCTTACAAGGACAAAATATGAATTAAACACACTTTGCTTGTGTTGGCTGAACACTAGTTTTGTTACCAGGAGCAAAAGAATGACAATAAGGTTGATTATACCATCAAGGATTGTTTCTTTTGAAATGTCATTCAAAATCAACAGCATCTCTTCAGGTTTATTTATAGCTGAGAACCCAAAATATCAGTCTCAGGGAAAGCGAGACTGAATTGGACTGATGGGTTCCTTGAATCACCACCAGTGACGAAGCCCTGCATTGCTTCTTTGCCTCTCCAGTGGTTGATGCTCTTCTCTCCCTTCATGTGGTGGGATCTTTGGTTCACTGAGAGGGCAAAAGGGAGGATCTCCCTCTAGTAAAGTATGTCTCCTGCTGGTCTCATTCTGATCAAATTTGCTGGTCAAGATCCTCATCCCTCAGAATGAAGCTTTGCAAATGAAGGCTCAAAAGATAGGGACCACAGCACAGTAGAGCAGAGGTGCTCTTAGCCCTGGACTTCTGGGCCAAAGTCCAGGGCCTCACCTCCACAGCTCAAAATCCCAAATCTCCACAGCTCTGAACCCCAAATCCTCTTTAGTCTGTCCCCAGTGGTGGTGTGGTCACCCAGCTGAGCATAATGATGCCTAACTTGCAGGGGAGGGGGGGCCTCCAAAGGCCTTTAGGTCCAGGCTCCAAAATTCCCTAGATGCACCTCTTTAGCAGGGGATATAAATGTGTTGCATTCCCACGCTGCTAAAACAATTTCCCTAACTCCCACAGCATTATGTACCACAGTAATGCATCTGCTTAGAATACCATATGGAACTGGCCTTCATCGGTGGACTTCCTTGCTCCCTGAGCTGTTCTTCATGTATGTACTTTTCATAACTAACTTGGTGGGAGAATCTCTTTTCTCAGAGGCAGCAGCCCAACTCCAGTGTGAATAATAATAGCAATGCCTTCCGGTCACCCAGTCATTTCAGCACATCTGGAGCCACTTACATTCTGGAAAGCTTAACTGTTTACTAACTGGTCGATTGCAGATGTGTACAAGACCAAGGAGATAAGTTGTGCACGGCAGACACCAAAGACTCTGATCCAATCCTTCTTGCTGCATTTTTCTCTCCTTGGATACTTTCCAATCACATCAGAAGCAGGATTTGAGAAAATACTTTTTTTTAAAAAAAGGTTCCACTCCATGCCTGCAGAAAGGAAATAAATAAAAATGGAGATTAAGTCTAGAAGTCACTTATGTGGTTTATGCAGATTGAGTACCAGACTACAGAGACTGAGTGAAGCTATTCACACAAATGTGGGGCGGTTGGGTGAGGCATGGACAGGCAGTGGGGGGAGGCAGGGATGGAACTACCCTCCCCCAGACAAGCTCCTTGTGTGCGCAGCCTTCGTGGCTCAGCTGTGCAGACAAGTGGCTCTCCTGGGAGCCATGCAGCATTCCGGAGGCTATAACAATGCATCCCGGCCTCTGGAGATCACACAATGCACCACACAACGAGTGCAAGTGCATTGACGGGATCCCCCTCTGTGTCTGCTCAGGCTGAATGAGGCCCAAGCAAACACATGACTCCAGCCCTGGGGTAAAAAGCTGGGCTAGATGGCGCTGCCCCACCAGGATCGGGCCCCACCAGGTTCTCACACACAGCCTAACCCTGGCTGGGCTTCCCTAGCCTGAGTTAGTCTGCACATGAGAATAGGCCTAATAGGTTTGCACTCATGTACATCTGTGGGTTTGTTGACTCTAAGTCTCACTTCAAACACTGTAACACCTAATTTCTGTGGGACTGAAAACTCCTCTCATGCATGGATTCACTCCCTCCATCCATGGTTTGCAATAACCATTGTTATCATGCAAATAAATTGGGCAACCTGTGGTTAGCAGTAAGCAAGGTTCCTTTCAACCAATGGCGTGGAAACCCACTTTGAGCCATTTTTTCAAAGCAGGGTATAGAGGCAGTTCCTGATTAGTGCTAATGATGTTCACTCAGTTCTGACACCACAGGAAACTGTGGCTATACCACCAAAGGAAGGTGTGGGTGTGGAGGGTGGAAACATATGAGTTCATGAAGTTTAATGGCTTCTGAGCGGAACCTTAGTGATTAGATTTTGCTATCTTCAGCGGAATGAATCATGTATGCAGGAGTATAGCGACATGAGGGCAAGCAGGGAGAGTGCTCTCCAAATGATAATTTAAGATGATGTCCCACAGAATTCTAAGTTGTTATCCCTCCTTCCTTCAGGATCTCCAGTGGGCAGAGGTAGTCTACGTTTTGTGGCTTTAATCATATCTTTGATGGAGAATTTACAATGTAGGAAGGCTTTGTCAGCATTTCCCTGTTTGCCACTTCTTGTTCCCAATCAAGAGGCTTCCCCGCATGGAGATTTGAACGCATGCTGGGTGGGGGAAAGCAGCTTGTGGGGGTTGGAGCAGAGAAATGGCTTGTGACAAAAAGGTTAAGCAGCCCCTCCATGTTGCTTCCCCACTTCAACTTGGCTCCTATTGCCGTTGTTTTTTTTCTTAAAAGGAAAAGAAAAAGAAGGCCGTAGGAACTGTGTTATACACATTTGTACAAAAGATGTAGCTAGCATTCTACTCTTCCTTTGTGAGTTTTTATTTTATTTTATTTTATTTTATTGGTGCCCTTAAGTTGAAGGACAGAAGGAGTTCATCTCTCTTGACTGCAGGAATGAAAACAATGCTTTCAGGATGCTTGAAATTGTTTGGATGAGGAGGGAAACGGGGGCTGTCTCCGTGGCCACCAACACATCAGGGACAAGCTGTTCATCTGTATATCTTGGAATGTGCTGGCATGGGGCAGAAGCACTGATGTGGGACATTAGCCTCACATTCAGCAGATGATGAGACTTCATTAGCAGATGATATTTTGTCTTCATGTATTATTTTTCTGTTATCTGCCTGTCTTTCTTTACTTATCACTGCATATTAGAAAAGCATGTGGAGTGTATACAAAAGCTCTCGCTGCATTCTCTAGCCTAATTTCTGAGCTACATCATCATATCAAAAGCAACAATTAAAGAACTGATTTGAGGACAGTTGGAAGAGCTGCCATTGTGCTATGGAACTACAGGCCACTAGGTCTAAAGTGGGCATGTTGCTCCTAGAAACAGTCAGGGTGATAATTATTGCTTTGTAAGCATAAGAGCTATCTGTTACTAAACAGTAGCTTTGTAGTTCAAAAACAGATTACCCTTCATTTGGATACCAGTGTGATGCCTGGTATCAAGTGACACAGTAGGGTCATTCACATGACACAGGCTACTTTGGTAAACTCCATCCTACCCAAGCAGCCCATGTCATCTGGGAGACTGGGAGGTCTCCCAATCCGGCAGCTGCAGTCCCGGGTAGCCCAGGTCTGCTACCCGGGCAAAAAGTGAGGTAGGACAGAAAAGGAGTCAGTCCTACTTCATTTTTTTGGTCACATGCAAGACCGAGGCTCTGAAAACAGCTGCCGGGAGTGTCAGAGGCCCAACTGCAGCACGGCCTGGGAGAGCATTGCAGCAGGCTGCCTCTCTGCTGCCCACGTGGGCACTGTGGGATGCAAGAGGACTTCCTCCTCCCAGGGCCACGTCAGCCGACTGCCACAGCACCGCTCATATGGGTGTGTGAGCAGCAGTGCCCTGAAGAGGAGACAGTTGTGGGGGGGGGGAGGTAGGCAGGCTCCTACCTTCCCTCCCTCCCCAACCTCCCCAGTCCCAGTGCCAATGGTCATGAGAACAACCTCAGTATTCTCCAAAAGAACTGAAATGTCAAATCAAACTACTGTGCCATCGTTGAAATTCTGAGTAATTTTTGCACCAGAAGAAGAAGGTTAAAATGATATCTCCTGGAGGCATAAGAACAGCCCTTCTGGACCAGGCCCAAGGCCTTTCTTGTCCAGCATCCTGTTTCACACCATCGCCCACCAGATGCCTCTGGCGAGCCCACAGGCAAGAGGTATGTGCATGCCCTCTCTCCCGCTGTTGCTCCCCTGAAACTGGTATTGAGAGGTATCATGCCTCTGAGGCTGGAGGCGACCCACATCCACCAGATTAGTAGCCATTGATAGACCTGTCCTCCATGAATTTGTCTAAGCCCCCTTTAAAGCCATCCAAACATGTAGACATCACCACATCCCATGGCAAAGAATTCCATAGATTAATTATGTGCTGTATGAAAAAGTACTTCCTCTTGCCGGTCCTACATTCCCAACCTTCAGTTTCATGGGGTGACCTCTGGTTCTAGTATTGTGAGAGAGGGAGAAACATTTCTCTCTGTCCATCCTCTCCACTCCATGCATAATTTTATACACCTCAATCATGTCTCCTCTTAGTGGCTTATTTTCCAAAGTAAAGAGCCCCAGATACTGTAGCCTAGCTCATAACGATGGTGCTGTGGGCCCCTGATCATCTTGATTGCCCTCTTCTATACCTTTTCCTCTTCTACAATGTCCTTCTTAAGATACAGTGACCAAAACTGTATGCAGTACTCCAGATGTGGCCACACCATAGATTTGTATAAGGGCATTAGAATATTTTATTTATTTATTTATTTATTTATTTATTTATTATTTATTTATTCAATTTCTATACCGCCCTTCCAAAATGGCTCAGTGCGGTTTACATTAAAACAAAACAATTAAAATAAATTAACAGTTAAAAACAGAGATTATAAAACTCCATAAAACAATAACAAAACATTCAAAACAGTTTAAAAACCAGGTTGCAACATTAAAACCATTTGCAACAGTTTAAAAACCCTGGAAGGCCGGGCCAAAGAGATAGGTTTTGAGGGCTCTCCTGAAGGCCAATAAATAATTCAAATTACAGATTTCTGCTGGGAGTGCATTCCACAGCCCAGGAGCGGCTAGAGGAAAGGCCCGCCTCCGAGTCGCCACCAGATGCACTGGTGGAGCTGGATATGGACCTCCTCAGATGACCTTAATGTGCAGTGAGGATCATGCAGAAGAAGGCACTCTCTAATATAATATTAGCAATCCCCTTCCTCATGATCCCTAGCATGGAATTCACCTTTTTCACAGCTGCCGTGCACCAAGTCGACACTTTCAACGAGCTGTCCACCACAAACCCAAGATCTCTGACCCAGCTGTCAGTCACCAACAGCTCAGATCCCAATGTCACATTATTTATTATCAGAAGCTCCTGTTTCTCTGGTGTATTATGAAAAAAAGTAATGAGAGTAGATACTTTAATATATCCAAGTTGAGACCTTTGAGCTTTGAATCTTGACCTCTCCTACTGAAATCTGCTTGCCTCCATCCACTATTGAAACTTGGAATCATGCCCTATTGTCCCTTCTTCAGGGCTAGAACTTATTTTTAAAATGACATGCAGAAATTAAGATTGGAGGCAAGACAATGGTGCCATCTCTGGAATCAGCTGTTTATAACAAACATTTTATATTGCTACATATTGAGCCAGCGTGGTGTAGTAGTTAGAGTGCTGGAGTAGGACCGGGGAGACCTGAGTTCAAATCCCCATTCAGCCATGAAACTAGCTGGGTGACTCTGGGCCAGTCACTTCTCTCTCAGCCTAACCTACTTCACAGGGTTGTTGTGAAAGAGAAACTCAAGTATGTAGTACACCTCTCTGGGATCCTTGGAGGAAGAGTGGGATATAAATGCAATAATAATAATAATAATAATAATAATAATAATAATAATAATAATATACATGTTAAAGCCACCCTTACTCAGCCATATATGCCATTGCTTACTCAAATGCCCAATTCAAATTGTATAAATTCAAGCTTTTTATGTAAAAATGCTGTGCTATTAGCTATTTTTTTAGAAAAGGTGACTAAGACAATGTATAAAGAATAACAGTGCAAAGGGAGCACAACAGATGTCTGGGTAGCTTCAGTTTCTTGCATTACATGCGATGATTAGGCAAAAAATAAAATAAAAAGCAAGCTATCCATGTCTCTCTTCACGTGTATTAGAAGGGATATACTTTTTTTCTATTACAAAGCTGAAAGTCTTGTGTCAGAAAGAATAAGACGTGAAGCACCTTCATAACATATCTTACACTTGTACACTTCATTCTGCAAACAGACTTAATAGACATTGAGAGGTGAGAAACCAATCTGAGGATGGCTGCCTTCATTCATTTCCTGCTGTCCCCCCACCACTAGTAGTCAGTATCAATGAGACTTTCCAGATGAGAGTTTATTCATACATGACCACTGATTCTTACAGGTGATTTTTCAGGTAGTCCAAATGACGTTTTGCACATCCCATAACAACTTCATTGTATTATCTTCCTGTCAATTAATGAAACACCTGTGTCTTTTCATTACTACTTTTATTCTAACTTGATCATGGGAAGGAGGAATAGACGTAGATTTACTACAGCCCATCTAGAAAAGTGGCTACCTGTGCAGGTGGTCATGTATGGAAGCGTTGGCTCCATGGGTGCATCTTGGCATTATTTCTCAGTTCTTCACTTAAGCACACTTTCCCCCCTACTTTTTGCCTTGTGCATTCCTTTTTCAGCAAGGACAGTTTGATTGATATTACAATCCTTTTGCACTCTATTATTATTATTATTATTTTATTTTATTTTATTTTTATTGATATTTTTTAACAATTATGCTTTTTTTAAAAAAACATTATTTATCAAATTTGTAGACTGGCCCAAAGTTCTGTCTCTGGGGGGTTTACAACAACATAAAACAATTTAAAATGAAAACCTTAAATTTAAAATCACAGACAAATTTAAAAGCTTGAGTGGGGGGGGGGGAAGAGTCTTTAGGGACTTTAAAAAAGTTGTCCGAGATGGGGAGGCTCTTCCTTCAGCAAGGAGCACATTCCAGTGTCTCAGGGTGGCAACAGAAAAGGCCCATCCCTGCATAGCAACTAGATGAGCTGCATAGCAACTGCAGACGAACCTCTTGGGGTGATCTCAATGGGCGGTGGGGCTCATGTCATGGTGAAGAAGACGTTCTCTTAAATACCTAGGGCCTAAGCTGTTTAGGGCTTTATAGGTCATAACCAGCACTTGGTATTTTGCCAGAAAACTTATTGTCAGCCAGTGCAGCTCTTTTAGTATAAGAGTAATATGGTCTCTCCGAGATGTCCCAGAGACCAAACTGGCTGCTGCATTCTGTATGAACAGCAGTTTCCAGACTGTGTTCAAAAGCAGCCCCATAGTCAAGTCTGGAGGTTGCCACTGTTCTGAGGTCATTTATCTCAAGAAACGAATGCAGCTGGCATATGAGCCGAAGCTGGTAGAAGGCACCTCTGGCCACCACCTCAACCTGGGACAGCAAGGAGAGGTTAGGATCCAGAAGTACCCCCAGGCTGCATACCTGTTATTTCAGGGGAAGTCTGACCACATCCAGAATCAGCAGTTCAAAATCATCTCCCAAATTCTGGGAGGTTATGCCTTTTCCTGATGATGTTGACATGGAGGAATAGATTTGGGTGTCATCAGCATACTGATAACTCTCTTGATGATCTTCCCCAGTGGTTTCATATAGATGTTAAAGAGCATTGGAGAAATGCTTTTAAAAAGCAGTTAGCCTTTAGGGAAATGTTTTCTCCACCCCCGCCCTCAAGACTTCCTCCCTCCCTCCCTCTCCCCCCCCCCGCTTCCAAATGATTGTTTTGCTGCTCTTGATTCAATATTGCAACCAGGAACCACTAAACCACATAAAAGGGGCATTAGCAAGGTTGATTCCATTGTTTCCATCTGACTGCTACAATCACATTTGGAGATTTAAATGGCAAAAGTCAAGCCTCAAAAATTTGAAGTGTGCATGCAAACGCCAGGCAGTAGCTACATAAAATTAATACAGTATAATGGTGGCACATGAGTCTACTATTTTTGTGCATGCTATTTTTGTCCCTTTCTGACAAGAGACAAATCAGTCATAAACATTTCAGTTATTTTCCCTTATAGCCTATGGCTGAAGCATTGGGGGAAGAGGGGAGGAGATCTGAGTTAGCAGCAGGAACAGCCTGCATTCCATCCTACTCAGGGCCAACACCTAAGTGATCCTCCTCATCAGCTCCCACTTTTTTTTTTTTTTTTTTGGCAGTAGTTACCCCAGCCATATTCAAGAGAGCTCAAGAGCAGCAATTTAAGATTAAAAAATAAAAAGGAGAAAATTGTGGTCTCAACAGCAGAACTGATGTATGCTTATGAAGTTCAATGGCAGGGGTGTAGCTATGATTGATTGGATGGGTTCAAAGAACCCAGGCCTCCCAGCTCCTAAGGGCCCACCAGCTCCACCCCTCCCTATTTTCTTCATTATCTCTCTCACTCCGAGGGGCCACCAGAGAGGGGCAAACACAGGCCCCCTCCCCGCTAGCTGGGAGGAGAGCTGGTCTTGTGGTAGCAAGCATGACTTGTCCCCATAGCTAAGCAGGGTCTGCCCTGGTTGCATATGAATGGGAGACTTGATGTGTCAGCACTACAAGATATTCCCCTCAGGGGATGAAGCTGCTCTGGGAAGAGCAGAAGGTTTCAAGTTCCCTCCTTGGCTTCTCTAAGATAGGGCTGAGAGAGATTCCTGCCTGCAACCTTGGAGAAGCCGCTGCCAGTCTGTGAAGACAATACTGAGCTAGATAGACCAATGGTCTGACTCAGTATATGGCAGCTTCCTATGTTCCTATGTTTCCTAGACCCCTGTTCAATGGGACTTATGCCCAAGAAAATGTGTATAGATTTCGGCCAAGTCATTTTGAACAATTGGGCAGGCAGAAAGAGGGCGAATTTAATGCAATTTCAGGAAGTGATTTATTAAGAGATCAATTCAGATAACAAGGAGACACTGAAAACCAGATTCTCCATGGGACCTCTTGACAGATGTGGAGAGGGAAGGAAATTAGTAGTGCTGTGCACAAACCAGTCCAGAGGCCATTGTAATAGGCCTCCGAACCAGTTCGAATGCGGCGACGTTCAACAGTTCGTTATTGAGGGTGGCTCTTTAAGGGCGGAGGAGGGTGCACTTACTCCGCCCGCTGCTCTTCCCCCACCGGTGCTCCATTTTTTGGAAAGTATATGGGATGGCAGAGTACCTCCCTGCTGCCCGTTTGACTGTTCTTGGCAGGAAGCAACGTTTGCTTCTGTGCCCAGCCCCCGTGCGTGCACGTCACACCTGGCATGCGCATGTAGTGCACATCACATGTACTGCATGCATGACATGCGTGATGTATGCGACGGGCGGGCAGTGGGTGCATGGGGGGCACGACGTGTGTGCGTGTGGGGGCTGGGAGCATGTGCAGTTGTTACTTCCAGTCGCTTCCGGCCGAGAATGGGTGAAGGGGAGGCAGGGAGGTACGCTGCTGCCCCATATACTTTCCAAGAAACTAAAACCACTGGTGTCCACAGAACCACGGAGCTGCAGTTTGACACTGGGGGGGGTGGCTCTTTAAGGGCAGGGGAGGGTGCACTTACCCCCCCCCCCCGCTCTTCTCCTGCCGGTGCTCCATTTCTTGGAAAGTATATGGGGTGGCAGTATACCTCCCTGCCACCCCTTCACACATTTTCGGCTGCACATGCGCCCGCCCCCCGCACGTGTGCACACCGCGCACGTCATGCATGCTGTGCACGTCACGCTTGCCACACATGCAACATGCATGATGTGCACATGCTGGGCATGGCGTGCATGCATGCGCGGGGCCATGTGCAGATGTTACTTCTGGCCACTTCTGGCCGAGAATGGGCGAAGGGGCAGCAGGGAGGTACTCTGCCATCTCATATACTTTCAAAAAAATTGAGTGCCGGCAGGGGAAGAGTGGCAGGGGGGAGTGCACCCTCCCCTGCCCTTAAAGAGCCCCCCCAGTATCGAACCGTTGAACGCTGCCGCATTCAAACAGATTTGGCCTCTGGATTGGTTCATTTACACCACTAAAGGAAATGCCGCAAAAGTCTGGTAAGCAAGAAGTGTGCTGAACCAGACAAGCACAAAAACATTTCAATAAATAAATAAGTAAAAACTTCAATGGGAGGCTCAGGGGAAAGACCTTGACCTGCATTGTTCCTCAATGTTTCACCTTGGTACAGACAAAATAGTAGGATGAGCTAGTCTAAGAACTGCTAGATGTGAATGCCCAGCAGTGACTCTGCATGCAGTTCATTCCACAAGCCCACATAAGTTTCTGCAAAAAAGCCCTCAGTCTGGAAGTGCTTAAAGATTTGTTTGTAACCATGGACAGGGAAACAAACTCTAAGCTTGCAAGGCAGCAGATAGTGTACAATATAAACAAACATTTGCAAATTTAGAATGGAAAAGAAGCAAACAATGTAGTATCAGAAGATGGGATGCTCTATACATCATAAGATAAGATGGTTCCTATAACCACATTTTGTACCATCAATTTATTTATACATGCAAAGAGAGCAGCATTACAGTCACAAACATCCTTATCAGTTTATTGTTCACCACTTTGGGAAGAGTTTATTTTTAAAGCTACTTGTAAAATGTTAAAATAAATAAACATCCTCGTCAAGCAAATTTATTTTTGTTCCCAGTACCCACAAGGTGGTGCTATGCGATCAGTGATAACAAATGAAACTGGGCTACTTCCAAAGCAATACTGTACCGTACACATAAAAAGCAATGTATTCTCTTTTACTGGATTGGCTTCTATCTATTGTCTATCCCTCTCAAGACCTTTCTGTTTTATTCTGCCTGGAGCTTTGTGACAGGTTCAAACCTTGGATGTTCTTACACCAATTCTTTGCCTCAATTCAACAAAAGATGTTTCTAGAGATGTACAAAAAATAAAATGATACACATCACACAGTAAAATTCACAGAAGCATAGGAATGGACCCCTCTTGCCTGAAAGTAACAATTCCCAGCAAACAGCCTCATGCACACCAGACCCAAGCGCAGAGTCGGATGGTACTACCTAGGAACCACATCTCCAAGGTACCTGTGCCTGCTTAGGTACCTGGGCCTGTGCAGGAGAATCCAGTAAAGCGAGCATGCTGGCTCAAGCAAAGCAAGCTTTGCTCCTGGATAGGAGGCAAATAGAACTGTAACTCTCCCAGTGGCGTAACTAGGGAAAACGGCGCCCAGGGCAAGCACTGAAATTGCGCCCCCCCCCACTGCACACACCCCCGCCACTCCCCCAACATGCATCTGACTGACACACATGTTTCAGAAAACTTTTATTTAAAAAATTTAAAAAATTACAAAACTTACCAATATCATACATATGGTCAAGCTCCTATCTACCACTTCAGATTTATTTTTTAAAACTATCCAAATTGTGGGGCTATCATTAATTTGTTTGGATAGCTCAGGTTAAAATGCTGGAAAACGACAAAATTCAGTATGCTGGGGCTCATGAAATCCCCAAATATTATGCGGAGTTGTACTTGGAAAAACTAAAAGAAGTGCCTGTCTAATTTTCTGCTATGCATTGTAGCATCACGATTACATAAGTTTTAAAAATAAATGGAGAATTTGACTTTTCCCAGATACTCTGAAAATAATTAAATGATATGCAGAGTAAACTGTGTCACTGCTTGGAATATATTCTAGTATTTCAGAAAGACAGTAAAAATGAGAGAAAGAACAAGAAACTCCCAGTGGGCCTTAATACTAAGGATTTCACATTGATTCAAAGACAAACTGACCATTACTAGCCATATTATTAAGACATCACATTTAACTCACTTATCACAAGAAGCAAAGTAAGAGCAAATGGATACAATCTTAGCTCATAAACTTCAGCTCAGTATTTACAAGCCCTTATTCTCTGTACATAGTGCCAATCTGAATATGTGTACAGTGACATATTATATTAATTTTTTTAAAAAAAGAAAATTACCTGTAGCCCCTTCGGGGGACATCTTAAAGGCTGTGGGGGGTCTGCAAAGTTTTCCCCTCCTCCCACTGGCCTCTAGGACCTCACAGGCACCATTTGAGCATGTGCGGTGGTCATTTTTAAAAATATATATATTTTAAAAATGGCCGCTGAAAACAAAATGGCCACTGTGCATGCTCAAATGGCCTCTGCGAGGTGTGGCATGCCCTAGGGCCTCACAGAGGCCATCTGAGCATGCCCAGTGGCCATTTTGTTTTTGGTGGCCATTTATTTTTAATTATTTAATTTTAAGAAATTGTGCCCCCCCCCTTCAAGTGGCGCCCGGGGCACATGCCCCCCCATAGATACGCCCCTGAACTCTCCATAAGGGGAAGCAATAATTTATTCTGCTTCCTTTGTCTCACATCTGCCTGGCATTGCATACTGCCTTGACATCAAGCACCCTTTTCCCTACATGCATGCCCTGAACACCCTGGAAAGCAAACAATGCAGAGCCCACCCGGTCTAGGGCAGTGCTTGAGGAGCTGCAGGTCCTTTATAGATTTGGCTTTGAGCCTTCAGACCCACCTGCTTCTACAAGGCAGCAAGCACATTGAAGCTGCAGAATCCAAGTGACTTACCTTAGAAAGGAAACAAACATGGATAAGCAATATGTAACCACAGTGGTAAATGAATAGCCTTTGTCTGAGAGGCTGCTTTTGGGGTGGGTTTTTCCTGTTTCTCTCTAGAAGCAAACATTCCAAAGGCCTGCCTCAAAGCTCTCAGATGATGGAAGATTATTTGGGAATCTCCTTGCAGTTCTTCTCATTAGCCAACTCATAGGGTTGCCACTTTCAAAGGCCTGCCTGGAATATTGCTTTCTGAGCCAGTTGTCAGAAAGATGCAAAATGAGCGTGGGGGGGGGGGGCGGAGAGAAAAGAAAAGAAACCTCTCCAGTCAAGCCATTCTTGCTTGGTTTGCTTGATGTGCATGTTTGGGTATTACATGAGGGAGGTGACTGCATTGGTAGTGCAGCTCATGTGTGTCTGCTGCAATGAATGGTAATATAGGCCCACGGTGCAGGATTGCTAAAATGGGTGGCAGCTAGGGTTGCCAACTCTAACAAAAGCTCTGGGTGAGCTCCCCACTCCGCCCCACCCTACCGCCAATATTTTTTTACAATATCAAACCATTAACATGTCCAGGATTGCTTTCAAAAGAAGTCACCTGGGAATTGCTACTGATCCCAAGATACTCCAGGCCAGTCTTGGAGGGACAGAAACCCTAGCTGGATGCATTCTATAGCATCTCTCTCTCACCATGCAGGTAAGCTAGGCAGCTTCCAGGCCTCTCCTACATCAGTCAAGAAACCAGCCCAACCTCCCAGACCATCTCTCATGTACACACATATACCTTGAGCAGCCAGGCTGAGAAATCACAAGAAATCAAATATTCACTTCACAAAGGAAACACAGGCTGCTCATATGCTTATGGGATTTTACCATTTAGATCCCTTCTGGAAATGCTCCTGCCTCCTGGGGAAAGGAACTCTCATCATATTCAGAGACACACAGCCTAAGGTGCCAGGACTTTTGCAGTCCTGTGGCAAACTCATTATTGCCCAGATCCATTCCTGCCACGGAGCCACCCTGATTCAAACTCGAACCAGGCTGCCCCTCCCCCCGCAAAGGGGACCGGTCCAAGTTCAACCCCAACTGGGCCTTTACAAGCATAGCCACCCAAACCGGGCTGAACTGGTTCGACTGCACAAACCGAACTGCCAGCCGGTTCTAATGAACCGAGAACAGTTCCGTGCACATCCCTACTTTGATCCCACTTCCATTGCTCCGTGTTCTTGCATCTGGCGAGAGACTGCCAAGCTAAAGCCCCCAAAGGCTTTTTAAATCTGCCCTTGACTAGCTGTGAATGATTAGGAAAGGGACTAATGCATCTGATTCTGAGACAATAAACTGTTTCGTTTGGTACTACCTTTTGATTCAGTTGGTTATTGTCAGCTGGTGGGAAGGGCATTCTGCTCAAGGCCTTTTAGAGGGTATTCCAAAGCAGCCATTGTTTGCTGTAGAGTTTACCTTCAGCAGTTTGTAGAAGGGCTAAGAACTGTCATGAACTCCCCAATGGAAAAGTACTGGGGAAACATGGTTGCAGTTTGGCGGGACCCGGCAAAGAATTGTCATCCCTTCAATACAAATACTGTATGCAAATAGATTAGAAGCAACATTATTTCATCAGATTGTCACAAGCACAGGGAAAGGGCAGAGAGTGTGTGAAAGGGCTCAGATCAGATTTTCTCCTGCTTTCTCTAAGTTCCAGCACTTTGCTTGACTAACTTACTGCATTTTTTTTTCCAGCAGCAATAATGCTTTATGGCAGCACTTCATACCAGATGGTTCAGACAGCTTTACAGCTTGAAGCCTTACGTCTTTACTTTTGCAGCACTGTGTTTCAGCCACAGACTCGTTGCTTTCAGCCAGTAACCATTGTCATATTGCCATCTCAAAGGTCCGGAAGAAGCTAGACGCAGAGCCAAGCTGGGATGATATACATGCTTGTTCTGCACTTGGCCTCATTTTTATCCTGGATTTTGTAGATAGTTTGTAACTGTAAATAGTTCCTATTTAAGGAAGTAGTTAGTTCCTAGCTAAGCAACTATATAAGGACTCTATCTCCAATTGTAATGTGCTCCAGTGTGTGGGGTAAAACCTATGGACTACCTCAATCGACATTCCATCTCTAGTAATTATCAAGTAGATGGGTCAGCCATTGATGAATAGTGAGATCAATGTTAGGGCATCTTCACAGGGGGCTTTTTCAGATCATGGCTATTCTCACTGAATGCATCTGATCCCATTAACCTACACGTCAAAGCTGCACAACTTCAGCCTTCCTACAGATGGTTGACTACAACTCCCACCATCCCCGACTGTTGGCCACTGAAGCTGGGGAAGATGGGAGTTGTAGTCCAAAAACAGCTGGAGGGTCAATGTTGTACAGCCCAGTCATAAGTTCTCCTCTGTGGGAGAGGGAGAAATGTGAGAACATAACACCATATATCATATATTTTCATCTACGGCTTCCTACATTTCTAATTTTGTGGTGGAAATTGAACCAAGAGCACCCAAAGTTCCTCTCCCTAATCTCCAGCTTCTGAGGGATACTTGACTCGACATGGAAGGTGCATTTCCAGCTATCATGATGGTTGGAGTCATGGGCAGAGCTACCCTCCAATAATCTATGTAACCCTTTGCGGGGAAACAGTCATTTATGCTAGTGTCATTCTAACACCAGGCAGCAATTAATTATATGTGTTAATTATGTATCATGTGAAGTATTTCCTCTTTTTTTTTTGTCACAAGAGCTTACTTTAACTCTGTTGGCTATCAGTTTAATTGGATGATCCTCAGCCATAGGTTTGCTTCCTGTGTACCACATGGCTGTTTTTTTAAATGAGCTAAGAAACCATACTGACAAGAGGAAGTTAATAATTACAAAAAGGACATATATTCTTTTTATTTTATCCATATTTCTGTCAATTTAAAAATCTTTTTCTCCACTAGGTATGTGTAACCGCATTTGCTCACATTCATCCTTCTCTCTCTCTTTCCTTTCCCTTTCTCTGTCATTTCCCTCATTGTCTATATTTAGATTGTATGCTCTTCAGCATACAATTTTCATGGTTTCAGAAAAGACCGAGGAACAAGAGACATCATTGCTGATGCATGCTGGATAATTGAGAGAGCCAAAATACCAAAAAGAAGTCAATATTTGCTTTATTGACTACAGATAAGCCTTCAATTGTGTCAACCATGTCAAGCTGTGGAATATCCTTAGGAAAATGGACATCCCAGAACATCTCATTGTTCTCACGAGAAACCTATACATAGGACAAGAAGCCACAGTCCAGATGGAACATCGTAAACAGACTGGTTCCAGATTGGCAGAGGAGTAAGACAAGGCTGTATACTTTCTCCTTATTTATTCAACTTATATGCTAAATATATATTGAGAGAGGCTGTATACTTTCTCCTTATTTATTCAACTTATATGCTGAATATATATTGAGAGAAGCTGGACCGGAAGAAGATGAGCGCAGTTTTAAAGTTGGAGGAAGAAACATCAATAACCTGTGCTACGCTGATGACACCACTCTGATAGCTGAGAATGCAGATGATCTGCAAACTCTAGTAATGAAAGTCAAGGAGCACAGTGAAAAAATGGGACTACAACTAAATGTCAAGAACACTAAACTAACAAAGGGTACAGCAACCAGACTCAGAGTTGATAATGAAGACATCGAAGTGTTGGATAACTTCTGCCTTTTAGGACTGACAATCAACAGTAAAAGATCCAGCAGTCAAGAAATATGCCAGACTAGCACTTGGTAGGGTTGCAGTGAAGGCCTTGGAAAGGATATTTAGATGTCATGATAAGTCTATACTTACAAAGATTAGAATCATTCGGACCATGGTTTTCCCCGTGACACTCTATAGATGCGAAAGCTCGACTTTAAAGAAGCAAGATAGAAAATGTATTGATGCTTTTGAACTTTGGTGCTGGAGAAGACTTTTGAGGATACCATGGACAGCCAAGAAAACCAACAAATGGATCATAGAGCAAATCAATCCAGAATTTTCACTTGAGGTACAAATGACCAGGCTCAAACTCTCATACTTTGGACACATTATGTGAAAACTCAGCTCCCCTGAGAAATCCATAATGCTGTGGAAAGTTGAAGGAAAGAGAAGAAGAGGACGACCAGCAGCAAGGTGGATGGACTCGATTATGACAGCAATGAATGCACCACTGAGAGAACTTAAGGCTAAGCTGAAGACAGATCATCCTGGAGAAAATCTATCTATGTGGGCGCTAGGAGTCAACACCAACTTGATGGAACTTAATCAATCAATTTTAAAAAATGCTCTTCAGGGGAAGAGCATTTTCTCCCCCCCCCCCCGCCCGCCCACTATATAACTCTATATCTCTTTTGTCTTACGTAATTCTGTGAGGCACTGTGTACTCTGCTGGTACTGCAATAAAAATATGCCTAAACAGACATATAGACCTTCAGCTGCTGTGCATACCATCTGCTTATCAATGAAGTGCTAAATTTGAAAGCATCAGAGTTCTGGTTGATGGGAAAGAAATGCCTCTCATTGGACATTTGCTATGAGAAGAGCAGGTTGTCTCCTCTCCTCTGCTGCCCTGCTACATCTCAGATGCACACGTTTATGAACCTATAAAGGTAAAGGTAAAGTGTGCCACTGAGTCATCGACTCCTGGCGACAACAGAGCCCTGTGGTTGTCTTTGGTAGAATACAGCCAGGGTTTACCATTGCCATCTCCTGCACAGTATGAGATGATGCCTTTCAGCATCTTCCTATATCACCGCTGCCTGATATATGTGGGAAACATACCAGTGGGGATTTGAACACTAAACCAGGATGTTTTAAATCTCCAGATAAAAACCATTTTACTGTGTTTAGCTATGAGTAGCAAGCAACAGTTCAAATGTGATTTCTTTGTTTCCTATGGCTAAGAACAAGAGGTTTGTTCCTCAAACTATGACTATGGGTACTCTGCTTATATTTGTTCAAAGATGCTTCAGTGGCTCCTTCCAAGGTAGCACTTTCTTTCCCATGTGTTTGCATTTGTTGGCTTATGCTGAGGAAAGCAAACTGGACTGTCTCTTGTGAAACATGACTCGAGCATTTGCTGGTTTGTCTTGATTACTATACTTACTTTAGTTCTGTAAGGCATTGGCACAGTACGAGCACACAACGAACACAGTGGAGCGGAACATAGTCAAGGTGGAAGGAACTCCTGCCAACTGAGCAAGTGAGGGCACAACGATATGGTCAACGCTGCAGCAGTCAAGCTGAGATATTTTGGTCTATATGCATTTTTTTGTTGTGTAACAAGGTAATTTGCCTCCTACTACAAATGGTATAATTTTATGGATGGTAACATTGCACTGAAAGACCATTTCCCCAAACTGAGGAGTTACAGATCCTTCTAATCTATACCAAAGTGAGATAAACGTTGGGGGTGGGTCGGGGGAGATGATGCTTAACTTGCAGTGGTGGTGGTGGGCTCCAAAGGCCCTTAGGTCCAGGCTCCAAAATTACCTAGGCATAACTCTGATCACCACGTTTAGTGGCACAGTGGGGAAATGCTTGACTAACAAGCAGAAGGTTGCAGGTTCGAATCCCCGCTGGTATGTTTCCCAGACTATGGGAAACACCTATATTGGGCAGCAACGATATAGGAAGATGCTGAAAGGCATCATCTCATACTGCACAGGAGATGGCAATGGTCAACCCCTCCTGTATACTACCAAAGACAACCACAGTGCTCTGTGGGTGCCAGGAGTTGAATCTGACTTGATGGAACACTTTACCTTTACCTTACCTCTGATTACTTTCAATGGAGAGGAGAGCTGGTCTTGTGGTAGCAATCATGCCTTGCTAAGCAGGGTCTGCCCTGGTTGCATATGAATGGAAGACTAGAAGTGTAAGTACTGTAAGATGTTCCCCTCAGGGGATGGAGCCGCTCTGGGAAAAGCAGAAGGATCCAAGTTCCCTTCCTGGCTTCTCCAAGATAGGGCTGAGAGAGATTCCTGCCTGCTGCTGGTCTGTGAAGACAATACTGAGCTAGATAAATCAATGTTCTGACTCAGTATATGGCAGTTTCCTATGTTCCTATGACTATTCATAACTCATATCTGGATGAAGACGCTCTGGGAAGAGCAGAACGTTTCAAGTTCCCTCCCTGGCTTCTCCAAGATAGGACTGATGAGAGAGATTCCTGCCTGCAACCTTGGAGAAGCCGCTGCCAGTCTATGAAGACAATACTGAGCTAGATAGACCAATGGTCTGACTCAGTATATGGCAGTTCCCTGTGTTCCCTATGTTTCACCAGAGGGCCTTTGCTTTGGAAAGGTGCTGCCCTATTTTTCAGTCCAGCCTGATTCTGGATTTCTTCAGTGTGTTGCATAAAGCCTACCTCTTTAACAAGGTGTTTTGGCAATCATAAGTGGAACTGAACTAGGGGAATGCCTGCTCATCTTTTCTACACACATTTTCTACACACATGAATGCCTGATCAATTTTTCTACATACAGTGTACACATGCAATGTACACTAAATATAACCAAATGATATACCTAGGTATAGGAACATAAGAAGCTGCTTTACACTGAGTCAGACCATTGGCCCATCTGGCTCAGTATTGTCTACCGAGACTGGCAGCAGATTCTCCAAGCTTACAGGCAGGAGCCTCTCGACCCTACCTTGGAGATGCCAGGAAGGGCACTTTGAACTTTCTGTATGCAGATGCTCTTCCCAGAGCAGCCCCATTCTGTAAGGGGAATGTGTGTGAGAACACATGTACTAGCTGGGTGACTCTGGGCCAGTCACTTCTCTCTCAGCCTAACCTACTTCACAGGGTTGTTGTGAAAGAGAAACTCAAGTATGTAGTACACCACTCTGGGCTCCTTGGAGGAAGAGCGGGATATAAATGGGTTTTTTAAAAAAGTACTCTCCCATTCAAATGCAAACCAGGGTGGACTCTGCTTAGCAAAGGGGATAATTCATGCTTGCTTCCGCAAGACCAGGTATACTTGGTATATTATAATTGAGATTAGACATTCTGTACCAAAACAGTTTAGCACATGCTCTTAAATTCATTCATTATTTAATTATTTTACAGACTTCTGTGCCACCATTCTTCATAAATTTGCACAGTATGAGCACAACACAATGGAGCAAAACATGGTGCAGGCTTTAACTAAAATTAATTTTAATAATTTGTTTTAATAACCTGTTTTATAATATTGTTTTTATTGTGTTTTGTAGTTTAAGCTTTGTACACTGCCTAGAGATGTACATATCAGGTGGTATAGAAATATGATTGATTGATGGCGGCTTACAACAAAATTTATAAAACAGAGTGAAACCAGTCTCTAAACTGCTAGCGCTCCCTTTAATATCCAGCATAAAGCAGTTGTTAACCATTTCATGCATTTCTTAAATTCCAAGAGTTTAAAAACCGACCTGGTTTGATTTCCTTGAAACTAGCCGACCCCGCTCAGAGCATCTGTGCGCTCTTTGGGGGCTGGTGGTTACCTGTCGTCCCCCCACCCCATCTTCTCCCCCAGTCTCCACTTCCAGGCCCAGCTGCCTCTCCTCCCCACCGCCACTTCTGCCCCCCCTTCTCTCCACCACCACCCCACTCCTGGGCACGCCTCAGCCAATCAGGCCCGTCTGCAACCCAGCCAATCAGCTGGGCGCTGGGGTGCACATTCCAAGGCACACCCAGGAGAATTATATCTAGAGATAGATGCCTCCATTCTGTATATTTGTCTCAAATACTGGGCAAAACCTTTTAAATGTTTAATTTTGGCAATGAAGCTAGTGTAGTCATACTTTTCTGCATTGCTTGTCCTGTATCTCCTTGGTGTATTGTTGCAATTATCTGCCCTACACCCATGGAACCCTTTCAGAAAGGTCAACATGTCACAGATTAGATTGTTAGGCAAGGAAGCAGGGAACTAATTTCATCCTTGCCTTCCCTTTTCCTCAACCAGGCTGTCGGTGGGATTTTAATCTGCATTAGTTGTCTGAATCTTTGCAATGACCTGCCCTTCCTCCATTGCTTTTCAGCACCTTGTATTTGCTTGTTTCTTAATTTTTTTCAATTTGAATTACAATTTTAACCCTTAACCTTTAGTCTTGATGTGCCAATTGCTGTGAGAAAGTGGGGTTGTTTCTGAAACACTCCTTACTGAACATTATTTTGGAGTCATCCAGTCAAGTAGGGAAAGTTACAAAATGGTCATCCTTTGTGCTGTGTGGCTTTCCTTGTACTAATAGTGTGAGGTATTCTCTTGTAGGGCCACAAAGGGTGTAAGTGTTTTGATGAACAAACTTTTCCCAACGTAATTCTCTTCTGTAATTAAAGAAACTAAAAGAAAAAAAGTTATCAGTGGATTTTTATGGCTCTATTGTCTTCCCAGCTCATCTCTCTTGTCCCATATAACCCTTCCCACCAAAGTAAACTTTCAGTACAGAGAGAGAACTCAGAGACATGGAGGGAGGGTCTGTAAGCATCTGGCAATCATGTACTAATCTTAGAACTTATTTACTTCACAGGAGCAAGAGAACCAGAAAGACATAAGATTCATTCTGGGCCCTGGTCTAAAATTGTCTGCACAAAACACACATTCATTTCACAGCTGTTTTTCTTTCCTTCATCTTATTGCACACAAATGCTAATTTCCCCAAGCTTCATAGATTCCTCTGCTTATATCTCTGCTAACTGAGCAAAGGGACATTTTTAAAGCAGCATATTTATCAGGGGGAGAGCAATGCAGTGACTGTTGGTTTTGAGAGGAGTAGAGATCTGGTCTTGTGGTAGCAAGCATGACTTGTCCCCTTAGCTAAGCAGGATCTGCCCTGGTTGCATATGAATGGGAGACTTGATGTGTGAGCACTGTAAGATATTCCCCTTAGGGGATGGAGCTGCTCTGAGAAGAGCAGAAGCTTCCAAGTTCCCTCCCTGGCATCTCTAAAGTAGGGCTGAGAGAGATTCCTGCCTGCACCCTTGGAGAAGCCATTGTCAGTCTGTGTAGACAATACTGAGCTAGATGGACCTATGGTTTGACTCAGAAAATGGCAGCTTCCTATGTTCCTATGTCTACTTTGTTTATTTTTAGATCATGAGCCTTTTTGGGACAGAGAACCAAAATATTTATATTTTATATATTTGTTATATATCATTTATATATTTATTAGTTAGTGTTAGTTTTAGTTGCTAAGTAAATTGCTTGGTAAGTTTTGTTGAGAAGCAGTATTTAAATATCCCTAGTGGTAGAAGTCGTATCACACAAGGAGTTCTGATGTGGCCTGGTTAGTATCAGTTTAAACTCTCAGAAAGGATGAATAGGAATCTTTAGTAAAGATGGAGGTTCATAAAGAGAGATACCACTGTTTAATCTATGAGTTCTGGAGAGAGAAAAACCCAAATTGTAAGGAGGGGGGAAAAGGACGAGAAAGAAGAACAAGTACTAGTCAAAAAAGAAAAGTTGATCTAAGCAAAAAGAAAAATATTTTAAATTGCACTCCTTCTCTCAGTTATCCCCATTGGGTGTTTTTGTCCCAAATCAAGTAAGAGGCTGCTTGCTTCTTCCTCTTAGTGACATCACAGGTACGACACAATCAACAACATAGTTTGATTCTGGAGAAGAAAAGGTTTATATTGAATGCAGGAAAATTAGCACCATTGCTCTTTACCTGTTATATCTGTCTGTCTTTAACTGTTTTAGACTGAGAGAGGCAACTCCCTTAACAATGGCTATCTAGAGAAAAGAGCCTATAACTAGCTTAATGCACCCAGTTAATTGAAAATCGTGCATAAAACAGCGGCCTGTCTCTTAACTCCACTCCAGGGAATTTCAAAAACTGTTTATGATATGGCATGAAGGCCCATTCAATGAAGGAAATGAGGGATCCTGCTGGGAACATGCTAGACATTCTGTTTAGGAATATTGAAAGTAATTCTCTGCACTGCAGCCAATGCCATCAATGGACTTCAACCATATGACCACAAGAGCACATAAAAGAACTTTATTGGTTTTGCCCAACTATGATAAACTCTCCATTTAAAATTTTGTCAACAGCCTAGCCCGAACACTTTTTGAACAACTGTAGGCTTTCCTTTTGTCCTGGCTTTTGTAGGTGGTTGTTAAATTGATACAGTTGTCCCTCAGCTATCACAGTTTTCCCAGTCACAGATTTGAGTATCCATGGGTGGGAAATTGTGACCGTGACCAACTGCAACCAGAGTACTTGTGGTTTGGCTTTTTTTTTAATTTGTGGGGTTTTAGGGGTGATTTTGGGGGGTTCGGGGGTCATTTCCAGGGGTCAGGGGGTCACAAGGGTCAAGGGCAATTAATTCAATTTTCTCCTTGCTTTCTGTCACTTCTGTCGACCGCAATTCCCCTAACTCCCTGTTTGCCATTGAAACCAATGGCTCGTCTACCACAATTTCGCCAACTGCAAGGGCTTCCAGGAATGGAACCCTCATGGTTGGCGAGTGATGACTATATTTTGATTGATATTTTAACATTTGTTATTAACATCTCATTAGTTTTCAATGGAACTCTAATGGGATACTTTGTTTTCTGTTTTTGTTATTTGCCCCCCAAGCCTTTCAGTTTGGACGAGCTTCTTTATTTCAATGTTCCTATGTTTCATAGAAGGAACTGGGACATAATGAAACGTTATGCTTTATGAATGAGCATGGACGTGACATGACATTTCAACATTACAAGGAGGAGGAAAGCAGTTCAGTTCAAATGCCCCATGAGACAGTAAGGCTTTCATCAGAATGAAGCCATATGAGCCTCTTGAGGCAGGGAGTTCCAGGGTCCAGGTGCCACAACAGATAAAGTTCTGTCCCTCATACGCCTCATTTGGTAGTGGAATGTGGAGCAAGATCTTCCCACCCAGAATATCTGAGTGGTTTGGCAAGATTACACAGGAGAAGGCAATCATTTTATTACCCTGGTTCTAAACTGTTCAGATCTTGAAAGGTAATAACACGCACTGTGAATTGGGCTTGAAAACAAACTGGAAGTCAATTAAACTGATGCTATACTGGAGTCATGTGATCTCTGGCATTTGCCCTAGTTGAAATGTCTGCTGTTTCATTCTGCACCAGTTGAAGCACTTTTTAACACTGGTTAAGAACCACCCATGGACTCTGATGAAATGCAGATATAGAACTGAATGTCATCAGCATATTGATGGCACCAAACCACAAACCTCTGGAAAACATTTACTTGTAGATACAAGGTCACTTCGGAAATATTTGATTAGATGAAAAGTCAGATTAGGTGGCCATAATAACCCCAGCTGATACTGGACAAACATAAGGCGATTTTGTGACTGTATACTTGGGAGGAGAGGCAATGTGGTACAGTAGTTAGTCTCAGACTAGGACTGGGGAGACCTAGGACTGGGGAGACATTCTCATGACTGGGCGGGTGGTGCAGCAGGTGGTGGGGAAGACTGCAGAAGCCTGCTTTCCTTGCAGATGATCTCTGAGGGCCATCTGGGCACACAGATTGCACGCCCAGACAGTCCGCCACTGCACTTGGGAGCGTGGAGGCACAGGGGCCAGGATGCATCATCCTGGCCCCAGGAAATCCCACAATGCACCGTGCAAGTGCACAGTGCATTGTGGGGATCCCCAACCCCCAGCAATGGGCAAGCACCCATCAGTGCTTCAATGCTGGCTGCAAGCAGGCGGCGCTGGCACATGATCAGGGAAATGGGGCTAAGAGAGAGCTTGCTCCCTTAACCTTGTTTACAAGGCTGGCTCCCCTTTGCCAACAAGGTGCCCCTGGGAGCCACGTGCTTCCCGGAGGTTCTTACAGGCAGCCAAGCCAAGGCTTGGCTTCCTTAGCACAGTCTTGGCTGCTCGTGAGAACAGCTTCCTAGATTCTAATCCTGATTCAGCCATGAAACTCATGAGGTGACCTTGTCTTCACATATTTTCAATCAAACCTACTTCACAGGGTTGTTGTGAGGATAACATGGGTGGATGAGGACCATGTATGCCACTACCCTGAGTTCCTTGGAGGAAGGACAAGATAAAGTAAATTAAGAGGTGAAAGTGTCCCTGTAACCACAAGGCATTATCAGTGGAATCATGTTTAAATTAATGGATCTACTACAGGGCTAGGTTGCTGTTTGGAATTTTGAATTTTGATCTATAGAAACTGAACAAACAGATTTTTCACTAAAAATAAAGGAAAAGGAAATATTGTGCCGTCGAGTCGGTGTCGACTCCTAGCGATCACATTCCATGAGATTTTCTTGGTAGGAGTGGTTTAGCAGAGCCTCCACCAATACAGTAAGAGATGATGCCTTCAGCACCTTCCTATATTGTTGCTGCCCTATATAGGTGACTTCAGAACTTCATGCAATTATGGTCAATGTCATTTATTATTTATTTATTTAAAATATTTATTACCACCTCCCTCCAGTACACTACTGCTTGGGGTGGCTCACAACAATAAAATAGTTACAATATAAAGTAAAAATAATAAAATTAACCAAATTAAGTAAACTAGTTAAAAGTCAGGTTAAAAACCACAATCAATATTAAGTTTCAAATTAAAAGTTATTATAAAAGCTAAAAATTGAGAATGATAAAAACTAAAAACTAAAGAACCTACCAGATATAACTAAAGATGGAGCACTAAAAAGCCTCTTTTTAGTGTTTTTTAGTTGCGTTTTTAGATGCGTTTTTAGTTGTTTTTTAAAAACACTGGGGGAGGGTAAATGGCAAAGCTCTTAAGAGAGGGCGTTCCAAAGCTGAGGGGCCACAACCGAAAAGGCCTTGTCTCTAGTCCCCGCCAACCAGATCTCTGTTAGTGGTGGGGCCATCAGCAAGGCTTGAGACAATGAACAGAGGGCCCTGGCAGGTTCATATGGGTGAATGAGGTCCGACAGGTACCCCAGCCCCAAGCCGTGTATGTCAAAACCAGCACCTTGAATCTAACGGAAGCAGACCAGTAACCAATGAAGCTGCCACAGGACGGGTGTGATACTCATGAAGCAACTTGTGCCCACGAGCATCCTTGCAGCAGTATTCTGGACCAGCTGAAGCTGCTGAACAGTCTTCAAGGGCAGCCTGGCATAGAGTGCACTGCAGTAGTCCAATCTGGATGTTGCCAACGCATGAGTGACTGAGGTCAGGTCTGACTTCTCAATGTCATGTGATTTATATACCTTGTATATAACTCTACAACAGCTAGTCTCACTTATATCGCCTCTTCTCCTGACTCCAATAGTGGTAAAAAATACAGCTAATCACACTGTTCCATTTTGTTCTTCACAACCCCATAAAAGGAAAGACAACTGTATTGCACAGGGACAAGAAAAATGATCTTAATGATACTGTATCCTCTCTAGATTTTTCCATAGGTTTTTTGTCTGTGCTTTGGGAAAGGGAGAAACTCTGGTTGGAACAAAGGGATTACTAGCTCGAGACAAACATGAAGACTGGAATCTGTGTCACTCCACTCAAACTCAGGCACATTCCTGTGCGCAATTGTATTTGGTATGTTTCTTGCAGTCTCCTCTCTTGGAGGTTCCAGAACATCCAGTAGTAGGTGCGGCTGGCAAGTGTGATGATACCTGTTGACTCCGTTGTCTGTTTCGTTTTCCCTTTCATTGTCTCTGACTGTGTAGACATTTCTAGTATTCTCTAAGTGGTTACACACTCATGGTTTCCATATGGTACATGTAGCAGCATCAGCGAACAGAGTTTGAACACAGTGTTTTTAATGCTAACATTGGTCAGTGAAATTATCTGCATATTTCAAGTGCAGGGACCGAAGCTGGTGGATTAAGTAGCCTAAGTTCATGGCTGAGGTGACACTGGAACCAGGGACTTCATGCACACAATGCACTTTCAGAGGGTAAAACTATCATTCTATTCCTACATTTGGGAGGTTCAGATGAGCACTGCCTGGCACATGCAATAAAGCCTGGGAATGCGCTGCGAGTATCCCCTGATAAAGCAAGAAGATGTCACAGTGCACTCTTGGGGTGGCCCTTAATCACATGAGGGGGCATTCATCTGAATGCCCCCCAACACACACTCCAATACCCTGTTTAAACACATCCTGTTTGAGTGTCCCCCTCTCATGATTAAGGGACACCCTGAGAGCACTTTGGGATGTCCTCCTGTGATGTCAGAGTGGGTCTGCTCTTGGCACGTCTCCGGCCTTATCACATGTGCCGGGTGGCATTCGCCTGAACTGGCCCATAACGTTGAATGTGTGTATAGGTGTCTATATACATGTGCATGTTCTTGTGTGAATGACTGCACATGTGTTTATTTTAGAGGTGAATTGAGTACAAATGTAAGGTGCAGATAGGAACTGTACTACTGTAGTAGAGCTAGATTATATGTATGAATATGATGGATATTTACAAATATTTATAAATATGTACTTTGAACTTAACACGTTAATACGTTGTGATCCATGATCCTTTCTCCCAAGAGCCTTCTTTTATCAGGTAAAAGGGAAGTAGCTGGTTTCAGAATAAACAATGGATCATTGAGCAGGTGGGCGGGGGGGGGAATGTTTAACTTTTTTCTTTCCAGCAGCCATTTGTATGCTCAGAATTGTCTCCATTGGAAGCTACCTGCCAGTGTCACTGCTTCCCTGTAAAAGAAGGTGGGGTGGGGAGAATAAGGAAACTTTGCCTGAAGCATAGCTCTGGATCTCAGCCACTATGCTACACTATTTTTCATGATTTCCTCTATGTTACCACTTGTCAGCCTGATCACATGTAAATATCTCTCCCCCCGCCCCTTTTCAATGTGTTGAACCTTTGGATGGGAATGATCCTGTCGTGTATCTATGAAAGATCTCTCTTTGTGTCTGAAGGGCTGGGAAGTTAGAACCTAAAAGCAAAAGGCACTAAGGCAACAGAGAAGGCAACAATTAAAAGTGTTGAATGTATGGGCCAGGCCAGTCTTCTTGACCCTGAACACTAAGGGATGGAAAGCAAAACAGAAGTCAGGATTCACTGGCTTATGCTTTAGGTAGCCTCCGTTTGAGCTCTTATGACCACACAGGACTCCAGTCCAAAGGCATGTGTATGCTCCCTATTGCTGATTTCTTTCACTGCCAATCCCAGTTGTTACATAAGGAACATAAGAAGCTGCCATATACTGAGTCAGACCATTGGTCTATCTAGCTCAGTATTGTCTTCACAGGCTGGCAGCGGCTTCTCCAAGGTTGCAAGCACAATCTCTCTCAGCCCTATCTTGGAGAAGCCAGGGAGGGAACTTGGAACCTTTTGCTCTTCCCAGAGCGACTTCATCCCCTGAGGGGAATATCTTACAGTGCTCACACTTCTAGTCTCCCTTTCATATGCAACCAGGGCAGACCCTGCTTAGCGAAGGGGACAAGTTATGCTTGCTACCACAAGACCAGCTCTCCTCTCCGAGAGACTGTGCTGAGAGATTCCTCTTGCAGAGCTTTACCTTATCTTACACTCATATTTCCCCACAATCTCAGACTGGACCTTTCACCCTGCTGCAAGAGAAACACAAGCAGCTTATGCTGGAGATAAAAAATGCGTTTCCAAGCACATGAAATATTTCCACTCACTGTGAGCAAAAAACAACTCACCCTGAAAGTAGACAGAGTTGAGAAACAGGAGTTAGCTGCTACAAGGAATGAACCCAGGCTTTGAGTCTGCATTCTGTTTTCTGTATCTTTGTGAATTCCCCCATCAAAGTGATGGTCGAGCAACCCTAGTTGCAGTGGAGTGTGCAGCACTCTGGGGGAGTGAGGAAGGGGAGACAAGGAAGGAGAGAAGTAGTATGTGGGGAGCACTGAATTTGCTACTTAGATAACACATGGAGAGCTGGCCCTGATGCTATGACTGTGTCCCATGATGTTATGACCAGTACAACAAATTTTTGTTGCCAGTACAACAAAAATAGGCTGAAGACAGAGTACAGGTGAAACTCAGAAAATTAGAATATCGTGCAAAAGTCCATTAATTTCAGTAATGCAAATTAAAAGGTGAAACTGATATATGAGACAGACGCATTACATGCAAAGCGAGATAAGTCAAGCCTTAATTTGTTATAATTGTGATGATCATGGCGTACAGCTCATGAAAACCCCAAATCCACAATCCCAGAAAATTAGAATATTACATGGAGCCAAGAAGACAAGGATTGTAGAATAGAACAATATCGGACCTCTGAAAAGTATAAGCATGCATATGTATTCAGTACTTGGTTTGGGCCCCTTTTGCAGCAATTACTGCCTCAATGCGGCGTGGCATGGATGCTATCAGCCTGTGGCACTGATGAGGTGTTATGGAAGACCAGGATGCTTCATTAGTGGCCTTCAGCTCTTCTGCATTGTTTGGTCTCATGTCTCTCATCCTTCTCTTGGCAATGCCCCATAGATTCTCTGTGGGGTTCAGGTCAGGTGAGTTTGCTGGCCAATCAAGCACAGTACACTGTATACTTTTCACTGTATACTGGTTCAGACAAGACGCCAACTGCACATGCAATAAAGATGTACCCACCCTAATGTCCCTACAGGATGTCACAGTATGCTGCTGGGGCATCCCTTAATCATGTGAAAGGGTTGTACATCTGAATTGCCCCACTACACATGCTCCAAATACCTGTTTTAAAAGTTACTAGCTTAACCCGCGCAGATCATCTGCGCACCAGGACTTGATTGCTCCCCTCACCCCCTGCCAAAGCCTCCCTCACCTCAGATATCTCTCGACTCTCACCTGAGCTGCACTCCTGCTCCTCCTCCTCCATCCAGTTGCTTCCATCCCTCTCACTCCTCTTGGTTGTGGCTGCAGCGTTGTGGCACCTATTGGCCAAGCCGCAGCCGCCTATCCGCAGATACCTCCCCACCCTCACCTAAGCCTCGCTCCTGCTCCTCTTTATCACACATGTTCCCAGCATTTCATCTGAACCATCCCATCAAAGCCTCTTCTAACTCACACAGAACTTTAATGAAGCACTTGCTAGTAAATCCCAAAACATTACCACAGTCTCACAATAAAGATGTTTATGGCATCAAGATAGGGCTGGATCTAAATATGTTATGCAGAGATATATTGCTAGAAGAATTAAAGTTAAGCATATCTCAATAGCTCAGATTAATTTAAAATACAATAATGAATTACTTTTATTTTTATTCTGTTAATTTTTGCTATTACTTTAAGTTCTTGGCCGGCATTTTAAGAATGGGCTAGTCTTCATAACTTTATTTTCCAAGGTGGGAAGATATAAGCCACAAGCCTCAACCGAAAGACACCTTCTTACTTCTTTTGCTATGTAAACGGCTTTGTGAACCTTTTGGTTGAAAAGTGGTGTATAAATATTCAAAATAAATAAATATAAACAAGGAAAAAACATAAATATGTGACTATTATTCCTAAATCTATAGAGTAGAAAGCTGCATGTGCTAGACACGTATTTTTCAACTCCTGTGGTACCATCATGACATAAAGAGAGTAAGAAGGGGTGGGAGGTTAAATGTGTGCTTATGTTAAGCTAACAAAAATATGAGAATTGCCTTGCTGGATCAGATCAAGGTCCATCTAGTCTCCTGATGCATTTCCAATAAGAGCCAGCCACCTGCTGGGAAGCTCACAAACAGGGCACAATGGTGAAGATCTTTCCTTGTCTGGACCCTCTGTACATGGGTGCTCATGCTTTGATAGATGGTCTCCTACAGCAAGGGTTCCCAGCCTTGGGTCCCCAGATGTTGTTGGAGTACAACTCTCATCATCCCCAGCCACAATGGGCTTGGTTAGTAGTCTAATAACATCTTGGGACCCAAGGTTAGGAATCCCCGTCCTACAAGAATCTTTTAATCCTTTCCCCCCCACAAACCTGTCTCTAAGTAGTTAGTGGACCATATAACACATTACAATAAATCCCACAACTTATGCATTCTGTGAAGCAGTACAGTGCTTTTTTTGGTCCGTTTCCAATCAGGACAGAATGTCAATCACTGTCGTTAGGTGACAGCATAATTTTAGAATTATGAGAGTGGCAGGAAAAAAAATCACTCTCTTCAGCTTGCTAAATCTTTAGCATGTTTCCACTTATATGCTTTAGCCTTTCACTTTAAGGAGAGTGCTCCATACCCTTTCCTCGGTGTGTTACCCTTTTCTGTATTTCCCCCTAGAGCTATGACATTTATTGAAATGGAGGCTACTGAAATGTGCACAGTATACTAAATATGTCACACACACATACACACACACTCAAGTCTGGGGATAAAGTATGATAATATTAGGATCCTTGTAATTTTATTTTCAACTCTTTTTCTAATAATTCCCAACTCAAAGTTTTGTCTTTTTTGCTACAGCACACTGAGCTAAATTTTTAGTGAGCTTTCCATCACAATCCCCCACATGTCTTTCCTGGGTCAATCCAGAACAACAAATGCTTAAAATGCTTTTTAATGCATTTTAATAATATACCACTATGAGATATTGGCTCTGTTTTACTTTTCATTTCCCCTAGTTTATACACAACAAACACACTTCTGTTGTAATCTATTTATATTAAAAAATACATATATTATCCCTCTAGCAAAATGCACAGACTTCAGACTGTGTGACTATTTTTAGGTGCACATTTTTGTGTTCTCTGTTGCCGTTGTGCTATATTATGATTCATATCGCTACCTGTAGAGTCCAGTCAATCAATCAGGAAAGATTTTGCAGCAAATTGTCACCAGGGATCCAACTTCTGCTTTGAATTATATTTTACAGCAGAGCATTGCCATTAGAAGGGGCTGGGGAAGCATTAAAACATTCAGTTAATGAAAGACTTATAATCAAGACCTACTTTTTTCACCAGGCTTTTGCCCTTTAATTTTATTTATTTATTTTTAAATTATTGCTATTGTTATTGTTCACCACCTAGAGTCTTAGGAGGAGGTGGTATACAAGAAAATTTTAATAAATAAATAAACAAACAAATAAAATCAAATAATAAATGGCAGTGTAGGCATATTGGGGGCATATTGCAAATTCATGGTTAGGATAACTAAGATTAATATAATGGACATTCAATTCATTTACCTACAGTTTGCTAAAATAAATGTCCTTATGTCTCCATACATTAGAATGCTTCATCAGTATTTTTATGTTTGATGCAAAAATAGTTTTCCGACTTCTAAACCTAAAGGTTTTTGTTTCTTTTTCAAACACGAGTGAGTATGAACTCAAAACTATTGACATTGCTGCTTTGCGGTCAATAGACTTCTTCTGCTTACTTAAGAAGTTGGTTGGTTGGTTGGTTAGCTCTAAAAAATAAAAGACTAGATATGTATTTATTTAATTAATTTATCAAGTTTGTATACTGCCCCAAACTTCCGTTTTATTTTCCCATTTATAAATTTGTTTTTATAGACCAACACAGCTACTTACAATTGTAATAGCCTTGTTTGTTATCAGAAAGCGTCTGAAATCACCAAATACCTCAGATAACAGTATCTGCATTTTTAAAAAGACAAAAGCTTAATTTAAAAGTGAAGCTTGGGCGGGTTGGGGTGGGATGAGAAATATGCAGCTTTTAGTTTCCTACTAAACTGTAGTCACTCTGTAGCACTGAGACTACAGTAGATCCACTGTAGATTCACTTCATGATCCACTGAAGTCAATGAGATAATTTCAGTGAGAGTCCCAATAATTTCAATGGGGCTTAGTTGTGACTAATACAGGTGAAACTCGGAAAATTAGAATATCATGCAAAAGTCCATTAATTTCAGTAATGCAAATTAAAAGGTGAAACTGATATATGAGACAGACGCATTACATGCAAAGCGAGATAAGTCAAGCCTTAATTTGTTATAATTGTGATGATCATGGCGTACAGCTCATGAAAACCCCAAATCCACAATCCCAGAAAATTAGAATATTACATGGAACCAAGAAGACAAGGATTGTAGAATAGAACAGTATCGGACCTCTGAAAAGTATAAGCATGCAAATGAATTCAGTACTTGGTTTGGGCCCCTTTTGCAGCAATTACTGCCTCAATGCAGCGTGGCATGGATGCCATCAGCCTGTGGCACTGATGAGGTATTATGGAAGACCAGGCTGCTTCATTAGCGGCCTTCAGCACTTCTGCATTGTTTGGTCTCATGTCTCTCATCCTTCTCTTGGCAATGCCCCATAGATTCTCTATGGGGTCAGGTCAGGCGAGTTTGCTGGCCAATCAAGCACAGTACACTGTATACTTTTCAGAGGTCCGATATTGTTCTATTCTTCAATCCTTGTCTTATTGGTTCCATGTAATATTCTAATTTTCTGAGATTGGAGATTTGGGGTTTTCATGAGCTGTACGCCATGATCATCACAATTATAACAAATTAAGGCTTGACTTATCTCGCTTTGCATGTAATGCGTCTGTCTCATATATCAGTTTCACCTTTTAATTTGCATTACTGAAATTAATGGACTTTTGCACGATATTCTAATTTTCCGAGTTTCACCTGTAGTCTGAATGTTGCCCATCTACCACCATAAGGTATATATACTTCTTTTCATTAAATGCCAAGATCAAGGTTTTAAGACATCTAAGAAATGCATTAACTTTCTGTTTTTTTGCAGAGAGCCATAACATCCTTCATATTAGGGAACAGTGTAAGATTTTCTATTGCTTGGCATAATTCAGACATACTAAAGCATTTCAAATGTAAATGCTTAACCACCGTGTAAATGTAAAGGAAGGGAATTTTACCAGAAAGTACCATTAAATTTACCCTGATTGTGAAACATGTGGTGTGCACTGTATGTCTGTATTGCTAGTCCCCCCACCTCCCCACTTTGGTTGAGTACTGTATTGATAATTACGTCCATAGAGACATGTCCTACAAAAGGCAGATGAACATACCAGTTCTGATTTACGTTTCCTTGCTCTATCTATAGAGTAATTTTCTGGTTTTGGTAAACAGTGGAGAAAGGTTCTTAATCTTGAGGCCTACACTGAAACACAGTACACCTGAGACCAGAACAGATATGAATGACTGGACTCCTAATCGTTTTGCAGTGTTGTGTACACAAACAACTGGAATACTGTCATAATACAGAGAATGTCATGGTGCTGCTGGAAAATCCATTAGGCTTTTACAATTAGCAAACACACACAAAATGTGTTTATTTCATTTTCTCCTACTGAAATCAAGAGGTTGTATGTGGCTGAGTTATGTTCCATGAAAGGCATATTTGGAATAGAAGCAGGGGCGTATCTAGGGGTAGGGCAGGCAGGGCACGTGCCCCGGGCGCCACTTGAAGGGGGGCGCCATTTTTCTAAAAATTTTTTTTTAAAAAAATGGCTGCTGAAAACAAAATGGCCACCGCGCATGCTCAAATGGCCTCTGTGAGGTCCTAGGCCATGCCAGGCCTCACAGAGGCCATTTGAGCATGCGCAGTCACCATTTTATTTTCAGTGGCTATTTTAAACTATATATATATATATATATATATATATATATATTTTTTTTTTTTAAAAAGGCCACCGCACATGCTGAAATGGTCCCTGCGAGGCCCTAGAGGTCAGAGAGGGGAGGGGAAACCTTTGAAGACCCCCCCCACAGCCTTTAGGAAGCCCCCCAAAGGGGCTACAGGTAATTTTTTTAAATTAAATTTTTTAAAAAAAATAAAAAATAAATTTTTTTTTACTTTTTTAAAAAAATTAATATAATATAAGTCACTGTACACATATTCAGTTTGGCACTATGTACAGAGAATCAGATGGGTGTCAGATGTTTGGACAGGGGGCGCAATTTCAGTGCTTGCCCTAGGCACTATTTTCCCTAGATACGCCTCTGAACAGAAGTGCAGATCAATGATACAGCAGAGGAACAGTTTGCAGTTGTGTTCTGCTTGGGACTGATGGGAATTCAGATTCAGAATCTTGTGGGGTTATGCTGTTATCTTAATGCAGCTACAGCTATTCAGGAATCTTTCTCTCAGCTTTAGCCTTTTCCTCCTCTCAACTGCTGAGCCAGCCAAGAAAGGAGCATAAGAGCAGGGGATGGCTGCATCTTGTCATTTCCCGCAGGGGCGTAGCTAGGGGAGAGGGGGCCCGTGTTCATCCCTCTCTCTGGCGGCCCCCCAGAGTGAGGGAGATAATGAAGAAAATATGGAGGGGTGGAGCTGGAGGGTCCTCAGGAGCTGGGGGCCCGTGTTCTTTGAACCGTTTCGCTCAGTTATAGCTACGTCCCTGATTTCCCACCCCACCACCTTCACATGTTTTCGTTTGTTCACAATCCTCTTCAGGGAGGACCTTCTTTTCTTCTGGGACAATGCTAGGCTTCTGGCAACTTGTAGGTCATAAGCTGGCATCAAAAGAATAAAATATATGGCTGGCTGGTAGGGTTCTGGAGAGTTGGGCTGTAAGAAAGAAGACTGGATTGGATTAATTGGTGACATGGAAATATGAGCTTTTGGGGAATGGGTGAGCTTAGTGTTGCTCTCAGCAGCAGGTTCTACTGTTCCTCAAGCCTGCATGGGCAGGATTCAGGGCCAGTATCAGGGGCTGGTCAACTGGGGCACTAGCTGAGGCCCCAAGACCATAAAAAGACCAACTCCTGAGGCCCTGATGAAAAAACCCATGGTGGGCACCAATGCAGGTGCCAAGAAACAGTCCATCTGAGCCACTGCTGCTCCAGCTACTGCCAAGGTAGACTCCCCCAAGTCTAGTGACACACCATGGTGGAGACTGAAATGAGCATACTACATTATAGGTAAACAAAGATGGTGGGTATCAGTGCATGCTCCACGTCTGCAGAAGAGTGTTCCATGCCACAAGTACCATCACCTAAGCTTCCCACAAATCCTTTGGCAACTGTGCTATTGGTGCCCACAATTTTTGTCTACCAATAATGCAATAAGCTTCTCCCTGCTGCTGCATCACAACAGTAATAGGAATAAGTGCATTGCATTGTAAAAGATGGCAAGCATCAATGTGGCTGCCCTACCATGCCACTAACAGGGGGCCCAACATAGCATTTGGCTGGGAGCTCATGTGGACCTGGCACCAGTACTGCAGGAGTGAACCCAAATCTCTGTGCAAGAAATCATGTAGTGTCGCAATTCTGTGGATTTCACAGTCCTCATTATTTAAGTTTTTAAAAGTACTTGTAAAAACATTGTCTAAAATACACTTAAATGACTGCATTTGTGCTGTATTCCTGCAGCAGGAGTCAGTTCATGTTTTCTGCTCAAGAACAAAGAAAGCTATCTTAAATTTCCATCCAGGCCAAACACATATTGAAGTGATCTATCTATCTATCTCACAACATATCACTAAATACACGACTGTTTCACACAGCTATGCATCACGTTACTTGTTCTGTCTGGAAGACTGATCTACCAGAGATTTTGTCCATACAGTACTTTACATTTTTTTTATTTAAAAACTTTAATATGCAGATTTGTATGCTATAAATGGGCATATTTTAAATCAATTATGCATGCCCATATGCCAGCACCAACAGATACTCTGATCATTATGTAAAAGCTTCCTTTCAGGGAGTAGAAAACATTATATTTAGAAAGCTGAAACAACCGCATATTCCTGTCAATTAGTTTTACTGCCTAGCAGCGCAGATGATGGACAGCAAAGATCAATTAATCCAATGGTCAGCTAGAATTGAATGGTCTTTATTCTTCCCTCCCCTCTCCTTCCTGAGCTGATTTCTATTGCTTTTTTAAAATTACAATTAAAATAACTAAAATGCATAGGAGTCACTTTAATATGTGGCAGAGTGTACATTAGGGCTTGAAATTAGATGTTTTTCTTTGTTGAAAACATAAACTAGAAGAGTACAAAATATTTTACAAGATGCCTGCTGCTTGCTTCATTCTTTGGAAACATCTGAAGGCCACTAAACAGATATAAGGGCCTTTCATAACTGAAATGGCTCACTTTATCCTAAAGGTTGCAAGTTTTGTTTGAATTAAAATTTCCTTTAAATAAAAAAAGAAGAAGTGGTTTATTTTGCTTAATGGAATAATTATACCAGCAACCTGGGAATTTTCTGGTAGTGACTTGAAGTTAGAAATGTATAAAAATTGAGCCATTTTAAGAAGTGAAGAATAATCTAATTATTTCTGTCAATATTTGGGATTACAAAACTCCCTCCCCCTACAAATAACTCCATGCAAATATTAGGCCCAAGTTTCTGGGATGTCCCATGAAGGCATTCTCAGATGCCAAGCATCTGCATCCTCTAATCAGAATGGGAATTATTAGACAGCCAGCTCCAACCCCACCACATGTTTCCCTGATGCTTTGGGTGCTAGGATGAATAAGTAGCTTTGGTGTCATTCTTTGGAAATAAATATGAGATACAAATCTGGGCAGTTTTTTCACATGACAAACATTAATGTGGCCACAGAACTGGCAAGGAAAAAGACAAAACCTTCCAGCCCTTGCACTTTTGATGTTAATGGTATTAATTATTATTATTATTGTTACGTTTATATCCTGCTCTTCCTCCAAGGAGCCCAGAGCGGTGTACTACATACTTGAGTTTCTCCTCACAACAACCCCGTGAAGTAGATTAGGCTGAGAGAGAAGTGACTGGCCCAGAGTCACCCAGCTAGTATCGTGGCTGAATGGGGATTTGAATTCAGGTCTTCCCGGTCCTAGTCCAGCACTCTAACCAGTACACCACGCTGGCTCTTATTGATCAGGTTCTCCACGTAATGGCTAGCAAAGAGGTTCCAGATTGCCACTGTTTTAGCTACATAGTATGTATGGTGTGGGAAAACAAACAAACAAACAAAAAACCCCAACAACACACACACACAATCAAAACCTCCTGGGACATTTACCTGATGATCCTATTGTGCTTGGAATTCTTTGTACTCTCTGGGAATTTCTCAGGCTTCCTTACCATCTAAAACATACCCTCTTCAAGAGCCCCACCCCTTACTTCGTCACTTCTATCTGCTGAGTAATTTGTACCATTTGAATTTGCCCCAGTGGCTTCCACTTTGATTCCTGTACTTTGAAATGCAAACCTGCCTCTCAATGCAAATGCTCCGAGAGGTTGGCCCAATAAACAGCCTTTCTTCAGGGTGGGGCCTTTGCAAAGTGGGAAAAAAACTGCCCAAGAAGTTCAGGTGAACAGCTAATCAGGAAGAGGCTGTGAGATACCGGCAAGGACAGGCCAGAGAAGAAGCTGCTGTGGCACAGGGCACATTATGCGTGCAGGGCCACTTGGGGATGATGTATGTGGGCTATCTGTTGGATAAGGACACCAACATGTACCCCAATCCAGTCAGGCACCCTAGCCTGAACCTCAGCCCCCAGAATTATGTCCCTGTGCCTCCTCAGTACCCGGATTTTGCAAGCTACCACCACGTGCCAGGAATTAACAGTGATCCTCATCATGGGCAGCCTGCAGGTGCTTGGGGTTCTCCATACACTCCAGCCAAAGAGGACTGGCACTCTTTTAGTGCTGGAGCCCCTTCTTCTGTTGCTAACCCGGGGCAGATTGGATACAGCCCCACTGATTTCAATCCAATGCAGCCACCAGGCTCTGGACTGCTGCCTCCATCCATGAGCAGCTCAGTCCCTCAGCTCTCCCCAAGTGCACAAAGACGCACCCCTTATGAGTGGATGAGGCGCAACGTTCCCACCAGCAGCAACAGTGGTAAGGAATCGTCTCCGTTTCTTTCCTTTTGCTTGCTTTGGAGGTGGGGGTGGATTTGATCATAGTCAATTCCAGTTTCTGTTGCTCTGCTTCTACTTCTCACTGAGCAGTCTCACTTGTTTTAGTTAGCTGAGTGCAGGATTAGGCTGGCAGTTTTATAAGGTTTACTCTGCCTTATTGCTCGCACATCAACTTGTAGACACAAGAGTTTGTGAACAAATTGCACTTTAAAATGAAAGGGCACTTGAGAAGTTGGCTGCAAACTGAGGGCCATTTCGCACATTAGAAAATTCCTACACAGAAGGAACTCCCACATAGTAATTAACATGCAAACCATATGCTTTTAAACATTTTATTTTATTTTTACATTTATTTCCTGCTCTTCTGCCAAGGAGCCCCGAGCCCCGGGAGCCCATACATGGTTATGTTCAGCCTCACAACAACTCTGTGGGGTAGGCTAGGCTGAGAGATACATGACTGGCGCAGAGTCACCCAGTGAGCTTCATGGCCTCCTTTGGCTGCCTCATATGAGCTGCACATTAACTGAAATGTTGTAACTTGTGAAGCTGCTTTCCTTTAAGCTGACTGGAAATATGTCCCACTGATTTCAATAGTAATGAATTCTTGCTGACTGTGTTCAGTATCAGAGTAGCTCTGTACAAATCAATGGCCACAAAGTGATTTAAGAATCGTAATTGTTCATTGACTGGATTGTGGCCACTGTGTGTAGTCCCTTTGAATACAACTATGTAAGCACATTTGCCTGGAAGCATGCACTACTTGTAGAAGTTATTTCACTTAAAGGTTGAGTGTAACCATATCTTTATATATGCTTCCCTGGAAAGAGAACCTAGAAGGACTTTCAAGGAAATGTGTTGAGTGACAATAAAATGTAAAATGACTGACAATAAAATGTAACATTAACCTTATATGGCTTAAGCAGTTGGCCTGCTGGCTCATCTGCATTTTAAGGGATGACTGAAACCATCAAAAAAAACCCCACATTTTGTCTCAGCCTTTTCCAGTATCTTTGCCAAACACTTCACCCAGATTCTGGAACTAAGCACTGAGTCACAAGTTAATTTTTCTCTCATCCAGCAAAGCTGCAGTAAACTGCATTATTCTTGCTCTAACTTACTGACAGCCTCTGCAGGTAAATATTGTCATTCAACATGACAGAGAACACAAAATAAAATCATACCAATTACAGTCTCCCAGGGACAATTTACCTGAAAGAAATCACAACCCCCTTTCCTGGGAACATTCAGGATAAGGTCAGGGGAGGGGAGGTTTAGTATTCATATCTGTGTGATTCAACTGTTTCTTATTAAACTAGTAAGAAAATAGCAAGGAATTCCTTTTTGCCTTATCTGTATTCTCTTACATCTAGAGAGCAACTTTAAAAAATCCATCTTGCTTTTTCAACTTCTTGCACCCTACAATCTCTTCTTACACCCTACATTTGAAAGGCCATTTTACATGTTATTCTTTAAAATAAGGAAAGTAAGGTGGGCTATGTTTGGGCAATCAATCAATCAATCAGTGTTTGGGAAAGCATGCATAAGTGCCTTTTTGGCCTTTCTGTCCACTAACGAAGCGGCTGTGTTTATCAGCACCCCAGTCTATGGGGCATTTCACATCCTCTGTTTTTAGTGTGTGCTTGCTGGAAGTGTAATGTGTGAGAGAGATACACGTGTTTTAAAGCGTATACATGCTGACATAAAAGAAAAATCCATATTTTAGTTTCCCACTACATGTACACATCTTTTACACATCTTTAAAAATTCACATTTTTGTTTCCTTGTGGAGTAAAGTGGCTTTGGGGACCCACAGACAGAAAGACGTACACATTCATTTCTGTGCCAGAAGAAGCAACATGCAACATCTGAGGCAGTCAGTCTTAATAGCCCCATGGCTGTTCTCTTGCTCCCTTCCAATAAATTCAGCCAGGCTTCTAATATTATGTTCCTCTGAGTGCAGTGATTTATTAATTAATTTACAGTTAATTTGGAAGCTGTTGCCTGAGCATTGTACATCACATTTCTTAGAAAACAGCTATCTTAATTCTGATCTCAGGTTATGACTCCTTCTCAGTTCCTTACTAGGGGCGATGAAGGAAAATGGAAAATGGAAAACTGAGGCAGATGGGTAAAATGCACTGGCATTTCATAATTTTATGTGCATACATACTAAATAGAAATTGAATGGGACTGAGCGAGCAAAAAGTTGCATACACTGGCTCTCCTGCAGAATAATCACAAATTGGAGGAACCATTCAATTAGTGAGATTTTTATGTGTAAGTGCACAGAAGTGTGGGTGAGGTGTAAGGGTATGTTTTTCCATGTATGTATATGTTTACTCCACATATGTTTCATGTTTCTTCTGTGTATGCCACCTTGAGTAGTATTTCAGAATGGCCAAATATATGTGCAATAAACAAGACCTACCTTTATACCTCACCCCCCTTATTGCACACTTGTACATGAAAACCACACTAACTGATTGTAAACTGTCCTGAGCTATTTTGAATGGGTGGTATATAAGTGAAACAAACATAATGGAATGATTCCCAGCCATTTCCTGTCCAGATTTTGACCAGCCCTAATCCTGTTTAGATTTGGAAAAGCTGCTACATCATACATCTTTTGATAGTCCCCGAAAGTAAGACCTAGCAGTAATTTCTGATGTACCGCTAATTGCCCTAGTGCATTTTGAGGGGCTAAAATTAATATAAGACACTGTCTTATTTTCGGGGAAACACGGTAGTAGCATATAAGGACTCTCAGGTTATATACAGTCAAAGTTTTCATGAACATGATCCCTTGGGAGTAACTAATAATTACACCAGAGTAAATGTGTGGGCTGATGGATGGTGATTGTTGTAGTTGATATGTAATGGTATTGGGCACAAGAAAGCATAGGAGGCTTTGTTTTAATGTATGGAAGACATGGGAGCTTTGAAGGGCTGGTTTTATGTGAGGAAGAAGAGATATTGTGAGTCCTGTATGATTCATTTTAATATAAATTAGGTTTGTTCTGGTAAAAAGTGTGTGTATGTGCGCTCGTGTGTGTGTGTGTGTGTTTGTAGGGGTTCAAGAATCTGCACATACTCAAAATCACTTAATGCACATTAGTTACCCTCTAACATTCTTTAATCACCCTGTTGTATTTACAATCAGAGTGGTAAAGGGGTGGATTACCTCAGCTTTCCATTCATGTTTAAAGATGCAGTAGGAATTTTCTAATCCACATTAAGAATGTGAGGACAAAAATTTTGGATGATAGTTATTCTGTGTTAATTAAGGCAACAGTAGCAGTGAGTGATGTGTATTTAGCATGGGTCGCCTTTGTATGATTTTGTGTGGGAAATCAGGGGCCTTATATAAGAAGGATGAGTTGCTTATCCATGTAAGATGTAAACTAAAAACAACAAAGTCTTTTGTGGCACCCCTTTAAGGTGTGAAAGCTTATGCCACAGTAAATTTGCAAGTCTTTAACTTAACTAATGTATTGTGATGTAAGCTTTTGTGGGCCAGAGCCCAATTCATAAAATGTGTTTATGTCGTTAAAAGAATTTTACAATGATTTGCAGAGGACTGTGTTTGTTCTCACATAATATGACTTCCTAGGCCTATCTTACTGAGGCATATTTTTGTGGTGTGGTGTGGCGATTTGTAGTGTATATATTTACACGAGGGCTAATTAAGTATCTTGCTTTTTGTTGGCTTTTGATGGTTGAGACAAACATTGTCATTCCAAATTGTAACTTTTAGAAACTGACATTTAAAATTGTAATTTGTGGCTTTAGGTTTGTTTTGCTTTGATAGTTATTTTTTGTTTATTTATCCTCCATGGGTCTTCAGGGCAGCCGACAAGGCCATCATACCATTTTATTCTCATAACAGCCCTGGGACGTAGGTGACTCATCCCAGAGTGACCGTCACTCTGTTCAGCTCCAACACGCAATGCACCATGCTGTCTCCAATTATTTATCTAAATGTGTCTCAATATTTCAAGTTGCCTAAACCCTGAAGCACGGCAAAAATGGTGGGATACAAATGGCAAATCAATCCGTGTGCGCATGGGGAGGGAAGGCGGGAGGCAGAGCCCGCGCGAGCGGGGAGACCCGTTTAAATCCTTGCGCAGGCACTAAGTGACCTTCTTCGTCACTAACTCTCGGCCTAACTTACTTCATAGGGTTGTTGTGTGAGGACAGAATGGCGGAGGAAGGAATAATGCTCTTTGAAAGGGTAGGCTATGCCTGGAATAATTGTTTTATAAATACATATGCGTGCAAGCAGCAGCAGCCGTGTGTACCGAGTCACGAGACGCTGCGTGTCTGTGAGGAGTGAACGGATGCGCGTGCCTCGAGCCGAGCCAAAGTCACCTCCTGTCTGTGGCCCCCCTGCACGTCGTTTGGATTCTTGTTGTCGCCTCGCTGCCTCCGCCACTGTCTCGGAGTGCTGCTCTCCCTGGAGCGCTCGCGCACCTTTCGGAGCTCCGTCCAGCGCCTGTGCCGTCTTGCAGGCGCACTGAACTCTTGAACTCTGCGCGGGAAGAGACTGTTAGGAGCGGGTAGCTGCTGGGTGGGAAAGTGGAAGTCTCTCCCCAGGGAAACGCAAATGAACATGCTGGGAAAAGACCCCGCAGCGCTGACCAGTTCAAAGGAGGCGAGCTGGTTAATGAAAGGGGTGCAAGCCCCTCCCTCAAGCCGAGTGCAAATTTACAAGCGTGCCCCTTTATCATGCAGATGGGCAGCGGTCCTGCGTCCAGCAGGGCACCCATTGTGTTCGGCTTTGGGGGCTGGGAAGCCGGGAGGCTTGGCGGCGCCCTTTGAAGTTTGGGCCTCTCCGGGCACTTTCGGTTTCCTGCATAGCTCCGGTTCGGGCCTAACTAACAAGCGATGCCTAGGAGAACCAGGCGGTAGTTAATCCCAACTCTTTCTGGCTTCCAAGTTCAGAGTCTCAAAACGTAGCCGCCATGGCTGCCCGCTGGTATCAGTTCATTTGAGCGAAGGGTCGGATATCGTCATTAAATGGGTGAAACGTGTTTCAGAAGTTCAAGCAAATTCGGGAAAGTGGCTTTGAAAAGTCACAGTATTGGGAACATGTGGTTTAAAGTATATCTTTAAAATAAACATAAACCATGTACATTGCTTTGGGCTCCTTGGAGGAGGAAGAGCAGGATATAAACATAAATAATACACTAATCAAGTTAAGCACTTTCAAATCCATTGGTTTTAATGCATAGGTTCTGGCTCAACAAAAGTATGTACAGTATTATTTATTTATTTATCATATTTTTACACCGCCCAAAACGTACTTCTCTGGGCGGTTTACAAGAAGATTAAAAGTAAAACATTAATTAAAAACAAAAACAAAAATTTTTAAAGCAAGAAATTTAAAACAATTTAAAATTTTAAAACAATATTCTAAAAATAACATTAAAACAATCAAAACAATATCAGTTAAAAGTCTGGGTGAAGAAATGCGTCTTTAGAAACTTTTAAAAAGATGTCAAAGATGGGGAGGCTTTTATTTCACTAGGGAGCACATTCCAAAGCCTCGGGGCAGCAGCGGAGAAGGCCTGTCCCTGAGTAGCCACCAGACAAGCCAGTGGCAAATGCAGACAGACTTCTGATGATCTCAATGGGCAGTGGGGTTCATAACAAAGAAGACGTTCTCTTAAAAACCCAGGGCCCAAGCTGTTTAGGGCTTTATAGATTATGACCAACACCTTCTATTTTGCCCGGAAACATATCGGCAGCCAGGGCAATTGTTTCAAAATAGGTGTAACTCCTTCAGTACGGGAGTAATACGGTCTCTCTGAGATGACCCAGAGACCAGCCTGGCTGCCGCATTCTGGACCAACTGTAGTTTCTGGACTACGTACAATGGCAGCCCCACATAGAGCGCATTGCAGAAATCCAGTCTGGAGGTTACCAGCAGATGTACCACTGTCTTGAGGTCATCTAACTCAAGAAACAGACGTAGCTGGCATATCAGCCGAAGCTGATAGAAGGCACTTCTGGCTGCTGTCTCAACCTGGGACACCAAGGAGAGACCAGAAGCACCCCAGATCCAGAAGCACCCCTAGACTGCGTACTTGTTCCTTCTGGGGAAGTGTGACCCCATCCAGAACAGGCAGATCAAAATTGTCTCTCGAGTTCCGACCCTGCACAATGAGTACCTCTGTCTTATCTGGATTCAATCTCAATTTATTATCCCTCATCCATCCCATTACCGACTCCAGGCAGTATGACAGTAAATATATCAACTCTTTGAGGTGCTATGGGTGTAGTTTTGTTGTCATTGTTGTTTCAGTAGGAGAGATTTAAGCATGTGTTTTACTTTTCCCACTGAAAACAATGGGACTTAAAATTCTGAACTTTGGATCATGTCCTTTGGATTTTGTTTGTAAAACACTAGGGGCCTGTTTGGACAATACTGTGTTGGCCCATGTAATTAAGGACGTGCTAAGAATGCAGCTGTGACTTTCTCAAATAGCCTCTCTACTTGCACCCCAAATATTTGTTTAAAGAAATATTTGGAGCACAAGTAGAGAGAATGGCCCCTCTACTTGTGCTCCAAATATTTCTTTAAACAAATATTTGGGGTGCAAGTAGAGAGGCTATTTGGATGAACAGTACCCCCCACCTCTGTTGCCAGATTTAGCTTTTTAAAGCCAAATTTTGGGTTACAGCCCATTTGACTCACGAGTATACCCCTTAGGTTCTGGCCACCCTGCCCCCCACCCCAAGTGATACAGGAATGTGCCAGGAGGGTGTCAGGACATCACGACTGTTTCTCTCTCAGCATGTCCCCTTTTTAATCATGTGAGAGGGAAAGTATTGCAGGAACTGGCCCTCTGTTCTTACTCATCCTCTTTTTTTCAAGTAAAGATGCTTTCATCTGTCACAAAATTTTCCAAAGTTTGGAACTGCTCTGTTGAATTTCATGATGTATGGATGTACTGAACAAGGGCAAAATGGAAGCATGAACAATTGCTCTGCATAACTACCCTGGCAAAACCATTGCATTATGCTTTGTGTATTAATCCACAAAAATACTGGCCACTACGTTGTCATCTACATCTTGTTGATCCTGTAGCTTGCCAGGAAAACTGTGTCTCCAGAATGGTTCACTTAGTTGTCTATAAACCTTCTCTGTGGCATGTGATAAGGGTTGTGGCTGACATCTGGACTAGCAGTTTGCTGGTGTAACAGTGGCTGAAATCCAGACTAAGGCTGTGCCATCATATGAGGAGGGAGGAGGGATTTTCAAGGATGCTCTCAGGGACATATTTTAGAAAGGCACAGTGAGACTTCAGAGGAAGAGGAGATAGGTGAAAATCACCCTTTGCCCCTTGCACGATGGCGCAGCATTGTTCTGGATGTCAGCACAGTTGCACCAGTGCGCTGGTAGTCTGGATGTCAGCCAGCAAGTATACCCACAGCCAAAGCAGACTTTGAATCATTTGGTCATTGCATACATTGATATTCAGAGATCCCAATTTCCTTAAATAGATTTACTAAAAAAAAAAAAAAAATTGAAACGGTGAGGAAGGTTTAAAGAGAGAACATTCCACTTGTGACATGGATTTTCTTTGGTTGTGTGTGAAATCTACTTTGCTATTTACCTGTTAAAGAAAGTATGTAGACTTTCCTGTAATGTTGAGGCTTTTGGAAAATCTGTTTATTTCTTAGTGTCTGTTTTGTCCCCCCTGACCCCAAGCCCTTCATGTTGTGCTGAATTAGGGCTGCTTTTGTATTCACAGTTGAATTTAAACATAATACTGGAATATGGGGGAAAGGGGGAGTGTCTTTTTATTTGCTTTCTGCTTCTTGAGATTTTAACCATATACTCAGGTTTCAATTCATGTGCTTTTCTTGGCAAGTGTGAGGGGAAAAACAGTTATGTTTAAAAATATATTCTGAAGTTATTATTTAGATTTATAAGATGAGAGGCCTAGAAGGGCCATTAAGGCTGTCTAATGTCATTGCTTGTGGTGGAGTAAATCAGTCTGAGAGTACAAAGATTTTGTACCTGGATCCTGGATCCTATAGCAGCTTCAAACAGCTTTTTTTTAACCTTACTCAGATTCTGAAAACTGATGTTAGAAAAGATGAAGAAGAAGCAGCTGTATGTCTCTGTAACGTGTGAATTGATAGCCAAGTCTGAGACACGTGTCTGGGGGGAAAGGGATCTCTGCTATTCACACATCTCAGGCTTGAGTCTGACAATTTGTATGCTTGAAAATATGCAGATCCTTGCCCATTTTCTTGCTGTACCTTTTAAAGAACATTTACAGGGAAACTTGTCCAAAATGTATAGCAACTGATTACTTTGCCAGTTTCCTCTCTGCATCATAGTAAGATGAGTTAACTGCCTTTTTAGTCAGTCCTATGAAAGGTGAAAAGGTATGATAGAATCAATAGCTGATCCTGATGAATGGGAGCTATGAGTAGGGTTGAATAAGATGAGAATTTTATTTTTTGTTAATAATAATAAAAAGGTCATATACCGCTCCTGCTGCTTGATATTCACTTATATGATTTGTCTGCACTACTAGTTTTCTCTGAATCAGTGGTGACTTGTGGCATCTAGAACACAACATTGACTTGCACAGCATCAATGACAGCCAGAGTAATTGGGGCATCAATGTGACGTGGACATGTGATGGTGTAGTGCTACAATTGTGCGATGCTTTTCAGAGTAAGGTATTTAGAATAGGTAAAGAAAATACCTTGGGATTTTATTAGGATCATTTTATTGTGTCTAACCTTGATACTTTTCCAAAACCATTTTCAAAGTGACAGAGCTATCTTTACTTTAGGGCCAAACAACACATTTTAAAAACATGTGGTTCAATTTTTCTTCCCCAAATAGCCATGGGGATGCTCATACAAAAGAGTACTGCAGCATGAGGGTTGGTGACTTTGAACCTTTGCCCCTGTCAAAGTCATGATTGGGTGCTTCTGTGGCTGCTGTTTGTCTTGGGAGGGAAGCTCTCATTGGTGCTAGGTTCACAAGGTACAATTTTAAGGTGTGTGTATTACTATTCACACATACCATTTTTATTGTTCCAAGTTTATAGCTTTTTATTAATTAAAATTAAAACCTTTAATTTTAAACTTTAAAAACATGTAATTTAAAATGTGGTTTTAGCCTGGTCTTTTAACTTGTTGAACTTTAGTCTTTTATTTCTTAAACTGATTTTTAAAGAATTGCTACATTATACTGTATTTTGTATTTTCTGTTTTCCCTTTTGGTCTGCTGTGATTTAATGTGTTGCGTGTTTTTATTTCACGTTTTAATGTTGTGTTGTAAGCTGCCCAGAGAAAAATTTGTTATGGAGTGGCTTTCAAATAAAGTTGTTGTTATTTTATATTGTATCTATTTTATTAATGTTATGAACCACCCTGAGCAGTAGTGTACTGGAGGGATGGGGTATAAATATTTTACATACATACATACTACGTTCCAAATCTAGCTATTGGTTCACTTTGATGGGTAGTCCAAGAATAACACTAGATTGGGACTGTGTCACCTTTTGCTCTCCACAGTTTCTAGCACTGTTGGTGCTAAATAAATGTTTATTATAATAAACATTAATCAGATCTGTACTTTTATATTCCAGCTAATATTTTAATTGTGTATTTTTTGTAGTTTTGTTTTAACTTTTGTATGAACTGCCTTGAGATTTTTTTAATTAAAGGTGGTATAGAAATTTAACAATAAATAAATACATAAATAAATAGCAATGTTAAATATAATAATAAAATATCAGATTGTTAGACAGAATGTTTAATGTTTCTGAAAGTATATTATTAGAGATTTAATTAGTCATTTGGGGCTGAATAGAGTGGATATTCTACTAGTTATCAGTTCAGTTATGCCAATCCGTTGTAATATAGTTTAAGCCTTTCGTGGACAGCACTTGTTTCCTTCACCAAGGAGCATTGTAAGGATTGACTACATGTATCCCAAGCTGCCCTGAGGTTCTGGAATGTGCTCCCTGGTGAAATAAAGAGCCTCATATCTGGTAGCTTAAAAAAAAACCCCAGACCCTAAGACAACCTGTTCAACCAGGTTTATAGTTATATTTTAAATGGTTTTAATTTTTTTTTAATTCTGCGCCTGCTACTTATTTAACCCACATGACTACTTTAAGGCTGAGAAGAGTTTTTCCCCAGGCACGATTTAACGTTCTCCCCTCGGCTGTATTAGAGGGAAGATATAGAAGAGTCCCTTTAAAGAATCGCCTCTGCCCTTGTGGTGTAGGCGCGGTTGATTCAATAGCTCATGTTTTGCTTCACTGTTCCTTTTATGAATCAGTTCGCCTTATTTGGATTGAGCCTTACTTGAAAAAAATTTTTGGGCTTTCTGATGATTATTATGTTGCTTTCCTTCTAGCAGACCGCCAAGAGGAGATTACTTACAGAACTGCATGTTTTTGTGCTGCGGCGTGCAATAAGATGCTTGCAAATTGGGTTTTAATTTATTTTATTTGGTTTTAGTTTTGTAAATATGTAATTATTGTTCAGGAGCTGTTTTGTTTGGTCATTGACCGTAACTAAACTAAACTAAACTAAACTAAACTAAACTAAACTAAACTAAACTAAACTAAACTAATTTTAAGTTGATTTAAATGTTTTTTAAAAATTTTGTATTGTCTTTCAATCTTCTGCAAACCACCTACATATGTGGGGTTTTTTGGTGGTATAAACATGTGGAAAACAAATGAACAAACAAATGTTGTTACACACCAGAGTTAAATAGATAAAATACATTTTCAAAATCACCTATGAATACATTCAGTAATGATTGGTTGTGTGTGTGGCTGTCCATTTATCAGGAGGCTTTGTTCATGGACCCTGGTTTACAGGCTCTATGGATTCAAGGGGAATGTCATGAACCAAGCAATTAAGAAGAATCTGCAATATGCTACAAACACAGAAGCTTGAGTCAGTGAATTCTTCTGCCAGTGTATGCTACCCATTCGTAGGTAGACTGGTGCTAGACTCCTTGTATACACTACAGGAGATGATCTGTGAATGGGCTGACTTGTAAATACATGATGTCCTTACTTTTAAAGCCACATTTATTTGCTTGTTTGTTTATTATATTTGTTCACCATCCCAAACTCATGTCTCTGGTGGAGTTTACAACAAACAAAACAAATTAAAACAGAAATTAAAACATTAAACCACAATTCTAGTTAAAAAACTTGGGTGAATAAATGCATCTTAAGAGTATTTTTAAAAGCTGTCAGTGACAGGGAGGCTCTTATTTCAGCAGGGACTGCTTTCCAAAGCCTCCGAGTGGCAACAGATCAGGCCCATCACAGCTTAGCCACCAAACTGGTGGAAACTGCAGATGAATCTCTCTGGATTATCTCAATGGGCAGCGGGGCTCATAGCAAAGAAGATTTTCAAAAATCCTCAGCCTAAGCTGTTTAGAGTTTTATAGGTTATAACAAGCACTTTGTATTTTGCCTGGAAATATCTTGGTAGCCAGTGTAATTCTTTTATTATAGGAGTAATGTGGTCTCTTTAAGATGACCCAGAGACCTACAAGTATTTTAAAACTTTTTAAAAAAATAAGCAAGAAGACATATGCGGAAGAATAGTAGCATAGATAAGTGGAAAAATTCTTAAATGAAATGATATAATGAAATAATTAATCACCCTGAATTGATTAACAGTTGACACTTTGCTACAACAGGATTAGGAAATTAACATTTCCCCTACAAGTATGAACAGTTTAATTATGTATGTTATAAATCATAGTACTTTAAACGGCTATAAATTAAAAACTGCTGTTCAACCTCTGCTTGAAAAAACAGCTATTAGGGATGCTCAAAAATAAAGTACTAATGTTATCATGTCTTACTCGGAAAGTAAAGTACTTTAGAGGTTTTGTTATTTAATGTTTTGGTTATCCAGAATGAAATAATTGAATGCATAACATACCTACATCAAGTGCCATTGACTTTAATTGAATTTTCCCCCCACCTAACAGTGCTAATAGAGATTTAGGTGATTTTGGAATCTCGTTCTCACCTCTCTTAATATTCAGTGTAAAGTGTGCCTTCGACTCCTGGTGCCCACAGAGCCCTGTGGTTATCTTTGGTAGAATACAGGAGGGGTTTACCATTGCCTCCTCCCGCGCAGTATGAGATGATGCCTTTCAGCATCTTCCTATATCGCTGCTGCCCGATATAAGTGATTTGTACCGGCAACATCTGGCTTGCAGGTGAAGCCATTTCCCTGCTGCCCCATTAGGTGGCCAGAATACAAACTCTTAAATCAAGAGCATTGCATTTACATCCATCTTGATGGCCTTAAATAAAAACTTTCTTATTTACATCCATTTTGGTTACCTTGAGTTCTACAGTGAACAAATATACTATCATTCATATATATGGCATTTATAAACCTAGCTCAGTGCCATTAGGAATGGCATGTGATATGATGAACAACAATGAGAGATTCAGTATATATAAAGAATTAAAAGCTACTTATCAAATTATAATAAAACAATACATTAAGAAAGCAAATAGTACAAAATCCTGTACTACCATTTCAGCAGAAGGAATTCTAAAAAGAAAGACTTAACAATCATGAAATGCATTCATAAATTTAGAAAGCCATTATTTGCTGCAAATAATTGCTTTCAGAATTCAAGAATTCATTTTCAATTGTTAAGTCTTTCCTTTTAGAATCAGGGAAGTGTCCTTAGGGATCTCATTGGGTGTTTTCAGACGCAACAAGGAACCTCAGTTGAATTTGAGAATCCCCGCTGTGCTTTCCCATCTGAATGTGTCTTTCAAATTCACCTGAGGTTCCGTTTTGCCAAACAAGCCAACTTTTGTACCCAAGGTTTATAGCTGGTTTGTTTGTTTCAAGTGCAGTTGAAACCCTCACTGCATTGCATCAGAGCCAGCCCTGCTGTAGATCAGAGTTTCTCAACCACCGGTCCGGGGACCGCTGCCGGTCCCCGAAGGGTTGAGCGCCGGTCCCTGACTGGGAGTCAACCCCCCCCCAACAACTGCAATCAAGGCACTCACTTCCTCAATTTTGCACATGGTACGGAAGAGGAAGAGTATCACCTTCTTGTCCCTTGCCTCCACGTGCTGCTGTGAGCTTCCTACAGCTATTTTATTCCCTATCTTTACAGCTTCAAACTGTATGCGGTGTGGGGGCATGAAAAGGTATGCCACCTGAAGGGCTGCCACTTGAAGGGCTGCTGGTTCTTGCATGCTCATTGTTTGCAGCCAAAGGTTGATTGATTGAAACCCAGCTGCCTATTGTGGTCGAGGCGCCTTGAGAGGGAACGCTGTTTCCCTCTTGCATCGGTGGGGTGTTGTGGTCCCTCTGCCCCCTGTAACCCCCTGGTCTGCACCGCCGGTGGAGGACGGCGGTCCCCTTTATGACCTCGCCGGGTGCGGGGGACAATCTCTGGCCGGGATCATGCCGCGGTGAGGGCTAAGCAGAGGAGGGAGGGAGGAGGGCCGCCTTGGCTCACCTCGCAGGTATGCGCGGGCAGCATGTGGGACCACGTGAGCTGCGTGGCCCCAAAGGCAGGCTGGTGTGATTGGCTCCCGCAGGGGAGTTGGGAGGGGGGCACAGAAGTGCACATTGTGAGAGAGGATGGGGAACACTTGCTACACTCTGGTGCGCAAGCACAGTGGCGGCAGCTCTTGGACCCAGGCGACCTTCCGAGTGCAGTCCGGTGCACCATTGCCTCACACACCCTGAACAGTGCCTCGTCTCCCCAGCGAGGAAAATGAGGCATCTACCACTACAACGCCCCACACCCTCCGCCATCTCAGAATCACCCCCTTTCTTTTAATGCCAGGTCTCCACCGCTCTTCTTCACATTTTCTTTCACCATTAAAAAAAACCCCATTCCCAGCACCTGCCATGTAACGAATTTAACGAGTTTTGGAGGAGCTGCACGGGTTTCATTAGGTCCACCTCACAAAGTGCACATCTAAGAGCAGGATCCAGATCAAGTCAGGTGATCATGACCAAGCAGCATTGACACAAATGAGAGATGACTAAATTAATTTCAGTGGGTGGTCGTGACTAACGTTGTCTGGATCCTGCCCTGCGACTACACAACTCCTGCTAAAACTCCACCTCCATCATGAGAGGGTTAAACTGTAGATTTCCGGCTCTACTGAGCTTGCCCTGCTCTCCTCTCCTCACCTCCTTTTTGCTTTGCTTGACATCCAGCCTGATGAAGCATTTTGGGGGATTCAAAAGCTTGCTTGTGCGTTGTTTTCATTGCCCCCATGTAGCTTTTGAATTTTTCTAATGGCCCAACATCCCCTCTCCATTGAGTAATCACAAGCACCTCCACCCCCACCCCACACATACTGAAGACATACTGGAGACAAATTTGTTCACCCAGGCTTTTAGATTCAGGGGTTCTCAACCTTGGGTATCCAGACGTTGGTGGACTTCTACTCCCATAATCCCCAGCCATAATGGCCAAATGCCATTGTGGTTGGGGGTTATGGGAGTTTAACTGAGGGACCCAAGGTTGAGAACCCCTAATATTCCATGTTTGCAAAAGATTCCAAATTTAATTATTTTAATGCTTATATTATTTTAATTGTAAACTGCCCAGAGATGCAAGTTTTGGGCAGTATAGAAGTCTGATAGATAGATAGATAGATAGATTTGAAACCCCTTTACTAACTGCCGGTCCGGGAAACTGCGCATGAAGAATGTAGCGGTCCTTGAAACTCTGCACGAAGAATTTAGCGGTCCTTGACTCCAAAAAGGTTGAGAAACACTGCTGTAGATTATTCTTGGCTTAGCAAGAGAGGCAGGCATGGAGCAGCCAAGAAAAATCTATGGATGGGGCAAATGGCGGAGGGAGGGGGCCAAAGAGAGCACAACAAACCACGCTGCTGTCTGCCAGCTATGGAGAGAATTCTCCACTTGTTTTTGGAAGCTTGGTCAGAAGCTTCCATGTCTCTCCATGTTGCATCTGACAAGGCCCATTGTGAAAAGAATTCCAGTGAGTGGGAACAACTACAGAGAAAGCCTGTACTGTCCCCCTGCAGAACAAATGTGTCTACAAAAAGCAAGGCTGTAACCTCAGATCTTAAAGAATAAGAGGAACATATGGGTGAAAGCACCCCCTCATATAAACCAAACCTTGGTTGTTTAGGGGTTTTAGAAGCAACTTTCTGCGTCGATCCTGGCCCCAAAGCTCACTGGAAGCCAGCACAGTTGAGTCTAAATCAGTGTAATATGTGCCCTGTGACTTGTTCAGATTGGCAAGTGAGCCACACATTGTACAAAAAAACCTCCATATTCTGAACCATCCTCAGATACAATAGTGTGTATGACACAGTTACCTAGATGTAACCAAGGGTTAGGTAACTAAAGCAAGAGCCCAGCTAGAAAGAAGGGCTGTACCGGACTTAGAAGTCATTAAGGTTCATATGACTGAAGGTTACCTGGCCTGGGGAGGGCTGGAGGGAAGGCAGGAGCTGTTCTGCTTTCCCCCACATGATGTACGCTGCTCTCGGGCTTACCAGCACTATGCACCCACATGACTGGTGCACGGCAGCTCTGAGAGTGGCAAGGGAGTGTGTGTGTGGGGGAAGCAAGCTGCGGCCTTCCACATCCCACAATGCACCATGCGAAGAGTGTAGTGCATGGGGGGATTTTCCCACCATTGGGCGCTCTAGCCACCCAGCTCTGTGGCTGTTCAGGCTGCAGGCAGTCTGAGAAGCCTCACAACTGGGGACTGGGGTGGAAGGGGGTGCTTGCACCCTTCTATTTTTTTAAGAGCCTGGGAGAATACTCAGGCTACCCTGTGGGGCAGCACTGGGATCAGGCCCAATCCCGGCACTCCACACAAGCAGCCCTACCTGGGTAGGGCTGTGCAAGCCCAGGTAGTGTTGCTTGCGTGAACAGCCCCATTGATTGAAAAAAAGGGCTCCAGGCCTTGAATGCGAACTGCGACTTCATGAGCAGCGTTGATACATACACAATGTACAATTGCTCCTGCAAGGAGAAACAGTTTTAGAGAGGTCTTAAGCATAAGTTGTGATTCAGTTTACTATAGAAATGAATTAAATTACAAGAAATACTCTTTTGAAGTTGGCAATGTTATCTTTCATTCTACATTACACCTCAGGGCCTAACAAGATTTCAGGATCTTCCCAGTTTTAAAAACTGTTAATAGCAGTTAATGGGGGGATTTATTCAGATTGGGACTTTAGTGCTGGAGAAGGGAGGTTATAATGCTTCCATCCCTGTCTCTTTTCCTGGGTGAAATTGCTCCCCTCTCCCAAAAGCTGTTTGTCATGTCTGGCAAAAATCAGCTTCAAGAGGGTATTTCTACTGAGAGAATGGTGCAGGGAAAAGGTTAACCACCTTCCCCTCTGCTCAGTCCATATCCCGTCCTCATGACTGCTATTAACATTAAAAAGAAAGAACACCACCACCACAGGAGGTCCCAAATGTTCTAAAGTCATAACTCAATTCCTTATTTCTAAATAATGAGCTTAGAGTATTACAATCCATAGAATAGTTTTTGAGGTTTTAAAACTTTTATTTTGATTATTTTTTAGCAATTGGAACAAAGTGCATTTCAGGCAGAAAACTACTAAGAAAGCTGGTTGAGCTTCTCACATGTTTGTTGTGGGAATGGGTGAGCTAGACCAAGGGCTTTCAGCCTTTTTAAACAAATGTACCCCTTCCATCTCAAAATTTCAGCTCAGGTACCCCACGCATCGTAGACAGACGTGCACATACATTCAATATGTTACAACTATTAGACTGGCTACTACAGTTGTTGACTTAATCCTTGGTCAACATTTGAGTGGATTGTACCCCATTTGAAAAGAAAAACAATAGTAAAACTTCATGTTCAGTGTTCTGCAACTCCAAATTCCAGGTCAGGCTCTACTTTAATGAAGTTAAGTCAGTGCCCTGTGGTGTTTCATTCATCATCCCCTCAGAAGTCCCTTATTAATGTCACGGCTTGATTACTGTAACACACTCTACGTGGGGCCACCCTTGAAAAATATTCTTGAAGAATAAACTGCAGTTAGTGCAAAATGTGGCAGCTAGGATTTTATTCGGAGCTGTCTCCTGGGACCATATAACACACATTCTGAAAGAGCTATACTGGCTACCAATTTGTTTCCGGGTCCAATTTTTGACCTTTAAAGCCTTTATTGGTTTGGTTACTGGACATCTGGGGGACTGCCTGGTCCCAAGGGTTTCTGCCGACTTGATAAGGCCATCAGAGGGGGCTGTGCTCTGCATGCCGACAATGAGGTTTGGTTGTCGTGCATGTGGGACAGGGCCATCTCAGTTATTGCCCCCAGACTTTGGAATGTTCTCTCAAGGGTTAGGCTCAGTCTCCATCACAATTTTTAGAAAGCAAGTGAAATCATGGCTTTTTACCCAGGTTTTTATATGAGTGTTTTTGTTGTTGTTGTTGCTGCTGCTCTGTTTTGTGTTCTATGATTTTATTGTGTATTTTAAAACTTTTTATTAGATTTGTATTTTTATATTCCAGTTTAATATTTGTATTGTTTAAACTGTTTAATAGTTTTGTATTGTTTTTAAATGTTTTTAAGCCACCTGGAGATTGTTCTAATAATGAAAAGTGGTATATGAACCTGACAATAAATAAGATTGTCTAAAAATTCAGTTTTTACTGATACAGATACTGGGGTATTGATAATCCTCATTGTAGTGTGTGAAAACTGACATTCCCCTTCCCTTCTGGAGAGGACTCATTGTCAAGAAGCTGATATGAGTCCTCCGGTCAGCAGGCTGGCAACGGCACAGCATCCTAGTGAGGCAGGGATGCTCCATGTACCCTCAACAAGCCTTTGAAGTACCCTCAAGGGTTCACACACCTCTGCTTGACAATCTCTGCTCTAGTCTGTGATTCTAAAAGCCAGTACTATGATAAAGCTATTTATGAAACTATATTAGGGGTTGGTCAGACTTTACGATTAAATACTACCCCCACCCCCAAATTATAATAAGGTATGTAGAATTAGCCAATGCAGTTGTCAATCCTGAGAAATTTGCTTCACCTAAACTGTGTGTTGGTGGTCGAATATATCAATCTGAAAATGTATGTATAATTTGAGAAGCTAAAATTATGAGGCACAATCCTTTAGTGCCTCATAATTCTAGTCATGACTAAATGTCTAAAAAAGATTATAGTCATGACTTATGCCCCACAGAAATCAAAGAGACTTGCTTGTTACTCATTTTTGCTCATAATGTTGTATAGTGCCCAAAATATTGTTGGAGTATTGGTTTTAATTGGACAGTACAATGAATACTAAGCAGATGTAAGGAAAAATTAATCTATGCAGTCAATTCTTAATGTGGCCTCTTTTTTTGGAGCAGAGAATGTTCACAAGCTATGTGTTAAAGTCTTGCACTTGCAATTTTTCACAGATTTCCTTGTGATTTTGTGTTTTCTCCACCTTTATAAATAGTCTATGAATAGCTTCCTATACATGTTCTGTATCTCAGCTTTGAAACTTGCTCTTCTGTAGTTAGTTATATAAGCCATGAGGTTTTATTTCCACCTTTTGGTTCAGGGAATTTTCCAAAGTCTTGAGTAGCAGTATTATAACAGATTTCAAGTTTCCTTGCTAGAGACTATGTAATTTAAAATTCACTCTGGAATAAGCAAACAGTAGCATTGAGGATGAAGGGGCATTTTAATGCCAATGACAACAAGCCAATCCTTACACATTGCAGAAAACAGTTGATTAGAATGTAAATGTATATTCTTAGAAATATTTTCTTGATAAGTTCCCTTTCTTGTATTGAAATCTTGAGGAGAATTCAAATTTATTTACCATAAATCCTGAGAGATGGGTATATTGACTCAAAATACTGTTGCGCTATTCATTTCAGAAACTGAATGGATTTTCTAGCAAACTGCCTTTTAATCTGTGTTTGAAATCTTATGGCTTTGTTCAGTTTTTCAGCGTGATACACTTTTGGGGCTTGTTTTCAGTGAAACACATCATTGTCAAAGTCCTGAACACTGATAGCTCTCCTCCATATGCAGAGATACACAAAGAGACATGCTATGTACACACAATTATGCACGTACACACAACTCTTCCTTAAATTATTAACCACAGCATGCTGCTGACCTCATATGAAGTTTGTTGAGTAGCCAGCCCTCTGTCCAAGGTACAGTCTTTTAAAATGTTATTTAGAATATATATTATTTGAGGATCCAGAAGGAAATGGCCTTTCTTTAACTTTAAATATGCCTCCCTATGTATTTAACCTATGCAGGTAATGTTCACCGTATGTTAAATGCATGTAAATTGCAGGTCTGAGTGTACAGTAAGGAAGACCAATGGTGGTTGAATTCCCAGTGAGAGAAATCCCTCAGGGATACACAGTGCAACACTATCAACTGTGTGGATTTATAGGCAAAATGGGTCTAATTTGTATATAGTTGTATGTATTAATTTCATGGTTTGTATCATTGTATCCGAGAGAATCAAATTCTTTTTCCAATCCTTTCCTTTTGTATATTTACTTGGAAGCAAGTCCCTCTAAGATCTGCTAAGTTCTGTCCCTCTGTCCTAGAGTTATGAGTCTGTCCTAGAGTTAGGACAGTGAATAGATCATGGGCGTAGCATCTATTGGACAAGGAGGGGGACATTTTCCCCCAGGCCTGGAGGATCAGGGAGCCCACAAGGCATGGGGTGTGCCCTGCCACCGCTGCCCTTTCTGCACAAGGCGCTGGTGCCCTGCAGCTGGGGTGTGTGCATGCACGATGGAAAACGCGCTGGGGCTTCCTTTCTCCTCCCCCTGCGCTTCCTCCTCCCAGGAGAATGGCCATGGCAAACTGCCCCTCACTGCCCTCGCCACTGCTCTGCCTCCTGGCCACCATAGCCATGCAGGAGCCACCGGAGTAGGGGCTGCCCAGCCCCAATCTGCCGCTGCCCCCAGTGGAGGATGCGATCCTCGGCAGCCATGCACCTGGCCCCGCACCGTTGAGCCAGCGCTGCCGCTGGCCATGGTGGCGGCCACCCTGCAGATCCTGCTCTGTACCAAGCCTCTGTGCCCCACCCCCGTGGGTTGGTGGTGGGCAGCGGCCAACACGGCGGTGCTGCTGCAAGGAAAGGACCAGCCCTGAGCAGCAAACCGGCCCCTTGGTGAGAAATGGGGAGGGGAAGGCTTGCAGTGTTTTTAACATGTGGGTTCTTGGGAAACATTTCAACACTACATATTTCTTTCCCCACTCTGTCTCTAAGTAGAGGTCATGCCCGGCGCAGGTCACATTCACGTTCGGCCACCCGGCACAGAGACACACCCGGAACAGACTAAAGAGGATTTGAGGGCCCACAGGGGGTATAGATGCCCTGGATTTCGGTCCGGAAGTCCAGGCGTAAGACCGCCTCTGTTTTTGGTTACTGTGATATCAGATATACATCTCACTTAAGTGAAACATCTCACTTAATGGGAAGACCTTCCTGGGAAAATTTTCATCCTATCTGATGCCTACTTTGGAGGTAATGTTCCTAATATTTGCACTTTTAAGAAAATTCAGCTTCTTTTTCAGTTTTTGAGCCAATGAGCTCATTTGCACATGGCACTGTTTTTTTCTGGCTACCTAATGCTGAATAAGAGATATAGTAGTAAAATCTTTATTTATCCGAGTTCCCATCTACATGGCAGATGACTGAGGAGAATTACAAAACTATTTCTTGTGATATGGTATATTGTTGTGCTATTGAAAGTACAAGCTCTTGGGCATGTCTAAAGTAGCTCTTTGGACAGGTGTGCTTTTCTTTATATGTATTTCACATTGGTACAAGCTGGATTGGTACAAGCTGAAGATGAATTATAGTTGTCAGATGTGCATTCACTTCTCGTTTTTGCCTTTGTATTTTGTTGCCACGAGTTCCTGTTTATCAAAGTTCACACACTCCTCGAGTACAGGAGCAACTTTCATTTTCCTCCCCCTTTATGCCTTTTAAAAACTCCTGATTGAATAGTGCTGTGCGAGATTTTATTATTTATTTAAACATTAAAATTGTATGTATTGATTAAAATATTTTAAAGAAAAATATATTAAAGTTATGATGCTGATTTTCCCCCACTTCATGGGCACAAACATATCCCCGAAGAAACAATGTCTTTCATGCATTTTTCCATGACTGTTCTCAGCCACTGTCCCTTCAGTTTGCTTCCCCTCTGAGGGAGGGTGAGGGTGGGGAGAGGATGACTCCCGGTTGCTCAGGCACCTGGGCTAACATTTCAGCACTGTCACACAGCACACCTTGCGATGACTATGCTTATAGTTTCATTGTCCACTAGTGCTGTGTGGCAAAACTCCTGACTAGGAGTAGTTATGCAGGATTAGTTGGGGCACTATAGATTGCTATGTGCATCTGGATTCTTGTCCAGATGTGTACACCATTAACATGTATGCAGAATGCTCATCCAAATACAAATGTGGTCCATCAACATTTGAATTTATCAATTGGATGTGCATTAGGATGTAGATGTGCATCCCCATCTACATTCTGCCCCACATGTAGAACTGAATATGGCTGAGGGAGTGTTAGCTTGGCTACTTCAGCAAAGAGTTCTATGTTCAATCTTCCACCCAAATCAACCTCTTTACAAATGTTTTCTCACCCTGTTGTAATCAGGTAACCAGCAACAATTGTTGAAAGGGGAAAGGCACATTTAACAGGAGAATGAAATTGTTCATAGAAATGACCCCCACCCACCCCCCACATTTTACCTCAACACTAGTATACACCCACTTCTTTGGACCTCTGTGATCTATTCTTTATATGTTATGTGTTGCCCAAGTACTGTGAATACAGCCCATTTGTTTTCTTTGGGGATATAGGCAGAGACGAATGGGCACTGGGAAGATTATCTTACATTGGTCCCAGAATAGCAGATCAAAACAGAATTTACCCTTGATCTTGACTGAAATTGCCACCCTGGTGTGAATTGCCATAGGTAAAAGAGTTTGAGCCTGTATCAGTGTATCTGTGTGTGTGCATACACACGGTCAGAGGTGATTCTTTTTATGGTTTGTGTAGCATATTAAAGCAACTCCCTTATCTAATGATAGCTAAATTGAGCATTATTAGGGTTACACATTAACAAAGGTAATGATACCCTCTCTCCATATAGACATTAGCCTCCCCTTGATCCCCATTTTGAACTCCTTGCCTCTGGCCTAATGAACAGGTTTATTTGGGCTGATCAAGAAGGTCATTTACCTTCTATAATTGTGACAAAACTGAAACAGAATCCAAAATAAGTGAGCCTGACTTATCTGAAGATAGGTAAAAAACAATAAAGCTTTCAAGTATTAAAAGAAAAAAGAAGGAAGACAATTAGACTCCAGGTCTCCTATCAGAAACAGTGGTTTAATGAATAAAGAATAGGATTTAATTGGATAGCAAAGAAATCAGGAGGCATCCTTTGAAGTTAGGGAGGCTGTTCTTAGGTATCTAGATCTGGGTTTCTGCTTGCGTTGCTCAAATGAAGGGCCATTTTATTAAACATTTTGAAAAAATAATGAAATTTCCAAAGCATGTTGAACATTTAGAAACATAAGAAAGATAAATACTAAAACTATAACAATCACTAGTTAAAAAATTGTTTCATAAAAAAAAAGTATTTTTAAGAAACTCAAGGTCGTGAACCTTGTGTATTTTTATTCTTCGGTTGTATGGTGTCTTTAACGACTTTTTTTTTTAATGAAAAAGTAGCCTGTGCATATAATATAGATAAACAAGTAAGCAAACCAAAGTCCTGCTGGAACAAGTGAAACTTGACTATCTGATGAATTTATACTCTCCTAATGACAAGGAGTGAATGGAAAGCTTTACCATCAGCAGCACTGCCTGTTAATAGTGGTGATGTGATTCAAAAACACTTAAGACTCTATTCATATATGCATTTATTATCTAGTTTAACATGAAATGCAATATCACCACGGAGTGGGAATCTGGATTGATATTTAAGGCTTTAGATGATTTTCAGAATGTTGCCAGATATATTGCAAACTGAAGATGAGATGTTCAGGTGTTCAATTTCTGTCATTTCTTTGACAATATTTTGATATAAAAATGATGAACAGATGAAAATGAATACAACTGTAATCTATTTTAATTTATTATAGTTGAACCAAGTACGTGTTAGAGGTTGTTGATTTTTACCCACAATAGGTAAAACAGCAGAGCACTGAGCACACACTCCAGTTACAGAGTAGGTAGCAGAGGATGGTTTGGATATTGCAGCTATTTAGAGAAAACACATGGAGATCCTTGTATGACTGACACTAAACATGTATTGGTTAAATACACTTAGATAGGAAAGACCTATATCTAATCTAAAGGACTACATAGTGGATAGGTAAGGAGAGAAAGAGATGTTTCCATCTGCTCTCTAGGAGGAAAGGAAGGATTGTGACTCAGCACAGGAAGTGCTGCAGAGTCAGTTCAGGGGTCATAGAGTAGAGACAGATAGGGAGACCCTGACTCACTGTCTCTACTCCCAATGCCCCTAGTGGTCATTAGGACTGTTGGTGCAAAAGGTCAAGGCACTGGAAGTTCATCTCCAACAGTACGCAGATATCATTCACACGATACAGTCTTTTTTTAGACCCAAATTTTAACCATATTTATTTCATTCTTTGACATATCACTTATTCACTCACCTACCTAGGTCCCTTCATTATGTCATTATTGCCCCAGCTAACTGGGCAAAGAGACACCTTTTAACGTGGTGATTCTATTTAGCACGGGGAGAGGAACTGGCCCTATCCACCCCCAGCACAGTACCTCCAGTAACTGTTGCTAGCATTTCTCATGTTTCTTTTTTGATTGTGAGACCTTTGGGGACAGGGATCCATCTTTCTTGTTTGTTTGTTTGTTTCTCTCTATGTAAACTGCTTTGGAAACATTTGTTGAAAAGCAGTATATAAATATTTGTTGTTGTTGTTAAGACATGAAGGAAACATAATGTGTTTTTTCTTTCTGCATATGGATTATGTATGTTGGTGGTGGTGGGAGCTTTTTAAAAAAGGAATGCAGCCATGGAAGGAAGCAGAGGGAGAGAGGGGCTGCCTCTGCCACAGGGCTCTGCCTACGAGGAGAGCTCAATTGTCAAGGCAAGTGCTCACCCCACAAACTGCTTTTCTCCATAGGGTCTAGCCACCGTGGAGGAAGAGAGATTGGATGAACTTGCTTTGGTGATTGGACGCTCTCTGTAGGCAGAACGCAGTTGCAGAGGCAGACCCTCTGCTTTCCCCCGTGATGGGGTCTAAGCCTCAGTGGAGAAAAGCAGAGGGGGAGGGAGGCTGCCTCCGTGACTGGGTTCTGCTTACAGGGGTGGGGGAGGCCAGTCCACTCATGGAGGCAAGCGCCTCTGACCTGCCCACAGAACTCCCTCACACCCGCCCTGTTTGGACCTGGGTAACCTAGCTTTGTTCCCTAGGTCCAAACTGATCTAGGAGAAAAACTGCTCCTCTCCTCTCCTTGAGTGGAGTTCCAGTTGCTGGTGGCCATCTTTATCAGAGAGACCTGTGGCTGGCAGGGCCAGGCAGAGTGGAGCTTCTGCAGTACTGAGGACTGCCTCTCCGCTGCTTGCAGGATGCATTGTGGGATAACGGAGGACCAAGCCCAAGTTTTAGCCCAATCTCCACTCCAGCCCATCCCCCTATTTATTTATTTAAACATATTTATATACTGCCCCAAACTTGCATCTCTGGGTGGTTTACAATTAAAATAATTTAAACATTAAAATCAATTAAACAATTAAAAATTAAAATCATGTAAACATTAAAATCAGTTAAAACCCAACATTAAAAGTATGAAAACTATAAATCTAATTAAAAACCTGGGTGAATAAATACCTCTTCAGTGCCTTTTTAAAAGTTGCCAGAAATGGGGAGGCTCTTATTTCAACAGGGAGCGCTTTCCAAAGCCCAGAGGCAGCAACAGGGAAGGCCCGTCCCTGAGTAGCTGCCAGATGAACTGGTGGCAATCACAGATTAATCTTTCCAGATGATCTTAACAGGTGATGGGGCTCATGGTGAAGAAGATGTTCTCTTAAATACCAAGGGCCTAAGCTGTTTAGGGTTTTATAGGTCAGGGTTTCTTAACCTTGGGCCTCCAGATGTTGTTGGAATACAATGCCCATCATCCCCAGACATGGCCTTTGTGGCTGAGGATGATGGGAGTTGTAGTCCAAAAACATCTGGGGGCCCAAGGTTAAGAAACCCTGTTATAGGTAATGACCAACACCTTGTATTTTGCCCAGAAACATATCGACAGCCAGTGCAGCTTTTTCAACACAGGAGTAATATGGTCTCTCCGAGATGACCCAGAGACCAACCTGGCCGCCACTTTCTGTACCAATTGCAATTTCCAGACTACGTATAAAGGCAGCCACACTTAGAGCAGTAGTCCAGCCTGGATGTTACCAGCATATGTACTACCGTTCTGAGGTAGTTCATATCAGGAAATGGACGCAGCTGGCGTATCGGTGAAGCTGATAGAAAGTACCTCTGGCTACCCTCTTAACCCAGGACACCAGGGAGAGGTTAGGATCCAGAAGTACCACCAGACTGCGTACCTGTTCCTTCTGGGGGAGCGTGACCCCATCCAGAACCGGCAGATCAACACCGTCTCCCGAGTTCTGACCCTGCACAATAAGTACCTCTGTCTTATCTGGATTCAGCCTCAGCTTGTTATCCCTCATCCAGCCAATCACTGCCTCCAGGCAGGCATTTAAGGAGGTTATGCCTTCTCCCGATGATGCTGACATGGAGAAATAGATTTTGGTGTCATCAGCATATTGATAACACACTACACCAAATCTCTTGATGGTCTCTTCCAGCGGTTTCATGTAGATGTTAAACAACATCGGAAACTATATGGAACCCTGAGGGACACCATACAAAAGTTTGGAAGAACAACAGTCTCCAAGAGACATCATCTGGAATCTGCCTGTGAGGTAGGAGCTGAACCACTGCAAGGCAGTGCCTCCCACCCCCAATCCCCTCAGACATTCCAGAAGCATTCTATGGTCAATAGTATCGAAAGCTGCCGAGAGATCCAAAAAGACCAACAGAGTCACTCTCCCTCTGTCAATTCCCAATTGGAGATCATCCATCAAGCCGACCAAGGCAGTCTCAACCTCAAAGTCTGCCCCAAAGCCAGTTTGAAATGGGTTTAAATAATCAGTTTCTTCCAAAACTGCCTCGAGCTGGGAGGCCACCACCTTCTCAATCACCTTGCCCAGCCATGGAAGGTTGGAGACAGGCCTGTAGTTGCTTAACTCTGAGGGATCTAAGGCAGGCTTCTTCAGAAGTGGTCTAATGATTGCTTCCTTAAGACAAGGAGGCCTCCTACCCTCCCCCAGAGAAGCATTTATAATCTCTACCAGGTTCTCTAAAACAGCCTCCCTGCCAGATATTATAAACCATGTCAGGCAAGAATCAAGAGGGCAGGTGGTAGGGCGCACCATTCCAAGCAACCTTTCCACATCCTCAGGAGTCACAAACTGAAATTGATCCAGGGTCATCACATAAGAGGAGCTATTGGACACATTCTGTAACAATTGTAAAGTTTGAATCTAAGTCAGCCCGAATACGAGAGATTTTGTCCACACAAAAAATTAATTAAAAACATCACAGCGAATAATTGTTGGTTTCAAGTACCGACTCAAGAGGGAAGGGGCACACACTACCCCTTTGCAAACCTGAACAACTCCACTGGATGTGAATTTGTAGATGCGATACAGGTGGAAAAGAATTGCTTCTTTGCCACATGTATCACCTGAGCATAGATCTTCAAATACGCTCTATGTAATAATCTGTCAGATTTGAGTCAAGTCTTTTTCCATTTGCACTCTAGCTGTCTACCCACCGCTTCAGCCCTCATAGTTCTTCCGCATACCAAGGGGCCAGTTTCGAAGCAGGTCAGAGAGGACGCTTAGGAGTGATTGTGTCCACTGCCCTGTTGAGCTGATTGTTCCAACTGTCCACCAGAGTGTTGACTGGGTCACCAGCACAGCCAGCACTAAATCCCTCCAAGGCTTCTCAGGGGCTGACTGGCCCCCGTCCCCAGTACTGGCCACACCCCCTGCACCTGATGTCAGATGCAGATGGTGTCTTGGGACATGCGAATCCTCTGGCTGCTGAGAAGCTCCCTATGCCCCTGGCAATAACTTTGTTGCATTTCTTAGAGCTTGGAGTGGGGCAGAGAGGGAGCTTCTTTTTGCACTGAAGCTGGAAGTCTGCAAAGCAGCTAGATGACTCATTGTTTTGCAAACCTCTTAGTATCAATGATGGGGATTCTCTCCTTCTCTTGTCTCCTCTAAATTGTGTGGAGACACAAAGCTTGGCTAGTAAGCAGCCAGTGAGAACTGTTTTTCAAGTCCCAGGGGAGCAAGAGAAGGGGGGGGAAACCCCCCTCATTGTTTTGCAGACCTGTTTAGCCTTGGTCCAAGGGAGGAAGGCTAACGCTCCTTCTCTGACTCACCTGAAGCCGAAACTGCCCAGCTTTGAAAACATTAAGAAGTCATGATGCAGCTTCCTCAAGCTGCAATCCTTAGTGTACAATCCTGTAAGGATTGTACAGTAAGGAGGGGGGAAGATGGAGAAATCAGCAGTAAGTAAGAGCTCTCCCTCCTTGCAAAGCCCTGTGGCTTCAGACCAATCGCTGGAGGGAAGGAGAATTTTTTTTGCCCGCTTTCTACCAGGATTGAAAGTCTATTGTAATTCTGGATGTTGTTGAAAGCATAATAAGACAACCATTTGGTAACAGGAAAAGCTCCTTGGCTTGGGCATTTAAGTGTAAAATGGGTCACATGTAAAAAATGACCCAAATGCTGAACCAGCACCAATAGATATGAATAACTTTTTCATCTGATGTGCATTAGCAAAGCAGTAGGCTATCTTCATGCTATAACAGCTCTAGAGACCAATGGAAAATACAGTTTTAATCAAAACAGGATAATTACTTCTGTGTGTTCAGAAACATGTCAGAGTTCTCAATTAGATTTATGCATTTAAGGTATGTTAACTTGTCTGGGTCTTTTGATACTTTCAGTTAGCTATACATCATAGTTTTAAACTTTAAATTGCTCCTTTGAATAGATTTATTTATTTTTTAATCAGTTTATATTTTCATGTATTTATAGGATTGTTCTCTCGCCGAATGCCTTGTTATTTTAGGAACTGGGTTTTTTATTTAAACCACACCCCCTCCGCATGCCCAAAAAGTATTATATAATAATATTTCAGATGACTACAGGTCTACACAAGCATTTGCCCACCTCTTTCTCCCAGATGCCCCATCCTCCTAGGAAAAGAAGTAAGAAAAGGGTTCAAGTCTCAATGCAGAGCTAAGGCTCATCAGAAGACAACAGACCAATCTTCTTCCTGTGCCATCTTCCTTGTTTGGTCTCAACTGCTAATATCAACCAGCCCTTTCCTCTATAACAGCACAACTTTGGGGAAATGGCAGCTGTCACATTTCTACCAGTGGTGGGAGTTTTTCAAGGCACAGGAGCCTTGGCACATACAAAAAATGGTGACAATATTGGAAGAAGCAGCTCCAAGAGGGAGGAAGAGGTGGCCAAGACCCAGCTGAGAACAGGGACACTAAGCTGGTGCTGCTCACCTGTCTGCTCATCTACAGCCCATCTATATGGCCAGAGAAGGATACATATTCCCTTCTCTATCCCCCCTCCCCCACAGTTTGGTAGGCTTTCTGCTAGTACATTTATAACATCCATTGATCATGTCTGTACATTTCAAGCATTTCATGAATCTGGGCAGGCATTTTTCAGTTCTCTGAAAGGGTTTAACGAATATGCTTGTTTTGTCATTAATGACTCATCATTGGTCACTCATTGAAGCTGTTCTCATGAGCAGCTTAGCCTGGGCTACGCTGCTCCTGTGGAGCACCAGGATCTATGCAGATCCCAGCACTCCTGCCCAGCCTAACCCCGCTCCTAAGCCTGGCTCTCAGCAGAGGTTAAGGAGCAAGCACTCCCGGATGGCTGCTGGTCTCATGTGTCTTCTCGGCTCCACAAAGCCAAGGAGACACAGAGACTGGTGCCTAGAGTGCCTGTCTAATGAGGGAATCCCCCCACAGCACTACCTTCATCACATGGTGCCTTGTGGAATATGTGGAGGTCCTGGCCTCTGTTGCTCCACGCTGCCAGGAGCCGCGTGGATAGTAGTCCTCACTGCTCCTGGCAGCACAGATCATGTGGGTGTGTGGCTTGCGTGCCGGAAGGATGAAGAGTGAACATCTGGGGGAAGATAGGTTGAACCCTGCCTTCCTCCCACCACCTGGTCATGTGAATGAGCTCATTTATTTTCTTTGTTTGATCTATTTTATCAACCAACCAATCAAGAAGAAGATTAACAGCCTGATTCCATGCAGAGTTAGGCACAACTAAGCCCACTGACTGATATCCTGACTAAATTACTCAAAGGTGGTCCTACTGAAATTAGGTAGAGTAATTCCTGAGTAATACTATTGACTTAGTCTGGATGTCAGCCACTGAACTCAATGTGCTTCAGTGCACTTAACTCTGCACAGCATCAAGTTGTAAGAAGTGTCAAAAATGTATTTTGAATAATCATTCACTCAGTGCAAAGCAATAGTATGAGTCCACAAGGAATGCAGCCTGAAAATGGTTTGTTTGTTAATTTTTTATACCACTTTTCATTAAAACAGTCTCAAGGTGGTTTACAAAATATTTAAAACAATATATGAGTCTAAAAATTACACAATAAAATATTAAAATACAAATCTAATTTAATAACATCTAATTTAAAAAGTATGCACAATCCTATACCATAAAAGCCTTTGGTGTGCAGCCGTGCTGCCCGTGTCTTTTTGGGCCGTTCTGGGCATGCGCAGAGCGCATGCCCAGATCGGCCGAAAAAGATACGGCCACCCAGACACGGGCGGCCATGTTGGCCTGAACGGCCCATGCAAGTGCTGCCGCAGCCGCCCGATTCCTCCTTCCCCACTCCCCCCCACCACATGATTAAGGGCCTAAATGGCCCAAAAAAATTCCGCCGTGGCCGCTGCCGCCAATCGACCGCCCACCCTCCCAGCTGGCCGATTCCTCCTTCCCCGCTCCCCCCCCCACATGATTAAGGGCCTAAATGGCCCAAAAAAATGCCACCGCGGCCGCCGCCACCGACCGCCCACCCTCCCAGCTGCCCAATTACTCCTTACCCGGAAAGCAGTCCCTATTCTGAATAGGAAAGAGGAGCTCGCAAACAGAGCTCCTCTCTGTGCAAAGCCTCAGCTTGAACTGCCGCTATGGACGCAAAGGACGCAATAGGCGTCCTTTGCGCCCACAACAGCAGTTCGTAGAGAGGCTTTGCATAAAGAGGAGCTCTGTTTGCGAGCTCCTCTCTCCTACTGACGCGGGAGGACTCGGGCATCTGGGAGGGAGGGAGGGCGGTCGGTCGGCAGCACCTGCCGCGGCGGCAATTGCGGGAGGGGGGATGGGGGAAGGAGTAATTGGGCACCTGGGAGGGTGGGCGGCTTCACCACTTAACAAACCAAGTGAAAGGGTACTTCAGCTGCTTGCTGATAAATATTGGGAAAGTGCAGTATTGCAATCTAGATGGGTACATATGTTTGTCTTTTCCACCTTTGTTGTACATTATTGTGGGTAAAAAGAGACAATTATTTTCTATTCTTAGGATTAGGAATCCAACCAATCTCATTATCACGTGAGAAATTTCTGTAGAGAACAACCAATCGACTTGGCGTATTAACCATAAACCTGTCACCCTCAGAACGGTAGAGGAAGAGGTTTCAGCCTTAAATATCCAAGTAGGCAATCTGTGCCAGTTTCTTCCACAGGTATGAGAGGATTTCATTTTTAAGAGAATGTAAACATTAGCTCTGCATTTTAAGTTCTACTGAATGATCCGTTAAGGAAATGCAACCAAAAATTTTCACCAAAAATGTGGTGTATAAAGAAATACTATGAGGGCAGAAGGGAGGGAAACCACGAAAGAAAGGGGGAAAAAGAACATTAAATACACAAAACAAAGCCTCATAAGTATGTAAGAACGAAATAAGGGAGAAGGAAGAGCAACAAAAATAAAAACAGGAGAGACACAGGGACAAGGGAGAAGGGAGAGGGAACAAAAAAAAGGGCAGAGGAAAACAAAGACAAAGAGAAAGAGAGAAAGATACAGAAAAAGAGACAGACAAACAGGTAAAAAAACCCAAAACCACACACAACCAAAAAAAGGAAAAAGCAATAAAGAACGCTTAAAGGGGGGGGGGGGAAGGCTAGCGCCCGCTATTATAATGGGCTTAAAAATACTAGTAAAACCATAAAATACAAAGTAGCAGCAACAAACACAACACTCATATCAAAGCCTGGGTAAAAAGCCAAGATTTCACTTGCTTTATAAAAACTGTGATGGGAATTGAGGAGTGGATGCCCACCAGGAGAGCATTTCAGAGTCTGGGGGCAGCAACAGAGAAGGCCCTGTCCCGCATGAATGATGCCAAGCCTCCCTCATTGTCAGCACATGCAGCAGAGCCCCTCTGATGACCTCCTCAAGCAGGCAGAAACCCTTGGCAGCAGGCGGTCTCTCTGGTATCTAGGGCCCCAACCATTAAGGGCTTTAAAGGTCAAAACCAGCACCCCTTTCAAAATGATTGCCATATGATCCCAGCGGGCAGCTCCAGATAAAATCCTAGCTGCCACATTTTGCACTAGCTGCAGTTTCCAAATATGGTTCAAAGGCAGCTCCATATAGAGTGCGTTGCAGTAATCCAGCCATGATGTGACTAAGGCATGGATAACAGTGGCCAGATCTGCCTCCTCGAGAAAGGGACACAGCTGGCACACTAGCCTAAGCTGTGCAAAGGCACCCCTGGCCACCGCCTCCACCTGAGGTCCCAAAAGCAGAGCTGAGTCCAGCAATACTCCCAAGCTGCGCACCTGCTCTTTCAAGGGGAGCACAACCGCAGTTGAACCAGTTGAATCCCCTCTTCTCGATTGGCTAGGAACATAGGAATACAGGAAGATGCCATATGCTTAGTCAGACCATTGGTCCCTCTAGCTCAGTATTGTCTACCCAGACTGGCAGCGGCTTCTCCAGTGTTGCTTCTCCAAGTCTCTCCTACTGACCAACAGCATTTCTGTCTTGCCCGGATTCAATCTTTTTATTGGCCCACATCCTCCAGCCCCCAATTCAGCACATCCACTGGCTCCCTAGGGTCAGGTGACAAGGAGAGATACAGCTGAGTGTCATCTGCTTATTGCTCAGTCCAGGTCCCCAAATGACCCCTACCAGTGGTTTCATGTAGATGTTAAATAGCATGGGGACAAAACCAAACCCTGTGGGACCCGACAGTCCAATAGCCAAGGAGCTGAACAGTAGTCCGCCAGTCCTACTTACTGGACGTTCCCCCAGGGGCGTAGCTAGCCCACCGGTGGCCCGTGAGTGGCTGCAGCGGGCGCCCTGTTAGCCCCACCCCCTGCGTCTGATGTTAGATGCAGGGGATAGCCACACCCCCGCGTCTGACGTCAGACACGGGGGTGTGGTCTGGCTCCCGAACGGAGCCTTGAGGCTCCATTCTGGATTGCTGCAGCAGTTTAACTGCTGAAGGGGCCACGCGGCCCCTTCGGCAGTTAGACAAAGCCTGGGGCTGCGTTGCGAATGCAGCACCAGTCTTAGCTCCTGAAGGGGCCGCAGCGTTTACAGCACCAGCTTTTGCTTAACTCCTGAAGGGGCCGCGCAGCCCCCGCTCGGGAGCTAAACTACCGCCCCCACGTCTGACGTCAGACACAGGGGGCGTTTCGGGGCCGCTCTCGCGGCTCCAGATTGGCCACCGGCCCGGGTTCTTTGAACCCATTGGCCCAATGGTGGCTCCGCCCCTGCGTTCCCCCCAAGGTTTAAGTACACTACTCACTCAATGGTCTCTTTCACACAATCCTATGTTAGAAGCCCAGCAGAGGAGAGGAAGAGCCCATCTGCTTCCCATTCAGTGCTGCCCAGGGTGAGAGACTGTGTGTGTGCTGTTGGCTCCTTCTGCTGCTACCTGTCTTCTCTGGCTTCCTCAATTGAACTGCAGCCTGCTGCCTCTGTGGAACATCTGTGGTGAGTGTGTGCAGGACTGGGGCCAGGGGTGAGTGACTCAGCAGTTCGTGGTACCATCTGCCCAGCTTTGGACCTTTTATACGAATACTGCCTGTAGTGGCGGGGCAATGCCAAAGGGGGTCACCCCTTTGGGGGGTGCCACTTTGGGGGCTGACAAGGGCCAGGCTGTTTGGCTCAGGGTTCTTTGTGGGTGTGTAAAGGTGGGTGGGGATTTTAATTCAGCTTCTGTTTGAAACCCAAGTTGAGTTGAGTTTTAATGTGCATTGGTCTGTCTGGAGATGGAGAGACAGAGGGTCTATCCACTGATTATGGGGCAGCTATTCCAGTGGTGGTAGGGAGTAGAAGAAGTAACATTGACAGGTTAGCAGGCCATTGCCGAGGAAGAGAAATCGGAAACATAACTGCTGTTTCCCCTTCTGGCTGTCCTGCCAGCTCTTCAACCTTGGAAAGCAATACCACCCACCCACAGAGCCTCACCTTGCTCCTTTGTAATGCCAGGTTGGTCCAGAATAAACCTGAAATCATCCATGATCTGATTCTGGATGAAGGGGCCTATCTGGAATGTATTACAGAGACTTGGTTGGGGGAGGCTGGTGGCCCAGTCTGGCCCCAGCTTCACCCTCCAGGGTACTCTGTTGAGGAGCAGGGGAGGGGATGTGGGCAGGGAGGTGGACTGGCTGTGGCATATAAGAACAATAGCTCACTTGCCAGGATCCCTGTTGAAGGGTCTGACCATACTGAACGTGTGTACTTAAGTTTGGGGACCAGGGATAGGCTGGGACTTCTGTTGGTGTACTGATCATCCTGCTGCCCAATGGAGCATTGGAGTCCCCCAGGCTTGTGGTGCTGGGGGACTTCCATGTCCACTTTGGGGCCAATCTGTCTGGGGCGGCTCAGGAGTTCAAAGCTGGCAGGACAACTATGGGCCTATCCCAAAGGGTCTCAGAACCGACACATAATGCTGGGCACACCCTTGATCTGGTCTTTCACTCTGAATAGGGTGGTGTTCTGTGGGTGGGGACTCCTGTGATTTCCCCATTGTCATGGACGGGCCACCATCTGGTTAAGCTTGGACTCACGACCACGTCCCACCTCTGTAGGGGTGAGGGGCCCATTAGGATGTTCCTCCCAAGAAGATTATTGGATCTAACAGGATTCCCAGAGTTTCCCCAGTCAGCAGTCTGGTGAATTGCTGACTGGGGAGGCTCTGCAGGGGCTGATGTCAGACACAGGGGGCATGGTCACTGCCCAGGAGAAGGTCTGTTCAGACCTTCTCCCATCCTCCCCACTTAGCAGTTGGGCTCCCACCGCCCGCCGCCCTAGCAGCGTTTCAGTAAAACACTGGCTGGGGAGGAGAAGGGTGTGTCTTGTAAGGGGGCAGCCCTCCCCAGACCCTGGTGGCTGAAGGACAATCGTCCCCCCTTGCTCCATTGTCCTCATGCCCTGAGTACTTATTTATTTTATTTTATTTTATTTTATTTTATTTTATTTGTTGCATTTCTAGACCTCCCCATCCAAAGGCTCTGGGCAGTGCACAACAAATCTTTTTTAAAAAAATCATTAAAACAAACACCATTTAAAAACACACTGCTTAAAACAATATAAAAACAATTTTAATACAATTCAGAGCCATTTGAAAACCAATTAAAACACTTTAAAACAATTTTAAAACCTTGGAAGGCCAGACCAAACCAGTAAGTCTTTAGGGTTCTCTTAAAGGCCAACAACGAGCCTACATTACGGATATCTTTTGGGAGTGCATTCCACAGGCCAGGAGCAGCCACTGAGAAGGCCCAGCAAAGAGTCACCACCAGACATACTGGTAGTAACTGGAGACAGACCTCTCCAGATTACCTCAATGTGCAATGGGGATCATACAGAAGAAGGCACTCTCTAATGTAGCCCGGACCCAAGCCATTCAGAGCTTTAAAGGCTCTTTGTATTTTACCCGGAAACATGTCGGCAGCCAGTGCAACTGTTTTAAGACAGGCATAATATGGTCTCTCCGGGTTACCACAGAGACCAATCTGGCTGACACATTTTGAACTAACTGAAGTTTCCGAACTATGTACAAAGGCAGCCCCACATACAGCGCATTGCAGTAGTAGAGCCTGGAGGTTGCCAGCTGATGCACTGTTTTGAGATTGTTCTCTTCAAGAATGTTTTGAGATCTATTTTGAGATCATTCTCTTCAAGGAATGGATGTAGCTATCGAATCAGCTGAAGCTGACAGAAAGCACTCCTGGCCATAGCTTCCACCTGAGATACCAGGGTGAGGCCTGGATCCTAGAGCACTCCCAAGCTGTGTACCTACACTTTCTGGGGGAGTAACCTCATCCAGCACAGGAAAATCTAACTCATCCCTCAGATTCCGATCCTCTATTTGAGTTATCGCAACAAGGAAATGCTGGAACTAAAAGAGGTTTCTCTTATGTAAAGCACCACATGCTCCTTCCTTTCCATTTTTCCTTGGAAAAAGGCTTTTTTGGTCCCTCAGCAGTACCTGAAAAATGCTGAGGCCCCATTAAATCAAAACCATCTAAGTCATATTAGTTTAGTGGGGAAATATTTTCATTGGAGGAACCAAGGTGAGAGATTAAAGCACTATAACCTGTGCCTCCATCCAGCCACTCAGCACTCTGAGGATGGCTAACAGCTGCATGTTTTTGTCTTTCCAAACTCGTGGCGTAGCTAGGGGAGAGGGGGCCTGTGTTCGCCCCTCTCCCCGCTGGCAGAGGCCCCTCGGAATGAGGGATATAGGGGGTGGGGAATAGGGAGAGGTGGAGCTGGGGGACCCTCGGGAGATGTGGGGCTCGGGTTCTTTGAACCCATCCGCTCAATTATAGTTACATCCCTGAGCCATTTCAGTTCATTATTTCCTGCAAAGGTTGCTCTTTCTATTAGGCACATCGATATGTTTTATATTATAATTAAGAAGAGCTACGTGAATATTTTAGTAATTTTAAAGTAGGTAATAAAGTGCTTTAGTGGAAATTAGATAAGAATCCCAAGTTGCTACTTTGAGGTCATAGCAACTGGAAAGGTAAAGGTATTTATTTATTATTTCTCTGTGTAAACTGCCCTGAGCCATTTTTGGAAGGGCAGTAGAGAAATCAATCAAGCAATCAAATAAATAAATGTGTGCAGAAGTGAAGAGATGTGATATAGTTTAAGCCCCTAATAAATATTTATTTATTTCATTTCATTTCATTTCATTTCATTATTATTATCCCCACAATCAGACTCTGTACCAGAGGAATGGAAAATAGCCAATGTAACAGCGATCTTCATAAAAAGATCAAGGGGATATAGAAAATTACAGGCTGGTTTGCTTAATGTCTGTTCTGGGTAAATTGATGGAAAGCATACTTAAGGATAAAATTGTCATCTTTGCTGATGAAAGCACCAGCATGGCTTCTACAAAGGTAAACCTTACCTCACCATCCTTTTGGAGTTCTTTGAGAGTGTCAACAGGCGAAGGTGATCCAGCTGACATAGTATACTTGGACTTCAAAAATCTTTTGACAAAGTTCCTCATCAAGGACTCCTGAGTAAACTTAGTAGTCATGAGATAACGGGACAGGTTCAGTTATGGATTAGTAACTGGATGAAGGACAGGAAACAGAGGAATAAATTGACAGTTTTCACAATGGAGAAAAGTAAGAAGTGGGGCTCCCCAGGGATCTTACTGGACCAGTGCTTTTAAAATTTATTCATAAATGATCTAGAAGTTGGGGTAAGCAGTGAGGTGGCCAAATTTACAGATGACATTAAATGATTTAGGGTAGTGAAATCCACAACAGATTGTGAGGAGCTCCAAAAGGATCTCTCCAAACTGGGGGAGTGGATGACAAAATGGCAAATGAGGTTCAATGTTAGCAAGTGTAAGAGGAAGCACATTGGGGGGAAAGACCCCAACTTTACATATACACTGAAGGGGTTTGAACTGACCAGAATAGAGATCTTGGGGTTGTGGTGGACAGCTCATTGAAAGTGTTGACTCAGTGTGCAGCAGCTGTGAAAAAGGCCATTTCCATGCTCAGGATCGTTAGGAAGAGGACTGAACCCCGCCCCTGCTAATATAATAATGCCCTTCTACAAATCTGTGGTGTGACCATATTTGTTGTACTGTGTACAGTTCTAGTCCCCATATCTCAAAAGGAACATTGTGGAACAGGAAAGGGGGCAGAATAGGATAACCAAGATGACCAGGGGTCGAGAGCACCTTTCTTATGAGGCAAGGCTACAACACGTGACCTGGGGCTTGTTAGTTTAGAAAAGCAGCACCACGGTGAGTGGCAAAGCTGGGAGCCAGAGGGGGAAGTCGTCCAGCATCCCACAATGCAACGTGCCAGGGGTGCGGTGCATTGTGGGATTTCCCTGCTGTTGGGCACTCCTACCGCTCCTGCTGTAGACTCCTACAGTCTGTGGCTGCTTGGGCTGCAGGCATTATTAGCTCAGGTACAAAATCTATGCAACCCCAGTGCAGAGCACCAGGATCAGGACCACTCATGGCACTCCACACAACCAGCCCTACCCAGGTACAGCTGTTCAAGCCTGGGCAGGGCTGGTCATGTGAACAACCTTATCATGCGAGAAGTAATCCTTACTCATATGCTGAATTAAGGAAAACTTTTTAACCATCATACAGAAATAATATCTCTGGCAGTTTTGAAGAAAAACTGTTCAGAAATATCTGGGCTGATCCTTTCCGACTGAAGGGAGTGTTGCTGTTGGATATGGGACACATTGGCTAGTGGTGATTCTTTTTGTGGAGCAAAATTCCCCCCCTTACTAATAACCATGGCAGTAGTTTGATAACGTACAAAAATAGTGAGGGTGGCAGCTGTGAGTGTCTGAGACATCTCGGATATTGAGAGACCTCATAGATACTTGCAAATGGCTGAGATTATTTGATGCAGAGGTCTGCAAGCAGTTGAAATTTTACTATTTGCACAGAATGAAGATGCTGATGAAGTCAATGGTTATATTGGCTGACACATGCTCATGCACAGTGGGAACGAGTGCCTGTGCTGTAGAAGGCATCCGGGTGGCTACTGCAGCAGCAGCACTTGTGTTTGGGGTGGGGGGATTTTCACCAGGAGGGAGCTTTTTCACCAATCTCTCCTTCTCCCAGAAATGCCCTGTGCCACTTGAAAATTGAGTGCTGTGCAGCTTTCAGGGTCATTTTATTTTGGGTGGTATAGGGCATTCCCAAGAGATGAGGAGATTGGTTAAAAAATTGCCTCTTGCATCACAGGCACTTGTTCCCACTGCACATAGCAATAGCACTTACATTTATATACCGCTCTATAGCCAGAGCTCTCTAAGCGGTTTACAATGATTTAGCATATTGCCCCCAACATTCTGGGTACTCATTTTACCGACCTCGGAAGGATGGAAGGCTGAGTCAACCTTGAGCCCCTGGTCAGGATTGAACTTGTAACCTTCTGGTTACAGGGCGGCAGTTTTACCACTGCGCCACCAGGGGCTCATACACAGCTTTAGTCAGGAGGTCAGTCACTGTCTGCAAGCTTCAGTATTTTAGTATACATTTCCATGTGCATATGCACAGAGCAACTTATAAAAGCATGTATTTATTTATCCAGTTGGATATGTACATTTCCCACACAACCACACATCGCTTTCCTTACAAACTTCAAATATTCTAGCAGAAGGATGCAACAAACTACTCCTGAACATATGGAGGCTACTAGAAATTCTCCTGCTGTTCAGACAGGACACTTGCAGCTTTCCTATGTGTTAGGACCACCTCTCCAATCAATGATGTGGCGTTTTACCCCACATGCACCATGTATATAACAGAGTCATACATGCATAAATAGGCAGTCATTTATACATGGTTATCCAAATGAATCCTTTCCTTGTTGGAGGATAGAAAGTGGGCAGTTACACGCTTGGTGGTGGTGGTGGTTGTTGTTGTTGTTGTTTTATTTTTAACAAACGTATTTCTTCTTGGACACCCCCCCACACACACACACCTGTTGTTGCTGCACTCTTATCACCAATGGGCTGATTCCTAAACAATCATTCAGTGGGGCACACTGCCTCGTGTATCTTGTAGGCACACAGCTTCTCAGTCCCTCAGAAGTTCTGTACCATGGCACACGCTAGCACTGAGAGCTGGGTCATTGACCTCCTTCCATCTAATGACATTGCCTCCCTTGTTTACACTCTTTTTCCCTTGCTGATATCCAAAAAGAAAAAAAGTACTTTACAGTGTGAAAACTTTTATCTTGTAGAGATGCGAAGAGGGGAAGGTAGAAGTTCAGCCTGCAAATATGTTAAGCTATGAACAGGACCCAGATGTGTGCCAGGTGTGCTGTGCTCAAAATTGCCATGACAAAGGGTGTCTTTGTGGTGAGATGGAAAACAGAGCCCATCTTTTCCATAATTGGTCCAGATCTTTAGTGCTTAGAAGTTGCAACTCTACACTAGTCTTCTCAGCCCCTCTGCTAGACATCAGTGAATAATGTCTTAGCACTCACTGCCTCACTCTTTGATTTAGTTTCTTCCCTACTCACCTTCCTGTCTTTCCTTGCAGTGATATACCATGCTATAGCTCTTCTAGCACTATTAATTCTGTGACCAATAAGGACAAAACTGAAAGCTATAACATATGGTAAGAGGAAGTAAATAGGATCTATGGCAGGCTTTCAAGTATAAAACTAAAGTCAAAATTTCATTAAATGGTCACATATGATTATGATATTCTTTAAAAACAACTGAGGATTCTTTTGATGCTGTTAAATAAAATCGTTATATGTGCAAAAAAGGGGGCAAAAGGCAACTCATTTTTTCACTGGTTGACATTTGTTGGGAGTGTTAGAACAATGGAGGAGGAGGGAGCAGCTGCACCCTCTCAGACAGACTGCTTCAGAGCTCAGCCAGCAGAGGGCGTGCCGACCAAAAATATATTTTATTTTATTTTTTGCTTCCAGGAATATGTCCCTAAAGGTCACACAGCCTTCAGAAACATATTCCTGGAAACCAAAAAATTACTTTTGGGGGGAGGGGACAGTAGCAAAATTTGCTTTTATCTCCTCTTGCACTTGCTCTCTTATGCTCAGCAACACATTGGCTGAGCACTGAAGTAGCTTCTCTGTGAGGGCGCAGCTTTTGCTCCACCCTTGTAACACTGCACTGTATGTAAGCCACTATTCTGAGCATTTCCTGGCCTACTCTATAAATGCTGACATTTTCCAGTAAAAAATGAAAATAAAAGCAAAATTGAGTCATTTTTTGAACTTACATTATTTCTTGATGTACTCATAAAAATTAGAAAGAATTAATTACAGTATGTAACAAAGCCTATTTTTAAAATATTTATGGCTGTGTCATGACAATGGCCATCCTTTACCAGTCATTGATAGACATTAAAATTAAATTTGATCATTTGCTTTGGATATTCTCCAGAAAATGTCAGAATTTTCTGACTTTACTTATTAGCCTCCTAAAATCTAAATAAATTATGGGTAAATTCCATCGTTCACAATTTTTTTTGACATTTACTCTCTCTCACACACACACACACACACACACACACACACACACACACACACACACACTAGTTTTGTCTCCATTACTTAAAGGATTTAGACACTAGGGAGATAAATATTTGGACTCTAAAACCAAAGCTTGTGCCTGCTCTCAGAAGTTCCTAAACCGACAGCCCTGGAAAATGAGAGTCACCTATTCAGAGAATATGCACAGCTTGAACACAATAGTATAGCTTCTTTCATTATTGGAACTAAATTCTTTATTTAGGTCAGGCATTTTGAGAGGTGAATTTGCTCAGACTCCATTGTAATTACCTGGCTAGTTTCCCAGCAGAATCTAATAAGGATCTTGCTTATTTCATCACAACCACCCTGTTTACATATGCTTCAAAAAAGAGCTTCATTATGTAATTACTAACTCTCTGAGATTTCATGACCTGCGATAATAGTTTTACTTCTTAGCTTGGAATTAAGCCTAGGAGTAGAGCAGCAAATTATAAAAATCCCTTATTGCCTCTCAGCTACTTGTTGAATTGGCTAATGGTAGTTGATGTCTGTTGGCATAGTAAGAGGTAATACGCTAAAAAGGAAAAATCCTGCTCTAAAAACAATTTGTTTTAAATAGAAGCAAACAGGAGTAAATAAGGCTTATGAAAAACATCCCTTTCAGCACCTCACAAAATAGTGTAATTGAAGTTGTTGGAATACTCAAAGGCATTTATTTGTTGTTGTTGCTGGTAGAAATACAAGGTGGCGGGCGGGGGGGAGCAAGGCCACACATGGCTACTGTACATAGCATGTATGCTATGAGCCACTTGGAGTTGTGGAGTCGCCCATTCGTCAGGGGATTGGTCCATCTAGGTCAATATTGTTTCTCCTAACTTAACTGGCAGCTGTTCTCCAGGATTCAGACATGGATCTTTCTGAGCCTTACTTGTAGGTGCTGAATTTGCATTGAATTTTGGACCTTTAACATACAAAGTTCAAACAACCAAAGTGGCGCTTATACACATGGATATCACCAGATAGATAGAGTACACAGAAATCAAATTGATCACATTATTAGTGAAACACGGTGGAAGAGCTCAGTTATAACACCCAAGACATGGCCAGAGGCCGATTGTGGAACAGATCACGAACTGCTCATGTGCAAGTTCCAAATCAAGCTAAAGCAGGAAAACAAAGCTATCCAGCTCCCACGATATGATCTTGAGAATGTACCCACCCTTTTCAAGGAGAACATCAGGAACCGCTTTGAAGTTCAGAACCTCATTGATAGGGAACCAAAGGAACTGTGGAATGAAATCAAAGAAGTTATTAAGGATGAATGTGAAATGAGACTGCCGAAGACCAAGAAACAGAAGAAAGCAAAATGGATGTCAGAACAGATGGTAGAAATTGCCAAGAAGAGGAGAGAAGCCAAGGTCAAGAAAGCTAAAGACCTCAGGAAGAAACTCAATAGGGAATTTCAGAAAGATGTTAGAAGAGACAAGGAATAGTACTACAATGACATCTGTAAAGTCCTTTGAGGATGGAAATAGACACGGAAAAACAAGGAAAGTTTTCCAAAAGATCTCTGAACTCAGAGGGAGGTTCCAGCCTCAAATTGGTATGTTAAGGGATGCCGAAGGACAGATAGTAACTGACTCAGAGAAGATAAAACAGAGATGGAAGGAATATATTGAAAATCTATACAGCAGGATAGCAACATCCAAGATACTCTAGAAGATATTCCCTACTTGCAAGAACCTCTAGTACGGGAACATGAAGTTAGATCAGTACTCCGGTCATTACCAAGTTGGAAAGCTACAGGAATTGATGGAATAGCTACAGCAATATGGCAAGCAACAGAAGAAGAATCAGTCAAGGCTCTAACCAAACTATGCCAGCAAATCTGGAGAACAACAGTGGCCAATAGATTGGAAAAAGTCATTCTACATACCCATCCCAAAGAAAAGTGACTTAACAGATTGCACAGACCATCGCACAATATCCTTAATTTCACATGCTAGCAAAATAATGCTCAGGATCATCCAATGCAGATTTCAGCCCTATGTGGAAAGGGAAATTCCAGATGTTCAAGCTGGTTTCAGAAAAGGCAAAGGAGACATCATTGTTGACAAGAGACATCATTGCTGCTACATGCTGGATAATTGAGAAAGCCAAAGAATACCAGAAAGAAGTCAGTGAGGCGAGTCTCACGATTGGTGAGACTCGCCGGAGTGGGTTCTGCGTGGAGAGTGGGCTTGGCCCGCTCTGCCTGCAGACAATCCAGGCTGCAGCCCTGTGCAGCTGGATCGGCCTCCCACACGACTGCCGGCTCCGGCAGGGGCTGCAGGGATCAGGAGCTGTGCAGCCCCTGGAAGTTCCAGGATGCCCTGTGCAAGTGCGCAAGGCTTACTGGAGAGACCCCCAGGGCCAGAAGGTTTGTTTCAGCCTCCCAGCAGGGGTCTCCTTGTGTGTTGCTGCAGCGCAGAGCTGCGCCACAACAACACACAATTGAAAAGATGGGGCTAGCAGAGCACTCGCTCTGCTAACCTCGTCTAAGGGGAGGGCTAGTTAAGTGAGTCACCCGCTTTGAAGACCCAGGGCTCACCTTTGAGCCCAATGGTTCTCACACTTGCCAAAAAGCGGGCTAGGCTCCCTGAGCCCGCTTTTTGGCGATCATGAGAATCATCCCAATATGTGCTTTATTGACTACAGAAAAGCCTTCAGTTGCATCAACCATGTCAAGTTCTGGAATATCCTTAGGAAAATGGGCATCCCAGAACATCTCATTGTTCTCATGAGAAACCTATACACAGGACAAGAAGCCACAGTCCAGACAAAACATGGTGGAACAGACTAGTTCCAGATCGGCAAAGGAGTAAGACAAGGCTGTATACTTTCTCCTTCTTTATTCAATTTATATGCTGAACATATACTGAGGGAAGCGGGATTGGAAGAAGATGAGAGTGGTTTTAAAGGTGGAGGAAGAAACATCAATAACCTTCGCTACGCTGATGACACCACTCTGATGGCTGAGAATGAGGATGATCTGCAAGCTCTAGTAATGAAGGTCAAGGAGCACAATGAAAAAATGAGACTACAATTAAATGTCAAGAAGACTAAACTAATGACAACAGGTACAGCAACCAGCCTCAGAACTGACAATGAAGACATTGAAGTGGTGGATAGCTTCTGACTTTTAGGATCGCATTAACAGTAATGGATCCGGCAGTCGAGAAATACTCTGCAGACTAGCACTTGGAAGGGTTGCAATGAAGGCCTTGGAAAGGATATTTAGATGCTGTGATGTGTCTACACCTACAAAGATTAGAATCATTCGGACCATGGTTTCCCCCTGACACTCTATGGATGCAAAAGCTGGACTTTAAAGATGCAAGACAGAAAAAGTATTGACACTTTTGAACTTTGTTGTTGGAGAAAACTTTTGAAGATACCATGGACAGCCAGGAAAACGAATGGATCCTAGAACAAATCAATCCAGAATTTTCACTCGAGTCACAAATGACCAGGCTCAAACTATCATACTTCTGACACATTGTGCGAAGGCCCAGCTCCCTTGAGAAGTCCAGAATGCTGGGGAAAGTTGAAGGAAAGAGAAGAAGAGGATGACCAGCAGCAAGGTGGATGGACTCGATTATGACAGCAATGAATGCACCACTGAGAGACCTTAAAGGCCAAGTTGAAGACAGATCATCCAGGAGAAAATCTATCTATGTGGGCGCTAGGAGTCGACACTGACTTTACGGCACTTAATCAATCAATAAATCAATATACAAAGTGTGTGCTCTGCCTCTGAGCTATTGGCCAGCTGTTTTGGAGATTATTTTTCTGCTATGAAAGATAGAGTGCACTGCCACAATAGCTGCAGAAGAATTCTGTCTGTTCTCCAGTACCTGTGAGGACTAATCTGTGAACTAGAATAGAGCCAGTTTTTCAGAGCAAGAGATCTGTGAGGAGGTGTTGGGAAAGTCATCTTTTTAATTGTATTTATTTCACATACAGCCTGCCCTCCTTGCAAAGTGCTCAGAGTACTTTAGATATGGCTCCTAGGTAGTCTCCTGTCCAAGCAGTGTAGGGGGCTTGGCTTTAGCAGCAGGACTGCATCATGTACTCTTTGGGCTTCTTGTGCCTGCTGAGGGACATTTTGTTCCTCTAGTCTTTTATTTTTACCTTATTGTCATAATAGTATATAATATGTCAAGGTTGCCATATTACATCATCATTAATGTAATATTAGGGTAGTATCATATTACATCATCATTAATGTAATATTAGGGTAGTATCAATACTATAGTGGCCATATTATATTAACGTTCTCAAAGCAATTAACAGTCAGAAATTTTTCTTCATATTCACACTAAGGGCAGAATTTGGTTTCCTATAGTATATTTTAGCACAGCTGGTACCAAAATCTCCATTATTATTGTTGCCTCAACATCTGGTGAGCATCTGGAGATCAACAATTGCATGGCCAAACCCAGTTCTGACAACTGATGCTGATCTAGAGCATTAAAATTAATGAGTAAATTCTCTTGAATTTCTCACCCACTGGGCTCATGTTTCAGTTCCAATATTCATTGGCAAATGTTTAGGAAAAGACAGCTCATGGACATCTGCTCTACTCTGTGTTTTGCTGGAAAACTAGTCGACTGATTCCTGTTCCAAAGGATGTTGACTGTCTGACTGACATCTTACCCTGCCCCACCTGACATTCAGAAAAGAATTTATGTATTTCTCAATGGGAGTCAGACTTTCATATGGTGCTCACACTCTGGGTCACCATAAATGTTTTGAGCCCATCGGCCCTTCACAGGGTTTCAAAGTCAGTTTCATGGGAGGATGCAACTATAATAATGAAGGGGTATACAAAACTAAATGCAAGGACTGCTGTAGAATGTATCTTCTGTTTCATTTGCCTTCTTGTCCCCTGCTGCACGGTATACAAGAGTCCCATTGTGTATGACTCATAACTAAGCTGCAAGGACCCAAGAGGAATAGCTCACATCGTGAATGTCAGGTTGCAAATAGAACTCAATTCAGTTCATTTGGGGATTCTTATAATTAATTTGTCTTAAATGCAAGCAAATCCATCAGGGTGCCTTCAAGCTTCAGTACTGGTTGACTTGAAAGATGAATGTCTTTTGTTCCTGTTGTGCGGTGCTACTCCATTATTCAAGGGTCATTCTGGATGACAACACACACATCTGTCCCTCTATTTGGTAACTGGAAACAAGCTAGAGCCCTTCTTCAAAAATGATAACTATAATGAGGAAGCTACACACGCACACACACACACCCCTTGAGTGCCTCCTACTGCGGATGCTGAGGAATTCCTTTGCCTATATAGAGTGTCATTAGGTGTTGCTGCTGGTGCTGCTGCTTTGGGGTGTGGGATGGCATTCAGTGTGGGGGAGGTGCAATCATGGGTGGAGCAATTGCACAGTGGCAAGCTTCACCTTGATCTACGTGCTTTTGTTTGAATGTCAGGACAGAAGACAGCCCATATGCATAGAAGTATGCATGTGTGCACTTTCTCCAGATGTTCAAGCAATTATGCATGGGGTGGAGCCTGTTGCTGAAATGCCATTCCCCTTCCCATGCACAGTTGCTCTACTCTGACTGAAGTCAGTAAGGGGCTAATATTTGCTGAAGTTGAGGTCTTACCAGCCGCATGCTAGGGATCTTTGCCTGCTGCCCACCCCTTTCCCCATAAGAGATCCTGTGCCATTGTTGTTGCTGGGGCTCTCTTGAGAGAGAAGGCAACAGTGAGCTGAAATTGATATGGGGGCTGTCAACTTCATTTGTTGAAGATATTGTTGTTATTCACCGCCTAGAGTCTTTGGAGGAGGTGGTATATAAGAAACTTTAAATAAATAAATCTGATCGATTGATTGCCTTGCAGCTATCATGCGTAGGAGAACTCACCCAAGATGTGAAGGTAGGGAAGAGGAAAATTGTTAATTTCAAGTGAATTTGAAACACATAATTAATCGATGGAATTCTCTGCCACAGAATGTGGTGATAGCCACCAGCTTGGATGGGTTTAGAAGGGGATTAAACAAATTCATGGTGGAGAGGCCTATCAGTGGCTACTAGTCTTGATGGCTATAGGCTATCTCCAGGCTCAGAGTCAGGATGCTTCTGGATCCCAGTTGCAGGGGAGCAACAGCAGAGAGAGGGTATGCCCTCACGTCTTGTCTGTGGGCTTCCCAGAGGTATCTGGTGGACCACTGTGGGAAACAGGGTGCTGGCCTAGATAGACCTTGGGGCTGATCCAGCAGGGCTGTTCTTATGGGCAATGTATATGTTGTCTCATGATTTGTATGATTTTTATTACAGTTTATGATTTACGGTTTTTACTATTTTAGTAACCTCGATGGAAATGTGTATATTGAAGACTAGTAAGCAAACTATATAAATAAATAGCCACCACATAATTTAATAAATGTGAAATTGGCATGGTTTTCCTTCTTCTCATCTGTGGTCCCACTACAGTTTCAACTCAAAAAGATGACATTTTAGAACACGTAATAGCAGAAAAGCAAGCAAGTGGCTGGGTAGTAGAAAGATATGGGACCATATAATACCGCCAACCAAACCACAAGCTCCATCTCCAAATCAGTGAGATCATAGCGTTATGGCAGTCCACCTGAAAAGATAGCGCTACACTTGAAATTGAATTTCTAAAACTCACTACAGACCAGCACTTCAACAACCTGAGATTACTGCTGGGAAAACATATCCTGTTCCAGACAGGGATCAATGGCTAAGGTGGGATCACTGGCAACCAGTGGTGTCCTGGTAGCATGGGGTTGACCAGGGTCTGAGTCATAGGATTTTTCCATGCTGACTCATTCCCTGAATTGTCTACCTCATCTCCCAATGGGGTGAGGGTGGGAAGGATCCAGGGTTATATCAGAATGTGAAGAATACCCGGTTTCTCAGGAATAAATGAGTTAATGATATCAGTAACAGAAAAAATGGGTAGTGTGGATGCATCCCCCATGTGAGATGAGATATTATAGTTTCTATCCCTCCAGCTTATACCATTAGAAGGGCAACTAAATAGGCACATAACAGAAGTTTATAAAATTATGCATGGTGTAGAGAAAGTGGTTAAAGAGAAGTTTCACTTCATCTCCCATTATATGCAATTAAAATGACTGGGTCATGCAATTAAAATGATTGGCAGGAGATTCATGACAGACAAAATTAAGTACCTCTTCTTACAGCATACAGTTACTTTATGGAATTCGCAGCCACAAGATTTGCTTCCACTAACATAGATGACTTTAAAGGGACTAGATAAATTCATGGACACAAGTCTATCAATGACTACTAGTCACTAGGCTATATGCCTTTGAAGATGTGTAGTTTTCTATTTCTATAATCTCACTTTTATCTAAATACTTCTGTTTAGTGTATTCTGATGCACCAGAGTTCCTTAGCAGTTGCTTAACACTGAAATGCAAATCTGAGATAGGTTGTGAGCTGAAAATTCATGGACAACATATATTTTGGTTATACGTCATAAATTTAACCAATACTGTTTGCATTAAAATGGTGAAGCCAAGCAAACTGAGCCAAGTGGCAGGTATGTTTTGCTTATTCTGTGATATTCTTAGAAGCAGTTCTAAGCATACTTACTTGAGAAGATGTTCCATCAAAATTGGTAGGACATAATTCCTAATGGGTTTAGCATCACAAATAATATGCTTAGAAATCATCAGATTGGATGGACATAATGCTTGTTCACTGATCTTTAAGCCAATCATCACGATAACTATCTCGGCAACACAAGAACTAGGAACTTCTTTTAAAAATAAATGACAAAATGGAGCTGCAGTCTACACATCAGTTCTGGGAAGAGAAGAATTACACTTTCACTGTATTTTTTTTACACTCTGCAGTGCATACTATTGACAAAATGAATGACTTTAATAATTGTTTCTGTATTGGTGCCACAGAAAACATATAATGGATTCCATATCTGTTGGTGAAACAGAATGCAGGGCAGAAATGAAAAACAGAAGGTAAATTGCTAAATAATTGAATGCAGATGAAATCAAGCCCAGATTTTGTTTCCTTTTATTTCCTAATATAGAAACATAAGTTACATGCTGAGAGGGCACTTATAAAGTCAACAGCCTGTTTTGGAGAGAATGAGAGTACTAAGCCTGCATGAATTTATTCCTGAATTCATAGGGCCATTTCTAACAGTAAAGAGAAAAGAAAAGAACTTGCTTAAGTTAAGCAGTTTTATATCCCATTGATTTCAATGGCAGACTTAAAGTGCTTTAATTTTCCCCATTAAAAATATGTAGAACTTGAAATTGCTTAATGTTGGCTTGATTGCATCTCCTTGTCAGCAAAAAGGAAAATATCTATGATATGAAAAGCAGCAGGGGAAGAAACTAAATGAGTTGGTATTGACCACATAGGTGTTTTTTAAAATTATTTTTAAGAGGATGAGTATTGTCTTAGAGTAATACAGTCTTATCTCTGAGATGGTAGATTTAATGTGAGGCAAAAGGTTTTATTCCAGCCACCCCATATGGGGCTCTTGCAAACCAACAACTCACACTGCTCTATTAAATCTGAAGAAGTACAGTCATGTGTGAGGCCTGCATCCCATCAGTTTCTGCACATTTGAATCATTGTGAAGACGTAACTGTGGAGTATGTTGTTTACATTTCCAAGTATCTGTTTTGTTCTTATTTCCCAAGATTACTAGATTTTCATTCTATTAAATCATCTTGTTGATATTACATGTAAACACAGTACTGCCCAAGAGTCATTGGTAAAGTGACTCTTTGATGTTTCCATTGCCATGCATTTCAGTGGTATGTCTGTTCCCCTTTGGATGCCATGTTAGACACACATGAAACTAAAACCTGTGGCTCCAACAAGTAAACAGGGGACTTACTCCAATTTAAGATGCTGGAAAGGGTCCTGTTGATTTTCCACGACTTTGCAGTGGAGCCAAGAATGAAAAATAGAAACATGTTAATGGAGTTGTGGCAGATCTTCCTGATGATGATTTAGCTAGCGCAGCAACAAAAGAAGCAGCAGCACCCTTCATGTCTTTGCCCTTCGAATGTTTTGGCAAAACACCCCAATAAGATCTGAACAAGTTGTGACAATTTATTTTGTGAAAAAAACATTTGGGGGGGGGGGCGGGAGAAGCTTTGCAACAGCTGTCATGGTACCTATCCCAGTGAGTCTTAAACAGCAGAATACTGCAGTTTCAGACGTTTGGCAAGATGACAACAAAAATGGACAAGGGTATGTCTGGCTTTTCTAGGCCAAAAAGGGAAGAATTCCTCAATCAGCACTCAGCCCCTTGTGCACTAGTGCAGGCAGCCGTACTGAGAGGCTGGGCGTGAGGGTGTTTGAAGAGGAAAGGAAAGCAATGCTAGATTTTCACATGCTCTGTATCGTTGGGATATTTGTAAATCCAAACACTATTATTCAGGGCCAAGTTTTTCTATTATGACTGCCACGTGGAAATTAGTAAAGCAGCTGCTTGCATGGAAGGTGTATCATAAGAAAATAAAGCGGGGAAGCTGCAAAGAAAAAGCAGCTCAAAGTAGCGGTTTCCCGTATTTTCAAGTGTAAGAACTTCTGGGCTGACATACCGCCTGCCCCCTAATTGATAAGACCATAGAAATGTGGAATGCAAATTACTCAGAAAGAAATTGGTCATCAAGCCCCCAATTACCTGGGCTATGATGGTCTCATCATAGACGGGCCTGTAGCTACTGGGACTGGCTAATAGCTGGGTCGAGAAGTGAAATTAATTAAAGAGGCCGAGTTCTCACAAACTGCAGCAGAAGGCGATTTGCTCTGAGCTGTGCCACTTCAGATGGCAGGTGTTGTAAGCTCATACAAAAATATTCCTTCAACACAGAAAACTAGCATATCTGAAAGAAGGCTGGGTTAAAAACGTTTCCCCTAGTATCTAGTTTTTGATGCTTTCTATATAGAGGAGTGTTCATTTATGGGAGTTACCTCCTGATATGTTGTTTCCTAAAATTAGGTTTTACGCTTCAGTCCCAGCTTCGAAGTAGGTCCAGTGTGATTTACTTTTAAGTAAACATATCTAGAATTGCACTGTTCATGAGGTCTAGACTCTAAATGCATTCTGAAGAAGTCTCTTGTTAACATCTAGTCAATTTTGGTCTGGTGGAGCTCCCCTCTACAGAGACTTGAGTATTTCATATTTATTCGTTTCATTGTTAAATATTTACACCACCTTTCATTAAAACAATCTAAAGGCAGTTTATAAAACATTTAAAACAATGTAAGACTATATATAAAACATTTAAAACAATATAAGACTCTAAAACAGTTACACAATGAAAATATCAAATTGGAATATAAAAATACATATCTAATTAAAAGTTTAAAAAACATACACAATATCTTCAATGCAGCACACATCATCATTGAGCCAGTGTGGTGTAGTGGCTAGAGTGCCGGACTAGGACCGGAGGGACCCGAGTTCAAATTCCCATTCAGCCATGAAACTAGCTGGGTGACTCTGGCCCAGACACTTCTCTCTCAGCCTAGCCTACTTCACAGGGTTGTTGTGAAAGAGAAACTCAAGTATGTAGTACACCGTTCTGGGCTCCTTGGAGGAAGAACGGGATATAAAATGTAAAATAATAATAATAAATAAATAATAAATCTAGACTTTTTAAAGAAAGCAGCCCAGCTATAGCTCACCTATAGCAAGGACCTATTTCCCTCTTCAGTCTAGCTCTGTCCCCACATCACCACCACATTGGGTTGCCAACTAGAGACTTTTATAAAGGATATGCAACAATTTTGGGGACCAAATGACTTTGGGCATTAGGAGGAACAGAGACTATTTTGGGGGTAGAACAACCTATTTTGCATGTCTTGTGCTGTCTGAAGTTCTGGGGAGCAGCTGGAAACCTTTGTTCGCTCAGAGCACTTGTTTGCTCAGAACACTTTGCTCTCATGAGAAGCTTCTCTTCCTCCGTCTCCTCTTCCCCTGCCAGCATCCTACTGACCACCCATCCAATAGAGAAGCCAGAGTGGAGGTTCTGCTTCAGTGGCAGGTTGAGAGCACAGATAGTTAGGCCTAGTAGGTGCAGCTTGCTTCTTTCATGTGGTGGCGGCAGCGGCAGTGAGAAGTTAGCTATCTGAGTAAAAAGGCACCTTTTAAAGTAGTGAATCTCTTCTATTTATCATGGGGAGAGCAGCTGGTCCTATTCAACCCTGGCACAGTATTTCTTCAATGGCTAATGCTGGTGTTACCTTGTGTTTCTTTTTAGATTGTGAGCCCTTTGGGGACAGGGGAGTATCTTATTTATTTTTCTTTGAAAACTACTGTGGCTTCAGTCTTCTGTTGAAAAGTGGTATAGAAATGTTTGTAGTCATAGAGAATAGCAAGTGAGTGGGAGGCCATGCATGCACCACTGCACCAGTATGCAAAGAGGCTCAGTAGCTGGTGGGCTGCCCTGCCTCAAAACAAGAGATGAAGTTGCTGGCTTGGCTGGGGAGAGCAGGCTGGGTGACCTGTGGGGAGGAGGATTGTGTGTGTGGTAAACCTAACTGGGAGGGAGATGGATTTATGGTTAAGAAGCAGGGGCCTTGAGAACTCGGCACCTAGACAACAGACCAAGCAGGCATACAGCTCACTTGGTCATCAGCTTCACAGTGGTGAGCTGTATTTATTTTCATATTATCCAGTTTTTATCAGCATATGCCTATATAATACCAACAAGCATATGCAAATTTTATGCAAAGAGGAGACTTCTTCTTCTTCTTGTTGAGAAAAGTGTATTTTATTTCTACTTTTTTGGTGATGGATATTGACTTTTTTCACCATCCGGACCTGGCAACCCTACCACCACACCCATATTGAACTATGAAAGGAAAGGAAAGATTTTGCTGCCGAGTCAGTGTCGACTCCTGGCGACCACAGAGCCATGTAGTTTTCTTGGTAGAATACAGGAGTGGTTTACCATTGCCTTCCTCCCATGAAGTATGAGATGATGCCTTTCAGCAGCTTCCTAGATCGCTGCTGCCTGATATAGGAGATCGTGCATGCCCACTGCGCCAGGGATGACCAAAAGTATTTCATGAAGGATAAATGTGCATACTTTTGCCCTTGCATGCTTGGGTTGTTTTTGTTAACTATCAGCTGTGACGGTCCCAATCGGGGTCAGGACCAAAGTTCTGGGGAGGGAGTCCCCATGCTCCCTTGCAACATGATCCAGATTGAGGCCATGGTGGAGAGAGAAAGTTAAAGCCACCTCCTGCTGTGATCTCAACCTGGACTGGGCCCACACAGCTGATATGTAACAAGAAGAAACCAAGCATGGAAGAGCCAAGCTAACTTATTAAATTGGAAATCTAAGTATCTCCCAATAATTAAAACTGGGATGAAGAAATATTTACATTGGACATCAGAGAAAGAGCTATGTGCCATTGAAAGAAAGGATCTTTATGTACCTTGGCACCTGGACAAAATATGAAGGAGCATACATTAGAGAATGCACTTCCCTTAACTGTCAGAAACAGGAATACATGGAACAGTGGCCTCATCCTGCAGATGTGGGCCTGCAACTCACATTATCCCTGGATATTGGCCATTGTGGCTGGGAATGATGGTAGTTGTGGTCCAGCAACTGCTTGAGGGCCACAATTTGAGATCTTTGCCATAGAAGATAAAAAAGAGATAGCAACATTAGACATATTAACCTAGATTAAAGCAATCCTCTCTTTCCTTGCTGCCACTACCACCTTCAATTGGATGGGAGCCATGGAACCCACTACCATTTTCCTTTCCCCCACCATTTTCTTCCTACCTTCTGAGAATACATTTTACTATCTGTTTCACATATTTCATATCCGCTCTGCTAATTCAGTATCTTACTATTTGTTCTTTATTAGGCAAGACAAGAACAAAAGACAAGTACCGTGTTGTGTATACAGATCATCAGCGCTTGGAATTAGAGAAGGAGTTCCACTACAGCCGCTACATCACTATCCGGCGGAAAGCAGAGCTGGCTGCAACATTAGGACTGACAGAGCGGCAGGTTGGTGCTACAGTCTTGCATCCTTCTTGGAGTTGCATGATTCCAAACCATCATACAACTGAACACATTGAGCACCTCAGGCAGAGATGCCAGTGTAAATGTTAAGGATAACAGGTGCAATCTTCATACAAGCTTTCTTGGGGAAAAGTTTCGTTGAACAAAGTGGGGTTTTCTTTTGAGTAAACCATGAATAAGATCAGCCTGTTAATATGCTTAACGGCTAATTCTTTTTCTGTCTTGCTCAGTATATATCATATTGTAGAATAGAAAAACTACATAATTGTCCTTTTGTGCTGATGGATCATCCAATGATCCAAAGAGCTAATGAAAGAAAAGTGAGCAACTGATAAATGTTTTACAGCATTCCCTAGCTGGATTGCTGCTAAGATCATATATGGAACGGGAAACTGACATGGGTGAAAGGAAGTAGAAGAATCCATTGTGCCTAGAAAGGTAGCTTACAGAAAAGGGAGATTTCAGGAGAAAGAGCTCATCCTTATGGATTCTAACTAGTATTGCATCTCTTTTGCCTTTGTTTCCTCTCTTATCCCCTTAAACTCTTGCTCTGAATCTTACCATGTTCCATCCCACCCCAATTCCTTCTCCTTATCCCTGCCTTTCTTTTGGCCACTGTTTGTGTTTGCTTTGCCTCTCCTCCATCATGTAATTTCTATATCTTCTCAAATTCATACTGTGCATCCATCTCTATTGCTTTTTCTTCCTTCCCCTCCTTTTCTTCTGCTTGGTCTCTACCTCCTTCTGTATATCATATTCCCAGGTAAAAATCTGGTTCCAGAATAGGAGAGCCAAGGAGAGGAAGGTGAACAAGAAGAAGATGCAACAGCAAACACAGCCTGCAAGTACAACCACACCCACCCCTCCAGCAGTTGGCACCCCTGGTCCAATTGGAGGCATTTGCAGCAGTACCACCAACCTGGTCTCCTCGTCACCAATGACTATCAAAGAAGAATTCATGCCCTAAGTCCTGCCCTCCCATTTGACCACCAGATGACCTTATACAGAAATACTTGGGATAACCAGGAGAATCAAATTAGTTGGCAGGCTCTAGAGACTAATGCTATTATGGCTGAACTAATGAAGCAACTTCCTTTGCACCGAGTGTGTATTTTATTTGATTCCTCTGGGAAAATGTGATGGACTCACTCCTAGACATAAAAGCATTAGGGTCGTTGTCATTACTTTACTTTAAGGAAGGACTTGCTGCTGTCTGAAAATATGTGGGGAAATGCAAGCCTGGATGCTTGGGGGAAAGAAACAGAACCAGGGTATTTAGGAAGTGTTTCAGGATCATTTGTCAGCATCTAGCCTGGGCCACCACCAGCACTCAAGGCTTGACTGCTGTGTCAGAAGAAGCAAGAACTGAGTACGAGTCCGGTCAGCCATTAGAGGTCCAAGCCATAACAGAAGCCCATCTAGGCACATAACAGAGGTCAGCAGCCTAATGCCAAATGTAAGACCCAGTTTAAATTTGTTGCTCTAGAAGCTAAAGGCACTCAGAAAGCCAATCAAGTGGAACCAAAAAAACCAAGAGGACAAAACAGAGATGGCTGAGTGCTGGTGAAGCATGACGTAAAGGAATCTGGTAGCTAGCTTATGCATAGCAAGGTCTCCTAGTGCACCAAGGACCAAACGCTGCTGCTAAAAATGTCCTCTTCTTGTGTATGTTTCCATAATTAAGTGTGCCAAATCACACTGAACGGTGCATTTTAGTAACCACTAGCACTAGACTTAGGGTTCAATTCCTGACAGGTAGGGTGGCAGAACCTACCATGAGGCCCCAGATTCAATCCCCAGCATCTCCACTTTTAGGAGAGTAGAGCTGGTCTTGTAGTAGTGAACATGATTTGTCCCCTTTGCTAAGCAAGGTCCAGCTTGGTTTGTATTTGGATGGGAGACTACATTGAGCTCTGTAAGATATAGGGCCATAGCTCAGTGGAAGAGCATCTGCATACTTGCATGCAGAAGGTCCCAGGTTCACTCCCTGGCTTATCCAGATAGGGCTGTGAAAGACTCCTAACTCCTGTAACCTTAGAGAGCTGCTGCCAGTCAGTGTAGACAATACTGAGCTAGATGGACTAATATCTCTGAGGGTAACAGGTCAGAAACTCACAGATTCATCATGTTTATATTCACTTCAGCTGTTGATCCAAGGAACACAGTTTAGGTTGCCAGCCCATTCAACAAGGCGTTTGGTTTCAGGGGTGTAGCTAAGGCAGAGGGGGCCTGTGTTTGCCCCACTCCCCTGCAACCCCTCAGAGTGAGGGAGTTGATGAAGAAAATAGGGAGGGGTGGAACTGGGGGCCCTCAGGAGTTGGGATCCCTGGGTTCTTTGAACCCATCCACTCAATTATAGCTACAGCCATTTGGTTTGGTTTCTGACGTATACCTACCCACCCACCCTTTTTAAAATAGACATGTATTTGAAAGATGTAACATATTCACAGAAGCAATGACACCCTGCCTCCCAGAGAAGTGGAAACTTCTCGGGCTTTTACTTAAGGTGTGAGACAGACGAAACAATTTGTGCATTCCCACAAGTCAGTTGAATCTTCCTTGTCTGGCAGGGCTTTTGGCAGCAGAGTGCATTCTCTTGCCTGGTAGGGCTTTGAGTAGCAGACTACTACTACTGCTACTATGGATATTTATATATCACTTTTTAGCACAAGACTAGAGAAACATTAAAATATTATATAGGAAGAAAAGACTGTTGAGAATGTATAGCCTTCTTGATTTGGTGCAGCAGCAGGAACAAACAAAAAGGTAACATTCCAGGGAAGCGGAAACCACCACAACCACCCTCCTATTTTCCTCTACCCTTCCTCCCTTGACTTGCCATAGGGCTTCATGGGCCTTTTCTTTATCTTGCTCTACATAAACCCTATGAATACACACAGAATTGTATTTCCTGGAGTAAAATGCAGTCTTCTAATCTAGAATGCAAAGAGAAGGTTGGGAGAGATGAAGATGATGTCTCTTTGACGAAGATCTAGGAAACCTGACTGGGTCAGTCCTACATTCTTTCAGGTCTCATCTCTGATGTATATTTGGCTTTGAACTAACAGTTCTCCCCTTAGATAATAAACTACTTGGATATTTGAACTTAGTAGCAAAAACACTGATGTTTATATTTCTTCAATATGATGGCTCAGGTTAGGGGGTTTTGTATATAAGGTAAATTTTTTAAAGCATCTTTAAAAATAAAAGTTACATTTTAGATATTTGTTATTATCCCATTTTTCTTATAAATTGGCAAGTTTTGTGAATTCTTCCATTTGAATTTCGGGGCAAGGGGTCTACAGAGATGTTTGCTTGGAGATGAACAGATATGAGGCTTATTCACATCATTGTTATTAGGGCATGATAGTTCTTCCTCCTACCTTGTTTCAAAGCTGAGGATGGACTCTGGGCAGGGCATGCTTGTCCTACCCAGCTGGGGCTTAGCTCACAACCAAGCTCCCTGCTCCAGGCTTATTTTTAACTCACAGATGATCAGAAACAGGAATGCATGCAGCCTGTCCTACCACAATAATAATCATGTGAACAAGCCTGTGGTTTCTGTTGAGTGTGGGGTCTTTCGTTCTCACAGGATGCTGTGTGAATTGGGCATTCAAATGTTTGACCACGTCACATCTGCTTCCTCCCACTTTTAGGCCACTGTGCTTTGAAAACTCATGATGGATAGTCTTCATCAAAATCATCAGGGGTGTTGATGATGCAGGAGGAGCAGTGTTCCCTGTAACAGGGATTTGCAGATGTTGTTAACTACGACTCCCATAATCCCATCTGCAATGACCTTTGGCTGGGGATGATGGGAGTTATAGTCAACAACATCTGCAAATCCCTGTTACAGGGAACACTGAGGAGTATGGTGCTCTTCTTTCCCAGCCACAATGGTGCTGTATAAATCCCTAGCTCACTATACCTGTGTAACATATTTCCTCCTGCTGTAGTAAGTGTCATTGATCTAACATCCTATGCCATTGTCTCCTGGTGCAGCATGTTTTAGGACTGTCAGGGCTTCTCAAAACTCCCATTAACAATTTCTATCAAGGTTCTGCTCCCAGGCAGAACCTTCCTCAACATAGTTCTTACCTGGCCACTGCAAGGTCCCATCAGGCAGGAAAAGACAACATTCTTAGCTCGTTTATATTCCCCTAATAGCCTTATCACTAACACTCTGATTTGAAGCTGATGTTCCTTTGCACAATGGCTCTTTATCGATTCTTTTTAAAATCTATGCTCCATTTTAATAAAATGGCTCTTTGTTTTTGACACTGGAAGTTTCTGGCAATCTAACTTGCCCTGCGTCCCCAGGCTGCAATTCAGTACAAACCTTCACTGACACAGAGAGCAGAGAAATGTGGGCAGTTGAGCACCACCTGTGCTGCTGCATGTGTCTAAATCCTGCCCACCTTATTGTGGAACTGCTCTGTTCCATAGTGACTTAAAGTTGTGCAATTGCACAATGCATTGCCTATGATTTCTAATGGACATTATGCTGTGCAGCTTTTAAGTTACAGCAGAACAAGGCTGTTCCACAACAGCATGGGAAGGATTTAGACACACACAGCAGTGCAGGCGGTGCTCAACCACCCACTTTTTACTGCACTGCATGTCAGTGATTATAGTTTTCTACTGCTGTCCATTAGACTTGAAGCTCTAGCTCATCAAGGTGCATTCTGATAGCACATGTCAGAGATCTGACACATAAATGTTGCTAGTATGATGTTTAATCTGGTGCCCCCTTTGTAGCTTATTGGAATCAGACATGGCTTTCCCTCTTTACTTTATAATTTATTTATTTATTTATTTATTATTATCATGCATTCATTCATTCATTCATTCATTTAACTTCTATACCAGCTTTTCTAAAGTGGCTTAAGGCAGTTTACATTAAAATGAAAAAAAACATATAGTAAAACAATTACAATCAGAAAACATTTAAACCAGATTAAAACTCATTAAAATTCATATTCAAACTAGATATCATTAAAAGTCAGGCTATAAAGAGAGATCTTAAGGCTCTCCTAAAGGTCTCCAAGGAAGATAATCCTCTTAAATCCATGGGGAGCATGTTCTACAGTTAGGGGTGACAACTGAGAAGGCCTGGTCCCAGGTTGCCACCAGATGAACTGGTGGCACCTGAAGACAGATCCTCTTTCCCGCTGGACTGGACTGGACTTGTGCTAGAAGCCAAGAAATATTTTCCCCATAAGTATTGGTGGATGGTTTAGCTTCAGGCTCAAGGCTTAGCCTAATCTACATATTTGGACCAGAGAAGGGCTGGGTACCAATTCTAGGCACCAGTCCCATCAGGTGTGGCTTGGCTCACTTCCTTGGATTGTCTAAACAATTTGTGGCTTGACAATCATGCTGGCACTTCTGATTTGGAACATCTCCTGCCCTCTTCACATGGCACCCTCTCTATGACCTGAATGGCATGGATGACTTTGCGGAAGGTTAATGTGTGTAGAATCTTGCTTTAACACAATGAGATTGTTCATATGATTGGGCAGGTGGGTGGGGCGGGAAGGCTGGTTAAACTCACCTTCCCCGCAGACAAGTGTTCGTTCCTGGGAGGGCGAACCACGCTCCCAGATGATCCATGCTGTGTGCCACAGTGCAGAGCTCTGGAGACCAGGACCATGTATCCTGGCCTCCTGGAATCCTACAATGCATGACTACACACTGAGCACAGTGCCCTGGGGGATTCCCCCAGGAGACAGGCGCTCTAGGCTCCCATCTCTGTGTGTGGCTGGGCTCACACGCAAACACGAAGACCAGCTTAAAGGAGCACTTGCTCTCTTAACCTTGGCTAATGGCTGGCCTAAAAAGCCAGGCTAGGTAATGCTGCTCCACCCGGATCAGGCCCAACCCTGGTAGTTCTCACACACAGCCTAACCTGGGCTGGTCTTAACCCGGGCTGGGCCTAACCCCCTCATAATCATCTTCAGGTCTCTTCCCAGTTCTAGGTTTCTACAAACAAAACAGCTGTGGTGGGTCAGACATAGGCCAGTGTTCTATCTCTGGAAGTAGCTAACAAATGCCAGTTACAGAAAAAATATTTGAAAAACAGAGTTATTATGCAGTGATTCATCCACTCTTTTATTATTCATTCCTGTCTTTAAGATAACGTAAGGCTTAAGAGTATCTTGAGAATAAAGATGAATTATCTGATCATCCTGGCTAGCAGGACTGATGACACTATCTTTCATGCTTTTATTATATCCTTCTTTGAGCTGAGCTGGGTTCTAGCTTCACATGGCAGTGAATCTCACAAGTTGATTGCGTATTGTGTGAAAAATGATCTCCCTTTGCTTGTTATAAACCTGCTTCCTGTTAATTCATCAGATGCTAAATTGGGAATAGAATCACCATTCCCTTGATCATAGGCATCTCTCACATATGCTGAAAAAGCTGCCCTCCTCCTTTATTCACTTGCATTTTAAGCCAGTTTGCTTTGCCTGGAAAAGAGGCATGAACCTCTCTTTAGGACCATTCAAATCAACACTGAGGGCAGCTGAGGAAAGCAAGAGCAGGGGAGGGTTTGCTTTCCTAGGGCCAAAGACCAAGGCCAGCCAACCATAAACAATCAGTTGTGCTGGGCCTCTATCTCATTTTATGGCTGTCCACAGGCTGACAAGCCTCCCCATTCAAGAACAACAAACATAGAAAGAAGGTGTAAGATAGGGAATGGAACAGCTGGCATTGGTGCCTTTGGGACCACTCAGGAAATGCTTTCAGAATAGGAACCGTGCATCTTGCTAGCATGGTTGTTCTGCTGCTTACTCTGCTTTCAGCTTAATGAGCTCTGGAACTAACTTTCAAGTGGTTCTTCTCACAGATGGTGCATGGAGTCCTGTTGTCGCCTGAGGGCAGATAGAAGGGAGGAAGTCAAACAGGGGTGGCCATGAGTCACCCAGAATTCAATTTATCCTCTTAATTATTCAGTCACATGACAGCAAGATCTCATGTGCGCTTATATGGGGATATGACATTAAGTGCAAGCAGCCAGAAACTATTTCATAACCTAGATACCTGGTGGGATATGATATGGCTCTTGAAGACTCTGTGGTGGAGGCAGGGCAACCAGCAGGGGTGCCCTACTTTTACTACTTGTGTAGGAGAGGGAGTTCAGGCCAGATGTGGGCTTATTCTTTTCTAGTGCTGCAGTGATGACAACGGCATAAGAACATATGAAGCTGCTTGCCCGATATTGAGTCAGACCACTGATCTATCTTGCTCAGTACTGTAAGACTGACTGTCAGCAGTTCCCAGTGTTTCAGGCAGGAGACTTCCCCAACTCTGCCTGGAGATGCCAGGACCACTAGGGTCATTCTGCCTACAAAGCATGTGCTCCAACAGCTATGGCCCACCCTTGTACACCTGCTGATATTCCCTCTTACACAGTGACTAAAGGCATATGAGTCGTATCCTCTGTAACCTAGATTGGGTAAGTGCCAAGGGTGGGAAGTGTGGTGAGCGGAGGGTGGAGAGGAGGATCCATACCCACTGAGGGAGAAATAAGGCCCACCAAAAGGGACACGCTATCATGATCCAAAGGGCTCTCTTCAGCTCACCACCTGCTGATGGGAGGAAAAAGAAGGCAAATACCTCTCTTTATTATCTTGTTCCCTTTAATGTGCTGTTCTTTGCAGCAGAATCCACCAGGCCTTCTCAGAAAAATGTTAGGCCTAGTCGACACAGTGGTCTCCACACACAGGGAAGCATCTTCTAGAAAGCCCACAGTGTTTATGTAAAGCAATCAAATGTCATGAACCGGAGTTCCTCTTGGAACTTAATGCTGAAAAGGATCAAGCAGGTGGCATTAGAAGGAGAGGAAAGTGGAGTAAAGACCAAGAGCATTTCCAGATGGGGCTTTTAGCTCGGAATGGAGGGTGTGCATTCACACATCAGCCAGATTCATGGCAAAGTGCATGCGAGATATTGGGGAGCACTTCACACACGATTCGGGTTTTTCATTGTGCGTTAAAGCCTAATGTGATTTATGTACAGGGTAAAAAAAAAAAAATCCACTTTCTGTGTTGGTTTTTTGGGGCAAATTTGAACTCACAGTAAACCCACGGTAATGTCTGTCTGGGAAAGCTCCAGGAATCCTCCCTATTCCAAGCTGCCAACATGGCTACTCTTTTAGAAACTACATAATTTTTGGAAACAGTTAACAGGTGATGATAATGCTTATCTCCCTGCTTGTGAAAAGCTTCACCTGCTAATTTGTGCAGAGCAAGCTGCTGTTAAAAGCACAGGAGTAGACCAGGCTTTCTTAAATGGTCAATTTATAATGCTATCCCTATCTTGCCTGCTCTGAAGGCAACCCTAACTCGGACCATGGCATTGCTAGGGTTACCTTACCAACTTATAAGCTGAACTCTGCAAGAAGATAACTATCTCTCACAGGAGGAATATCTTCAAAGGCTGACTCTTGTCAGCAGCTAATGTTTAACAGGAGTCATGTTTTGAATTGAGCAAGGGAAGTGTGCTGGGTAGGGGAGAAGCAACATTGGCTCTGCCATAAAAACCAAGATACAGCCAAAGGGTTCTTTAGCCTCCTCTTTACCAGTGGGAACAGTAATGGAGGAGGAAACGTATTGCTTTTCCTACCCACTTGCTGCTTCCACTGAGGAAGAATGAGCCCTTTGCCTATCTCTCAGCTTGGGAGAAAGAAACTTAAGGATAGTAGAGGGTTGGTTTGTGTGTATGAGTGTGAAGAGACTCAAGATCATGGGTCATTCCGGAGGACAGATTTGGTGCATGGGCCCTAAATGGCCTTCCTATCCTATTAAATAATTTTGTACTTTTCTTATATCTTTCTCTCTGTGGAGATAGATTGTATATTTTACTGTGATGCACATAGGGTGTATATTTTATTGTAACACACATCCAAACTAGGGTTCATAGAAAGGTCTATCACTATATACTTGAAGCTGGTGCATATGCAAGTGCCAGTGAGAGTAGAGGGAGTCTGAACCCCTTAAATATTTATGGAGTAAGGATACAGGAAGGGACAGCGGAGAAAAAGAAGGCCATGAAATGCTGTTAAGGAGCATTAATCTAGCATGTGGTCTAGTGAACTCATATTGAAGAGGCATGGAAAGGGAGACTTACACAAGCAGAGAGCGCTAACAGAAAGAGAAGGGGGATTCGTTGGTTCAACGGCAGCTCCAGTCATAGATAAAAAGGATAACATTCCAGAAGAAACTCTATTAGGCTTCTGCCTGTTTGCACAACAGGGTAAAAGTCCATGGAACTGTGGGCCAGTCCTTGTGGTTCCCGCAAGGCATATGTGCACAGGGAGCAGGTGATGAAGAGAAGCAGCAATAAAAGTGCCCACACTCCCCACCCTCACTCAAACATCTTGTCCCAGGTTATGAAACAGGATCAGGTGCTTGTGCCGAATGTCATCTTTTCCCATCTGCGTGACCTTCCAGGAGCCAAAGTGAGTGATTCTGCTTTGCCTTGAACTAGCAGTGAGCTTAAATGCATGGAAGTGAGCACTGGCGCCAGTTCTTGGTTTCTCATACTCTTGTTTCTCACACTATAGGCAATTTCACATGAGCATCATTCACATTCACTTGAGGATTTGTGGCACAATTTTGATTTCCGCTTTGAAGCCTCAAGGTCAATGCAGTATTTTGAGAATATGCAATTAAGAGAGATGGAGTTGCCTTATACAGAGTCAAAGTAGTGGCTTATGTCGCCCATTCTGACTGGCAGCAATATTGCATGGTTTCAGTGAAGTTTTCTCCCAGTCTTGTTATTGAACTTGGGACCATGTGAATGCAGAACAATTTACCAGGTGCTTTACCAATAAACTATACTCCTCTTGCAAATGTTCTGTTCAGAATGATGGGGGAAGGGTCGGTTTTGAGCATAGTGAGCGGTAATTCCTGGCATCTAGATATCTTTGCCCACCTATATGCACTGACTGTCCTCATTTACATAACTCTGTCTTCTTGTTCTCTTTACCAAGCATTTCAAAGTCAACAAGAATTCAGAATCAAACATTTCAGATAGAGCCACTCCTGTGCAATAAGCAAATACATTGACACAATTGTATTCATGTATAGGATTCATTCTGAATGCTGCTTGTATCCTCCCCTTTGAACAATTAATAGACCAAAGAAGTCCTCTTTGGAGACTTGCTCTTTAAGGTAGTGCTCGCTGCTTGGGCATTTCTCTGCTTTCCCACTTATACTTTCTATTTTTACATCTAACCTCTGTTGTACATTACCAGCTTCCTCCCTGAACATTGAACAATCCTTTCCCTCACTTAGTCTATTCAGTCAATTAAATTGCAGGATCCCTGGTGCTTACTTTAAATCAGGATGTTATCAGAACTGGGTTTGGGTTTGATGCCAACAGTTAGCACTGGGCCATTGAACTATCTCATTTGACGGGATGGTTGACATTTTTTCTGCACACTGAAAGACTTAATAAAGCTGAAAATATATAGAAATGGCCATTTTCTCACTAAAACCCATCCATTCATTTCTAAGGTATCTGGGTTGTGGGTGACATTTCTAGACAGAGCAACAATGCCATAATTGTGCCAGTGTGGTGTAGTGGTTATAGTGCTGGACCAGAACCGGGGAGACCTGAGTTCAAATCCCCATTCAGCCATAATACTAGCTGGGTGACTCTGGGCCAGTCACTTCTCTCTCAGCCTAACCTATTTCACAGGGTTGTTGTGAAAGAGAAACTTAAGTATGTAGTACACTGCTCTGGGCTCCTAGGAAGAAGAGTGGGATATAAATGTAAATAATAATAATAATAATTTTAAATTAAGCCCAGTGGGGCTTTGCCTCTCATACTGCCCCTAAACACCCATGAAAGTTTTTTTTTTAAAAAAAGAGGACAGCACCTCATTATTCTAACAATATCTATTAACATAAAACATAATTAAATATATCAAATCACTTTGATAATCTCAAAAATGTGTTGGTATTTATGAAATATGTTCTCATTAAAAATTTTTACTGAACTTTGTGATGTTCAGTTTTTGCTTTCTCTTAACACCTAATGTGACTGTTTGACTAGCTGGAATATTCTTATTTCCATTCAGTATAACCCCTCAAAATATCTCATTTCCCCTGAAAGAGGAGCTGCAGCAACAGAAATCAACATGTGCATTGCTGGAATCATACCACCTTTGTGATTTTGCCAGAAGAGGGAGCAGGATATCACACACTGGCTTATAGGAAAGATATCACAGTGTTCATGATCTCTGAGCTATGAGCATACTTTCCAATACTCCTGGAGTACAGCTGGGTACAGAGCAGCTTACAGATCCAGAAAGGCTGAACAGGTTAGAAGGAGGCAGACAGGAAAAAGAAAAGGGCAGGTGGAGTACTCAATCTGCCAGAGTTGGCTATTACAGTTGTACATTTGGAACAAAAATGTGGACCTGTTTCATGTCAATTGAAACCATTCCTATACTGAGAAGCTGCTTGACTAAGTGCAGGGAGCCACTCTGTTTTCAGTTCTGCTGCTGCATATTTAATAGATCTGCACGTTTTTCTATGGCAAAATGGCAGGGGTGCGAGGGGGGGGCGGAGGAAGAAGGCAAACTGCCTGAGTGCGCCCCCCCCCCCACCACAATACTAAGGATCCTCAATATACTATTACTATTGTTATCTATTGCATTTGCGGGTGTGTGTGGGTGTGTGCGTGTGCAGGAGAAAGGGCCCAAAATGTTTTGCTCTGGCCCTGGGTTACCTCTCTGCGATCCATGGACCTAGATTAGATGTAATACTTTGGTCAACTTCGGCCCTCCAGGTGTTTTAGGGATACAACTCCCATATCCCCAGCCACAGCAGTCAATAGCCAGGGATTATGGGGATTGTAGGCCATTGCCAACAGCTGCAGGATGACCGAAATTGAGCAGCCTTGATTTAGGTCATGAATTGTAATAATGATGTACTATGTAGATAGACTTTAAAAAAAAAAAAAAAAAAGCTCAGATAAGAAATTGAAAAAGTAATTAAACTAATTTCATTTAGATGAATAAATTAAGCTTTTTAAAACAAAAACAAAATACAATTTTTATTTAATCTGACAAATAAAGGCTGATATCCAGATTAACAATGCATGCATGATACACAAGAGGTGCAACAAGCATGCATGCTACACAAGAAGTGCAATTTTTGACAGTCTCCCCTTCCCTCTGCAGCCGACAGTGCCTTCCAAAAATATGTCCCTGCGGGTCACATGATCCTCAAAGACACGTTTTTGGGAGAAGGGGAGATTGGCAGAAATTGTCCTTTCTCTGTAGCATGTATGCATTGCAATGCAATATGAATGTCAGCCTAAACTTTAAAAAGATAATTCTAGAGTATTTCCCCCAAGTAACTTTAACATAAACAACAATCCATACATATACAGCCAGCCATAGGATACACAGTGCCCTGGACCAGAAGTGTATTTGATGACAGCGCCCCCCACCCCCAGTTGGTTGCATCAGTGTTTCCAAGTTGTTTGGCTGCAAATCCTAGTAGTGCCTTACTGCTGTTCCCAGTCTGTCCCCACAATGCCCGTGAAAAGGGCTATAGCTACCTCTCAATAAGTTGATCCTTTGTTGCTAGCACTTTCCTGTTCCAATGCTGGAATCCCACTGAAATCTCCAGATCTTCTGCAGCTGCTTCTTCAGTCTTCTTCCCCCTCTCCAGGTTGTCCCCTCCAACCTTAGCTCCTTCCTTCCCTTTCCAGATAAAAAGCACTTCCTTTTTGAGTTCATGGATTGGCCAGGATTCAGGCCTCACATTAGAACATTACTGTGTTCTTAGCTAAAAGTAGGCAGTTACTGAAAAGGCACTCCTCTCTATTCGAGACCATTTCTATTGCTGGCAAGATAATTTTTAGGCTACTAATTTATCACATGTATTTTTTTAAAACAAAAATTAGGATGTGATTCAGAAAAGCCTGTTCAGGTCTTCAGTTCTAATGAAATACACCCTGACAGGCAAGGATCCAAGGAGGTCTGCTGCAGATGGCATGGTCAAGAGAGACTGGTGATCAGGCACCAGATCAGGTAGTTGTTGACCAAAGGGGCTATGAGCAGAGCAGAGCTGAAGACAGGCTAGGTATTGAATCAGGCAAGTCAAGTCTTATGTTGTGATATGCTAGGATGAGTTGCTTATATTGAGGAGCTGATTTGGGATGCAAGCATTCGTAAGGCCTGGGGCATTCCAATTGGCTTGTGGGGCCAGCTGGCCGTATTCAGGCTGTGGGATTAGCTGACAGTATTCACACCAATACTATAGTTTAGAGGGTGCCTTGGTCTAATCTGCCTGGCTTGCTGAGGAATGGTGGAGTACTGATGGTGGAGGACAGTGTCAGGGCAAGGTTTGAGGGGGCCTTCATCCAAGTGCGATTCTGGGCTCCATTAAAAGTATGTGTTTGAGGGGTACAAGATGGCCATGCTGACAGTGGGGCTATTCTCACGATCAGCCAAAACCGGGCTAGGAGAGCCTAGCCCGATTTTGGCTCATCATGTAAACCACTGGGCTCACAGGCGAGCCCAGTGGCTTACAAGCCACTAGCCTGCTTTTTTAGCCCTCGGCTTAGCCCGGGTTTGCGGAGTGAGTGCTTCACAAACCCAGGCTTTCCAATTGTGAGTAGCTGTGGCGCAGCTCTGCCCCGTGGATACTCATGAGAAGACCCCCGGAGGGGAGGCAAAAAGCCGCCTCCCAGCTCCAGGGGTCTTCCCAGTATGCCCTGTGCACTCACGCAGGGCATACTCGAGCTTCCAGGGGCCACACAGCCCTCGAGCTCCCCAGCCCCTGCCGGCTCCGTCACGGAGCCAGCAATCATGTGGGTGGCCGATCCGGCTGCCCAGGGCTCCCTCCCTGCTCGTGTGCAGGGAGAGTGGGCTTAGCCCGCTGTCCCCACAAAAGCGGCAAAAGTGGGTGTCACTGATCGTGAGACCCGCCTCAATGTCTCTTTTTAAAAAAACCTATGGCAGCCACTAGAGCAGATGTTGAAGACCACTTTGAGCTGCCATCACCACTACCAAGGTCGGTCTCCACAAGCATTTGGGAGAGGCTTACTTTGACCATAGTGACAGCAACCTGGAGCACTTCTCAGTGGCTGCCATCTTTTTCACCGAGCTCTCAGGATTCGCTCTAGACCCTTTGATGCCCTGGGCCTTTGACTTGTCCCTGTTGGCCAGCCCCTGATGCAGAAACGTCAGGTGCCAGAGACTGGTTGCCAAAGCCGATGTCTGAGCACCATCATTCCCTGGTACTCTCCAGTGCATGATTCAGCCCCAGCTCATATTCTGATGAGCAGCATTGACTGTATGTTACAAAATCGCTGTTTGCATGTCCTGGTGCATTTTACTTTATTTAAAAGTAGGCTCAGTGAGGTTTTTCTCGTTTCAATTTTTCACTCAAAGGGCCAGAGTTGTTTAGAGGCATATTAGCTGTCAAAAACCAGGTCCTTTTGTATATAAATAAAAGCCTTGTGTTTCTGGTGATGTCACTGGAAGCAATGTGCTTGCTTACGGAAGCTGTCAGAAGCAGGCCTACATCGCCAGAAATGGTCAGAGGTGGGCCTACGTTGCTGGAAATGGTCAGAACCAGGTCTATGCCCTCATTTTGGAAGTTCTGAAGGTGGGCATGTGACCCTTCTAAGAACAGGCTCCATCACCATGGACTAATAGGAACAGGTTTCAGAGTCTGGAAAGGCCTGACGGTGCAGGTGTAATAATGGAACGACAGCCATTCTGTGTAACTTTATTGGCTGAAACAGGGTCAAGTGACCCTTCTAAATACAGGCCCTGTAGGAGAGTGCTTAGGTCATTTTACTGTTCTTCAGAGACCATGGACTCCACTGAGGCCTGTGGGCCTATCTTTGCCCACATCTTTGCCCATTCTTGGACATTAAGCCTGGGAAAGTCAGGGCCGTGTTTGTTTGATTGATTTCTATACCGCCCTTCCAAAAATGGCTCAGGGTGGTTTACACCGAGAAATAATGAATAAATAAGATGGATCCCTGTCCCCAAAGGGCTCACAATCTAAAAAGGAAACCAAGATAGACACCAGCAACAGTCACTGGAGGTGCTGTGCTGGGGGTGGATAGGGCCAGATATATGACACCGGTGGATATATGACACCGAAGAGCCTGTCCTACCCTCCAGCAGGCCTGAAAACTCACCAGATGGCTGTTTTTACCATGGGCCAGGTTCCAGATCCAGAAACAACTTTCCAAGTGAACCAGTATGATTAACTAAAATGCGATTGTGGATACCACCCCTGCTCTTGCTGTGGAAACTGAAGCCGGAGAGCCTCCAGCTACTGCCCCAAAAAACAGAAGCATGAGTTAAATAGATTCTGAAACAGAAGCTCCTGTGAAAAGAAAGCTGCATAGGAAAAAATGTGTGAAGAAAAGACCTCATCATTATTGGTGTGATGACTATGGTTGCCACAATGCAGACAGGAAAGCTATTCACATGCACATGCAAAACCAGACTAAGGAAGCCGAGCCCAGTTTTGCACACATGTATGTACTGCCGGGATTGGGCCCGATCCCAGTGGCACCAAAGTGGAAAACCTGCCTCTGAATCCTCCCTCTAAAATGAGGTTAAATGTAAGCGCTCCCTTAACCTCATTTTTCCAGTCATGTCAGCTGTGGCTGCAATCAGCAGCTAGCAGACTTGGGGAGAGGGGATCCCCAGAATGCACTGCATGCACACAAGTGCATTACTGTAGCTCTGGGGGGTGGAGTGATGCATCCTGGCACCCTGACCCTCGGAGCGACTGGCAGCAGCTGGTGCTCATCTGGGCAGGCGATGCACCCTAACCCAAGGAAAGAGAACTGCTTTTGTGAGGGGCAGGGGGTAAGCTGTTGCCCTATTGCCCTTTTCCACTGATCATGAGAAAAGGGTCCAGGGACTTTTCTGATGGTGGATGTGGCTGCCATTCTTTTTTTGTCAAGCAGGCCCCAGGATTTTCAATGCAACTATAAGTGCTGCAGGTCTAGTGAGGATTGGCCATTGTATGATTGCAGGACAAGCTGGTAAGCCTGATGTGTTTTAATTTGTTTGCTTTGTTTGTTTTTACCCTGCATTATTAAAACATTGTCATCTTTTTTTGCAGGTCGGTGCCTTTGAGAACATTCAGCTTAGTCAATGTATCGTGCTTCTCATGTGCTTGCACTGATGGTGACCAATAAAATAATTTTGTTTTAAATACGTGTGTTCATGTATTTGAACAGCACCATGGCAGAGCATGAGAAAATCCTAAAGAAAATATATTATACCCCGAGGAGAGAGGGGAGCTTTGTGGGGTGTAAATCTGCTATTTCAAGAGGCCAGGCATCACAGTAAAGTGCTAAGTAAAATTGAGGCCTGTCTTTCAGAGCAGGATGCTTATGCTCCGCACAAGCCTGCTAGGATTCATTTTAAAAGAATCAAGACTGGTTTCAGGGGTGGATGAGGCAGATTTAGTGGACATGCAGCAGTTTCCTAAAAACAACAAAGCCTACAAGTACATTTTGACAGTGGTAGATATCCTATTGAAATACACTTGGGGTGTACTTCTAAAAGACAAAATAGCAGAGAAGTGCTTTTAAAGCTATTTTCAGAGAGGTCCAAAAGCCTGGCAAGCTCCAGGTTGACATAGGGAAGGCGTTCTTAAATTAGCCAGTAGGCAGCCTGTTAAAGGAGCATGGGATTCACCACTTCGTCACGAACAATGATGTCAAAGCAGGAGTGGTGGAACAGTTTGATAGATTTTACTGCGAACAACAGTATATCGATGTCTTGGTATATCAATGTCTTGCCTGAACTCCTAAAGAGCTATAACCAAAGCTTTCACAGAACCATCTAACAAGGCCTGTGGATGTTAACCCCACCAACGATCTGGCTGTTTGGAAAACTGTTTATGGTAGCACTAGACACACAAAAGGCAAGTCTCCAGTGCTATGAAAAGGAGTTCATGTTAGGATTTCTCAAATTAAGAGAGTTAATTTTAAAAAGAGGCTGCATAGGGCCTTCCCGCTGCTAAGGAAAAAGAATCAACACTTTAAAAAGATGCCTCTTTGCTCAGTTAGCAGGATCGGCAGTAGTTTCTCCTTCTGCCGATGGGTTTGATTCAGACAGCTCTGTAGGATCAGCAGCAGATGCTATGGAATGGATTTCCAAAGAATTAGCAGCAGATTGTGCACTGGTTAGGGTGGCTTTTTGCCCCTACATGTGTTCATGCCCCCCACCCCCCCGCACTGAGTGGTAGTACAGGAATAAGGAAACAAGTTTTTAAATTTCACTCACAAAATCTAACATTCCAGCATTCTTAAGGACATATAGACAACTAAGCATCACCCTCAGCCATTTACCATGGTCTTTTCCCATGAATCCATCAGATGTGATGATGCACCAGCATTGCCCGGCTCTTCAACAGTGTGTTCTAAAAACAAGTACAGGGAGAATTAGAAAACTATAAATCAGTCCACCTCACAAGGTGGTGGTGGTGGTTGTACATCTGAATACTTTAAAAATTGTGGAACCAAAACTAGTGCTCCAGGTGAGACTAAAACTCACAAGCATGGCATTGCTTTGTGTTAAGTGCTTTTGTATAAGTACCCTGTGCTACCAATTGCGCCACTGGAGCTACTGTCTAAGTAAGTGCAGAGTTTAACTAATTATCAGATTCCTCACAGGCTGCTCTTGTCTTCTTGACTGGGGGGCTGCCAGTTTGTCTGGCTGGCTGTGGACAAGTACACCACAAGCTGCTATTATTAACCAGTACATAGCCATTCTCAGTTTTTCTGCTTTTACTATGATATAGGTATCAATTTGAGGGGGAGCCCTTGCAACCTAGAGAGCAACGAAACAAAATTTGTACTAGACTTTACAAACTTAGCAGATAGGGGAGGGGGGAAAACAACAGCCCTGCCAGCTTCATAGGTTGCAAAAAGAGTAGCTGCTGCTTCATTATCATGCTTGTGCCATCAAGCCTTTCTAGGCTCTAAAACCTGTTCCTATTGGTCCAGAGTGATGGGGTGTGTTCGTAGAGGGGTCACATGCCCAACTTCAAGTATATGCTGATGGGATCCGAGCTGTCGGTGACAGACCAGGAGAGGGATCTTGGGGTTGTGGCTGACAGCTCATTGAAAGTGTCGACTCAATGTGCGGCAGCTGTGAAAAAGGCAAATTCCATGCTAGGGATCATTAGAAAGGGGATTGAAAATAAAACGGCTAACATTATAATGCCCTTATACAAAACTATGGTGCGACCACACTTGGAGTACTGCTTATAATTCTGGTCACCACATCTTTAAAAGGACATTGTTGAACTGGAGAAGGTACAGAAGAGGGCAACCAAGATGATCAGGGGCCAGGAGGTCTAGGACCAACAAACGGAAGTACTTTTTCACACAACGCGTGATCCACTTGTGGAAGTATCTGCCACAGGATGTGGTGACAGCCAACAACCTGGATGGCTTTAAGAGGGGTTTGGATGACTTCATGGAGGAGAGGTCTATCAATGGCTACTAGTCGGAGGGCTGTGGGCCACCTCCAGCCTCAAAGGCAGGATGCCTCTGAGTACCAGTTGCAGGGGAGTAATGGCAGGAGAGAGGGCACGCCCTCAACTCCTGCCTGTGTCTTCCAGCAGCATCTGGTGGGCCACTGTGCGAAACAGGATGCTGGACTAGATGGGCCTTGGGCCTGATCCAGCAGGGCTGTTCTTATGTTCTTATGAAATGTAGCATTTGCTATGGGCCCCGCATTTTTGAGGGCCCCGCAAGCCCGGCTTTCAATAAATATCCCTTTCCTGATAAATGTGCCTTTTAAGAGAAGGCCCAGCACAGCATCTGCCCAGTGGTTGTTGCTGGTGCCTAACACATTTTTCTTTTTAGAGTGTGAGCCCTTTGGAGACAGAGAATCATCTATCCACTCTTTATTTTTCTATGTAAACCACTTTGATAATTTTGATTGAAAAACAGTACAGTATATAAATGTTCACTGTTGTAGTAAGTGTGAGTTTGTGGCTTGGTCTCCCCTACTCCAAAATAAAGCAAATGAAAAAATTGAATTACTTTACTATGCAAGTAAATAATTTATGTTTTAATATTTATGTGCATTTAAAAAAATTTAGGGCCCCTTTATAACATATGCTACATGCCCCGCACTAGCTTAATCCGGCTCTGCCTTCAAGGCATGCCCGGACATATTCTGGGCTGGGGTGGAGGGGCAAAACATCTGGAGTGAGGGTGTAGGCCCACCTCTGACCATTTCTGGTGATGTAGGCTTGCTTGTGAGCTTCCAGTGACGTCACCAACCACATGGCTTCTGGTGACATCACTGGAAGCACATGGCTTTATTTGTACACAAAATTAAGTGGTTTTGACAGCTAGTATGTCTCTAAACTACTGGCCAGTTTGGATGTAACTTTGGGGATGGCTTTGAATTGTAGGAATCGTCATACTTCCTACTTGTTTGTTATGCTTCTCATGCAAGTAAACAACTTCCATGAGTGAAGAAAATGGCACACGACAGCATCTCAGCTGGACATTATCCTACCCATTGTTTACACATGTGGACAAACGTGTTAGTACCCCGCCATGAAAAAAGAACCCACAATTGTCTCTGAAATAACTTGAAACTGACAAAAGTAATTGGCACCCATAATTGTTTATTCTGCATTTAACAAAAATCTGACTTTGCTTTTGAGTTTTGATGCAACAGAATATTTCAAATAATAACACAAATGAAAATGGCATGGACAAAAATGATGGGACCCTTAACCTAATATTTTGTTGCACAACCTTTAGAGGCAATCACTGCAAACAAGTGATTCCCGTAGCTCTCAATGAGACTTCTGCACCTATCAACAGGTAGTTTGGCACACTCTTCCTGAGCAAATTGCTCCAGCTGTGTCAGGTCTGAAGGGTGCCTTCTCCAGACTGCATCTTTCAGTTCTTTCCATAGATGTTCAATAGGATTCCAATCAGGGCTCATAGAAGGCCACTTCAGAATAGTCCAATGTTTTGTCCTTAGCCATTCTTGGGTGCTTTTAGCTGTGTGTTTTGGGTCATTATCCTGTTGGAGGAGCTATGACCTGCGACTGAGACAGTGCTTTCTGACACTGGGCAGTACATTTTGCTCCAGAATATCTTGATAGTCTTGAGATTTCATTGTTCCCTGCACAGACTCAAGGCACCCTGTGCCAGACGCAGCAAAGCAGCCCCAAAACATAACTGAGCCTCCTCCATGTTTCACAGTAGGTATGGTGTTCTTTTCTATGAAAGCTTTGTTTTTTTGTCCGTGGACATAGAGCTGATGTGACTTGCCAAAAAGCTCCAGTTTTGTCTCATTTGTCCAAAGGACATTCTCCCAGAAGCATTGTGGCTTGTCAATATTCATTTTAGCAAATTCCAGTCTGGCTTTTTAGTGTTTTTCTTTCAACAGTGGAGTCCTCCTGGGTCTTCTTCCATTGAGCCCACTTTCACTCAAAAAGCGACGGATGGTGCCATCAGACACTGATGGACCTTGACCTTGGAGTTCAGCTTGTATCTCTTTGGAAGCTGTCCTTGGCTTTTTGTCTACCATTCTCACTATCCTTCTGCCCAATGTGGGGTCGATTTTCCTCTTCCGACCGCATCCAGGGAGGTTGGCTACAGTCCCATGGACCTTGAACTTCTTAATAACCTTTGCAACTGTTGCCACAGGAACATCAAACTGCTTGGAGAAGGACTTATAGCCTTTGCCTTTAACATGCTTGTCTATAATTTTCTTTCTGATCTCCTCAGAGAACTCTCTCCTTTGCTTTCTCTGGCCCATGTTCATTGTGGGACACACGATGATACCAAACAGCAGAGTGACTACTTTTCTCCATTTAAATAGGCTGAATGACTGATTGCACGATTGGAGACATGTGTGAGACTAATTAAAGAAAACAGCTAATTTGAAAAATCACTCTAATCCAATTATTTATAATCTTTTTTATGAGTACCAACAAATGTATCCAGGCCACTTTAGAATATCTTTGTAGAATAAGCAATACTTTATCTCTTTTCACACTTGCTTTGCTTTACTCGATGACATAGCAAAGGCATGCAGGTATACATGGGACAATTGCTTTTCATATAGCTTTTCAGGAGGCATAAAACACTTTTCAATGAGCTGTAAGGCTACCAACAAATTTGTCGATGTATGTATCTTGTGCAGCTATTATTTTCTTCTCTTTTCAGATGATTTGTTGTGGGACTGTATTATTTCTGTAGAACAGGAATATAAAAGAGCACAACTATTGTGATTAATTAAAAACAAGTTTTCTTAGAGGATTATGGATAAGCAAATTTGCTATCATGTCTGTGGGACAATCAATCTAACCTCACATGGTCACTGAGGAAACTAAAGTTACAGGAGCAGGAAAAGAACAGAAACAAGCATGATGTAAGCAGTGGAAACAACAGCCGCCAGGGCTGCCTTTGTAGATAGTTTGGGAACTTGTTAGTTCAAAATGTGGCAGCCAGACTGGTCTCTGAGGGAACTTGGAGAGACCATATTATGCCTATTTTAAAACAGTGTGCACTGGCTGCCGATACGTTTCCCGGCAAAATACAAAGTGCTGGTTATTACCTTTAAAGCCCTGAATGGCTTGGGTCTGGGCTACCTTAGAGAGCGCCTTCTTCTGTATGATCCCCACCACACGTTGAGGTCATCTGGAGACGTCCATCTCCAGTTGCCACTGGTACGTCTGGTGGCAACTTGGAATTGGGCCTTCTCTGCAGCTGCATCTGGCCTGTGAAATGCATTCCTGGCAGAAATTCATCGTTTGGGTTCATTGCTGGCCTTTAAGAGAGCCCTGCTTTAAAATTTGTTTTTATATAGTTTTAAGCTGATTGTTTTTGTTTTTTGTTGTTCTACACCGCCCAGAGCCTTTGGATGGATAGGGCGATACAGAAATGTAATAAATCATAATCTTGAGATGAAGACAGTTGCAGTGCATATGTATCCAGCACTACTGCTGATACTGTCTACTCCAGAGGTGCTCTGTAATTAACCAACATTTTCTAATAACTGAAGTGATAAAATCTGCGAGGATGTTCCATCTGCAAGTGCTTGCATTCACAAAACTCATTGGCTTCTCAGTGCATTATATGAACTGTCTTTTTGGTTCTTCAGTGCAATCAAGGATGCCCACTTGTCGTCTTTCTACCTCTTCCCACATTTGGTCAGCCTGTAGTTCCTTACAGTCTTGAAAAGCAATTGATCTCTTGGACACATCTGTGAGAAAAATCTCTTCAGTAGAGATGTAGGAAGAGCCTTGAAAATCTTGTTTCCAGCTGTGGCCAGCCAGATGCTTCTGGGAACTCCACAAGCAGAGCATGAAGGCATAGACCGACCTCCCCTCTTGTTTGCCCACCTCCCCTCTTGTTTGCCCCCCACCAGCAACTGATCTTCAGAGGCATAATGTCTCCAAACCTGAATGGACCACACCATTATTACAGCCACTGACAAGCCCTTGCTCCGGGACTTGAATATCCCCTTGTAAATGGGCATTTGCCCACTTCTCTCTTGTTGCTCGACAAGGCTGCAATCTCCATCGAACTCCTCCGAGCAAACCTGTGTGCCAGCCAGCCAGCCAGCATTGCTCCTCGCCCTCCCCGGCAGCTCCCTCTCCTTCTGCCTCATTCTAGATAGTGTTAATATCTCTTCTCGCTGTGCCAGTAACACTCAGTCAAGAAGAAACAATCCAGAGAGGAACAGAAAAAAGAGAAACCGGAGGAGATTCGTTCTGCTCATTTTTGGATTCTCCCTCTGTCCTCCCCATTGCTGTCAAGACTGTCTTCTGAAAAAAGTGGGGGAAAGACTGAGTGAAAGAGAGAGAGAGAGAACACAGGGAGGGAGTGCATAGCAACGCGACTCCAAGATGAAGAAGAGCCAGGAGCCCCATTCTCAGAAGGTAAGAGGCAGCAATTTGTACCAGAGGCACATAATGAGATGCCCCCGGAAGAGAGAAGGGGGAGATGTGGCAAGTGCCTTTTTTCATGCAAAAGAGCCAAGGCTTGAGAAAGCGTGAATATGGAAGCACAGTCCGGCATCACTTCCCCAGGCAAGTGTGGTAGGAGATGTCTCCTTGGGGACCAGACACTCCTTAGGAATGGTGATCTGTTGCAGATGGGAAGAGCTATTCTTTCTGCTCCTGGAACCTGAGGCAGGAGATGAGGCAGGTGGGGGTGGCTGGCTGGCTGGCTGTCATTTCATCATGAGCTCTTCTTGCTCCCTTTCATTAGCAAGTCCAGTAAACAGGGGTGCTGTGCAGATAATTGGAGGCACCCACACTAGCCAGGCAGATGCTTTTCCTGGCAGACAGGTGTTTCCAGGATGATTCATGTTGTGACTGGGTGGGATTTGGCAAGGGGTGAATGTTCAGGTGCAGGGCTCTATTTCCTGTGGTGTTTTGCATCCATCACAGTCCTCCCACTGCATCCAAGGGATAACAGGTGGGAAAGGAGGTGGCATGGAAGGAAAAAGAGACTGTGGTGAATGTTTCAGAGCATTCAAGTCTCAGCCTCTATTTCAGCATGAGCTTCCTGCAGATTGGGTGTCTGCTCACACTGGGAACTGCCAAAGCAAGAAACTTGGCCATGTCTGTTGAGCGCCTCTTCTGAACTTCTTTCCATGTCCACTCCCTTTCGGCTTGTAGCATCTGACTGACTGCTTCCTCTTTCTGCCTGACAGTTCTTATTGCAATGATTTTTCTTCCACCCGTGTCCTCCTTTTCTTCTTGGAATGTTGGCATGCATCTAATGGCACAGATCTTTTCCAAAGATATTCAGAAAACTCCTAATTCAAGAGCTGACATGAGAATAAGCCGAGGGCAGTTAGAGAGTGGTTTCTGAAGAGAAGGAAGCCCCAAACTGGAGCTAAAGGAGGTTCTAGGACTGTCCAAGTTACCGCCCTTTAGATCCCTGGGCAATGGTGTACACAAGTAAAGGAGACTATGTTTGGGGTAATAGATGGGGTATGCCCAAATGGTTTTCATGAAAGCTTTCCTCTTTCTGAGAAATGCATTTGAAACAACACTTTATTACAAAAGACACTCTCATAATTGTTTGAGGCAGAAGAGGAGAAGGTTGGAGCAGTGGCTAAGACATGGCATGTATCATCTGTCTAGTCTAGTCTTGCTTGAGCCAAGCTCACCCTCCCATGGAGGCCCACTTCCTTAGTTTCCAGTGGTCAGAGTATTTTCCAGCAATGGTCTTTGCTTGCTCTGGAACTCCTGAGATCAACAAAGTTGAACAGTCCACTCCTAAGCTTAAAAGTGGAGGTGCAACTCACTTATGTACTGAAATGGGAAGCAGCCTGGCTATAATGTGCCATTTTTTTTCTGCCACAAGGAAATGAAAGCACATTTAAATGATCCCTAGTGTGTTTTTCCACTGGGTTAATCATTTGCTCTGTCTTTGAATCAGCCAGCCAATCAGTTCCATGTCTGTATCTTCTGGGTGTCCAAAAACCAACAGTTGCAGTGAAAGCCAAAGGAAGCACAGCCCAGAAGTTCAAAATGCACGTATCCACAACCGCTCACACAATCCAAAAAGTACCACACCACACCAGTGTGCCATGTACTGGCACTTGCAAGCATGCTTACCCTAAGGAGCATTTCATGGTCATCAGTGTCCATGCTGTTTGAACCACTTCTCCATCTTTCTTTGCTCTTGGTTTCTAGTTCTCTCCTGCAGAGGCCTCCCAACCATTCACAGAACTTCATTTCTGGAAATCCATTTGATCTGTGGGCTTTAGGACCTTTCTTTGACTTTGGACAGAGAGCGTGAGTACCTCTGCTGCTCTTGCCCGCTTGCTGAGACTGGGCAAAGCAAATGAGGGCTTTGCTGAGGTGTTAATAATATGTCCAAATCCTGTTGTGCTTTGGAGTAGCTTCTAAGATAGCTTCATGCTATCTTTACCCTATCTTTCTCTCCTGAGCATTGAGAGAATTGAAAAAGGAACAAGTTGTTTCTGGGGCAGTGGAGCTGGTCAAGTTCATGTAGGGATGAAGAGCACAATGGCCATCTCTCCAAATAAAGTGGCTTTGTTTAAGCACAGCGAAGATGCTGCACAGCTTCAACTGTGTGGTCTAAATAGCTCACATGGACCTGAGCCATCTAATTTTTAGAACACTTACTGATATCACCTTTCATCAGCAATCACAGTTGTTTTACAGATGACCAATATACTGATTAGTTAGACACAGGGGCAGAGGTGCTCTTACCCCTGGACTTTGGCCCCAAAGGGACTTTGGGGAGATGGCCATTGTGCTCTTTCATCCCCACATGAACTTGACCAGCTCCACTGGCCCAGAAACAACTTGTTCCTTTTTCAATTCCAAATCCCCTTTAGTCTGTCCCGGGCGGTGTGGTCACCTGGCGGAGGATGATGATGCTTAATTTGGGGGGCGGGGCGGCTGCTCCAAAGTCCTTTAGGTTCAGGCTCCAAAAGATGCACCTCTGCACAGGGATCAATAATACCGAACATACCAGCAGGGTCACTCTTGGAAGGGGAAGCAACCACCTACAAAAACTATTATGATGGCACTTCTCCCTGTGATAGCAGGTATCTCATTTACTTCCTGTGTGTTTATTTACCATCTCTGGGCAGGCTGACATTTGGAAGTAGCCTGAGACTGGACCATGGGTATAGCTATAATTGAGCAAATGGGTTCAAAGAACACGGCCCACAGCTCCACCCCTCCCTATTTTCTTCATTATCTCCCTCACTTTGAGGGGCCACCAGAGGGAAGAGTAAACACAGGCCCCCTCTCCCCTAGCTCTGCCCCTGGACTAGACCTAGGCATGGCAGCCACCATAGAACTGCTGCCCAGTATAATTGCCCCATGTCAAGTGCCCCCTACTTTCCCTGTAACATGTAGTTTAGGAAGTGTCATCCTGTGCATTTCTCACCTACACCCTACCATTACCAGCCATAAAGTGTCATGGGGTCAGGCTAGCTACTCATTAAGAGCAGAAGAAAGGGAAGTCCATATAAAGGCACTGTTTTAAGTGGCAAACCATCCTGCTGTTGCTGCTTGTCTAGTTAGGACCTTAGACTCCTAGTCAAAGTATTTAAAAAAACCTTAATGGTTCTAGGACAAAATTTTTACAAAGTACTGTGAGGGTGAAGAACACAAAATTTGAAATAATGTCTGTTGATCAGAGGCGTATCTAGGGAAAATAGTGCCTAGGGCAAACAATGAAATTGCGCCCCCTGTCCAGGCATCTGACACCCATATTTGAGATAACTTTACCATAATATCAGCTGAAAAATACAAGTCAAGCTCGTTAATCTTTTAATATTTCAAAAACTATTTAGCAGTGGACTTAGCCAGACCAAAAAATGATGGAAAATGACAAATTTCAGTATGCGGGGGCTCATGAAATACCCAAATACAATGTGGAGGTGTACTTGGAAAACCAAACAGAAGTGCCTGTCTAATTCTCTACTGTGCATTGTAGCATCACCATTACATAAGTTTTAAAAATCAATGGAGAATTTGACTTTTCCCAGATACTCTGAAAATAATTAAAGGATATGCAGAGTAAACTGTGTCACTGCTTGGAATATATTCTAGTCTTTCAGAAAGACAGTCAAAATGAGAGAAAGAGAGCAAGAAACTCCCAGTGGGCCTTAATATTAAGGATTTCACACTGATTCAAAGACAAACTCACTGTTAATAGCCATATTAGCAAGATATCACATTTAACTCACTTATCACAAGAAGCAAAGTAAGAGCAAATGAATACAATCCTAGCTCATAAGCGTCAGCTCAGTATTCACAAGCCCTGATTCTCTGTACATAGTGCCAATCTGAATATGTGTACAGTGCCTTATATTATATTATTATTATTATTATTACCTGTAGCCCCTTTGGGGGGCTTCCTAAAGGCTGGGGGGGGTTACAAAGGTTCCCCCCCACTCCGCTGACCTCTAGGGCCTCGCAGGGACCATTTGAGCATGTGCAGTGGCCATTTTTAAAAACAATCTTTTCTTTTTAAGGCCACTGAAAACAAAATGGCCACCGTGCATGCTCAAATGGCCTCTGCAAAGCCTGGCATGACCTAGGGCCTCACAGAGGCCATTTGAGCATGCACGGTGGCCATTTTGTTTTTGGCAGCCCTTTTTTAAAAAAATAATTTTACAAAATGGCGCCCCCCTTCAAGTGGCGCCCGGGGCACGTGCCCTGCCTGCCCTACCCCTAGATACGCCCCTGCTGTTGATTCCTCCAGCTGCTGGCTTGTGACTCAGTAGTGACACAGATGTATTTCCCAGAGTGAAGGATTATTTTCCCTGCTGTAACTCAGTGTGGTAGAGAGTACGTAATCAGCAAAAGAAAGGCTTTACAGGTGTTTACACGCAAGTTGTAACTGTTCATCTTATCTAAAAGGGCATTTATCACACTCATCCATTGCTTATTAGTAAGACTTGGAGTGTCTAATGTTCCCTGACCAGGCAACAGGTCTGCTGTTTCTGAGCCATTCATCAAACTGGCCACAACAAACTCAGATGAAATTCAATTTGAATTCACATTTATTATCTGTACCATGAAACCAAGATGTGTATTTTCGACTGTGGGAAGAAGTGGGTCTTCCCAGATTTAAAAAGAGGGAGACCACCTGGAAAATGCAGAGTTATCACAGAATGATCACATATAACCATATGAAATTATTTTAGTTTCTGTGTCATTTGCTAAGGTGTCTTGAAATACTGGATTCTTTTTTATGTACATGCTGACAGCTCTCCCTTTAATTATTTTTTTTAAAGACAAATACATGATTAAAAGCTAATTTCTGCCTCTCCCACTGTAAATAACAGATGGAATGACAAGCGATGGCCAGATTTACATATTTTTCTCTAGGCATACAACAATTCCCACAGTGAAAGTTGAATCAGTGGTGGCTGATGCCTGGAAAACCTGGGCGGGTTGTCTCTGGGGCCCGCCCTCACCCCCTTACACCATATACACTGTCACCACCATGTCCAACCAATGCCTTGTGGTGCCTATCACCCAGATACTTCATTTTCATGTATATGCAGAGCTGGATAGTAGCAGTAGCTGCTGCTGCTTCACATCTATCTTATTTTCCCCACTCTGTTCCTTGTTTTCTCCCCTAAAGGTAAAGTGTGCCCTCGAGTTGGTTTAGACTCCTGGCAGCTCCCGCCCATCCCCATTCAAGGAAGCCTTTACAGAAACCTATGCCTCCTGGGAGAGGAGAAGGGAACAACTAGCATGCTCTTTACAATTCCCTGCTGAGGAGCCCATGCCTGGCTCTCTGTTCTGACTCTCAGCAGGATTAGGAAAGGGGGAGAAAGTGTGGTTCATAATCTTTATAGCCTGAGGTGAAAAATTTCTTGCACCAAATTGTTATTTCAAGCAATGGGAGGTATGTGATTAGTATTCAAATATGTTTTCAGGACTAGGAACTTCTCTCTAAGAAAGAAAGAAAAAACAAGCCAAGAGGCTCAGAATTCTTAGGGGATTCTAAATAAACCATCAGAATTTATCACTGATAGACAAACATATTATTCCACTGCATCATTGGGGTTGTGTCTATTGGCAGTTGGGCAGTCAGATCATTGTGGAATTAAAAGGTAATGCTTTCATGATTATAAACTTCAGGTTGATTCACACAGCTGCAGGTTGGAATCATTTTATTTATCCATGCCAGGGGTTAATTTGTATCAAGAGCCAGCATGGTGTAGTGGTTAGAGTGCTGGACTAGGACTGGGGAGACCAGAGTTCAAACCCCTGTTCAGCCATTATACTTGCTGGGTGACTCTGGGCGTAACCTACTTCACAGGAGAAACTTAAGTATGTAGTACTTTAGTATTGTATGTAGTACTCTGGGCTCCTTGGAGGAAGAGCAGGATATTAAAAAAAAGTTTTAAAAAATGTCAAGAGAACTGCTAACTCAATTTCCCATGGAAATCATGTTCCTGGATCTGGAGACCCTTAATCCTAGGCAGTGCGAGTGGAATGGGCTGTGGTTACTCAGTGATGAGAGACAAGTACTCTACACATTCTCAGCGGCACACATTTTCTTTAGGCATTCCCAGGCGCAGCTGAACAGGTTCCATTAAACAACTCTTCACAGGGAGCCCTACTTAAAATAGAGCTCCATATCCAGCCATTATTTCAGCCTGAATGAAACACGCATGTGATCCATGGCCATGTGAACAAGGTCCCATGAGCTCACATTTCTAGTGTGTGCATGAGTGTGAGCTGTGCAAGTGAGAGATTTGCAACAAGAATGGCCACTTGTCCATCAGACCACCTCGCTGCTGCAAACACAGACTTTTGAGCAGACAAAAACAAAAGCCTATGTGGGTTGGAAAAGAAGCCTGATTTTCAGCCACTTGAAGTAACCACGAGATAAGACACTGATAAGAAAACAGTCCTCCTCCAGGAACCATGCTCAGAGTTCTCTTCTGCAAAGTGTTCTCACAGGTGAAGGTCATTTAGAGTACAGAAAGTGGGGAGAGCAATCAAAGATGTGCAGGGGAGGGGGTGAGATTAAGACATCAAAGGTGAGTCGTTTGGACCATAATGTAGGCTGTAAATGGGATTCAAGAGAAATTATGAGTGCTAGTGTGATGATAATTACTAGTTAACGTTGATTCAGTGCCAGGCATGTGCTAGATAAGAAACTGAAAGGCTCCCCACCACCACTTGTGTATAGAAGGTGTTCCTTTAATCAGAGGCATTTCAGTTTAGAAATCCTGTTTTCTCACATAAGAGCTCTGCAAAGCAGAAAGGTTTGCTGCTTAGCAATTCTTTTACCCAGAAACCACTGTATATGTAGTTCATGTTTCTGTTTTTTCTCTTCATAAGTATATATTTACCCCCCCGCCCCATTATCTCCCAGAATAAAAGTCATCATAGATTCCGTGGGCATGCACTTTCGCCAACCTTTGCTCAGCCTGTCATATTTTAATACATTTGTAGCTGAATCCTATATATGTTTACTCAGGAATAAGTCCAAATAAGTTCAGAGAGACTTACTCCCAAGTAAGCAGTACAGGATTGCAACTTTACTCAATTATAAAAGCACTTTCTTGCCCTCCAAATGCTAAAGGAAAGCTTGTGGGAAGCATCTAGCAGCTAGCTTGCCACACTTTCTCTTTGTGCTTTCTCGTTCCTTTTTCATATGAAGTGTCTGCAGCCCGCCCAAGCTCCTTTCCTTACTCTTCCAAGTGAGCAATTGAGGCTGCTAGACATTAATGCTGGGAAATAATTGCTTAATTCCTGTAATACTCACTCCGTTGAAAACATATTTTCAGAATATATTTTTTTCTAACCCTTGGGTGTTCTGCAGAAGGCTGTCAGTACAGGCCTGCCCACCCGCTCCCCAACTCTGGTCTGACAGTACATTGCATCCTATACATGTTTACTCAAAGAAAGTCCCATGAAATTCTGGGAGTCTTACTCTGAAGTAAGTGTGCATGGAGAACACTCTTTTTAAAGGTGAAAACTGTGACCTTTTTATAATCTTGTGCAAAGTCACAAGGAAGGCTTTGAAAATTATGGGTTTTTTTAAAAATTCAGAAGTCATGACTGCTATATGTTTATGTACTGTAAGGCCTCTTCTGCATGGTCATTTATTCTTGCCTTGGGTGTGTCGGTTTTGCACACACAAAACCTTTCATCTAGTATCCATGTGAAGCAGGGGTGTAGCTATAATTGAACAAGGTGGGACAAATGTCCCTGGGCTCCGAAGGAGTGGGAGCCCGCTGTGTGGAGAGTGTGTGATATTATTTGCACAGGAGCGAGAGAAAGGTGAATATTCTGTTGTTCACCATGTCCTAACTATTCTTATGGAGCAAAGACAAGGGGGAGGGAGAAGAAAGCGGAAGGGGAGGCAGGGCCCATTTTTTCCTGGGGGCCACTCCAACCTTGCTACACTTTCATTCTGGATGAAATAAAGCTGCCGTTTATACCAGAGCAAAGCATTCTGGCCAATTTCTCTACCTTATGTGGCTTTCCGGAACCTCAGCCAAAGGTCTTTGCTAGTCCTGCTATCTGATCCTTTAACAAAAAATGCCAGGGATTAGGGCCAAACTAGATGTGTCACTCTCTACCTTGAGATTTTTTAAATCTTGAAATAGCAGTTATGCAGGGGCCTGATTTGGACTGAGGCTGTGGTGCAGAAGCAGAGGACATTTAATCTTTAAATTCTTAACTTCCCCCCACCAGTGGGAGCAAATGCAGTTGGAAACTTATGCAGCTTGACCCTTGCCTTTGATTAACGCCCCTAACTATCTATATCTGGATTCCAAACATTTACTTAGATTTTCTCTGCTTATAGTTCCAGTATAATGTTGTCATAACTTTATGGCTTGTAATGCTATAGTGGTGCAATACACATTTGAACCTCCTATTGTTGCAAATCAAGTTATATATCCAATGGTTTCCAACACCAGTCCTTTCCGTGTGTGTGTGTGTGTATCTTTGTTCAGAAACTGTGTGTGTGTGTGTGTGTAAGAGAGAGAGAGAGAGAGAGAGAGAGAGAGAGAGAGAGAGAGAGAGAGAGAGAGAGAATGAGACATGCTCTGAACAAAACAAGTTACTTCTGGAAGGTACATAGAGAAACCCCTGGGGGCCAGGGGACAAAATCTTCTTCGGGGGCTTCGCGTGCACAAAGCACCCCCAGCATCATAAGCCATGCCCCCTGAATCTGACATCAGATGCAACAGGCGGGGCAACCAACATCTCCCCGCCACTGCCCCTACTCTGCCCTGCCGGGCGGCGGGAACAAACATTGTAGCTGGCTGGCTGGCCTCTCTGGCTGAACTGTGCACCTGTGCAGTTTGGACACGGATGTTGCATGCCCATGATGACACAGGCATGCAATGTCCATATCTGAACTGCGCAGGCAGGCAGTTCGGCCGGAGAGCTACAGTGCCCACTGCTGCTGCTGCCCAGAGGCCCCACCCCTGGAGGCCAACAGAAATAGCCACAGCAGGGCAGCAGCAGCGGCAGCAGCAGGGTAAGGACAGGGATGGCCTGCTTGGGGGCCCCGTGACCCTCTGGGCCCAGGGACATTTGCTTCTGGAAAGAACTGGTGTTGTAAATCATGGCTGAAACCAATGGAAATGGAATCTTTCCCTTGTTTTGAGTTTGTTTTGAAGGATTGAGTGAGCAGAATGAAGGAAATATCTTTCCAAAGTAGGTCAAAGCTTTTTATTGACTTGCAAAATTGGAAGAACATTATTATGCAGGAGCATCATTTATGTTATCATAGCCTCCACTGGAATAAAAAGGGGCTGTTCTCACAATGGGGGAAAACACTGTGAGTCCAGCCCGGTTTCCCCCCATCGTGAGAACTAACAGGCTCGTGGGCAAGCCCGGAGGTTCTCTGGTGGCTAGCCTACCAAGTACCCCCTCCCTTAAGCCAGGTTAAAGGATTTTCTCTGCACCGTGGTGACACATGCGGTGAACTCCGTTGGGAGGCTCAAACAAGCCTCATTGGCCCAGGGGCCTCCCCAAGATGCCCCACGCACTCACGCTGGGTATCCTGAGACTTCTGGGGGCCAGGCAGGCCCCGATCCCCACTGCTCCAACCGGCTCCGTGATGGAGCCAGAAGTCATGTGGGTGGCCAATCGGCCGCCCAGGGACAGCTCAGCGATTGTCTGTGGGGAGGGGTAAGTCAAGCCGCTCTCCCCACAGACCCACCAGAAGCTCTTCTCACTGATCATGAGAAGAGCTTCAAAGTGTGAAGTTTGCTTGTGTCAGGCCTGCTCTTTGGGAGGAAAGGGAGTTTTTACAAATATACTAGGCAAATGTATTTCATTCTCATTGGCGTTAGTTAGAGCCAACCTATATATGGTTGCCATATTCTAGCTCTCAAAATCTGGGCACCCTAATCTGCATATTATACAAATTCTTCTGAATATTTAGCAAATTATACAAATTAACTGAAGCACTATCCACTTGACTTGTGTTTTGCCCTGGATATCTACCAACAATGGTTACACACACACACCCAAAATAATATCTATAGGGGAAAAACTGAACTAAGTTTGAGATATAAATAGCAGCAATAGAACCAAAATAATAATAATACACTGAGCTTCTCAGTTAAGGCTGCAAACCTATACCCACTTACTTTGGAGAAAATCTGAGTCAAACCCATGGTACTTACTTCTAAGTAGACATGCACAGAATGGATTGCAATATAAAGCTAAATCCTTAAACAGCTAGGCAGTGATTCACTACCCTATAGAGATCCCCTGCTGACAAAAAACAAAGGCAAAATTCCTCAGGGATTACCTATGTGTGAGAACCTCTCCCAGCCAGACTCCTGTGCGTCACCTGCCTTTCTTTAAGCAGTGGTGCCTTTTGGACTGGATTACTAGTCCAAAGTCCAGTCCTCCACCTTGGCAGGGGAAGAGGGCAAATGTCTGGCCAAGGACCTGGGTGGTGGTGGCCCCGCTGCTGGGTGGTGGTGGCCCCGCTGCTTGCCTGCCTGATCTCCTCTGTTGCATGGCGGGGTTGTGGTTTGCTGCGGGCTGAGTGTGGCTGGGCCTGCCCGTGCGTGCACAATCACTGCCAGTGATGGAGCCAGACAGTGAGTGGCCCATGCCTGGCAGCTGCGGAGGTCCCGCTCACCCCACCCCCTGTGTCTGATGTCAGACTAGCCACACCCCTGCATCAGACGCGGGGGGGGTGGTGGTGGTGGTGGTGGCGGAGTGGTCTGGCTCCCGAATGGTTCAGTCTTTCTATCCTGAGCCGTCAAACAAGTTTGGGCACATCCTGTCCTCCAGGCTGAGTGGTTACTACATGCATGAGTGGAGAGAAACAAACAGTAGCGCCCGGCAAGTGCCTGCAGTGAGCCAGCCAGCACGCGCATCTCTTGCTTGCCACCACACACACACACACACACACACACACACACACACACACTCAGACCAAGAGACCCACCACCAGACCAGAGAACAGCAGCAGGTAACAGCAAGTGAAAGTTAGTGAGTGAATGAGTGAGGTGGGGGCAGGCATGGTTACATTCAGCTAATTGAAGTGACAGGATTGTCCACACAAAATGTGGTATCTGCAGGTCAGTGGGAAGTATCTTATTCAGAATTTCTTTCTTTCTTTCTTTTAAGGCCAGCTTTCCCTGATCATGTTCTGGTGTGAAAGATAATGCACTGCAGTTTATATTGCGGCAGTGGGGGCTGCGGCGGGTGGGGGAGCCCAAAAGGCCTTCAGGTTCAGGCTTCAAAATTACATAGGTGCACCTCTGTCTCTAAGTCCAGCAGTTGAACAGAATTGTGACCTCATGTTTTGCTCCAAGTCCTTATCTCTATTTCTACAAGGGGTAGAGCTCAGCTTTAAAAAACAACAACCATAAACAAAGCTGGGAATCTGGGCAAGCTAATGGGCTAAATGGGTGCCAGGGAATATGCTTAAAATTGAATAAATAGCTGGAAATCCAGTGGAGATGGCAACTTTAAACCTATATGTTGCACCAAATTCTTGTAATAGTAGACTGGCATCCCTTTTTCCACAGGAAAATCCACTTAGGGAAGGAGAGAATTGAGAGCAAATAGAGATAGAGGTGAGGGGATGTGAGAAGCTTTTCCACCTACCATTTTTTGCTCCAAATCCCACCCAAACCTCCATGATTTCCCTCCAAGAGAGTTCCAAATGGATGTTTGCCAAAAAGAATAATCGTGCCCTAGGATTCTATGCCACATGGTTGCAGAGGGAATCGTGGAAGAATTTAGGCAGTTTCTGCCAGAGGTTTAGGTTTCCAGCATGGTGAGAGTTCATCAGCAATAAGCCCAGTTCTCAAGCCCTTCTCACTGACGGACTTTGCCCCTCTCTCTCTCTCTCTCTCTCTCTCTCTCTCTCTCTCTCTCTCTCTCTCTCTCTCCCCCTCTCTTCCTTATGCTGCTTTTCCAGGAATGCTTGAACTGGTGTACAAAAAATAAATAGATAGAAACAATTCATTTAAAACAACACAAAGAGCAAGATACAACTAAAACAAGAGAACATAGTAGCAGGATGGAACAGGACAGCATAGATGACTGATTTCAACAGATAGCTTGATCTTCAAATAGTCCACCAGTCCTCCCAGTGTACCAAACATTTTACCTTTTCTATTTTATTATCCGAGTTTAAAACAAATTAATAAAAATTTCTTCTTCATATAGACAAAAGATTTTGTGTATGCACTTGAATTTGAAGCCCTCATCATCCCCACTGTGATGCTTTTGTGATGCATCATCCCACTTTTTTGTGGATAACATCTCTCACATTTGGGCTGACTTGGATTCTATTATTACTGCAGGGTCAATTGCAGGGGTTCAGTTAAATCCTCTGATTTGATTAGAATGGATCAGTTTCCATTTGTGATTCCTGAGGGCATGGACAAGCTCCTTAGATATGTTCGGACTACCATCTGTCCTCTGGATGCATGTCCAACATGGCTTATTTCATCTTGTAGGGAGGCTGTTAGAGATGGACTAGCTGGCATCGTAAATGCTGCACTAAGAGAGGGCAGGAGGATGCCTCCATGTTTGAAGGAGGCAACTGTGAGATCTTTTCTTAAGAAGCCTGCCCTAGAGCTCTTAGTGGTTGATAACAATAGGCCAGTTCCCAACCTTCCTTGGTTGTGCGAGGTGTTAGAGAGGATGGTGGCTGATCAACTCCAGGTAGTTTTGCAGGACACTGATTATCTACCTAGATCCATTTTAAACTGGCTTTAGGGTGGGCTATGTGAGGGGTGGGGAGATCCTTGGCTGGCCTTAGGGATGAGGATGCACAGAGGGAATATCACTCTGTTGGTTCTCTTTGATCAGTCTGTGGCTTTTTATACCGCCAATCATGATTTCCTTCTGGATCATCTGAGGGATATAGGAATAGGTGGTACTGCTCCTATCTCTTGGATAGCTTCCAGATGGTGTCACTCAGAGATAGCTGCTATGTCAAACAACAGCTATTGTATGGTGTCCCTCAGGGCTCCATCCTATCTCCAATGCTTTTTAACATCTACATGAAACAGCTGATGAGATCATCAGGGGATTTGGGTTTTATCAATATGCTGATGATACACAAATCTATTTCTCAATTACACTCCCATCAGGAAATGGCATTGTTCCCCTAAATGCCTGTCTACACACAGTAATGGGATGGATGAAGGATAATACATTGAAGTTGGATCTAAACAACTCTAAATATTAGAAGCTTCCTTCTGAAGCTCATCAAAAACTGAGGGCCAAAGGCCATTGTAGCTGGGGATTATGGGAGTTGCAGTCCAACAGCATCTGGGGACCCAAGCTTGGGAACCTTGCCATACAAGAATCCTTGTAGGATCATTACTGCCAAACTGGAAGCCTGAAAGGATTTTGTTATATTTGAAACAGCTATCACCTTGGTTATTGGACAGTATTAATAGGGTCAGCTTCAGGTTTGAGGATGTCCTCTACAAGGGGCCCTCTGATAGAACACCCCTGCTCTTTGTGCATGGGCGTCACCATGATTGGGCAAGGGGAGACAGTTGTCTCGGGGGGCCCTGCCTTGAGGCCCCCCCCGAGACACGTCACATGACTCCCCATTGCCCACCTGCCCAGCTCCAGGAAGAGTGACCAGCACTGGCTGCCCTGACCCACCACCGTTCTCTGCAGACCCTCTGCCCAGCCCAGCCAGCCCAGCCCTTTGCCAGTAATGGAGGTAGAACGTGAATTCTTTTTTGTAGTCCCCCCCCCACCAGATATATAGGGATCTGCTTGCTATAGGGCTTTGATATGGTGGTGGGGGGAGACTGAGAAGTCTCTGCATATTTAATTTAAAACAGATTGGAAAATTTGCTGGCTTTAAAAAACTTGTTTCATGGCAGAAAATTACAAAAACTTCTGGAACATACAATATATATTTATATTCATTCATTCATTCATTCATTCATTCATTCATTCATAAATGCACTTATGTTCAAGTTGTTTTGCAATCCAGAAGGTCTGAGTGCGAACTGTGAAGCATGTGTGGTGCTTTTATTTTATTTTTCTTTAGAAATGCCAAGCTGGTTGGACATGTCCAAAAGCCTCACTCACGCTATTTACACTGTATGTCATCAGTCAGTATGATTCTGTAATGATATGAAATGTTAAGGAGGCCCTGCACTTGCTGATTTGCCCCCCCAGCCCCATACCCCACTCGGGATGACCCTGCTTCTGAGCACCTGCAGAGTGGTTTTTATCTCAGTACAGTGAGAGACCATAACCAGCCCTACTTCCACACTGGGGAGCAGAGAGAACGACTTTTAGGACAGACTAGGCTGTAACTTCAGGAGCTCCTTAAGTCCCGGCATGTCACATCTATCTTAAAATTTTACCAAGAAGAGGCAGATTCCTCATTCTCTCCCCCCCCCCGTCTTTTTCTCCTGAGGAATGGTGCTAATTCTTGCTCTTTTCTCTATTTCTCCGTACCTATCTTCCTTACTTCAGTGGGACTTACTGGTCTCCTATAGGGAGCACAATATGCTGGGAGCACAAATTAGTTTGGTTTGCTTTACATCCCTGAGCATGTGCAATCCTATATGCACTTACCAGGGAAGGATCTCTGACCGTTGAATGCAGTGGAGTTTATTTTTAAGTAGACATGCTTTCCTTGCTAGTAAGTCCTTTAGGTTTCAGTGAAATGTGCTTCCAGCTAAATGTGGTTAGACTTGCTGCCTGAGGCCGCAATTCTCCACACACTTACCTGGGACATTTACACACAGCAGGCTTTACTGCAAGTTTACTGGGAGGCTTTACTGCGAAATTGACGTTGTCCCAAAGAACCAACGCAAAATAGTGGATTTTTTTCACTCCAGATATAAATGAGGCTACACTCTAACAAGCAGTGAAAAACCTGAATTGCGTGTGAATTGCTCCCCAATAACTCTCAGGGACTTCAGGGTAAATCTGGCCAACATGTGAATGCAGCACCTGCACCTCCATTCCAGAGATGATGATGATGATGATATGATGATAATGATGATGATGATGATGATGATGATGATGATGATAATAATAATATTAATAATAATAATTCGATTTCTATACCGCCCTTCCAAAAATGGCCCAGGGCGGTTTACAAAGAGAAATAACAAACAAATAAGATGGCTCCCTGTCCCCAAAGGGCTCACATTCTAAAAAGAAACATAACACACACACCAGCAACAGTCACTAGAAGTACTGTGCTGGGGGTGGATAGGGCCAGTTACTCTCCCCCTGCTCAATAAAGAGAATCACCACGGTAAAAGGTGCCTCTTTGCCCAGTTAGCAGGGGTTATAGGGCTTTATGTGTGTTATAGGGCTTTATAGGGCTTTAAAAGCCCCATGTTAAAAACCTCCTGGAATCAAACTTTATTGAATTTGTTCAGAATTCTGAGAAAACATACATAGGCTCACCCTGCATGGTTGAAAGTCTCCTTTGCTAATCTGCAGCAAGGTGCCCATTTTAATAATTAGTGTGTTCTAGGCATTAAAAGTAGCACAAATATATAGTACTCAATGTATATCACTATATATTCTGAAGGTTGCATGTATGTATTCCGTGAAATGTTTTTCCAGGCAGCATACTTATTTTGAAATCTCAGACTTAAATCCTTGGGGGCCTGGGGTGTGCGGAGGCCCTGGACTTTGAGCGGGGGCCATTTCAAAATCTCATCTCTGGGCCCACTCCAACCTTGCTATGCCCTATGTGCCCCCACCCAGGGTCTACAGGAGGCTTATATGGCAGCAGGAGAGGTGGTGGGCAAGTGTGGATGGCAGCAGGTAAAAGGTTCAGCACTCCTTTCAGTGCTGCATAACAAGAAGCTGCCATGTTAATTCCCCATATTTCCCCTGATGTAGCATTGCACCTTTTAAGAGTGGTGGTTCTCTTTATTGAGCAGGGGGAAAGCAACTAGCCCTATCCATTCCAGGACAGCATCCCTCCATGGCTGTGCTGGTGTCTATCTTACAGGGGACAGGGATTCACAAGTGTGTGTGTGTGAGAGAGAGAGAGGGAGAGAGAGAGGGAGAGAGAACACGAACACACCACTTTGGTAACGTAGGTTGAAAAGCAGTATATAAATATTCACCGTATTTGCATTCCTGGACACTTTGGGGGCAAAATATGAATCCATGGGGTGGAAGAAGGGAGACCTGAAGAGAAATTTTGCAAGGAGCTTCATCTTGACAGACTGAGATTTTGGCAAACTTTGATAAATAAAGTTTTTCAATTCATGACATCATCGTCATCTCTTCCTCCTCCATTTTACAGTTCCTTTAACAAGATTATTTAACTTAACTGTTCAAATTATTCTGAGGTATCTGGAGTTCTTGACTTTCCATTGTGCCTGGCACAAAGCAGAAATTTTTCATTTTCATCTGTTAATAAATGGTAACAAATCTGATTACCTTTATATCTCTGAGTTAAGAATTCAGTTTGACTCTATACATAATATCATCTGGGGTAGATACTGAATTGTTCCTCCTTTGTCAAGGATGTTACTACTAACAAAAGTGTCCCTTCATGGTATTCGGGTTGAAAACATTTGCACTTTTATGTTCTTGGGTAATTCATCCACATGGACATGCCTCAGTGCTGAATTTGAGGGCAAGACAATCCTAGAATAGTTTCTTTGATCCTCTTAGGCTTTTGACATTGCAGACAGACCGGTATTCAGACAGGTTATCTAATTTCCAGAGTTCTGACTATTGCAATGAAGGTCCTGTACTGTAATTGTTGTGGTGGTCCCCAGGGAGAAATACAAAAGTATCAGTGGTGTGTTTCTTTCTGATAGGATGGATTCAGTTATAAAGATATTGGCACTGTTCTGACCAGGTAGCTGCTTTCTGCTTCTGTGTATGGGGACTAAATTATTGTAACTGTACAGGTAGGGGTAGGGGTAGGTGTGTGTGTGTGTGTGTGTGTGTGTGTGTGTGTGAGAGAGAGAGAGAGAGAGAGAGAGAGAGAGCTTATGTTATTGCCAACATGTGTAAAAGGCTTTCTGCATTTCTTGTAAGGGATGTAGTATAATGGTATCTGTATAGAGAATGCAGCACACATTTCTTTTCCTATATATACTATGACTATATGATATGTCAGTATTGTCTAGAACTTGTAACCATACATGCACATATATACATAATGAAACCTATGTGGGCACAGGTGTGCTTCTTGTTTACTTGTGTTCACGCATACATATGTCTATGTACACAAACATATTTGTGCATATGGATCTGTGCATAGAGATGAGTACATGTCAGAGTAAGAGCATGTAAACACATGGTGAGTAAATCTGTACTTTAATGAGTAGGCCAATTTCCTCACATGTTTTCTTCACTTGTCTCCATGGAAACTGAGCAAGAGGAACATTGCTGCTATAACTGCAGCCTGCTGTGGAAAGGGCAGCTATTGTAGAAAAAGAAAGCCCAGAGCTTAACTTAGGCCAGGGCTCACCAGAAGTCAGCCTTTAATCAGTTTTCAAGGGATATATGAAATAATAGTGATAATGAGTGAAGTGTCCCTAAGCATCTGGAGAGTGCCTTTCACTCCCCACTGAGTAACCAAAGCTTGGCTCCTCATGACAAAAATGTGTAGTAATAGTGGTGGTAGTAGTATGTCTGTCTCAAAGGGCTCCCGATCTGAAAGAGAGAGGAGGAAGATAGCTAGAAAATATGTGGTGCTGGGATAAATAGGAATGGATAGAGATGGTTGTTCTCCCTCTGCTAAAATACCAGACGAGGTGCCTCTAGTTAGTTGGTTAGAGACTGTTTTGGGAACCAAATAGTCTTGAATCCCAGGACCTGTCTTTTAGAAAATTAAATATCAAGAGGCAAACAACTCAGTCTTCTGGGAAGATATCTCTGAATGACAAGAAGCCTTGTCTGCTGAGGAGTATTTTTAGGAAAGAGTTTTTTCATTGTTAGCTGGGCAGTTCTTAAATTATGCAATGAAAGTCAGTGAGGGTTTGGGATTTGGTTTTGTCTTGTTTTAACTTGGAGAACACAAGAGGGCTCTTTCTTCCTAGGCACAGAACACACAAACCACAACAGGGTTTTTATTTTTTTATTGCTTAAAGATAATTATGTTATCCACATGATTGCAGGTGATGGGTGGAGCCACAGGTAGTGAGAGGTGGAGCCAATTGTGTGCAGCTGAGGAGATGAAAACAGGGCTAGGCGGGTGCCTTAGGAATAATTGGCAAAGTGTAGATTTATACTGTACAAAAGCTCACACAAAAGAACTTATTACCTGCTGAGCTGTCCGCTCCCAGAAGCCTCCCTGGTTGCAACTGCATCTCCAGGCTTGGAGATTGCACTTTTGCTATGCTCAGGAGCTGCACCGCAATGTGAGCTCCCAGTTTATGTTATACATGGAGACAAGTCTCTTAGCTGGCAGTGGACTGGTCACCCCTAGGTTTGGGCTGCAAGTAACACAAATTGTAAAGGGGATTAGCTTCACACCCTCTCTCCCTGTGTGAGGACCTGGCTAAGCAGACTCCAGGACTAGCTATTGTCAGTTATCTGGCATCTGAGCTAGTTTTGGATATAAGAAGAACTCTAAAACACCCCTCATCCGCTTGCAAGAGAGATAACACCTATTGCAGATGAAGCAATTAGGCCAGGAAGGGAAAGCAGATAAAGACCAGGGCAGCAGCAGCTTCCCTCATGCTAGGGATGAGTCAGTGAGGTAACTTTGAAAAGGTGCACATTGAAACTTTTGATAGAACTATTGGGAAGCCCTTCCCAGCACAGGATACTCTTGGACCTCCAATTGTCCTCACAATCAGCCTTGTACAATAGGTGATTCACACACCTCCCCACCCAGGAAGGACAATCAGGCACAATGCATTCCAAGAAGCCTGTATGAGCTACCCTATTCAGCAAAGTATGACAAAAGAAAAGTGCACTCAAGGCACATTTTGGGATATAAGTATCCCTAACTCCATGACCCAAGCCACCTAATGGCACAGCAGGAAATGACTTGACTAGCAAGCCAGAGGTTGCTGGTTGGAATCCCCGCTGATTTGTTTCCCACACTATGGGAAACACCTATATCAGGCAGCAGTGATATTGGAAGATGCTGAAAGGCATCACCTGATACTGTGTGGGAGATGGCAATGGTAAACCCCTCCTGTATTCTACCAAAGGCAACCACAGGGATCATTCTGTGCTCACCAGGAGTTGACACCGACTCAACGGCACACTTTACCTTTAACTCCATGACCCAGGGTGTCCCCTTGTGCTTTACACTTGGGACTCCATCAGACTGCAACCAGGACTTCAGCAAGATCATCTCCGTGCTTCCTCGTGAATTATACACCTGGGACTCCACTGCAACAAGTACTCCAGCAGACCACCTTGGTGTGGGCCACCTGAACTGAAATCGCTGCATGGATCAACCCATGTACCAATCCAGCCAGCTTACCTAGCAGGTGCAGAAAACTGGGTCCACCAAGAAGCCATTCTCGTGGGCATCCCTCCACACTAATTCCTACAACTCTCCAGCTTTCCATTTCACCTCCCCCAGATGGACGCTAGTCTCCAACCGCTCCAGTCAGATTTTCATGACAGGTGATATAGCCCCTTGCCCAGCTCTTTCAGGGCTGAATCTATCCCTTTCTCTTATTTCTGAAATCTTACGCCCCCACATCTTAAAGTAACTCTCTCTAGCCTGCCTGGGAATTTACACATAATTTGGAACTAAGCTAAACATGCCTTACAAATGTCTGTTTTTAAACATATTTGTAGTACTTTTATGATAGGACTGCCTAATAACCTAGTCTTACTGCTCTTATTTGTTTTTCTTACAATAAAGTCCTTTTGTTAATTAAACCCTCTCTCCCAAGCCGGTTTTCTTGAGTTCAGATGCTTGCACAAATTAAAACTGCTTGGAACTGCTTCCCCTTTTGAGCTAAATTCCCCACATTTGCCTAAACTGGGGGTGTTGACCAATCATCCCTGAGGCAGTTCCATCAACAAACTGTACAAGCCACAAGTAAAGCACAGACTAGCTACAAAAGGCTGCTTTTGTGGAGAGTAAGTATACTAAATAAATAAAATAAGTGCATTCCAAAGTCACCAGGGCAGCTCTGCTAACCTACTACTACTACTACTACCACCACCACCTACTACTACTACTACTACCACCAACAACAACGAACTCTGAGCCAGAGTATCTCTGGTACAGTGGTTAATGTGCTGGACTAGACTGGGGAAATCCAAGTTCAAATCCCCATTCAACCATGAAACTCTCTGGGTGACTCTGGTACAGTCACTTATCTCTAAGCATAACCTTCCCCATAGGGCTGTTGGAAGGATAAATGTAAATATGTGTACCACTCTGGGCTTCTTGGAAGAAGCACAGTCTATACATGTAAAAGCAAATAAATCTATATAAGCCACAGGTAAAGCAAAGACCAGCTACGAAAGTGGTGAACAAATGCATCCTGAAGTTTCAAGGACAGCTCTGCCTGCCTATTTCAAAAATGTATACCTAAATTATAGAAAAATCACAGTTTTTTCAGTGATGCTTGCTGCAACTATGAACCATCTCCTGTAAATTAGTGGATACCATGGGATGCAAAGATGCATGAGGACACCCTCTCCCTACTCTTTGCCTGCTGGACAACTGGGTGCCACTCTCTGGTCACCTTGGGTGCCCACCACATAGCAACAAATGTATTTATAGAGATCACTTCCTTAATCTTTGCCCAATGAATCATAATCCTCAGTGGACAGATTAATGTTACAGATACTGGCCACAATCCAGAGAAAAACCTGGATAGCTCTCTGCATAGCAAATGGATTTTTAAAATTATTTTCCTTACAACAGAATCCATTCCTTCTCTACATACACCACACCCACGTGGGAAGGCACATTACAGTTATTTCAAAAACAGTTTTGACTCAGAGATCCATGCATTTGCCCTAAAATAACCTTCTGGCTTCTTATGCCAGTTTCTAATCTAATTAGTTCAATCTTACAGTTTGCTGTTCCTTCCAATGTTTTATGACATGTCATTTTGGGAATGGGCCATAATGCTTTGCATACAGATCAGATCAGAGAGTAAGGGAGAGAAAGAAGAAGTTGCATTTCTCCCCTCAAACAAACACAAAGAAGCCAGAAAAAGAGCAGACTCACCAGTCAGCCAGCCAACCTGATCTCTAACTAAAATGGTGATTGGATTCTTCTGAGCAGCTAAAAGAAAGAAACTTCCCCACACTCTGGGCACTCTGATTGGCTGTCTGAGGAGTCAATCTGCCTAGACCCTCTCTGATTGGTTTATAGGGCAGTCCTAGGACAACCCGCTTAAAAAAACAAAAGTGAGCATGCTTATTGCCTCCTGCCTTATTAATATTAATATTTTAATAGATCTGGGGCTTCTCATTTGTTCTGTACTACTGTCACCCACCCTCACAACTCTTAAAGCAACAGCAGGCTGCAGGCAAGAGTGTCAAGGAACAACAGAGGGAAGCAGTAGTTAGACAAAATGGAGGTAGAGGCAATATGGCTACTGAGAAATTTAAGGTGAGTGCTGCCCACTTTGCCCATAGATAAAATCCGTCCCTGGACTCATAGCTTAGTGTAAACCAACTCCACAGAAAAGCATTGAGATGATGCAAGGTGATATAAAAGTTCTGTCTGAGATATTGGAGCTCTGGTGGTTCATTTGCGCATACAAGTTACCACTTAAAGCTACATCAGGAGATGAGCATGCATATGTATACCAGCAGGGGCGTAACGAGGCTGGAGTGGGCCCAGAGACAAAATTTTAAAATGGGCCCCTCGCTGATATACACACACTCACTTCACATTTGACTTGCCTTTGGGGGCCCCCTCGAGGCATGGGGGCCCCCAGGCAGCCACCTCCCCTTGCCTAATGGTAGTTACACCCCTGTATACCAGCCTTAAGTCTTGTGCTGATTGTGATTCAGTGGGGTAAGTGATGACCTTGTATACCACATTCTAACTTCTACCAACTCCTCATTTATTATGCTTCCTATACGTTTTACTCTTTCTTTCTTTCTTTCTTTCTTTCTTTCTTTCTTTCTTTCTTTCTTTCTTTCTTTCTTTCTTTCTTTCTTTCTTGTATTTAACTTGCTCCTCCAACTTTTCTTTTTCCTTTGCAAGCCAATAATTCCAGACCTATTAATGACTCCAAGTGATCAAGGAGACGGTGACCTGGAGATTGAGTACCCTGAAGATAGAGGGAATTGGACAGGCAAGCTGGATTTCCTTTTGTCCTGTATTGGATACTGCGTGGGATTAGGGAATGTCTGGAGGTTTCCATACCGTGCTTACACAAATGGGGGAGGTAAGCACTGGGCCATGTTCTTACTTGCTCTTTACTGCCATGTCCTTGGTGGCTTACATCTGAGGGCTTCCTATTCATATTGATGAAAAATGGCAGTGGAAGCAGGCAGTTAGGAATGCACAAAGCTTCCAGTACAACATTTTCAACATGACAGGAGCAGTAAGATGGGCCTCAGGACAAAAGAATGGGAAGGAATGGAACGATCTCAGTCCAGTGCCCCTAGCCTCAGTAAATACAAGGTGCAATCTGATTTCCTGCCTCAGTTTCTGCTTGGAGCCAAAAGTTATTATGCAGATCTCTTGGGATGGGTGCATAATTTTGCCTAAGGCTTATGTACAACTTAACCCTGACTCAAATTGCATAGAAGATGCTGTGGAGGATGGTGGCATACACCCCATTCAAATATCACACGCACCTGCACCTCTGAAACTGTCAAATGGGGAGGAGAGGAGCATAATTTGGTGGCAGGTGGGGGTGTGGGGGTGTGGGACTACCAGGGATGCAAGTGATGTTGAAATGATATCCAAAGTATTTCTAGGCTATGGTCCTGCTTTTATAGTCCATTCTCCAGTATCCCAATGGTGTTAGGGGCTGACATCCACATTCAGTGCCTGAGCATTGCAATCTGAAATTCCTGCTTTTGACTCCAGCTCAGTAATGGATGAAAGGACACAGGGCCTTATTCTGCACATTGTATGGTGCCACTTTTGACCCTTTGCCATATTCTCTCTCTGTACTGACTCTTCTGTTTATTTCACACACTTCCCCAAGGAATTCCAATCTTTTTATCATAAAAAGGATAGACAGACCAAAAGTAGATATGATTCCACCCCCCCTTTACTGATTTTGAAAGGATGAGGGAAGTTTGGAATTCCAGATCAATTTGGGGAGAATTCTAGGCTATAAAAGAGAGGTCACATTTATCAAGGAACTGGTCATTGTTCTGTATGAATTATTTGCTCTTAAGCAGGCACCAGCTTGATGCTGGGCAGCTCTGCTGAATGTCCTGTGTATTTCCGAAAGCAGTGCTGGTGAATCAGTAGGTGGCATGCATCCCTCTGAGTCAGTGTAGAATGCAGCTTGCATGGTTACAGGATGTAAAAGGGCAGCACACTCCTGGAGTTGCTATCTTTTCCGACTTAAAATTTATATATATATATATATATATTCTTCTAACTAGCCACCACATCCTTTTGGACATATAGTCAGATATTAGCAAGCACCGCTATGCTGACAGAACTAAGAGAAATCATTCCATTTTGCTAACTGAATTTTCCAGTTAGCTTATGATGAATACTATGTTTTGATCACTTTTGAAATAATTGTGGGTGGAACTGGTTTTATTTGACAAGGTGGTTGGATTTCAGTAAAGGAGAAATTAAGCCCTGTTTGTTGACAAAGAAAAATCTTGAAAAGTGAGGCGAGCTGGTCTTCTGGTAGCAAGCCTGACTTGTCCCCATAGCTAAGCAGTGTCTGCCCTGGTTGCATGTGAATGGGAGACTTGATGTGTGAGCACTGCAAGATATTCCCCTTAGGGGATGGAGCTGCTCTGGGAAGAGCAGAAGGTTTCAAGTTCCCTCCCTGGCTTCTCCAAGATAGGGCTGAGAAAGATTCCTGCCTGCAGCCTTGGAGAATCCGCTGCCAGTCTGTGAAGACAATCCCGAGCTATATAGACCAATAGTCTGACTCAGTATATGGCAGCTTCCTATGTTCCTTTGTTAGTCATCTTTAAAGAAATGCACATTTGAAAATATGGAGACTATAGACTTTTTTGGCCTTTTGTTTATGAGAATGCATGATGAGGATGCTAACTTGGGACTTTAATTACATTCTTGAAGAATCAGAGGCACTCCAGGTGATACACACTGAAGTCCTTGTTATATCCTTCAGGTTTTCAGTCAGTGCTTTTAGCCTTTCTATGCCCATTTGTCAACATGCAAAATAATTTATTATTTTATCTGATCTGATCTGATCTTATCATGGTGAGGTGTTTCTGGGAGAGATGAGTGAAGTACGCCGGGAGGTATACTCCCGGTAGGGTCACCCAAAGCACAAAGGTCATCCCAGATGCCCAGCTAAAGCAAGCAGGCACCTATATTGGGCAGTAGCGATATAGGAAGGTGCTGGAGGCAGATGATCACTTCAGTGACAACGACAAAGGCATCAATTCATACTGCGCAGGAGGAGGCAATGGTGAACCACTAAACCACATGGATAGACAAAACAGAATGATTTTCAATGTAGTGCCGGATGACGGGCCCCTCAGGTCAGATGGCACTCAACATGCTACTGAGGAATTGCTGAGGATCTCTCAGAGTACCGATGGTGTTTATGACGCAGTTAGACTAAAGCCTTGTTGCCGTGTGGGAAAAGCAAATCCAAAGCTGCAAAGACAGAATTACAATGGGAACGTGGAACGTAAGAAGCATGAATATGGGAAAGCTCGACACAGTGAAAGATGAAATGAATCAACTACAGATTGACATCTTGGGCATCAGTGAATTAAAGTGGACTGGAATAGAACATTTTCAATCAGAAAATCATCCGGTTTACTACTCAGGAAACAGGAAACAAAGAACGAACAGTGTTGCTTTCATAGTTAGGAAGGATATAGCAATGCAGTACTTGGGTACAATGAGGTCAGTGACTGTCTAACAGCAATTAGATTTCATGGAAAACCCTTTAATATGACACTTCTTCAAGACTATGCTCCAACAACTGATGCAGAAGAAGAGGAAGTTGATGGGTTTTTATGTTCAAGTCCAGTCTGAAATTGACAGAACATGCAAGCAAGATGGGATGCCGGTGGTTGGAGACTTCCAAAAATGGCTCAGGGCGGTTTACACAGAGAAATAAACAAATAAGATGGATCCCTGTCCCCAAAGAGCTCACATTCTAAAAAGATACACATGGACATCACCATATGGAGTACACAGAAATCAAATTGATTACATTATTGGTGCAAGGAGGTGGAAGAACTCAGTTATAACAGCAAAGACATGGCTGGGGGCTGACTGTGGAACAGATAATGAACTGCTCATGTTCAAGTTCCAAGTCAAGGTAAAGCAGAAAAACAAAGCTATCCAGCTCCCACGATATGATCTTGAGAATGTACCCACCATTTTCAAGGAGAATACCAGAAACCGCTTTGAAGTTCTGAACTTCATTGATAGGGGACCAGAGGAATTGTGGAATAAAAAGAAAGAGGTTGTTAAGGATGAATGTGAAAAGAGACTGCCAAAGGCCAAGAAACAGAAGAACACAAAATGGTGAAAAAAAGCTGAAAGGGAGAATCAAGAGTCTCTTTACTCCAGAGTGCATGGAGTTTACTCAAAACCACAATGCTGGAAGCCCAGTTAGCTTGTATACCCAAAAGCAGGAAAGTACCAATGTCCAGGAGGATGCCAGCATGGCTAATAGGTACCGTCAAGGAAGCCATAAAAGGGAAGAAAACCTCCTTCTGAAATTGGAAGGCCTGTCCAAATGAAGAGAACAGAAAGGAACACAAACTCTGGCAAAAGAAATGCAAGGTGACAATAAGGGAGGCAAAAAGAGAGTTTGAGGAACATTTAGGTAAAAGTATCAAGGGGGTAACAAAAACTTCTTTAAATACATCAGAAGCAGGAAACCTGCCAGGGAGGCGGTTGGACCATTAGACAATGAGGGAGTGAAAGAGATTAATAAGGAGGATCTGGAAGTTGCAGAGAAGCTAAATGAGTTCTTTGCGTCCTTCTGCATGGCAGAAGATACTGAGCATATACCTGTTCCTGAACCAGGCTTTTTGGGGATGGAGGCTAAAGAACTGATTCAGACAGAAGTGACAAGAGTTGATGTTCTAAACTGTCTGTAAAAACTGAAAACTAACAAATTGCCAGGGCCGGATAACATCCATCCCAGAGTCCTCAAAGAACTCAGATGTGAAATTCCTGACCTTCTTGCTAAAATATATAACTTATCCCTGCAATCGGGCTCTGTACCGGAGGACTGGAAAGTAGCAAATGTAACACCAGTTTTCGAAAAGGGATCCGGAGTGATCCGGGAAATTACAGATCGGTTAGCTTAACATCTGTTCCAGGCAAATTGATGGAAAGCATCCTCAAGGATAAAATTGTAAAGCACATAGAAGAACTGGCCCTGCTGGGAGAGAACCAGCATGGCTTCTGCAAAGGGAAATCTTGCCTCACAAACCTTTTGGAGTTCTTTGAGAGTGTAAACAAATGTGTGGATCAAGGTGATCCGGTTGACATAGTATATCTGGACATCCAAAAAGCTTTTGACAAAGTTCCTCATCAAAGACTCCTGAGGAAACTTAGTAGTCATGGGATAAGGGGACAAGTACATGTGTGGATTGCTAACTGGTTAAAAGACAGGAAACAGAGGGTAGGTATAAATGGAGAGTTTTCACAATGGAGGGAAGTAAGAAGTGGGGTCCCCCAGGGATCTGTACTGGGACCAGTGCTTTTTAATTTATTCATAAATGATCTAGAAGTAGGGGTAAGCAGCGAGGTGGCCAAATTTTCAGATGATACCAAACTTTTTCGAGCAGTGAAATCCAAAACTAATTGTGAGGAACTCCAAAAGGATCTCTCCATACTGGGGAAGTGGGCGACGAAATGGCAGATGCAGTTCAATGTTGGCAAGTGTAAAGTGATGCACATTGGGACGAAAAACCCCAGTTTCAAGTATACGCTGATGGGAATTGAGCTGTCGGTGACTGACCAGGAGAGGGATCTTGGGGTCGTGGTGGACAGCTCGTTGAAAGTGTCGACTCAATGTGCGGCAGCTGTGAAAAAGGCCAATTCCATGCTAGGGATCATTAGGAAGGGATTGAAAATAAAACGGCTAATATTATAATGCCCTTATACAAAACTATGATGCGACCACACCTGGAGTACTGCGTACAATTCTGGTCACCACATCTAAAAAAGGACATTGTAGAACTGGAAAAGGTGCAGAAGAGGGCAACCAAGATGATCAGGGGCCTAAAGCACCTTTCTTATGAGGCAAGGCTACAACATCTGGGGCTTTTTAGTTTAGAAAAAAAGATGACTGCGGGGAGGTCTATAAAATCATGCATGTTATGGAGAAAGTGAATAGAGAGAAATTCTTCTCCCTCTCACATAACACTAGAACCAGGGGTCATTCCATGAAATTGATTGCCAGGAAATCTAGGACCAACAAACGGAAGTACTTTTTCACACAACACATAATCAACTTGTGGAATTCTCTGCCATGAGATGTGGTGAGAGCCAATAACCTGTATGGCTTTAAGAGAGGTTTGGATAACTTTATGGAGGAGAGGTATATCATCGGCTACCAGTTGGACCACCTCCAGCCTCAAAGGCAGGATGCCTCTGAGTACCAGTTGCAGGGAGTAACAGCAGGAGAGAGGGCATGCCCTCAACTCCTGCCTGTGGCTTCCAGTGGAATCTGTTGGGCCACTGTGCAAAACAGGATGCTGGACTAGATGGGCCTTGGGCCTGAACCAGCAGGGCTGTTCTCATGTTCTTATGTTTTTATGGATGTCAGAACAACTGATGGAAATTGCCAAGAAGAGGAGAGAAGCCAAAGTCAAGAAGATAAAGACCTCAGGAGGGAACTTAACGGGGAATTTCAGAAAGATGTTAGAAGAGACAAGGGGCAGTATTACAATGACATCTGTAAAGACCTTGAGGATCGAAATAGACATGGAAAAACAAGGCAAATTTTCCAAAAGATCTCTGAACTCAGAAAGAGGTTCCAACCTCAAATTGGTATGTTAAGGGATGCCGAAGGACAGATAGTAACTGATTCAGAGAAGACCAAACAGAAATGGAAGTAGTATACTGAAAAATCTGTACTTCAGGGACTTCAGCATCCAATATACTCTTGAAGTTATTCCCTACTTGCAAGAGCTTCTAGTATGAGAAGATTCAGTTAGATCAGCACTCTGGTCATTACCAAGTCAGAAGAGTACAGGAATTGATGGAATAGCTACAGAAATATGGCAAGCAACAGAAGAAGAATCAGTCAAGGCTGTAACCAAACTATGCCAGCAAATTTGTAGAACACAGTGGCCAACAGATTGGAAGTGGTCAGTCTACATACCCATACCAAAGAAAGGAGAATGATCAGATTGTGCAAACTTTTGCACAATATCCTTAATTTCACATGCTAGCAGAATAATTCTCAGGATCATCCAATGCAGATTAGATCCCTATATGGAAAGGGAAATTCCAGATGTTCAAGATTGTTCCAGAAAAGGCTGAGGAACAAGAGACATCATTGCTGGTATTCATGCTGGATAATTGAGAAAGCTAAAGAATACCAAAAAGAAGTCAATATGTGCTTTATTGACTACAGAAAAGTCTTCAATTGCATTGACCATGTCAAGTTGTGGAATATCCTTAGGAAAATGGGCATCCCTGAACACTTCATTGTTCTCATGAGAAACCTATACACAAGACAAGAAGCCACAGTGCAGACAGAACATGATGAAACATGATGAAATACTGGTTCCAGATCGGCAAAGGAGCAAGACAAAGCTGTATATTTTCTCCTTCTTTATTCAATTTATATGCTGAACACATACTGAGAGAAGCTGGATTGGAAAAAGATGAACATGGTTTTAAAGTTGGAGGAAGAAATTTCAATAACTTGTGCTATGCTGATGACACCACTCTGATAGCTGAGAATGCAGATGATCTCAAGCTATAGTAATGGACATCAAGGGGCACAGTGAAAAAATGGGTCTCCGACCAAATGTAAAGAAGACTAAACTAATGACAACAGGTACAGCAACTGGCCTCAGAATTGATAATGAAGGCATTGAAGTGGAGGATAGCTTCTTCCTCTTAGGATCAACTATCAACAGTAAAGGATCCATCAGTCAAGAAATATGCCACAGACTAGCACTTGGGAGGGTTGTAATGAAGGCCTTGGGAAGGATATTTAGATGCTGTGATGTGTCTATACCTACAAAGAATAGAATCTTTCAGACAATGGTTTTTCCAGTGACACATCTATGGATGCGAAAGCTGGACTTTATTTATTGATTTGATTTGATTTGTATACTGCCCTTCTAAAATGGCTCAGGGTGGTTTACAATTAAAAACAAACCAATAAAACAATAAAGAGCTAAAACAAAAATTAAAAACAATATAAGAACAGTTAACAATTTAAAAACATTTTAAAACAAGAATTAAACAATTGCATAATTAAAAACCCAAAAAATGGGTTAAAATATTAAAACCAATTAAAAAAACCCTGGAAAGCCAGGCCAAACAAATACATTTTAAGGACTCTCCTGAAGGCTAACAGAGAATTCAAATTACGGATTTCCGCAGGGAGCGCATTCCACAGCCCAGGAGCAGCTATGGAGAAGGCCCGCCGCTGAGTCACCACCAGACAAGCTGGTGGTAACTGGAGATGAACCGCCTCAGATGACCTTAATGTGCGGTGGGGATCACGCAGAAGATTACCTCTCTGAGGTACGTAACTCGGGCCTCAGCCGTTCAGGGCTTTAAAGGTAATAACCAGCACTTTGTATTTTGCCCAGAAACATATCGGTAGCCACTGCAATTGTTTCAAAATAGGTGTAATATGGCCTCTCCGGGTTACCCCAGAGACCAATCTGGCTGCCGCATTCTGAACTAACTGAAGTTTCTGAACTACATACAAAGGCAGCCCCACGTAGAGCGAATTGCAATAGTCAAGCCGAGAGGTTACCAGTTGGTGCACCACTGTTTTGAGGTCATCCTCTTCAAGGAATGGGTGCAGCTGTTGAATCAGCCGAAGCTGATAAAAAGCACTCCTGGCCATGGCCTCCACCTGAGAAACCAGGGTGAGGCCTGGGTCCAGGAGTACTCCCAAGCTGTGCACCTGCTCCTTCTGGGGGAGTGTAACCCCATCCAGCACAGGAAGGTCCAACTCACCCCTCAGATTCTGAGCCCCCACAATGAGCACCTCTGTCTTGCTTGGATTCAGCTTCAATTTGTTATTCCTTATCCAGCCCATTACTGCCTCTAGGCAGGCATTTAGAGAATGAGTGCCATTTCCTGAAGAAGGAAGGGAGAAGTAGATTTGGGTGTCATCAGCATACTGATAACACCCAGCACCAAATCTCCTGATGACCTCACCCAGCGGTTTCATGTAGATATTAAAAAGCATTGGTGACAGAATGGAGCCCTGAGGGACTCCAAATAACAGCTCCTGCTTTGAGGAGCAACTGTCACCAAGTTCCACCATCAGAGATCTACCCGAGAGATAGGAACGGAACCACTGCAAAGCAGTGCCCCCTATTCCCAACTCCACCAGGCGATCCAGAAGGATACCATGGTCGATGGTATTGAACGTCACTGAGAGATCCAAGAGGACGAACAGAGTCACACTCCCCCTGTCAATTCCCCGGTAAAGGTCATGCATCAGGCTGACCAAGGCTGTCTCACCTCCATAGCCCGTTCTAAAGCCAGTTTGAAATGGGTCTGGATCAGTGATTCTCAAACTTGGGTGCTCAGGTGTTATTGGACTTCAACTCCCATAATCCCCAACCAAAGGCACTGAGGCTGGGGATTATGGGAGCTGAAGTCCAATAACACCTGAGGACCCAAGTTTGAGAATCCCTGGTCTAGATAATCAGTTTCCTCCCAAACTGCCTGGAGCTGGTTAGCCACCACCCTCTCGGTTACCTTGCCCAACCAGGGGAGATTGGAGATTGGCCTATAACTATCCATCGCTGAGGGATCCAGGGAAAGCTTCTTAATAAGAGGTCTAACTATTGCCTCCTTCAAACAGGGAGGCACCCTACCCTCCCTCAGTGATGCATTTATTATATTAACTAGGCCATCTCCAACAATCTCTCCGCTAGATTGAAGCAGCCAGGTTGGGCAAGGATCCAGAGAACAAATGGTAGGCCATACCGCTCCAAGCAGGTTGTCTCTGTCATCAGGAGTCACAGATTGAAACTGATCCAACCTAACACTGCAAGAAGGATCGCTGGATACCTCCCTCACAGACCCTGCAGAAATAGTGGAGTCCAAGTCAGCCCGAATACAGGAGGTTTTATCCGCAAAGAACCCACTAAAGGCGTCACAGCAGAGTATCTCCGGGAGCTGATTTGGGGCAGAAGGAGCAGAAATTATACTCCTCACCACCTGAGATAACTCTGCCGTAAGTGAACCCGCAGACGCAATGCACACTGACCAAAAATGCTTTTTTGCTGCATGCACTGCCATCATGTAAGTCTTCAAATGGGTTCTATGCTGCATCCTGTCAGATTTGAGCCGAGTTCTCCTCCACTTGTGTTCCAGTCGCCTGCCAAGCCACTTCATCCCCCGCAACTCCTTGGTGTACCAGGGGGCCATCTTAGAAGCAGGCCTGGAGGAAAGCTTAGGAGCAATCATATCTACTGCCCTGGTGAGTTCTCTATTCCAGGTTCCCACCAGGGCATCGACAGAATCACCGGACGAAGCAAGATAGAACAAGTATTGACGCTTTTGAACTTTGGTGCTGGAGAAGACTTTTGAGGATACCATGGACAGCCAAGAAAACCAACAAATTGATCATAGAACAAATCAATCCAGAATTTTCACTCAAGGCACAAATGACCAGGCTCAAACTATCAGACTTCGGACACATTATGCGAAAACCCAGCTCCCTTGAGAAGTCCAGAATGCTGGGAAAATTTGAAGGAAGAGGAGAAGAGGACAACCAGCAGCAAGGTGGATGGACTCGATTATGACAGCAATGAATGCACCATTGAGAGACCTTAAAGGCCAAGGTGAAGACACATCAACCTGAAGAAAATCTTTCTATGTGATCGCTAAGAGTCGACAACAACTTGATGGCACTGAATCAATCTATTATTATTATTATTTCTTGTTTACACAATCAGACAGGTGTTATTGACTGGTTTGTTTTATCCAGACATTGAGTCCTTCCCAAGGACCTGGGATGGCTGAATTTTATTGTCAATGTTGTTGCTGTTATTATAGATATCGTCGCAGAATATAGGCTGTTTCCAGTAAAGCTGCTTTTTGTAATTGGCTGATGGTGATTTCTGTGGCCCCTATGGTGTTGAGGTGCTCTTCAAGGTCTTTTGGAACTGCACTCAGGGCGCCAATTACCACTGGGATTATTTTGGTCTTCTTCTGCCACAGCCTTTCAATTTCAATTTGTAAATCTTTGTATTTGGTGATTTTTTTCTATTTCTTTTTCTTCTATTCTGCTATCCCCTGGTATTGCTATGTCGATTAGCAATAGCAATAGCAATAGCACTTACATTTATATACCGCTCTATAGCCGGAGCTCTCTAAGCGGTTTACAATGATTTAGCATATTGCCCCCAACATTCTGGGTACTCATTTTACCGACCTCGGAAGGATGGAAGGCTGAGTCAACCTTGAGCCCCTGGTCAGGATCAAACTTGTAACCTTCTGGTTACAGGGCGGCAGTTTTACCACTGCGCCACCAGGGGCTCTTAGATTAGTTTCACTTGTTTTTCTTTCTTCTCAACTACAGTTATATCTGGTGTATTGTGTGGCAGATGTTTGTCTGTTTGTAGTGGGAAGTCCCATAATATTATTACATCTTCATTTTCTTCAACTTTTTCAATTTTATGGTCCCACCAATTTTTGGCTACAGGTAGCTTGTATTTTTTGCAGATGTTCCAATGTATCATCCCTGCTACCTTGTCATGCCTTTGTTTGTAGTCAGTCTGTGCGATCTTTTTACAACAGCTGATTAGGTGGCCCACGGTTTCATCTGCTTCTTTACAAAGGTGGCACTTGCTGTTTGTTGTTGATTTTTCGACTTTGGCTCTTATTGCATTTGTTCTTAGTGCCTGTTCTTGTGCAGCCAGTATGAAACCCTCTGTTTCTTTCTTCAAGTTGCCATTCTTAAGCCATTGCCAGGTCTTGGTGATGTCTGATTTTCCACTTATATTGTGCAAATATTGACCATGCAGGGGCTTCTTTTTCCATTTTTCTGCTCGTTTCTTGACTTGTTCTTTCTTGTACGCCTGCTTTGTTTCATTGGTGTTGAATAGTTTCTCGTAATTGACCATTTGAAGTGCATCTTCTTCACTGTCCTTGATATATTCTTCAAGGCCTCTTTTCTCCTCCTCTAGTGTTTGATGGACTTGCAGCATTCTTCTTCCACCTGAGCTGCGAGGGAGGTATAGCTTATCTACATCACTGTCGGGGGAGATTTTATTTTCTAATCCAATCTTCCATTTAGGTGATGTACTGCTTTCTTTTTTTACAGGTCCACTGATCTTATATCCGAGCTCTTGTGTTGTTATTGTTGCTGCACTGTACATTAGTTGGTTTGTTTCTTGCAAATTATTGGTTGTTATTTCTGCAAGTGCAGCATTGACATCTTTTAATGCCTGAGCAAGTTGGTTTTTGGCAACTGTTTTTAGAGTTGGAAGTCGAACCCTGGTGGTTGTTTGGTTCAAGTGCTCAGTTATTTTTTGCTTTAGCACTTAGCACTTACATTTATATACCGCTCTATAGCCGGAGCTCTCTAAGCGGTTTACAATGATTTAGCATATTGCCCCCAACATTCTGGGTACTCATTTTACCGACCTCGGAAGGATGGAAGGCTGAGTCAACCTTGAGCCCCTGGTCAGGATCGAACTTGCAACCTTCTGGTTACAGGGCAGCAGTTTTACCACTGCGCCACCAGGGGCTCTTCCACTGCGCCACCAGGGGCTTTAGTTCTTGTTGCTTTTCTGTTAAGCGGCATTTGGGTTTTTGAGGTGAAGGCAAAGGGGAGGTTGCCTGGCTTTGATTTTGGAACAGTTCGGCAACAGTGGCATCCTCTATTTCCAACACTTCCTCCACCTGCGCCTGAGCAACTTCTTCAATTGGTGATAATTCTTCTTCCATATCTTGAGCCTGTGTTGCTCTTTGCAGTTCTTCCAGCTCAACTCCTGTGAATACTTTATTTTTTATTATGAATCTTCTCTGGTCTGCTAGCCTTTGTTCTGTTATTTCTGTATCTGGATGCTTCTCTTTCCACATTTGGTACATTCTTTTAAAATAACCTCTTCTAGTTGGACTAGACTTGTAATATCAGATCATTATTTCCTTGTTGGCATTTTTCGTATATTTTTTCCGGTGAAGCGACGTTTCTTCCAGTAACCTTGCAGTCTCCAGCCTTGGTTGCTCAACTGAAGATCCTGAGTCCTGTTGCCCACTTGCCACCAGATGTCCAGGGACTCCAGCACCTGGTGCGGTCCTTGTTGACCTGGGTGACAACCGATCCGGTATAGATTTATTAAAGTTACATCTCACCATATTGTTGATGGGAGAGGCACTCTTTGTCTGGCTCCTCTGGTGAGACCTGTCCAGTATGGTTGGACCTCTGGCATAGCTCTCACCTTCCTCAGAGCACACAAGCCCCACAACCACGGCAAGGTAGTGCCTCACTGAGGGTTGTTGTTGTTGTTGTTGTTGTTGTTGTTGTTATTATTATTATTATTATTATTATTATTATTATTATTATTATTGGTCGTGGTGCACTGGTTGAGTACTTGAAGGAGAGAACAAGGACTTAAAAGTGAAAAGTAAATAATTAAAAGCAGTTCCACACTTCACAAGCAAGGTATGATGATGAGCTATATAGAGGTTTATATGAGAAACTCCAGGGATAGGGCGATACCGCAAAGTTGCCAGGTTACAACCCAGAGATTCAAACTGTACATTCAAAACCACTGACAAAACAAGAGGGAAAGCAACACATCTTCTCCTGCCCCTTCCCTTCCCTTCTGAACCTATTGTCCACACACCTTCCCCATCTACTGCACAACACACCTGGAGTCCTACTTATTAGATCTGACAGGCTGCATAGACACATAGGAAGTTGCCTTATGAGTCGGACCATTGTCTACACTGACTGGCAGTGGCTTTTCAAGGATTCAGACTGGAGTCTTTTCCAGCCCTACTTAGAAATGCCAGGGATTGAACCTGGGACCTTCTGCATGCTAAGCAGATGCTCTACCCTGATGAATGGGCAGGAGAACCTCAACTGCTTTGCCTCCTGCTTTGCTGGTGATTGTAAAGATATAGTGCAAGTCTCTGGCTAGTGTTCTAGCAATCTGAGTAATGAGGATGTACATCAAATCTAGGGAAGGTACACTTAGTTTCTTTGTGTTTAGAATGGTTACATTAACTATGCTACTTTCTCAGCCTTGCCTCCACATTTACAATTATGCCCACTGTGCCTTGTGTCATTTTATATCTTACAGGGGCATTCCTTGTTCCTTATTTCATCATGCTGGCTATATGTGGGATTCCCATCTTCTTCATGGAATTGTCCCTGGGTCAGTTTTCAAGCCTGGGACCTCTTGCCGTTTGGAAGATAAGCCCACTGTTCAAAGGTGTGTGTGATTCAGGGCTTCATTGTCCTCAACATTTCCCTTTTGCTTTCTCCTTCCATATTGTAGAAAATCAGTATAACAGCAGCAGCTCTCGCACCTTTGTGGGCAAATGTAGAGCCCTTCTTACCACATTTGGTAAGAGAGGATGATCGGTGATGGAGCAGGGTAGGAGTCGTCCTCCTCTCTTGTGGTTTCAAAAACTATAATACAGAAACTGTCTCTGAGACCTGGCAACCTTCATGTAGTGACCGGTATTAGAGGTGAAAGTTGAAATACACAGATATAAAAGTTACTGGAATAAATGGTTACTGATGAACCACACAACCAGAGAAAATATAAGAACATTTCCTTGTGCTTTCTGCTCCAGAGATCAAGTGCCTGCCTGCCTATTTGGTTAGGATTGCCTTAGGTTCTGTATAATTTTGGTCAGTACTAATAAAGTTAATACCAGACTGTGGCTTTTGGATTTCTTATAATGTGCGAATATGGATTCCAGTAATGTATGTCAGATTTTCTGGGGCTGAAGGTGCATCATGAAATAGATAAGCAGTGTCCTTGCATGTTGTATTTACCATTATGCTTCTTTCTCTTTTTCATTTCTTCTTCTCTACAGGTGTTGGCATGGCCACAATCCTGATTGTCTCCTTGGTGGCCATTTACTATAACATGATCATTGCCTATGTTCTCTTCTACCTCTTT